>NC_138575.1:55576985-56954786 GCF_964289735.1 Phaethon aethereus | reverse complement strand
TCTTTGGACCTTTGTTGACTCCTCAAAAGACTTATGGCTGGAGAGAAGGCTCTGGGGCTGGGGCCGCTAACTAAGGCATGTAAGATGAACGTATCCTATACTTCCTTCTCCTTCCTTTCCAGGGAGCAATAAGGCCACGGAAGCCTCTTCTAGTGCTTATTACAACCCTGCCAACCCACACAATGTCTACATGCCCATGGTGAGTGCTGTTGTGGTCTGCGTGAGCCTGCTCCCTCTTCTGTCACTAATAGAGTGGTTTGCTTTCCTAGCAAAGTGTAGTGTGCCTTCATTTTGAAAATGCACATAAAGTATGCGTTTTCCTGGGAGGTGTGGATGAAGGCTTGTTAAATCCTCAATCAGGAAAAGAGGAGGGCCTTAAGATTCATCCAGTGACAGCAGTTCAGTACTTGTCTTACTCTTAGAGGCACAAAAAATTTGTATGGGCACAAAGAACACACAGGGCTCTGCTTCTGTGGTGCCTGAGAGTGGGGAGAGTTAAAGAGCAGGTCAGTTAAGGATGAGAGCATGTGGGTTTTGTTTTGTTGTTCTGGGCTGTGAGGAGACAGGGAGGTCTCTTACAGTTCAGTGGCAGCTGGTAGGTGGGCTGTAGGCTACATCTAGTATGTGACAGCCAGTCTCCCTGTGCCCTTCGCTGCCTTGCGTGGCTCTGTGGTGGGCTGGAGACTGATGGAGCAGCAAAGCTGGCCCTCAGCCCAGGGGCTTGTTGTCTGCTCAGTCGGAGCTATGAACATCAACAGAGACAGTCTAAGTGCTGGAAGTGAAGGGAGGATGGGGATTAAAACAGATTAAATGGTCTATTTGCAATAGACCATTTGTTACCTGTTTTTGAGGGGACATTCACTAGAAACGTTAAGGGAGGTAGCATGTGTTCTGGAGCACAAGTGATACTACAGTGATGAAATGACAGCGTAAAACACAGCACCTGTCTCTGTCTTATAGCTTACTGAAGAGCAGTCATTGACTCTACTGTATCTCCTTCCAGGATCAGCCACCTCCTTATGCACCTCCTGAGGATAAGAAGAACAACTAACAGAAGGAAATTGCAACCAGCCTCCCACACTTTCTCCCTGAAGACAATTTGGCTGTAACTGCCCCTCGGGTTAGCATATCTCTAGGTCTCCCTGTGTATATATACAATATATGTAGTGCTGGGCAGCTGAGCACCTGCCCTCCTTAAACATTAAGTCGGTGGCAATACAAGGTGAAACAACAGCACTTTCCTGCTTATTTGCTTTATCTCATGGGGTCGAAGCACTAACCTTTTGCTCTGCCATTGGCTTGAGGAGAGAGATGGACTTCTTAAACCACCAGTAGACCGTATCACTAATCTAGGACTAAAATATGAAGGCTCTGGGATCTTGGAGTAAAACTACTTGGAATGCCAAACTGTTGACTACTTCTGAAGCACCATCCAAGGGGAAAGGCATAGAGAGCCACGAGGTTCCTTGCATAAGCCCTTGGGTGACCCAGAAAAGTGTTAAATTTCCTTAAATTCTGGCACAGCTCAGCGTGAGATGGGACTCTGGAAATCCTGTATTGTGCTGGAACCGTGTGTTTCTTGTCCTGGACTAACAGTCACGGGGTGATGAACTTGGGAAGCACATCCTAAGAGACATTGAAGCATTTTGCTATGCCAGAGGGAAGGTTATGGGCCCCAGTCAGCCTGCCTTTGTAGACATTGAATAGAAAAGCAAACGAAGTGTGCTGCAGGGCAGTGAGCTGATACTGGTAGGCATGCGAAGCAGTCTTCCTTTCCCTCTCCTAGAAGCAGGTCCCGTATCTGTGCAATGATCCTGTGTCAAGCAGCCATTCTTCAAGCGTAATGGAGTCAAGTGCTGCGTGGGAGGCTGCTTGCCTTGGAGCAAAATACGCTATGTTAGGAAGATGACCTGGTACTAGGCTTGTCAGGAGACAGGTCCAGCAGCCCTGGCTCCCTCTGCTGAGCAAGCTGGTGCTGTGTGCTGGTTCCACAGGGCAAAACTGGCCTTTTCCTTCAGCTGCAGCAGCCAGGGCGTGTGTGCCCACATCTGAGCAACGTGGGCGAGTGGGCACCTTCATACCAGAGTTGGGTTGTGTAGGGGTGCGGTGCCCCAGCTGTCTGGTGTGGATGTTACTAATGTTCCGCGCTCTTGCAGAGACTCTGGCTGCTCCGCCACAACCTTTCCTTCTTCCCTAGGACATAGTGCCATTAAGCCTGCTCTGAAGAGAATCTCTCTAGTCTGGTGGAGACCCTTGTTATCCTTTACATATCGGGTGATTGTACTTCTTCCTACAGCCTTCCTGCCTTCACAGTGAAGGGGAAGGAGTATTTTCCCTTACTTCCCTGCGTGCCAGGGCTCTCCTGTAAGTCAGGCTTGCATGACTTGCAGGTGTGAATTCCTACAGTAGTCCTGCATAGGGGGAGTACATTTCCTTATCTATAAACACCATTTAAGTCTTGAGTTAGAGATATTCCAATAACTCTGTATTTAAAAAAAAAAAAATCAACCATGAATGTTTGTAACTTTTGAATTGCACTTTAATACAAGAGTGTTGATACCTTTAGCTGCCTGTTCACTGTTGTGTGCATGTTGTGTTGACCTTCATTCCTGCCTACTGCCCAGAAGGCTGGAACAAACAACAACCACTGGTTGTGTTTTCTGGGATGGGCTGTGGGCCAGTCCTCCTCTCTCCCTGGTGCATGGCTAAGCTGGATCTGGAATCAAGTAACTGGTGGGAGGGAAGGTGGGACTCATTCTTTTGCTGCCTGGGGAAGGTGGAAGGCTTATTTGTGCCTTTGCTCTCACCCAGATCTCCAAAACTGGCACATGTTTGCTCATGTCCTTGAGGCAGGCACAACACTGCAGGCGCAGTGTTGCCACCCCACCACTCACCAAGGCTGTATTTTAGCAGCTTTCCTGTGTACATTTACTGCCTGTCTTTAGGCTACAGGAAGACCTGTCTTTAAGAGGAACTCCTTGCTAGCCAATTTTTTTCCAGGGAGGGGAAAAATAAATACATGGTAAAGAAAAATGGCACTTAACTGTGGACTGTAAAATCTGTCTCCCCTTGTGTCAAGGAAAGCCAGTGCCCTGCTGGACATGATGTAACTACTGGAAAGCTGTTTCCTACCCTGTATCAGTCCAGTCTCTGACAGGAAACCAGTTCTATTTCTTAGCAGAGTTGTTCCTGTTTTGAGGTAATGACCCTGTAATCCTACATTAACAAGTAGCTACAGCTAGCAACGCTGAATAAACAAACGGAGAACCTGTGACCTGCTTCCCCTTTATTTCAATTAATTTGTCTCAATCACTCCCCAAGAACAAAGCCAGCTCCTGTACACAGAGATGAAGTGTGCTCATCCTTTCCTGCAAGCATCGTGTTCAGTATCTCGCCGCTGCGCTCAAGTTTCTGGAAGTAGAATCAGCCATTTGATCCTGCAGGAACCGGTGTGGGTGCCCAACCCTGCTTCATCATCTGAATAGAAAAGAACTTTTTTTCCATTTGGCTACTAAAATGTCCTATTTCCCTGGTCTGAGGCTTAATTTTGTCAGTCTCCCTGGGCTACAGTGTTCAGGGGCAATCTTCATGAACGCTGCACCCCTCTCCAGGACAGTGGGAGTGGGACACATCTTGCCTAAAACTCCTCCGTAGGCTGTACGCTGTACGAAAGTGAATCAGTTGAGGGCTCTAGAGTCTGTCCTGCCGCCCACTTCTAGTTTATTAGTGCAGGCTTCTCCTCAGGATGGTGCTGTGGATGTAGCTGCCCTTGGGGGGAGAAGCCTTTGCCTGAGAAGCTCTAAGTGTTCAGCTGGCTGGAGGAGGGCCTGAGCCCCCTTTTAGCAGGAATTTCCTGCTAGAGCAAGAACAGGATGCAGCTTGCAGCTTGGAGGCACCTGTGACCCCCTCCCAAGTCAAAAGATGATCTCAACTGATCAGCATCAGCATTTTTCTGACACCAGTCACGCAAAGCACACTACGGCTCTGCAGATTTTGGTGCTGTACCACAGCAAGGCTGCTGGGATTGGGCATGGCCAAGGGAGGTTTTTGCTCTACTCTGCTGTAAACTGATAGCAGATGGACTTTAATACAATGCCAGCCTGCATGCTAGGCTGGAGTAGCGCTGGCCTCCAGGCCCCTGGCAGCAGGATCAGGCCTGCAAGCAACACGTCTCTGGACAGGACCATCACACCTCCAGGAGCTCTTGGTCCTGGGGAGGGTACATGGGAAGGGTGCAGCCCTATTGACAGCCGCTTATTCTAAGCCAAGCTGATTGTAGCAGAGGAAAGAAGGTGTCCGGGTCTCATGCTCGAGGCTAATGCCATCACACACGTGGCAGGGTGGAAGAGGGTGTCACCACCCCAGAAGATTCTAAAGGATCCAAGGCCTTTCTCCAGGCATAGTTCAAACAGCCCCTGCAGCGGTCAGTGGTACTTGGTTCAAAGCAGTAAAGTGCTCGGGTTGTTGTAGTAAAAGTGTCAGAGTTGACAAATTCCAACAGTGGCTGGACTCTGCTTGTATGGCATCTTCCACAGGAGGATCTCAAAGGGCTTTGCAATCACCAAGGAATCATGCTTTGCACACCCTTAGGAGGTGGGTAACAGGAATTCCTGCTTTACGCAGGCTGACATCATCAAGCTGGTACCAGAGGAATGACCTGACGATCACACCCCAGCGCTGCTGGGCATGCTGGCAAAAGACACTTGTGAAGAGCTCCGTGTCCCAGGCTCTCGCAGCTCACCCCAGCACTGACCCACACCCCCACCACAGCCTTGTCACAGGAGGACCGGGGGAAAATCCCCACCGGTGGCTTGCTGTCTGACAACGTGCCAGGGCTGTGCTGGGAGCGCCACGGGATAGAGATACCACATCACCACCCCCGAGGGGTCAATAACGACTGAGAAGCTATCTTCTGTCTTTAAGCCACTGATGATCTTCCCGCTGTACACATCTTGTACCTGGAAAGAGAGAGATGATGGCTACTAGGACCTTCCATCTTGAGGCCCAAATATAGCCACTGACAGCCCCAGCCCAAGTTGGCCATGCGCATGGGGGAAGGGGGCACAGCAGCAGGCAGCAGGAGGGTGATCCAATGGGCAGCTGCCCCTTCATCCTGGGCGCAGGGAGTGGGAGTTCTTCCCTCCCCAAAACACACAGGGTTTCAATGGGGGGAGCTGCAAAGAAGGAGATCCAGGTGCTGTGGGGCTGCCCCACCATGCAGCGCACCAGTGGGGCTCACCTCATACATGGTGTCCTCAGGGAAGTGGAGCTTGGCCAGGCTGGTGGTGTAGAGGAAAGGCATATCTGTCCTCCGGCTGAAGAAGACAAGGGCGCTGGCAGCCTGGGACAGCGGGCGCAGGAACACCTCAATGTGGGATTTCTCCTGGGGGTGGGGACAGGTGGGTGAGGCAGAGCTGCCGGGACCAGCACTGGCCCATAACTTCCTGACCTCACCCTGCAGGTCTGATATGCCAGTAGGCCCCCAGCTCCCACAGCTCTCCTGCTCATGTCTCTCTGCATCGCTTCCCTTTCTCTCCTTATTGTGACACCTTGTGCTGCTCCTGCCTGCTCTCCCAAATGCATCCGCCTTCCCCCTAACCTTGACAATCCTCCGCCCCTGGATTCCCAGGGGGTCCTGGTTGATCTGGATCATCAGGCGGTTCTGCAGGATCTCCTTGGCGCTCGGGGAGATGGTGCGGAGGTCTGTGGACATGAGGAGCGGGGCTGCCATCACCGTCCACAAGGCCATTTGGGAGCGTGACTGCTCGTAGCTAAGGCCAAAGTTTCCAATGATGAGCTGGAGGGGAGAGGGGGAAAAGATGAGAGAGGCAGAAAAGGGTTAGAAACTGGTCTGCTTGCCACACTGGGTGATGCTGCAGCTTGCTGTGGGGGGAGCATGCATGGGAAACCTCACACACGCTTCTTGAGCAGCTGGGAGATCCCAACCCTGTGAGGTGCTAAGCCACCAGCACATGTTCAAACGCACTCAGTAAGACTCTTTGCTTCACCACTATCCCCCCTCAGGCTGTGCAGGGAAGGACAAGGACACCTGGACAACAGGACCAGTATGCTCGAGTGGTGAAGGGTTTGTTGCAGCCACAGGCTTTTCCCACAGCTTAGCCAAGGGCAACCGAGCTTTGCCTCTTTGCGGCAACAGGGCTCCTGCTCCTGGTGCTCTTTCTTCGCCCTGCACCTAGAAGGGGTTCCCCGGAGACCGCCCATCCCTGGCCAGGGTCAGTGCACCCAGCACCCAGCCGCACCATGTCTGGGTCATTCCAATGGCCAGGGCCAGCCGCCGGCTGCAGCACATCCTGGTTTGCAGAGAACCAGTCCAGGATGGAAAGCACGCTGTCCCAGGAGTCCTGGATGTCGTCGTAATTACGCCACAGGTTGCAGACCTCTGCCAGGATGGTGTAGTTCACCTAGAGTGGAGCACAGGGTCAGGCAGGAGGGAGAAAGGATTGGGTCTGCAAGCTGGGGGAGAAGGGGCAGCCAGACTTGTTACGAGCTGCAGCATCCAGAAGATGTTTGGTGTTTGCAAAGCACAGGGATATGGACAAGGGCAACATCATGTAACGAAGGAGGAAAGAGTCATACCCCAGTATGACTGGGCACATCCCAGTATGATAGGATGTCTGGCAAAACAACCACAGAGGTCATGGGGAAATATGATCAGCTGCAAGAATAAGGGCAGCTTGGGATTGACTCAGAAGGTGGAAGAGGAAATAAACAAACGCACTCAATTCTCAAGAAACATTACTAGGAGGAATATTCTATTTCAAGCACTTAAATCAAACAGGACCCGTCTCAGAAGAACAGACTGTCAGGATCAACCCCATACTGGCTGAGTGGTGTGGACAAGGCACGCCCCTGGGCCTTCTTCCCTCAAACTCCATCTCCTAGCCATGCTGGCAACCCCAAGTATCCCCAGATGTCTGGCAGAGAGGCCACGTCCCCTCTGCAGCCCCATCCTACCAGGGACGGAGCAGTAAGTGGGGTGTAGCACCCAGCTCCTGCAGCTCCAACAAGAGCTCCCCCAGGGCACAGGGGACACAGGAACAGCCACCAGACAGGACAACCCTCACCTTGGGGGGGAGCCCCCCCTGGTATGCCGGCCAGCTGCAGGAGTAGACGATGGGGCGGCCTGTGGCGTTCAAGGCCCTCGCCATTTCTGGGTAGCCTTAGGGAGAGAAGACAAATGGTGAAGGAGACGGCTGGCAGCAGCCTGCATCTCAGCCCATCCAGCCAGGGGGACCCCAGACCAGCCTGGCCTCCTGCCTTACACCGGCTCCAAAGCACCCAAACCTCCTCCTCTTTGCCCAAGAGCTGCAACAGGAGATGCGAGGGAAGAACCAAAGCCGGCCATGCGTTTCTGCAGATGCCAAACCACCCTGACCAAAGCAGTGAGGGGAGGAACACCAGCTGGCTGGGGAGTCTTTACCCTCCGCCTGCTCCTCTCCTGACGAGTAGCACCCATCCAGCTTCAGCATGTCCACACCCCACTCCGCAAAGGTCTGGGCGTCCTGCTCCACACGGTCCAGCGTGGTGCCTGGGTAGCCCCCGCAGGTGAGGGTGCCCAGGTCGCCGTAAATGCCCAGCTTCAGGCCCCGGGCATGGACCTGCGAGGAGAGGAGAGCTGCAAGGAGGGAACACAGGGGCTCTGAGGTGCCTCCCAGGGACCACCCTCCTCCATCCCCTCCCAGCCGCCCCCCCATGGAGGCATGGGGACACAGAGACGCCCCTCACCATCCCCAGCAGGCACTCACGTAGTCAGCCACAGCCTTAATCCCCTTGGGAAACCTCTCGGGGTCAGGAACCAGCCGTCCTGCTGCATCCCGCTGCTTGGCTGACCAGCAGTCATCGATGTTGATGTACTCGTAGCCCAGCTCCCTCCAGCCGTCCTCTGCCAGGCGGTCTGCCATCTCGAAGAAGAGTGTCTCACTGTGGGTCAGGGGGGATGGGGATGTGGCAGGCTGAGCCCCGGTGCCCTCCACGCCCCACCAGCTGCAGGCAGCCAGCAGGACTGCGGGGCTAAAAAGGGCTCTGGAGGGTCGGTCACTGCAGGGCTGGCCTGTGCCATACAGGAAGGTCCCCAAGGCTCCTATTTAAACCCCATTCATTGATCTCAGCGAGAGGAAGCATTTCCCCAACACTCCACAAAGCCGGGCCACATCCTTCAGCGCCGGGGGCTCTCCAGCCCCGGCACCAGGGCGGCCTGCGCCCCCCGCCTCCCACGCACGGTGCTCCCCGAGATCCCGCCGCTGCAGGGCTCGTCCCGGGGACGCAAACGGTGCCAGAGCCGTCCCGGGCCTGATGTCCGCCCGACCTGCTCCTCCTCCCTCCTCTGGCCCGGCATCGCAGCGCCCGGACACCGGCCCGGGGTTTCCGAACAGGGCAGGGGCACCCGGGACAAGTCCTCCCTGCAGCGAGGTCGGGGTACCGTGCCTGGGGGGTGGGGGTGTGGGGGGGTGTTGCTGCACCCCGGAGAGGGTGGTGAAGGGGTGGGTACGACGAGCCCCTCCTTGGCAGAGAGAGCCCAGGGGGCTCCCGCCGCCGCTCCCCGCCCCGCTGACCTGATGCAGTTGCGCGGGTCCGCCCGGCAGTCCACGTTGCAGCGGAACCGCTCCCAGGCCAGCCAGCCCATGGGGGGGGTGCGCGCCAGCCCGTTCTCTAGGCCCAGGGCGGGCAGCGCCAGGGCCAGGGCCAAGGCCAAGGCCAGGCCCAGGGCCAACCCGCTCAGCACCGCCGCCCCCATCGTCCCCGCCGCTGCCGGAGCACGGAGCGCCCCGCCCCGCCTCTCCCCGCCCCGGCGCGGCCCGGCCCGGCCCCGCTCACATGACGCCGCCGCACAACCCGCCCGCGCGCCCCGCCCGGCCCCCAGCCCCGCCGGGATCGCACCCCCTTACTGCTGCACCCCACGGCCGTTGCATCGTACGGGTGCTGCGCCCAGCAGCCGTGGCACCCCATTGGCATCGCCCGCCTGTGCTGCTGCACCCCTCAGTGACTGACCCATTGAACCCGCCCTGCAATTACACCCATTGCTGCTGCACCCCACAGCTGCCCCACCCCATCAGTACTGCACCCCATCAGCACTGCACCGTGGCGGTATTGCACCCCACTGGCATTGCACCCCACTGCTGCTGCACCCCATAGCTCTTGCACCCTGTCAGTGTTGCACGCCAGTGGCATCGCACCCTACTGCAGCTGCACCCCATAACTGGCACCCTACTAGCATTGCACGCCGTCCGTAATGCACCCCACGGCTGTTGCACCCCATTGGGGTTGCACCCCACTGCTGCTGCACCCCACCACCGCTGCACCCCACCATCGCCGCACCCCAACAGTGACACTGGGAGGTGGAACCCCAGGGCTACCCCAAGGGGTGTCGGGCGGCAGAAAGCAGATCCGCGCAGACTGCGCTGCCCCGCCGGCCGCCCCCGCCGCCTCCCCCTCTGCCGCCTGCGGGGCGGTGCTGCCGGCGCGGCGGGACGGCGCCGGCGGCCGCAGGAGCCCTCCCCCGCCGGGCCGCGGCCGGCCTCCGGCCGCCCCGCGCCGCCGCGCCGGAGCGCCGCCGAGCAGGACGGGTCCGAGGTGAGCCTGGCCGGGGCCCGCGGTCCCACCGCGGGGGCGAGGCGCTGGGCAAGGGCCGGGGGGCGGTGGGGCCGAGCCGGCGGCGGGTCGAGAACGGGCGGCGGAGCCGAGCCGGGCCGCGGGGATCCGCAGGCCCACGGCAGACACACACAGAGACACGCACACAAAGACATGCACACAAAGACACGCAGCCCAGCTGCACACGCGTGCACACACACACACACAAAGAGACACAGCCCAGCACTGCACACACACACACAAAGACGCAGAACCCAGCATTGCACACACAGGCGCTCACAGACACACACACAAAGACACAGAGCCCAGCGTTGCACGCGCACACACACACCACCCACTCAGACCACGGGACTCCACAGCCCACTCATGTCAGGGCTAGCGTGGGCCACCCCGGCTGTCCTCAGCCCAAACGTGCAAGGCTGGAGATTCCTCAGGGTGCTGCGCTGGGGGCAAAGCAGCCCCCGGGGAAGGGCGCTTCCTTACATCTGATGGGATTTTTGTCCATTTTCCAACTGGGGGCCGTGCCCCTTATCCTCAGCCCTGCCCCACAAGCCCTGATGGAGGAGAAGGGCTCCAGGAGGGATGCTGGAGGTTACTCAGCAGTGGGGAGCTTACACCACCCAGATCTGGCTGGGGAGTGGCAGCTGTGGTTTGTTTTCTGCTTATTTCTTTATGCTGAGTTTTGGCGCTCGGACATCCCTTTGGAGTTCTAGAAGCGCAAAGGCTGCGCTCGCTGTGACCTTCTGTGGGACCTGCCGGCTTGCCGAGTCGCTTGTTGCAGGGCCTCCACAGATGCTGCAGGGACCGGCTTCTCCAAAAGTGCTTTTTTTTTTTTTTTTTTTTTTTAATGAAATCAAAACAAACCCACAGGAGCGCTGGCTTGAGCTGGGATGGGACTCGGGCTTTGAAGCCAATGCAAGTACCCCTGCTTTCCCCACCCTGGTTTCCAGAGCCACCCACCTGTGGTGCCCAGCGCTGGCTGCTCCTGTGCACTGGAGGGCCCCGGCTTTCTGGGGTGGGAGTGATGCAGCTCTTTGTTCTTTCAGTCCCAAGCTGTTTTGGTTTGTGACTCCCTCTCTGCCACTTTTCCTCTGACCAGGGATGGGGCTCGGCACGGTGAAGCTTCAGAGGCCCTCGGCAAGGGAGCAGCCCACCCAAGGAAGACGGCAAGGGGTTGCGGTCTGACCCACACAGCCGGTATGGCTCCTTACACCCCGACGCTGGTTAACCTGCCGGGGCTGGGGGTGCTGCTGCTAGGAGCGCTGGTGGGGCCAGGGGGTCCTGTGTGGAGATGGGGAACGGGTGCTCAAAGGGAGGTCCCAGAGCCCTTGTGTCTGAAAATGTCCTCCTTGTCCTGCCCTATAATAGAGGGGAGAGCGAAACGCATGTCTTGCAGGCACAGAGGCAAATTTCTTTGATTAAAAACCCAGCAAAGTAGGTCACTTGTGGAATAAGAAACGAAGCAGCAGTGTTGTCATCCCTGGAGAAGGCAGGTGTCTTGGTGGCGGGGCTCTGGTGATGACCTCCTCTCTGCAGCAGCGAGGAACCAGCCCGCCAATTGCAGGGGTACTTGCTGGGTGGGACGCCGTCCTGCAGCGCTGGCCGCTGGAGTCAGGGCTGCTTTTCCCTGCAGCAGGCTCGGGGCAGGATGAGGCTTCTCCTGGCAGGGCCGGTGAGGTGACTTCATCCTGAGCTGACTTCTTCTCCCTCTCTTCCAGGTGGGGCGATGAAGCTGAACGAGCGAAGCGTGGCCCACTACGCCACCTGTGACTCACCCGCCGACCATGCTGGCTTCCTCCGCAAGCGGGTAGAGCGGCACCACCACCATGCCCACCACCACCACGCCACCTCCTACCAGCGCCGCTGGTTCGTTCTCAAGGGCAACCTCCTCTTCTACTTCGAGGAGCGGGAAAGCCGGGAGCCTGTGGGGCTGGTGGTGCTGGAAGGCTGCACTGTGGAGCTGTGTGAGGCCGCCGAGGAGTTTGCCTTCGCCATCCGCTTCGATGATGCTGGTGCCAGGGCTTACGTGCTGGTGGCCGACGGGCAGGCTGCCATGGAGGCCTGGGTGAAGGCACTCTCACGGGCCAGCTTCGACTACATGCGGCTGGTGGTGAGGGAGCTGGAGAAGCAGCTGGAGGAGGCCTGCAAGAGCTTGGCTGCTTGCCGCAAATCTCCACGGAGGTCCTCCTCCTCCAGCAGGAAGAGGCACCTCTCCAACCCTGCCTTGCTGCCTCTCCAGGAGAAGCCCACCGTCCTGGAGAATGGTTACTCCACGTGGGGCAGCAGTGGTGGCATCCCCGGGGGGGCTGCCTGCCCCGACTATGATGGTGGGCACGCAAAGCCCCCACCCCTGCCTCCACGCCGGCGGTCGGCTGCTGGCAGTGCTGTGGGGTCCCCAGCACCTGGCCTCTCGCCAGCCATGCCAGAGAGCCCTGTGTCACCGGAGACAGCATGCTTCTCCAAGCTGCATAGCTGGTATGGGCAGGAGATCGTGGTGCTGAGACGGGAGTGGCAGGAGAGGCAGAAGATGGGACACCCATGACCAGGGGCACGAGCCACTGGCCAGCCGATGCCTGGCAGCCCGTCTCCCACGCGGGAACAGCGAAGCGAGCGATGCTGCTTGCCCCCTGCCCTGGTCAGTGGCTGAGTGTGCGGTGTGTGTGTGCTTCACGGGGTGTGCAGGAGGGACCCGGGTCTTCCCCAAACCTCACATTTCATTGCCATGAGACTTTATACAGCTGGAGACTGTGTAACACCAAGGAAGCCACCTTTGAACTCTTCCTCCGCTGGTGATACGAGGTGTGGAGGGGGCCCACATTGGCACGTATGCCACTCACCCAGTGGGCTTGGCCTCTTGCCATCCTGGCGTGGTGGATGCTCTGAGTGCTTCATCACCCTCCTCTCCTTCACCACTTCTTTTGGTTTTGTTTCTCAGCGTGGAAGTTTGCACAGGTCTTGCACCAAAGTCCTTCTGCCTTTGCTCTTTCGCCACAGATAAGGCTGGGCTTTTATGAAATGCCTCCAGTGGGCCACTGGCCTTGGTGGGTACCTCCAGCCTTGTGCCTCTCTTGCGACAGGACATGTGTGAGCCACTGCGGCTGTGGCTGGTCCAGCAGCCGGGGTAATGAATACTGGGCTCTTGCATCATCTTTTTTTTTTTTTACTTTCATCTGCACTAATGCTCCTCCATGCTAAATCCATTGGGATGTGGTTTTCACAGGCTTGCATTTGTCTCTTTGCGTGCCTCTTTGCATGCCTGAGCTCTGCAGTGAGGCTGAAATGGAGACACCAAGCCTGGTCTGAAGCAACAGTGAGGACCAGGAGCTCCTCAGGGCTGCTCTGGACTCTGTCAAATGGTAGCCAAGCCTGTGAATATCTCTGGCTCAAGCCTTCCCTGTTCCAAAACAGGGATGCTAAAGCCTCTTTGCTTGGTCAGGGGTGAATTTCTCAGCCGCCGCGCAGACTGTAGCTTTTGCAAAGTGCCATATAGGGCTCAGCTGGCTCATTGGGCAACTTCCCCGAGACGGTGTCCAGAGCTGCACTTTTGCAGGGCCTCTCTCACTGTTGTGGCTCCTGGCAGAGCCGTGCAGAGGAGAAGCTGTGGAAGAGCAGAGAAGAGGAGAGTGCTGGTCCCAGGAAGAGAAGCGAAGGTGTGGGAGTGAGTTACAGGTAGCACTGCCTGCGTGTCAGCAGTGTCTGGACTTGCCCCTCTAGCGTCAAAGCCGTATCGCTGCCTTCTACCAAAGCCAGCACCTGACCTGCTGGTGCTTCCCTCTGATTTCACGTCAGCATCACTCGGCTGATCTCCGTAGCACGTCCCATCCTCCCAGCAGGCGAGGAGGGCTGTGGGAAGGCCTTGACTTTCAGTAGCTCAGAAACCTTGGCCACGAGACAGACGGTACAAGTAGGTGGGTGCTGAGTCCAGGGACTGGAACACCCTGGAGATGGGGTTTATAAATCTTCTCCCTTATCCTCTTGGCAAGGACTGTTTTTCAGAGAAAAAAAAAAAACAAAAACGTGAAGCAGTCTCGTGCTTCCTATCTAACTGTTAAACTTGTTTTTATTGCCCTGTTTTATTAAGTAGCCTTGCTAGGAAAGCAAGAGGCCATTCCAGCTCGTGACTGGTAGGAACCTATTTGCCTTTCTGGAGTTGAATGCACTCAGCTTAATACTTTGCAGTAGCCAGTAGAGATTGCCAATACAGAAATCAAATGACTTCCATTAACTCTTGGTGCCTTTGAAAATACATCTCTGGTAGTTTTGCATGATGACCTTCCAGCCTGCTGCCTAATTATGGCTCGATGGTATATTAGAGGAAATCAGGTCTTAAATCAGATCTTACAAATAGGACTTTCAGCAGTGGGAGTGTAACCTTCACATGCAAGTCATGCAATCCAGTCCTCTCCAGTTCGTGCCTGTATTTCTTCACAGTAAGGATCTTCCAGTTGGGGAGGATTATTTTTGTTCTGCTTTTAAAGAGAAAAAAGTTCAGAAAAAACAGGAGCAGGTGACCATGGGCCAGTGCCCAGGCTCTGTCAGCAGCCCAACTGGCTGTACTGATGGACCAGCTCTGCCTCCCTGCCTGTCGCTTGAAGAGTTCAGTGCTGCAGCATTCCAGCTGGGGACCTGTCCCCTTCCCCGTGCCAGGGCAGCAGCATCAGGGGATGGCACTACCTGGTGCCTCCTCGCTCTGAGTGTGGGCATTTTGGGGCCAGGGTCAGATTTGGCAAGCATTTTTCTGTGGCTGTTTTTTGGGGTTTTTTTAATGTAATACAGAGAGAAGAATATTCCTGATGTCTCAGACTTAGATAAGACAGTTTGACAGTAAAGATTTAACATCCAAAATAAATCAAAATGTAACCGCAGTTCCTACATGATACCCAAGAATTGGGAGTGACTTGAAAGGGAAAATAAATTAACAAAGCTAGTTCTGTCAGAACAGGAACCGAAACAGTATTATTCATTTAAGGACAGTTTCACTTTTAAGAAGCTTAGTTTCTTTTAATAAGCCAGGATTGTGCTAGTAACGCTACTAAAGAGCTTCTATTTAATGCTTCAATCTGTCCCATTCAAATGGCACAATTTCCACGCTACCTGTCTTTGCATTAGCACATATCCCAACTAAATCCTAAATCCTGCAAATGAGGAGCTGCGCTCTGCTTTCTGTTTGATCACATTTGGAGTAATTTTGTGTTTTACTCTGCAATGCCGAGGAGAAAATGGCTGAATCCTGAACAGTATTTGTGCTCAGCCCAGCTCTCCATGCCCGGGCCTTTGCTAGGTCTCTGAAGTGCTGCGTGATGGAGGCTTTGGTGAGGAAGCACTGTCCAAGGCAAGGACGTGCTTGGTCAGGGCTTACTCACCATCCTGCTCATGTAGCAGGGATCGTCCTTTTGTGAGTAAAAAGAGCCATAATTGGAGCCATGCCCATTTATGTATGGGAGTACAGGTTTTTTTTAATGACCACCAGTGCTTGCTTCATTAGGCAGGAAGCACCTCGGTGCTCCGCCACCTCCTCCAAGATGGAGGCTATCAAACCAGCTTGGCTGAGGATCGGTTGTGCTGGCAGCACCTTTGAAGTAGCCCCTGGGCAGATGGTTGGGATTTCAGCTTCCCGAGATTGCACATGCAGCTAGCTAATGGAGCGTCCTCTGCCTGTCTGCAGGCAGACATCATTACAGGAAAAGCAGAGAGTTTTCACTGCACATTGTCCCCAACAGCGAAATAGGACTGATTGCCACATGCTGTTTTTCTCCGGTCGTTCAGGTTTGGACTGTTTCACCTCCCGCCTTCGCTTTTCCTTATTATTTTTTAAAAATAGAAAATGTCTGGGCAGCACAAACAGGTTCCCTAGCAAAGGGGGAGCTGAACACTAAAACTAGGTGGCTACTTTTCTTAAAGTTTTGAAGTAAAATCCTTTTCCAAGAGTTTTCTTTAGCACGATAATGCAAAAGCAATGAGAGAAAAATGCTGGAATCTGAATGCTTGAATTTAAAAGAAATTGAAGACTGAAAGAGGGAGAGGTGATTCTGACATGGCCTTTGTAAGCTGTGCCAAGAAGGGCTCCCAATCCTGCTAAAAGTTAACAAAATCCTTGTATTTTTCTGAGGCTGGGTTTTCAGATTCAGGCCCGTAATGTATTACTTCTGCACATTTATCTTTTTATAAAACTACTATGGTGATGATTTCACTGAATCCAGGTCCTAGCGATGAGTAACCTGAAAAAGTTTTACCTGTGGCCAGTGCTAGCCATTTGTTGGACCTTTGCAACCAAGATCGGGCATTTTCCATTACACTGGCCTACTGCATTAATAGTGCAGTAGCCAATCTTACCCTTAATGGCCTTTTCAGAGAAACTTAAATAACCCCCACTGAAACACATGGGGAACGTGTGGAGTTCCCATGTCAGGGGCATCTTTCACCAGCACCGAGAGTGCTTCATGATCTGCACAATTACCAGGCAGCACTACGAGCACCCTGCGGAAACACCCACCTTCCGAAGTGCTTGTATTTTAGGTAGGCGACGTGTTCTTTTATAAGAGGCGGTTTTGCATGTGCCTTTGTTTTACAGGCAGAACTTGTATTATGCATTTCAAGACATTGTTAACGTTTGTATTTTATGCCGCGAAGCCGAATAAACCGTTGTGATTTGTAGCCCTTGCGCTGCCAATGGAGCCGTGAACCGCCCCCAACACCCGCGGGAAGCGTCTGCGGGGCCTGGCGATTCCCGCCCTGCCTGTTTGCAGGGTCACCCGGGCCGGGTTTCCCACTACCGAGCCTCACCGCGCCCCTCTGGCGGGACGCGATAAAGGCTGCCCGGTTCCTTTCTCCGCCCAGTTGCACCGAGAAACGCCCCACGGCGGGGACTGCAGCCCTAGCCAGGCCCCGATCCTCAGGCCGCAGCTCCGTGAGGCGTAGCCACGCCCCACGCACGCGCAGTGGCATTCTCGCACCTCCCCTTCAAGCCTCGCGAGAGCCGGAGGTCCCGCCGCCTTTGGTGACGCCTCGGCTCGGCCGTTACGGGAGCCGGCTGAGGGGACAGGAGGGAGGATGGCAGCGGCAGGCAGGCGGCTCCTGGCGGCGGTCGCGGCTTACTCAGGGCGAACGGGCTGGGGCGGGCCGCGCCGCAGCCTGGCCGTGCCGCTTATACCCTCCCGTAGCGCCACTGTCACCCGCAGCGGCGCCATTTTGCCTAAGCCGGTTAAGGTAAGTGAGGAGCGAGAGGCTGGAGGCGGCAGCCAATCGCGACCTAACGGATGGCAGCGGTGGCCAATCATTGCGGGCACATTTGCTGTGGGTGGGGCAGTGGGAGTGAATGACAGGGTCTAGGCTAATGAGCGGAGCGGCCGTGGGCGGGGAGGGAATGCGGAAGCGCTCGCCAGCGGGAGGGTGAAGGGAGCGGCCCTGAGGGTTCGGGGCGGGCCTGGGCCCGGCCTGTTTTCCCCGAGAGGGGCGATGCTGGCCCGGAGGTGCTTCCAGCGCCGCAAGGAGATAAACACCCGCCTGTGCGCAGCCGTTTCTCACCGGCAACGGCTCTCCCTCCCTAAGCCACTAGTGTTCCTTGCCCCGAGCTCCCCGCGTGTTTTTCCTCTCCCGGGGTCGGGGTTTTTATACGAGAACGCGATGCGGTGACTGCGAGTCCGGCCCTAGGGACGGCAATCCGGTCTTCTCCCGGGACCTCTGCCGCTTGTGGAGCGGGGAGAACGTGAGTTCAGCCACGGTGCAACTTGCCGGTAAAGATCAATCTTTTCCAACTGACTCCTTGCAGACGCCCTTCGGCCTCCTCAGAGTATTCAGCGTTGTGATCCCTTTCCTGTATGTCGGGACTCAGATCAGTAAGAACTTTGCAGCCCTACTTGAAGAACATGATATTTTTGTCCCAGAGGATGATGACGATGATGATTAAAGGGTATGTCATTAGCATCACCAGCAATCTAATTATTTGTGCTTCCCATTTGGCTTGGGGCAGGGAGGAGAATCTGGGAAATACAGACAGCAGCAGCTTTGAAAGATGCATTTGCAGTTAAACACACAGTAAATACACCTGCAGCTGTATTGCCTTTGGCTATTAACTTTTCAGTTCCTTTATACTGGAGTAGGCCAGACTGGTAGCTGAATGTGAGATACGTTTGTCAGAGATCGTAATAAACTGATCATGTTTTAGGTCTTGTAATTTGAATCAGAAATAAAAATAAACTGTAGTCAGCAAAGGTCTATACTGCAGACAGAAAAGGACTTCAGTGATATTACACGTTTACCTGTTTAAAAGTCTTCTGCTAACTGACAGAATGGGTATTTTAAAAGAGAATTAAATTCTGATATAGAGGTGAACTGTGTGAGAGAACTCCAGAACCCATCAGAACAAACTGTCCGGTGGGTGTTACAACACTGATCTCTGGAGTAGTTGGACCATTCAGACTCATCAGATAAAGGTGAATTATTTCTGCTCTTCCTTTAACTACACTACACTACGCTTCCCTCCATTTCATGTTATTCCATTTGGCTTGCCCTTGTGTAAAGACTTGAGTTTGGGTGTATTTCTTTATAGAACAAAGAAGTTGTTGTAAATAGTGTTGTTTTGTGATCAGTTTGGTGGATGTATTCCATTTGATAAAGGGATTTTCCAGCATGTACTGTGCTGTTAAAAACAGAGAATGAAGAGGTTGTAAAAACTGCAATGGCCTGTTACAAACTCCTTTTATGTAACACCCTACTGTGTGTGGTTCGCAGGGAGGGTATGGACTGGAGCTCAGTACAGTATTATCTGAAGAGTAATAGCTTATTATTCTGTTTGCAGAACTGTAATGGAAGATCAGAAGGGAGGAAACCATTGACAAAGTGATGGTTCCAACATCTGTCACCTGTGTTTTGTCCTTCCTAAATGGGACAGGGGGCTCTGTATCCCCTTTGCCAGTGAGTGTCCTGTGTGTGCCTGTATGATGGAAGCCTGTATGTAGATCAGGGTTGAAGGAAGTGCTTGATAGGCCCTGCATCCTTGCACACACACTCTCCTCATCAAGGACTGCTTGGGATTCCTTTTATTAGCAACATGGGAAGCAATTAAAGATCAAGAGATTGATGTGTATGACTTTGGTCTTGTGTTTTTATAGATTATGTGCCTATGATCTAGCATTTCTATATAATCTTTCTACCTTCATATGTCTGTTTTGGTGAGGAGGCTCTCTTCATATTTCTTTCCTCTTCTGAGTCCTTTCTGTAATTCAGTGCTAACGTGCAGTACACAACAGGACTCCTCGAGGAAGCAGCAGCCTCAGAACACAGCCCCATTAAACAAATGGGGTACATATTGACACTGGCACTGCACTTCAAATAATGTTGATTCACAACCCAGCACTCTGCAGGTGTGTCTGATGGAGACTGTATCATTAATTTCACTCCACTGGGGATTAAATACAATATTATCATTGCATAGTTAAAGTTCTGAGAAGGTTAAGATCATAAGTGACAAACTAACTCAGGTGATGTGTTTTATAGCATTTCATCTAGGAACAGTAAAGCTATCTGAATGCTATGGCTCTAAGTACCTTAGTAATTCCTAGGTAACTCAGTCCTTCCTTCTGTATAAGCCCTAATACATTTATTTTCTTACCGTGTAGAAACTTCAGCTCTTCTTTTCAAAGAAGTGTTTACTATTGCAATTAAATCCTTAAATAGACTTAAAAGGTCGTCTTTACCGCTAGGGCATGCGTAGAGTACCTTCAGTCACATCAGACCAGCTGTTTTCTCAAATACGTTGAAACATTAAAGTCAAATTATTTTTTTAATTCTTTTTTAAGCCAGCATTGCCCCAGTGTCTTTCTCATGGTTTCTGGCCACTAGAGCTGGCCTCTTCTCTTGACAGCCCACTTTTCCTGTCAGTATTCATGTAGCTGTTAAAAAGTTTATTTTAATGTTGCACACATTAGCATGGTGTATAGTTCAAACAGCCCCATTTGATCCCTTGTTACTTGGCACTGCTTTTGGTATTTGCTCTGTAACTCTCCAGCGTAGTTACTGAAAAGGAGCCTGCAATCTAAGTAACCTCACAGCTGTAGCTGAAGGCAGCTGGCAGGTTTTTGAGTCACTCTGTATCCGAGTTGCCTCCTCCTTCCCCAAGGCTGCCCGAGAAGTGGTCGCTCCAGTTGATCTGGTCTTGGGAGCCAAACATGTTCCTGCTCCTGTTCTCTACACTGCCAAACCCCTTATCACTGCTTTATCCTGCTACCTGTACTGGCCCTTCCTGACTGTGTCAACCCTGGACTTATAAATACCCCAGGTACCCATATACACACATTTCCCTGAAGATTGCTGCTTTACAGTCCTCCTATGGGGAAGAAAGGCCCAGTATTTGGGCAAGGATAAAAAGAAGTTTGAGCGTACTACAAAGATGCAATGCTGATCACACATGGGGGAGCTCCAGCACCGAGCTACCTGCTGAAAACCCATTCTGACCAGTGAAGAAATTAACAAATTCTCCTTACCCTTTTCGAAAAGGAGCTAGTAATTCCCTATTCAATTAAGGTGGTGATGGTAAGACACTGTCTTCTGCTAGGCATCAGAAGCTCTTACAGAGCTTCTCTATTCTAGACAACAGTACGAAACCTCATTTTTCCAGGTAATTTCATTTTACAGCAGGGAAATGGACGCTGCTGATTCTTTATTGCACAGAGGGCTTTATCAGCCTATTGGATTTTGTGCCATTCTCTGCAAGGAAGTAAAGAGACTAGTGTCCAAGTAAAAAACACAAGGTCAACAAAGTCACAGCATGAAATTGCAAAACACTGCATGAACACAGATGGAATATTTCTCAAGTTGCAGAAATACAACTACACTGGCTTTTCTGAAGGCCTGCTCTTTTCTGCTTTATCTATCTTCCACAGAGCAGACACATATGCATGGGGCTGCAAGCTAAGCAAAAAGCCCCACAGCCAGGTTGTGTTGTGGTTATTCAGCAGACACTCCAGGGCAAGTGAGGGGACAAACTCCCTGCACTGAAAATACACATTGGCAAAAGCTAGGAAATCAGCTCTTCGTACAGATCATATCCACTTGCACACGCTCTGGATTCAGAGTTAGCCATTAGGTTCCTAATATACTATACAATCTTTTTGTACAGATTTTTTTTCTACTATATAGCACTTTATTTGTAATACAAGGCAGGAAAACACAGAGTCAATCTCTCAGGGATCATGGCCCGCATAGAATTTGGACAGAAAGTCTTTAGGTCGTGGGGTTTCCGTCTCATGGAAATACCTCATGATGTGAGTCCTCTGCTTCCATACCTGAATGGTTTCTTGAAGATCCATTTTTCCCTGCACACAGACAAAAGAATTTTAGACTAGTTCTCAGAGCCTGATTCCAACTATACAGCGCTATGAAAGTCATTTGAATGCACTTAGAAACACCCTTAAGATAGCTGCATCAACAATTCTTACTCCTGAAGATTGCTTGCATCACCTATATTGTGACACTGATATACATACTGTTCCTGCCTTGTGACTTTAATGCTTCATGTCCTATATTAACAAGTCCCTTGTCTCTACAGCACAACTTCTCAGCCCTGTGGAATAGGGAAGGGACCCTGCCCCCTTCTTAGAAGCTGGCTTGTTTCTCTCGTGACTGGCACCGCCATAAAAGTCTGCATAACACTACTAAGTTCTGTGCATCTCTATAATAGCAGCAAATTAGCTGTAAAACTAAGTAAAATTGCTGCTAAAGGCTTTGCACCAGTATCACTACCACAGAGGTATTAATCATAACTTCTTCATGATTCCAGTCTGTGAATTATTGTACTGATTTCAGAGGATGGCAGCATGGGACAGAATGGTATTGCCTGGAATTGTCACCTACTGTATTATCTAGGATTCTGTTTCCAGATTTTCTTCCATGATGTAATGACAGTCTTCAAATATAAGAAATACAACAGGTGAGCACAGCAGTCCTTGGCTGGAAGCTTTTTAATCCATTAGAACTGGTCAGTTATTGTTGCTCAGACCCATTTTGAAGCCTTGCCCTACTCTTGGTATGTTGATTACTGCTTTACACCAGACATAACCAGATGTGTTACAGACTCAAGGTGTTTTGCCACCCAAAGCCAGTCTCCCACCAAGTACTGACACTCTAATGTGTGTTTGAGAACTGGTGAAGAAAACCACGTCCCAATCTAAGGAAGTACTGTAAGGAGTAGAAAGGTCATTTTTAAGGGTAAACTAGCTAGCAGCACCTTTTTCCCCTTTCTTTGATTGCTATTGTTTTCTAAAAAAACCCAAACCACACAGTAGTTAAACTACTGTTTTGCTGGACATACACTTCCTCTTTTAAACATCTGCCAACTGGAAGAGGCAGTACACTGCGGGACAGTAATCTGTATTCTAGCAACTCTTGACTTAGGTGAGTTAAGACCCTATTCCTCTGCATGCTAAAGCAGCTTGATTCCTTATCAACAGGTTTGTTGACAGAGATAAACCAATCTGGATTGCAATAGACAACTACTCCATAGCATAAGCTAATATAAAACTGTCCCTCTTCTCCACTACACTCACCACCAGTTATCCACTCTCACATTCTCTGCAGCTTCAACAAAATGGGAATAACTTCTCTGTACCTTAATAACCAGCATGTCTATCACCCGTGGATCTGTAACATGGGCATTCTTCATGAACATCTCCCGCACCTTATTACGCCCCTGTTTCACTGTGATGTCCAGCTGGTAGAGGTGTACTAGGAAGAACAGAACACCCACAAAGATCATCTGTATTTTCATTTTTTTCCACTGACAGCGTGCAACTGAACTCTACAAAACACTACACAGTCATTTTTTCTTGCAGTGTCTGCCAGCTTCGCTAATATCATTAATTTAAAGCAAATAAACAACGCGGCCGTGGTACGAGTCCCCATGCAATTTTAAGGAGGAAGACAATCATGCCACGCATCCCTATTCTGGAAAATTAAAGATAGATTTCTCCTCTGCTTAGTTAGGAAAGCCAAGTGGCAAGTAAGGCGTGAGGAGACCGGGGTTCCCCCCTCACGGGGGGGGGGAGGGGAGGGGCAAGGCAAACTCGGCTGCGCCAGGCCGTCGGGCCTGTGCTGCACCGAGGAGCGGCCGAGAGCCCACAGCCCCGCCGCCACTCTCAGGCCCCAACAACCGCCTTCACCTGCCGCACACGCAGCGGGCCAAGGCGGGGAAAAGGCAGCGAGGGGTTGAGGCAGGACCTCGCACACCCCCCGACGGGCCCTTTAAGAACCCAACGGCTGCGGGCTGGCGTTACGACCTTGAGCTCGCGCTCCAGCCCGCGCATGCGCTGCCGGCTCCGCGCCCCTCACCTGCGTTGGGAACCTCGCGGTACCAGGCCCGGTACAGCTCCCTCACGCGCCGCTTTGCCTCGCCCAGGTTCCGGCTGAAGATCGGCTTCACCGCCGCAGACACCACTCCTTTGCCCGCCACGGCCATCTTGTTGCAGCCGCCGCGGCGGCGACCCCTCCGCCCGCTGCGTCCCACCCCTTCCCCGCCGCCGGTGGGAAAGCGCACCCGCACGGCGACCCTCTATTGGCTGGCTGCGCCGCCACTCTAGTATTTTGGGCCTGGCAAATAGACCTCCCGCCTGATTGGTCAGGAGAAGCGCCAATCACCGCGGGCTGCTGGGAGGCGGAACCGAACGGTGGGCGGGACCGGCACCGCCCCTCATGGCCCGCGCCGGCGGGAGGGGCAAGGTGCGGGGGCGGTGGGGGAGCCGGGCGGCCCGAGGGAGGGCGGGAGGCGAAGGGAAAGCCCACCAAGGGGAGGGGGGGACGGGGTCGCTACGAGGACGGGCGGGTTTAGTCTCGCAAGGCTCACCGAGTCCTAATGACAGCGTCCCTGGAGGCGGGTACGGCGAGCGGAGAGGGCGCAAGCGGCTGCCACAGGCCCCCGGTGAGCCACGAGGTCCCTGCCGCCGCGGAGTCGCCTCCAGGCGCAGGCCCTGGGGCGATGGGTGACAGGAGGCCAGCAGGACACTTCTCAGCGAGGGCCCCATTCTCACAGCAGCACCGTCCTCCCACCCGTGCTGTGACAGCGCCTGCCCCAGCCCAACAGCGGCTGGTTGGCTTTTACGGACATTTTTGGCTCGGAGATGCTTTCCCCCAGCCGATTATTGGTGCTAGATCTGTATTTTGCCATGGTCTGTTCGTTCCCTTTTGCCTCAAAGCACCACACCGACTGATGTTTGCACATGCAGATTGACTTTCTTTCAATGCATTCTTGCATGCTGGAAAGATGGTCCCTACTCTAGGTATACCCATGCCTATGCCTTTTTATCCAAGTACATGATTGCTGGAATAATTTCTCTTTAAAGTTTAGTTCACTGACAGCTTCTTTGTAAAAAAACTTCTGTATGCTGGTAGCTATAAAACCAAGCGTGTTCAGTTCAGTGTCATTGAACCAACCAGAAAAGTAACACTGAAAAAGATCTTGATGGAAACGGGTGGGGTGCTGGCTGTAAGGAGAGAATTGTCAAGTCAGTATCAGAGGCAGGTCTGTGAGACAACCACAGAGAGAGGGGAAGATGACTTTTCAGACCACTTTTATTCTTTTAGATTATTTTGCAGATTAAAAGCATAAATTTGCAGTTCTTGATGAAGTAAAAATCTTAACAACGGTATTAAGTGTTTGCATAATTCAATAGCTTTCATAGCTTCTATAATTAGTTACCAGAAAGATAGACGTGAATGTGGACTTCTTTAGTTGTGATTATGCATAGAATCTCCTTTATGCTGTGCTCTTTTCAGCCATGTGGTTAAAAGGTAGTTACTACTAATCTAAACATCCATGTATCTTAACACCTGGCAAAACAATTTGTCAGGAGTATTGCAGGAAGAAAGGGAAAGGTAGCTCTGAAATCTACAGCTGTACTGTTTCAAACTCTATCCCTTTGTGAGTTCCAAACCTGCCCAAAAGTTGACTTTATGTAATGCTGAAAAAAACAGTTTTCAGGACCTAATTAGAGGAGATGGTAAATCTAAACACCAGGGTTTCTCTTGAAGTATATTTATAGGGATTTCTGTTATTTCACAAATGACCTGCTTCTGTGGCAGAAACACCACAGGGAAAATTTATGTACTCTTCCTTGGAATTTACTCCTACTGGAGGCATAGTATGACATAAGGGTTGTCAGATATTTCTCTGGATTAATACTTACTTTCTTTGCGGCTATAAATAAAGGCAGTTCAAGATGTGTGCAATAATCAGGGGTATGCAATAAACAGGAAGTAATGAAGGGGATATATATTTATTGTAGCATTGTTCTGAAACTGCATTTAATGTCACCTTGTTTTTGGCCAAATCAGCTGACTGGCCCTGGGTTGTTTATGCAGGAACCCAGCCAGAGCTGGACTCCCCTGGGCACCAGGCAGAAGCACACACTGCTGTGGGCCGGCATCGCATGGCGTGGCGTGTGTGGCTGGGTATGCAGTGGAGCTAACAAGGAAGGGAGTGGGTCAGGAGTACCTTACAGATTTTCCCAAGTTTTTTTGCTCCTAGAATTGCAAGACCCCAGGGTTGTCTTTTACCCAGGA
Organism: Phaethon aethereus; assembly: GCF_964289735.1. NCBI lineage: Eukaryota > Metazoa > Chordata > Aves > Phaethontiformes > Phaethontidae > Phaethon > Phaethon aethereus. Next base: position 56,929,628 of record NC_138575.1, on the reverse strand, counting down.
TACCCTGGTATTTCAGTAAACAGTGATTCAGGACTAATACTTTTTCAGTAGCTGTGTGCTCAGTGAACTGCTACTGCAACCAATGACAGACCAAAGTACAGCAGAACTGGCTGATTAGGCATATATGTATTTGCAAACATGATGGTCATTTGTAACTTGCTATGGCTGTCTGATTCAAGATCCAGGACTGTAATTAAGCTAAACTATATCTATTGAGCCAGATCCTTACTTTACACAACTGCGGACATCTACACAGACCTGAGAGGTCTTGAGTGGAACCCAGTATGCCTAGCCTATGCCTAGCCCTGCCACATTTCTGACAGAGTTTGGTTTGGTGCGTGGTCTCTGAGTGAAAGGAGAGCAGCATGCACTTATCTTGGGACAGCTCGCACCAGGTATGGGTGTGGGGAGCTTGTGAGGGCAAAGTGACTGTCCTCTCGTGGTCTGGGCTTGTCCTCGGGGACCACAAAGGTGAATTTCTGCAGGAGAGTGGTAAAGAAAATAAAGAGCTCCATCCTGGCCAGCTGTTCCCCCAGGCAGGCACGGCGACCTGCAAGAGAGGGAGTAGAAAGTATCTGTGAAAGAGGACATTAAACCACGCTGGAATCGCCGTGGGAGGAGCAGATCACCCCTCCTGCTGTGCCTCTGACTTGCAGCTGGATCCTCCCCTCAGATTTACCTGCTGAGAAAGGTATGAAGGCCTCTGGTTTCACAAACTGCCCATTCTCATCCAGGAAGTGTTCGGGGTAAAATTCATTTGGCTTCTCCCAGACTGCCTCATCCTTCAGCACGGAAGACAAGTTGGTGATGATTGTAGTGCCCTGCGCTGGTCCACAAGAGGAAACAACTTGTGTGAGAACAGCAGCATTATCTTGGCACAATGGATCAGTGCTGGTCCCTCTTTAGTCCGTGTGTCCCATCTAATAGCAACCATCATCATTAGGTGCTTCAGAATAAGGCACCAATCTCCTCTTCTGTATCTCATTTAAAACAGAGGTAAAGCAGGGGACTTTTCCAGTCACATATGGTGCTTGCTTTATGCTCTGAAGCATCTGAACTTCTGCAATTTGTGTCCTTATAAAGGCCGTTGCATGCAAATGCCAGTTTCATGGTTACACAGTGGAAACAGCCTCTGCTTCTCAGATCCTCCTGGACTTGTGTTATAGCTGGAGGGGAAAAGCTGACTGACAGACTTGAAAGCCCAACTTTCCCAGGGACCATGGGAAATTGCAAAGCTTTCCTGTTTCACATGTCAATGTGCTAAGCTAGAGGAGATATAACAAGGCTAAAAAAATCCCAGGCTTGTATTGCTACCAGTGCTGCCAGGGCAGAGTGCTCTTGCTGCCTGTCACAATGGCAGTGGACTGGATGCCAATGGCATTTGAATAGCTTCCGAGATTAGAGTTTTAACTAAAAAGCCAGTAAGCTGGTGTCATGTGCCTCCAGAGAGCTTGTTAGGCTCCATGACTTTCTCCTTCCAACACAGGCAGTGGAAGTCACTGCTCATCGAGAGGAAAGCAAACCTTTGCACTGAGCTGCCACTGCAGTTGGGTTCCCACATAACCAGCGCAAACCTAGAACACAAATGAGACTTTCTGCCTGGTCTTAGCATTTTAAAATGTCCTACTTCAGTGCTCGCCAGTCATTGCCATTTGGGGCTGAAAGTGCAATGCTGCAGAGTTGTGTGGGGTCACCCACACCCCAGGCTTGGCATCTGCACAGGGAGAGGATGCTGCATTGCCTATCTAGTCACAGTCACCTTGGGAATGAAGAAGCCTTGCAACTTGGTGTCCCGGTATGTCATGTGAGGTAGTCCAATAGGAATGACATCCCCATAGCGTTGTACTTCGTGAATCACAGCACTGGTGTAGGGCATGCTCACTTGGTCCTCCATGGTGGGTGATCTTTCTCTGCCAATCACCTTATCAATCTCTGCTTGGACCTTACCTGAAAGCAGCACAGCTAAGGAATTAGAGTGCCCTTAGATAAACAGAAGGGGCTGGTACAAGCTGTAGGAAGGCTGGCAGCATGAGACTGTAGATACAGGGTGAGAGCAGGACAAGCAGTTAGAGAAAGGAACAGAAACTAGAGGGGAATGCATTTGTTTTCAGTTGCTCAGAGCCATCTGTATCACTATTCTTTGTGCATAGTGTCTTTAATAAAGGTCTTGTCAATCGACATGCTATCTTACCCCTCCTCTATGCAGCTGAAAGGGTACTTGGGCATGCAGCATTAGAGAATTAAAACAGATCAGCATTTATTCCAAATACTGGAAGAAGAGGCTACTGTGGCCACTGAAAGCCTCCAAGTAGCCTTCAAAATGAAGGCAAGAGCAAACTTGCCCTTCCAACTCTGATCTTTTTATTAGGGCTTCCCCCCTGCCACTGGTCCCTGCCAGAACAGCTGTGTTTGAGAAGTGTTTCTCCTGGTTTCTGCTAGACCAACAATCACCAAAGCTATTCCTCATTGAAAAATCCTCAAAGCATGGAGAGCAGATGTTCAGTCTCCTTGCAGAAAAATGAGGGTTGAAGGGAAGACACCACACCTCTGCCTGTCTTCTGACTTACTCTGTATTTCCGGGTGGAGAAGCATGTACAGAAATGCCCACCGGAGAGTGGTGGAGGTGGTCTCAGAACCAGCTGCAAACAAGTCTGCGGTGACCAGACGAAGGTTGTTATAGTTGAAACCGCTCTCTTCAGCCACCTTACCCTGCAGAGAGCAAAACAAGTGGGTGATTGGAGCTGGGGTTCTTGCTGGGCGAGAAGACCATTAGTCCAGAGAAGTACTGAGAAGGACTAGATCTATTTTTACTGACCAAGAAGTTCATTGATAAAGCACAATCTGTGTATGACTGATGTACTTCAGTAACCCTGTTATCTCCTGTATTTGAAGCTCATCAGTCACCTCCCGTGTCCTGAGAGGTGAACAGTACACCTGCCTTCAGGACAGAATTGAATGCCTTGTGCTCTCAAGTCAAACAGACAGTAGGCCCCTGCCACTTGCCATGACATCCTCCCCCAGAGGAGGTAGAACACAGTTATTCAGGTTTGATCAGATCCTAAAACCCACACAGTAGAGAGGAGGCTGTGTTGATGTGGCAAATGCAAAATTAACAGTATTTTGAGGGGGGTATCTATATATAAGCTATGCATTACAGATTCTTGCTGCTTCTGCCCTGCTATTTTCTTACAATCAAAAAAAAAAAAAAAAGATCAGGGTATCATTGCTGTCTGTTAAGCCTGCAACACCAATTTCAGCAAAACTGGTCTCTCATCCAAATGCTAATTGAGCTCAAATTTGTTAGCATATGAGATATGACAAGCTCTCTGCATGAGTTCATCTGCTTGTCTTTTCTAATCCATTTTATACTTTTCTTTCCTAGGGACTAGCTTCTGTTAAGTTATTCTGTATATTTTGATGCTCTTGTAATATGGATAGTAATTAATAAGGCATTTAAGACTCAACTTATTCCAATAAAAGATCTCCAGCAAGGGAACGATGGGGCTGACCTGACCAAAGTTAACCCAGTATAGGGATTTGCCAGACTGATTTATCAGGGGACCTTAGTGAACAGAAAAGAGATGTGACAAGAGGCAACATGATCAGGCTCAGATCCGTCCCCAAATAGTCCTGCTCAGTGCAGAGTAACGTAGGTCACGTTGCTCTGCCCGTGCGAGCTGGGGGAGCTAACGCATGGACTGGAGGTGCCCGGTGTCTGCAGCATGGCAGGGTTCACTATGCAGAGCAGCAGTCCAGCCTGAGGACTCGGGTGGCGGAAGCAATTTGCAGGCAGAATTTGCTACTCTTGTTCATCTGGCACTTGAAATCCATGTGCAGAAACATATGGTGGATGGATGGGCTGACGCAAGTACCTTTGATTTTATACTGACTTCATGCCTGACTGAATCAAAGGAAAGACTCCTTTTTATTTCAGTGAGGTTCAGATTTAGGCCTTCATCTGATCTGTAGGGAATGAAGTCTTAGCAAGCAATTCAAAGACACACGTCCGAAAGGAGACACTGTCTTTCCAAGTCAACTTGGTTTAAAAACAGGCTATGGAACTGGGCGATGATACCAAAAAGCCAGTCTGTTCCTGCAGTTTTGTAACTGATTTTGAGACATCAGGCACTGACATACACAGAATCTTGCATGTTGACTTGTCCCCTGGCGCAAACTTAGAAATATTAGTGAGTTCTCAATTATTGCCTTTTAAATGCCTTCAAAATGGTGTAGACTGGAAAGAAGGGAGTTGCTAGACTCTGAGGGGAACGTTAAAGGTAGAAAATGGGAATAAGATCATCAGCAGATAATATGGTCTCTTAAGACAATAAAGGATGTTACAGCATCAAGGAGTTAACACCTTTCTTCTCAAGATACACGTGGAATGAAAAGCTAGGACATTAGTGAGAGGTTTTATACAGCTTTATGAGGAAAGTCAAGTTCTATCAACAAGCTTAAACAGGCAGAGGTGTCACTGTACCTTCTTCATTTCCTTTAAAAACGCATCAGTGAAATCTCGGATGTAAGCAGGGTTCCAGGTCTCTATGTGCTTATCTATGAGCGCATCTATGAAGTCCATGAACGCCTTTTGCCCTCGAAAGGCTTTCTGTGGCACTCCGGGGATGCGCAACAAAATAGGCATCACGTTAAGAAGCTGGGATATCAGAACCAGAGAGAGAGAGAAGATATTATGTGATGCAAAAAGAAAAATAATGAAAAAACAATGCTCTCAAGCAACAGAGGGAAGCTCCTTACAGAACATATTATGCTCTTGGTTTACCTGAGGCAGGAATCCAGCTTCTTCATTCAGGGAGTTTTCAAACAAATGTAATAGCTTCTTGAATGTCTCATCACCGTAGTCGAAACGCTCTCCATAGATGGTGGTGCAGATCACATTGCAGACTGCATTATTTACAAGAAAACGTAAATCGAAAGGACAACCTAAAAATGGAAACAGAGACCAAGCAATGAAGCTAAGCAACACCAGGCTGTTGGACCTCTGCTGTCAGCAACAAGAATATACACATGCCTCCTTGACACCTTCAAGAGAAAAAAAACCCAAAACACTCGAAGTACAAATGCATCATACTAGGGAGTAAAGATCTTACTACTATTTGGTTGATCCTTGTTTAAAGGAGAAAACTCCCAAGAAAAGCTGAGTTGCAGGGTTGTTCTGTGGCTTCACAGATAACACTTTGCTATGTGTCTAGATGACAGGCGATGTGCTGTGAAAACTCTCAGCTGTGCTTCTATTGCATGTGATAATAGCAGTATGTTCCACTAAACTTCATAAAGATAATCGTTACCCAGATCTGGGAATAATTATATTTTACTTCTTTATTTCTATTTGTTTCCTGTTTGTTTCTTTTTTTTCAAATGGATTAGTGTTACAGTAGCCCCACTGTGTGAAGTAGAAGTGGCTTCAAGGTAGAGCAGGGTCACTAATGCATATAAACTAGAAACACTGCATTTGCTTAGGAGGAGAGCACTGCATGCAAACAAGAGTGGCTGTAGTATTACTTCTCTCTCTGCATCACTGTATTGCCTTACTTTTCTGTGATTTCCTCATCCTTCTAGATGTGACAAACCTTCTTCAGAATTGACTGCAGAGCACAGAAATTCCGCTTCCTCTGTCACCTGCTCTTCCAAGGATTTCTTTCCCATCCCAAAGTTCCTCAAGGTAGAGAGCGTGAATTTTCTTAGCTCCTTCCAGACATGCCCGTATCTTGCTACAATGATCCCTGGAATTATGGATGAGCAAGAAATGTCAGGAGCTCTGACCCATACATCAAGCAAAGTTCATTAGAAAATACCAAAGGTGAGTTTGGAGGTACAGGTCTGTGTGGATAGATGAAAGAGTCTGATCTTCTACAGCTTGTTCATACAGCAATTCTAAAAATGGGTTATTGCACCTTCTAATGCATATGCATGGCTAATGAAGGTGGAGAGGGATTCAATGAGAGCAACAAGTGCTGGTAAGGATAAAAGGATCACTCCACCAAACTATTCAGCATTGCACCCTTAGCTTGTGTGAACTGGGTAGCAGCTTGTGCCACCGCACAGGAGCTGGGGATGAGAGATGCGGGCTGGATGCTGGATAACACTCTGTCGTGGAAGAAAGTTACCATTTTTTTTGTAATGACAACAACATGCACATAAACATAAGCCTTAATCACTGGTTGTCGGGAGCTACCAACTCCAATGCTGGCAGGAAAGTTGTACCACTGGTAGTGTCCTAACACTGCTGAAGAGGTGTGTGCTACCACTGGAGCTGTACTACAACCACTAAGGGGAGCCCCCTTTTCATCAAGTCTGATTTTGTCACCACCAAAGAGTGGCAGTCATACAAGGAGATTGACCAGAGAGACATGAGAAGGTGGCATCGTACTGAGAAAATCTTCCATCTACCCACCATCTACCCAGTCCTCCTTGTGTAGTGCTATTGGGGAATGCCCATTTCCAAGGGACTTGCCTTCAGATTTATTTCCATAGCCCAGATGTTCATATACTGGCAAATATGGCCGGTCAGCAAAGTCCTCCGATCTATGGACCAGGGCTTCCTTCACTGTTTTATACCCATTCAATACTACCAGGTTGGTCCAGCAGTTCTGGAGATTGAAGACGTTTCCAAACTTCTTGTGAAGCTGCCAAGATGAAAAAATATGTCCCTGAAAATGAGCTCAATATAACATCAAAAATGTCACCATATCCTTCCTTAGGGACTTTATTATTTATTTTTGAGCATTTTTGAGATGCTTTTATTAGGAGACCTTCAGCTGATCTTTGACCTTTGTCTTTGCAGTGCAACAGCTCAGAGCGGTGCCAAACAGCAGCTGAAGCAGGAATCAATGCTCTGGGAGTGGAAAGATTTAGAATACACCTACCCTGGCCAAACTGTTGCCATGACCATTGTGCAAGTATTTTGGATTTTGTCTGACAACACAAGGTCAAGGACCTTTTTGTGCATTTTCAAAGGCTGCATGCTCAACAATGAATTATTTCCTAATACTTGTATTTATTTTGATCTGAAAGACTAGGCAAGTTTTGAGTTAGTCTACTTCTGCTAGAAGGAAATATTGATGACAAGGCGATATGTAATTTTCTTTTAATATGCATTTGTTCCTCAAGTTCTACCTAGAGCCCAGTTCCCAGAAAAACAGTTGGAAGAGCCAGTTCCACACAGAAGTTTCAGGTCAACTTTCTCCCTAAAAGGAGCATACACATCTAGTAAGGCTGGTAGCTGGCACACAACCTACATCTGTCGTGATCTATAAGAGACATAATGCTGACAGCAGGATGGCTGCACAGGTAAGCCTGTCAGCCGTACACTCACCATGGGAGCTTGCCATGGAGCTAACTGTCCTGCAGGTAGACAAGCCCTTTGACTAGATGTAGACTCCCGGGAAAGGCAGGTCGAAGCTAGTCAGTAACACTGAACAAAGCGCTCGGGCACATGTTGCTGGAAGACAGTGCAATAGTAGCAATGCCAGAAAACAGACTGTGCTCTGTTTTCTTTTTCCTTTTTCTGCCTTTTTTTTTTTTTTTTTTGCTAAAAAGCTAAGTGTCTTCATTTCTGCACTGTAGAAATGCAAGGAGCTGAAGTACTTAAGACTGTATTTGCAGTGGGGTTGGAAAGGGAATTAGCATTTCACTGGCACTAGAAATACATCATTAAAAGCGATTACTGATCAAGATTGTGGTTAGCATGACCCTGACGTGATGTGATTTGAAAATGTTAATCTTTTGGACTATATGCAAGCAAATAATACAAATGCTATATTTAGTTTCTCCATTTGGCATATTTTGGACAGACAGCTGAACAGTGCTGTCCTAGAGAAAAGGCCTTTAGAGTTTGCAGACTGAAGCACAAAAGCCCTGTGGTTTATCTGCTGCAAGCTGTGCTGTCCTTTTCCTTTGAGAAAAGCTAAGCTCTGACTTTGAATAGGAACACTACCGAGATTTTGGGCACTGCTGCTGGGGCAAATCCTGCAAGCTGATCTCTTTAACTGAAACCGTCACATGCCTGTAGGTGTGCTTAAGTAACTTGCAGGGAAGTCTGCCATTCCTGCACCCACATCCCCAGCCCACAGATACTTGCTTGTCTTCCCTTGTTTGTACATCTCCCTATTCCCTTGGCCCCACACCTGCCCACGTGTTCAGCTGGTGGCCAGCTCTACGGCAGAGCATCACCTATCACTGGGGGCACAACAGCATCTCCCACAGAGCTCACGCAGAGATTGGGTGATGGAGGCTGGTGAATGTTGGTGTGTGATTATATATTTATCTGTATGGGCCAGGTCAGTGTCCTTAGGCAGTGACTTGCTTCACCCTGGACTTTGGAGAGGCCATTGCCCTTCAGCTTTGTGCAAGGGTAGATTGTGCTAGGGCGTCCCCACCCCTCCTGGGCCCATGGCTATGTGAGGGGCGTTTCATTGTGGGGGCCAGCACTCACCTTGTTGAAGGAGAGGTGTGGGTTGCGGAAGTCAACGTACAGCATGGTCCCAATGAACGGCAGTGACACTGGGCCTGGTGGATAATGGCTCCACTTCTTCCTGCGCTTCATGAAGTCAAGAAGTAAAGTAAAGACTGTAAGAAAAACTCCCAGTATAGAGATGTTGCTCCAGCAGAATGACAGCTGGGACTCCAGCCACAGCAGCAATGCCATAGCCTGTCTACTCCTTGGTCTTCCTTTTTTGACCCAAGACTGTTTCTGCCTCCTTTTTGCTCTCTCTTCTCTCTTCTCTCTTCTCTCTTCTCTCTTCTCTCTTCTCTCTTCTCTCTTCTCTCTTCTCTCTTCTCTCTTCTCTCTTCTCTCTTCTCTCTTCTCTCTTCTCTCTTCTCTCTTCTCTCTTCTCTCTTCTCTCTTCTCTCTTCTCTTCTCTTCTCTTCTCTTCTCTTCTCTTCTCTTCTCTTCTCTTCTCTTCTCTTCTCTTCTCTCTCACTTCCTTCCCCAGGCAGCTAGTCTCTTCTCCTTGTTTTCTCCTCTTCCTCACACTCTTTTTCTGTCTCTTTGCTCCTCCCTCCCTGCAGTTGCTGGCCTCTGAATGTGGGACTTGGCTCAGACCCAAAGCTCCTCCTCTGCTCAGCTCAGCCTTGAGGGAGTGGTGATGAGGGTCATCCCTCCTCTTCCTTCTCCTTCTCCAAAGCCAGAGCTCAGAAGCCTCTTTATACCTGCCACCCATGGCAGCTCCTGCAGTGTCGCCCTCTGTGGGGCAGGGCTGGATGAAGTCCAGGTGTTTGGGTGCCCCCTCCCACAGCCGAGGTGGGATCGCAGTTCACAACAAGCAATCCAGTCTTGCTGCATTCCCATGGAGCAATTTTGAAAGAGTTTGTTTAAATCTGTGTCACCTTCCTGTTTGTACAGACAGGTCAAGGGAGAAGCAGCACCTAAACACAGATCATCCACATTTCTGTTTGCAGGGCTGAGGATTTGTTCTATTGACTCTTGAGAAAGCTGAGGTTAGGTCAAGCTTTCCTTTACAGAAAGCACTTGTCACAAAAATTAGCCTAAAATGGTGCCCTGAGACTTTAAAAATCATTTATGTTTCCGGGAATAACAATGTTTATCCAACTCCAAACGTCAGTCAGCACAATGACCTTGATTTTTGTAGAATACAGCTCAACTACAAGGGAGAAAGCACATGTATTGCAAGGAACCTCAAATTTCCAGCCTTTGGGGCAGCAGTAATGCAAAGACAATTATGGAGATGGTCAAAGTATTTCCTAAAGCAGCACAGCTATGTGCTCCCGGCACCTCTGCCATCGGAGATCAATAAAGCTCGCTCTTACAACAGTTACTTCTAGCTAAAAAGAAGCAGTAAACTCATCACGGTTTGATCTGTGATCGCAGCGTGATCAGAGAAAAGCTCCTAATGGAGCAATTGCTGCAACAGTGATGGAGAGCTCAGGCTGCAAAGTGATGCACCTGCAAAGACTGTGCAGTCAGCGCTGGTATGCAGCCAGGGCCTCGAGACGCTGCTTACCCAAAGAGGCACCTGAACGCTCATTATTTGTGTGCAGAGGTCCCCTCACTGGAGTCTCTACAGCACGATCCTGTGTGTGTCTTGTGAAAGCATCATGACTCAGGGTTCATCTCCAGTACCTGTAAACAAACATATGCAGCATGGGAAACAACCAGGGGAATTACCAGCCCCCAAACAACTACAAAATTATTATTATTTTTTTTTTATTACAGAGATATGGTGGGATAGTTCACATGACTGGAGAGCTGCCACAGATGGACATAGGCTCTTCAGGAAAGACAGGTTGGAAAGGGTGAGGAGTGGTGGTGCTTTATGCAGAGGAGTGCTCAGAGATTTGCCATGGGACAGGTGATGAGCCAGTCAAGTGCTTGTGGGCAAGGAGAAGTGGGCAAAGCAGCATGGGCAAGGTTGTGCTAGGCACTTACTACAGACTGGCTGATCAAGGCGAGCAAGTCAATGGAGCCATCTCACACAATCGCAAGCCTTGGGATTCATGGGTGTACTTTAACTGGAACGGCTATATGGTCAGGCACAGTCCAGGTGGTTTCTGGGGTGTGCTGAAGACAATTTCTTGCCACAGGCGATCAATGAGACAACTAGGAGAGATGCTCTGCTGGGTTTGCTATTCACAAAAAAGGAAGAATTGGTCCAGGACATGATGGTCAAGGGTAAGTTTGCCTGCAGCAGCCATAAGACCATGAAATACTAAATCCTGCAACAAGTCAGCAGGACAAATCGCGTTACTGTCCGTGCCTTCAGGAGAGCAGATTTCAACCTCGTTCAGTGATCTGCTTGGCAGGATCCCAAAGGGAGCTGCCCTGGAGAGCAAAAGGGCCCAGGAGAGCTGGTTGTTCTTCAAGGGCAGACTCCTCAAAGCATGAGAGCAGTGCATGTCATTTATTACCTAGACTTTGGCAAAGCCTTTAACACCATCTCTCACAGTATCCTTGTAGCTAAATGAATGTGATACAGACTGGCAAGGTAGACGATAAAGCAAGCGGACGATTGTTTGGATTGTGGGGCTCAAAGAGTTGGAATCAGCAATACAGAGTCCAGCGGGTGACTAATCACTAGTGACATCCCTTAGTTATCCATATTGGGGCTCATAAATTTTAACATCTTTATTAACAGCCTGGATGATGGGACAGAGAGCACTGTTGGCAAGTACAGCCTGGCAGAGCTAAGAGCTGAAGTATGTTTGCAGGGTAGCCTGGGAGTTTGTTGGCTTTTGAGTACCAACCACATTTCAAACCACTCTACTGAGAGGTCCTAGGAGACAGAGCTGCAACAATCCTGTATTCAGTGGACTGGCTTGAGCAGGAGATGGCTGAATGCTAAAAGGTGATCAAGGGGTTCCTCTCACACTGATTTTCATGACCCATGCACTGAGGTGACAAGTGAAAAGATGGGAAATGTGGTCCCAAGAACGTCAGTGGACATTTTCTGATCACCCCACTGGTAAAAGGGTGCTACCCTGCCCGTTTCAATTTATTTTGAGCTCCACCTTTATGAATTTCAGCAGAACAATATTCACCTGGGTTCTTCCATTTTTGCTTATCCTGGCTAGAGCCAAAGGCTGTTGGATTCCATCACTCACCCCTGGGCTGTAAGAAGGATGGTTGATTGGAATTCAGGAAGTGGATTTACTTTTAATGAACATCGCCCTGGATGGCCATGAGTAACTCTCCAGCTGCTCTTCTTCCTGTGGCTCAGCCTTCATATGAGGTAACAAAGCTGCAACCTGAGAAATGCACCAGCTTAAGAAAAAAAAATACTACACCCACCCACTCCCACCCCACCGTTCCCCCAATTTACACCTTTCCAAAAGGTCTCTGGGTAAACGATTTTTTCCTCTATGCCCTTCAGGCTGCAAACTAGACAGCTCCTCCACTTTTGGCTAGTAGCATGGACTGCCATTCCTGCAAAGGGCTGGAGCAAGTGTTATAGCTTAGGTAACTTCAAAAGAACGTTTTTCAAAGCATGCAAAGAAACAATAGACAACAAAATCTCTTTCTGAGGAAGAAAAAGAGAAAAGGGCAATTATCCTTCTGAAGAATGAAAAAGGTTCATTTGCATTTCTTTTCAATAAAGTAATATTTTGAGCGATTTTCAAGTCAGGGAAAAAACCTCCCAATCCGTACATATTAATTTTAGCTAGCTGCAGCCCTGCTGTGCTAGGTGCATGTCTTTGTGGGCAGTCAATTAAGAGACGAGCTAAGTGAAGTTACAGAAGTTGCATGCAGACATCACCACTCTTTGACTGGAGAACCTGCCATACAAACAGGAAGGCGGCTTTAAGAAAAAGCTTATTAATACTGCAAAATGAAGCATCCAGAAGTAAGGTAATGCAAGAGCTGCCTGCACAATTTTGACTGAGCCTTTTTGCCCATATATTCCACAAGATCATCTTTAAGTACAATCTCATGCTATTTTTCCTTCCTGAATGACCCTCCCTTTATTCAATGGACAGGATAGATGATGGTCATTTACTAATCCTATTTTAATTATAGTATTTGGCTTCAAAGCCTATTTTGCCACCTGCTGTTCACACCCTTCCCAGAAGGGTGTTTTAGTTAGGCTTTTCCGCAGTGGTCATCAGTGACCACATGGGTTCGGAGCAGGCAGTCTTTTGTACTCACAGCATCCCTCTGAGGTGCCACCAATGGAGAAAATGGAAACGTAAGTCCAAATGACCGTCTAAGTGTTGGAACCTAATACAAAAAGCCTAGAAGCTGCCACACTCAGCCGTCCAGGACCTGTGCCCCGCTCCCAACTGGGGTTGCAAGCAGCTTCTGCAGATCTTCCTGCAGGATCACAGCTTTGGCACCCCGAACACGAAGGTCACAGGTTTGTGCCTGTTTATGAAAACTACTGTTTCAGTAATTGCCCAGCATCACACACTCATTCTTTCGCAGAGGTGTGGTGAAAATCTTTCAATGGCCAAAGAAACACTCTTCCCTCTCTCCCTCTTTGCTTCAATACTGGAGCCAGCCAGGAAGCACTGGTCACGTAACATGAATTATTTTCTCAAACTTTCAGAAGTTTTTCATACAAATCCCAGCAGGCTGACTGCTTTCCCCCTAACACCATTAGATGGAACCAGACCTCAGCAATGTTTCATTCTGGAGGAGCAAAGCCTCTTGGAACAGCACAAATGGTCAGTGTGAAGCCTGCTGCCCTCGTTCCCTGGCTGCCCATCTGCAGCAGAGCTGGGGCCAGTGAAGACCCCCAAAACCTTACCTCTTCGGTGGCCTCTTCTGAGCCCAGAAAACATGGTCTCCCACCTAGTTACATACTTTTTTGGTCCTTCCTCCACCTCCTTTTTTCAGCCCACCATCTATCTTTTGCCTGTTTCGCCTTCACTCGGACAGGCTCTGCTCCCGACTGTTTCAGTGCTGGAAGAGGCCAAAGGGAGCGCGGAGGAGACCGGCTTCGCACTTGTCGTTCACCCTCGCCAGCCTCCGGCAGCCGGCAAGAGCCACCACCTGCTCCGTTCAGACGTCTCTGGGGAATTTTAGCTGAAAAACTGAGAACTCCATCAAGTGCACGCAAACCGGGTTTTCAAGTGCTTGTAACGCAGCCAAGTTTGAGCACAGTTTGAGAGAGCTGGTGCAATGTGTCTTCCTAACAGAAAGCTGCCTCCTGCCAAATTCTGCGTGTAATGCTTCAAAGCATTAAACTGAGAAAGGAAAATATCGCCAGAAATTTTTCTAACAGGTTAGGAGAAGGTCAGATAAACAATGGATTTCTAAGAACGATGTCAGCCATTAGGAAGGGATTAAAAAATTTTCGGCTGAACGTTCCCAAACAAATTTAGCCTGAGGCACAACCCCAGCTTGGGAAATTTTAGTCTCAGCTGGTTCATTGTGACTTTCTTGGCCTTCAGATGGGGCTTTATACATTGGAAGTAATTCTACAGCCTTAAGATGGACTGTGCTAACAGCTTGTTCATAATAAAGCAGTCAGCAGAACTGAAATAGCCAAGTCTCTCATAGTTACCGTTACTATGACTTACTGCCAGCCTTCCCACATTGCAAAGAAATCTGTTCTTCAGGCTTTTCTTTAAATTCCCTGTGGCTTCCTACCTTTTTTCCTACATCAATCCCAGCAGCTCACCTATCACCAAAGTGAGTCTTAGTCGGACTTTACTTCTTTCACCCATCCCATCCCATCCCATCCCATCCCATCCCATCCCATCCCATCCCATCCCATCCCCATACACGTTCCTTGCTCTTAAAGAGCAATGACTCTGAACTTGATACCAAAAGCAAGGTGAGGCTTGGGCCCCATCTTTCACCCCAGAGAGACAACTGTGTGCTGATGCTGTGAGATGTCGAGGACCCAGGCTCTAGCGACCGCTGTGAACAGCTTGGCAGCGTGAGATGCATCGTCACTGCAGGCGTCAGCATCCGGATTAATAAAACAGCCACTGAGATGAAGTTACCCCCAGACAAGCCTTGGATACTAAAGGCAAACTGAAAAACTGAAATGATAAGAGCAGAACGGCTTTATCTTGGCTCGGTATGTCACAGAGCTGGAGGTGATACTGAACTGAGCTCGCACATGTATGTAACGCTGCCCAGTGACGGTTTCGCCAGTTCAGCAGGTGACTAGACCATGGTGGCTATGGGCCCTAACTCCGGCATCCTCATCACGTTAACTGGGGTTAAAGCAGAAATCAGAACAAGCTGGCTTGGTTTTAATCACCAAATTCAAGTTCAGATTCTCCTACGGGCCTTAATTCCTCGGGCTGAAACGCTTCCACCGTTACTTTAACATGAGTTAGCCCGATGGAGCTCAGCACGTGCAGCTTCTAACCCCAGCACGGAGAAGTAACGAACCAAAACGCTGTTTCGCACAGTTTGTGGTACCAGCGCTGGTCTAAAACACCTCCTGAAGTTACTGTTAAACTTTTGTGATGTGGCCGAGCTCTGGGAAGACGCCTGCTCGTTCGGAAAAAGACTGGCAGCAGTTGCCTTGACTCACACCCTCCTGTGGAACTGTCAGAAAAATATGGCTTACGCCCCCAATACCATAGGCTGTTGATTTGCCTCAGCTGCTGGTTTTGGTTTCTTGTTCTTTATGCTTCTCAAGACCTGTGAATATATTGCTTTTCTTTTCATTTTTGGTTTAGTACTGATACTGTGGCGTTTTTCTTTGCTGTAATGAGAGCGTCCAGGGGGATTTTGGACAGAGGTACTGACTAAAATCCTGCTGTTATTTTTTTTTTCCCATAAGAGATGTGTTTAAATCCATACGGGGAAACTCATCCTGCTTTCCTGAAGTGTGAGATCAGTGGGACACCTCTGAAAATAATGAGGTGATTAAATCCAGGCTTTGGAAGCCAAGAGACAAAAGCATCTTGGTTTAGTTTCTGCCATTGATTTGCGCTGTGCATTAGAGGCAAGCACTCTGCTGGCTGCTAGCTCAGCTTCCTCACTTGTAAAATGTGTTTAATGGGGCTGTTTACCCAGTTGTGATAAAGCATCTACAAATCTAGGTGCAAAGTACATTAATGCGGACTGATACTGTAATTATTATGTTGCAAAGAGGCAGATTGCCAAAGATTTCAGAATGGAGGTTGTTAAAAAAGATAAAAAGTTAATTTGAAGACTCGCTCTTGTTCCAGGAAACATCTAGTTCTGATCTTTTTCTTCTGGCAGAGGGAGTATTTCACAGGGAGCATTTTGTTGCTGTTTCTGTGTGTTGGAAGGATAGCTAGGGATGCTGTGTTTCCACAGTTAGGTCCTCAATTCCGTTATTTATGAATCAAAAAAAGAAGGGAAGCTAATCTGGCTAAAAAGAGAATTGCATTTTTCTCCTGTGCTTATGGCACTCAGAAGCAGACTGAATAATCTTGGGTAATGCTGTCTCCTAGTAGGTAAGTCGAGTCAGATTTCAGGTTTCAGTGAGAATTCTCTCTCTTCACTCCAAGCTCATTAGCTGGTTTCTGATGGCTCCTGAACATCCCTGGCTGCCCAGGAAAGCATTCAGAGCTGCGTGTGCTCAGCACATCTCAGAAAGGAGAGACGAAGAGAGGCATTGCTTCTAAAATGTACTTGCTGTTACAATTTCCTTAGATTCAATAAATGTAGAAGTGACTCTCTCTGTTCATGTCACCTTCCTCCCGGCTTGGTGGCTGCAATTGCTGCAACAATGAGAATAAAAATATCCTTTTTCTGGTAAAGCGGCGCATTATCATCTACTTCGTCCGCTCAGGCGCGTGTTCAGAGCGATGCCGCAGCAGTTGGTGTGGTGCATGCTGTTAGCTCCTGCCTCGCTTCAGTCGCGCAGCCGTTTTCAACACTGTGAGCGCGTGCCGTCGCTCAGCCCAGGATCCCTTTTCTCCTCTTGTGCCACCACGCTTGCCTGGCTGTCTTGTACAGAGAAGCTCGTGTTAGCGGACCTGTCCCCGTGTGACAAGGCGTGCAGACGTTAGCCTCTCAAACACGGTCTTTTTGGGACTTTGCCTTAGGCTAGGTCTTGCAGATACAGCGGATCCTACAGAAACAGCAGAGCAGTACCTAGTTTGGGGCCCTGCTGTGCTGCTCTCTACAGATGGACGACAGCAGGTATCTGCTCCCCAGGGCTTAAACTAAGACTAAACTGCAGGGGAACGAAAAGCAGGACATCAAACACATGTAAACGCACGAGTGGGCTGAGCCCGGTCACTTTTGCGGTCTGGGTTCAGACTGCCGATGCGAGGGGTTGCAGACCGCCCTCCGTGGCACTAGCAAAGCAGTTGCAGGCAGAAGCGACACTGCAATTTTCCCCGGGTTTAAAGGATGGTGAACACAGGCTCAGTGCATCTGCATGAACCTGGACGTTTGCTATAGCTATTTATTAACCTTACATAGCACCAAGTGCAAGCATTCGCTGCTGTGCGGCTGGGCACGCATCTCGCAGGCGGTGGGACGTACCCGTGGGTTGGGCACGTCATAGGCACATGTGAGTTGCACGGCAGGGACAGCGTTGGGGACGTGGTTCCCACTGCCACGGTAAAAGCGACACGAGCCCAGCCAGCACCCCACAGGGGGTCCCCCACCAGACCCTGCCGCGGGCTGCTGACGGACCCTCCTCCAACCACTAAAAACCAAGACGTCTCTGGCTTTGATCGCTGACAAACCGGCACAAATCCCAACAATCTCAATGCTCCCGTCGTACTCCCAGACACCCGAGGAGCCTCAAGGGGCAGGAATTAATGATAAAAAAGGAAAAAATAGTGACTGATAGAGAAATCAAAGGAAAGAAGGGAAGTAATGACTGCCGCTGGCAAAGACACAGGTTACTGGCAGACCGGGCTTAACTGCAGAAGAAAATGTGACTGCTGCTCACTGGGTACAAATTGATGATTGTCAAGCAATTCACCATCTCCTGAATTCTGCCCTTTGTTCAGCAGTCCATTAAGGCAGCAGCAGATGATGAGCTGAAGAACTTAGAGCGATTCTATTAGGAAACTAGAAATAACTTTAACAGCAAAAATAAAATGTGCATTTGTCCCAGCACTTTTTGCCCAAACGATTATTAATCCACTTAAAAGGAAAATACTCAATCATACAATTTTGATGATCTAAAACCTCTGTTAATAATTTCCTAGAGCATAGTGTGTTTGTTGTTAGAGTACAGAGTTTATTATTTTGCTATTTTCATGAATAACGCAGCGTCAAGCTCTCATTAGCTATTTTTTCATGGTTTTATCTGCACTTTTTCTGTCAGTATAAACAATGGCTTGAATACAAGTCAGCATTTAGAAGTTTTTATCAGTGTGTTGGAAGCAGAAGATTGTTGTGTTACTATGACAGTGAAACAGGTTGTTTATGTTTGATTTCTGTGTGATGCTCCTAGTGATAGTTTATGCTTCACAAATCCGAATGTGCATGGGAAATCAGAATGTATATTTTATTTTTTTATTAATAGGAAACCTACAAATAACTGGTTTGCTTTGAAACATTGGCTCAGTCATGCTCACAGTTTGATTAATAACAGTGGGAGCATATGGAGTGAAATAGAAATTATGAAGATGCAGGCAAGATCTTACTACAGAGTATTTAGCTAGTTGGTTACCTTTGGTGCTCCATCCCAAATGATCTGTGGGTTGCTTTTGCCAATAGTAGTTGCTCCACTCTCATAGCAACTGTACATAACAAGCTAATTTTTATGTATTTATTTTTGCATTTTCTACAGATATATAATTGTGTTTTGTGTTAACAAAAATTACATCAGAAAAAATACTCGCACTCTTTTACCCAGGAGGTATCCATAAGCAGTAATCTTTCCAGGGAAAGGAGGAAGGACCAGAGGTTGTGGCTGCAAGGAAAACTGAATAGGAAACTATTTTCTCTGTGTTTTTTAAGCTGGCCAAAAGGCTGAGTGGATGCCTAAAGACAGGAGGCTGCCATGCTGAGGGTCGTGAGTGGGAGAGAAACAACATGAGAGGCGTTGGGGCCTCCAGTGGACTGACCCTGCTCCCTTCCTCCTGATGGCAAAACACCGAGCTCCTCGACAGAAACAACCTCCCCACCTGCAGAGAAACAGCAGCTTCCTAAACCTGCTGGTTCCCAGGTCCCACGGGGACGGCTGCGTGGCCTCGCAGCTCAGAGCGAGGTGTCGTCTGAGCACCAACAAGGTGCAGGGCTGAGCTAGCTGGGAGAAATGAATGCTTTTGTGGTAATAACACTTTAAAAAATGTTGGGTTGCTTAAAAAACCAAAAACTTGGAAATTTTGAAAGCCATGCCACATACGGAGATGACAAACCTTAGTCCTCCTATGTGCTGTTAACACCTTTCTGCAACGCCCTTCTGATTTATGTCACTCCGGGATAAGACATACTGGTTCATATCCAGAAAGAGGGAAAAGCCTAAGACAAATCCTCAATTACTTCATACTCTTTATTACCTATCCCAAATTCCAAGGCTTTTTAATTTGTCTTCACTGTGTTTTGAACTAAGGCTTAGTATCTGGGATAGCCTTTGTACTCGGGACCAAAAATTCAAGAACTATGAACTGTTACCTGTTTTCCTGTGCAAGTCTCATAAATTCGGTCGTGAAGGGCACCTCCTGTGGCGACAGCTTCGTGGCAGATGGATCCCACCACCCGAGTGCACCTGTGGAAACAAGAGTCCATGTGGGTCCATGCAAACACACCTTGCCGCTCATGGTGCCCAGGGGGAACAGCGGTAGGGGAGAAAGCTGCCAACCACGGCCAAGCTGTCTTCTGCGGTCTCTGGTGTGAGGGTGAGAGCCGTTGCTGACCACGCTGTCTTCTCCTGGGTGGTTGTTCTGGGGAAGCAGCTTCAGACCCTCAGGCCAGCGGTGCCCGCTCGCAGGGTCACACAGCGCAGGAGTTTCAGCCGGGAGCACAACGGGGATGGAAAGGCTGCAGATCACAGGAGAAGCCAATGAACAACAAAACTTGCCACCGGAAAGCTTTTGGAGTGCAAGCGCAATCTGCAGATTGGTTCGCATCTCCATTTGTCGCTGAGAGCAAGCGTCAAGGCCTGTGCTTCGGGGCGCAGCCCAGGCTGGGGCAGCAGACAGGCAGCGGTGCTACCAGCCGCCTCGCTGCCCACCCTGCCAGAAACGGGTGCTGTAAAAAGCTCCTCCGAGAAAGAAACGTTAATCTGGTTCATCTGCTGCAAGTCTGCCCTGCAGATTACAAAAGGTGGTTTCTCATCAGCCTGCAAAATCAAGGGGAGCACACAAGGACCTTGGCTGAAAACCCTCTATATTTCTTCCATGACAGCCAGTGGAGCAGCCGCAGGGCTCAGCAAGGGCCGGGTAACCGTTCTGGGCCACTCCTCAAACTGCTACGAGCGGCCTTTGGTCAGGCTCCAGCTCCTCAGCTTCTGTCCCCCAGCGTAACTGGGGCACGGGTTTTGCTGGAGTATGAACTGAGGAAGCCTTAAGGCGGCAGCAGCAGGCAGCCCTCACGGTTGGTAGCCCGCAGCACTGGCTGGGGGGCCCTGCCTGGGCCAGATGGTCGGCAGGGACAAAAAGGCCCAGGGCTGGGAGGCAGCGGTGGTTCAGGAGCGGGCAGGCAGAGCAGGGTGCGGAGAGAGGTCGGGGCTGTAAGAAGGAAAGGTAAACACCCTCACACCCCGCAGGCCAGGGTGAATTTCGCACCGCACAGGACTACGTGGAGAGGGGCTGGGACCTGCGGTTTCTACACAAGGTTGAGATGGCTCGGCAGTCTGAGGAGCACCCGTGCTAGCAGTGATGGAAAGCCGCCGCCACCTGACATGCTCCGTGGTGTGCACGGCCTGGGGTTTCTCTCCCATTTCCCTCAAGCAGGCTGGGCTTGACTGAAGTCAGGCTGAAGACCTCGGGTCTCCAGAGAGCATCAACCCAGACATCACCTTTGCAAGAAAGCAGGAAAAAAGCAAGTGGGGAACAGGTGGGGAGTTTCAATTAGAAGATGCATCAGAATCCACAGGAAGAAGTAAGGCTTTGAAGACAGAGGCTCTGATATCTCTTTTCCAAAGGCTTCTCACAGGCAGTGGTCCATGCTCCCCTTTCCTCCTGGCTGTGGAGGGAGGGATCATGGCACAGTTCCCTGCAGGAATGAGGTCCAGAATAACCACCCGCTGCTGCTGCTGCTGCTGCAACTCCCCGAACTGCTCTGGACAGACATGTTAAAGCCCTGCTGGTGTGCTGGATTTTGGGATTAAAACCACTGCTAAATATTTTCAGGGATCCATGCAGCCTGACTGCCCTTAACTTGTCACACCACCATGAACCGCTGCATTTATAAGCAGGATGGAGCCAGATTCTTCTCCAAACCACGTGGCGACAGGGCAAGAGGAAACAGTCACAAGCTGCAGCAATGGGAATTACAACTAGATAAAAGGAGGAATTGCTGCTCCGTGAGAGCGGCTCAGCATGGGAACAGGACTCCGGAGAGGAGTGGAGTCTCCACGTTGAAGGTTTTCAAAACTTGACTGTGCAAGGCCCTGAACAACCTGGTCTAGTTCTGAGGCTGGCCTTCACTGAGCCAAGAGGTTGGACCAGAGATCTTTCCAGTCTGCTCTATGACTCTGTAACAACAGGATTTCCAGACAGCTTTAAAAAGTGGTGAATGTGGATGACAAGTAAAAAGTTCCCGTGTGTCCTTTTCGTAATAGTCATGGTTGCTGGTTGGGATTGCTGATCACAGGCACAATTTGAATTCTTCTTTAATTCTTGGTCTAGAGCAGGTATACCATTGCGAAGCAATGGAGAAGATTTCCTCAGTTTGGGCAAATAAAAAACAAAGCTGAAGAATTCCAAAATCAATTTACTGATTCTACTTAAAAAAAAAAAAAAAAAAAAAAAAAAGGAAGAATTTCAGGACTCCTGACTTGCCTGGATGAGGAGGACAAGGTGATAGGTCAAAAACCCAACTGGAGAAGTTGCTGAAGTGTAACAGCACTGAAATAGCTGCTGGTTACGAGGGGGGTGCCCTTGGGTCGCACTTCAAGGTGGGAGGGAGAGCTGGGAAAAGCAAGCTCCTGCATCCCAAATCTTTTGGGCTACAACTCCAAAACACAATCCTTGAGTGACTCCAAGATGAATTATGAAAAAATTACCTGCAAGCAACACAGATGTGCAATGCACAAATTACCTGAAAGTAACAAAAACAATGGAGAAACGCAACAGAACAGTCTTACAAAGACTCCCGTGATCAATAGAAATAAGGATGAGAATGCCTCAGCCTGTTTATGCCTGTTACGAACTCCCAGGTGCTTTTTGAACCTTGGTGCCACCAGGCTTTTCAGAACGTCTAGGGATACTTGTTTGCTCTCACAACTACAACAGCACCAGCCACACAGGCTGCAGTAGAAATCAAGCTCAAACACTCGCTGTCAGTTGAGGCAGAAGTGGAAACGAAGGGAAAATACAGGAGTTAGCAGGTTCTCTGTCCTCTACCATGAGCTGCCGTGTTGTGTGGTTGTTAGAAGCTCATTTCAAGGACTGGAGCTTAGGAAGTTGTGGCCTGAAGCTCCGAAGCCTGCTTACTGCAAGGAAGGATTTTATTCTTTCATGAACGCTGCCTGTTTCTTGGGCAGACGCACAGTTCCTTGTGGGAGACTTTGAATTGTGACATTTAAGTTGCCAAAGTGCCCCCTGAACTCATGGCAGGCCTTAGCTGTGGTTTTTACCACTCCCACCCAACATCATGCAAACTGGTGAATGAACACAAGCATTTTTTTCTCAGCTATTGAACCCTTGTACTCATGTATTTCCAGACGTAGGTATATGCTTAAAGATCAGGAAGGTAAGTACATGTATTCTTAAAAGCCACAAATCAGTGTATCCTTAATGCACCCGGCGAAGAAAAAGGTAGGTCAGAGGGCTGTTGCAAATGGCCAGATGAAAAGGCTGTTCAGACAGGCCCCAGACTGGTCCTTTCTCTTGCATTGTAAGGGACAAGAAAGGAAAGTTCCACCAGACTCTTCACTGAACACTTGCAGACTGGGAAGGGTTGTTTGGGTTTTTGATCAGCTACTCTCAAAGTCCAGGTAACTCCAATAAATGCT
Source organism: Phaethon aethereus (assembly GCF_964289735.1). NCBI lineage: Eukaryota > Metazoa > Chordata > Aves > Phaethontiformes > Phaethontidae > Phaethon > Phaethon aethereus. The sequence continues at coordinate 56,907,129 of NC_138575.1, read as the reverse complement.
AAAATTAAGAGGTCAATCTCTCTCTCTCTCTGTGCAGAAGTTATAAATACAGGTTGCAGAGACTTCTGGTGTTTCCCTGTCTCAAGCAGCTCTTTTAATTAGCTCCAATGAAAACCTAGAAAATGAACATCAGCCTTTGTGTTCCAGTTTCTGTGTGTTGCTATTGACTGGAGGTAGAAAACTGAGATGAAGTATGTGTGCTCTGAAGAGGGATTAACCGACCCAGGTGACCTGGTCAACATTCCCTTTCTAAGCACAACAGAGACTATCCTCTCTTTGGAACAATGATTTGGATGGAAAAAAGTTGTTCTACATTAAAGAATTTATTGCAGGGGCTGTTGCTGTGTAGTGCACTAAATGGCATAGAATGAGTTTGATATGGTACCTACTTAGACTGTTCTTCCAAAACTCACACACATGCATCTTCACACAGAAAAGGTCCTCCACCAGTGGGGACTCCAGGCCTTCAAGTGCCTTTCCCGTAGTCTCAAATCTCCTCCTCTCATGTCTTAGCATTCCCTACAAGGAGCCCCAGGAACAAACCTTCCATGACTTCTTCTGACCTGTTCTTTCTCCATGGCTCTTTCACATGATTAGGCCACTTGCAAAAGGTTTTCTTACCTCTCCTTATTTGTGAGAGGAACTTTGGACAATAAAGCTGCAGTGCTGGCCCTCAGCTCAGGGGTGAATCCATCAAACGTGGGTGATAGGCAGTGTTTGAGGCCAATGAGCAACACCCCAAAGCAGAATTCATCGCAGTTACTGGCAGTCTACAGTCACTGTTGCCGATTATCAGGGATTTGGATTAGTCATTTCTGCTTCTAAAATGTTCATCTGATAATTTGTTCATCTTCTAGACTGCAACAATTCTGTGCAGTCCAAAAGATGCACCTTCTTTCCCTCTTCTTCTGAAGCAACAAACCACAAACTCGATGTTTGCCAAGTCTGTCTTTTGCATTAGTCATACATTTCTGCTGTAACAGCATCTTTTCCAAGTCTTTTCTGTTCCTGTGGCAACATGTTGCTGTTGTTTTTAATAAAAATTAGTTTTGTGGCTGAAGTAGGCCATGATGACTGCAGCCATCAATGCTCTCTTTAAGGCTGCAAATGCCCACTTCCATCTCATGGCTCTAGAAATGGTTTCTTTTCCCGGCATATTTTCCTGTCCTGTGAAGCCAAAAATGTTTCATACTTGCAGCAGAACCAAACGCAACCCTGGAGATCTGCTTAGAGTCTGCAAAATTGGTCCATTCCGTATGGCCTCTGCTTTTGGTTGCTGGAAATGTCTTCATCAGCGGTGTTTCACAAGCTTTGCTTATTTTCTTGCAGAGTGCAGCTCTCTGGTTTCACTTCCAAACGGTCACTTACAGTTTTGCCATCTATCATCTGTACAGGTAGCAATTCCTCCTCAGAATTTTTAACCACAGCAGGACACCAGCTGAGCAGAGAGACTGCAACATCCGTTTTATGTAGTAACCTCCTCATCTTGGTTTCCAAAGCAGCAAAGATATTACAAAAACCAGAAGTGTTATATTAAATCAGTCTTTGTTCTGCTTTACACACATGGTCCTTTCTTGCCTCTTTGAGAACCATTTCCACCTGCCAATTCCTAATTTCATCGTACAACGCTGAACCATAATTTGTCTGCTTTTCTGTATTTCTTCCAACTACAAATGGGAACCGTGAGATGTGTCTTCTCGTAAGGTACTTTGACACACAGCTGATTAAAAAGTGCATGAGAAGAAGATACTGCCCCATAATCCAGGTCAAATATCTATTCATGGTAATTCCAACAGTCCCCAAAATAATGTCCTCAAAATAATCTACAATTTATAGGAATCTAATGATTCCACCTCTATTCTGAGGGAAACACAGCTCAGGTGCAGGAACTCAGGTGGAAGTCCGATTAAGTTTTCCTAATACAAATGCTATAAAATGTACGGACTTTTCCCTTTTAAAAAAACCATTAGATGTGGTGATGCTTCTTTGATAAGTTGGCTTCAGCTATAGGACTCTCGTTATACAATGCAGACTTATCTCTGCAACACTATACTTTAGTGTAAATGCAGAGCACCTCCCAGCTCCTACCCTGAAAATTTCTCTGCCCATTTTTGCTGCTCCCCTCTAAAAGATGTGGCACTGAAAATAAGCAACTTCAATAAAACTCAGAAAGCCCTCGTCATATTATACCTCAAAGCTAGGGAGCACTAACCTCCAAAGCCACTGTGACCTCCAAGTTTGGTTGTTAGCAGGTCTAGCTACAACCCAAAAGCCACTGATGTAATGCGGGTAGAGTTTGCAGGTGACCTGGATATGTTCACATCCGGTAGTATGTGCATGCAGGTTTTACCACAGCCAGCCTGAATCCTGATCCCCAGCTGGAGTGGAAGACTTCCTTCACAGGAGGTTTGCTATGAGCTAAAGGAGTATTTTTATTTTTCAATTTATTTGGATAGGAGATAACTCTCTCTGCGGCTGCTAAGAAATACCAGCATTTCTAAAGCTAGCCAGGTAAGGTCAAAAACCTGAAACCACAGCATTAAAACTGAGTTAAGCAATAAATTACAAGAAACCTCTAGAGGATGACGAAGAAAGGGAAGCAATCCTGGCTCTCAATATAGCTCCATGAAGGAAGCCAGCAAACAAGCAGTGCTTTCCCTCTAATTCAGGCTCCCTTCTGCAGAGGTACTAACTAGGATATGGGTCCCACTTAAGAAATTAAATCTCACAAAAAGACTCGGTAAGCATCAGCCTGTTCACTTTTCAGCTGGATGACAGAGCAAGCATTTTGGATCCAACCAGAAGTACAGGCAGAGCAAAAAATTAAACATTCACCTATAGAGATAATGACAGCAACTATTTCACTGACCTTTACACTGCAAGGAAAACCTCTTTCTTTCCTTTACAGCTTTACATAATAATTTCTAGCTGAATACCACAGGTCAGTTTGGGAGCTGATAGTGCAGCGTATCTGTACGGAGGTGATTTTTTAGCAATGTGCATTAGCCAAACCCTCTTTGGCATGCAGCAACGCCACAGAGAAAGTACGGGAAAGTTACTGGTCTCCCACAATTTTCTAATGATTACTTCTGCCCTCTGCCTTTATTGACTAAATTCTCTGGCTCACAACATACTGTGGCAGCTCTATTAAAAAAAAAAAAAAAAAGGCAAAGTCCACAACAAAACCAAACATGTTTGTTAAAAATATTCCACAGCCAAACAAGAATCTCATCCTGTTTCACAAGAGAGATTTCTAACCCAAAACTGAGATTGTAACTATACTTTCAACTTCTCATAGGAAAGTCAGCAGCGACACAAAACATTTGGCACATCTTTTTATCTTCTAGATCTGTAACTGAACCTGGATTACCTGTACTCTTTCTGTTCTCTTTCACACAACCTATAAACACTAAAAAAAAAAAAAAAAAATCCAGACCAATGATCATTTATTCATCATCAACCATCCAGATATCCTGTTCCACTTCCAAAGGTCTGATATTTAAACTTAATTTTCTACATTTTTAGAGGACTGCTTCTTCCAGTCATTCTGGTAAGCCAGGGACCAGGTCAGACAAACCGATCCATGTCCCTCTACCAAGTAGTTCTACCATGTCCAGGACAACTACTGCACTCAATTCCTGATGTAATAACACTGTTATTAGGTGTGATACTTTATAAAGTTTATATCCAAGTCAGCTGCAAAATGTTCTCCCTGCAACTGTACCAGTTTAAAGAAAGGTATTACCTTTCCTCACATATGTTCTTATGCGAGGTTCTTATATTGTGGTTCATACTGCACATTAAAGAGTCAAAATACCAGAGCTGTCATTTAATTGCCCATATCTTGACAGACTGCCTTTTTTTTTTTTTTTAAATCCATGTCCCAGCAAAAATGTTTTTGTTTAGGTTGGCATTAGCTGGACTCCATGAACTAGATGTACCGCATTATTTGGCAGATGCTCTGCCCTGACCCCTTAACATTTTTTTAATTTCAATAGCGTTAGACATCATCAGTTTTTCTTGTTCCAAGACAGATTCAAAAGGTTCAAGAACATCAGAAACCCAGGTAAAACTCCCACCCATACCTATGTGACATACAGATTAGCAAGGATGGTCACCACCTTCTGCAGTGCCAGCTGACACTCCTTTTCCCTGTGCTGTACAATCTTGCTATAAACTCCACAGTAGTCTATGCCTTGGATTTCCAAGTGTAGATTTGATTTCACATCCAATTAAAACCCACAATGAATATGTCAATCGTCAGCTCCTTGTATTGAGATATGCTTGCTGTATGCATCTCAGGGCCTCAATCAGTTCCTGTGGGAAGAGTTCCTTTATCCTCATCTCCAGCTGAACACTGATCAGCTCATACCAACAGACATCCTTTGGATGTTGAATCCATCGCACATCCTTTATGGAAAAACATCATCTTTCTCTTTGACTTCGTTCAAGCAGTGTTTACTCATCAGGTTAGTGGTAGGAGCTTCCTTTATAAATGGCAACTACACACTTTGGAAAAGCAGTTAAACCATCGCGCACATTTCCGGGGAGCAGGTGTAAGTCTCTTTCAGAGATCCTGATGGGAATCAGTGTGGAGAAACACTTTGAAAATGAGCTGCCTTACCCAAGCTCTCATTACTTCATTACTTGTCCAAACCAGTAATTCCCAAGTGGCTGGCAGGCCACTCTTTTTCTTCTTGAGACAATCTCTGTGTTTTGATGTTCTGCTGTGGGTCATTTCTGCTCCGCAGATTCTCAATTAGCCAAGATTTCAAAATCTTTTCTTTCTTTCAAGTTTGGGGTATCCATGATATCAAGCTGTTAATTGCTTTTGCAGGATGGAGCTGGTAAACGTTCTGTACAAAAGCTTTCAGAACCCACTCAGGCACTTTGTATCTTTTGAGCCAACAGAAAAAGAAATTTTTATTTCCAACTGGATTTTATGACTGCTCCAGATCATTTCCAGGTTCTCCCAGGAAGCCATTACACACTGTTTTAGATTCCTCCTGGCTTGGTTTTAGAGAATCGTGGTAGCTCTTGTTTCTGTAAAGACCTGACCAACAAAGATGACCAACGCACAAGACTTCTCTCTACCAGAGAGCACATCCCTTACCTCCGACAACAGCACTGACGAGGGGCTAAGACACAGCTGATTTGAAGGGGTTTAAAGCACTCCCCCACTGAGAAATATTTCTCATGGAGTCAAGTATGGTAGCACTTATTTGCTCTACATGACTCCCACTACTTTCCAACCAGAGTGCACAAGGAGCTATTCAATGTCCACAATTGCCATTAGCGCCCACAAGGAAAACCTCTGAGACTCCCTCCCAGCTACCCAAAAACCTCCTCCCTCCACTGCATGATGCCACCTTGAAGAGCCAAAAGGATCAAATTCAGCAGTTTCACCACACGGTTCTCTGCTGTCATATTATTACGAAACTTATTCTTCACCAACATAAATCAATACAGTAACTCCTTTTTTTTTTTTCTAGAACAGGTAGAATAGAACAGACACTAGGAAAAAAAAAACCAGTTTTTATTCAGTTGAAAAGAAGTCATTTACTCAATCACATTAACTATGCTAAAAATGATTTTTTTCTGACTACACCAGCAGTTAAATATTTTCAGCACCAATTCAGGACACATTAGTGACATTTATCACAACAGGTCTATTTCTTAATGTAGAAGGACATACTAACTTCAGTAGCTGCTACTGGGAAAGGAGTAAGCAGAAGACTGCCCTTTCTTTCCAAATACTTATCAGTGAGAGTAGCAACTTCTAGAAATAAATAACTGCCAAATTATCTCCCAAATCTTTAAATTGATTTTTAAAAATAGAGTTAAAATAGATATCTTAATATGAGCTATCATAGATTTTATTTTTTTATGTGCTGAATACTCCAAAATGCGAGTAGTTGAGCAAGCATCCAGTACATAACTTTTTAAAATAGTTCTTCCCTCCGCACAGTATCAACCCCATTTTTTTATCCAAGTCATGCTGGTTAGATCCCTATCTCTAGTGACTTCCCAGTAAACACCACGCTGTTTGATATCGCTAGGTTATGCTACTATCCTATGAGTGAAAGAAGTCAGTGACCTGGTGAAATACCACCAACTCACATGAACAGAAAATTCATCCAGTCATTGGCTCGTTATCTCTGAACATCAAACAAATTCTAAACTTTAATTTTTAAAAGTTTTTGTGGTCTTCCTCTTGCTGGGCCAGTTCAGAAGGTCATCACTGAAGGTAGAACTGATGAAGGCAAAGAAACCAAAAAGCAGCAGATAGTACCATCTCTCTGTCCTTTTAAACAAATCAAGTTCGCACAAAACAAAAGGAGACAAGGTTAAAATGAAGTTTATTAGTTTTTTTGGTTTTTTTAAGCTTTTTTATATAAAACTGTTTGTGAAACAGCTATTTTATTCCCATGGCAGAGTGACCCCTGAAAGATGCACTAACCCCTTTCTTAAGGCCTTAACAAGAAAAAAATTATGATTTTTTTTGTTGTTGTTGTTGTTCCTTAAACCCAAATGTTTTAAAATTACATAATTTACAAAAAAACCCCACCCCAAATAACCATATAGTGTAGACTGTTACACTGACATTCCCTCTTCCTTCCTTAGGAAAAGTAAAACATAAAATGAAAAAAGGGCTAAGTGGATTTTCCAGATCAGTTTGAAGATACGTTGACTTCACCAACATTCAGACTTCCTTTCCAGTTCCCCAATCTGGCAGGTAAACCGTACCTTTCTCTCCCCTGCCTTCAAAGCTGAAGGCAGCTTCTTGGAATGATTTGGGGGTGCATGTTATTGCCACAAAGGGCAGATACTCCTGTCCCCCACGTGGAACAGACATTCCCACATGGTCAAGGTGTATGGGATCTAGCAAGCAGCAACCTCTTACCTCATGAGTTTCATGACCTAAAGGTCTTCAGATGTTTTTCAAGCTTCCACTATTAATAGTGTTTCTCAAAAATGATAAACTCCCTACCCTGCATACACAAGTACTGACAACCCATCACCTGCAACCATCCAAGCCTTCCTCCCACACCCTACAAACAATTTATCATCATTTTATTTGCCTTTTAAAACTGAACTTCTTTGGATGTTGTGAGAAAGAAAGCAAGAGGAAGGGAGACAACTCCCATGCGGAATAGTCCCACTTATGCTATTCTTTCCCACAAAAGGTTAGGCTCCACAAGCCTTGCTTTGATTCTGGATTTAATATTTACTTTAGCTACAGTTTTCTTTTTTAATTTATATGGGTTTTTGTTAATTCTAATCAAAAGCATCAAAAGGGATATAGCGCACCTTTCATTTAAAACAAAGTCTTTCAAGACTAAAAAATAGATCTTTATATATATATATATTTATCCCTCCCTCTTTAATTCCCCCCGTTTCCTTTTTCCCCCTCCCCTTCCCACTGTCACTATGGAGATTGTGTCCATGGAAACAGCTGGTTCAGACTCCTTGGTCAGATTCTGTGATGTCATCAGTCTTGAGTGTGATGTAAGAATTTATGAAGGAAGTGCTGGCATTGGCAGGCACGTCGAGAGGGGGCATGGCTGCACAGTGGGAGAGATTCCATTCAGTCACGAATGTCCACCGCTTTTTATCTCAACAGCCTAACCTGAAAAACAAAGTGAAACAGTAATACTTGAATGGCTCCTTCCCTCCGTCTGCCAACACACCCCCCAGGCTTTGGAAGAACCCACTCAGCAGCCTACCACAGCAGTAACACCAAGAGCTCTTTAGTTTTGTGGACTAAAAACGGATGGAAGCACAATGGTGAGTAGTTCATAAAAGTAAATCCATGTGATAAAAAATATCAGTTTAACAACCAGCAGAAAAAGCAGTAAGACCAGCTATGGAGGAGGTCCACAATGACAGGACGATTTGTGCCACAATAACGGCACGGCACTCTTACTCCAGCAGCCGGAAAGGAGCTTGTTTGCCTCATGTTTGTTCCTCATCTTGTCTGTGAAAACTGGAAACAGAGCGGCCATGCACGTTCAAACGCAATGACAGCTTCTGGGATGCCACACTGCCCCTCAGGGACTGGACCCACATATTTTCATATAGGTCACCATGCTACCAATCCAACAGTAGTTTTCAGTGAATATGTAGCAGATGGTGAAACCGGTATCAAAATTACAGGAGTCTAGCTGCAGAAACCAAATTTGGGAAAAGGCTAGATTTCACAAGCTAAAGGTAAAGCTGCAGTTAAACCAACTAGAGGTTGGGTAGTATTTCTTTCTGTTGCTTTTTTGTTCTAATTGCCAGATTATGGTGGCGGCGACAGTTCATGGAAGGACTAAGCTTGTGATGTCTTTCCAGACAAATGTGGAAATGTCCAAGTGCTTGGCACACTCATTCTCCCTGTCCAGAAATTCTCAGAGGAGAGAAAATTAACTTCAGGAGTTTGCTAAGCTGGTGGAGGCTCAGTTCAAAAGAGAAACTGCAGACAAAGTTAAAATTTCATTTCTCTAAGCCACGGTTCTCATTCTTAATCTGCACAGCCGAGTAAGCAAAGCTTGAAATAATATATTCCTTTCCTCCCTTCTCCCATACCACAAGCGAGCCCAGAAGCAATTTGTTTATTTAGTAAGATTAACCCTTTGATATAACTTAGACAAATCCCTCCCCACAAACTAGTGAGCTTGGGAAAAGGAAAAAAGCTCACAACATAAGCGACGCATATGGAAAGCAGTTAACGGCATTAGAGGTGTGCCTGGGAATGAAGTTAACACCCATGTTCATTCATAGCTGGCAATTAAACTCCAGGAACCCTAACTAAGTGTGATACAGAAATCAATGCTGTTCTGATCATCAGCACACCAAGTAGGTTACATCCCAGCAAGCCTAACTCTTGGCTGCAAATATCCCCTCATACAGGGGTCCCAGGCTAAGAGCAAAGAGTCAGGCGAGAATGTATGAAAAACAGACGGGTAAGCCACGGAGCTACAGCTAAAGAGGAAAGGAGGGAGGTTCCTAGAGAGTTCAGGCAGCTGACCTTTGTGGTATTCATTACTGTGCAACTGTGAGCCCTCGCTGAAGGAGTGTCAAGGCTGTGTTGCTGTCTCTGGCTCCTGTACAACTGCAGCTTGCCCATGCCTGGAATCGGTCCAGAGCATTAGGCACTGGCTCAGGGAGGAAACAGGCTCACGGCACAGAGAGAGTCCTTCCCCGTTCCTGGACAAGATCCAGAGCACCAGACTCACTCTCACAGTCACTCTCCAGATCTGGATTTGATCCAAATGTTCTAGAGGCAACTGGCTCAGGGAGAGAGAAGCAACAGAGACAGAATACACTGACTTGCCTGGATGTTATCCACACATAGGATTTTTCTTAACTTGCTGGGTCTAGGAGTGAACCAGGACTAAAACAGCCCGATATCCTAACAGCTGAATGCCCATCCTTTCTTACAGTAAGGCCAGTAGAAGGGCAGTTCCTGTACTGCCAAGATTGCTACAGAATTCTACTACACTTCTTTAATTTCCACAGTAATGCAGCCATTTCTTTTTTTGGTTCAGTTTTTTTTTTTTTTAAATAATTGGATCTTTTAGATTTATACGGTTTTTAATTTGGGATGCAAGGTCAGGCTGCAGAACTTAATCTTTAAGACATTCTCAGCATCAGAAGGGGGGGCTAAACAGGACCTTCAGATAAGAACTATTTGAGGCAAAAGTGGATTTGGAAAGAAATTATGCCTTAGAGAGATGTCTAGAGCACACAGTGAACATGCTGCAGAGATTCCACAGCCTGTGAGGTTTTAAGCCAATACATTCCTATGATATATAAAAAAAGAGTTAGTGCTGGCAAAAAATGCAGGAAACAAAACTGTGTAAAGGTCTCTGGGACATAGTAATGTTCACCAGCACATTAAAGAAATGGCCCAAAAAAATCATCACTGAGAAGACTTCCGTAGTGTTAAACAGTTGTAACAGATGCCCTGTCTGTGAGACTATCATTGTGTTTTAACATTATGAATTATATTGCCTTTTACACTTTAAGGAGAAAAGCTTAAAAGAATCCCAATGACCTTTACTGTGGAAGGAAAAAGTTACTCAAATAATGAACTTTAAATACCGTTTGCATGTTAACTGTTTTAACAACACTCCAAATCTAAGAAAGAATGCTGTTCAAAATGAAAAATCACAGAACACAGCACAGCTAAACCAAGTCAGCAGTCAGTCTGCAAAGTGTTTATATGAAACACTACTTGTCTTTCGCCATTGCACTAAAAAACAGAATTCTCTGATTAATCCCTCATCCTTCACAGAAAACATCATTAAAAGCACTTCACAAAATTACTTAACTTGAGAAACAGGTAAGATTTTAAGGTAAGGGAGGTATCTGGGAAGCAACGGAACAGCAGTGAGGGAAGGGGATTGTTATAATCAAGAGAACAGACATGAAAGAGAAACTTCACCTGCATGATTGCAAGAAAAAGAGAAGCAACTAGCTTGACTAGAAAATGCAACTGAGCAGTGAAATGAAGGCAAGAGACCTTCTTGTGCTGCAGTTTATGGGAAAGGATGACAATAAGCGTTAATTTGAAACCAAACACATTTCATTTAGACCTCCCTGTTGTCACTAAATGGCAATGCACTTGGCGGAAATGAAATAAGAAATTCCAACCTCATTCCACTCCCTGGGTGCTAACTCCCACCTCTGTGCTACTCCCTCCTTGTGCCAGGATATTTGCCCAGCCACACAGTGAACCATATTAGGAAAATGACCCAACTGAGATGCTAACATGACAAAATGTAGTTTCAGACAAATTGAATACCCCACCAAGTTCACACATGGCTGTACAAATGCTGGGACTAGACAAAGGAGGAGGCAAGAAGGAAGAGCAGTGGGGGAGTTGGGGCACAAGAGCACAACTGCTGCTTTCCATAGCACTGCTGACTTAGGGCGACTACAGCCCACCCTGGATCCAAAGCAAGGGGAGGTAAGAGACCAGAGTAAACATTACAAACTTATGAAATTGTGGCCACTTGTGGATGTAGTTACACCTTCTATCACCCATGTCTGTTTGCAAAACAGAGGAAAATGCTGGTCTGAAAGGAATGTAATGGGCTCCTGATAAGATTAATTTACTTATCCCTGTATTTACATTCCCAGAAAAAAAGGGAATCAAGATTACAATAATCTTGAACTCATCAGTATTATTAATTCTTCCTTACATACAAAATTTAAGAGACTTTGATGAATTTATTTATTTGTATAAAAGCTTACTGTTAACTACTCTGAGACTTACGGAAAAAAACTTTCAGATCCTTATGGACATGATCATGGCAATATGAAAGGAGATTTCTGCCACTGGTTTAGCTGGGAGAGTAATCAGGCAGTTGTAACAGCTAACAAGCTTTGCCTCTCACCACTAAACAGAAGGAACTGCTGCGGAAATACAAAAAAAGTGAAGTCACTAGCCTGAACAGAATGGTAGCAGGGAAAAAAAGAAGTAACAGTTATTACAAATTTTCTGAATATATACCAGAGCACCTTGATTTCTGATAGAAATGGGGAAGGCACCGGAGGTAAGGAGCCACAGAAGGCAGCAGGTGGAAACTGGAAACTCTCCCCAACTCACCTGTGCTTGCTTTTATTTCCATTCCCAGGAGTACACTTCCCCCCTCACCCCCGCTCCGACTGCTCTGTGCTGAGGCTGCCTTTCACCATCTTGTTCTGCAAGGAGGGAAGAGAGCAAGGAAGGAGGGGCTGACAAACCAGCAAGCCAAAAGGAGGAGGAAAAAGAAAATGAGGGAGAAAAGGAAGACAGGGGTAGGGAAAGTGAACATACAGAAAGTGAGAGAGAGAAAGAGAAGTCAGTATCGGAACCAGACACAGATTTTTCAGACAGAGTTTTCCCTGTGACAAAAGCAGGCAATTGCGCAAAAGTAAAGAATATGGGATATGAAAGCCTAGTTAATTTTAAGAAACACAGAATTTAACACAAAAAGGTAGAACAAGCTGAGAAACATCACTTAAAATTGCCCCACAGACGGCTCAAGACAATCTAAGACTGCAGTGCCACCAGAAGGTGAGGTATCCCATCCCCTTGATATCCTCCTCAGTGCCTTGGCATCCTCATCAGTTCTGTTGCAACAGCACTTGCTGTGATGCAGCGCACAGCTAGTTGGATTTGCAAGAGGAAGCTAACCCTTCAAAGGATGATTAGTTTTCAGAGAGCGTTTTCCCTGTGATAAAAGCTGGTATTTTGCAAAAGTAGCACATTCAGGACATGGATGGTTGAAGCATCAATGCTGACAGAAGGAAATGGGAAAGCTCACTGGGGAGCACACGGGAAGGCAGGACAAGTACCTCTGGACTTAGATTGCTTATGCCTGAAGTGTCAAGCGCGGTTAATGAGGCAAGAAGCACCTTTGCTCTCCAGGAGCTGCTTATTATGATGAGGTGTATTTACCAATGTGAGGCATGGACTGAAAAAGGATAAGAGGCACTATACTGGTGGACTTAGTGTTAGCGGATTTATAAAGTTAGTTCTTCCACCCATTAACTACAGAACAGAAGAATGAGGTATTAGACAGCTACTAATTAGCTATTAATGTTAAACTGGTGTTACCCAAAAGCATAATTTTAAATGGTCTAATCTCAAGTCCTTCTTCCTCTCAATTGCTCATGTTCGTATCATGCAAAAAATTGATGCAATTTGTTCTCCAGTCATTCTAGAGCAATGGTTTCCAACCTTCCCGTTCCTGCCTCGCAGCTCACTGGAACTCCCCTTTCCAGCCACTACAATGGAAGGAGCAGGGTGATCCTATATTCTGCCCTGCAGAAGGATTCGGAACAAATCAGTCATGATCAGTGAACCACAGGGCAAGGGCAGAGTTACAGCCAAGCAAAGAAAACTCTGCTTGACTTCAACCAAATGATTCATGTCTTTACTAAGCAAAAGCCAACAGACTTCAATGTCAAAGAAAGGCTGCTGGTGTTGAATTTCCATTTTCAATGCAACACAGAAAATGATCTGCGGTGGGACAGTTTTGAATAAAAAAAAATTTTATTACCTCATGAAGTACGTTTATCGACTTAATTGGCAGTTTTCGCCCTCCTGCCACCCAAGATTGCTTTAGAAATCAATGTGCCTGCTCAGTATCTTCTCCAGGAGGCTGGCTTCTCTAAAATGGTTGTTTCCTTTCACAGTTTGAGCATCATCAGTGCAAGTACTCACAGCAACAGTGACTCAAGACAGCTATGAAAAGCTTTGACACTATGTTTCCCTGTAATACTTCAGGCAATAGGCAGCAAAAATAAAACAGGCTTCAAAGATGTAACCATCCTATTCTCTTTAGTCAGGTATCCAAAGCTGGGCAGAAGGTGGCACCTACGTAGCTCCCACAGTAAGGGGAGCTCATCCTTCCTGTTTTTGTTTGGCAAGATCTGCAGGTTCATGTAGCATTAATGCATCAATTTAAGCTTGTGTACATTTTCAACGTTATTCCTCAATTGTGCAGAATAATTTACTTTATATGATGACAAGTAGGCCAGTTTTGGATAACAGCCTGAATGCCCCCAGAATTTTCCAGCACATTTTAAATACGTGTGTATATATACATCATATTGTGGTAGAACATCCAGAAAGGAACATGAGACTAATTCTTGTATGTTTACAAAAGACAGATTAAAGATAATCTGTGAAGACAAAAGACCACCAGATGTCAGTCTAATTCTAGTCAGAGAAGAGATCTGCAGACAAGGACTAAATGGAGACTAATCCCTGCTAGAAAGCAACACAATTTTTCCCTATTATCATTTATTTTCCAGCATATGCTATCCACACTCTTGCACAATTCCTGTTGTATCCAACTGGCCACAAGAATAGCCATTTTTTTTTACACTTCTGAGCATTTAAAACTGCTGGACTGGTATCCACAGCCTCCCAGAGATGCATCTTCCCTTTACGGCCTGGGAGGGGTATTCCCAGCACCGTATCATATTGCCTATATGTACAAGAGAGTATGAACTATCCTGTCTCCTCTTTCCATGTGGACAGAGCAACAGCAGTCTAGCTCTTAGCACCACTGTGTTTGCAGGCTCCAAGGACATTCAGTTAAGGATGCCCAAACCCTAGGCAGAAGCAGCATGCTGAATCCATCACTGAAAACATGAAAGCGATGATGGGTCTTCAGAAGGGTCAAAGATCGACAGAACAACTAAACAGATAAATTGTAGGCTGAGTGGTAGGACTCAGCCTAGTTACTACCACCAAACTAGAACAGGACATTTCAAGTTCATCACTACATGGGTTTATAACATAGTCTAAATATTTCCGAAAACTGGTTGAAACTGGTTTAAACTTTTCCATGAGCCATTTTTCTTCCTCCTTGCATCCTCAGTAAATCCAAGGAGAAAACCCACCAGTTTCAATGTAGCACTCAAAAAGAAACAGGGAGCAGTGTAGTGATTCTATCACAAACGACAGGAAATGAAGCTGGGCTTTCTAAGGAGTCATCAAGGGTCTAAGGAACAACTGAACAGACAGGGCAAAAACTTCATTTATCTTCTTAAACTCTTGGTGTTCTTCTCAAGTAGATATTTCCTCCAGACTACACCAGAAGCACGCATCACAGAAGAATTGATCTAAAAGCATCTCTGACTACAGATATTACCCAGGTATAAAATTACTAACCCAAATTTAGACACCAGAAGAGGGCAGCAAAAAACAGGTCTAATCCAGGAGAGGATTCTTACCTTGTGCTTGGGGCACCTCACTGAGAAATTATCTTCGTTTAGTAAACAATCTAGAGGAGGAGAAGACAGCAATTTATTACTTTTTAAATAAAAAACAACTTGAATAATACATCACATGTGTTAATCTTTCCTCATAGGTATATATTTTTCATTCAAAGGTCTCTTATAGGAATATTACCTTATTAGCAGGTTCATCCCTTCCACCCCCAAAATTTTAGCAAATAAAATTACTAAACACCCGAAGTAACAATGTTGCCTGGATTACCAAGCCAAGTCCAAACATTCCCAGTTTCCCTGATCCTCTGTATAGAGTAAGAATCACAACAGTAAGCCTACAAATTCTGTATCCCAACCCACCACAGCTATTCCAGGTTTCCTTGCTACAGCACAAGGAAGATGAATGCATTCATCCAATCTGAAGAGACAATCCCTGCTTTATACTCCATAAGAGAACCGATGTCTTTCATCCTTACCCCAAGGCCCTGCCAACATCAGGGAGAGAAAGGGTGTGTGTCTCTAGGTATGGGTGTATATGACAGTTTATTTGCAATCCCAAATCCTCGTGATCAATTTACATTTTGACACTATGTCTGGTAGTCAGGTCACTCATGCTGCTCTTGGATCTGCTTCCATGACTCGTATATGTGAAGCTTCTATGATCTAAGAAATATTTTAATTAATGATTTGAATCTATTACGGAAAGGGGGGCACTTATGTAGAACTGCTTATTTAGGAACAAATTAAGCAATACTGTCATGCAAAGAGCATTTCTTTAGTGGCACTGCCAGTGTCAGTGTTGCCTCCCCTCTCACTCTCCCTCCCAGACTATGCCGCTAAGGGATGCCGAGTCAGCAGCACCCAGAACGTGAGCGCTATCCCCACACCAGGAACACCACTGGCCAGCTCTCTGCCTTCCATTTGTGCCTTCCAGATATCCTGTATTTCACCCTCACAGCCAAATGAAAAAGCAGCACTCTCCTGAGAGCACTCAGCTGCCTCCTCTGGGCATCCTGAACTGCAAGGCCACCTCTCAACCTGCCCAAACTTCTGACATTCTTCTTCCCAATTGCCTCATGCACCAAAGGCAGGCTGACCGAGCACCATCACCATCTCAGTAGGCCTGAGCACCATCACCACCCTCGGTGCAACCGACATCGTGAGAATTCAGCAAGGTATGTATGACTGCCGTCTGCTCCAACCTACCCAAATAGCTAGCAAGTAAAGCAGCACAATGGTAAATGTGCTAATTTAAAACGCTCTTAAGTATGTAGCATAACCAACGCTACCTGCTGTTTCAATCTGCTGGAAGAGTTTAGCAAGACAGCAGGAGACTGCAACTAAAGCTTGAGGGAAAAGCTTTCTAGACACCCAAGCTTTGGCAGAGCATCCCTCTGCTCTGAAAACACTTATGTTTCAACATGAATGCCTCTGGCCTGAATCAAAGGGAAACAGCACGCAATAGGCTAAGTAAGTTGAGAGATTTTAGCAAAGGGGAGTAAAGCCCTTAATCCTGCCACAGATAACAATTTCAAATGCAGTATTAGCAAATAACAGGAAATAAATAAAATGTTGTCTCATTATAGTGGCAGGAATTGTACATTTAGACTACAGCATGAATTATCACTGCATAATACAGCAATCATCAAAAATATACAGCGCAATCATCAAAAATATACACAGTATGTTAGAACAGGATGGAGTTCTCTTCTTTCTTGGAAACCCAACATAAGTAATGAATGCACTTCTCTAGCTAGTACATCAGAAACGAAGATTATACCAGGATCAGGAAGAACTGCCAGAAACCTCGTACCTCATGCCTGATCTGCGTATGGAGCTCAATTTCTTACTAATGTTGGAATTTTTGTTGCAAATACTAATAGCAGATCCAATTAATAGCAATTTTTTTGTTTCTCTTAAGGGACAACTATGAAAAATTTCATCAGCTCGCTGTAGAAAATCAGCTGAATACCAATAAGGCAAAAATTGTTCATCATTACAAAGCTGGCCTGGATTTCAGTTAGCAGTTCCAAGTATTTTATATCACAAATTACAATTCATCATGAAGTCACCAGACACATAGCTATGATCAGTTCATTGTGGCAGAACAGGAAAAAGAGCCGAGACCCGTCCTTGTTTGCACAGATTTTTCTCCATAAAGTAGTCAGGGAAAACCTAAAACATTTTTAATAGAAGCAATTATTCTTCTGTAAGCTTCACACTTTGTCTCACCCTCTGTGTTCTGCTTGTTACTCATCTTTAATTATACTTGTGAAGACACAGGATTTCTATTCTCTGAAAATTCATTTTATTTTCCTGCTGATCTTTTCCTAATTTACAGTCAAAAGTCTTCTGTATGTGAAACTGCCTATGATATGTGTTGTGGGGACAAGTGTGCTGCAACAATAAGGATCTGACTCCAGGTGGGGAGGAACAAGCAGAGGGAGAGGATACAAAATTTCAGAAAACAAAAGATCCTGTTTCCATGGAGACATCCCTAGGACTAAGTTATCTTGAGACATCAGAGGCTCTTTATAAATTTGGACAGACAAAAGCCAAACACAGACAATGTTAAACCACAGTAATTTCCATATAAAAATTACTTAAGTGGCACTACTGATCTTGATTTTTATGCAAATGGCTAAGAGGAGTTCAACTCTCTTGCACCCTATACTGCCAAAGATTACTTCATATGAAAGGACATTAAAAGGAAGGGTGAATTAGGCTATATAAAAGCATCCGTATGTACGAACTGGCAGCTTATGAAGCCATGTGCCTTGCATAGCAGACAATTAGCAACAGTGGTGAAAAACCTGGCTCCTCACCAGGGTTGGGACTGGAAGCCCACCATTGGTGCAGAAGCCAGAGCCCAGGTCACACCACAGGGCCAGCCTTCAGCCCTGCAAGTATCTGAAGTAGTTTTGAGGTATTTCACCTTCCAGACCTTTACAAAAAAATGTACTGCCTTTCAAATGAGGCACAGTAACTGACAGGGTACTAACTTCTAATCCACACCAACACAAAGGTAAAAACATGCTCACAGTGCAACTGCCAAGGAGTATGGCATGCATACTTCATCTCGGCTAAGGCAACGGTCACTTCCAGGGATGCTACAGTAGCTCAGTCAAACACCAAGTGTTTATGACTCAACATACCCTAAAAAACACTCCAGCAAGTGTTTTCAGTTTTTTTTTTTTTTAAGATACAAAAGCAGTCATACATAGTCCAGAAGCCTGAGAGCCCTTGTAAACTTTAGCACAAACTTCTGAGGATTCAGAACAGATCTGTCCCAGATCCTCAATAAATCAAGGTGGCACCATCCTTCAAAGCAGGATGGTTGACTTCAGATGAAACTACCACAGAGCTCAAGGAATTTGAGAAATATCCGTATCTGATTCACTACACAAAAGACAGCAGCACTGCATAACCAATAAAAAGGGTTTATAGGCAGACAGCAGGCTGAGGAAAGAAAAAAGAATGCTGATTTGCTTCTCAAGGAAGCCTACATTTTTCTGTTTGGGCATAAATGAAAATCAAGTCCTATTCCATATAGCTTGTGTATTTCTTTTATACAGATTTATTGGAATATAGATTAAGACAGCTTGATTACACCCACAGATAAAAGCAACTGCAAACAAGGTCTTTTACTGTCATACCATCAGGCTGAAATTTTGAATGCTAAGAGTCTACTTAAAGCTTGTGTCTTTTATTTGTTTTGGTTGAAAAGTTCAGCTAAAGCAGCCTAACAATTTCCTTAAAACTCTTCCTTGCAAAAAAGTTATTCTGCTCCTGTTAAACATCCCAGCAAATTTTCTCTGAAAAGCTCTAATATACACTGATTTTCAGTAGGACCTGAATTTTGGTCAAGGCATGCCCTTGCCAGCTTACCACAAAACCAGCAAATACAAGCCTTTGAAAGGAGAGATGGGGATTTCAATCTGCACGTCCTCAGGAGAGGCTTCTTATATTTTTGTTGCTAGGTCCTTCTGAAAATTCCACCAAATATACTTTTGTTTGGGAGTGAGCAGGTCTTTTCTGTAAACGAACCTCTGGCCTCAGATTTAAGCACCAGACCCAAAAGCACTGAAGCTCTTAGGGGACATTTCTAAGGCTTCAGCAGCCTGAAGGAAGAAGGTGACCATTTCAAAACTGCAAAATGGGAAGCACTGACCCATAGAGCAGCAGAAGTAAAAATGTTACTGAGAAAGGCAATCTGAAACTGGAGACAGTGGAGGCTAGCAGGATGATGATACTAGTGCTAGTAGACGTTAGGAGCAGGGAATTAAGGATGAGTGGCAGCAGAAGGTGGCTAAGACTGAATCAGGATTGATTCAGACAGAAGCCTGGAGACTACGAACTAGTGGGATAAGGCACATAAAGGTGAAGAAGATCAAAGGCAATACGCAAAAACAAATGGGGACTAGCAGGGTTAAGTGTGACAAAGAGCTAAGTTAAGAGAACCAAACGGGAGTAAGAAGCCCAGAGATGAAAGACAGAGCTGGGAGAAAGAACGGAGAGGAGGTGGTGATGTAAGAGCAGAGAGGAGGAAGCCAGAACAACAGCTAGAAAGCTGGGCAAAGGAAAAGTTGGAAAGGAGTAGGGAGAACCGGGTCTTAGAGACTGGGACAAGAAATTTGAGAAAAGGAATCTGAGACCAAGTAGATAAAGAGCCTGTGGGTAGTATGAAGAGCAGGAGTAGAACACTATCACACATACAGACTGAAGAGGAAGAAACAGAAAGGAAATTGTATAAAGAAGCAGAGAAGTCTTTGTTCTTACTAAATCATACTCTTCCTGAGGTGAAACCACAGATTCACCAGTCATGCCACTCCTAGTGAAACTCACAAAGTATCCCATCTCCATGCAGCTCTAGCCCACTGAGTGGCTTGCAATTTATTACTACCGTATTACTTAAAGGAAGGAAATGAGCTTGGAGTGGTGCACTCTGACAGATGGTCACATGACAACGTGATGTCTCATAAGAAAATTAAAAGAAAATGAAGTAAGCATAGCCTTGCAATTTGAACACAAAAAGCTTCTCTTAAAAAAACCTCAAAGGTTGCCAAGTCAAGACAAATGCAAGGAAAAGCCAAATTTAATGTAGTCTACTTCTACATATTATATGGTAGACATATTTTATTACATTTAATATGGACTAAATAGTATGATTATATACTAGTTTTTGTACAGGACACTGCTGCTTCTGTGCATAACACAGAACTGCTTTTAGGAATCAGTCATGATTGTTCAGTAAATTTGTCATCTGGAGGATGCTACGGCATTTGCTTAAGTAGAATAGAGTTAATGAGGAAGGTATATCTGAAGAAAAAGGACAATATCTTGATTTTGATACATAGAAAATGCTACATACTGTACCTAGGAACAAAAGAATTCAAATTAAACACCCCAAACTATTGGGAACATTCACTGTAATTTTGGTTTAATTTTTTATTTTTTTTGTTTGTTTGCTTAACTTTGTTTTTTCATGGTATTGAAAAGGGCAGGTCACAAACGAGAAACAAATTACTAAACACAATATGAACACAAAGGTGATGATTTTGTCTCTCAAATGCACTGTAAATAAAAAGTTTGTTAATGTTCCTGAAACTCTTAGGCATGACAGGGATGAACATCACAGAATATTCCACAGTTCCACTTCCAGAACTGTGATAGAATCATATGCAGTAAATAAAATACAGAATAATCAGTGAGGACAATATATGGTCCTGAATGAGTACCCTTTCATCCTACAGGATGAGGTAAGATGGAAAAAACATCTTCTTCCTTACAGAAAAAGACGTCAGTCTTTAATAAGGAAATTACTATCTTATAAGATACATTCATAAGAGATCAAAATTAAACTTACATGGACACCCTTATTTCTGGCAGTTGAGTGTGTGGTTTTTGCAACCTGAATAATATTTCTTTAAGACCTTATTTAATGTAAAATCAAAGATTCTCCATCTATACTGTGGTACTAGTAGTATTCCACTGCAATATTAATTTCATTAAAAACATTTCTATTAAAATAAAATGCAGTGCTCCAATAGGGTGAGATTTCACAGTAAGAGGTGCAATGCAGTCATTCAGAAATGAGCAGACTTACTTCAAATACTGTAACATTTGAAAAACAGCATAAAATAGGTGGTGAAACAAGTGGGCTGCTGTGGAAGTGGGATAACAAATAGGAAGCTTGCAATTATTTGCCAGTCAAGAGTTGTAATCTTGACTCCTTTACCTGCTTGTTATCAGACTAAGTTTTGTATGATAGGAGAAGTGAGTTACAGAGGACTGGAACAGTGGGACATTATTCATTCTGAGCTGCGATTTTTTTACCCCAGAATAAAGTTTATCTCCACGAAAAACTTTCACTATTGCACACAAAACACCAACCCACAACCCCCAGGCTCATAGCTGGAGGTAATACAGTCCAAACTAGTGGTTTGTCCAATGGTGAAAATTGGACCTGCTCAAGACAGTGGCTGAAATGCTTTTAAGGAGGGAGAAGGAAGGTTGTGCTGCAAGTGGTACTGATGATTCTACAAACACTTTGCACTTGAAATCATTACTATAACTATCCATAGGAGTGTAACCCTGAACGAGGAAACGCCTTTTTGGTTACTTGCAGCCTTTTAACAAAGGGTTTATCTTTTTTCAAGAAGAGAGTGGTCAGTTCTCATATTGCTGCCAAATTTCAGTCACTGTAGCTATATTCTCCAAAATCAGGCTTTTTCTGCACTTCCAGGTAGATTCTTTCTTATTACAAGTTCCATCTTGTCCAAACGCGCTCTTGTACACTATTTATCTGATGCCATTTCTCACCATTTATATTATTGTATCTTCATAGTAAGTGAGAAACTGAGAGAATAAATTTGGAATTAGTGTCATATGTTTTGAATAAACATGAAATATAGTTAGCATGCCATTTGTTCTTACCTGCATCGATGGCACATGGGTAATGGTATCGGAAAGAGCAGCCTTTGTTGTAGCAGCCTAAGGTGGCTCCCGGTTCCTGGCAATGGGAACATTTCTGAAAGGGAAACCAAGAAATCGCAATGAAGACTGCAATCATCTTTCCAAATACCTGTATTTTCCTGGGAATTTTATCAACCAATTTCCATCACAAATTTCTCGAGTATCACAATGTTAGACTGTATCTTTCCACACCATACAAAGAAAGGCCTTTTGAATAGGCAACAACATAAGCTCTTTCAAACAATAAACTTTTCAGCTGTGCTAACCAGGCAAGTGATACCAGATGTTCAAACCACCCATTCAGAAAGAACTTGAAACTTCTCAAATCCATTTCACTATGTTTCAGTACCTGACAATGACATCAGTGTTAAAATCGACGGAAAAGAGCCTTTTTGAATCTACAGAAGATTTAAAATGAGAATTAGCATTACAAAGAATGATTTAGAAGATACCATTAGCATAAAAGTAATTTGGTTACATCATTTTCATTACCGCTAGCAGTCCAAGAAGATCAAGGCCAAGTTTAACATTTTTTCACAGGTGATCAATAAAGTTTTACTGGGAGTAGGAGAAGATGCCATCAAGGGAAAATACCTCACCATCACAGAAATGGCACATCTCCAAAAGAAATGTCTGCAGTGCTAGAAAGATGCTCATACATTTACTTTCAAAGTAGTAAGACTCATCTGATGACCACATTCAATTTTAATTTCTTAAATCCTATTATCTTAACTGGTCAATGACGTATTTAGCCATATTATCAGACAGATGTGAATGCAGCAGAATTAAAGCCACTCACCCGTTTACTCCATCCTGAATGACTTCAGGAATGACCTAAGGAAGTAGGCCTATCGTGCATCTCACTTAGACGGCAGCTTTATTTCTTGAATGTATACAGTGATTTTCATTAACTAATCTAACATTCTGATGAAAGCTGATTTCTGACAGGTTGACATTTTTCCCTTCTAAAAAGAAAACAAGGCACATATGGCAGAAACCACCAAAGGCTAAGAGACCACTACTATTTAAAAATTAAAACACAAACAAGACTGCTGACAGAAAAAAGAAAAGCTGGCCTACAATAACTTTTGAGTTATACTTAAGAAGCACAGGAATTTTGGTTTTGCTTATAAACACAACCAACACCACAATAATCCTCGTATAACTGGTACAATTCACCCTGAGTTTAGGCTATAAGAAGTTGCCTTTTGTCACTGCACACAGAGAGATGATGACATGATCTAAAAAACTCTTTTTCTATTGGAAAAGCTAGTGTCAAACCACATGTGCTCTATTAACACTATCAGCAAGCTGCACTTGTACAGCACACAGAACAGATGTGCTCAAACCACCAGTGCACCTGGCACTGGACAAAAGCATGGTTTTTTTAGCATACGGGGAGGCTCATGCCAAGATGGCCACATCAGCTAGATCACACTTCTTCACATCCCTGAATAACATACATGTGGCAGTGGAGGCCTGCAGAATAGATGTGGCCAAAGATAACAGCCACAGCGAAGTTCCTTGCTCTGCATAGTAAACAGGGATTTGATTACAATATTTCAAAAACCTCTGAGAATATCTGACAGTCATTGCTCTTCCTACTATTCTATGCTATGCAGAGATGACTATAGTTTGTATTTAAATGAGTGAATGTGGATGAAAGCAAAACTAGCTCCAGCCCTAAACCAGGTGGCCTTCTTCAAATCAAAGCAGATGCAACTAACAGAGAAGCTTGTGAGACGTCAGTTCTCATGACATCGAAAAGTGCAGTCTTGAACACTGCCTTCTCTTTTTGATTATGCCAAAGCATCCGGAGCCTGATCTTCAGCGCTCCCTGTTAAATCGTATCTATCTTCTAAGCAGGGAATGTGTATCTATTGCAGTATTTATGATGTAAGGAAAGTGTCCCCGAGGCCTCGAAAGAGACACCCAGGCAGCTTAATTTTTGCCTGTCAGAACATGAATGCTCGTTTCCAAAGATAAAAAAAAAAATCTAAACCAATATTTAAATGCACACCAAAACGTACAGAACTCTAGCCAAACTGCAATGTAATTCACTCTCTCATGGGAGTAAAACCAAGTTTCATGTATAGAAAATGTCTTTTCCTGGCTATGAAGTCAACCCTAGAAGAATATTATGTACTGGCAATAGTCCCAGATTCACCTATGCCAAGTATTCACAAAGTGCAGCTTGAGGACTTTTGAACCAGAGCTTTTTACCTGTATGCTTTATTCTCGCTTTTAGATGTGGCTGACTGAGATTAATTATTCTAACAGGACAGAACCCAAATTGACTATTCTTTTTGAACACAGATACGAGTTTCTAGTTTTGTTCCTCAGAGGCATTCTGTCCTCCCCAGTTTATCTTGTCTTTGAAGTACCATCACACTGTTGAAACAGAAGAGGTCATTCTTCCCTGGAACACTGTGTCCTGTACAGAGCAGTCAATAGTAGCATAAGAACTACAGCACTAGAGATTAAACCGCAGCTATGTAAAATATTTCTTAACACTAAAAAGGCATGTCTTAAGAGTGTGCTGTGTGATACAACTGAAAACATGAAGACCCCTAGCAAAATTTTTGATACTTTTCCAAATGTTAATTTAGCCTTTGAACTTATTCTTTGTTGCATCTAGTGTGGTTCATCTTGCTATTCTGAACCTTGCAGCAGAAACACTAAGGGCATTTTGACAAATTTTAAGTGTGCCTGTTGCGCTGTTCAAATGAGAATTGGTACAGAATACTTAAAAATTGGTTGTAGTTAGGACTGATTAGACAAGAAAAGTGGGTAGTTAGGATGCCAGAACATGAGCCTGAAGCCTTCATTTCCCTTTTCTTCAGTCTGCCAGACCAACTAGATTATTACCAAGGTTACCTGCAGCTACACCCACAACAGCTATTCCCCACTGGACTACAATACCATTGACTGCTCAAGGCAGAGATCATCTGCTGCTGCTGGCTTCCCTGCTGCTGAACAAGTCTCCATTCTGGCAGATGCTTCTGCTTTTCACAAGCCACTGACAGTCTAATGGCCCCATTTCTTCTATCTCCTGGGACCCCCGACCATCTGCTTCTTTCAGGGGAAGCTGAAGGAACCACATACACAATAACTACTCTTTTCTTTTGAGTTCTTCCTTCTTGACACACTACAGTGACTGAACAAGGCAGACACCCTACAAGGCTGTATGGTTCTAAAACAACTTATGAGTCTATCACTTAATCTTTGAAAGAGACTATCATCATGTAATGCCATGTGGTTTCCAAAAATATCCAGGTGTTTCTAGTAAGACAGAATAAAGTGATTAAAAAATTTCTGGATGGTCTCAGTCTTCTTTTGCAGGACATCACTGCTGTGCCTTAAAAGAGAGAAAGATGCATAGTTCCCTGCTAGTACTTTTTGTAGCTTTGGTTAGAGCCCTTTTTTTATGTATTTATGTTTCAGAACAAAATGAAAATAAAAGATGTACAGTACAATTAGAAAACATTCTAAACCCAAAATAAAATCACAGAACTTCATACAGGAAATGTGTGAACTGGACTTAATGACCACTAATTGTTCTCTTTGGTCCATTAACAAATTTTCACCCAAACTCCACCATCCTCCAGCCATTCACCAGCAGATGGTAGCAGCCTGCTTGTCACTTGTAAAGGAATTACAGCATTCTTAGCCAGGCAAACAGCACTCAAGCTCTCATGGGAAGACAAATTCCTTTTGCTCAGTAAGCAGCCTGCTTAACCTCCCCTGCTTGAAAGAGCTGAAGGCTGGTACTTGGAGTGTGCTCCCAATGGGAGGTGCCAATGGATAGTAATCATTCCCAGGCATCTAATCAACTCCTGGCTTAAATCTAAAAAATACAAAAAAGGAAGGGGGGGGGGGAAGACCACACAGAGAAGATTGATTCAGAAGTCCTATCTCCACAATTCATCTCTGGCCACAAGGCACATATATCTCACTTAGAATAGGCTGGAGAGACTGAAAAGCACCATTTAGAAGAGACACTCCATTCCTTGTACTAAATTATCAATAGTATTAAGGCTAGATACATTGTCTCTACCTCTCCACGCTATTAGCAGCCCATTTCTTCCTCCCTACAGCTCATCATTCTCTGTCTACCAAAATGAAGTAACACCCAACCTGGAAGTGTGAACAGTTGGGGGACAGCTACCACAGCAGCATCAGAGCTGCTCTGAATCATTCAGAATACTAACACATCCACTAGCTATATTTCTTTTAGTGTTTTTTTTCCCCTGCCATTTGTACTCCTTCATTACTACAAGAGTAAACTTCTGAAAGCACACTGCTCTAAATGTAATAAATAGGGGTGTGGGTTTTGGGTACCTTTTTTGCCTCCCTCAGATTTGTACCCAACTCCACATAGGTGTTTTAACATAAACATGTTCTAAGCTACCTACCTTCCTCCTCCCAAACCAAGCACAAGCTCTTAGGCTTGTGAAAAGAAGTGCCCCAAGCTGCTCAAGTAAAATACACACCTTAACTTTTCTCTTTGGCTCTGCACTGACAGAGATAATGTCTTTGTCTAGGAGTACTGGAATCCCACAGTGGACAGGGTTTTGCTGGTCGGAGGATGAAAGTTGCTGGACTAGCCCTTCCAACGTATTCTGGGCAGCAGCAGGAACAGTTGCTTAGAAGCAGAAATTAACTGCTTCTGCCTAACACTAATATAAGGTGTTTTCAGATGATTCTACCACTATCTTTCTTGTGGAACAATTACCAAAGCAGTTTAAGCAAGGATGGTCACAACAGATGCAACTGCATCTTATTTTCTGCTGTCCATAATCCAAAGTCTCTTGCTAATCAGTTGCTTCTTCCAGTTCACTCACTGGTGCCCCACACAGGTCTCATTCTAACTTCCTCTCTTCCAAACACCAGTTTTTCCTTTGCTCTCTGTTTTCTTCCCTTTTCCCTTTGCTTTGCTTTCTAGGTATCCCCTTGGTTTTCCCATTCTTGCTCCCCACCAGTGCCAAGAATGCATAAATGAAATAAAATGGAAAGCAACAACTGAAGGTTACTAAAAAAAAAAAAGCAAGCAAAAAATGAAATATATGTGGCATTAATTATACTAGTACAAGTCTTCACTTTACATGTTATATGCATTTTTCATGCTCTCTCCCTCATCTGTTTAAATTACAAGCTTTTAGGAAAATAATTGCTTCTGTATAATTGCACTGCACAAATGCAGATGTAAGATAATGAGGATTTCAGAGTCAGCTGCAATATTAGGAAGGAGGGCCTTCTGACTATTTCTGATTAAACAGTTGGCAGGCTAGACAGAGGATCAGATTTAATATCCAGGCGAAAGGGCAACAGAAGCAGCAGGCAGCCGCATTCTCTTTCCTGGAAAGCGAGATGCAAGAGAGACAACTTACTCCAACAAGCTACGAGAAAATATTTGTACTGTTTGCAATAGGAGAAAGGAATAAGCGATTTTGGAAGACGGCTGCAAAAAGGGATTGAGATGAAAAAAAGAGAGCGTGGGCAGACATTTTTAGGAAATAGGAGAGGAAAACAGCACTTTCACTCTGATGTGCAGATACCGGTTAATGAAAAAATTTGCTTATGTGACTGGGGCTAGAGATAACAACCAGTACTGAAGGATACAGAATTATTAGTTTCCATTTCCTGTCAAAAAATTCAAGTTCTCAAAAAACCAAGCACAGAGTATCAGAAAAGCAAACCCACAATTAAAAAGATAAAAATCCTTTAAACTTGCATTATTAAAAGGTATCTCTTGCCAATGATGATATACTCCTGTAGCAAGCAAATCAAGTATAAGTAAAGGAAAATAGACACTGAAGTAAAATTGGGCAGCTGTCTTCAATTCAAGAAAGTAAGGACAAATTTAGATTCCAAGATTTCAGCAAACAGACAAATCAACGATCTGGAAGATGCTATACTAATAAAGCTGCATTAGGAAACATAGTATAAAGTCAGAACTGCAGTGCTGCATGGGCTGCTGAAACACAAAGGGAAGCTGCAGCTCAAAATGGATGGCATGGGGAAAAAAAACAGAAGAAACACAAGAACCGAAAAATGTGTTAAAAAAAGGAAATCCTGGTCAATACGTACAAAACTGATTAAAGTACAACAGAAGCACTTGAAATGAAGAACAGGGCATTCTATTTCCCTCATCTCAAATGAAAAGAGAAAGTAACAAGAACAGAAATAAATGGTTAGTTTTCACAAGGAATGGTCTACCACCAAAATTTTCTAAGGTCCTACTGCAGACACTTAAGCTATTCAACTGTACTAACAAAGACTCTAAAAAAGGGGGGTGAACAAAAAGGTGTGAAAACTCACTAGCTCTGCAAAATTATCCAAGATAGTCAGATCTCAAACTGATGGTAAAGAGCTGCCAAAAGATCTTACAATCTCTCATCTCAAAATGGAGATGAAAATTAATGTTGTTAAGTACAAAGTGATACACATGGGGAAAATATTTTCACCTATGCATACACATGATGATAGACTCTAAATTAGCTTTTACTACTCATAGGACGGTATTAGTAGTCATCCTGGACAGAAACATCACGTAGTCCCTGCAACTGCAAAAAAGGACAGCCAGAACATAAGAAGTTATTAGGAAAAGAAATCAGTAACAAAACTCAAATCTTCATCCTGTCTATCTCTTACTCTTATAATATCCTGATATCTTAATACTGTGTGTGGTTCTGGTCACCCTATTAATAAAGGAATACAACAGATCAGAAAAAAAATAAACAGACGGACCACAGAGATAACTAGGAATGTAAAGAGCTTCCATATGAGAAAAGACTAAGTATTTTGGAAAAAAGGTAACTGAAAGGGGATTAAGATCTACAAAATCAAATATGGTGTGCATAAGGGAACAATTCTTAGCCATTTCCAAGAAGGAAGAGCAAATAACAGGTTTACATTTAAAATAAATCTGCTTTTTTTCCACACAACAAATAATTAAACTATAAATGTCACTGCCAAAGAATGCTGCACTGGCCAAAAGATAAGCGAGTTCAAAAACAGATTAAACAAGTTCATCAAGGATAGGTATGCCACTGCCTGTTAAACACAGCGATGTGAAAGAGACTACTCTAAAGCTGAGATTGCTGAAAGGAGGGAGAAAACATGCAAGTAGCATTCTGTACATGCCTGGTTTACTACACATCTCCAAAGATAACTGCTCCTGGCCATTGCTGGAGACAGGACATCACAACAGAACACACTTTTGCACCTGCCTGGAAGGGCAGTTCTTTTGTAGACCAAGAGATCTGATTGTGAGATTCCACAGTGAACAACAACACATCCCCCCACCCTGATTACTAAAATGAATGTAGGCACCCAGCAATTACTGTTAGATTGCAAGTTTTTAAGACTCTTCAGTCCTACCTCCATAACAGAAAGGCTGAGCTACACTGTAACAGTATATAACGGGTTGAAATTTGATCAAAGCATAAATTTGTGTTCACTGCTCCATACAAGCCTAAGCGTTTTATTCACTCGGTGGAGTGATCAAATGCTTAAATGTGCATGAACATACGCTAGGAGACGAGACTGGTGAAAAGCTGAGAAAGTCATGGAGGAGGATGAACCCTCCCTGACTCTCAAACAATAGAAAGACAAAAAAACCCAAATGAAATAAGGACCAAGCATAACTGAACCAGAATAGAGGCTAGATACTTCAAGAGTAAACTGACAGTTAACTAAAACAGATTTAGCAAAACTGATGAAAAATAGCTACTTTAAATGGTAATGAAAAACCATGTTTCATTTCCACTTAGGCAAGCTAAGTACACACCTTTGGAGCCATTTCGTATTTTAAAAGGAACATTAAAATAATATAGAATCACAGAATCACTAAGGTTGGAAAGGACCTTCAAGATCATCAAGTCCAACCATTAATCCAGCGCCACCATGATCCCTAAACCATGTCCTGAAGCACCACATCCACACGTTTTTTGGACTACCAGGTCCAAGAAGACAAGAAATGTGCAAATCTTGTTTCCTTTGATGACAAAGAGCCACCCTGAATGGCAGAAACATTTCTGACAACCACTTACAAGTATATGGATTTGAATTTGCTCAAGTATGCAAGAAAAAATTATACAGTTTATGTTATCTTGGCTATGCATTTGGGGACTTAAACGTGCAACAGTAAGTGCAATTTAGTTATGAAAAGGTCTGAAAGATAGAAGATCAGACTTAAGAGAGGAAAACGAAATTCAAATTTTCAAGCAGTGATTACATGATAAGGGCATACAGAGTTGCAGGAACAGCACAGTCAGCAAGACAGAGCGTTTACTCCAGTTGTATTTTCTGCCAGTACTAGACTTCTTTCCCAACCATCCTGGGTACTGGTTACAGTTAATATCGAAATATATGGTGAATATCTGTTTAGGTGCACAAGGTCTACTAAGTGCAGTATAAAACAATGCATGCATGTGGTTGCCTTAAAACAAAGCAACATCACCACCATAGGGGAAGAGTTTTTGGATAAATTGCTCTCCCCTGTAAAGCAGTACCTTTGAATATCAATGACTGGAGTGACATAAAAAAGGAAAAACTGACATAAGCAATGTAATAAACTCAAGGAATTTTTTTTCAAGAGGCAAGCTGTATGACAGAACCAGTTTTTCTCTAGTCAAAGTAAGAAAGAGATGATGCTTAGTATTTACTAAAAGGCTCAAAGAAAAAAAGGTCTAGTTCACTGAGGACACAATCATTATGTTACTAGTGGCAGTGGATTCAACAGAAACAAAAGTTTTCTAAAGGCTTAAAAATAAGGAAATCCTTTTGACCAAGACAAACTGTAAACGGAAAAGATTTTGACAAGATATTAAATACCTATGCAACCTGGCAGAAAAAAGGGTGCAGCACATATCCACCCCTGCCGTCAACTCAAAAGACTTGAAACACTGGACAGAAATAAACCAGTTGTCATTATTTGTAATAATCTGTGCAAGTCATCATAAACAGAGCCCCACTGTGCAAGACACTTCGGTAATACAGAAGAAAGTGTTGGCGGATGCAAAGGGATGAAATGGGAATGGTGAGACTGAGCCAGCAGCGCCGGGCAGAGTCCATCACAGCAGCAGGCTAAGCATATCCAATTGTTCAGCAGAAATCCCAGACAAGAAGGGCTTTGAAGAAATGCATGAACGAAAACAAAGGTAAACGTGCAGGGTTTTGAAAATGAGGCACTTCATTTAGGAAATTATAAAATTAGCCAGGATGCACTGATTGGAAGTAGATCATAAGTTCTTGAAACCGAAAGAAGCAGCAGGATGAAGGCAGATAAATTAATGATGAGTAAGTTATGTTTGAGGCATGAGAAAAGAGGAAGCCAGCAGATGAATGTGAAACAAGCAGGTATGCAAGATGATAGTTTAGAAAAAAATTTTCTGTAGCAGTATTCCAAATGGATGTTTACTCATTAATAAGAATACCAATTATTAAATTAAGGTATTAAAGAGCCACTCCTATTGTGCAGTTAAAATATATCCCACTGCAAGTAAGGATAGGTGAAAAAGGTACAATGGTCATCTTACTGGAAAATGAACAATTTGCCTCTCTGGAAAAAGGGTAGCAAATAAAAATACTACTCAATACTGTTGATGAGAGAATAACCAGAAGATGAGACAGCTCCTCCAGAAGGCCGCTGAAGCAGCAGTTGGCAGCAGAGCTATAATAACGAGTAGCAAAGTGCACACAAGTATTGCTGAGGTCACTAGTGGCTGTCGCTACCACCCAGGAAAAGCAGCTGAAGATGAGGAACAACAGTGAGTGAAAGGAATCCAAGAGAAGAGGTAAAGGTGCAGTGCTTGCGGAAGGAGAAATGCCTGCAAGTCAATACATCTCTCTTTAGTTATAAGGGGTCAAGTAACACATCACAATTAAAAAGGGAAGGAAAAAAAAAAAAGAAAAGACCCTGAATTACAGCAATAAATAATCAATCGCAGTTGAGGAAAACTAAACAAATTAGTAACACACATTGATGAAATGACCTCAGATATAGAGGAGGTGCTCTATGTAAAATAATGTTTGCTGGCCAAAAATCTGAATGGGTTTAAAGAGGAATATATTATTTCACTACTCAATAACCATCAGGAAAAAAGCCTACACAAACCATAATGATATATGTGCTGTTTAAACTGCCCATTACAATAATAGCTACTTTTCATTAATTCTAAACTGAATTTATTCAAAAATATCTAGGGTCAGTAGGCTTGCCATAGACACACAACACAGGAAAACTTCATATGAGCCAGCAGCAGTTTAGAAGCTGCAGGAAATATAAATAGCAGCAACAGTCCAAGGCCGGATGGCATTCCAGCTGGATATTACAAAGCAGCTGAGGTAGTGTCAGTAGTTTCCTTAAAGGACAGACTTAATGTTATTCTCCTGGGGGAAGAACTTCCTCCACCAAAGGATTAAGGAGCTGTGTGGTTCTCCCCAGATCTGAGGGGAAAAAAATCTAATGAAGATCTTTCAGGCTCAGAACACTGCTGAACTGTGGTAAAGGCAATAATACTATCTAACTATTTGCAAGGCACATCTTCATTTTTTATATACCTAGATCAATCTATACCAAGATAAAAAGGACTGGTATGAACCATAGACTACCAGAAATAAGTCACTATGCAAGATCAAAGAGAAATTTCAATCTTTTTTTACCTGAGGCAGAAATTGAAGTATACAGGCATTTTTTGCTTTGTTTTTCATTTATTTTACACAGGCACACCTTTTTCTCACTTCTTATTCCTCCATCTTCTGAAGGCTCTAGCCCAA
Source organism: Phaethon aethereus (assembly GCF_964289735.1). Classification (NCBI taxonomy): domain Eukaryota; kingdom Metazoa; phylum Chordata; class Aves; order Phaethontiformes; family Phaethontidae; genus Phaethon; species Phaethon aethereus. The sequence continues at coordinate 56,874,654 of NC_138575.1, read as the reverse complement.
AAGCAGAAATGTAAGTCTGCAGTAGAGTCTTCTTTGTTAAGACAGCTTCAGAGACTCAGAACAGAAAATTCTTCTTTTGGCATTACCCTGGAAGCTATTTGTCCAGAAAACAGAATTTATTGGTAACTATTCAAAACTCTGTTCCCCAGGAACTGCCTCTGCAGATTTCTGCTTAGAGGAATTGTACCATATGGCATCACTATAGAATCCTTATTCTCCCCAATGATATTGTGTGACACTTCAAAGGAGGAATAACTAAATTTAAGTATAGGAGTTAAGACTGCATTAAAACCTCATAAAATAGTTTTAAGAACCTATAATGCAGGCATTGGAATTTTTTTAAATCTAACCTAAACAGTTTCCTAAAATTAACATCTAAAAAAATTTGTTGGTTCTCTGGAAAGAACTGGTTATGCATTGTGTCAACCTTGAAATTTTAGTGATTAAATTTAACTTTAAGAGTTATTCCCCCTGAAAACACTTAACAATTAAATATAATAATGAATTTACATATGGTACCAGTACATTCAAGTTGGGATTTTCAGCATTTTAACTTTCTAGAAGAAAGGAGAAAGCTAACATCAGATGAACACATAACAAAACATTATTAACTTATGTGGACCTGACTCTAAATGATACACGAACAAACTTTAAATTTATCTTCCTTCCATTACATCTATGCAACTAAAACATGCAACTTTGTATCAGCTCCCTAATCTTCCAACTTAATTAAGAACACCTGGCAATTTAAACACATACTGTACTTCCAATTTTCAAAACACCCTATAAATTTGTATTAATGGTCACAAAATAAGTGGTTTTAAAGCCTACTTTACTGAATAATTAACTGTCTTGTCAAATGCCACATAGGGAATTTTTCACAGCGCGGGCACAAAGTCTGAAAAGTTCACAGCTCTCAAACCTGAACTCAAGTACATGAACTTCCCTTTCCCTCCCATTTCCACCCACCCTCCTTTTTTTTTTCTTTTAAGTTTCACATTGAGCAGCAGTGTCCTTTAGAGAAAGTCCTCATTTCTGAAATGAGATTCATGCCAGGACACCCTCCTCCTTTTTCCTTCCCTTTGTAGTAAGTCTTTTATGAAGCTGGACACTCTCCTTTAATCATCAATAACTTTCTCAAGCTTAGCAAGTGTGAGTTCTCAGTAAGAATAAAGGAGTCAGAGGTGCAAGAAAAGCTGCAATTAACAGCAGCATAGTGAAAAGTACCAACAAAACTGTATTTTGTGAAATGATAAGCCACAGGAAAAAAACAAATATACAGCTGAGTTAGAACTAAGGGACCTAAGCACAAATCAAAAGAAAACAAGCAAGGAGCAAGAAACAGTGGGGGAAAAAAGTCATTAGTAAGTGAAGACTGTGCAAGCAGTTTTTAACATCAACCTTTAATATTTTCTCAAAGAGAAGGAAAGCTAACTTAGGACACAGACAACAATTAGCTGGTTGAGATGAGATGTAAGTGTATTTATGCTATGATCTGTTGGGCAACCAGACCTCAGGAAGACACATGCAATCTATTTTTACCACTGGTAGCTCAGGTACTGACAAACGGCGAATCTGCAGCACATAGAGCTCTGGGCAGGCTTTGCCACTAACCACGGTCTTTGCGTCTTGGTTAGGGTTGGTATTTTACACTAAGTCCCACACTGTTATGTCTACTCTTACCAACAGTTCAGCAGGTATGAAGACAACTTAAGTAGATCTACATGATTAAAGTCACACCCTGAGCACTGCTAGAATTTCTCAAAAGCAACTGCAGCTATTTTAGTCCTTTTAACTGAAGAGAAATGCCTGGTCTAGGTTACTCTGGCTGGCAAATTAGGCCAGAGGAGGGGAAGGAACATCCAGTCCTTAGAGCTTCATGGAATAATAATAATAATGATGATGATGGAGAAGAAGAAAAACAACCCCTACCTTTTCATTTGTCTAGACACCTAGATGGTTGCACTTAACATCAGTAATAAATGCTGCAAAAGCTATATGCATTTGAGAACCACCTTAGCCAAATTTTAAAATGTACCTTTTATTAAATTTACTAGGTTGTGCAATTAGTAATATTATTCTAGAAAAATTTTCTATCTGAAGTCATGGTCTTGACCAGTCCACTCACTTCCAGACCATCAGTTTGTACTTGTGCAGCCTGCTGTCCCCTCCTATCCCTAGCTGGGGTGTTTCCCTGCATCAGTACTGACACTAAGAGTCAAGAAAGCTGGTCCAGCCAAAAAAGTAGCTTGATAAAAATGAGGGGAGCGAGGGAGAATTTGCTGGCCAGATCAGCTACCTGACTTGGTTCAGTCACACAGCAGTAGTGCTGGCAGAAGGGGAAGCGTAGGGGAGAAGAATGGCTTCTAACAACCCTAACTTAGCCTAGATGAAATTACCACCATATTTCATCTTCACAACAGATTCCTCAGTGGAGCAGAAGTGGTTTACAAGGGGCACTCTTCGCTCTTTTGTACTTTTAACAGCCAAGGAGCCTTGACCTTTGGCTATATTCCTACCTCCTGCTACCCTCATTTTAGTCCACTTCCCCCAGCCCTTGCCCTGCACTCATCTTTCCCCTAATTTATCCCCCTGTGGCAAAAAGCAATCAAGGACTGCTATCAGCGTAAAAATGGGAATTTAATCAAGTTCAGGGGGGGAGTTTAGTTGCAGCAAGGAGTGGGATAAAACTATGAAAACCAGCATTACTGCGACAGCAACTCAGAACTTCAAAGGGCCCTTTGAGGAAGATGATTATTTTTGATAGCTCCCTCCATGAGGGCTAATCCACAGGCTCTGTGCCCTGTGTCCAGGCTGTGCTGTTTTGGCTATTTGATCCATCTCCCACTCCTATCTCAACGCTGCAGTAGGAATGAGCTGTTGAGGACAACTGACATGAGAATTCCGATCCCCATATTCCCCACATCTCCAACTACATACCTTCTCAACATAGCTCAAGCCACTTATGCTCACCCATAGCTTTAGCAATACAAGACTGCTGTTAAATGCTAATTGCTTACTAATGAAAACTAATCATCATGCAATTAAACTTTAATCACTAAGCAGCTGGCTGAGATCCAATCCGTAACAATGAACATTCATTAATAACTTTTTTCCAAAGTGCTCTATCCATGAAGACTATCCTATACTTCACAGACTCCAGCTAAGTGTATGAAATTATTCAGAAAGTATTTCCTCTGCCAAGAAAGAAAGAAAATCTGCCCAGAGCACAACAGTGTAAGAGTAGCATATTTTAGATTAGCTGAAAAGGATTGTTTTAAGATTCAGGGAACCCAAACTCCGTTCCCAGCTTTTTCCACAACCTCAGGCAAAGTGTGCAGCACAGACAGAACCTCTTGTCTCCAATGCTTGTTTCTGCAGAGTAACATTCTTCAAGGCAAAATTAGGAGTTTGAATTTTGCTGTAGTTTCTAAAATTATTACATGAATACTCATCATACTTCAGTTTTATTTTTACTCATCTTTCTAAATCCAGGGAAATTAACCTAACCTCTTTCAGAACATATTTCTCCAATTAAAAAAAAAAACATATTGGTGTTATATAACAGGTTTATAATAGGCAGATAGATGAAAATTTACTTTTGAAGAGAAAAAAATTTAAACACAGCTTTCTACATAGTATTTTTAAAAAATCTCACACCACCATCAGTAAGTGTCTCAGTTTTGCCTGCACCATTCCTACCCCAGTCTGGCTACTGCACAAAGTACTACACTTAAATAGCTTTTTGTGAACTCGGTTTGCACCACACTGTTTGAAGAGCTTTACTTTATTATGAATGGTAGAACATTAGTACAGTTGAAACCTTGTTTTTGCTTATTCAGTGATCAAAGGATTCAGGATAATGTTTATTTTAAAAATAAAATGAAGAAACTGTACTTTTTTTTATTTAAAGTCTTACAAAAGATAGAATGTAATTCTAATAATCCATACAGTGTTCTATAACAAAGTCATTAATTCTCACCTCCAGAAATATTTGATAACCTCTTATCAAACTGAACAAGCAAAGAATGATTAAGAAGAAATACTTTTTTTTCAAAATCAGGAAAAACATTATTTAATGTTTGCTTTTTACATAGCTGTAATCAAATGCAGGCTATTTTAAACAGAAACGTGGAGCAGAGTAAACTTCTGAGTTCTTGAATGTCCTTCAACACTTATTTCTTAGTAGCATTCTTCTAATGAAGTTAAGGGGATACAGCTCAAGTGACTACCATCTGGAATTAGTCTAAGTTAAAAAAAAGTTAGTTCAGTTTAAATTAACAAAACAAAAAAAAAAAACCACAAACAGCACAACAAGCCTCCTCCCTAATTTTGGGGACTCTTAGCAACGTTTGTGCTCACGCAGCTTAAAAAGATTCAAGCTAAAATGACACATAAATGGATTGTATTAACTCACTATTGAGAATTTAGCAAGAGTTTGGCATCTCTACAGTAACAGGCAACTTAAATCTTAAAAAAAGGATTGTGTGAGCTTGTGGACAGCCAGACAAAAAAAACCTCTAAAGCTTTGTTTAGAAATCTCATGCACAGAGAAGGCCCCATTCACATTTGGAAGAGCTTCTTAGAAATTAAAGTTACTTAAATGTATTTTTAAATAAAAATTGTACGTAGATTTCAAGGATCCCTGATGCTTTATAGAACGGCCACAACCATGTAATGAGCAAGCTGCTTTTTACATACAAAGTTCCAGTGTTCCTGGCTACAACTAAAGCAAGTGGTTAAACATCCTATTCTTTCCCAACACTCTATTGTCAGTAAATCTATTTTCCACTTTCCTCACACCACATGCTAGACAAACAGTAAAATATAAAACCACATGCAAGCTCAGCCATAACGCCCATACTTTGGGATAAACTAATGGCAAAGGAGTCTGTTAGTAAAGATGCACAGAAATTACTTTCCTGCTAATCCTTTATCTTCCCTCTGCCCCCATACAAAAGGTTGATACTGGAGAAGTCTTTCATCTTTTCCCAATATCTTTATGTTTGAGATCTCAACTAAACTCTACTTCCTGCTGTCCACAATCCATGATCACCAATACACTGCACCAGTTTTACACGACTTCTACTCACAGTAAAGCCAAGGAAAGCCAGCTTCATTTCACAAATGTAATTAATTGCTTCCAATCCCTCAAGATATTGAAATGTATGCATCAGAAATGTAGATGTTTGTTCTGTCTGCTCACCTCTTCCATGTTTGAGGCTTGTGATACCAATATACAGAGCTGCTATGAGCTACAAAGTGCTGTAGCACTAATCATTTACACTTCCAGGTCCCTACCAGAGGAAGGCAATGAAATGAGATACAACAGGGGCTCCTATCAGGTTCTCCTCTCTGGGACACTCTTACAGACCAGGAGTCATGACAGCACAGAGAGTTTCAGTAGCACAGCAGATGGCAATGCCTTTCTGAGAAAACCAAATCTGAAGTTCATTATTCAGCCTGTCTTTCAGAATTTCTTCTCTACTCAAAATTTCATGCTTCCTTATTTTTGTAACACTGCTGAAGAATATTAAAGATGCTGCAATTTCCTGAAGAATGAAAATGAATTGTACTAAGGACTGTCTTCAAGAAAGAGCACATTTCCAGCTCAGGCAACTAGGTGTTTGAACACGGTCCGTCAATGCAAATCAAGAACTCAACCACTTTTAAGGGTAGTTGTAGAAGATGCCTTGAGATTCTGTGGCACTCCTCACTTGAGGGGTTAAAGTATACTAAAAGCTGTTGCCAGAGATAAAAATAAGCAGACAGTGTTCTCAATACACCCTTTTGTCAACCAACACTAACAGGCAGGTTTTAGATTTGTTACTGGGTTCTCTTTCCCCCCAGTGAAAAATTAACAAGCTCCAGTGTCACTTCTTCCTACTCTGGAAACTTCTCCCTACTATTACAGGTCTGGGTATAAGAAACACAGGTTTTCCTTCCTGTGTTTGGCAGGCATGTGGTCTTTGAAGCAGCAGATTATTATTTCAGCTGAACCCTGACCTGGTGCAGAACTTCACTTGAGGGTCTTTTTGGAGAAGGGGGGAGGAGAGGAGGGAAAAGAAAGAAATATATCAGGTTCTGCGCATTTTTTCTTTCTCTAAGAAGGAGGATAATGAATAAAAGGTCAGCATTCATCTCGCAACACTTAGAAACAGTAGCACTGTGGGCCTAAAACACTTTCAAGTGGTGGTGTCAACCTGGGCACAATTTTCTGTTAAGCTAACTTGATCCAATAGTTATAATTACCAGTGGAAAGGGCTCTCCCTGTCAGACACAGCAAACATGGTTCAGAGAGTAAGCAGATTCAGATGGCTGATCTGGCACAAAGATCCCCCACTCCAAGCTAGTCTTCTGATGGATTAGCTAGCTAAAAATCAACCCACTGTGCAACTGCACAGTTGGTAGATCTAACACAAGGGAAACTGTGGGGCAAGCATCTTGCAAAGAGGATAAAGTAGGATCACCCCTCTTGACAGCGACTCACTCCCAGACTGGTTAGGGATAACAAAGCACACCTGTGCCACATGAGACATTCAAAATAAACTGACACCTTCAGACTCACAGTGCTACACTACTCAGGTTTCTGGGGCTAGAAACTATTTTGCTTTGTTTTGCCAGAGGTAGCTAGCCTTTCACAATTGTCTCAGTTGATACTGATTCCCTAGCTTAGGCATTTGATTAGCCACACAGTTAGGAACCTTTTAAAAGCAACTACTTACAGCGTGTAGGAGCATTTTTCTTAGTCTTTGATTTCCCAAATTTGAGAATATAAATAGCTTAATTCCTAGTGATCCCTCTAGGCACTTTTTTTTACCCAATTTACAGCTAGGGTCTACAACGGTAGAGGTAAACAAAAGAAAATGATTCTATGAAAGCAACTGAGTAAACAAAATATTATAGATAGGCAACCCTTATTTTCTCTACGGTACAGATTTCCACAGATAAGACGCTCTGGGAGATCAACTAGCAGGAGTCTTAAGTGGTCAAGGACAACTTTTCTCTGCGAAACCAGAAGTTGTTCACTGTAAAATCTGTGTAGCATATGCAAATCTACCTCCAGCCCTACAAACTACCAAAGGCACACTCAACATGAGCCAGAAGGCTGCCACTGCCCAACAGTAATGAAAAATTCAAATATCTAAGTATCAACTTGCAAAGAGAGAGACATGCATTTAGGTTCTGAACTTCTGTAAGCCCATATGTGGTTTTTAAGAACTTTTCTCCAAAGTCAGTCTGACCTTCTGAACAGGCTTGTTAACAGTCCTAAGGCAGGTTAGACTTCTCTTCAGGTAAGCAGCAGGCTTTGGAAGATAATCCATGGAGAGTCGGACAGAAAAAATTCCAGATTGGTGAGAGAAAGCTCAGAATCTCCTTCCATTATACTACAGATGATGGGCATATTTTACCCTTCACTGCTTGTTACTCTGAAGTTGTCCTGACTGAAACCCAAGATGATCCTTTCAATAAGAAGCAACAAAGGAAACAAGTTCCAAGGACTTTCCATGTATAAGGATTAAAAGATTTCTCAAGCTGGGAACGAAGCAGAGATTGATGAGAAAAGCATTAAATTCTTTAGACCTTTTAAAAGAGATCTTTAAAAGGGGGATAAACAAGTTTTCCTTTCACAGGGCACTGTCAGCAGAAACAAGAGCTAGATTTACCTTCAGCAAGGTCAATTCTGACAAGGGGACACACACGACCAAACCAAAAGAAACCCAGAAGTAATACCTGTGCTAGGCCAGAGCCTCTGCCTTGGGGGAAAAAAAAAAGTTTTATTAAAAAAATTCCAAGAAACAGCATACCACCTCCTGGTGAACAGCTTTTTAGAAAACAATAGTAGAATTATCTTCTTGGATTCTGCAACTCAACCTAACAAAGAATGTTTTCTGCATTGTTCTCCACTTACAGCTTGTTAAATTTAACAGTGAGAATAAAGACCATCAATTCTTTTGAACATTAAATCTGCTGACAACTACCAAAGTTACTTCATAATTTTACCAGTTTCAAAAGTAACCAAGATTTCATCTTGCATGAAAATGAGTTTCTCATGAATAGGAAAACAATGATGAGGTAAACAAGGTAGGAAACTGTTTCCTTAAAAGGTATTTATAGCACACTGCATGCAACTGTTAGTTTGACATGACCGTAAGAAGAGAGACCAAAAAATTTCCAGAGGAAGAATATGGATATATTTTTCAAACCTGCTACAGGAATACCTGCTGTAAGATTCCTAGTATCATAAGGCAAAGATTTTATGCGAAGTCATCTATAATCTGCTTTACCTATCCAAAAACATGGCCACCTTCAATATTTGAAAGAAAGCGTTTTATAAGCAACAGGATCATCTAGCACTAGGGAGACAGCATTTTTTCAGGTCAACATTTCATTAGCCTTGGAATCAAAAATGTCCAACTGCAAGAAGGCCAGGTAGCACCCTTACTATAGCTTAACAAGCAGTTTAAGAGAGAAAGACAGATGACTTGGCAGGTAGGGTAGTATCTACTTTGAACCTCAAAATAAGGAGAACGATTAAGCATCTGAAGCAGGCCAATTAATCTGATCAGCTATTCACATTCTCAGGACCAAGAAGGCCTCCAGAGAGGCCAGAGCAAGAGGAACACCTTTTTGCCTTCAAAAAGGCAGATTCTAGCACTTTGGAAACCATCTGGATTACCACTTAGAAGATAATACACACCATTTTCAGTCTAGGGTGAAATCAGACATTAAGGAAAGCTCAAAGCTTAGGAGAGTCACTTCAGTTTGATTAAGGTAATACCTTCTTGTCTCAAATTCTTCTGGAGCATCTGGTACAAGTTGATCTTTGAGCAATCTCACATACATTCTAAGCCTTCCTTGAGATTGACTATGCGGCTGTTCTCAAAAAACTGTAGTGAGACACAGACATTTATTCATATAAGGAACAGAAAACTTAACATAGTAAGAAAAATGCTTCAAATTCCTTCCTGATTCTGGAAGGCAATCGAGAAACGGAGATCTTGGCAGGGGAGAGGGCAGGGGTGGAAATCTATAATAAGCTTGCATGTGAGAAAAAACAGGTGAGTTTGTGTGAGCGGAAGAAATGCAGAGCAGGTTACTTATGCCACTACCTCTACCTCATGGTTCAATGGTTTATGGCCTTTGACTAGAAGTTTCTTATTTCTATACTAGGATGCTGCATAAGAAACAACAATAGAGCCAGACCTATTAAGAAAATATTTCAACTCACTCAGTGGTATGGATTCAGTTTAAATTTGGTGCGCATTTGCCCTGTGTGGGTATTACAAACAGTTCACATAGATTTTTGAATTACGGCAGTATTTCATTTGCACAGAAGGTATTACATATATGAATTGTTAGCTTCCAGGCTTTTGATCCTTCATATGCCATAAACTAATGTTTTCCCTTACTCTAGACCAAATTTAAGACCTAAATTCCTGTATGCTTGTGCACACAGCTGTCTACTCTCTCCTGCCAGCAAGCAGCTACATGGTTTGCACATCTGCTTTTCCAGGACACTAACACTGATGAACAGCATGTCAGAAGGAACAAAAAGAAAATGCATTTGCAAAGCAAGACAGAGGTAAAGAAAGAGCATATGCAACAACCATAGGAAATCAGCTGTCCAAGCCAGAAGGCTATCCTCAGGCAGTGGGGCAAAACAGAGCCTAGCTCAGAGCCTTTCTACTGCCTGGGGATGGCTTCTGGTGGGTACACCTCTGAATACCCTGACTGCCATCTTGGTGTTGCACATAACCCTCTCCTAACTGAAGGGGAGAGAATATACTGCTTACAGGGAAGAATACAGCCCTACAATTTGCTACAATAGGATAAAAAAGTTAAAGAAAAAATAATGCTAGGAGAAAACCTATTCCATTATTTGTGATAGTGGTGCAGGAGGAAGATGGATTACTCTTATGGACATAACACAGAAGAGCCCAGCATTCAGCTAGGACACCTGTTACTGTGTTTGTAAAAGACATAACAAAACAAACCACACAAGAAAATGGTCCCTTCCTCTGAAAGTTCAGAGTCTTATAACTAGATCAAAAATGGACCCAGACAGAACAGCAGAGAGCACTAAAAGGCTACATATTACTTCTCATACACAGAAAGTAAGCGCTATTTCTTACAGTCTTAAATAGGAAGGATTAGGAAAAAATAATTTTAAAATCAAATGAGAAAATTGTGAATCTGAGTGACAAGAAACGCAGAACAAGATGGCAGACAATAGATTAAGGATGATTAAAAGCCATGTTTTGAAGTGAAAGTCTGAGAACTCACCATGAATTCAAGAACAATTTTTAAGTTTGTGGCAGAAACACATGAACCTGGAGCAAAAAGGAAGCTCTACAAGACTCTCTAAAAAAGTGACCATGTTACCAAAAGCTACCCAAAAGCATGGTATTGCAGCTTAAAGGGAAGGAAAGCACAAGCAGAACTTCAGCAAACCCCCCACAAAAAGCTGGGAGTAATGAACAACAGCTTCTGCAAAAAATAGGGGAAAGAAAGAGGGTAATCAAAAGAGGACACAGACAGGAAACAATGGTGGAACAACACTTCAAGAGCAGCACAGCTGATAGTGACAAATGTAGCTGACAGGGAAAGGAAAATGAAGTACTGGATCTGAACCTTAGCTAGGAAGAGATCACTGTAAACACTCATTACAATCGCAGTAGAGCACAATTGAAGCCGCAGTGGAGGACAAGAGCCTCAGACAATGCACTCAAAGAATTTTGAGATGAAAAAAGGGAAAGGAAATTAAGAGGTAGTTGCAAAGGCAAGAGAAGCCACAGGCACTTTGTACACTTTTTTTAAAAATGGGAAACACTCATGTCTACAGATACTATGAGGGAGAAGAAAAGCTAGGAGTTGAGCAAGTGATTAAAGAAAAGACAGAAAGGACACAAGGTTCAAGGGAGATAAGGAGATGTTCTTGTATGGTGACATAAGGGCAGATGAAAGGGTTAAGAGAAGAAAAAAAAAATTCTATTTATGACAGGGAGATGATCATAATGGTTGGAAGAAAGTGATAAAGGGTAGGGCAAAGTGTATTCAGTCAGAAAGTCATTAAGATCCCATGCAGAGAAAGAACTAGATGTCGAACAACATGGAAAACCCATATAAAAATATTGTGGATAATGGGCTACTATTTGTCAAGTTTGATTAGAGTCTATCAGTGTCACATGTTTCTGCCAGGCATACCCGCTTTGCAGCTACAGGAACACAAAAAAAAATTGCTGGAGGACAACTCAAGTGGTTCAAGAACTTGCAGAGAAGGCATTTGCTATTGTGAGAACAAGGACCATAAATGAAAGACACACCCTGAAAAGGGAAAATCAGGCTGGAGCGATCAAAATTCAAAATACCAGTGAACTACAAGAAATATGAAAGCATGGCCACATTGCGAGTAGAATCCAAACGGTGGTGGAGATCCCGAAAGAAACCTTGCAATTATCAGAGGTAAGAAATTCAGCAGTTGCATCAGAACAAACATGCAGGCACAGCTCGATGAAAACCAAATGAAATTAACTGACTTTGTTTAATGAGAGGCTAGAAACAAGAATGCAGGCCAAATCAAGTTAGGGCAAAGAAGCATGTAATTACTGTCAAAGAACAGTGAGTGAAAATGCAGAACAAGCCAGGAATCAAACCTGAAGAGAAAAGCTCATGGGGAAGAAATGAGCATGCTGTATATAACAATACAGAGCAAAGAGAAGATAAAAACTGGATCCCAACACTGTTTAGAAAAGGCAGAATCTGAAGGCAACAGGAAAATGTAGTCTAGTGCCTCTTCCATGGTCAACCCAGAACAGAAAGCATAATGCAACAGGTAACCATGAATAAAGGGATGCAGCATACCAATGATGGCAAAGCAAGCCACATAACTGTGGTTTTAAAGTGTCAGCTTATGTCGCCGAAAAATCAAGAATAGTTAGTGTCTCCATCCACAACCAGACGACTGTGAATAAGGTTCTCTCTTTGTCTCTGCTTTAATTTTATATATTTCTTCTCACTCATTGTATACTCGTACTTTGGATAAAGTCAATTACCAGTTCAATTTGTGGTATAATTTACATTGAATTCATCAATACTAAACTCATCCACGTTTCACTTAAAGCTTACAGACCTCTGTGCAATTCTACTCTACCTACCTTATTTCATAAGGACTGCAAATTCCCCTAGTTGTGTAGTATGTATTACAGTCACAGAATAACTTACAGGTTAGAAGGGACCCCTGCTGAAAGCAGCACCAACTTTGAAGCTAGATCCAACTTCAGAGGTAAAGTGGGTTGCTTAGGGCCTTGCTCAGTCACAATATACTCCTCATAATCCAGGAGGAAGCAGTTAAGGACCTGTTAAGCCACCTGGACACCCACAAATCTATGGGGCCTGATGGGATTCACCTGAGAGTACTGAGAGAGCTGGCAAAGGAGCTTGCCAAGCCCCTGTCCATCATTTATCAGCAGTCATGGTTAACAGGGGAGGTCCCAGAAGACTGGAGGCTTGCCAATGTGACGCCCATCTACAAGAAAGGCCGGAAGGAGGATCCTGGGAACTACAGGTCTGTCAGCCTGACCTCTGTACCGGGGAAGATCATGGAGCGGTTCGTCTTGAGAGTGCTCACAGGGCATGTGCAGGACAACCAAGGGATCAGGCCCAGCCAGCATGGGTTCATGAAAGGCAGGTCCTGCTTGACCAACCTGATCTCCTTCTATGACCAGGTGACCCACCCAGTGGATGAGGGAAAGGCTGTGGATGTTGTCTACCTGGACTTTACTAAAGCCTTTGACAGCATCTCCCACAGCATTCTCCTGGAGAAACCGGCGGCTCGTGGCTTAGACAGGTTTACTCTTCGCTCGGTGAGGAACTGGCTGGGTGGCCGAGCCCAGAGAGTTGTGGTGAATGGCGTTAAATCTGGCTGGCGGCCGGTCACAAGCGGTGTTCCCCAGGGCTCGGTTCTGGGGCCGGTCTTGTTCAATATCTTTATAGATGATCTGGATGAGGGAATGGAGTGCTCCCTCAGTAAGTTTGCAGATGACACCAAGTTGGGTGGGAGTGTTGATCTGCTGAGGGTAGGAGGGCTCTGCAGAGGGATCTGGACAGGCTGGATCGATGGGCAGAGGTCAAACTGTATGAGGTTTAATAAGGCCAAGTGCAGGGTCCTGCACTTTGGCCACAACAACCCCATGCAACGCTACAGGCTTGGGACAGAGGGGCTGGAGAGCTGCCCAGTGGAAAGGGACCCCGGGGTGCTGGCTGACAGCCGGCTGAACATGAGCTGGCAGTGTGCCCAGGTGGCCAAGAAGGCCAACAGCGTCCTGGCCTGTATCAGAAATAGTGTGGCCAGTAGGAGTAGGGAAGTGATTGTGTCCCTGTACTCGGCACTGGTGAGGCCGCACCTTGAATACTGTGTTCAGTTTTGGGCCCCTCACAGGAAGGATGCTGAGGTGCTGGAGCGTGTCCAGAGAAGGGCAACGAAGCTGGTGAGGGGGCTGGAGCCCAAGTCTTATAAGGAGCGGCTGAGGGAACTGGGGTTGTTTAGTCTGGAGAAGAGGAGGCTGAGGGGAGACCTTATCGCTCCCTACAGCTACCTGAAAGGGGGTTGTGGCGATTAGGGTGTTGGCCTCTTCTCCCAAGTAACTAGTGATAGGACAAGACGAAATAGCCTCAAGTTGCGCCAGGGGAGGTTTAGATTGGATACTAGGAAAAATTTCTTCACTGAGAGGGTGGTCAGGCATTGGAACAGGCTGCCCAGGGAGGTGGTGGAGTTGCCATCTCTGGAAGTGTTCAAAGAACGTGTGGATGTGGCACTTCGGGACATGGTTTAGGGAACATGGTGGCGCTGGATTAATGGCGCTGGATTAATGGTTGGACTTGATGATCTTGAAGGTGCTTTCCAACCTAGTGATTCTGTGATTCTGTGATTTATGCATCTCCAAGAACAGCTATTCCACAGCTGCTCTGTCATTCCCCTTCCCTCAATCCAATGTCTGACCACCCTCACTTAAATTTTTTGCCTAATATTTAACTGGAATTTTCTTTGTTGCAATTTGTGTCTGCTGCCACTTGTCCTTTCACCGTATGACTCCAAGAAGAGCCCTAGAGAATATTAAATATCTAATAGGATAGAATAAGGAGGAGAAAAAAAAGATCACTGTAGTAATGAGAATGCCTTTGGACATCCAGAACTTTTAGTAGGTAATGAGCATCCAGCTTTTTGATGCCTGAAAAATCTGTCTGATCAGGTGTGGCACAGATCTAAATGACACCATCAAAAGGACATCACTAGAGATTTATTTAAGATAAAAGATGATCCCTTAAGATGTGAGAGAAGAACAAGGAAAAATGGTATTCCAAATGGTATACATATTGCAAATGAAAACAAATAATTTTGTATAGCAAGATTAGGTACTCACCATCTCTCTTGCAATCTCCACAGCTTCCTGCAGCCCATAGAGCCTGCCACAGACCAGGTAGATCCCATTGGCCCAGAGAATACAACCCTCATGGACCCAAAATTCATTGCTGTCAAGAGGTAGTTCAGGAATTTGTAACTCCAGCTCAGTGCCACCTTCTGAAGTGGGCATAGAGGGTTTTGAGTCCAAAGGAGTCTTTTCACCACCACTGCCACCGTCAGTGGTTGCTTTTTTACAAGAAGCTCCCCTTGAAAGTGACCGAGAGGCTCCACTACAGTCCTCAGAGCGGTGCCGCCTCTTAAAGCGGGGATGAGCAGCTAGGCTTCTTTGTTCCTTCTGTTGTTGCTGTTCCTCCTCCTCTTCCGTATCTGTCTTGGAACCGTTAGAAGCACTTTTGTGCCGTACCTTGACCTTGCTCTGCATTTCTGTGGCCCTCTTTGGAGGTGGGTTCTTGGGCAAGGTGGCTGCATAATCCTGGGGGTAGAAAGGACCAAAGAGGTCACCCATGTTACGATAGCTGGCCCATTTGCCACACAGGCAGCAAACCAGATGCCCTAAGACAGAAGACTCTGTTACTACAGGGCCCTGCAGCATGAAAGTTGAGGTGGGCAGCACTTTGCTCTCCGCATTGCTAGGAGGGGGTGTTGAAGACCTCTGTCCTTTCCGACCCCTCGCCAATTTGTTCTGTTCCTCTTCCTCCGCATTAATGATTGTGCACACAGCGCCTAATTCACACTTGTTTACCACATGAATATAAGGGAAAAAGGTCTTATTCTTGGAGTCAGTTTTATCTACAGACTGGGTAGCATATTTAAGCTTGATCTCTGGTTCTTGAGGCTCCACAATCGGAGCAGCCCGTCTAGGCTTCCGCTTCCGTGGCTGTGCTGCAGGTTTTCGCCTCTCCCTCCTTTGCCTTTTCGGTTTTGGCTCACCACCGCCTACCCCTTCTGAAGATTGTGAAGGTACTGGTGGGGGTGGCGGGGGTGGGGGCAGTTGTTGCTGTTGCTGCTGCTTCTTCTGCTTGTTCACGCTCCCAATTGGCCTCCCCTTTTTCTTTCCAGAAGGAAAATATCCCTTTGGAGGGAAACCATCTGGCTTGGGTGAAATGTTTGTCACATCTCCATCTTTTTCCTCAGACTTTGGATTTGGTTCAGAAGTAAACACACTGGAAGGGGAAATTGTTTTTGAGTCGGAGAACGTCAGAGTTCCAGCTCCACTTACAGATCCATCAGACCTTCCCTGACCACCTGCCTTCTGAGAAGGTGGTGGTGCTGCACTGGACCCTGCTCCTTCTTTACCAACACTGGCAGTTTCAGGGACCTCTTTTTTGGTTTTATCCTCCTCACTGCTTTGCCATTCTTCTGAAGATCTTGGAAGAGTTATTTCACCAGTTGTATCCTGGCTTGCTGGCCCCACTTGATCTGACATCTCTCCTTTTCTCTTCTCAGCCTCTGGTCCATGTCCAGCCACATTTCCTCCTTCAGGTCCACTCTTAAGGGACAGGATGTCATCAAGAGTGACAGTATCTGCACCAGTTTCAGCACTGCTGGTGGAAACACTCCTCCTAATATTGGGAGATGTAATTTTTTGAACAATAGCTTCCAGTTTTAATCCTCGTCCCTTTCTTGGGGGCAGTATTTTGGTCTTAGCTGGGCTTGTGAGGGAAACAGCAGGGCAATTCCTGTTATCAGGACTTGGCAGGTCCTTGAAGGAATCTCCCTTTGCAACTGACTTGACAACATCTTGGCTTTGAGATGAATGGGCATAGGAGTTGTATGTTTTATCAGCTCCTTCTTTTGCTGAAGTCATCAGTCGCCCCTTATCTTCACTGCCACTATTCTTCATATCCTGTGGCTGTCTTTTGGTAGGGATAGGAGAGATGAAAGAACGGACTCTCCTCCTCATAATTAATGGATTTTGAGGAGACTGGTCTTCCTGGCCAGGTAGCCTGAGCATGGTATTACTAGGCTTGGACAAATCTGTAGATTCCTCTCGTCGATGCCCATCACTTTCCTGAGGGCAAAATCTTTTTTGGTTGGCTGCTCCAAGAGGGCCACTGCTTTTGGCAGGAGAAGTTTGCCGAGAGAGGTCCCAGCCAGATTCATGGTGCTGCAACTTTTGGTTGCCGTGTTTCAGTTCAGTGCATTTGCTCTGAGAACTGTCACTCCCCATAACGCAGCGCCCAGCCTCCTGGCTTCCAGTATCATGGTAAGAGCTACCTTGAAGGTACATCATTCCATCCTTGTCATTTTTTAAGGGACTCCTTACTCTTTCCAGAAACTGCTGTTGTCTTGGGCTCTTCCTTGCTCCTTCCTGCCTGTGCTGAGCTGCAGCAATCACACCCTGAGCAGTGCTGCTTGCCCAGTCTTTGTATTCTTCCTGCTGTTGCTGGTACATCTGTCTCTTGTAATGATACTGGGAATTTAAACTCTGGTTAGGGTCACTGAAAGCATGAGGCCTAGCATTTGTGTGATATGCTGAAGCCAAAGATGGGCCTTCTGAATTCTGAGGGTATGCAGAATGCAAGGAACCCCTGTTAACTCTTTCAGATAGTGTCATGTGTGGGTTCATGTGATGCAGATCTGTCCCTGGGCCTCTGCTTCTGCCTGGTGACATTTTCAGCTTATCAGCAAGATCCTGAAATTGAGAAGGTGATTTACCCCTGCTGCTTCCAGTTCTGCCAGGTGCTCGTCTCATCTGTGTCGATCTGCTGTCCTGCTGGGGAATGTATTCTGGAGCAGCATCGGACATTGCAGCTCCAGGGCTAGCATTGCCTCGGAAAGATTCATGCTTGATGCCAGCAGGATGACAATGGTCTCCTGTTTTTTTATTATTGAGACTAGCTGAGCTCTTTGACTGTTCAAAATCTTCTTCTTTTATTTGCCCACTGTGAGCTTTCATCTTTGTTTCCATGGATACTAAACCACCAGGGAGTATTACTGACTGGCTCAAGCCAGGGGCAAGACGTTCACTCCTTCCACTTCTGGCCTCAGGACCCATGTGCCCCATTGGGTGAGGGCCAGGATCTCTGACAAGTTGCCTTAATGGAGATATGTCACAGATCACTGATCTCCTCTCTGAAAGCGCTCCCCCTTCATGGGCAGAAGACTGAGACTCCACATCAAACTTTCTAGCAATAGGGTAATCAGTTAGATTTATCTGCTTCATGTCAGGAGCTGCACTGCTAGACTTCCTATCCCAGGGACCCCAGTGAGGGCCTTCCAGGAGAGACCCCATGCTTTTATTTAAGAGGCCTCTATTGGTCAATTCGTTGGTTTGACTAATTAAGATATTGGGCCTCATGGCTCCTTCCAAACTCCCAGCCATCCCAGAATGCTCCTGTGTGTTCCTAGAATACCTTCTGTCTGGATGATGGTGGTACCCCTGTAAGACCTCCTGGAGGAGGCTAGGAAACTTCTCATTCCGGCCTTTGCGCTCACTGTGCCCTGGAAAATCCCCTTTTTCTTGACCAGAAGGATACTGTGGAAAGCCACCAATACTTCTCTGTATACCAGCTGCTATATTATCCTTGTAACTGTATCTTAAACTGCCAGGAGATTTGGAAGGTTCTGTTCTTGCAGGAAAATTTGGCCCAACAACTGCATGACCAGGCTGGCTGTTCCCCTCTCCATTATGGTTAGTGTTATCTCCACTTTTGCTCCCTTTACTTCCTCCTTGAGTTTCTGGCTGCGTCCCAGCATGCCCAGCTTCTTTCGCTCCACTAGCACTAGCTGGTGTCTGAGTGGCTGTGGAAGCATCATCTTGTGCAGGTTTATCTTGTCCACCTGACTTTTCTACTCTTCCTGTCATCGCTTCCCGGGAGACGATCACCCCAACTGCCTTTTCATTCACTTTTGGGGCATTTTCCACAGCCACCACAGCTTCTTTCCCATCAGGGGAGGCCACATCTTCCCTAGCTGCAGGGCTGCTGTTGAGTTTTGATGGCTCATTCTGCGAGCCTTGTGCTGGTGAGGAGTTGGATCTCTCTAAGTTACCCCCTTTGTAAGTGGTATCTGAGCTGGTGCTCTGGCCACTCAGCTGTCTCACCCTTTCCCCATGATCCTCTGAACTGCTGGAACAGCCACCATCAAGGGACTCTGCCAGGGGAGACTTGAGTTGTTCCTCTGCCTGGGAGGAACCTTCTGAGTTGGTGCAGCTGTCAGCCTTCTTTGAGGATGACGACCTTTTGGAACTTTTTTTCTGAGGTGCCAAGGCATCTGAGAGCAACATGTGCTGGACTGTGTTAGGCAGATTGGCCACTTGAGAACTTAGAGCACTCAGGCTGCTCAGCCCTGGATCTGTGAGCCTTTTTTCCTGCAGTCCTTCCAGTCCAAACCCCTTGAATCCCCCTGCATGGGCATTGGGGCTTGGCATCATAGATGGTGTAGGACTCAGCTGAGGCATCATCTGCAGGATTCGGTTTCTAGAACCCATGGACATGTTGCCTTGCCCACACTGGAGATTTTCTCCACCTGGCATGAGTGGAGAAGGGGTAGAACTGCAGCTTGGAGACTGAACCACAGATGCAGCAGGAGATGGATTAGAGATTGGACTAAAGTTTTGGTGGAACTGCATCGGTGACCTTACAGGAACTTCAGTCTGGCTGTATTGCCCCACTTGACTTTGAAGAGAGAGCTTGGTGGCAGCATTTGAATACTGCATTACGTGCTGAGGTGGATGCTGTTGCTGTTGCCCCTGCTGCCCACTTTGAGGCACCTTAGACTGCTCAAAGCTTTTCATTGGTTGAGTCTGAAAGCTGTAGTTTGACTGGGTCCCATATGCCTGTGCATTGGAACCCACAGCATGGCCTTCATACTGCGACCCAGAATTCACACTGTAGCTTCCATCATAATTCTGTCCTGACTGGCCAAAACGCTGCGGGGAGGGGAAAGAGGAGGAGGAGGATGATGAAGGTGGCTGATAGTGTTGGCTGAACTGACCCACTCGTAACTGGTACCCAGAAGCAGAGGAAGGCAGGGTGGTTGGACGCTGCATTGGCTGCAAGTGTGAGGTGCTAGAAGCAGACTGGCTGGAAGCCTGGGGTAAAGGCTGATGAGATTGATAGATCTGCTGTCTCAGCTGCTGCACCTGCTGCTGCTGGCTAGAAGCCTGCTGCTGATACTGGGCACTCCCTGGAGAAAAAGGACCAGTATAATCCTGTTGATAGTGGGATACGCCCCCAAGGGTCGAGTGCTGTGTTTGAAACTGGCCCACATGTCCCTCACTCCCATACTGACTCCCAAAGCTACTCCCTTGGGGGGGCCCATAGCTCTGTACTGGTCCAGAAGGCCTGCGCTGAGGTGGCTGCTGCCCTCCTGACGCCACTGGATCTTTGTTGGCAGCCATATAGTAAAACTCTCCTGTTTCTTTTCTGAAACCTTGGTAGCTCTGATGGCCAGAGCTCTCACCAGGCATTGCTGTAGAGGCTCCTGTTGCTCCACGACGTCCACTGCCAGCACCTCCTCCAAAGCTCTGGAACATCTGGGCCTGCTGGCGGGGGCTGAACTCTTCTAGTCGGGATGAACCATGCACTTCCTGCGGGTAGCTCTGCTGGTTTCCGTGGTAACTACTTTGCTCCCGAAAGGACTGCATGCTGTTCAGCAGCAGAGCGGCAGCTCAAAAGCCCTCCTAAAGGGGGAGAAAAAGAAAGAGGAAAAAAAAAAGGTATAGCACCCACATCACCCAGTCACACCAATACCACTGCTCAATTTTACTGTTCTAACAGCAATTAAAATTTAGTATTTGTCTCCTGCTTTCTAGTACATCAATGTGTATCCCCTCTCCTCACCACTTTCCAACCATCTAGGTAGTGCAAATAAGAGGAATCACTCACTTTCAAGAGAATACAAGTTAGCAGCCTACTACCAGTTTCAGCGTGTTTTCAGCATTCAAATAGTAGTCATTTACTAACTGGGTCTGTTTATGTGCGCCTGAAGAAACAAACTTCCAACAATATTTTGCAAAGCAAAGGAGAACAACCCTCACCCTCCAGCTAATTCTACGGCTAATATTAGGAGTAATCAAGTATTTTTTGCTACCATGTTCAAAGATGCAACAATGAGAAGCTTGCAACACTCTCAAACCACTCTCGGATCTACTGTAGGAATGACATCCAAGGCCCACATTTCACTCTGGGAAAGATCTCTGTTAGAAAACACTCAAGATACAGTTGACCAAAGTTCAAACCAAGATATTCCAGTTAGCAGAATCTATGGGAACCTGTGAAAGAACTGGCACCAGCATGCTCAAAGACATCTGCTCCATGCTCTGTTCCCGACTACTCCAGGGACACTTTTAGGTGAAAACCAACACAGCAAGACAACACATGGTATTCCCCCCACCTCATCTGCTTTGTTTTAAAAGATGCAAAGTCATAACAAGTCCACGCTATTTGAGTAAAAGGATCTACAACTTCATCCCTTAGGACTTTTATATTCCCTTGAATGAAAATTAACTGAAAACATTTGTCAGCTGGAATATGAATTTTGGAATACCATGTATGATCATCTACATTTAAATAATCAACTCCTAAGTAAATGCACTTCAGGAAGGCTCTCCTATGTACTTCAATCTATTATCCAGTGTATGGAATCGTAAATTGTCCTCAAGGAGTGGACCACAGCTGAAAAATTTTTTGGGGACCCTGGCTAGTCCCTCTGTAAAAGCCTGACACATCATTAGATGCATTAAGAAAAGTATGGTAATGAACAAGTGTATGCATATAAACTGTCTTTGTAAAAATTTAAACATATAAATAAAATCAATACAACAGATGACAAAAGCATTTCATTTCTGAAACACCCTGTGGTCTTCTCTTCCTGAAAACAAACTAGATAAAGCCACCTGGAGAGACTCCTTCCTTTAAATAAATCTTAAGACAATGCCCACACTTTTCCAGGAAACAGAACCCTGACTCCTCAGACCAGTTACTTCCTGGAAGACTTGCCTGCATTATGTTTTCTCATTTAGCCATGTTTTATGCCAAGTGTTTTGTTGCCATTAGGGTCTTCAGAAAGGCATCCTTGTTATATTTGTGTTTCTACTACCTGTGTATGCATGCAGGCTACAGAACACACACAAAAATCCCCCACTGCAACACATCTCCACAGTCCCTCTGCTAATGTAAAAGCATCTTTGTGTTGTTGCCCTGGTTCGCACGGCTTGATGTCCACAAGAATATTACTGAAATATTTACTAGAATCAGAAAGGAAACTTTCAAATTGTTGATACTTCCAATTCTGTCTCTCTCCTTTCTAGGAAGTCAACTTTACAGCTGTTTTAATTTTATACTCTAATATTTTAAGTGTCATAATATGAGAGGCCTGCTGTTCTGCTGAAGTTCCACTTTTTAGCATTTTAAATATATATTCATATATCATATATCACATGAATAACACTTCTATGAATGCCACACCATGCTGATGTGTCCAGTTTGGGCTCCTTATGGATAAACCCCTCCCTTTTCCGAATTATTTCCTTTGATGTTTCATCAGTTTGAAGCTCCTGCCCTCAAAACTGGGATACCTAATGCAAGCTTCTTTCTCCTTTTTTGTATGACTTGCTGTTACAGTGAAAAGTAGGACAAAAAAGTAAAAGCAGGGAAGAAAACATACATAGAAACAGAAGGAAGTTATCAAACAAAAGGTAAGAGAACATCTACTGTAACTGGCAGATGTTAGAAAGCAGTTTCTCTAGATAAGCAGTTTGGGGCTCTGCAATCAGCAACATTCATGTGGTATGGAGACTGCGTGCACACCCTGGCAGTCACGTGCTTTGCATCCTCTTCTCATGAAAACAACATTTCCATCCTCATGACAGGCTCAGTCTCTCACAGAATCTCAGACTAATATTTAAATATGACTTTAATATAGCTTACTTTGCATAGTCTGAACAAGGTCTCAAGATGCCTGTTCTGCATTACATCATACAAAAACTGTCATCACTGATGATACCCATTCTTCTATAGTAATACTAACAAAGGCTTGAAAACTGCTACCATATATTAACAATGCTAGGAAACAGTCTTAAGAGCTCCTCACTATTAAAAATAAAGAATAATTTTAATTACATAATGGAACAGAAACAGCACAAGATGCTGTAAAATACCTCTAGGAACAAAGATCCATCAAAGGTCAACCTGAGGCACAAATTCCTATCCTCCATAATCTCATGCAATCATGTAGTATTTATTTAGTCCAGAAGATATATATGCTAGCTCAAAACAGGGAGAACATGTTTTTTTCCTTCAATTTATTGCATTTTTTTTAATCTTGGATTTTACCCTGACAAATAAAGTTTTCATCAGGAGAACTTAAATTGCTCATGGTCTAAGCAAATGCTTACTGTTTTCAAGTCTCCTCCAAAACAACATTCGCTTTGAATATCTCATACAACCAGTAGAGCAACACAACCAGTAGAATAGCAGTCAAAGAAAGGAGAAAAGAGGCATTTCATTAATAACAAGAGTAAGAAAAGATAGGAGGTGCTTTAATCCATTACATCATTGATAACTTAAGACATACAGCACATTTACTGTCACTAATATACTACAAATATAGAACTATTACAATTACTATTGTAATAATCTTTCTTAATAACAACAGCACTGTAAAGTGCTCAGATCTGAGTGCTATGTTCTCAGCAAAACCACTGAGAATAATTCCATGGGCAAGCCCTGTTAATAAAATACCTTCAGACAGATGAAGCCTTCAAAGTCTACCTAGATCCACGGGAAAAAATATATTTCATTAATTTTTTACTGGAAGCCTTTCAAGAAAACGTTTTCAGCTGGCACATACTCCTCCACATGCAGGAACTCAAGAGAACAATACACCAGCTGCCGACTAGAGACTACAACACAATCATATAGAATTCCATAATGGTGGTACACATCCGTAATCCAATCCCCAGCAGAGGGGGCAAAGTCCCACCTCCAAAAATGTGCTCCAATAACAGCCACAAATTACACACACTTACAGTGTTTTCCAACACATGCAACAAAAACATCCAAAGCCTTCCCCATTTATTCAAAGGAAAGGTAAGATTCTGGCAGAGCTTTTAGTACTCCAGTGTCACACCTACACTCTCACTACATGTGCACCCAGCTCTATCAATAAAGCTTCATGATTCTCCTCAAGCATTTACAGCCTGTAGCTGTAGAGCCATCTAAGCACATCCACCTAAAGATTACAGACTACATTCACTAGGCTAAGTAGTTTCACTCTGCAACACTTCTATTTCTTCCCCGATAGCCTAACAATCAAAATTTGCCTTCAACCTGGTAGGAACAAAGGAAGCATATTACAAACTTGTGTGGCTGATAAAGAAACAGCCTCAGTGACAAAATTCACTGCACATAAGTCACAAATAGGGAGAAGCAGTAGGTCCTTTTATCCATATCACAGACTTATTAGTGAAACAACTGAAGTTATTTCAGGCAGTCTTTCAACCTACCTTCTCCATGTGAACTTATTTTTAAGCACATCTACAATGCAGATTTTGTTTCTTGTTTAATTGTCTGAAACAGCCTTGTCGATCAACTTTGTTAACATAGGAGTTCCTCAAAATACTGAGCTACTGCATTCAGATCCTACTGTGAGCAAGATTATTAAATGGTAGTCAACAGTATGTAAGCAACCTTCAACAGTTCCTGCATGTATATGAGACTGCCCCCAACCATTGCAGATTAACAGGGTTCATCAGTCCTCCCACACTAAGATTACAGTGTGAAATGATCTTCTGCAACATACTGTGCCACATTTTTTAAATCCATATAAATCTTTAAAACTTTTTTGTCCCAATTACCAAAGACTGGACAAATACAGGACAGCTGCCCAGATTTTCCTACATAACATTGATGCCAGCATAGAAGTGCAGCACTACATACAGACAGCTCAAAATATGTGAGCTAAAAAACAAAATACTGTGGGGATATGCTTAATTCTTAATGATAAGCCTATAGAGGATCAAATGAAACCAGCATCACTTAATTCTGTAGGAGGTAAGTGAGGTCCTTCTGCTTCGTTAAATTTTCTTTAGACTTTGGTTGACTACTGCAACCCATCTGTGCAGAGAAGTCTCATGCAGCAGTCAAATGCAATATATTTTCGGTTATCTGTCAAAGACCTCTCACTTCCTAGCATGCTTATCAGGAGAGAAAATGTAGTTACAGGCAGGTGACAAACAGTAAGATAACATTTTCCATAGTCAAGAAATGTACATGAACAAGTGGGTTTTTTATAAAGTGTCCAGGCTTCTCATTAAAATAGACTTATTTGCTAAATGCTGGGCAAATAACAGAGATATACATACATCTCCAGACCCACTTCTAGTCACAACCTGTACAAAACACAAAAATTACCATTTTTGTCCCTCCTCACTGTATCTTCATAAAGTAGCAGAGCACAACCAAAAAAACCCCACCAAGCCAGAACTTGAGTATGAGCAACTCAGTGGCATAATTTGTAAGTAAACAATCGCCAGGATCTGAATTAAGTCTGAAATATAGGAAAAAAAGATTTCCACATACTGAGTATCATTTCCATTGTCAAGGCCAAGATGCTGACCCTAATTTCTGCAGGTACACAGTTATTACTTGCACACCTGAGCAATGGCTGTAAGTAGACTGATCTTGTTGCAGATTTGGGGGAACATTACCCTGTCTGCTGCTTTTAAGAGAAGGCAAATCAGCTATGATTTGATGATGAACTTAAGGATCAAGTAGATGAATGTAAGGATCAAACCTAAGACTTCATTTAACAAAATAACAGATCTAACTTACTACTTCTACATTTGATGTCTTTTTAAAAGAAAAGGGAAACAGGTTTTAGTTTTCAGCCTTAGGCGTGACATGGAAGTAAACCAAGATAGCCAGCCCTTCAAAAGACCACCAGTTTGTCCAAGCAATAATACTCGCTGCTCACTTCTTTCAAAAAGTTGTGGTTACCCTGAACTGTGAACAGATTTTTTTCATACCTTTATAGAAAGCTGTTTCAGATCCTGCTCCATTAAAAGTTACTTTCACATACTACAAATAAACAAAATGATTTAAAACACGGGAAACTCTGATATTGTCTTGTTCACCATCATATTTCAACAGAAAACTGCAGTCAGATCTAGCTCTCACCAAGCCATCATTATTTATTCTACCAAAGAAACCTTACTACACCGCTCGAAGTTTAAACAGTATACAATTAATTTTCACTGAGAGTGCCAGAACCTGTTGAAGTAGACAAACTGAAATAGATAAAAGTATCTTGGAAAGTATACAAAAATTGATGCCAAAACCAGAACACTGTTACTGAAATATGAATTTTACATTCTAAAAAACCAAAAACACAAAAAAAACCTCCTCACAACATGTCTTAAAAACACTCATATGTAGCAGTTAAGTGTCTAATGAAAATATATATCAGCAACAAGTCTTGCAAATCAATGCTAATACTGGCCTTGACATAAAAACTGAATTTTGTCCTGCCCAGTGAAAAACTTCATCAAAAGATTTCTCTAATGAGTTAAAGCTTGGTCAGGTGGATTGTAACTAGTTTCCATCATCTCACAAAGACACTATACCTTCTTTATAAAAATGTCTGTACAGGTTTTTAGAAAGTCTGAGTGTATGAGCTTAAATCCAAACAACTACAGAAATGTTTCTCACCGAATGGATGAAGAACAGATGAGTGTGGCAGAAGGAACACAGTGAGCTTTGTCAGTTGAGAGAGGGGAATGCTCTGGGGATTATTGAGCTAAGACAAGATCTACATTCGCTTCTTATTTCATGTATTTCCCAAGTGGCCCCAGAAAATTTTACTAAGCCTGAGTCACTGCATCTTCCTATCTCACAGAGGAGACGTGAACAGACATATTCAGAGTATTCAACTGCTATAACAAAAGCATCATATAAACAAACAACAACAAAATCATCAGAATTTAGCATGTGGATATTATTTGACTACTGATTTCTTCCCCCACCCTCAAAATATTTTTTCTGAATTATTTTTTCAAAAAATATCTGGTTAACACCAAATTAAACATACCCAACCTGATTTTTGTGGCTGCAAGTCTTACTACATGAACAGAATGTAGTACTAAAATAGCATCTCCAGTTAAGCTCTGAACTTTGAGTGAAGTGTACCGTTAAATTCATATTCCTAAACATGAAGAAAGAAGTTTGATAAGAACAAAATTTTGTTGTAAGCTGGTATTAAAGTTGTGGTGCTATGTAAACGTACTTCTAGAATTATATAATATTGGTTCTCAGTCTCAATCGACAGTAGAGGTGCACTTAAATAGTTATTTCTTTTAAAAATCTACCAACCAGTTGCTGAAAGTTCTCCATCTAAATTTTAAACAGATACTGCTATTTTAATAAGAACCTATGCAAATCACTCAGATTCCATTTTATGTCCAAGATTAAAACAACAATTTTGGTTTCACATATAGGGTCAGTCCTCTAAGCACTAGCTTAACAGATCGCCTCCTCCATGATGCTAACACAGCCATTCATGCAGCAAGCTAGATCAGGGAAGAGATATGATTGAGAAACAATTCTGCAAGAGTGAAAAGCCATTTCTGAACTGACAGATCCATTCACTGTATCATCACACAAACATCTGTACCAGCAAAATGGACACAGCAGGAACTGCTTAAGTGGCATGGCTACTGAAGTGCACTCGAAATCAGAAGTTCGTATTTAAAAGGCTCTTCATCTTTACACAACAGTTAAACAACCCTTCCCACCATCAAAATGGAAATAATACTGAACACTCAGCTCCTCGTTTCTTTTCTCCAAGCTGCAGATCAGCTGATTGCACATCCTAACCCAATTCACTAGTCCTCCGAAAAGTTTGGCGACTCATTATATGCCTCTTATTGCAAATTCATCTGTGTCCGTCTCTCCAGTGTCTCCATACAGTCAATCATCATGTCTGCTTCCACCATACAGCAAAATCCGAGCAACCATTTCAAGGACAGCGCCGGATCTGCTCATCACTTCCTCAGATATGTGAGATAGAAGGTTCAGCAAAGGCATCACAACTCTCACCAAACCTTCACCTTTCAGTTACAAAATTGAAGACAGTGGAAAGAAGTCAATTATTCATTGCAAGAGGAAAACAGAAAAGAGCAAGCAGGGTTGCCAGGTTCTACCTGTCCAAACTCCCACTTTCATTGCAGAAATTAGTTTAGTACCACAAACACTCAGAACTATACAGCAGTAAAAAAAAAAAAAAATCTAATGCATTACTTTTAATTAACTTTTATAAATTGTTCATACTAAGTACTAGCCCCTGTCTTTAAATGCATTATCTCTTCAAATTATGATAAGTTGCTAAGACGAATACTTAGGTCATATTTAATATCACCTATAACACATGTCTGTCTTTTCTAGTCAATGTAGTCTATACAATTAAGTCATCTTATTCTGTTTTACAATGCCTGGTGCAATGAGCCTGTAACTAAGACTCCTGGGAACTCCTCAAGGCAAATGAAATAAATTAACACAAAATCTCTATCAGTTATGTGCAAGTATTACTACAATACAGGTTACACACTGGATACAAGAATTAAATCCATTGATTAGGATAAAACCATTGTTGAAGATAATACCAACTAGTTCCGTTACATGCAATAACATTAAAATCACGTAGAAATATAATCTCAATCTACTGAAACAAACAAAATAAAGAATTACTGTCCACTCGCAGAAAAGCTGGACTCAAATTTATGTCCTCCAAACTTCTTACAGATAATTTTTGTTCCTTTGAGATAACACAAGAAATTTAGCTATGCACTATAGCACTTTCAAGTTTCACTAGCCAAGGTTATCATTCTTCCTATCAATTTAGCACTTCATGCCCCTGAAATGACACAGGTTTAAGAGAAATTTGGATGTCTGCAAATACTCCTGCTATGGAATACTTGAGACAAAGATACAGTCAAGACCATATGATGCTTACTGATAAAATGCTTTCTCTAACGTAAGAAAGAAGTGGTTGAACTTCCCTCAAAAAAAAAAATTCCAAGCATTTTTAAGATTTTCACACTAAAAAACCCAACAACTTTTCTCTGACATTTCTCCTTGTCTCCTACAATCTATATCCTCTAAACACCACTTTGTTCATTCCTCCACCCTCTAGTTCCACACCATCTGCCTCATGCTGAAGCCAAAAGTTGAAGCAGATCCATTCCTATAATTTAAGCGTTGTCTCCTAAGAGAGACTAACAGGGAGAGACTAAGACTACAGCCACAGTTACAGGGAGATAGGAAAAACAGTTCCGATCAATACAAAATAATTTAAATGTATGAAGTGACTCCACAAAAAGATGACTTCAGTGGCAGCACTATTTTAAGGAGTTCCTCCCCCATCCTACCTTCCCATCCCCAAGACTCTCGTTCCCACCCCAGCACTGCAGGTTTTCTTTGGATTTTTCAGATTGGACTAGTTTCTTGAACCATCTCATTGTGCATCCCCACTGTAGTTATACTGGTGTAACCAGACAGGTGACAGAAAGGAGGCAGCACACTGCAGTGTTGGAGCAAACAGTTAAGAACCCTTTAAATTCACACTTTTTGAAATTCCTGTATCACTAAGCCTTAGCCTAAAGTACCTAATTTGGTTCACTCTCACCAGCTTCCCCGTGGAGTCAATGAGAGCCTTTCAGAAGGTCTCTTTCCATGTCAATTTTATAAAGGTGATTGAACTTCTAATATACCTCAGTTAAATGTCTGAAATTGTATGGTATAAACTCAGGCCACTGTAACCAATAAACAAGATACTGTACCCTGCTACTTTAAATTGCAGACACTTAACTCCATGCTTCTAAGTTCTGCTGCTCCAGTCAAAGGCATGATGAATGACAACAGTAGTCAGACCACACCACAGACACAAAATTAACTCTAATGAGCATAAGCAGTTCACAGAAGTGAACAAGCCACAGCTGCAGATCCTCTCACAACAGGGGTCTAAAAGCTTTCTCCTCCCCCAGCGGACTTCAGTATAACCACAGTGATAGTGTCAGGCAGCGTTTGAGGTTGTTGATGGAGATACACGTGGAAAATTGATGGATGAAGCTTCCACTGCATGTATTCCAGTCTTGTATCCTAGAGCATATATCCTAAAGAAAGTCAACAGTTGAAAGCAAAGAGAAGGGATGAATTAAGCACCAGAGAAGAAACAAAACATCTATAAATACAGATTAGTGGAGGACAACAAAGACACTGCTCTCTGAGTATAATTTTTGGAAATGCTAGAGTTAAGATTCCAAAGTAAGATAGAGGGAGCTTTAGATGGTCCACTACTCTCAGAATCAGCCCCATCATTCTGTTAATCTTGAGCTCCTGCAGTCATTCATCTTGTATACCTGAGACAAAAAAAAAAATCAGAAGACTTCACTATTTCTTTCTCCATCCTGCCTCCCCTCAAGAGGTGGCTAAATAAAGAGGGACAATTAACATAAACCATACATGATGGATTATATATAATCTTTCCATAATGCTAATGTATTCCTAGAGTTCTATTACAAGAACATGAAGATGAGATGCTGTTTCCTCCCTTGCTCTAAACCATCCAAATGTTCAATGAAAAACTGAAGTTTGCTACCTTGTTTCATCTAGAAAGATGACAACAACAACAAGTCATTGGCTTCTACCTTGAGAATTGTTCCTGCTTTAATTCTTCATGTCTCGTTAACCCACTGGGCAAAAGTTTCTTACTCCTTGGCTTATTTCAGAAGGGCAATGTACACACAGAGCTAATCTGGAAAAATTTCATGAGTAAATACAGCCTAACAAAGTCTTTCTAAACACTACAGTTCTGTGGATAAGAAATTGTCCTGGTTTTGGCTGGGATAGAGATAATTTTCTTCCCGATAGCCGGTATAGTGCTGTGTTTTGGATTTGGGATGAAAACATACCGATGTTTCCAGTTGTTGCTAAGCAGTCAAGGATTGTCCAGCTTCTCGTGCTGGCCTGCCAGCAAGAAGACAGGGGGTGCCCAGGAAGCTGGGAGGGGATACAGCCAGGATAGCTGACCCAAACTGGCCAAAGGGATATTCTGTACCATACAGCGTCACGCTCAGTATATAAAGGTGGGGGGAAGAAGGAGGAAATGAGGGATGTTCAAAGTGATGGTTTGTCTTCCCAAGTAACCATTAGGCTTGATGGAACCTTGCCTTCCTGGAGATGGCTGAACACCTGCCTGCCGATAGGAAGTAGTAAATAAATTCCTTGTTTTGCTTTGCTTATGTGAGTGGCTTTTGCTTTATCTATTAAACTGTCTTTGTCTCAACCCACGAGTTTTCTCACTTTTACCGTTCCACTTCTCTCCCCCATTCCACAGGGGGCTTGGGAGGGTGAGGCGAGCGAGCGGCTGCGTAGTGACTAAGAGAGACTAAGAAAGGCAAAGGAAGGATATTTCTCCATTATAACACAGTGATTTGGAGGGAAGGGGATAAGGATAGCACAGTTCAGTTTTTTTCATGCAAAATAAATAGCGTCACTTTGGAGCAATACTCAATTATGCTCCTGCTACTTCCACTCTCCAGCAATACAGAAGAGAATCTGCCACTAACTCAGCAATGCCCTACGATACAAAGACAATCTGCTACCACCTTCTGTAACAATTTTGCCCAACTCATTTATTTCACTGCCTGCCAAGTGTATCACACTACGTAAGCGTATCGTGTCATACTTTTCAAGACCTATCTAAAAGACCATTTTTATGTAGCAATATGCACAAAGTATGGTCAGGATCAAGAACACCACAAAATCTGATGAGCACAACATTTCATGGAGAAGGGGGAGAAGGGAAACATCCCCACTTCCACATGCATGAAGAGAGATAGGGAAAACTTACAGTGTCAAACCAAAACATACACCATATGACAGAACATTGTTGACTTCACTCTTCCCTTGAATGCAAGATAAGAAACAAAAGGAAGACATAATACAGAATCATGGAATCATTTAGGTTGGAAAAGACCTTTAAGATCATCAAGTCCAACCGTAAATCTAACACTGCCAAGTCCACCACTAAACCATGTCCCTAAGCACTACATCTACACGTCTTTTAAATACCTGCAGGGATGGTGACTCAACCACTTCCCTTTTCCAATGCTTTACAACCCTTTTGGTGAAGAAATTTTCTTAATATCCAATCTAAACCCCCCCTGCACAACTTGAGGCCATTTCCTCTTGTCCTATCGCTTGTTACCTGCAAGAAGAGACTCATAACCACCTCACTACAACCTCGTTTCAGGCAGCTGTAGGGAGCGACCAGGTCTCCCCTCAGCCTCCTTTTCTCCAGTTCCCTCAGATGCTCCTCATCAGACTTGTGCTCTAGATCCTTCACCAGCTTCGTTGCCCTTCTTTGGACACGCTCCAGCACCTCAATGTCATTCTTGTAGTGATGAGCCCAAAACTGAACACAGTATTCAAGGTACAGCCTCACTAACGCAGGGGCACGATCGTTTCCCTAGTCCTGCTGGCCACACTATTGCTGACACAAGCCAGGATGCTATTGGCCTTCTTGGCCACCTGGGCACACTGCTGGCTCATATTTACCCAGCTATTGACAAATAACCCCAGGTCCTTTTCTGCCGGGCAGCTCTCCACCCACTCTTTCCCCAGCCTTTAGCGTTGCATAAGGTTGCTGTCACCCAAGTGAACCCAAGTGTTGAACCTCATACAGTTGGCCTCAGCCCATCGATCCAGCCTGTCCAGATGCCTCTGTAGAGCCTTCCTACCCTCAAGCAGATCAACACTCTCAACCCAACTTGGTGTCATTTGCAAACTTACTGAGGGTGCACTTGATCTTTACGTCCAGATCATTGATGAAAATATTAAACAGAACTGGCCCCAATATTGAGCCCTGGGGAACCCACATGCGACCGGCCACCAACTGGATTTAACTCCATTCACCACAACTCTTTGGGCCTGGCCACCCAGGCAGTTTTTTACTGGTAAAAAGAATACACCTGTCCAAGCCAAGAGCAGACAGTTTCTCCAGGAGAATGCTGTGGGAAACGGTGTCAAAGGCTTTACTGCAGCCTAGGTAGGCAACATCCACAGCCTCTCCCTCATCCACTAAGCGGGTCACTTTGTCATAGAAGGAAATCAGGTCAGCCAAGCAGGACCTGCCTTTCATGACCCGATACTGACTGGGCCTGATCACCTAGTTGTCCCGTACATGCCACATGGTGGCACTCAAGGTGCTCCATAACCTTTCCTGGCACAGAGGTGAGACTGACAGGCCTGTAGTTCCCCAGATCCTCCTTGCAGCTCTTCTTGTAGACAGGCGTCACATTTGCTAACCTCCAGTCAGCTGGGACCTCCCCAGTCAGCCAGGACTGCTGATACATGATGGAAATTGGCTTGGTGAGCACTTTCGCAAGCTCCCTCAGTACCCTTGGGTGGATCCCATCCAGTCCCATAGATCTGTGCGTGTCTAAGTGGTGTAGCAGGTCACTAACCATTTCCCCTTGGATTATGGGGGATTCATTCTGTTCCCTGTCTCCCAGCTCAGGGGGCTGGGTACCCAGAGAACTAGTCTTACTATTAAAGACTAAGGCAAAGAAGGCATTAAGTACCTCAGCCTTTTCCTCATCCTTTGTCACTATGCTTCCCCCCACATCCAACAAAGGATGGAGATTCTCCTTAGCCCTTCTTTTGTTGCTAATATATTTACAGAAACATTTAAAATTGTCTTTTACAGCAGTAGCCAGATTAAGTTCTAGGTGGGCTTTGGCCCTTCTAATTTTCTCCTTGCATAACCTCACAACACCCCTATAGTTCTCCTGAGTTGCCTGCCCCTTCTTCCAAAGGTCATGAACTTTTCTTCCTCCCCGAGTTCCAGACAAAGCTCTCTGTTCAGCCAGGCTGGTCCTCTTCCCCACAAGCTTGCCTTTCGGCACATGGGGACAGCCTGCTCCTGCACCTTTAAGATTTCCTTCTAGAAGAATGTCCAGCCTTCCTCAATGCCTTTGCCCTTCAGGACTGCCTCCCAAGGGACTCTGTTAACCAGGCTCCTAAACAGGCCAAAATCTGCCCTCTGGAAGTCCAAGGTGGCAGTTCTGCTGACCCCCCTCCTTACTTCTCCAAGAACTGAAAACTCTTATCATTTCGTGATCACTGTGCCCAAGATGGCCTCCATCACATCACCCACACAAGTCGTCCCCTATTCGCAAACCACAGGTCCAGTGGGGCACCTTCCCTAGTCGGCTCACTCACCAGCTGTGTCAGGAAGTTATCTTCCACACACTCCAGGAGCCTTCTAGACTATTTCCTCTCCGCTGTATTGAATTTCCATCAGACAATATAATGCTGACCATGCAGCATTCACTACATTTATCAGATAACCATTTATGTTAGTTAAAAAAAAAAAATCACATACAATGTTCCCACTATTCCAGAACTTCTACTCATAGGAAACACAGTTGGACAAATCAAATCTCATAGAAATTCAAGTGTATCCAGGCATCTGACCAAAGGTAACAGCAAATTGCAGATACTGAATTGGAAGCTGATTAACAACATTTCATTATGGCGTACAATGGTTTATTCCTTTAAGTTCTGGCAGGTGTAACAGCACGTATTTTTCTTTCAGCTAATAAGTTTTAGGTATGTTTTTCATAGTCATTAGCAATGTTGTATATGGACATAAGCCATCTATAGTCAGTTCTGCTAATACTAAGTCTCTAGTTCAGTAAAAGCCATTACCAAGACAGAGTTTGCAGCACATATTTTTACAGGAAAAGTGATATGAACAATACTTACAATAAACTGTGTTAAAGCTTCTAGCATAGTAGCTCCCCATACAATTTCTAGCTAAGTACTGAGCTCTTATCAGAACTCATCAGAGGGTTCTGTTTATGACTTGCAATTTACTAGCAATTAGATGACTGAGTTCATACTAGTAAAATACTCCAAAATAAATCATCACATTCCAGCACAGAATACACAATGATTCCATAGGCAGTTATTGGTATGAACACAGACATGCTGCGTGCTCACAACAAAGAGAAAAAAATCCCTCATTTTCCTAGCTTTTTTGTATTTGTTGCATCACAATGCAGGCAAGAAATAACGGGCTTCTCAAATGGAGAAAAGCTCAAATCTCAAAGGGACTCAAGCCAGGGCTCTTGGACAAAGAACCTGGTAACACATTTTCCACTCTTCCAATATTATCACCGGTTACAAACACTGTGGTAAAAAGAAGAAACACAAAGAGCACTGGGAAAAGCACTGGCATATTCACTGTCACCAGGTCAAGCTGACAAGAAGATGCTTGTGTTTTCTTCTACCACTTCTTAACTCTGTTCTTGAGGAATCACTAGACAAGAAGCAAGAAAAAACACGAGTTTTACTGCAACATGAATGCTTCGTCGTACCCAGGTCAAAACTGGAAGTCTGACTGCTTGTGCTGTTGTTCACAAATGCAGCACAAACAAGTTCAAGAGTTGGTAAAATTTCATTTTCACATTTTTTTGTCTTCAAAGGCAAATAGGCAGCATATCACAGACTCTAGAACATCCTGAACTGATCTCATCCTCTAGCAGGGCTAAACAGAATCTGCTTTTGATTACATATCAGCCTCAACTTTCGAGTCTTTTGGTCTGGCTCTTCCCCCCCACTTTTTTTAAATGAAAGGAAACCCATGTACATGCATAGTAAAGAAAGTCATATGCTTTTCCAAGTGTCCAAAAACAAACCAATATATAACTCAGTGGTAAGCAGTAGCAGAAAGGCTCAGCTGAAGAAATCAAGGAGCAGTATAGCTAGACACTAGTGTGACACAGATGCACCAGCAGTGCTGTACATGGCTGTAAGACAGAATCTTCCATTTTTCCAGTCAGTCAAGAGGGAAGTCTAATCAAGAACTGTAAGGGAGGGGACCCAGGTCAGAGTAACAGTACAACCTTTTTTTTTTTCTTTTAAATAAGAGAAGTTTGATAGAAACAGAATTGCACATTAACAGAATACAATAGCCTCTCTTGCATGATTTCAGAGAAGTACAAACCTCTACTTACATTGCGTTTGTGTCCTCTATCAGTAGTACTGCACAGTTTTCTACCAAAAAAAAAAAAAATCTACATAGCATATAAACACTATTAGAAGTGGTTAAAATACTTAAGACTACCTTTAGTTTTTTTAGTCCAAAAGCTAGATCAGAACTTAAAAATTTTTTGAGAAAGATCTCACCAAAAACAGCTAAGAAAAAACACCTTTTGCTATCAGACTGCAGTTTAGCTACTTAAATGGGAAGAGTTGGTAGGTCTCAGTCCAGTCTCTACCAAGAAATCAGCATGTTAACTGTCTCTTCAGAAACTGTCGTACATAACCTTTCCTGTCTCAGAGGCCAATTGCAGGATTAAGTAACACAAATTCTCACACAGCCAGTTAAGTTACACACTGAAGCCTGAGAAGCTAGCACTGCCAAAAATATTTCTAAATCTTTGAAAGTTATAAGAACTCAGGTTCCAAAAACATTAGTCTAATACCCTTCATAAGAATAAAATATAATTGACCAGGGTATGAAAAAATAAATATGTTTTAATTAAAAAGCTACCCCACCCAAACAGAGATCTGGCATACCCTGTGTCAAAAGGCAAGATATACATAAGCCAGCTATAAACTCTTAAATATACCCTTATCTCAAATTATAGGGAAGCCAAGCAAGCAGCATGAAATTATTCGAGTTTATTACATATTATGCCCTCGTTCCATATAG
This sequence comes from Phaethon aethereus, assembly GCF_964289735.1. NCBI lineage: Eukaryota > Metazoa > Chordata > Aves > Phaethontiformes > Phaethontidae > Phaethon > Phaethon aethereus. Next base: position 56,838,506 of record NC_138575.1, on the reverse strand, counting down.
CGACCTGCCAAGCTGGCAGAATAGCAACAGGAATTGTGCAGTACAATTCCTATGAAGAGACCCTTCTAAGAGCAACATTATTGCCATTTTGCTGTGCTTCATGGGTGGTTTAGTTAAACATGACCTAAAAAGGAAGGGAGAAAGGGGGTATGTAATGATTTTCTTTTTAACATTGTACCAAAAGCCCAAAAGGACTTCTTTGCACACATTTCCACAACAGGAAGAAGGAGGGAAGGGAAAACAACCCCAAAACCTACACATTTCACTCTTTTTCCTACAGACGTTATACACATATCAATCATGGATGGAATCATATCAAGAACATTTATACTTATACTGCTTTAAGTCTTTAAATTTAATCCAAGCATCCTTTAAAATGTAGTAAAGAAGAGGTTAGTATCTCCCCCGTTCTTCAGTTGAAGGTTAAGGAAACAACTTCTGACAATAAAGAGAGGTGTCCTTTAACAACTAATACACAAACAATTTTTCTGTTTCATTTGAATAACCTTCAGATCTTGTTTATGCATTATAGAAACAGATTTACTCCTTTAATAAAAATTCACCTCAAGCCTTCTTTATGGAGCATTAGTGACTAAAAGAAGGATAAAAAAAAAATAATCCTGACCTCCTGTAAAGACACTCACAACCAAGCTGCTCCCAGTGGTTTCATATAGGGAACCACGCTTAACCTGCCCCAGGCTGCGAAGGTATAGTATAGTATACATCTCAGCAAAAATGCAGGTTTCATCAATCCCAAAGCCTCCGAAATCTGATTTAGAGATGAACGCCCAAATTGTGTCAAACACATACTATTCTACTAAAAAGGACGCTAACAAATGTAAAGCTAAGTATAGTCTGAAGAATACCAAACTTGCAAGAAGGTCCAAAAACCTACCCTAGACATTTAAGTCTACTAATACAAAGGCCAAAAGCTATCAACTTGTCTGAGGTCATTCCCAGAACTATAAGCAATAAAAATGTACAGTAGCAAGTCATATTTTTAACATGAAAGACATTGTCATACTCCCACTCAGAAGGCATAGTAGTTTGCTTGCTAATTTAACCAGAAAACACAAACATATGCATTTCATGTACCAGCAACTTACAGAAATGAGGAAATACTATTCTCCTCTCAACATAACATTATCAAAGTTTAAGACATAGATGACTAAACTAATAAATATCTCTTTCCTTTTTTTATAGTAATTCTTTCTGCAGTACGCGAATGAAGCTGCCTTTTTATATGCGAGTGAGACCTAACGCAGAGACAACAGATGAAAAAAAATACAGCTCCAAACAACTCAAGTTAAAGTGAACTAATATGGAACCCTATTTAAAGATGCAGATTTAAGAAAGAAAAAAAAAAACACAAACACAAAACATTTCAACCAAATGAAGAGTCACTAGTAACAATACTAAGAAGTATTTATGGCATAGGCTTAACCAAGTGGACTTAGTTAGGCTATGCAATACCCATCTATAAACCTCAGAAACCAAAGTTATCTTAACAAAAACAGCTCTTCTTGACTTGAGTTCAGCCAACATGCTATAGACCTAACCCAAAGGTTGCTGCATCTCCATCATACAGTCATTTTATTGTTCTACAAAGACCAGGTAAAGGCAAGACAACTGCTACATGTACACCTATTGATTAGGAAGCATGCTAAAAATCAAATGCTCCAAAGAATTACCCATGGATGAATCAACAGACGGCAACAAGTGACACAGACATGAATAGCTTTCCAAATGTTAACCTGAAACACAGCAAGCTCCAACACCAATCCTCAATCCCCTCACAGCTATCTTTCTTATTTTTCCTTTTGTTTTCAAAGGAGGATTAAAAAAAACCTGGAATGGTACAGGAAACAATACTGCAGTTTAACCAAACTGCCTGCCCTTTTAATGAAGGAGAGAATGTTATGGATAAGACAGTATACACAAGAAATAAGGGTTTCTGATGGTGCCAAATCTATGCACAGAGACAATCACTTGCTGATTCACATACAAATGTGCTCCTATTTTCAGCTTAATAACAGAGTCTCAGTATCATTAGACAGCTCTGATACATAGGTTAAAACACTTAGGTTACATAACTTTCTCTTATTCCTTCCTTGAAGGTAAGGAAAAATAACTTCCAGCTGCAGTCCTAAACACAACTTTCACCAAAGTAAGCTGCATTAACAAAGGACAACCTGACCCTCACAGCAGTCCAGACACACTATATTTTAACTGAACAAAAATAAGCCTCCAGTTAAGTTAAGCCTCCAGTGAGAAAAAAGCACTACGATCCTCAAGCATTCACAACACAGCTTGTCCATCTACTGCAATTTGTGCACGGGTTGCACCTATCTTCTCTGACATTTTTAATCATTTACCCCTTCAACAGAAGCACCAATCCCCACCAGCCCCGTAAAAACTTCGCATTTCTTGCAGACGACCATTCTTTTAGGACAGGAAGACAGATGGGCACCTCACCACAGAGCACGAGGACCTCTCTGCACGCATAAACACAAACAATTTGTTTTTAAAGAAAAAAACGGACCGGGGGGGGGGGGGGGGGGATGGATAAATGTGCTAAGAAGAGAACTTCCCAAGAGCCCTTTCACGAGTCCTCCTCGTACCCAACAATCGCCCTCCAGCTCACGGATGAGACCCCACATCCCCTCCACACAGCCTGCCGCACTACCGAGGGGGCCTCGGCCTCCCCAGTGGCAAGCTGACGGCCGCCCAGCAGAAACCCCTCCCTCCCCAGGCCTCCCCCACACCCTGGCACCCTCCGGCCCGGCCTGGCCCGAGCGCGGGCGCCCCTTACCTGCGACCCTCCCTCCCCACCCTCCCCCCGCCGCCTATCCCCGGCGCCCCCCGCCGCCGCGGGAGGTGCGGGCGGGGCGGGGGCGGCTCAGCAGCGCGGGCGGCGGGGCGCCGCTGCAGGCCGCTGGCCGGGCCGGGGGGACTGCGGGGGCCCGGGGGCGTCTCGCCCCATTCTCCCTTCTCACACACACACACAGATAGATAGATACACACACACAGGAAATAACACGGGGTCAGCTGACCCCCGCCAGCCAATAGCAGCGGGCGCTGGGGAGCAGCGCGCGCCAGCGGGAACGGCGCGAGGCGGCGGGTCCCGGCCGGGCGAGGGAGCGGAGAGGGGAGGGGGAGCGGCGCGTGCGCGCGCCCTGTGTACATGTATGTGTCCGCGTGCGCGCGCCGCAGCGGGAGGGGGGCGCGCGCCGGAGCCACCTCCCCTCCCACCACGCGCCCGCTTAAAGGGGCCGCGCGCCACCGCCACGGGGGAACGGGGGAGGGCGGGGGCGGGCGGGGGCAGGTCCGTCCCGCGGGCTGGGAGCGGGCGGCGCCGCCGCCGCACGTGGGCGAGGCACGCCCGGCGCGCGTGTCAGCCCCCACCCCCCCGCGGCAGGCACCGAGACCCCCGCCCGGCGGCCCCTCAGGGCGAAGGCGGCGCGGCCGCCGCCGGGTGAAGGAGGTCGGCGGATCCCGCCGGCGGCCCGGGCCCGGACGGCGCGGAGGCGGAGCGGAGCAGCTGCCGGGCCCCCTTCGGCCTTTTCGGAGGAGGGACCGTGGCAGTTCCCATTTCAATGTTCTCATAAATCAACATAGTCCCCCTCCAAGTTATTTTAAGAACCGGATTTATTCCGTTTGGCCACCTATCCCCGCCCGGCCTCCTCCCATGCAGGAGGCAGGCAGCTGCGGCCGGGCGGGGAGGGCTCCCGGTGGGGCCGAGAGGCGGTGGAAGCCCCTCAGCACAGTCCGAGCCGGCGGCCAGGCCGCACGCCGGGGTTGGGCGGGCGCCAAACCGGAGCTGCGGGGAGCTCGGGAAACAACATGGAGGCTGCGGGCGGTGGGGTGCGCGGTGCCAGGCGCGGGGCACTGGCTCTGCTCCCCGCCGCGGTGCGCCCGGCTGCGCCCAATGGGATCGGCGCCGCTTGGGCAATTCGAAACCACTGAGTCCACCGTCAGCCTCACAGTTGGGAGTTCAGTGCGTCTAACTGTACTTCTACCCTGGAGAAGCGATTGAGCTTTTTTAAAGAATATTCACTAGTTGTTGGTTTTCATTTTTGAGAGTAAGGGGGCAAGGATACTGGTGGAGGGGGCAGCTTGAGAGCAAGGATGCAGCACCTGTCAGATCATCATCTCCTTCGGTTAAGCCTGCATGCCAGCAAAGGAAGCTCTATTTGACACTCCAGTTTCCTCCATCTGCCACTGGGAGGGTTTCACATGAAAACACAGGAGGCTGGCAGCCTGAGAAGCTCTAGGTGCGGGGCAGAGAAAGCTTGAGCATCATTTAAAACTCGCTTTGCCAGGAAATTAACAGAGCAGATATGACAGTTATTGAAACTGCCCTGTTTCCCAAGCTTTGTTCCACAGATCCTCAGCAAGCCTTATTCTGAGAGAAGGCCTCTCCTTACAGCTCATCCCAAAAAGCAAGGAGCTCTCGAGAAGGACTATGTTGTAAGCACAGCCAGTTGACAACTTCACTGATGGCTCCCCCACAGGTGACTTGCTCTTTATGAAAAATAAATACAAAACACCACGTCTTGTACCATGCATTATCTGTCAAAAATAATTCAGAGACTGGCTGAAATTCCATCTGAGCAAGACTGAAACAACAGCAATACTCTGGGGGGAAAAAATTGGAGCAGACAACAATTACATGTGCTCCTACCATTTGTTTTTCAAGTTCACAGTTTGCCGGTGTTACGGACTCTCTGGCTGCTGGCCAGGCAATCCTGCAGCAGGAGCATCCTGGAAGGACTCGTTTGCGCCTCCGCTCCTCTTTGGACTCAACCAGAAGCATGCGACAGCTTCTTTCAGATGCAAGCCTTCTGCTGTGATCTATGCCTTATCTCCTTCAGATGAGATTACTGTGATGTGCTCTGCATCGGCTACCTGGGAAGTGCAGCTGGAGGCACACAGGCGCTGCCTTACTGCGTGCTCTTGCTGTACAGTACACCCCAGCTCCCCTCAGCACTTGTTGCCCATTTGCAAGTAGCGTTTAAGGCACGGAGCTTCACTTACGGGAGGTGAGGTCATTGCTTCCTTTGCCTGAAGAAGAGGCTCTGATAGCACATTCACCGTGACAAACCGCGAGGTTGCTCTAGTCGCAAACAGCCTTAATCTTGTTGACTGCCACGGCATGCTAAGAGCTTGGTTAGAGCAGCATTCCCTCTGGGGATCCAGGACTGTGATAAAAGCCGTAATGGGGTGGGGGAACTCGATAAGGTTTTTATAATTTGATTTTCCATTATCTGTTTTCTGATTTTGAAGTGAAACATCAATTGAGGTCAATCCTTTATGTAGATTTATAAGGTAGGAGTGCTTAGAGCACTGTACCTTAAGTTAAACTTACCTTAAAGTAAAACCCTTTTGTATACACAAATACAGAAGAATATAGCTTATCTATATAAGCTTGGATATCGAGGTATTTTTTACCTAATGTCCAAAATGAAGCTGCAGCATAAATTCAAAAAGTTTTGTAAAATGCTCAAAAAGGCACTATAAAACTATAAGGACAGTTAACATTGACAAGTCAAAAATTTCTCAAAGGACCAAAAATAAGTGAATTTACATACTTAAATACCTGGATCTCTAGTCTGCTGCACAGCCGCAGCCCTACCAGAGGTGATGTGATACTGGACCTGTTGGTCACCAATGCAAGTCAGCTAATCAGTGATGTCAAGATTGCAGGCAGCCTGGACTGCGGTGATCATGCCCTGGTGGAGTTCACAGTCCTGAGGGATAAGGGTCAGGTGAAGAATAAAGTCAGGACCCTGAACTTTAGGAAAGCAAAATTCCAGCTCGTCAGGGAGTTAGTCAATAGGGCCCCTGGAGAAACTGCCCTCAGGGACAAGGGTGCAGAACAGAGCTGGCAGATATTTAAGGATGCTTTCCATAGAGAGCAAGAGGTCTCAATCCCCAGGTGTAAGAAATTGGGAAAGGAAGGCAAGAGACTGGCATGGATGAGTTAGGACCTGCTGGTCAAACTAAAGGGCATGAAGGAAATGCACAGGCAGTGGAAGCAGGGATCCCAAGATGAGTACAAAGATGCTGCCTGGCTGTGTAGGGATGGGGTCAGGAAGGCTAAAGTGTGGCTGAGGCTGAACTTGGCAAAGGATGCAAAGAATAGTAAGAAAGGCTTCTACAGGTATGCCAGGCAGAAAAGGAAGGCCAAAGAATGCGTGCTCCCCCCACCAATAAATATGACTGGCAGACTGGTAACAATGGATGATGAGAAGGCTGAGGTACTCAATGGCTTCTTTGCCTCAGCCTTCACTAGCAGCCTCTCTTTCTACACCTCTCAAGTGGATGGACTGCAAGATGGAGACTGGAGGAGCAAAGTCCCTCCCACTGTAAGAGAAGATCAGGTTCAAGACCACCTGAGGAACCTGAACATGCACAACTCTATGGGACCTGATGAGATGCATCCCAGAGTCCTGAGTGAATTGGCTGACGTAGTTGCCAAGCCACTCTCTATGATATCTGAGAAGTCCTGGTAGTCAGGTGAAGTCCCTGGTGACTGGAAAAAGGGAAACATTGCACCCATTTTTAAAAAAGGGTAGAAAGGAGGACCCTGGGAACTACTGACCTGTCAGCCTCACCTCTGCGCCTGGGATGATCATGGAGCAGATCCTCCTAGAAGCTATGCTAAGGCACATGGAGGACAGGGAGGTGATATGAGACAGCCAGCATGGCTTCACCAAGGGCAAGTCCTCCCTGATCAACCTAGTGGCCTTCTATGATGGAGTGACCACATCAGTGGACAAGGGAAGAGCTACGGATGTCACCTATCTGGACTTCTGTAAGGCCTTTGACATGGTCCCCCACAATATCCTTCTCTCTAAATTGCAGAGACATAGATTTGATGGCTGGACCATTTGGTGGATGAGGAATTGGTTGAATGATCGCATCCAGAGGGTAGTGGTCAATGGCTCAATGTCCAGATGGAGGTCGGTGATGAGCGGTGTCTCTCAGGCATCCGTATTGGGACCAGTACTATTTAATATCTTCATCAATGACATAGTGAGATTGACTGCACCCTCAGCAAGTTTGTCAACAGCACCAAGCTGAGTGCAGTTGACACATCTGAGGGATGGGATGCCATCCAGAGGGACCTAGACAAGCTCCAGGAATGGGCCCATGTGAACCTCATGAAGTTCAACAAGGCCCAGTGCAGAGTCCTGCAACTGGGTCAGGGCAATCCCCAGTATCCATACAGGCTGGGGGTGAAGGGATTGAGAGCAGCCTTGCTGAGAAGGACTTGGGGATACCGGTGGATGAAAAGCTGGACATGAGCCAGCCATGTGCGCTTGCAGCCCAGAAGGCCAACCATATCCTGGGCTGCATCAAAAGCAGCGTGGCCAGCAGGTTGAAGGAGGTGACTCTGCCCCTCTACTCCGCTCTTGTGAGACCCCACCTCCAGTACTGCGTCCAGCTCTGGAGCCCTCAGCACAGGAAAGACATGGACCTGTTGGAGCGAGTACAGAGGAGGGCCACCAAAATGATCAGAGAGACGGAACACCTCTCCTGTGAGGACACGCTGAGAGAGTTGGGGTTGTTCAGCCTGGAGAAGAGAAGGCTCCGGGGAGACCTTACTGCAGCCTTCCAGTACTTAAAGGGGGCTTATAAGAAAGATGGGGGCAGACTTTTTAGCAGGGCCTGTTGCAACAGGACAAGGGGTAATGGTTTTAAACTAAGAGAGGGTATATTTAGACTAGATTTAAGGACAAAATTTTTCACAGTGAGGGTGGTGAAACAATGGCACAGGTTGCCCGGAGAGGTGGTAGATGCCCCCAATCCTGGAAACACTCAAGGTCAGGTTGAACGGGGCTCTGAGCAACCTGATCTAGTTGAAGATGTTCCTTCTCGTTGCAGCTGGCTTGGACGAGATGACCTCTATAGGTCCCTTCCAACCCAACTATTCTATGATTCTATTATTTCCCATCTCCGCTAATGACTACTTGCAGGTCTTACAAGGGAAGTACAAGAGGAGTTGCTTTTAAAATATTTTAAAGCTCAAAACTATATGGCTGATTTTAAAGGATGAAATGAAGTTTAAAAAAAACTCATGCTATAAATATAGGCAAATGCCACACTATCATCAGCTGTTGCACTACAGTAGGCATCACTGGTAATATACAGAGTCATTGAAAGCACAGAATGAAACAAAGTTACCAAAACTATATTAGTTCAATATCACACGAGCAGAGACGCCATATCCTTTGCAGCTTTTGAAGTGATGTATCAGGCTTTAACGTACAACCCCACTGAGCGTAATGGAGAATTTAATTCTCTCAGAAACTAATTTTTGGATGTCTGCAGACTCCGGATGAAAAACCACCGTCATTAGTACACCTTGTTCACATCACTGAGTTTTTCTTTACCACTGAACATTTTACATTCTTTCCAGAAGAAAGAAATTCAACCTTCTGACTTGGCCATTCAGTGACAACTACTTGACCACCATCAGTTACACAAAAAAAAATTAAAGAAAACATTGTTAGGACTAATGAAGAAAGTAACCCTATCACGCTTCAAGGGTAGTCTGATCCTGCAAACACACAATCAGTGCTGGAATCTAACAATCCATGCAAACAGTTCTAGTTCAGGGTAAAGCCATCAGTAGTATCGATATGCTCTTAAAACGACTTACAAGCAAATCACCTTTCAATTCTGAAAAGAAGAAAAAAAAACAGGGATTGAAGGCCAAAAATGGTTACTTACCAAAACAAACCCTTAAGGGATCCATTTTAAAAATCAATGCAACAAACTAAACAGGCTTGCATGTAAATTTTCAGCAAGTACATTCCATCATTGGAGAGTAAGTGCTACAAATTTGAGACAATGTGCTACACCACAGTCATAAGAAAGACTGAAGTCTCTGCTTTTAGTGCAAGAAAGTCAGCTCAGCCATAAATGTACAGAGCCGCTACGGTACTACCATGACAGAAACCTTCCAAATTCTACCCATTTCCCCGTAGACACTCTCCCCACCTCCAAAGTGCTCCCAAGGATTGAAGCACAAATAAGGCAGAGACAGGCAGGAAAATGGCCTCAAGACTTGGAACCCTCCTCTACGATGGATTGGAGATTTCTACAATGGATTGGAGATTTCTACAATGGATTGGAGATTCTGGGCAAAATAATACCCCTTGAGTAGCCCTTGGCATTAGTGCCATTGCTCCTACCAGTGCTGCTGTCACAGCACCCACACAAGCAATGCTGACTCTTCTACCGCATGTGAACTCTGCGATGGCAAAAGCAAACTTTTTTCCCCGTTATGACTCAATGTAAGGCTTACCTTGCACATCCCTTTCCCTCTCACGCAGATCACAGAGAGAAAGGGTCCTTCTGACCCCGAGAGGACTGACAAATGGAGATGGAGAGTCTCCTCCTGTGTTTGAGGTCACCACTTCTGATCTAGCCGTAATTCAGTAATTACTCAGTTCGTGTGGCTCTCCAGAAGCATACATTAGCAGCTTGGAGGGGAACAGAAGGATGACACCATTCCTGACCTCAACCACCTCTCATCTCCACACACCCTCTAAGCTCCCTCTGCCTGGAAGGGGGAAGGACAGCAAGCGATGTAGCTTGGAGGATGGAGAACAAATTTGTAAGTAACATATGCTGGAAAGACTCTGAGCGCCCCAGTGTTTGTTAGAGGAAAGACAATTTCTGAATGCAGCTGGTGGGGTCCTCTGCAAGATTTCTTCTTCTTTACAAAAGGTTTCATTGCTGATGAAAAGCACTGAACTAGCAGCACCAGGAGGCTGAAGTCTCCCCAGAATCAGGCATGCAGATTTCTCACAGCCACAGCACCTGCCCCCTCAAAGTATTACCCTTATCCTAATCCTTTCCCCTGTTACACAATTTCATGTCATGCAGAAGCTCGCCACTGCACTTTTACAGCTTTCATCTAGAGGCACTTAGATGCTATGGGAATGGGCATTAGAGACTAGCTTGAAGATAGATAATACAAAAGATGACAGCGAGATCAGGCACCTACAGGTCACACAACCAGGGACTGAAACTTATATTCACGGTGGGACAGCTACATCTTTAAGCAAGTGTAAAGCAAGGGCAGCTAGCCTGTTTCTCTTTCTCCAAGAAAGACATCAGCATGGCTGCATTCATTAACATTTCCTACCTCTCTTCCCATCTAGACCCAGGATTTCCCATACCTTCCTCCTATTTCTTTTACACTTACTTCAGATAAAAAGTGTTACATCTGATCCTACACAAGGAAGAAGCAGTATCAGACATCTCCCAAGGAACTGCAGCAAAGACTGGAAGGGCTCTCCTCTCATTAATTCACTGATACTGAACTTTTCCCCTTAAGACAGCCAAAGGATCTGTGTACTTGCTTGAAAGTATTTTGGATGAGCACAGATTCCCAACCTAGTAACTGTCATGTCTTGGGTGCATCGCTCGGAAGTGGCTGGCCTCCAGACACAAGAAGGATCTCCATAAGCCATAGTGTTAAGTCCCACAGCCTAATTCCTGCAACAGAGCAACAACTGGACTGAAAGACTTTGGAGCATCTCAAAGGAAGAAAAATGATAAGGCAGCTGAAGGTAGGTACCGTGAATCATATCAGGAGAAAAATTAAATCACCTATATGGGAGACAATTCTGGTCCATCTTTTACTGCAACACTTCTGTCTTCTCGTTTTCCCGTTACAAGGAGCTGATTCATGAAAATAAGATCTTTGAACCTCAAGACCTGCTCAACTTCTTCTGCTTATTCCTTTTACCTCCTGCCAAAAAGCTGCTTCTGGCACAATCAGAATTAGTTGCTGTGAAAATGATTGTGATGTTGCAGACAAAAGAATCTCAGTCCAGTAAAAATAGCGAGAAACAACAGAAGCTGGACTTTGGAGGAAAAGCGGATGGCATTTCCATGCAGATGTCCAAAGTAATAAAGGTGGAAATTAAAACAGAAAGCCACACAAATATGATTCTCTAGCAAGACTGTCTCCAACAAGGCAGGAAAGGCCATCAATAAATCTTCATTATCTGAACTGCTAAACATACCTAAATAAAAGGAGAAATTCAAATATTAGAAGAACTCATCTTTTTAAATGGTCTTACATAAAACCAACTCTGCCTTGCCTGAACATGTTTTACAGAAAGGGTGGTTGGTTTTTTTTCTTTTACTTCTGATGGCCTTTTACAGTGGTTTCATTTGTTGGTGGTTTTTTTTTTTTTTCTGCCTACAGGGAAGTGGGAATTTCCAGGCTTAACAAGCTTAAATCCCCATGACATATAGTCCCAAATTTTAGAGGCAACTAAGATTTTGATTCTTACTTCGCTCCCTGTTGGTTTCCTCCCTGATGCACGCAATAGCTGTTTTGAGTCTCAGCTGTTCCAACAGGAGGAAAAAAAATGGTCCCTTAAGGAACAGCATTAGTTCTTCCAGTCACCTTGCTGCTACCACACTCCAGAATTCAGGCACATTAAACAGCACATGAAGGGCTTGCAGCAGCAAGAGGCAAAAGCAGAGAGCATCAGACTGGACCAAAACCAAGAGGCCTTCTATGTTCATCTGGTAAGAAGGATGTATTTGTATTGTGTAGTAGTAATCTAAGGGTCCACTGAAGATATACCTTGCACGAAATCTCATTAATTTCTTGTCACAGAAACTGACTTCTGCTTTTTCTGTCATGTATAGTGATGTTCTTCGGTCCCAATTCATCAGACAGATTGGTTTATGAAAAATATTTTTAAGTTCCACCACACAGTTTACTTATGTATCTCCTATTGTTAACAAAACATGAGAGGGGGAAAAAAACCTCACCTACTTCGAAGACAACTACTTTAATTACTTTGTATCTCGAGACTCATAAAAGTACATTCAGTGCTCAAACCCTCTAATTCTACATTTCAAAAGACATTAATATCTTATTTTAGTGCTCTGCATTACTTTAAAGTCATACTCAAATTCAAGTTAGGGCACGTGAGAACATACAGAACTTAAGACTTTACACACAACATATTCAACTGTTTATGAGCACTACCAACACATTTGGGGGTGGGCGAAAGAAGCATACACTCATTCAAGTTACCTAACCCAAGTGATGACAATGCCTTAAAAGCTATCAAGAAATAGAGTTAATCGTCCTCAGTTAAGAAAAATCAGCATTTAATTTTGTAAAGACTGGGCAGACCTATCTTCAGAGAGTCCAAGGTATGCAGTAAAATCTCAAGTAATTTTTTCTATTTCAGGATTCAAGGGACTCTTCCAGTTGCCTCGTGAAGTTTAGATTTAAACTGAAAAATCTAAACAAAACTTCTCCTTATATATCGGGGCTTTCATCTTCCCTCTTGAAGAGATTATCTTCTGCAGCTGGGAATCCTGCTGGCACTCACATTTGTCCCGAGAGGTGATTAGGACTGAAGGCCCTCCATTTAACTTTTCTGTAAACATGCCAGAGTAATTAGACCTAAACAAAACACTGTTGTTTCCATCGGGGCTCTGGAAATAAGGTAGGACTTCTTAGGAGATCACCGGAAGCAAGACCAGAAACCTCAGCAAGCACAATTCATGTCAACCTCCCAACTCAATGAGTTCCCCCCTGGTTTTAGCCAGTTTTAGAAATAGCCTGAACCCACAAATAAGAAAACAAGCTAACCCAACACAAACACTTTCATGAGGAGCAGCAGCATTTGCGGGCTGTAGTCCTCAAAGTTGTCCCCTAATAATCCTGTCTGAACTCAGGTCTAATGAAGAGACATTGCTTACATTGGTGGTGAGAAAGCATTTCACCAGGGGTGAAATGTCACATTCTCTGGGGTACCTGCCCAAAGCTCAGGGATCCCCCATGAGGGCCAAGGCTTTCCACAGCAGGGAGTGTGGGCTGAGAGAAGAGATGACTACTCTTCTCCGAAACCAGCAATGCTTCAAACTCTACAGTGTGATTCATTCCACGGGCTGCAGATCAAGGTGCTGTCTTACTCCTAATATTAATGAAAAAGGGTAGTCATCCTATTTATAATCAGCTAGCATTATCTCATCTCGAGAAACAGTAAGTCAGCAGCTAGCCTTAGGTGATAAGTAGGGGGTTTCCTTAACAGTTCTCTTCATTGAGATTGAAAATAAGTTGGTTTTTGGTTGCTTTTTTTTTATTAAAGAAAAAAAGCAGTGGTGGTTACAAGAAAGGGAATATCTTAAGAGAAAGCAAGGGCGGGGGGGGAGGTGGGGAACCAATTAACGCTTTCAAGCTCGCTCCCCTTCACCACTGCCTGGAAATTCTTCTGATACAAGCATTGCCTGCCTAGAGCTTTTCGAGAGACCCTTGCACATCCTCACTGATTACTTCCCCTACTCAGGGAGACAGACTGTCCTTTACCCTAAATGCTTTTATCCTCTTGATGAGGTCTCTTACCCAGCTGGATCCTGCCTCATTCTCCCACTGCAGTCTCTGAGCCTGAGAGAAGACACCTGGGGACCTTCCACTTTGCTTAGGAAAGAGATTTAATCCTTTCATATCCTAGCATGGGGCTGAAGTGATGCACACCTCCCCTTCCCCGAACACCTATGGTTACAGTCATGGGCAACGGATGTCCCCAGCTGAAGAGAAATCAAAGGAAAGGGTTTTCTCCACTGTTTTCTGCTCTTTCAGGAGTAATTTAAAAGCAGGTGTAGATAAAGAATGGAGGAAACCCCCGTAGGGGACAATCCTGCTGTACTCAGACAAGATGACGAGGCTTAAAACCTCTTCCGTATCTAATCTTAGCTAAATCACAACCCCAACATCCTCTACCCTCAGTTTTGCAGGGTGCATTTTGCTCATCGCCCCCCACTTCCCAGGCTCACATGCAGCATCGTCCCACCTGGTCACACCCACTTCTGCTCTCCCTGGGGCCAGAGGCCTGAAGGAGGACGACTGGATGGGTCGTTTGACTTAATCCTCCGAGGGGTGATTCCAGGCTTCACTTCCCAGCCAAGCCCAGGTCGTGACTCAGACCAGCCAACAGGCAGCACTCAGTGCAGACAATTATTTTTATCTTCAAAGTGCTTTACAAACTAACAAATCCTTACTTCCCCTCTGAGAGAAGAAAGAGGGGAAAAAAAAAAATCCCTAAACATCATTACCATGATGGAGAGAGATGCAAATAACCCCAAAGGTCCTTTCATGTCGGAGCAGGGGCAGAGGAGAGGAGTCCTGCTGTGCAACAGTGCTTTGGGTTTGGGGCTTTTTGTGGTGTTTTTGGCTTTTACACCAAAGACCTGGATTCAAATCCTGTTTCAGGTCACTATGGACAGTACAGTATAAGAGAGGCTCTCAAGCCGTGGCCAGCAGGTCCCTCTCCTGAGAGCCGTGGAGTTGGGGGTCAGTACACGGGTATCTTCCAAGAATCCACTTGCCTGTTCGGGCTGCAGAAGTGCCACACGATTAATTGCACATCTATGCTACAAAAGCTCAGCTCTATAACTGCAGGGGGTGCTATTCATCAGCCTTGAAACGCATTGGCAGAGGACAGCCAGGGTCCAGTAGTTGAAATAAAGAAATAAATAACTACAAAAGCAGGATGCGCTCTGGGTCGTTAGGAGTGAAGTGCAGCCGCGGGACCCAAGTGACCTGGGAGCAGAGAGGAGCCTGGCACTGCAGCCGGTCGGGATGCGGTGCTTTGCCCAGGAGTTTCATGAACCAGAGCAGTGGAGAAGCCACCGGTCATCGGGGTGAGGTGAGTAGGCAGAGCAGTGGTAGCAAGGAGCCTGCCTGACACCTGCATGCACTTTTCCTTCCTCAGCCCTCCCCCTTCGAGGAGGCCACAAAACATCACGTTCCTAGCAGCAAAAGTCTGGTCTAAAGTAGCTTCACCGCAGGGGCAAATTCAAAAGCAACCCCTTTCCCTCCTCCCTTTCTTTTCAAGCCCCCTTTCCTGGAGCAGGCGTTTAGCAAGTACAAACACACTACAACATTAGGCATCCTTCCACTGTCACTCTCCACTATCCTTCCTCCTCCAGACACGCACACTAACACAAAATGACGGCTTCCTCAACAGACTGAATGAGCAAAGCTCTCGTGCCGATCCTTAATTGTCTGCGTTTTACTCTCTCACTCCAGTCATATTATATCACAAAACTCAAAGCAGCCCACCCACTGCCCCTGCCTTTGTCCAAAATCTCAAGTGAACGGTAAATTGGACACAGGGAAAAAAAAAATTGCTGAAGAAGGAGGGAGGAGCAAGCTAGCCCCCCCTTTCCCTCCTCCCTCTCCCCTTTTTTTTTCTCCCCCCCCCCCCCCCCCCTTTTTGAGGTTGCTCTTTGCTGGTGCACTCACACTACTATTGTGCGGTTGTCAATTAAAAAAAAAAAAAAAAACACAACAACAACAACCACCAAAACCCAAAAAAGATGGAGATAGTAAAAAAGAAATAATCTCTCTCAGCCCTTCAGAATGTGACCCTGAGGCCCTGCCCTTCTCCCTCCTGAGGTACCCACCCATCACGCTGAAATGGCAGGCCCCCACCCCATGCACCCCCACGCTCCCCTAAACCTGCAGAGCAGGGGGGAGAGGAGGGGGAGGGGGAACCGCATCCAAACCCAAAACAAAATAAAAAACCAAAACCATCGTCAAAGAGAGATGCAAGGGGAAAGAAGGGGGGAAGCCCCCCCCATGCATAAAGCCCATAACCCATTTATGTCGGTCTCGGAGCAGGAGCCAGACTGCAGCGTGCAGCCAACAGCTGGGGCCTTTGAAAAGGGACAAGGCAAGCGGCTCCCCGTGCCCGGCCACGCTGGCCTCCGGCTGCCCCCCACCGCCACACCACCCAGCCGCCCCCACGGCCCTCACCCACCCACACGGCCCCACCCGCAGGCACAGCGGTGTCACTTGGGCGGGTGACACGCACAGGGCGCCGCAGACACACGGCTGCCGCCGCACGCGTGGTGGGCGAGAGCTGGCCTCTGCAGGGCAATTTTCCACTCTCAACTTTCAGGGAGAGGGAGAGAGAGATAAAGCCCATTTACTGTACCTTTCTGGCATCTTTCTCAGCTTTCCCTGCTGCTTCTCCCCACCCCCTTCCGATTTATCTCAGCTACTGGTTTTATAAACCGAGAGGGTGGAGGGGGGGGGGGGGGAAGGGAAGAGGAGGGGGCTGGTTTTTTTTTTTTTTCTCCCCTCTTCTCTCAGCCCCGTCTGCACCTTCTGCCTGAGCCCGACAGTGAAGTCACAAGGCTGAGTCTCTGACATCACACAGAGCCCACAAACGCCGGATTGTGACTTCACTGCAGGGTAGAACAGGGAGGAATAGGAGAGGGGAGGGGAAAAGGCTCTTATTCAAACACATATCTGCAGTAGTAACAAAGGGAACTCAGGAAATGGCTGGCCAAGAAAATGGCTTTTTTTTTTATATATATATATATATATATAAAAAACATACTCTCTTTTCTTGTGGGTTTTTTTGTGTTGTTTTTTTTTCCCAAATAAAGTTTGTGACCACAATGGAAAATACCTTTTAAAAGCAGTCTGGGCAGGACAGACAGCAAATGCCAGCCCAGGTGCCATCCTCCAGCGCAGCACAGGTTCCCGCAGCCCTTTTAGGACAGGGCCACTTGCCGTGGCCACACTGCACCCTCCAGGGCTGGAGCAGGACAAGGTGCTGGGGTGAAAAAAATCGAGGTGTGCTGGCAGCCACAGGAGAGGCTCTGGGGGTGGGGGACGGCAGATGGGGATTGAGGGGAAAGGGCCGAAACAGGCGGATGCTGCAGGGCGCGCCTGGGATGCACTGGGATGACAGGCACCAAGAGCCACCGGGCAAGTGGGGCCGTGCAGTCTGGGAGCCGTGGGCCAGGCTGAAGTAAGGCTCAACACTGTGTATTTGGGGTTGGTATTTTTTCCCACCTGAGGATCTGGTTTTAAGACTTTAAAAAAAAAAAAAACCTTTAAGTTTTTAAACTATAATTGGAGTAAAAGAGGTACTAAAGGTCAGGGTTAAGGCAACAGAGTTGTATGTGAGGCCTAAGCAAGGCAATAGGGTTAGAGAGGGAGGTTTTCAGTTTCCTAGCATATTTTTAGGTTTTAGGTGCCCTGGGGAAGGGCAAGGAGGCTGGGTAGGCGAAAGAAAGGCCAGGAGGCTTTGATGTACCCCCACTACAAGGCAGTAATTTGGATGTTGCTCTGGGAGCATAAGCTGATGATACAGACTTCTGTGGTCATTTCTGAAATAAACCCTAAAAGAAAAAAAAGGGTTATTAAGTAGCTATTGCCTTAATGTGACCTGGAAAGTTGTAAGCTTTGGGGGTTTTTTGTTCATTCAGCTGGAAGAATTTTTTTAACATCAATTTCTCAAAATTTAACAAAACCTCAAACATGTTGGTAAATAAGAAAAAAAAAAATCTGTTATTTGTGTTTAAAATTGAATATTTTTTTTTCCTTTTGAAGCAAGGCAGCTCAAACACTTGCACTGTGATAATCATGCCTGAAGGCCAAGAATTCAGAGGCATAAGCCAAGGGCACAGGCACAGCCAAGTGAAATAAAAAAAAAAATAAAAAAATTAAACAGTGCTAATTACAGACAACGTTATATTTATAAAGTTATTTGAACTGCAGAGCCAAAGGGGAGACAGCTTGTGCTCCTCACAGTGTGTCCACTCCTCCCTCCAGCCTCCATTCCTGCCCTCACCGAGACCTGCAAAGCATTCCCCACCACCGCGCCGACCTGGAAGGGAGGAGAAAACAGCATTGCCATCGCAGCCTGCCCTTCCTGCAACCTGCCAGTGCAGCAGGAGGGAAATCTGTACGTGGAGCGAGCGAGAAGCGAGGAGGAAACAATCCAGATCCCTGCCATGAACCGGCTGGCAAGTATGTTCCCGGCTTGCCGCTGCTGGACAGCGGGAGCACCCCACACATGCCCGAGGTGCCCCGGAGGGCTAGCAGCATGCACGACGGCACTGGAAGCCTGGCAGAGGCAAGAGGCGGTTGTCAGAAATTTTTGTACCCCAGCAGCTCTATGTGCTTCCAGTGTAAATCCCAGGTGGCCAGAAGAGGCTCTTCCAGGAGGAAGCTCCTCCATGGCTGAAGACTCTGTTCCCACACTGACTCTGAATCCAAGCGCCTTGGGGCATCACCCCAGCCCTAGCACGGCCACAGCACCAGGGAAGATTTCCCATCGTTTTATGGCTTCCCTGTGCCAGTACAGCAATAAACCAGGCTGCAATGGAAAGAATAGACTCTTCTTCTGCCTCCACTTGAGAGAGGGAGGGAAAAGGTATGAAGTGCAAGAAAGGTACCCGTCCGATCTTGCATCCTTCAGCAAGTCTTCCTCCTTGTTAGGCCACAACTTTGCTACAATTTTTATACTGACTGAACCTCCTTTCATCTTTTTAAATTACTTTTTTCCACCCTGCTGACTGCATGAGAGAAACCTCCACGTTTATCCCACTCCTCCTCTCTTGGGGAATCTCTCTCAACCTGCTCATGGTGGGGAGGCAACATGGCTGCCAATGCGCCAGGATGCCAGCAAGGCAAGGAGGTGAAGGGTGGAAGAGGGAGGGCACAAGCGTTTGTGGGGAAGTGGAATAAAGAAGTGGGGAAGAGGAAGGAATCTAACATGCACACACCAACTAGCATGGGCTTGCTCCAGCTTGGCCCACGATGCAACTACCTGACTTAGAGGCCGGCCAAGGCTCCCAGGCTAAGTTCCTCTGCACTTTGTGCAAAGTGCTGTCAGAGCTGCTGGGACCATGAATGGTCATGGCTTCGGCAGTGCATCTCATCCAAAAAGGAGAAAAAGGAAAAAAAAAAAAAAAAAAAAGAGACAGGGCAGGGACTGAATGGGCTTATTTTCACACAACTGCGATTGTTTTGTTGATGCGGAAAGGTAATTAAAAAAAGTTCTGATTTCAAACGTGCCACAGAATTCCCAGAGCCCGGAGGCTGCTGCTTAGAGGCAGATTAATCACACTGAATTCTCCATCTAGATATTGCATGCACTCCAAACTCCCACCGCTAATAGCTCTAATATTCTCCTCAGCGTGTGCATGCTGCTGGTGTTATGTTCCAGGAATATTAATTCCCCAACTCAAGCTCCTTTCGCTTGCGCATGTACCCTAAAGGCTTGCTGCCGGGCACTGGGAGATTATGGAAAAGAGAAAACAGGGCTAGAGGAGAACCAGGGTGCAAAGGTACTGACTGGAACTCCTCAAGGAAAGTCATTAATGTTCTTTGGATAAGCAAGCCATCCAAATAAAATCTACCTGAAGGCCAAGTTCTTTAAACAAAGACAGCCAACTACACACGCACAAGATGGTTGAAATTAAAATGAGCTCCCAGTGCTGGCTTTGTGTTACCCACTCCCACTACCCTGAGACTTGCCCAAAATTTCAGTCCTATTAATTGTAAGCTCTGAACTAGGGGTTTCGTTCGTGCCCTCCGCTGGTGTCTTCTCCCATCCCCCTTCACGCCCAAGCAAGGCTGCATACATCTGAACTCTTGCTGCCACGTGCAGCAGTGAAAATACAGCAAGTTGTAGTGCAAATATGCAAAGAGCAGGTAGCGCTTCACACGGTGAGCCCCTTCTACCCCTAGCAAAACCAACAGGCTGGGTCCAGCTCAAGGTCTCGCTGCGTGTCAGGGACCAGAAGGTGCATCCCTGGGATCCTTGTTCCACATGGAAAACAAAAGGGGAGGACGAGGGAAGGAGAGAAACACATCATTTTTCTTTGAATTCAAATAACCGCCATTCCTAGTAAGCCGTTGCGTATGTGTGATCTATATATACGGCCAAAAGGCCAGCTGCTAAGCTTTAAAACCAATGCGCACTTGAAAAGTACCATTTAAGATGCCTATGATATAATATTCAAAGCTGCTAAATGCTGAGCAGCACTAGGAGCTTTGGGCAAAGACTGCAGGTAGTTGCCAGGTTAAAAAACAGTTCCTTGAAACTGGCCGCACCAGGACTCTGGAAACCACCATGCAGAAGACACCTCAAAACGGATGGCGCTGTTCATGCTTCCATTTAGTAGGATTACTTGCATAAGAAGAAGCTGTTGTGGGTATGATTTTTTTTTTTTATTCAAGCAGTCAAAATATGTATCTCTGTGTAATATAAATCAGCATGCCTATGAGAACGCTGAAAAATAAAAGAGAGTTTGCCCCCTCCATTGCAATCGTTTCTGATAAGCGCACCAGTATGGTACCTGAGCCATAGGTTAATTTGGATGTATAGTCCAGCCCATCAGCTGTTTTCACAGCTCAGAACTTCTTACCTAGACTTGGGACTAAAACCTGTAAAAACACAGGTGCACAGGCGTAGGTGGTGGCCCTCTCCACAATCACGACAGGTCAAAGGGAAAAGGCAACATTTTTATGGCTAAACACTTTACAGGGGGCTGGGGGTGGTGGGAGGGAGATATATTAGAACAGAGACATTTTTCTGAGCTTCCTCTGTTTGCTACAGATCACGCAGGTCTACAATCACACATGTGCCTTGAACTCTCAGCTGATTCCTTAAACTTGGCTCCTGCTGTAGGGAGGGGGAGGACGGGACTCCAACCCAGGCACCGCCTGCCTAAGGCCCTTGAAGCTTAACTCTGCTGTAGTGGAAGAGGAGAGGCACGGGCTTCCATCACTGTGATAAACCCAGGCATCGCTCTGTGTAGCTTAGGTGCAAATCTGTGATCCTCTTTCTCTCCTTGTACACAAAGAATGAAGCTGATAGCAAAGCTGACATCTAAATCCTCACTATTGCACATCTGAGATAACCCCGGTTGTTTTTGTTTTTCAGACTCAACCATATGAGAAGGGAGAAAGACAGAAGGATTTCAACCATTGCCAAACCCTGTCACCAACCCCCTGAGTTACAGACCTATGAACTCTTACATGGGATGAGGGCTCTTTGTTGTTATCTCCCTGTGCAGTGCATGTCCTCAGCCCTCTGCAAACAGATGTTTTGCCCCCTTGAAAGGGAAAAGGGGGGGGGGGAAGAGCGTGCAAGCATGAGCACGGCAGAGAGAGAGAGCATGAGCAAGAATGCTGTCTGCAGATGTCAATCAGGACTTCAGTCTAGGTCTAACCTGCCAGTCCTGCAAAAGGAGGATACATGAATTTTCTAGTTGGATAGTCAGTATCATCAAACAAGAAAATTGTGAGGTTTAGATTGTAATGCAGTCTCACATTCAGTAAAAGGCCTTGCTACATGAAGATGATGTGGGACTGAGGAGCCTATTCCTAGCAATTAAAATTTCACTACAAATATCCTAAAGAAATGGTCAAAAATAGTACAGCATTTCAGACCGTTTTTGTAAAGCATGGTAATATTGGCAAGGGAGAAGTGATTGTAGGTAGAATACTGTCAGGTTTTGGGAAAGATTTCTCTGCATTTAAAAAAATTATATGAAGGAAAATATTCTTGGGAATGAAAAGTCTAATGATTACATGTATATAGAGAGTGTCATCTCTATCTTGGCGTTTAGCAGAAATCAACTCCCCCACACCAACACCCTCCCCTCCAGCCACCCACCCTCATATTCTTCTTCACCACTTCCCACCCATTAACCCAGTACCTGCAGTGCAGTGTTCAAGTGGGACTGGCGGAGCTGCTGCCGCTGTCATCTCGTCGGAGCTGGCAGTCACCTGCCAATCTCGCCCCCACTTCCTCCTCCCTCCTGCTCCCCCCCACCCCTCGTCAGTGCAGCTTTCCCTGGGGATAGATCACTCTCCCCCCCGCCCCAGCAGCCAGACAAATAACTACTGTTAACTCAATAATATCCCCCTCCAAGGATTTTTAATTACCAGCCGTCCGCAGGGCACGAGACTCGCACATACAGCAAGAAACAGGCAAGAGAGGGAGGTTAGCAACAGGGGGTCGGAGAGTTTGGGCTGATGGAGGCTTCATGCCCAGGGATGGGCTCCTTGACCTCCATCCACATGGCAGGGCTGGCACTGGCAACCTGCAAACCCCCATGGGACGCTGCCACCCCAGCAGCGGGCACAGGCATACTGGCAGGTGCAGGGTGGGGAACCGCTGTATTTGGGGAGGGGAGGGATTCAGTCCTGCAGGAGCTGATGCGGAAAGCTGTTCCTGCAGGACAAGGAGAGGCTCTGCTACAGCAGCTGAGGAAGCACCATCCAGGACAGTGTTTGTTTATACAGCATTTTAAAAGGCAACCTGAAAAAAAGGAGGGGGAGGGCGGGGGAGGGGAGTGGAAATCAGGTGCGTCTCTGTTTGTACATCTTTACCAAATACATCTATGTTTTCACAGATGAAAAGGCCTTTTTTTTTTCCCCCCTTCACAAGACAACAGTCTATTTCACCCTTTTTTTTCCTGAAAATTCAGGGGTCTGTGGCCTGGGAGGCTTTTTCTTAGCCTTGCATTAAACAGACACAGCTTACTGAACTTTCAAACAAGCTCTCCACCTAGTATTTGTTTGTTCACACCCATTTACACTCCCTTGCTTTTTAACAGGTTTCAATAAGACTTATTTTTTTAAACAATCAGTTAATGAAGTTTTATCTGAATAGTCATAAGCCTATTAGTGCTCGAGTTGTCCATCAAATCCCCCCTCCCCGAGGTTAAACAAGACCAGAAATCCTTTTGTACTTGAAATAACACACTGGGAAGAAGCAATGAAGGATAAAAAAGCCCAAGCCCCACATTCGGTCCTTTTTAAAACATGAAGAGACACTGGAAAAGGGACATAAATGCAAGGCGCTCCCCCCACCTTCTCCTCCTCTCCCTCCTTTGTAGGTCACCTTTACTATGAAGACTGATGCTTCAAGTCTTCATTTGCTTAAATCAGGAGAATAAGTTCAACACCCCTATCAGGTAACTGCTGTATCCCAGGTGGGCGATGAAGGGGAAGGGGCATCCATCCCAGCACCAGGGAAGGAGGTGCCCTCCATGGGGCGAGGACCAGGTCCTCTGATGCTGGAGTGGGGTAGGGGGGGCTTCCTTGGGAAGGGACAGGTGCTTTCAGAGGAGGACAAGTTTGAGGGCATGGCACCAAACATGCTGGGCTTGGGTGGAAGGGGAGCAGGCAGACATATTGTGCTGAGGAATGGCCCAACACCGGCCTTAGAACCCTGGGAAGGGCTGAGGGCAGCAGTCAATGAGGAGAGCGTGGTGGCCACAGACGAGGAGCCCTTTGGCAGCCACCCCTCTGCCCCAGGGGAGCATCCTGGCAGGCGAGAGAGCGCCCACTCCCCTGAAATAAACAGCAGCCTTCCCAATGCTTCATTAAACTAACACAGCTTCCCGCCATTGCCCCGGCAACCGACACAGGCCTCCTGTTTGCCAGCTGGGGGAATGAAAGGCAGCCTGGCAGCCAGCCCCCAGTTCCTCCGAAAGCTCCGCTTACACTGTCAGAAAGCATCCTGGGGTAGGGGAGGGGCCCAGGTGATCCCCAAGGTGCCACCTGAGATGGGGGAGGCCTGCCCACCCCCGCTCTGGCAAGCTGCAGTCCCCAGGGAGCCAGGGACCCGACCACTGCCACCAGCACTGGTGCTGGCAGGCAACAAGAAGCTGGAGGGCTCGCCAAAATGATCCCTGGATTGGAAAAGGACTAAATAACCCCCTGGATGGTGCAACAGCGCAAAGCTGGACGCTACTCCCCATTACAGCAGCACCTCTGTCCAAACATGATCAATAGTTCGCATTAATTAGCAACACACTCCTCTTGCTGCCCATCCGCCAGCAGGGTGAGCAAATTACGTCCTCTTGTCCCTGGTTTTCTTCCCTTCTTTTTAATCATGTATACCACGAAGTAATCCTTAGCACCAGCCCCCCATTCCCATTGCCCCCTTGGTGGATGCGGGAGAAGCAACAGCGGACAAGCTGCCCCCCATCTTTTGCTGCTCGCCCTTATAGACCGCCGCCTCAGGAAGAGGTCCGAATGAAAACATCGATGTTGTACCAGCCTCGAGCGCACGGACATCCTCCTGCCTCTCCACCTGCTCTTGGTCCCTCCATTCTAAACAGGTAGATGGTCCTTTCGGGCAAAGCAGAGACGTCCCTCCACATGGCCTCAGCAGAGGAGCTCGTTACGCTGCCCAAATCACAAAATTAAATCCGCTGAGCTGGTGCAAGTGCAATGTGCCAGCTGCTTCCAGCACCTTCCTCCTGCCACCACCCCAGGCCGCCAACACCACAAAGGAGGCTCGCCAAATCTGTGAGGAGAGGAAAACACCTCGCTTCACAACAGCGACGAATAAAGGCACACTATTCACTCACTCGGGCATCCACATCTGTTTTGTCCTGTTTTCCATGACTACTGGCTGAGAGCAGAGGTCTCACAGGGAGGAGCATTAAGTATTTATTCCAGCTCTCAATTTTGTCAGCTTCTGATGCCACCAATGGAAAACTACATGGCTTTTTTTTTAATCCAGGGATCCCAAAGCAACCCTCCAACCAAAAGGCACCTCCAACCTCATCAGCAGTACCCTAGCTTTCCATAGCTCTGCAGCACACATTTCGTGATGAACTTACTCTGCCCGGAGAGACCCCCTCCAGTCCTGCCTCTGAACAATTTGTATGTGCTACTCCTCTCTTATTTCATGATAATATTTAGCTTTGTGAAATACTACTTAGCTACACTTAGCAGAATTAAAAAAAGGAGGAAACTAAAGAAATTAGTATATTCCAGATTCTGGCCGCTACTCAGCATTGCACGAGGAAGAGGCACATGGAAAATGTGGAGCTGTTTATAAGCATTAAATAACACTCTCTAGCAATCTTGCAGGGACAAATGTAAAGGCAGCGCGTCCAAGCAATCCTGCAAAAATTAGCGCAGAGATCCCATCTCAGTGACAGAAGACAGCACTGTAGTTAAGGGTGTCTAAGCAAATCTTGAGCAGAGCAAAAAAAGGGGCAGGAAAATATAATCAAACACCCTCCTTCAGTCCAAAGCTCCCCATAAGAACTGTTACAGACCATAAAAGGGGAATCTTTGAGGTTAAGGGGAAAATGTATGAACACTTTGACATCATCCACTGTAAATTACAGTGATAGTGGGAAGAATACTGCCTTAGCTTTGATGGGGGATGCAGAAAAAAGGGGATGCTTTCACCTACTTGCAAGAGAAATTGTGAGAGGAAATTGCAAGGGAAGATGTGTGTGCAGACCACTGCTGGTAGTGGCCATTAGACTGGGAAGCCTAGTTGAAAGTTGCAGGCCTGCCAGCATTCCTGGTTTAACCATGTGTCTCCTACTTCGGAAGTTTCTGATACTCTCATCTCTAGTTCTCTCCTTGTGCAGGACTTTGACCTCTCAAAAAATTGCACACACACAAAAAAGCAGGTTTCTAGTTCTTAAGCTTTTCTTCAAACCAATAAGAAGTGGAATCCTGAAGAGTTAAAACTAAACCCCTTCACCCAGACAGAAAGCAATTTATGTTTAAATCTTTTTTTTTCAGGTAGTGCCAGGGTGTGGAGGGAGAGGAGGCTGACAAGTCCCAAGGCAAAGGGACACCTACGCTAATCTGGACTGCTCTGTGCCCTGTCCCCACCTCCCCAACTGGGAAGCACTTGCAGCCTGCTGTTGCCAAACTCACTTTTATTTTTACCATGCTCCTCGCTAATTAAACCTTCAGTCAGGTCTGCCTCTCCTCCCACCTGGACTAGCTCAACTCCCTGCTTTCACATTTTTTTCATTCTTCCCCAGACCCAGGAGATTTAAGTTTCTTGAGTCTCAAAGCTCCCAGAGGATGGGGTGGGTAAGGAGCAGTCTCTTGGCTCAGGCAAAACATGGTCCCCCTCTGAAATCCTGCCCTCCTCAGGGCTGGATTTCAGAGCAGAAGAGATTGCTGTCAGCAAGCCAAAGGCTCACAGGGGTAGGGGAGGTGCTGGTCTCTGTGTGCGCACCGCATCCTCCTTCTTCGCTGCTGCCATACATGATTAATCATCCTTGAGACACGCCTGCTGCTTCCCTCTGGCTCTCGAACAACCACAACAGTGGCAGCAGTTAAGAGCAGAGAGACCTCCTCAGGTTCCCGGCCCTGGCCCAGCGAGCGTCTCCCAGTGGGGACCTCTGATCCTCGCACACATCCCTCTCCTGCACGCGCCTGTCTGCCTCACGGCCTTGCAATTAATCGCTCCCCTCCCCCCATTTTCAAACTCGGCTCATCTCCCACCCCTCCCCCACCCCCCGTCCATCTGTGTCTAATTGCATTTCATCTGTAGTCATTCTCTGGAAAACTCACCGGGAAGGTGTCCAGGAGACTAGCACAAGCTTAAACACGCGCTTGACACGGGGAGCCGGGGGGAGGCCGGCTGCTCTGCTGGGGCAGATCGAGGGCCTGAGGGAGCTAGCTGGTCCTCTCCGCAGCTCACCTCTTGCTTCCCCGCTGCTGGGCAGGGGAGGGGGTGCCTGCTGGCAGGCAGGAGGCTTGCAGCCGGGGAGAGGCGGCAGGCAGCCAGGAACGGCCGGCGAGAGCCAGCAGGGCAGAGGTGAGGCTGCTCAGATGCCAGCTTGTGCTCCACCATAGCAAGCGCCTGCTCCCCTCCTTCCTCCACTGAGCGCTGGCGGCCTGCTGGTGGGCTCTGCCGAGGCCAGTGCAGGGCAAAGGCAGGGGAGAGGCAAGGTCCTGCCAGCACGACCTGCAGCCAGCAGGATTCGGGGGCTCCCCTTGCTTCCACTCTCTGAGTCGCTGCCCCCTTCTCCATACAGACCCTTTCCACTTGCATTACCTATGTTCCTGCCTTGTGCACAGCACGCTTAAGCCAGCCGTGTCCCTGCTGCATCTGGTGCAGCACACTCAGCCCTGCTAGTCACACAACTCCTCGGTCCCACCCCATCACCTCGCTGCTGCTCTGGTCCTTCACCCTGGGAAGAGGGCAATAAGGCAGGCTCTGAATGGACAGCACGCCAGGCACCGGGCACTGCCCACCAGCTCACGCCGTAGCCACTCTTACTCAATGCCACTGAAGCGAGCAGCCCGGCTCTTAATTGTGTATGAAAAATGCCCACACAAAATAGTCCAGAATAGTTAGGGAGCCACAAACTCACACCCCAGCTTACTGCATGCTAACTTCTCTGCATAAATAAGCTTAAGTACACAGTGGTTTCATGCTGCAAGCAAGGTTTCCTCCTGGAGGGGTGGCCCTCATTGTGGGCTATTTAAGGTTTTAGACCTCAGGTAGAAGTTCTGTAGCCCAGGAGCTGAGCACAGTCCACAAGTTCATTTTGCATAGGCTGGAGCCACCTGACTTCACACATCACTGCTGGATAACATGAAGGTATGGGCTAACGCATGGCTGCCCAAAAGGCCAGCTTGGCTCTCAAAAAGGGAAAGGTTCTCCACCTTTGCTGAAAAGTCAGTCTCCCAGCTGTGAGAGGGTAGGGACTGAACTACTAACCCATATAACACCACCTTAAGCCTCCGCCATTTGCTGCCAAAACTTCAAATATAAGAATTCACAGCTCTGTTAAGGGTGACAAATATACCTCAGTAGGCCAGCAACTTAGACCCAGACAAATCTTTTTCCATTTCTTTTCTCCAATCAGCCAGCAGCTCTGCAGGCAGATTTGCTTCTATCCGGGCTAGCAGTGAGGAGAGTGATTACAACCAGGTAACTCCTAGGCTTTTCCTCTCACTTGTCTTCCATTGACAATGGTTATGCACCAAAATCAGTTCGAGATGCAAACACAAAAGTAAGCAACTGAGTTACCATGACTAACAAGTTACCATTTCCCAGCTGAGTCACAGTAACACTGAACCAACCAACCTCCTGATGGTTTAAGCAAACATTTTACTTCTTATTGCAATGAAGAAGGATCACAGAATCAACTGTGATATAGCCCTCATAGCAGTAAATCAACTTGCTGGCAATCATCTGTTCATACGTTTTGCTCTGCCAATATCAGACTAAGTCAAACCTTTTGGTTCCACCAAATGCCACAAGCCAAAGCCATTTCTGCAGTACAATTGCAATGCTGTTTGTGGTGAAGATGCAAAAAGCTACCACATTTTTATCTTTTTAAGCCCCTTCTCAGGACAGTTATTCTAATGAAAAGTGCCACATGAAGCTGTTCATCTCCAGAAGCAGATTCAACACAAACATAGGTAAATATATCTTTAAATAAGCACAAAAATCATCCTGCCTTCTCCCTCATTCTCCCTGGTTATTGGACACTGAAACCAGAGTCCCAGAAGTCTGGGTTCAGTTCCCAGTTTTGATACAGACCTTCTGCACCATCTTGAATTACACAACACAATTCTTTATGAGGCTATAAAATGGGGACGCTACTAGTTTTGACACAAAGCAAGGTAGAATACATGCATCAGATGCTGGTAAAAAGCTCTATACAAAACACAAGGGTTTGTATAAATAACTAAACATAAATATACACAACAGATATACCACTGTCCCAGAACTCTGACTTTGTAAGGTAGTCTATAGAGAAAGGTATTTTCCTGATGCTTACCCATTTAATGAAAACAAGTACCTGTGAGAGAACAGAAGCACTCCATCTGCAGATGAATTTCATCTGCTTTCAATGCTAGTTCAGAGCCAGCACATGCTGGGCATAAACAAAATCAACAATTTGTGACAAATGAGAGCAACACATGGACTGAGGACCATAGAACAAGCCCCGATACGCGTCAACATCACAGAAACTACCATCACCCTTCCAAACTCTTGCAGAGGTCAGGAATTGGGCAAGACACAGAAACTTACCTGTCCTCCCACTGCTAGTGGCACTCTGCTCTGTGTCAACACATGTCCTCTAAGCTGGCAGAGGAAGTTTTTACTGGCATTGTCTAAACTGTATCTTAAAAGTGCAAGGACTGTCAACCCTGTCTCTTTCATCAGCACAGAGTTTTCCTTATCAGAGAAGAGAAGCACAAAAGAGACAGAGAATTACGTACACACGAGCAGTGTTTCTCCAATGCTCAGCATAAAAATCTAATCAAAATTGTACCAGAATGGTGATGTGAAAAGCACCCTGCCAAGTCAGTAATAAATATAAAATTCATATCTTACATTTCCACAATATATCACCTCTCATCCCACAGTACTTTACGCATTGTTGGGACTCGGATGAATCCCCAAATCAGAACAGATTTGTACTGGAATCTAACATTTTTGTTGGCTTCACATTCCTTCAAATTACACCCTTAAGCGAGAGTAGGATAACAGGCACTTAAAATGGCCCCTTGAATGCGGCGGCAGCCATTTTAAAAGGGGCCCAACTCTTTCCAGCCGCCGGACTCATTCCCTGAAGTTTGTCCCCCGCCACCCTCTGTCCCTCTTACTCCCTGAGCCCCACACTCAGTCCTGTTCCCCCTCTCATCCACCCTGTGGCAGAGAAAAGACAAAGTGGTATTTTTAGGGTGCATCAACAGCTGGTTCACCTCAGCAGGCCCCATTGATGATAACTTAACTCCAAAAGCAAACAATCTAATTCTGGAGATTGTAGCCTCTGAGACCCGAGCAAGCCTGAGCATAAAAGACAATAAACCCCTATCTTCTCTGCTTTTACCCTTCCCAAGCGATACCATGGCACAGATATTATACACAGCATCTGCAGAGACCCAGAACTATGCGTTGTGCAGTCAGTAGTAACAGCTTCTCCTTTTTGTGAAGACCTCATAAACTGGGAGAAAAGTAGAGGTGACACGGAGTGAAAAGTCAAAGTCCACCTCCCTGTGGCTCATTATCCTAATACCCATCACTGAATCCTTCCTGACAGATGCATTTGCCAATGACTCTGATGGGAACATTCAGCAGTGCCATTATTTCTCATGCCTATATGACAAAACTGTGTCCATTTTTGGCCCAAAGATTTCACCTTCTGAAAGACAGATGCATAAAATATAGGAGGCATTAGAAAACCCTGAGGAATGCTACAAGCGTTAATAGGAGTAGGCACCTTAAGACAGAAGTGCTGATTGTAGTCCTTCACTTATCATACCATATCTGGTCACTGCAGGTCTAAATAGCGAAAACATCTTCTAAAAGTTCAGCTAACATTAAGGTGTCTAAACAAAGACTGACTGCTCAGGAGCCATCAGTGGTAGGTGTTCAGTTCTTCTGAATTCTGACGTTGCCTCTAATGAGCCACATATGATCTCAGACTCTTCTGTCTCATCACTAGTGGCAACACAGATAACTAGGGATGGCAGCAATGACATGTGGCAGCAATGACATGCATTGCAAGGTTTCCCTGTTGTCAGTAAGGTTTTGGAGATCTTCATGTTTTTCATATTCATATCTATTCACTTCTTGGTGGCACTGCCTACAAACCAAGTATTTGGGGAAGAAAAAACCCTTGGAAGCCACAACAATGTTAATGATTTAAAGTAGTCCATCCAAAGAAGGAAAAAGGAGCTACTAATACCTGGAGATGCTTCCAAAAGGAGGTACACGATAAAGGTAGGAGTCTTTTGTAGTTCCAAGTACATTTATCTGCCTCTACCCTGATGAAATCAGGATAGTTATTTCACCTCTGGCAGCAGAAACACAGCTGCAGCACACTCAAGAATCAACTCCTGATATTAAAAAGAAAAAAATCCACCCCACAATGTCATTTAGCTTTACAATGAGACGATAAACTATGCATCATTTGTCTTTCTTTTCCTAGTATAGATAAGGCCCTAGAGCAGCATCACCCAAACTGTGGTCCACAGGTCACTGCTGGCCTATGAAGCATAATAGGTGGTCCGTGCTGCACGCTATCTGCAAACAACACTCAGTGAGCCACAGCACCTAATAAACTCCCCATCCATTGCCCTATGTCATTTTTCTCATTATAAACACTGAATGTTTTTATACCTATATGACAGATAAGCATTTACATCTAAATGTAAAACATCATCCAGAGTGCATCTATTTTGACCAAAGGGAAGAGAGAGACAGTATAAGACCTTTCCTGAGAGAGCCAGCCATCACAACTGAAACATCAGCATTTTCTACTCACAGCCACTGCAATGATGCAGGCATAGGGGATGCAGCTTGCATCAGTGGGCAGTCTCCTGGATTGTTGTAACAGAGCTACTTCTGTGTACAGATGGGCACTTCTGCAAGCAAATAGCTGTGCTTGCTGCATGTGCTTGCAGTATTATTAGCAGCCTCTAGAGCTGACAAGCTTCAAATTGTTTTGGTTGCAACCATACCCGAAAGCCAGTATTTAATTCTGGGCTAAATCTGCTCAAAATACTCATGACAAAATAGAAGGTTGCAAAAGAGCAACAAGTACATTATCAGGAACCAGAAATCAATTTACAAACACAAGGACTAAACACAAGAGCTTGCCAAGCAATGGCCAATGAGCTGGGAACAGAACTGTCTACAAACCTCTGACAGGCACAAACAAAAAAGGGGATCATTCAACACCACTGGGACTACGCTCAGGTCCAGTGGAAACCAAGAAAGGAAAAACACAGGCCTGATGCTGCATGGGGAAAAGAGGACAAATTGCCTTAACAGGGAGACATATGGTCTTGTCTTCTCAGGAAAACATTGGAAATGCAATCACTCGGGACAGCTAAAACTAAATTGAACGCAAAC
Source organism: Phaethon aethereus (assembly GCF_964289735.1). Taxonomy (NCBI): domain Eukaryota; kingdom Metazoa; phylum Chordata; class Aves; order Phaethontiformes; family Phaethontidae; genus Phaethon; species Phaethon aethereus. The sequence continues at coordinate 56,807,037 of NC_138575.1, read as the reverse complement.
ACCAGAAAATGCACGGAAGGAAGTATCTACTCATATCTGCTCTCATATCTACTGAGTTTTGATCATGCGTAGAGCTAGGTAATCAGATCAGTGGAGTGGGGTTTTTTGTTGTTGTTGCCAGCTGAAGGATATTCAATTCCACAGCTGAACAGCAACTTACTCTTCACTTCCACCTTGCCATTGTCTACACAGGGTCCAGTGTGGGACAGTCCCTGTCACAGAGGAGTGTGACACACCTGTACCTACAGTACTGTGCAGTGCAAGAGGCTTCAGGCAGAACCTCCATTCTTGACTCTACGAGGATAATCAGATAACCATGCTGAATCAGGCTGGTTGTTTGTTTTGCTTAAAATGTATTTACTTCAACAAGTAATTAATATTTTGAGTAGAGAAGGCCTTTGTTAAAGATTCACCACATTCACCCCTTCAATTAAGGTTTTAAATGTTCACATTCGTAGATTCATTTACACCTCCCACTTGTCCTTCAGCAATGCCAGAAAAGACCAGAGTTTACATTCCTGGCGTCTCAAAGATAAAAGAGAAAAGAAAAATAAACCCAAATCCTCCAGAAAACAACAACAACAACAACACCACATCAACCAAATTTAAAAAAAAAAAAAAGACCAAAACCAAACCTACCAGGACCAGGTCTTTTATCCATCTCCAGAAAGAAGAAATGGTGTCCAAGCTGAGCTGTTTAGAAATCTCTCCCCTCACGTGCAATACTGCAGCTGTAAGATGAATTAGAGGAGCAACCCGGGCAACTGGGGCATCACTAGGCACTGGAGGAGAAGACCTGAGCCCCCAACCCAGACACAGGGCTGAAAGGCCTCACCCTGCAGCTCCGCACCCCAGTGCAGGCAATGGGGAGAGGGCAGGTGTGGGGTGGGGGGATCCGGCCTCCCTTAGTACCTGCAAGAGGGCCTCGGACCTTTCCGCTGTGTGTGCAGTGAACTCTGTGTTCCCTGGCGATGGACAGGTATCCCGGGGTGGCTGGGATATTTGCATATGTTAATTGCAATGTCAAGGTGTTTGCGCCTGCTGTGCTCAGTTCTTGGGGAAAACGGCGGCGGGATGTGACTCTACCTGTGCCGTGCTGCTGACGTCACAGGCAGCTATTTCCAGCCCGGTTGCCATGGAAACCACCAGGCCTCAGCACCAGTTAGCGGTTCAATATATAATTTACTTATTCTTTTTCACCTAAGTGATTAGGACTCAAAATACAGAAGCATCTCACAGACCCTCAAATCCTCTGATCGTTTCATAGGAATTTCTGAAAGGCAAAAACCAGCCTGAAATACTGAGCTGTGCACTCTCCAGGGAAAAAACACCAAATAAAAGCCTAAAACAAGAGAAAAAAAACCAACCCAATCCTCACCCTCCCTGTTCCCTGCCCTCCCAAGTTTCAAGGGAGACAAACATTGTGGCTCCTGGAAGATTTCACAGGGCTGTCACCGTCTGAAGGAGATGAGACGATGGCGAAGGAGGAAATAAAAGCCCAACATGAGAGCTGATGCGTCCAACGGTGCTTTCGATCCATCCTGCCCAGGACATCACATCCCACCGTGTCCTGCAGGCAGCTGCTGCCCAACGCTGCTGACAGTGCAAGGCGCCTGCCCTGTCCCGTGCCACTGGTGATAGGGAGCAGCAGGACCCCCAGAAAGTCTCTTCTAGCTCCTACAGATGACCACCATGCATTAGGGAACAAGTCCCTCCTCCTGATTAATCTTGGAAGCAGCAGCTATGATTGCTGCTAGCCAGTGCAACACCAACACGAGCCCTGGGGAAGGCAGCCCCTCTTATAGCCCAGGATTGCAGCGGTTGCCTATATTTTCCACAGCTTTTTTTAACTAGTGCTGCAGTCAGAGGTGAGGTGATTTATATGCTTTTCCACTGCCTAATTAGTCACTGCAGAAGCTTGTGCGAGACCCAAAGGTTACACTTCAACACACCAGTCCAGTGAGAGAAAACATAAGTATTTTTACTGGGAGAATTTTCAAGTGATTCATCTATCCTCAGGTAGTTTTAAAGTACCGGTCATAATGTTTCTTATTGTGCTTGATTATTTTTTAAATTGGTATCTTTCAAAATGGGAAGTTTTAAGCATTAATTTTGAAAATCTGCTGCTTTGTGGCTGAACCATGCGGTCTGGCAGAATGATAGGAACAGCAGCACCTCCAGCCCCCCATTTCAGACCAGCATTGGCTACAGCCCTCTTACTTCCCAAAACAAGTCATCGCAAACCATCCTCGCTGCACCCCTACTCCTCAGTCCTTCCTCACATGCAGAGCTGGCATTAGGGAAGAGGACAACCACCACTGAGCCCCAAACAAACAAAACTAGCGGGGTTATCGGGCACAGTTTTAAATCAGGCACATTATTGCCTAAAGAGTAAAAGGAAGAAAACTACAGAAAGATTCTTGTCTGTGGATTTACTTTTTGTTGATGTTCTTAAATGCTTTACATGTTAGGAAGTTCTAATCTGCAACACAGGACAGCAATTTGAAAGCCACCAGGACAAATTTGCAAGGGAAGCCATTAACACTTTCAAGCGTTCAAAGGGCTATTTTCCAGGGAAAGGAGGGTGCTATCAGACACCAGTATAACCTCAAGAGCAAATCTGAGAGGTCTTTGTATTCCAAATTATTTAATGCGACAATTTAGAGTGGTTAGATGCCTAACCAAAAAAAAAAAAAGCGTAATTTTGCCCCAAGTTTAGAAACATAGGGTAAGGCCTCAAACGTAAAAATCAAATAAATGTAATCTATAAAGCCAACTGACCTGAACAAACCCTTTTCCTTATTTCCTCTCTTTCCTTTCTTCCAACTCTTTAACTCAACCCACCTTTCTCCAAACCACTGCTTTCATTTGTGCTCCACTTCCTTTCCTTCTTTGAGCTGCAGCATCTCCTTTCCTCTCAGGCTTTTGCATAATCTTCCACATTTCCCGCAGCTCAACACCAGCTTCCCTCCGGTACCCCTTGGTAGGAAAGTCCTCTTCCTCTTTTTTTTTCCATCACTGGTCCCTTTAAAGTCTCACACTAATTCTGCTGGGTCACAGGGTGCTTCCCTCCTTCTCTAACATTAGGACCTGGTGCACACTCTACCAGTATCATCTGAATTAAACAGCCACAAAACCTCTGAGAGTTTACTAAGAGCTACTCTGATTTTGAAGCTAACAGAAATAAAAGATAAATTTATAAGTGACCAAACAAAGACCACATGGGAAGTCAGTAGTAAGACCTAGAATAAAACGCATAATCAGGCGGCTCTGTACTTGGGTCACTTCATCATTTAGAACTGGACTGCACCATTGACAAATCAAAACAGATTTATTCTAAGTCTAAACCTGAAACAGTCACTGAAAAAAATGTCTTTTGGCTGTATATTGAGAAGTATGATTAAAAAGATTATTAAATTATTCTACTGGGGGGGCGGGGAGGCGGGACACACACCAAACAAAGAATGTCTTTAAACCCTCTTTGCTACAGCAGCTCATTTCACACAGGGAACGAGGCAAGAAAAACATGTTGCAGTGACTTCAGCTACGCAAAATGACTGCTACTTTGGATCAAGTTGACATTGCTAGGGCTAGCATCTTCCTTCTCCATGCAGCCTACAGTGGTCTGGCATGTCTCAAAACTTGAAAGAAAAACACACACAAAAAAAAGCTGCTGATTTCATAGGGAAGTAGCCTGAAGAGGCTGTTTGGAGGATGAAGTCAACTACATATGGTTCTATTTATTTGTTTGTTTTGGGGTGGGGAGAGGGAGTCAGTGGCAAATTCTCAGCCCTAACAACCAGCTCACAATAAAAGCTTATGAAGTCAAGAGTTCCTCAAGGAAAAGAAAGACTCTTAAAGTTTGTATTTATTACATAAACGCCAACATATTTGCAAGATTCCAAAACTCAGGCAGCATCCAGCTTCAATGATTAAAGAGCATTTCTCCTTGAGGCCACCATCTGAATCCAGCCCAGATAAACTGCAATCCAAAACTTTGGATAGCAGGTCAATATAGTTTTACACACACACCCCGTGTACAGAGGTGATACAAAACAGGTACACTAGGCAGGTCATGTCCTAATGCACACTTAGACCTCTACACCACAAACCAAACACAGCTGCATTTGAATGCATGACCGAAGTTTTCTGCATTTTCTTTTAGAGAGGGGAAAAAAGAATCCCCCTAGGAAACACTATACAAAAATATCGCTTCTCTGTGCTTTATGAATGAGAATTCACATAGAAAAAGGCAGGAAATGAGGTAAGGTTGCTTTTCCCTCATTCTTTATATTGTGACCACAACGCACACACACATTTCTAAGTTTAAGAATATAACCGCATACTCATTTATAGCTGCATCTCATCCAAGCGCTGGTCACTTGGGAAAACTTTGAAATTCAAGAATTCTGTGACTCTGATCCTACAAACATTACCAGTTGGGAGCTAACATACATTTCTTTTTTTTTATTCATCCTGAAGCTTTGAATTATAATTTGCTCATTAGCCTAATAAATATCTCATCGTTGTGTGGCCTGTAATAGCAGAAACAGCAGTCATTATAACAGTTCCCCACTGCAGCAAAGGAAGTTCATCTGACCTCAGCATCCCTCAATACCTTAAGCAAACACAGATCCAGGATAGCCATGATCCTCATAGAGCTTTCCTGCTAACCCAGATGCATGCAAAGCAAGAAGTGCGACTCTCCTCTCTCCGGAGTGTACGCAGGCTCTTCTCCGGTCACAGGAGAAATATCCCATCCCCAGAGATTTTCTCCATCTGCGCCCGTAAAAAAAATTAATCTATGGCACAGGGGCAATATGTGCTGTAAAAAAGGTTCACTAGCTCAAGTGCTTTGGCTGTGCTGAGCATTTCAGTTGTGACCAACATAATTTCCTGCCATTCCACTTTTCCCAGGTTGCCTCTACATCTGTCCTGAATCTATGTGAAACTCTTGTTTATACTTGATCCAGAGCCTGGCAAAAATTCCCTCTTAGAATGGAAGGGCAAGAAAATTAAGACGTATTAACAGTTAACAGATTTTTATTTTTTTTAAAAAAACTTCTCAATGCACATAAAAATAACACCAAAATAATGAGTCTGGTTTTGTTCTTTGGTTGTTTTTGTTGTTGTTGTTTTTGTTTTGGGTTTTTTTAAAGCTGAGATTGTGATTTGATTCTGATTCTGTTGAAACCTCCCCTGGCCCATTCCCAAAACATAGGTGTAATAAGAAGAGTGATGACTCTCACAAATGTACGAAATCGGGCAATTTTGGGAACTCCTCCAAGATCTGTCTCCATCTGCCCATCTCCTGCCCAGCAATTCTTAGTGTCCCCCAAATTTCTAACTCCATTGTGTTCTCAAGCCCTGGCCTTGGTTCCCGTCTCCATCTCATGTCAATCTGGTCACATCCCAACCCAGAGCAACACCTGGAGCTCTTCCTGGAGCTCTCTGTTTCCTTTCACAGACTGACACCAGGGAAATTCTCTGATTTTCCATTCCAAAGCCAGGTGGTCCCCAGGGCGCAAAGGGGCAGAGCCCACTGCTTGCAAAAGGGACAGGGGCAATCCTATGGCACAGATCTTTGTCTTCTGCTGCAAAAACAGGCATCAATCCCAAAAGCAGAGGCATCAAGTTCTTCCTCCTTTCTACACCGGCTCACACTAGCTCCAGTAGCTCACTTGTCCCACTTCTCTTTGGGGTTACTTTCCAAGCAAGGCTGAACCTTCTAGCATTGTTATCAGACCCAATTCAGCCCTGCTGAAATCCCATCATTTGCCTGCACAAAATATGGGAAAATTAGCACTGATCTTAGACCCCAGACTACCAATTGTCCCTGTACACAAAAGATTTAAGTGCTGATGTTGCACATGCCCAGAGGAGCTGGCACAAAGACTCTTCTTCATGCAGCAGGTGACAGGCGGACCTGCAATTTTCCTGGAAATCGGGCTTCTTCCCTTAGCCTTCTGATTTACAGCGCAGTCAATAGGTTTCTGCCCACTGCTGCCACCCCCTTTAGTTTCAGAATTGATGGGCGGCAGTGCTCCAGCACTACTGTGTTACAGACAAACTGCAAAATGCCACCAAGGCAAGCGCTTGGCTGAGTCATGTACAGTCAGCACAACACAACCGGGCCAGGCCACGCATTGGAAAGCTCTGCGCGGACCTGGCCGTGCCAAGGCAGCCTGCTCCCTCGCATCAGCAGCCCTTCCCAATGCCATTTCTTGCCTCGCAGAGGTTTTGCCAGCAGAGATTATCTTAGGTCTCTCCCGCTCACACTCGTATACATACATACACACACACACGTTGCATCTGATCGCTTCACAGCCTGCGGTACCCTCATCACACCGTTGTAAAGCTGGGAAATACTATTAAACGTGGATAACAGAAGAGGGCAAAGGGTAGAGGCAGACCAGTTACCTAAATAAGCTGAAAACAAGTTGTCAGATAACACATCCTTACAATCCAAGTCCTTACTTCTGCTGAGAGGGGCAATCAGGCCCCTTCTGCCTCTTCCCTCCCTTCCCCAGTACATTTCCCTAACTAGATCTGCCTGAATTATGTTTTTACTAGGTCAGTTTACCACAAAACACTTGCAGCAGTAACAAGGAATGTGGGAGACAACTGGGTCCATTCTATTTGGCAACCATGCTCATCTGTATCTACTTCAACCCACCACAAAGCCATGCCCTTGTAAACACCCTGAAACCTGCAACCCAAACCCCAATACTGCCTCATCTCTGAGCCATAGATTTCAACTGTAGATTTCCAAATCATTGGAAACAGTATAGATTAAATGCAAGTCTGCCTCCATTGGGGTTTGTCCACCTGCTTCCTTTCCCCCAGCTCAGTCAGAAGGGGTTCAAGCCTAATTCCTGCTTTCCTCATCAGACACCCACAGCCACAAAGAGGAGCCCTCCGGTGCATCCTCTTCTGGACATGCAGAGAAGCTAACAACATCACCATCAGAGGCAAGCTTGAGTTTGAACCACGGCATGTTGAGTCCTCGTCCAGCACCTTCCCTCCAGTGTTATGGCATACCTTCTTCTCTCCTTTCCTTGAGCTGCATGTGTTGTGAATGATACCGCATCCACAGCACCAGCAATACAATTTCATACAAAACTGCAGCTTGACAAGCAATTACTTAGTGCATCACATCAACAAGTACCTGGATCATAACTCGCCACCCAATCCTGTCCTTTCACCCTCCAATACCTTCTGAAGATGTTTTCCAGGAAAAACCTATCACACACCAACTTCCAAACTCACACAGATGTAAGAATGCCTTAATTACGCTACCATAGATCACATGCCTTTTCAAAGCTTTAAGGAAACAAAACAAGCCTCTCCTCCCCCTCCTCATGGAAGGGCCTGAAGGCACAGCTGGCTGCTGGTGACAAAGCCGGTTTATGAAGTCACTGGTGCTCACTCCATCCCCGCGCACTGTCTTCAGGTGTGACTGGGAAGCAGGATCTGTTTCGGCAAGGACAACTGCCAAAAAAATGCTCTGCCCACCACTTTGGGCGCAAAGCCTTGCTCTAGCTCCGAGGAAGGCCTTCAAGCTGGCAGGCTAGGGGATATTCTGGGCAGCCAGACAACACCGCATTCCTTTCCCTGTGAAACTTGTATGAAATGCTGTGTCTTAGACAATCACTTATTACTGTTTAAACTAACACTTTCCAAAAGAGGAAAAACACATTTAATCAATATTCCCAACTGACTCATGCGCTCATATCTACAACGGAAGGAGAAGAGAAACACTAAGAGGGACAAGAGAGGGGAAAGAGAGTGTTTTCAGATTAAATGAGGAATGTGAGCGAGAACTGGCAAAACAGAGATGGTCAGCAAGTCTCTTCCAGAGTCACACATCTGTACAGGAGCTTTCTATACCAGAGGACAGATTTTATAGCAAGCCAAAGAAGCTGCTCTAAATGAGTGCAAGGTAGAGGGTGAAGAGAAGGGAAAGTAAAAGAAAAGGGAAGCTCAAGCTGCTTGAGAAGCTGTAATGCTGTGACTGGGACCAGTGGCGATAAGCTATAAAACATGTTGGCTGGAGGTATGGATAAGCATGAACAGAGGCGTCCCTCATTTTCATTGCCGATGCCTGCAGTTCTGTCTTGAAACTCCCTGGATACCTGGACATGGATGACAAGTGAAGTTCCTTAGATGCAGGCACCACCTGAGAGGAAGCCTTGCCAAATCACAACCTCTGCAGCTACAGGACAGATGCACATGGAGTGGTAAAGTTGCTTAGCCAGTCCAGAAAAAAATGGCCAGTATCTTAATTCAATTAGACTTTATTCTAAAGATAATGAAAACATCCACAGTGGTATCAGATAGGAAATCAGTTATAAACTAGTACAGACCCTCACATTTCAAAGTATAATAAAGCCAACTGACAGAGACATAAAGAAGCAGCTTCTGTCTCAGGTTTGTTGCTCCAAACTAGCCATAGCAGCGTTGCTCTTCACTTTCCAGCTAACGCTTGGTCTCAGCTCCAGCATCACTGTCTGCTCCAGCACCCAAGACAGGGTTATCCAGCTGAATGGGTCAGTGGTCCAAGGAGCGTGGTGGTGTGTCTCTGGCACCTTTACAGGGCTTACATGGGCATGAAGCAAAGATCATGCTTTTGCGGTTCCACTAAAATACCCAAGCACCCACCCCATCACAGGAAAGTTTAGGGTGGTGAACTACTGGTTAAAACATGTATTTTTGCCACTGGTAAGAACCCCAAATAGTTCCTTTGAACAAGAGACTTCATACTAATCTGCCATTTTCATTCCTGCCATAAAGGAGAGTTTTGGATTAGGCCTGGAGGTAGAAGAGGTAAGAGACTCCTCTAATTGCTCATCTTTTTTTGTCAGCTAATGAAAATCATGCATCTCTGCCAGTTCTTTGCTATTGGTCATCTGCCTGCAATTAGTCAACATCAGTGGACCACAGAAGCAAAAGAAAGACTGCTCTTGAAGGGGACCAAGTCATCGTCATCACGCACTGGACCCTACACAGCAAAACCAACTGTTTTCTCTACATCTCAGGACATAGCTTACCTTACAGGTTTTGATGAGCAGTTCAATGTCCGTCTTCAGACCTCAGGCAGGCTGGGGAGGAGCTATGGGGTACAGTATCTTCTGGCATCCAGTTCTGGAATTGCACCTCGGGCAAGTCATTTACGCTCCTTCTTGCAGGTCAGAAAGGAGAACTAATAGCATCTCATCACTCATGGAGCAGCAACACACAAACCATGATACCCCAGTCCTCCCAGCAAGATGTCACAGTAAGAGGCTTGGAAGAACTGTTGACAGTAGACGTGATTCATACAGCAAGTGTCTCACTCAATTTTGTCCATCATTCACATTTATCTTATGTTACCAAAATAATCATGAAAAATTCAGTTCTGTGGGATATGACACCAACGTTTGGGCTACCCTATTGCATCAACCTGCAACCTAGGTCTCAGATGCAAGAGTCCTACGAGAAATACGAATAACCCGCAAATATCAGCAGAGCAGATGCTCCTTCCCAATAAGGCTTACAGATCACAGTCCTCTCGGGCAGAAATATGGCTTACAACAAAAACCTGGGGGAGGGGACTAAAAGAAGGATTGAAATGTAGGGTTACATCTAAGATAAAGCTCTTCTAGGGAAACAAGGCAAACAGCAGAAAGACATTTCTGCTGTGCAAAACACAGCATGGCCCAACTTCACCTGAACTGCCTGCCCACAGGGTCTAATCAACAAAAGCGCATGTTCCACTGGCAAGGGACAGGCCAGCAGGTAAAGGCAAATGAAACAGAGGGTTTCTCCAAGGTCTCTGCGATCTCTGCTCTCCAAAGGCACAAGCTGAAAGTCAACGCTCCAAAAAGCTAATGGAAAAAAGGGAGAAGGTTGGGATGGAGGGAAGAGATCAGACTCTGTATTTGAGATTCTGGGAGCTGAAAGAGAATAGAAGACTAGTTGAAGCCTAGCAATCTGCTCTGCTAAAAACCCTATGTGCAGACACAGAACAATGCTGATTTTACACTAGAAACTAGGAAACGAGGTGGAGGGAGAATGCAGGACAGCACTGTGTTTCTACATTATGATTTTTAAGTACACTGCAGGATTTCTGTCTCAGAGTACTCATCGAGTTACATCAGACTGTAATGGCCTGTTGATTTTGAGAGATTATGGCAGCGCTGCTGATGCAGGGGGAGAGGAGATGGAAGGAAAGAGGAGACGTGATGTATCAGCCAGTGTGCGCACACATTTCAGATTATTACCTACACTCCTGTGTGAGAGACACAGCAGACTCACAGTGGGACCAGGATCAGGAAGGGACCATGCATGGGACCCTGCTAGTAATTGAGGCTGGCACAGCAGGCAGGTTTGGTCCATCTCTGACCCCCGTTTCATTCCCCTGGGGCAGCAGATGCCAAAACCAACATTTCTGCACGGCAGTCCCATCCAGGGCTGGCAGGACCAGAGCCACATGGTGTGGCACAGCAAGCGTAATGGAGGAGGTGAATCCCGTGTGTTCAAGGCATGCAGCATGTTCCTGAGATGGATTCAGTCTCACTCTGCCAGGCTGACAACTTTGCCTGCCTGCCTTTCTCTCTCTCCTGTATTTCATAGAGAGATGGTATCCTTTCCTCTTCCTTTCTTTGCTCCCAGGCACAAGCAATCAAGAACAAAGGATGAAAGAAAAATGCAGGGGGGGAGTGAGGCGGGGGAGGGACATTTGAGAGTTAGGGAGCAATCTTTAGCAGAGAGAAGAGAATTTAAAAAAAAAAGGGGAGGAATAAAGAAGATGCAGAGGCTCCGGGAAAAACACAATATGCAAATGAGGCAGAACAAAAATCAGAGCTGGAAAAAATAAAATAAAATCAACACCAAACCAACCCACCTCTCCATAAGGTGTCTCTCAGATAGGGGGATGCCATCAGGGTCAGGGTTCCCAAATCCTTCTACCACCCGTGGTTCACTGCAAGCAGGCAATCTGCCCTCTGGGACATAGCAAGGGAATGGAAGAGGGAAGAGTAAAGCAATTCTAGAGCAGTGGAAATCCTTGTTTTCTCTCTGAGGTAGGGAGCTGTGGGGCAAACAGAACCAGCCAGGTGCTTCTAACATGATGTTTGTCAAACAATCTGATTTCAAGCTTCACTGGAGTAGTCCCTCAGCAGCTGCTTTAATCTACCACAGCATTTCTCCCCCACAGCAGGCTGCATTCCCCTCATCCCTCCTCCACTCTTCCACCAGGACAGAGGTTCCCCAGGAGCAGAGATCTCCACCCTGGCTGGCAGCAGGTTGCCTCGCAGGGCGAACCACCTCAGGCCACACCACAAGCTAAGCAGGATCAGGCTTGAACCAGAGGTTTCCAAAGGGCATCGAGCTGCACAACAAAAAGGGGGATTTTACCTCTGCAGATGACATACTGCTCTCACTGCAGAGCCCTCACAACGCTCAGAGGTGGGTGTCAGCAAAAGGTGGCCTCTTCCCTCCAGACCATGGAGTAAATAACTCATCCATCAGCTTGTTCATTAGTGACACCATAGCTGGTGGTGTGTTATGACACACCATAGTGCAGTTACCCTTCTACTCATCACCATTTATTTCTTCTTCCGAGGTATGGCAAAATATCAGTGCATGCTTCTCAGCTGAGAACAGTGAGAGGTGTAAAAGGGAACTAGGAAGCAGCAGTATTCTTGGCTTTTAGACCAACTCTGGGGCCAACTCACCTGAAATGCCACTTTTTAGCGCCAGTAGTGCTCTCCTTTCACGTAAACAGCAGCTCCTTTGCCCCAGCTTTCTATTCTCCTTTCTGCCCACATTTCTACTCCAAACATTATTAGTTGTTTGTCCAGTTCTGCCTGCAAACACCTGAAGCTAGGGCCTATAAGCTATGGGATGGTCTTTACAAAACAAAACATTTTCAAAAAAGTTTATCAATATCAGAAAAATTATTACTTTTACTTACTACAAAGGAGCATCATTTAACTTAGTAATACTAACTACCCAGAAGCACAAGTCACAGCTGTGTTGCAGAGGCTAGTTAAAAAACAATTTCAAGCAGCTGACAAATTCCACAGCAGAGGTGTCTGTGCACTGGTGGGGCACAAAAAAGCAAAGGCAAAGCCTTACACTGTATTTTACAAAGGACTGCAGATACCAAGGTAAAGCAGACATGGGAAGCTGTGCATGTATTGAGGGCAGTAAGTTGTCTAAGGGGAAAACAGCAAGAGAAAAAAAACGCAGCGGTGAGGGAAGGAAGGGAGAAGAGGACAACAAGTTTTAGCAGAGATCTGTGCCAGGCAGATTGGAAAGTGCAACCACCTGCAAAGGTCACTCGCACCTCCAGCAACTGGAGCAGCTGCAGGCACCAGCTCTATTTCTCAGGAGCTCCCTTACTCCCAAAGTGTGACTTCCCCACCCCAGAGACCTGCAGGGAGGCAGAGCAAGAAGATGTATGATGTCTCAGTTCACATCTTAGCCAGGTCTGTGTCCCAATCAGTAAGAACTGCCACCACAACTGACGCTAATTGGTTCTCTTGTTGTCATGCTGCAGAGGTAACAAGGACCACATGGGCACAGACAAGAAGCTTCCCTCTCCCCAGTCCCCTCAGGTCACGGCCAAGTACCCTAGTAGCAACAGTGTGCGTGCATAGCTGGTATTGCCACGATGTGTGTGATGCTTGCTCAGTGAATAAAGAGCATCACTATCTGGAGCTGTCGAGTCTGCGTCACTCACTGCAAGAAGCGGGGGGGGAAGACAACTACCAGCTTAAACCAGATTTTACTGGTAGGAGCACCACCACAATCCAGGCTCTTGGGGACTTTACAAGGGAACTTGAAATGTTACCAGCTGCAGTTGCAGCCTCCATACTCTCCTTCAGCCTGGAAAAACAACAATTAGCACACGTGTGCATTAGTGCATGCATGTGTTTGCATGAGCCTGCAGTGCAAACATATACAATAAACAGAGCAAGGAAGAAAGAGATTGTTCTTTGAAGCTCAAAGAAGCTATTTGTAAAAATCAGTGTGCAAGTGAGAATGAAACATAGGCAAGAATTACTTTCATCCTTCTGGGAGGGAGAAGGGGGCAGGGAATTAAGCACACACACCCCCGAGCAATGCCCAGGAAGAATTATGCCGCTTGTGATAAATGCACTTTTCTGGTTCTGTGAAAAATCTGACATAATGAAAGTACCTTGAATGCAATTACCAGCACTTGTTTAGCATGGCAGGGCATAGCACTGCCACTGGGCTCACTCCGCTCTGCTCCCAATTAGCATGCCAAGTACTCCAGCCACACACATGGGCTCACGGGTCAGGGATTGGCGCGGAGGAGCAGCAACCAGCTACCTGCCCTCCAATGAGGGAGCGACTGATGTGCTGGAAAGCTCCGGCTTCCTTCATTTTACATCCTCCCATCCCTATCACACTCTTTTCCTCCACTCCTCCCAGGGTCTCTGGAGGCAGTGATAAAAACCGCAAACTCTCCCCCTCCTCTCTCAGCTGGTCTCATTCACGGCTCATGGCAGACCCAGTTTCCTCTGGGGACTCACTAATGAAGACGGCCAACGTTAATCTCTTTCCCCCTCCCTGACGGGTCGATTTATAGTTCCACGGAGAGTCCTGGATTGCAGCCAGAGGGCTTGACACATTCTTCTTGTTCCAAGATGGGGGGGGGGACGGACGGACGACAGGCTTGCGCACACACACACTGAAGACACACACACGCATTTATGATTTGGATTTAGCTGGAAGATTCAGCTGGAAAACCTGTTTACCTGTTCTGAAACAGCAGCTGAAGGGAACAGTAACCAACAGCGCTTTTGTATATATGTGTATACTCCAAACATCTTTGTGTTTCCATACCACCTCTTTCAGCCCAAGGACCCCAAATCACAAGGATCACTCCCTCATCACCAGGACGAAATAAAGCATTAGTTGTGTGCCAGCAGCATTACCTGCAAGTCATTAGGAGAGGAAGCAAATGATAAGTTCTCCAAGATAAATGGCAGGGGCAAGGGAAAGGGAAATTTTAGACAGACAGAAAGTAATGAACTGGAATCTGGCCAGGACACCGAGGTTATTGTCCCCTCATCTCGTGAAAAGTGCAGTGGTATCTTTAACAATCAATTGATCAGGGCCTCAGCTCTACCTCTCATCCATAAGAGGTTCCAGCAGTAGTTGCAGCCTCTCCAAGATCGATGCTGGTGCATGGGCTCAGGAGTGGCTGAGAGAAATGCACCCCTCTGGTACCCGCCACCTGCCTTTCTACAGCACTGCATGGCATTGCCCGCACTGGAAGTCCTCAGACCTGTCATTCCCACAGCTGCACCTTCAAAGGAAACTAAGGAGAAGGAAAGACTCAAATATTTTTTTACCACTGAGCTATAAGGGACTATCCTTTCCTCCCCACCAGCATTTAATTTTTTCTCTATTTGGCAGTCACTGCCGTAGCCATACCGCATCCCCTAACTTCATGCTATTTGTTTAGTTCAGTTCTCCGTCCGCACACCGGACTTGCCCGCGATGACAGCACGGCTCTGCTAATAGGGTCAGTCAGTGAGCTACTGCTGCAGAGCCGCAGGGGAGCACAAAACACTGGCTTTATTCCTGTAAGACCTATACATTACCTCCTCGCCCCCACCCCCTCAGGAACCAAGTGGTGGATTTAGAAGGAGCACTGTCAAGTCATTTAGGCCCATTATTTTTGCACTAGAAGAAATGGCCTTTACAAAAGCTCAATGGAAGCACACCCTCATTCCATCTTTAAGTAATCTTGAACATTTCAATTGCAGGGCTGTAAACCACAATGCAAAAAAACACAGACAAATAGATCAGATATGAGACTGCCCAGACACAGAGTTCCACTTGCCAAGCTGACTGCAAAGCAAAAATAGAAATGAACACTGCACATAATTATAGTATTTTACATTTCCACCGCACTTTCCATCCTGAAAGATCCCCAAGTGCACACACATGTGCATGCATGTGCATAGAAGGAGGCAGGACATTGGGAAAATTCACTTGCTTGTGAAAGAGAGCAAGAAACTGTGGTCCAGTAATAACAGCTTGTACTGAACCAAAGCCTTCATTAACACACACACACAAGCTCATAGAAAATCATTATAATGTGGAACAAGACTAAGCCAAGACACAGCAATCTGTAGATCAGCGGCTCCAGCACTTCTGCTCAGCATTTCCCCCAAAACAGAAGATTAGAAACTGATCTTTTATTAGCTCTCACCCTCTGTTTCCCAGCGAAGCCCAAGGTGCCGATTCCACTTTACTACCACAGGGCAGGGGCAGCTCTGCAGATGTCGATCCCCAGCCTTCCCCTCTCCTGCTGTCAAGCGCTTCGCAGCCTGTAAGCGCACACATCCTCCAGCCTTGTGGGCTGAACAGCCCCATTTTGCAGACAGCAGGACATCCAAAGAGGGGAACCAAAGCCAGGGACAGTGCCCTAACCACGGTGTTCCTCTTTCCCCCCTGACAAAAGAGCCAGTGTCAGGTACAAAGGCCTGTTCTCTACTTGCATGCCACCCAAGATGCTCTGAGTGAGGATGAAAAGGGCCAGGGGAAAAAAAAAAAAAGTGCTGGAAGACAGGCAGGAGCAGAGGTGTGAGACTCTGGCAGAAACCTCCAGCTTTCTCAGGAGGCTGAGGCAGGGGAGAAAGGCTTCCTGGAGAAAGGCTGAGGCTCCAGCCTCAGCCTAGGATGCTGGGTCACTCCCTTCTCTTTCTCACATGTCTGTGGCAAGTCAGTTTTGTCTTCCACATATTAAATATCTCAGCACAGTTTTAAACTCCCATCTGAGAACACAGGCCTTTCGATGTTGACTTGTGGCCAAGCATATGAAGAATGGGGGTAGGAAGTTCAAGAGGAGACAGAGAAGGCGGAGGCTCAGAGGGCACTACAAAAAACGAACTGATAGAGGTCAGGAGGAGGGAAGGAAACAGTCTGCAGTCATGAAATGATACAACAGCTGGCTAGATAGAGCTGGGATTTTTTATTTTTTTTAAAGGAAAAACAGGAATCTCACCAACAATACAACATAATCAAGCATAGTATGCAACTACCCATTCAGGGAAGAACCTCCCTGCTAGTAAACTTAGCCCCTACATTAGCATGAGGCTGATACCTGCTTTTGATGCCCCTCACAGAAGAATCCGTTCACTCAGCAACATGCTGCAGTCATATCTGAGGCTCTGTGAATGACTGGGACATGCCCCTCTCAGCAGAGATTTTGGGGAAGGAAGAGATTTTTGTCAAGGACACTGCAGCAACATGCTCCCCTATACTTAGGGAAACAGCCATGGGATTCTTAACGTACAGAGTGGACTCCAGTTTTTAATAAGGTCACATCTGAAAGAGCCCCACATAATAAGCTGCTTGGAAGTCAATTTATCGACCTCAGCACACAGGGCTAAGTCAAGCCTGCTGGGATTCAAAGTTGTGGTTGCAGGGAGCGTAGGTAATTCATACCTGATGCTCAAGGCCATCCCCTCTGGCTACAAATGGGAGACCAATGAGACTTCTTAAATTTCATTTAGTTTCATAGTGCAGTGCATTATTCAGGAATGCAAGGAAGAGCCTGCTTAAAATATGATTTTATTTTGACAATGTCACTTTAACAACAAATAGCTGGCTGCTCAGTTCCCTGAGCAGGGAGACAGCAGGTGCTCAGCTGGCTGATTTAGCAGCAGCCGCAACCGCCACCAGGAGCTGCAGGGTGCAGCTCACAGGCTGCAATTCCCCACTCCCCCCAGTGGGACCACAGATTCCCAAGGAGGGGGAAGGGCTAACGGGAGTGAGAGAAGAGGCGTGGGGGCAAGCTTGGGGTGAAGGATTATTAAATTAATGAACAAACGTGACTGCCATTTCATTGGGACACCCTCACTGGACTCCGATGGGCACTCATGTCAGCTGCCTTCCTCCAGCATTGTGTGCTCCCCTTCCTGCACAACGGAATTAAACACTGCGGTCAGGAGACTCCTTTCCCCTCCCAGAAATAACATGCCCACCTTTTACCTGCATGCAACACCAGCAAGATCCTCTGTGGCCTTCTAAGACCCTCCTCAATAGCTGCTTCTTATGAAATCAAATCAGTGTCTTCAGCTCTGCCTTAGTAAACAACTAGAAAGCAACAAAACCATGTTGCACACTTTTGTGCCTACAGAAAAGCATGGCTATGGCAATACATCTTAGCAGAGGGGGTGTTACTGCAAGTGGCTTGTGGCATGAGATTGCTAAAGATGACCTTAAAATAAACTTTAAAATTAAAAAGACAGGTGCATGTGACTGCAGTTTGTTTTTTTGTTTTAGTTTGGGGATTTTATTTTAAAAACATACACATAAAGAATGGCAAGACAAAAATTCTGACCATTTCCTTTACCTCCCCACCTTCCCCATCTAGCAATGAAAGTTTTTTCTACGCTGAAAGACTATGACAATCAGTGGACCAAGAAGATTATGTCCTCCTAAACAGTGAGAAACTGAAAGCTGTGATGTTAAAAGGGAATGGGATTTTCACTCAGACTACATCAAATTCCGGTTGGTCTTCATTTGCTTTTGCTACTGTCTACACCAAGACTTGTATTCATTCAGTTGTTCTAAGCTGAAGACAGCCAGTAGACTCAAAACTCTCCTACCTACAATTAAAGTATTAGAGCTCACAGAAACATCTGTTATACTTCAGCAGCAGTTCTGTAACTCAGCTCCCCCCCAAATTAAAACACAGAGCACGCATTACTCTTTATTGTAGTCTTAGATATATCAGGCTTGATGACAGTACCATTTTTTTAAATCCATCATGGCAGGGTGGAGGGGGGACATAAATTGGTACAAGCCCAGTGTAAAACAAACATTCCCTTTGGGTCATCTTTAAAACTAATCTGGACACAACACTAAAAAGCACACTTAAGGAGACAAACAAAAACCTTCCAATTGTTTTATAAGCATACTATCAGTGGAAGAGGCCCAAGTAAAAATAATACTATATGACTGTATTAGCCGACTGTTATTGTTGGCTACTCAAGCAAAGTAGGGCTTCAACAACCCAGAATTTACAGGACTGGGAGGCTGGTGGGTCTCTGGTTTTGATTTTGTGCCAGTTCACATTCACTCATGCTCTTGGATAAGTCATGATACCGTCAGCAACTTCAGCCCAGCTGGAAAACTGGGTTAAGAAAGCAGTGGACGCTCACCGAAAACTAGGGCTTGCCAGCACAGGGACACACAGGAGAGGCAAGCTGAAGCACTTTAAACAGATGGGTAAAATGGCATTAAATCCCTGTGTGGACAGATTTATATGGAACACAAATGTGTCCCTGATTTGCTTGCTTCACTACTAAACTGATTTTTACTAAATCAGCTGAAAGTTAATTTAAATCTAAATAAGGGTATGGTCAGATCAGCCATGCAATCCGGTCAGTGCGGGCTAAGAAGTTGCTGTCCTTTCAGTTAGATATTGGTAACTCACCATATGTGCTTCCAGTCTTCTGTAACGCAAAGAAACTTACAGTATCCTCAGAAGTATCTCCCACAAACTGGTTTTGTGCTACTTAAAAATCAGAGGGGACAGTTTGGCTGGGAGTCAGCAATCTGGTACATTGGCAGGGGCAGGCTACAAAGGATGTCCCTAGAGTTGCCAGTCTAGCACCGTTCCTCAGCTCCAAAAATTAAATACAGAGTCAAACCTTTAATTTTCCCCCCAAAAGACAGAAATACAGCTTTGACCCTGCTGGGATGCTGCCTCAGGAACACCCAGAGATGTTGCCACCAAGAAGGGGCATCTATCTGCAACAGGACATTTTCCAGTACCACAGTCACTTGACAGAAACAAGAAGCCAGGCAAGGACTGTTGGCAACTCTCACACACGCTACTCCAGGACTGGGCAGGGACTCAAGAAAATGACTTCCCAACCTGACCCCAGCTGTGCACCTGCCTCAAGAGATACTGGCATGCCTTTACGGCCTCGATAAGAAAAGGTCTCTCATGTGCTGGCTTCCTCACTTGCAGGAGGTCCCCCAAACCACATGGGCTCAACATTGGGTACACAGACCTCTTGTGAGGGGACATGGAGAGTGAAACTCATTGCTGAATACAGGAGAAATAGGGAAATTCAGAGCTGGCACAGTAGCATTCTTGAGGAACAAGTTGCTGGGAAAATGGTGTTTTAGTGTCCACCTGATTTTGTCCTTCCTGCCCGAGGATTACATCACCCTTGATTGGGATTTTGCAAGAATGACAGTGCAAGGATAGACGAGAGACACGACTGCCTCCCCAACCCTCCTGTGGTGGGAGCCGCTGACGGTGGGCTCAGACCATCATACCCATCAATACCATAACCCCTTCCAGCCAACCTGTCAGTGTGTCACCAGGGCCATCCTCTCCCAGCTGCTCTATCTAATCGGCACGCACCAGTGCCAGGGCTCCTCACTGCTTGCTCTCTCCCCACTCTCACCAGGGCTATGCAGCATGAATTCTTCTCCAGCAGCTCTCACTCTCCTCGTGGCTCCATCAAGTACACTTCTGCTACAACCCACCACCCAGCACTGCAGCCCCCGCCACTGGGCTCCTGACCCCCAGGACCCACAGCTGCCCCAGCCTGGCTGCCCACCAGCCACACTGTCTGCATCTGGAGCAGGAAAGCAGCAAAAAACCCCATCGTCCCAGGGAGCCTGCTTAGACCACCAGCCTTATTCTGTCTGCAGCTTAACTAACACCTTAAGGCTAGAAGGGGAAAATGCCTGATGCTCCCCTACCCGCACCTCCCTCTGCAACCCTGCCAGCTCCCTCCCCTCCCAGCTCGCCA
This sequence comes from Phaethon aethereus, assembly GCF_964289735.1. Classification (NCBI taxonomy): domain Eukaryota; kingdom Metazoa; phylum Chordata; class Aves; order Phaethontiformes; family Phaethontidae; genus Phaethon; species Phaethon aethereus. The sequence continues at coordinate 56,787,232 of NC_138575.1, read as the reverse complement.
CTGTAGCATAAACCCTTTTGTTGCTCGTCAGAAATATGGCAATTATTTCAGAAAAATCTCTCCCCTCACCACTGGTAGAAATAGTAGACAGTAGTTCTCTTGATGATCAGACAGTGGAATATTCCAGAAAAAGAGAAAGATTTGGGGAGGGGGAGGGGAGGAGGTATCTGAGATCCAATCTTCTTCCTCTCCCTGCAAACCCCCCTCCATCTCTAGCAGATTTCATTTATATCACCAGGATTTCTGTGAAATTTTCACCCAACCCTCCCTCTCTCCCATTTCAACTCCTGGCTAAGCTCAGTCAAAGGTGCAAAAGAATAACATGCTGCTCCACTTTTCTTGCAGGCTGGACAAATAAGTCTTCAGCTAGCCACATGCAAGCCATTAAAAATATATTAACATACCCAGCAGGGTCTGTCACTTTTTCTTTTCTCCCCCCCCCCCCCCCCCCCGCCTTTTCTTAAGCACAGAAAAGGAAAAAATCTTGCCACAGTAACAAGAGGTTTTCATCAAGTCTCATTACCTCAAGCACAGCCGCGTACCACAGCCCCCACAGAGAACAGCCTTCAGTTCCCGCTGTCATTAAAGGAACGAAGATCTTAAACAAAAATTAAACCCAGGACAGCATGAAGTTGGGAGCTTACAAATGGATAAGGCAGGGAAGGGTGCGTGAAAGCCAAGTGGAAGAGCAGGAGCGGAGCCATCAGACAGGGCTCCACTCAAGCGGCTCGGGAGGGATGGGGCAGGTTAAACATGTCCCACAGAGCGGGGCAGGTGTTTTCAAACTTTCAAGCCAGCATCCAGAGGTATGTTATATTTCCCAGAAACTTAGTGACACAGCAACATCCTGGAACATTAATAAGGCTTAGGGTAAAACCAGACCAGTAATTAAAATAAGCAAGAAGATTTTTTCAAGTCTCAGATGGTGCACAAGGATGATTTTGCACACACTTTGACGCACGGCCATTTTTATTCCAGGGGATCCTTGACCCTTCCAAATGGCATTGTGGTCCAAGCCTCCTGGAGTGGCTGCATAGTGCATCTTAACCTGCAGCAGCTGCTCTAAGCCTGAAGTGGGTGGCTGCTGGTGTTACTAGTTAAGGAGAAGGGTTTGAAGGGCAGGAGGCAGCAACTTTACTTTTAAACAAGGGATTTCTATCCCAGGGGGTTGTTAGTCAAACAGGTATCAAGTCAAAATGCCCTTAAACTGTAGTTTCCCAAGTATTTTGTTGGGCAAACCACTGGCTTAAGCAGCTTTCCTCTCCAGCCTGGCTACTTTAATCCAGATCAATTCCCTGATCCAGTTCAGTGTGCAGCAGCACATTCAGCTGCACTGGCACAGCTGAACAAGCAGCTAGCTCAGGAGCAGCAGCAGGGGCTGCTGAAAACAACGCTCGTAAAACTACACCCTCGAATTCAACAGGCATGGCACTCGGCCCCAGGAGAGAAAGATGGTGCATGCAAACCCCATGAAAACAAAGATAAGGGAAGAGCGATACTTTGTGCATGGCTAACTGGAAAGAGATGACCTGAGCCAATCAGGACGTAAAAAAAAGAAAAGTCTGGTGACAGTATCGCCATGTTTTATGCACCTCTAGATAAGACATAAGTTTCATTTCTCCCATGGGGATGGGGGAAAGCAAAAAGGTCTCCTTTGTGAAGCAGCCAGTACAGGCAGAAAAGGCAGAGCTACATAAAAGAGCCGACAACAGTAAAGCACAGATGAAAGGTGGACATGGACCTCTGAGAAGCAAGGAGGAGGATGAGAAGCAAGGAGGAGGATGAGAAGCTGTGGCAGGTGAGGAAGTGGGAACTGTGCAGGGTTCTATGTTATGTATATGCATAGACATAACTGCCTGGCAGAGCGGTGATGACCAGAAGGGAGCCGGGAAATGAGATGGATTACACAGAGGCAGGATGGGGATGTAGAGGGGTCCACCCTGGGCACAAGAGGAGGGGATCAGGAGAAACAGTAAGGAAGCTACTTCAGATGTCTGGTGTCGCAACCATTCTGGTTGTGAACGGTTTAACGGGTCATTATCCAAACAGTTCATACATCCTCTGGTTCTGGAGTAATTACATCCATTCTTTAAAAAGACATCACATAATGAGGTCTACTGATATCACAGAAGCAGATACGAGAATAAGCAAAATGTCTGACTGTACTAGGAACAGACCAGAAAATAGCGCCAATTTCATGATGACATGATACAAGTCAAAGATACATTCACCTCTGCAGCACTGAAATCTGCTCTACTCATCCTACCTTGGAAAGGGAATACAAGGAACTGAGGGGGGTCAGCAAGTGGCAACAAAGAGAAGAGACTTTGAAGACAGCAAGCAAATGCTTACATGAAGTCCACACATGCAAAACAACAGCTATGTGCTGGGGGGGGGGGCGGGGGGGGAGGTCTTCTAGTGCAACCAGACTATACTGCATACCAGGCTGTGACACAGTGGGTGCACACTCTTCTCTCCAGGAAACCCATCTATCCTCTCACAGTCAGCCACCACAACCTGGCAGTAACTGCCATCAGCCATGGGAGAGAGCTATTCCTTACAGAGAGAGCAAGGAGAACTCTTTCCCCACACCTGCACGCAGAATACGCTGCCCACAGTCTCTTCACTGCGGAGCCTAATGGTTGGTATTTTCACAGCCTTGCAGACGAACAGCTCGGCTGGGTTACTCTTCCTGGATACTTCAACATACATGATACAAACTCTGTCATGTAAAAGAAATCAGAGTCCTGCTTTAAACGGATTTCAGGAATATACTGGAGTCTCACCCACACTCCAGAGTTTGACAGCAACGTAATTAGGTCAGGGGATAGCTGTGCTGTAACAAGATTCCTTGGACTTGGCTCTATCCAAGGTAGAGACACACATGAATGCTGCTTCAGCTTTTATCTGCTCACTTGCCAGCAGCCTGGATTCTTGAAAACCTATTCCAAGTGTCTAGCCCGTCTCAGATCGCAACTCAGGCCCTTGATGTGGGCTCCCAGCTCCATACTTCTGCAATTGCCTCCAACAGCAGCACTAAGGACAGTGGAGTTTGATCCAAGGTACAGCTGCCTGCAGCTGAAACGGACCTGCAATAAATGCCAGAGGAAAAGGGGGTGGGAAGGCTCTAGGCAGCACGTGTAAAGAAGGCACTTGTATTGATACAGGCTAAGGTCATCCCAGGGACCAGGAGTTTGACACCCATGATTAAAGCATCATCAAGAAATGCTTCCTGACAGTGAAGTCTATTAGGCTGTGGAACAGGCTCCCAGGGGAAGTGGAGAAGCTTCATCCCGCTGTCTCTGTAAGGAGTGATGTGGCAGGCAGTAGAAAACTGAGCCCCAGGACTGGTGAGATGGCCTGATGGGGCCAGTCTCACAAGACACTTCTCTAAGGAGTAACACCAACTTAAGAAACTCCCTCCACCACTCTCATGACATCCCCTCCTCAGTTCTGCCAACACTGCTGCTTGCAAGGCAGCACCGTGGACTAGATCGTTGTAGCCCAGGTTGTTTCATATATGTGGAGGGATAGGGCTTTTGACACATATCAGGTCACTGATGTATTTTAGGTCCTACCAATAGTTGCATCTGCACAACCAGTGCAACGACAGTGGCGGTAGGGTACAGAATGTGAGGTGGAAGGTAAGGATATAGGAATGTCTTAAGCCATGCTGTAGGTATCTTTACACTAACCCTGTATGCATGAATTCATGCAAAGAAAGGCAGTGGAGGATGCAACTAGGATGGAGGGCGCTAACTAAGCCATGATTTAGCATGGTCAGATTTGTGTAATTGGACATGACCTAACTTATATGGAAATTATCTTAATTTACAGCAGAAAATCTCCCTCCTAGTAATAAATCTGGTATCAAGTGTTTGACACACTGAGCCAGTATTAACTTAGTGGTTTAGGTCTGAAGGACTGTCACAGTTTTTACTGTATTTAATGTTTAGTTGCCCCCCTTAAACATTTCTTTTTTATATTTTTTGAATGGGGGAAAGATCAGCTTGGTTTTGAATCGTACAGATTGACAGGAAGGCATATTTTGCCCCATTTAAAACTAGCAGATGCCTATCTACCTTTTTGGTTTGTTTTTTCATTTGTTTGGGGATGGAAGAGGTGAAGGAGGTGTTTAGAACATCACAAAGTTCAAAATTAATGTCTCAACTTATAACACACTTCCCCTTCTTCCCACAACACTGGTTGCAGAAGCTACCCACGGCTGACACTACTCATGAAGCTCCATATGGTTCTGCTTCCCTTCATTTTTCCTCAGCCTGACAAACTTTGGCAGAGCTCAGGTTTTCCTGGTCCTTAGGAAACAGGAGAGATTCCAACAATTCCAGCTTCTCCTTCCTTTGCTTTTACAAAGCTCCCATGGTGCCATCTATGAAAACGGCAAAGCATAAAGGCAAATTTGTCTGAACATCATTGGTGCTGTAAATTTTTTCATATTGCGCTTAGTGTCATCAACAATTACTTACATTGCATTACAGTTGACGGACCTCAGTAACATCAAGGTCCTTCATGCTCAGCACAACTTACACATATAGCAACAAATGTCAGTGCCTGACTAACAGGCTAGTAAAGTTACTTTATTTAAGGTAGAAAGGCTTCAAAATGGAATGTCATTTTAAAGCACCCATGAGTTGACAAGAGTTTGTACAATTATCACAAACCACTCAGAGAAAGCTTCCAGTACACCTGGGAAGTAACCATGTACACAGCGAGTACCCTGTATTCACCATAACTCAGCAAGTGCTTTTTGCAGCTCCCGTCTACACTCAGTCATGAAGGATATAGATCATTACAGCCTCCAGCTATAGAGCTTTAGCTCACAGAGTAGCAGCTCACACTTTTAGCTCTGGAGATCCCCAGTTCAATCTGCTGCATGTCAGCCAAGAGGGCAGCTGTCATATAATTACAGCCACAACTTTGCATGTGAAAAAGTAGGAAGAGCGAACAGAGATCTTATTATAGAATTCTGGTTGCAACCTGCTGAACAGCTCCCTATTTAAAGTAACTTCTTGTAAAAGGCGGGGGGGGGGGGGGGGGGGAGTGAGGGGAAGGAAAAAAAAAAAAGGAAAGAGTCTTCCAACTCAGCTTCCCAGTTCTCTGTTTTGCAGAAGAAATCGGTGCTGCTTTGCAAAACATCTTGTGTTACAAATGCATGTGTATATTAGACAAAGCACACAAGTGCAGAGCCAGGAGTAAGGCTATAGCCCCTTATCAGTACAAAAAAAAGAAAAAGAAAAAAAATTCTCATTGCTGCAACCAAGACATCTGAAGTCCAACAAGGCATCTTAGTTTTTTTCTGGACTACAACTATTCACCAGCAGCCAAGCCATTTGGGTATGCAATTAAGTATTAAAATTTAAGTTCAAGAAATCTTAACTCAGTTACATCTTGTTTTCTTCAAACTGTACATACAAGCTCTCAGGGAGACTTAACAAAACAGTGAATCTAGGAGGAGCGTATGTTTGAACTACAAAGGTGCAAACCACAGCAAAAAATTCAGTCTCAAATGAAAAGATCTTTTAATGAGTGCAACACAAAACAATTAGACCAAGTTTCTTCTTATCCCTTAATCTTTCTGCAGATCCCTCTGCACACACACAGCAATTTGGAGCCGAACTTTTTCCCGTCCAAGATGTTCAAAAACAGAATTTGAAACAATGTAATCCAGTTTGAAAGAAACATTAGTTTTCCTCCAACAATTATTCTAGAAATCTGTCTTTCTTCAGTAAAGCTATTTCAGGCTTAAGATACAGACTAAATTCTTTGTAGGATATTCTCCTCTCCTAAACAGTCCCATCCATCCATGACCCAGCAGCACAGAACCCATGGGTCCCCCATTGCCTGCAGTGAATCAATCACTTTGGACCACCAGTAACATATGGGAGCTAACTCTCCACCTTCCAGCAAACTACTTAGCTGCTTGCTAAGTACAACTCGAAGTAGACCAATCTGACTCAAACTGTTCGGCACCTGCCTGCAAGAACAGAGACATGCTGAAACACATCAACTAGTTCATGCATGCTACACCAGTGGCCCTTCCAAACTCCCTGAAACACAGGGCCATGCTTCCAACAGGATTTGAAGGAGAAGAGCCTAGTAGACAGCCAAGCCAGAAGCTGTTCAGATGATTGCTAACACCAAGCACAAGCCTGCAACAGTTAACTCCAGAATTCATAACACTTTGTATTTAAACCAGCTGAATTCTCTGATGACATCCTCTCATCAGCCTCATTTTTGAAGACCCGTTTCCATTCGGCTCAGAGAGTCTTCTGCTCTTCACCTCAAGCAAGATCTACTCAGGAAACACAAAACGTACCCTGACCATCTCCCTCCCTTTAGAAGAGAGTGAGGTACAGAATAGAGGACATGAAGCCCAGTTTTGAAGAAAGTTATGTGCAGCTGCAGCAGCACAGAAACACTTGGGGCTGATTATACACATGCAGCAAAACCCTGGCTGGGCTCATCCCACAGAAGGGACCCATAAAAGGTTCACCTCTCTCTCACCTACTGCAACCAGGCAAAGCTCACGAACATCTGAACCACACTTGTTGCAGACATCCAATGAAATCAGTACAACCCTACGCAAAGATGACTGAAATGAGACACCATTATGCTATTTTCTGGTATTATTTCTGTAAATTTAGCACTGCTAAAAGGTTCCAGATAGACATTCTGTGGAGACCAAAATCTTTTGCCTACCCTGAGAAGATATGCAGAGAGAACCGCAGCAAAACATATACAAGCTCTTCTCATCTGTCCCAACCTGACAAGGCTGAAATGACTGACAAAGGTCCAAAATGAGGGACACACATAAACTATTAATATTGCACTAGTACTCTCGCTGCTGCTGTGACAGTCTAAAGACTTAACAGAGGCAGACTCTGCAGGGAAAAACTACTTTACTTCAAAATCATTCATTCAGGAAACTTACATACTGAGGAGAAAAGAATCATTCTGCAGCACGCTCTGTCAAACCCCTCAGCTTTAAGACCCTTCATTTCTAAAGCAAAAGCAATTTTAACAAGAACAGGAAATCAAAATGAAGCATACGGAGCTTCAGATTTCAAGTGAGCAACACTGGAATAGCATTACTTCCGGACACAAACCCTAACACACATCTTCTCAAGCCTAACCTGAAAAGTCCATTCCACTTCTGAGAGACAGATAAGTGTCTTGTCTCTGCAACCTCTCTGCTGAAACAGCCAAGTGGCATACCAGCGAGAGGATAATGGGTAGCCATGCACTAGCAAGTGGAAAGGAGCCAAAAAGCCACTTTCAGTTTGCCACTCGGGCTACAACCTGTGCTTGAAGCCTGTGTGAGGCTACAGATTCACATTCTCCCTGACCTTTTATTTTATTACAGGTCTCATGCCATACCTGATGCCACAGTAGCCACATACCTGTAAGCAGCACACACAGAGATGTAGCTTCAAACTGATCTATTCACTTCCTCTCCCCTGTTGCAAGGGGAACAGTTTATGCAGGGGTATTAGTCTGTTTACATTAATTTCTAGAACAGGGACAAATGACCTGAACTTTGACATTTCTGAAAAAAGTTAAATTATTTTCATATTTCTTGTAAATCTATCCTGATTACTTTTTCATTTAAAATACAAAATTTCCCTCCCAAAATATTTGAAGTAGTTACTAAAATGTTTTCTTTACCAAAGCCTTGCAAAGCCTCAAGATTATTAATAACATTTTGAATATGAAGAGGCACAACACTGCTCTATACCAATAAAAAAAGCAGTCAAATTTTCACACAATAAAGTAATTAATTTTGAAAACTAGTATTTTCTATTAAAAATTCTTGCATTTAAAAAACCAAAAAGGTTTCAAATAACTCTAGACACTGATGGGGCAAAGAAAAAACAGGCCCTACCCCCAGCTGGATGGCATTCCTCTCTTTGGATGCAATGTGGCAACATTTGATTGACGCATCTGATCCATTCCAAAACTCCAGGCGATGTTCTAATCATCAATGGGCAGAATCCTATTAATTTTTGGGAAAAAAAATAGAAAAACAGAGTAGAATATGGAGGCAGGACACAGAGTACCTAGTGTTTGTCTAGCAGCTCCAGTTGATTCAGCTAGGTCCATAACAATCAACAGATTAAAGACTAGGCTGATAGCAGAAACTCACATCTACCAGTATAAGGCCCTTCCTCCCCTCCACCCTCTTTCTGCCATCTCAGCTCAACCCATTCTCCCAACACCAACCTGGAACATTAGTCCCATACCAAAGGAAATCAAATAGGAGTAGAAAAAGGAGTGGGAAGAGATAAACCAGGGTAAATAGGGGTAGTATAAAGAGCCTATATTGGCATGCAACCAAGAGCCTGCACAGGCCCTTCCTACAGCAGAAAACAGGAGATCAGGCACGTACGAGGAGATGGCAGGAGAGCAGATGCGAGAAGGTGAAGGTTCAAGCGGCCCCTGAGCTCAGGGGGTGAGAAACGGCAGCAGACAGAGTACAGAAATGAGCCCCAGCATGCACAACGATCTCAGTCTTCAGAAGCAGCAACACACCAGACAACCCACTAGCTTGGTGTCTGCTCTGATGGGCATTTTCATTACCGATGGGCATGGTACGAGAAATATAGTGTGAACCTTTCACATTAAACAAGATTTCCCAGTCTGCCCATAAATTCATTTTCCTATCAGCCAAACCCAGATCCACCAATATCAACCACTTTTGCTCTGAAACAAGCCTCCACTTACAGTCTTGCACCAAACAGTTGCTCTGTTTCATTTAAGCGCTGATGAGCACTGCAAGCCCTCAGGACCCACCAACAAAAGTGGTAGCACAACCCCAAGAGGAATTGACCCGTTCCAGCGGTGGCCAGAAGGCCAGCATTGTCACTGTGACCCTTCCAGCAGGCCAGCTGACACGTCAGATCAGCCCACATCCCCATCAACTGGCCTGGAGCTAGGCACCTTCCCACTAGAAGTGGAAACCTGGCTGAATGGTCAGCAGGACAGCTGGGAAATACTCCTGGTCTAGCTGGCTGGCCACCTGTTTGGGAATGTGAGCTGCACAACAGTCTCTGGGCACACCAGTCACTCAGTTGCTCCTTACACCTGTTCTGTGTTCCCATGTCTTGGGAGGATTAGCAGCAGCAAAGAGCTGGATGCGGAAAAGTAGGAAAGGCAAGAACAAGCTGATGTACTGCAAAGGGAAGGGAGCAGCAGGCTGAACGTGGGATCTTACAGTAGGAAAGTGATTGCTACAGCGCAGAGCAGGAGCCGGGGGAAATGGGAGGGCGCTGTTAGCAGAGAGAAGGCAGGTGAAGGCATGCCACAGCGGGGAGCAGGAAGGGCATGTAGCTCAGGTCTCATAAATCAGGTATTGCTGCCAGAGTCTCACACCAGCCCTTAAAGCCTCTACCACTGACCAGGGGGCTCCAGGCTTAGCAACAAGCAGGATCTGCCACAAGCGTGGCCACCCAGCAGCTTCAGGTAGGCATTTAAGGCATCTCAGGTACAGACCCTTAAGTACCCTGAAGATAAGGACACAGACCTTGAATTCAACACAATGCGGTCACGTGGAGCTCACACAATGAAGAGAAGGATCCGGTCCCAGCCCTGACATGGACTGCACAGCTGCAGCTTGCACCTCCTGTAGGCTCCTCAGCACAAGCCGTTGCATACCCAGCCAGACTACCCTTGTAACAACACGCCCTCTCGGCCTGTCAGGAGGGCCTGAACCCTGGCCCATCAGCAGTGAAAGCACAAACCTCCACTTCGCACTCTAAATAATTAAACTCTGTGAGAGCAGCAGCAGACTCATAAAACTCTTACACAGACCAAGCCAGCCATTAATGGGGGTCAAAGATGAATGCTCTATTTTTTTTAAGTGTGCTTTGATGCGTGGGGAGAGTGGTGAGAGGAGATCTTCATTACCCTCTCTGATACCTGATGAATTTTTCCTTTCCTGACTATCAACACCTCCTACTTCCATCCGAACCCCATACTGCTGGCAATCATCTGGACAGCCAGAGACAATTAGAAGGTGTGTTTAGATGACATCTATGCTAGCCAGTCACCTGCAGGTAGGGAAGCAAGAGGCCTCGCTGAGTAAAGCCAGGCTCTACCAGAGGCTCAGCCGGTGCTTATTACGAGGTTTGGGTTTCACACAGATGCCGCCGGGTGGAATCCCAGGGCCAGCATGACGCCAAAAGTCATGCAAACCACAACCTCACACACCATCTTCCCTACAGCAAGGCATACAGCAGAGCACAAGCCAGTAAAATCTGTCGGGATTATTAGCTTGGGCTTGGAGCCAGAGCTGGGAGCTGCCACAAGGGCAGGGAGGCTGCCTGCAGCCCTGCAGGTCAGCAGGAAGGAAGTGGAAGTCCGCTGACAGGCAAGGAGAGGCAGCAGGCAGGAAAGGCAAGACACAGTTGAGAAAAGGTCACAGAAACACTAGTCTGACCTGCCCCTTCTGGCCTTGAAATACACATACACACAAGTGTGAGCTTCTTACTACTCTGCTTTGTTCAGACATTTTAAGGAGAGCTCTGCTGTTTACTCTTCCCACTCCCTTTGCATTCCCCTCAATCCACATCAGTTTTGGAAACAGTTATTTAGGCTTTCCATCAATAAAAACCTTGGGTAGAGAGAGGGGAAAGCAGGTTGTTTTGGGGAAGGGGACACCACATCGACACAGAAAACTCCCCCAGCAGCGCGCAGGGATGTCAGATGCTCTATTGGCAGTGCCAATTCCAGCCTGCACCAGCCGAGCCTCTGCCAGCCTGTTTTCTGTGCTGTTTGCTCCATGCAGAGGAGAGGCCACAGATTGGAAGTGGCTCAGGAATCTCTGCTACTGTGCTGAGAAAGTGGCTGGTGTAGCAAAACAAGCTTTTATATGTAAGTAGTCCTGATAGATGCCTCTTTTTTCAGGTCACTAGGAACTTTCTCCCAGCAAACCCCAATACTTGTGCTTTCAGAGGGAAGTTAAGAGCTTTACACACAACACCAGCACTCATCTTTCTCAGCATGGCAAAAGCAGCATCTGTTACTTCCATTATTCTTGGAAATAAGGGGGAAAATAGCTAAGACTCTTGAGCCTTGGCACCTCTTTCATCCTGCCGTTTGGCTACCAGAGCTATGGTTACTATTCAGGGCAGAAGTGCTCAACAGGGCACACATTCCACAGGGCTGAGCCATCCCATGTGGCCAGGCTCAAAATGGCAGACAACGATGAATAGGATAATTAGAAAGTACAACAGAAACCGCAACATAAAAACAAGCGGCTTCTATTACAAGAAATGGTTCTATGGCATGGTTAGATCCATCACTCCATGTGCTGGGTCGTGGTGGTGCCTCAGGAGCCTGCTGCTATTATCTGTTTGCAATCACATTTCAGCCTGACTTTCCGCTTAATGCACGAAAAGCAAAGCTAATCAGATTCACTCTCTCTTTCTGCTTAATGTCTCCAGTTCCCAAGCATGGTCTGTACTGCTTCAACTGATGTTCAACTAACACTAGCCAGGAGCACGCAGTGCCAAAAAAAAAAAAAAAGGAACTACCTATTAATTTTAGTCCTTCTTTCCACCTATTATGTCTAAAATTCCTTCTACAGTTGAGCTTTGCAAACAAAAGTCAGGAAATTCCCATTTCCCTCTCTACACCACACCCAGCTCATGTATGAGTTCCCTTCTCCAAGCTGCTCCTCCAGTGTATCTGGGCAATTAATTATAGCACAGACCTATCGGGCTTTCCTCTCACTCTCTGCTTTTTTTAAAAAAGCGACAGCTTTTTTAATATTTCCTGGCTAGGAACCTCCACAGAAGGATGTCTTCTGCTGGTACCGTAATAGCCCCTCTTTGTTAATCTATCTGAAGTGACCATCACATGCTCTCCTACTCCCTCTCCCCCCAGCACTATTTAATTATTGCAGTCTTACACTGGAACTCTAACATGCCCTCGGCATTCCCAGTCTGAGGACTAACAGGGCCCTGGAACGGCTGCTTTTTTCACTGCATTCCTTCGCACTCCACAGGGCAGCTGGAGCATTACTAGAGTCAGCTATGACACCTGGATCTTCGCTACAACAACCAACGTAACAGCAGAGAAGCCCCCAGACTGGGCAGATAGCATGAAAATTCAGCAAAGACATCCAGGAAAAGTCTGGCTTACAGGAACACCCATCATCATGAGCCAGGTTAAGCAGCAAGGAGGAGATTCACCCATTACAAGCACAACTGAAGATTTGCCAGAACAACAACAACAAAAAAAATCAGCACATATTTACAGGAGATGAGAAAGAGATGTAGGCGGAAGACAAAAGTGCCAGGATACGTATCTCTCTCCACAGGGGATGGGAAAAAAAGGGAGACTGCAGAGATGAAACCCCAGACAGCCCCTGCATCTGTACACATCCCCCAGATAATACCCACTACATCAATCACAACAATGGCAGCTCCAGAGAAGACACCGATTATCCAGCTCCTTCACTAGCATCTTCCCTAGAGGCTGCACACATGTGCAAGGGGATGGAAGAAAAACATACTTCTCAATGAGATTACTTACAGCATTTTCTATATTGCCCCCTCTCTTATAAATGTCTTTAAAAAAAAATTGCAGCTGGCTTGTGTGTCAGACTTTAAAAAAACACATCCTTGAAAACAAAGACACTTTGTGCTCAGCATATCCAGTGGCACCATTATTTAGTATCAATACACTGGTTCTTTCCTTTATTCACTCCATCCTTGGAGGAAAAATCCACTGTAACAGCCACCTAGTGTATAATCTTACCATGCAAAGCAACACAACCCTACAATAATCTTTCTCTTGTCATAATGTCTTCACATACCAATGAGAAGAATTTTGGCTTAAATGCTTAAAAAAAAACCCCCAACCAACTGCAGTACAGCATGAAACAAATCTCTAACAACTCTCAAGTTGGAGCAAATTCCTTTGTCCCTCCCTACTACTTTCTTTATTTGAAAATGGCTGCACAAACGTTTCTAATTTGCGCACCACACCAATTGCAACCCGCCCCTCCTGCCAGGTACAGCCACTCGGTCGGTCCACACATGCATAGGCTCACTGCATCCTGCTGCCTCTGGCACACTACTCTTCACTGACATCATCTTCACCTCCATGCTGTATAAAATTCACCAGACACAGTATCTGCTCCTTTAGCCATAAAACAGTCCCTGTAGGCCAACAGATGCTTTCATCTAGTCTCCCAAATGCACACTCTGACCTGCACTGTGCCCCTGCTAAGTAGACACTTGGGAATGTGTCACCTAATGAGACACATGCCCCTCGTCCCCGCAGTCAGCGAAGGCTAATGCAGATACACCGGCATTCACCGGATCAATGGCGGAGTCAAGGCAGAAACATGGTTCACACCAGTCAGCAGAAGCAAAATTCACCTTGGCCGGTTCCCATGGAGTCTGAGCTTCAGCACACCCCTGGCTTCAGGGCATCCCGGAGCAAGATGGCACCCTTCTGCAATACCACAGAGGTGTCCTGCAAGGCCTTACCAATTTCAGCTGGTGTCTGAAAATTAGTTAGGCAGCAGCACCGGCAGCAACTGCAAGTCACAGTTCAGAGATGAAGAGACTTCCTCTTGGTGCCATGGTACCCAACTTCAGGCCTGGCTCACCACAAGCATGCAGAAAATTCTCCAGATGTTTCCCTGCCCTTGCCATTTATCCCAGGCCAGAGGGACCACCTGGTCCCACCAACTCTGAGGCCTCAGTCCAAACAGCCACCATCACCGCGTTTGGGGAAGCTCCTTCACGAACTTGGCCTACAGCTATCTCCTCAGGCAGTCTCCTTTTGCCCTCTCATAGGGGAGGGTTATAGCTACTATTTTTTGAGCCCTTTAAAAATAATATATGAGACTAATAATAATAATTCTTAGGCTCATAGCAATGGGCTCTTGGGAACCACTATATGTCTCTTACTGCAGAGGCAGTGAAACTCAACCTTTTCCCTTTTTTTCCCCTTTTGAAAATACTGCTTGGGAATGGAGTCAGCATCTGGAGGTGCACAAGTATATCCCAGGGAAAGAATGAGAGGAGCGGAGGGGAAGGGAGGGACCTGAAAATGAAGGCTGAGGGCAAGGTTTCACATTACAGCTGAACCAGGCTAATAGTTCACTGCTGCCAAAAGAGGGGGGCCCCATTTCCACCTTCCTTTCATTCCCTACCTTTCACTGCTGGCAAAACAAATCTCGCCCCTCCTGCACAGCAGCTCTGGTACTAGTCTGAACCTGGTGAGCAAGTTCAGCTCTCTGTCCCAGGAGAAAACAATTCATTTTTTTTTATTTTTGGGCAAGTCAGCCTTCCAAAAGCTGAACAAGCTGGATCCTTCTGGCATCAGAGTGGGCACAAGGCAAGGAATACAGCCAGAGCCATGCGCAAGGCATGACCACCCCTCTTAGAAGCAGCAAGTCGTTGGATTGGTTCAGCCACAGCAAGAAAATCCATCCTTACCCACGTGAAACTACAGTTTCACCCAACAGCTATACTGGTCAGCACAAAACAAGGGGCCTAGCTGAAAAGCCTGCAATAGAGGTGTTTGCTAATAATCTTAAAGCAGGGAGTTCTACCTATTAATAGATTCTACCTACCAACAGCATTTCTGAACTGAATGAAGGCAGCTATGTAGGTAAAGGATGACACTAAAACTGAGCAGACCCAAACCAGACAGAAATATGAGAGGTACTACAGAATTTCCAATAGTAATTGTGCCTATTTCTAAATTGGACTCTTATTATCAAACAAGATGGCTGCCTTCATCACTATGCTCAGAAACGTCTGATTTCATTACAAACTTAACAATTAGTTTCAGGGTGCTCTTGATAAAGCATTTTTCTTTCCACATCAACTTCTACATCAGATGAACACAAATAATGCAGTTCTTTTCGACCAAAAAAAAAAAAAAGCCCATATTACTCCACTGTATTCCTCTCCACCTCCTCTGCTCAATTACTAAAAGCAATTTACAGACAATAAATGTAACTTCACAGCTGCCTGTATGAAGTATTCCCTTCATTTTATAGATGAGGTTACAGGCTATACAGAAATTAATATCAGCGAGGTCTACTTCAAAGCTGGATAAGCAAGAGGAACAGATGAATTCTGAAAGAATACAGATCATGCCTGTACTCTAGTAAAACCAGTAATAAAGAATTAAGGACATTACTAGTTGGATATAAATTCCCTGAATGTATCTGCTGAAATACAGTAACAAACAAAAGCTTGCTTTGCGGTTTTGCTTGGTTTTAATTCAGTTTTTGTTAGGAACAACATCATGAGATTTCAGATTTACCGTTCAGCATCCCATAGACCAAACATGCTCACTTCACTAGTAAACACATGCTTAACTGCTAACTTCATGGACTCAAAGAGGATCTTCCAGAAATCTGCGGCTAGAAACTCTTTACATAATTTTAATTGATGAAGATAAACAAGACAGAAGAGTGTCCACCGTTTTCTACCATAGCCTCATGGGCTTTGTCAGGGCTAGGAAGAACAAGAACCTATGTCTGTTGTTAAAATTGTCAGTGGTGACTTTGAAAAAGCACAGGGAGTAGCAACACTAAAGGAAAAAAAAACAATTGCGGTTTTGTGCAGGCACTCTTCTGATGATAACTGCTCCTTAAGGCTTAATGAAAATGCATGGCCAACTTTTCTTCTTCCACACGTTAGCAAAGCTCAGAAATAGCACCTGAGCCTAGTTATACAACTCAGCAGGCCCAGCTTCTCCTAGGAAGAAAACGCCACCAGCGCACAGGTACTCCAAAGGCTGAGTCATCTGAACAGTCCCTTCAAGGGAAAACAATCCTATTAAGAATCGGGGTGTTGGTATTGTTAGTAGACAAAAAGGAGTGTTAATTTTGGCACTGCTTAATTACACTGGTTTCACTCCATCCATTTACTACCAAGCCTAACACCTGTGGGCTAGTAAATTCACCACGCTCCTCCATCCATCCCCAAGGTTCTTTCCTGACACTATCCCCTCTTTAGCCAACAACTGCCTGTCATTGCCTGTACGTTTTCTTATCCCTGACTAACACAAACTAGTGTTTGTACAACCACAGCGCTTGGAAAACTAATTTAGGATTAAGGCCTTCATTTCTAGCCAGCATACAAATAGCAGGCATGCTTAAACCAAAAAGGTGTTGTGGGCTTCTGTGCTGTGACTAGCTTAAAATCAAAAGCCGTATCGTGCACGCATCAGAAAACAGATAGGCTTCAAGATGGACCAAAAAAACAAACGGAAGACAAAGGATTTGGACTTGTAAAATCTCTCACATGAGGACAGCTGATAAACACAATAACATTTCTATCAGAACCGCCATTTTCTGAATTTTCACTGCAGCAAGTACAAATGTTTGTGCCCACTGATGCTTGTGCCCTTTTCATTCAATCCTGCAACAGCATCACAACCTCACACTAGCCCCAAAAATGGCTTCAGCAGATGTAGCTGCTGCAGAAAGCGCCTGCCCCAGCACGCAGGAATCCATGCAGAGCGTGCAACCCACGCTCCCCTTTCCAGGCAAGGTCTGGGATGCCAATCCATCAAGTCCCAAAACCTCCCAACAGCTACACAACAACAGCAGGAGGAGAGAGGCGACCTAATGGGCTTAAACAGGTAGTCCTGTGGTTTAAGCTAGGACCCCAGCATTATCAGGAACACTACAGGAGTCCAGAACTCAACTCCTACCACGACCCCAGGCCAGCAGCCTTCATCTGCTCCACCTGAGGACAGGCCACAGCACTCCCCCCTCTCCTAAACTCTCCCAAAAGGGATGCACTGGGAAAGAAACCCGTGGCTCAGGGCTGAGAATTTTATTTTTGATGTTAGTAGGTCTGTTGTGGAGACTGATCCACCAATATTTTTCTAATGTAAGGAACATATAAGATGCCTAGAATTTGATAGCTGCTTTTTAATTAAATTGAAATAAGCAAATCACAGCCTGTTGCCATGGAGAATGAACAGACACAGCCTCTTGACTCCAGGGCAGGATCAAGCAGGAGAGGCAGACAAGGCTGTGAAATTAAAAACACCTATTTTAAAGCAAATGGTCTTGATAATTAGCAAAAAACGTGGCATAGGGAAATAATATAACCATATGGCAGGAAGTGGTTTTCAAGGTGAACTACAAAGCTGTTTTAAATAAATGAATAAACTGCTGGAACTGCTGGGTCACTCACAGAATCATATATGCAGGATTAAATGTGATTTAAAAAATACACCAAAAAAACAGCAATTAGCTCTTCCTTCACTTTCCTGCCTATAGGCTGCATCTGTGTCTGTTCTTATTTTTAAGCACTTGTTTCAAGTGATTAATGTGTGCACCTATTTGCAGTTACCAGAGAGCCATCAAACTTACACATCTTCAAAAGCCTTGCGGTTCACCCTGAAGCAAGAATCAACTTCATGGGATATAAAACCTTTTATCTCTTATTCAGTGTCATTACACAATCCTGGCCAGGTCATCAGACACTAATAATCATTCCTGAAGCTGTGCATCCCTGTTATGACTTCCATGACAAAGTGACTTTGGAGGGAATTTGTCCCCCGCACACCATGTATCTGATCCTGTGCTACATGTCTGAAGCAGCACAGCTCAGAGAGCGCCAAAGGTAACACTGGTCCGTCAGGGGGAGGCAGGACGGCCTTCGGCACAAGCTTGGCTGATGGACAAGAGCCTCGCACACTCCCTTCCCAGTTCGTCCAGAGCACAGGGCAGCAAAATATTCCACCCCTTCCTGCTTCCAACCTCACCTGCTACCAGCTCACCCATCAGCAAAGGCTGTCCAGAAAGATGGGGATGGATAATTTACATTGCTCCTATACCACCTCTGCAGAGGAGGTATTGTATGGTGATCGTCCCAACCCTTTTAAGACACTTGTGCTCTGCTTGGATCTAAAAGGCCTGCAGCAAGGAAACCCCCTCATCACCTTTCCAAGCTCAGATAGGGAAAATCTGAGCAAGACTGTCCTACAACTTCCACTGAGCACGTGGCCAAAGTACATGAAATTCACAATAGCTTAAAAATACCTGAAATAAATTGCACCTGATGACTCAGCTTCAAAAATGTGCTGTACATTTTTTTGAAGGGAAGGGACAAACTAACTTTCACTTCAAACCTTCCATCCCCTCCAAGGGAAAATCCAACCTTTTCTCCTATTTTGTGAAGACACAATTTGTCAGCCACAGTCATTAGTCTTCCATGGCAGCTAATGACCCACACGAAACAAACTGTCAGGGTCCCAGTCCAGGCCCTCATGACACAGTTGGTTACATTAAAAACCAGTTATATTTTCAGTCCTCATCAGCAGAATTTGAGCTGGCTATTGACAAGTTCCCTTCTCTTCCCCACCACAACCAGGAAACACCCAGCAAAGGGAGGGGAGTCAGGATAGACATCTTAGAAAAAGAACGGGTTGGGGAAAAACAAGCAATTAAAGTCAGTATTGCCTGCTTTCATGGTTTTGCCCCATATCTTGGGGCACTTGCTGCTTTAACTGAAGTCACACTACATAAGATTCAAGGCTTTCCTTAAAAATAAGCTCCAGGTCACAGTCTACATGAAGACATGCATGAACTTGCAAATTCACACCCTGAAGGATGACAACAAGGACCCCAATGTCACTCCTTAAAAATGCTGGAGTTGGGGCAGCACGAGCAGGCTAACTTGTAGTCTTTGAACAGTTGAGGCTGACAGCCATACCTGCTCAACTTCCTTGCTTATGCACCCCCTTTCTTTCCAAAGCATGCAGTGAGAGGAGCTGCAAAACATTTTGGGATACGATAGCTGCACTGGAAGGTGCTACACACCCTCAGCTTCCCCTCTCCCTACTGCCTTCCCTGGCGTGCAGTCGGTTTCCTGCTGCTTGAACCACAGTCCTGCCCCACCACCTCAACACAAATGGCTTTCCCCAGGGCTGTTTCTGCCCTCACAGGCACCAGGCACCCAGAGGGCAGCAGGTGGCTTGTTTCTCACTTTGTAGCATTACTTATTTTTAATTTTGACTTAAAGAGATTTAACACAATTATCAAGGCCAGCCTAGCGCCTTCCTCTGAAAGGGAACTGTGGTTTCTCCTCCATCCCCACAAGCCAAGATAACCGTGCAGGGGAAGACTCCAGGGACACTCCCAGTTGGACAGAGTGAGGTTTAACGGGCGCCTGCATTAAGACTCAAGCCAGGCAGCTGCCTGGCACACGAAGGAAGATGCTAGCCGTGCCCAGGAGCAGATTATTTTCATATCGCAGCAGAGAGGGTCACGGGCCAAAAAGAAAATTTAAAAGAAAAGAAAGAAAAAAAACAACAAACCAACACACATAAAACCGTTCCCTTCAGCAGCACTGCACCCCGCCGTACACCCAAAGAGGGGCCAAGCCTCCTGCCCAGGCTGTCCACAGCCCCCCATTCCCACCACTTGTGCTCTTCCCTTGCCCATTCTTCCCTGCCCTGCCAGCTCAGCTCCCTGCAGGCCCCTCCTGGCCCCCCAGCCCATGTCCCTGGACTCTCTTCTTCTACCCACAAAGTTCTTCTGACCTCCACCCTTCCCAATACCACTCTCAGCACCCCCATGCAGCAAAACCAGGGGAGAGTGCTTCCCAGACAAGAGGCTTGGAACACCAGCCCTGCTGGGGTATTTTTCATCTGGCAGTGGGTCTCACCACACTGCTGCCTGGGCTCCCACTGGGAGTTTCCAGCTGTAAACCTCGGTGGCTGCAAGGCTGCTCGCTCGAGGAGCGTGTCGCACATGTGCGTGCCCCCGCTGCTGTCAACAACTTCCAGTCACGGTCCCGGTGGGCATGTTCCGGGGTGGCGAGGGGCTGCCTACCACCGCCAGCAGTAATCCGTCTTGGGAAAGCCTGCTCGTAAGCGGGATGGTGTTTTAACAAAAATAAAGATCACCTTAGTATTCTTCTTAACAGCCAGAAAGGTCACGACGTGTTGGTTCATAAGGGGAGGGGGGGGGAAAGATGGGAGAAAGGAGGTGAAGGAGGGGGGAACCAATGCCCAAAACCACACGGCGTTAACTGTTTGTTCGCCATAAAAAGAAAAGAATAGGAAAGAGTTTGAGAGTAACGGCAGCCGGACAGAAACCCACGCGAGGGGGTGAGCTGCCGCCTGCGGGAAGCACCAGAGCTTCCCCCCGCTCTCAGAGGCCCCAGAGAGGCTGCCCCGCTGCCGGCAGGCCCGGCTGCCGGAGCCCCCCGCACACGGCGTGGAAGCGCCTGTCCTTCACACGCGGGGAAGGCGGCGCTGAGGAACGCAAGGGCGGCGGGTCCCCCTCCCGCCGCGCCCCGTCCCCGGGGGGCGCGGGGAGAGCTCGGGTTACGGCCCGCTCAAAAACAAATTAACCCCCCCGTAAACGCCACACACGCCGGGGGGTGAGGGTGGGGACGACGACAAAACCCAAGATATTAAAAAAGTCACCTCAGAACAAACGGAGGGGGGAGTAAGAAGGGGGTGCCAGTGCCCCCCACGCCGCCGCGCACCGCCGAGGCGGGCCGCCCCCATCAGGGTGAGACCCCCCACACACACACACCCGCGAGGCAGGGGGGCGCCCTCGCGCGCAAGATGAGGCGGGCGGGCAACTGCCGTAACGGCCGCCGCTTACCTGTGGGGGCCGGCCCTCAAGGTCCCATGGCAGCCCCGTCCCGTCCCGCGGCGGGCAGACGGGCTCCCGATTCTTTGTGGCGCGGAGGGGAGCGGGTACGGATCCTGTCAGCTCATGTGACACGGCGAGCTCAGACTCCCGAGCTGTTTCTTGCCGTTTTTTCCTCCCCTCTCCCCCCTCGCCCCTGCCCGCCCTCCGCCGGCGCTCACGGCAGGCCCCGCAGCCGGGCGCGGGTCTCAGGCCCGACTGGCTGCTGGCAGAGCAGTGGCGGCGGGGGAGGAGGAGCCGCCGGCGGGGCGGGCTCCCGCGGCAGGGCCGGGCGCGAAGGAGGGCTCTGGCATCTCACAGCGCTGCCTGGAGAGGGAGGTGACGGGGGAGGGCGCTGCCCCGGGCCACCACACCCCGTCATATGCCGCCCCCCTCCCCGGCTCCCGCTCTCGACCCCGCTTCCTGAAGAGTGGGCGGTGCCGCGGCCCCCCCTTCCACCTCTCCCCGAAGCCTCGGTGGGATCGGCCTCTGCCCCGGCCCGGCAGGCCCCGCTCCGGGGCGGCAGGGCCCCGCTGTGGCGGGGGAAAGGGAGCCGCAGTGGGCCTTGGGGCAGGCGCCGGCTTTCCTAGAGGAACGGCCGCCTCACAGTTAGGGGGGTGTTGCGAGGGCCACAAGGGTGTCAGGTAGGCAGGGGCTTCGCCGGCCTCCCTTAGCGTGGGCTAGGAGTGGGTGACACGGGCCCCTGAACGGTGGGTTTGTTCCCTTCTTGAGGCTGATGCATAGGCCTGGGCCTGCTGCAGCAGTCTGGAAAGTAAATAAAAACGTAATTACGCGCGTTCTAGTTGGGGCTCGTAATAAAAGAGAGGAAAACCCCTCGTTTTCTCTAGAAGAGATCAGAGAAATAGCAGTACTGAGTCAGATCATCATCCTGCCTCTGAGAGTGCTGAACAGGCAAACTCTTAAGACTGGCTGTTGGCTCCAACAAGCGGGCTGTGACACTGCCCCAGAAGAATCCCCCATGACCTGGTAATCCTGTGGTCAGGCACTGCCTGACCCACAGCTGAGGTCTTCGTATTTAACAGCTTCCAAACGAGTTTTTCTTCAATGCATTCAGTCTTTTTTTTTTTTTTTTTTTTTTCTTTTTCCCCCACCATGTGAAATTTTCATATCTGCTACATCATGCAGCAAGCATCCATCTCACTTCTTTGGGCAGCATTTAGTCATCTCCTTTTGTTTGCCAAGCTTACGTGGGGGGCAGAGAAAGATCACCTTTCTGCAGATCTTTAATGCCCCAATATGCCATTTTTCTTCACAAGACAAGTCTGTAAAACATTATACCACCAAGCCAGGCAGTATATAGGAAGCATAGATGACATTTTATCAGAAATGTGGACAGCTCAGAAAACCTTGGACTCCCTCATCAAATACAACCACAAATCCAATGAGCAGCTTCACTGCTGCTCTAGTCAGTCCCAAGATTGCTCCTGCACCGGCACCAGCTTTCTAGACCCCGCAACTGACATAAAAAATGGGACCCTGCAAACTAGCACATACCCAAGAACCTACAGACCATAAAACTTCCTCTGTGAAGCGGATGCAATAAGACCAGCAGCCATCCAAAACGCACCAAGCAGCTGTGAGATGCAGCCAGCCCTGCAGATATTGTTGCACCTGCTCTGAGGGGAACACTGGTGATCTGCTTTATTTAGCAAGGTCACTCTTCCAGCAAAAGAGATACAAATATAGTACAATAAAGATATGACAGCAACAACAGCAATTTTAGAAAATCACTTTTCACGGAATCAAGGTTTGTTTGGTGTTTGTCTAGTGCAACTAAAATTAACAGGGACTGGAAAAGTCTCTGACCACATTAGCTTTTTGCAAATTTGTTTTTCTGCTTTTTATTTTAGTCTCTACTGTAGCATTCCTCTCCTGCAACCACGTGCCCCTGATAGCCATAATATTCCACTCTAAAATCCACACATAAAATAATCTCTTAAATTACTGTCTCTGAAAGATTTTTTTTTCCCAGTGCCTCTTCTCCTAACCTTCAGGCTGTCCCTTTCCCAGCTTATTACAGGAAGCAAATCCTCAGATGAAAACACATGAAATAATAGAACCAGATACCGCCAGAGCATCAAACATGAAATACGCCAGTACCGCTCCACAGACAGCATAATCAATGCCCTTCCTCCCACAGCTAAACCGCAGAAATTCTTTGTTCCTGCAAGTACTCATCCCAAATCTCTATGGTTCATCACTTCATCCAGCACACAAGATAGCCCCACAAAAAGCATGTGAATAAAACTAAATAATTGCTGTCCCAGAACAAGCGCGTACAGCCAGTCAATAAAGGACAGAAACACGTACTCATCATTAGGAGAGTATTTGACAGATAGCAACAACTCAAATCCCTCAATCCTTACCCCAAAGGAGACCTACAAAATGTTCCCAAAAGATGAAGCTCGGAATAAAAACTTATAATCCCTGGATACTAAAGCTTGTGGATGTTGCCTTCCTAGCCTGTTACAGCCTCCCTGCTGGCCTCTCCCTTTGTCACCAACACAAACAACCCTTTTTTGCTCGTGGTCCAGCAGAGAACCAGCAGCCTGTCAGTCACTTCTGCTCACACCCCTTTGCGCTCCATAGGTGCTCCTTTCTTTTCTCAAGTGGTCAAATAGATTAATATAATTAGATTAAACTAAGAGAAATTGCATCTAACCTGTAGTTAGCTTGAATATTGCTGCTTTCTGTCAGATCTGATAAAGAGACCCTGAGCCCAAAAGCTTGTTTGCTTTTTCCAGCTCTATCAGTTGATCTAATAAAAGATATTACCTTTCGCCACAAACCTTGCTTCCCTAGGATCTTTAGACCATCATGGCTACAACACCACATTTACTTTTAATGTCTTGCCTGCCTTAACCGATTCTTCCAGATTCTCTTATCTGTGAAATAGGATATGAAAAAATGCATTCCCCTCTGTATCAATTCTTATACTGTTTTCATAAATGTAATATCCAAGTACCTTCTAGGACTGCATTAGCTGATCCGACTAACTTCTGTCACATGGAGGGTTTGTTTTCCTTTTTCTTGTGCTCTCCCCAGTAAGAAAATGATGCATGGAGCAGAGTTGTTTTGTTTCATGAGAGTTTTTTGGGTTTGGGGTTTTTTTTTTCATTTCCTCTATTCACATTGTTCTACGTTTATACCAGAGAAAATGAGGACGGTGGCAATTTCTGTGATAGACCTTATTTCCCAGGGAAGTTAATTTCAGAGCGTTGAGCCACCCGTAGAAAGATGTCTCCTGCACAAAGCAACATTTTAATATGTCATCCCCCAGCAAAGAAAAGCTAATCTGTATTCTTGACATTTGGGACAGAAACTTCCTAAGGAAAGAAAAGAGTTTCCCTTTCTCCAGAAAGAGTTTCAACCCGTGATCCTCAGTATGTGACGTTCAAACAGATTGTTGGAGATTATTAACATACAGGCCAGCGTTCTACACAGTTATATATAGGAAAATCTGGAAACCAAAAAGAGTAAGATGCCTTTTAATTGCATTGAAGCAGACTATCGTAGGACAGCTTGGAGGAGAAATGGTGGAGACAGACTATTTCACACTAAAAAATAGAGAGGATTTACTTATGTGTAAGGAATCACACTGCTGTTCCTCAAAGAGGAACCCTAAGCGATCCCACGTGTCTAAAAAGGCAGTAGGTACAACATACAAGCTACTGAAAGATAGAATCTGAGGTGAAGAGAGGAATCGTCTGTGCTCAAGTACAGAAAGCAGAAATACCAGAAGACCTCAGAGAGACAGTAGACAGCAGATTTAATATGTTTTTGCAATGTGATACGGCAGCAAAAATCATGCAGTTAATTTAATTTGGGGTTGTAAAGGCAGAGACCTCAGAGATATAGGCAATAGTCACATTTTTTAATATAGTGGTGAGACCGCAGTTTGAAGACATGTTTAGTTCTGGACAACTCGGTGCTAGCTAGATGTCAACAACTTGGAGGGAAATAAAAAAAAGAGGAACATAAAATGATAAAAAAGCTGGAAGGGATTACAGCCTGTGTAGGTTGGCCAAATAACAACTGTGAAGAGCATCATGGGAACTGCATATGAGAACTTCAGGGGTGCAGAAGCACTAGGGAGCAAGAAAGACTGTCTAGGGTTGTCTGGGGGAATATAAAGGGTATAAAAGTGAATTAAATTATGCAAAGGAAACATTAATCTACAAGACTGCAAGACGGCATCCCAGAAGAGCTCCCATCACCTGATTCACACAAGACTGGATGGAGCAAAGCACACAAGAAACCACTTAAGAAACCCTGACTGCAGGAAGGGATTAGATGTGGACAATATACCTTTGGGACCATTTAACCGCCCAGTAACTGGGACGTCTACAGAGCAATAGGTCTCAGCCCAGTACATGGTGGCAATTTTCCTCTTTCTGCACCATTGCTGGAGACACTTGTAGACCAAAATAACCATGCTTAGTTCCAGCAGGTAACCATGGAGGGAGTTGGGGTGTGTATGGGGGGGTGTATTATCAGAATTTTTCCCTTTTAATAGTGTGATTTTCTTGAGAGGTCACTGGCTCATCATCTGGTAAAGATAGTGGTGATGGCACATGTGTGTTTTAATACTGTCACCATAACATTCCCTCAGATTACACAGACCTTTGGGTCTATGTCCTGGACAGCACTTACCTCTCCCAAGAAGTCTGTGGCACCCAGATACAGCAGTTCATTGAAATGAAAAAAAATCAGAGGCTTTATTATTCCTTAGTTAGAGGGACGAGATCAAGATAAGTTCTTTTTCTCACGTAGGAAAGCCAACTTGCACTTGTACCCGTAACACCTTTACATCACACTGTGCCATCATATATTCCGGCCTGCCTGTCAGACTGAAAAGGAGACGTGACAGTATAATATGTTCCTCCCAAGCAAGAGCTGATAGACCGTGTTGCTGCTTATCCTGGATGTGCCACACATACATTGCTGGGAGTGGGGAGAAGAGAAAAAAAAACAAATCCCAAACAATTTTATAAATGTTCTATAAGGGGTTTGAATGTCTTTTCTTATTTGGTCTGTATTTTTTTAACAACACCCCTTAGGAAGGCATGTGCAGCAATAATTATCAGTCCAGCCATACACAAAGCACACAAAGGTATAGTCCCCCATAACTGTTGACGTTAAATGGCCTTTCTCTACATAGAAATGTCACGACTTTCATGAAGGGAACTTTTCTGCTTATTTATTTAAATGAAAAACATGGCCTAACGTGCACGAGCATACAGCAAATAAAAGTGTACTAACATTTGGGTTTGTGATAGTCTTGTAGTGAACTGCTGAAGCATATGCTAAAACTAATTCACCACACACTCCTAGTTTATCATGAACCTCTGACTGTTTCACTTGCACTCTGCCTAATGGCTCATCTTTCTCAGGACAACATATGTTACAAACCTCTCTGCAATTTCATGCTCTTACCTTGCAGGCTATGTTTAAAGGGGGAAAAAAAGTGTTTTCTCCTGTCTTTTAAACATACCTCTTGCCTAAGTGCTAGGACAGGCACTGTCAGCTCTGAAAATTCAAGATTAATCAAGCAATTAAGAATTGATATCGAGTGACTTATCATGACTGGAATTGAGAGATGATGCATTCATTTCATCTCTGCTAGAACTCAAAATAGCTAACCTGATTTTTATGGACAGCAAGATTATTTTAAATCTTTTGAGGGGGAGAAGAAGCAGCATTACAGCTCCTTCTATTGAACTGATTTCTTCAAAACCCCCATCTGCGTTTCGCACGTTCCTTAGCAAAGGGCTGGTCTACACAGAGGGCCATGCCAGAAGAGGTGCTGTACTTCAGATTCACACCCTGCCTTAATCTGAATGAGTCTGAAAGCATACAGAAATCCCGAGAGAGCAAAAGCTGAGCTGAAGTTTTACTTTCTCTTCCCCGTGTGCTAGCACAGTGCAGCCCTGCTTGAATAAACAACCCAACCGAGCAGGAATTACATCACCTCAAAATTGTGGTTTCCTTTAAACATTAAAAAGAATGGCGAGCATTTCCATTCATGTAATTATCAGCATTATCACCTCTCCTCACACCTCCTTCTTATCCAGCGTCTAACTGTTGGGATGGTGGGGACTTCCCTGCCTCCCAAGCGAGCAGAGACAGCCTTTGCGACTCAGCTGCAGCCATTTGCTCTTCCTTGCCTAAACCCTCTCGACAAGCTCATGAACTTCTTCAGCAGTCAGGAAGACTTTATGGAGTGGACGGGCAGCAACTCATCACATTCCCTCCATAAACATTTCTTTGGGGAATTACAACATACATAATTGGTCTTTCTATGGTAATTTGGCTCTTAGGAGCTTTCCTTACTGCCAAAATGGTGGATACCTCTGTAAAAGAGAGCAGTGACTTCTCCTGCAGCTCTGCTACCTCAGCAAACAGACCTTGGCCAGGCAGACATGAGCTTGATCGAAACCTGCATGAGAAATCAAAAATGAAAAGCAAAGTGCTGCAGAAACCGGTGATGGTGACTCAGGAAGAAACTTCCTTTTTTTTCCTAAGCTCAACAGCTCCTGCTTACCCAGCTACCGGCTCCTACCTGGACAACCTGATACAAATAAGAACCTAGGAACCTGAATTTTGTTCCCAACTTCACCTCTGACTATCTGCAGTTTTGGAGAAGTCATTTAACCTCCCGAGTCTCCATTTTTCCATGTATGAAGGTGAAACATCATACTGAGTCTTGCAAAGACTTTTGAAATATTTAATTTTCATGGCATGTGTTAGTGCCAAAAGCACCGTTAGCAGCATTATGGGGCTAATTCCCTCACAAGGGAAGGGAGGAAGCTCACTGTGGTACAGGTATTTCAGGTACAATTATTACCCTTGGAAGTGCTCAGATATCATTACATAAAATTGTAGGCAGACCAATCTTTCAGATGGGATAGAAACCAGAGGCCCTGACTGGTTATTAAAAGATGTAACATTTTGAAGAAGCCCGTATGTTAGCTTTTCCATCTTCACCCTGTTCCAATTTTGTTAATTACATTCTGACTCCTTAAAGCAGGGTGGCTGACCTGCCTGGCCCTACCAGCTGTATATCTAAATCTTCATGTGGCCCAGAGCGATGCAAGACAACCCACAGATTTCAAGGAGCTGAAGGAAAAGAGGAGCTCCAGGAGAGGTTCATCGGCTGGTGAGGAGAAGGGCTCCCTCCCAGAACGGGGCAGTGCCAGTGTGTGGGCTGTGGCAGCCCTCCCCTCCTGCCTAAACGTTCCTCACCTCAGGAGCTGACAACCTGGCCTCCTGCGTCACTGCTCACAGGAAGTTGCCTGGTATTGTCAAAGCACCATCACGCTTTGTCCCCAGGCAGCTGTGACCTTGCAGCACTGGTGCTGTGAACCGTTGCAGCTCCACAGCTTGTAAAGCAGGTTGGCAGCTTAAAGGCCTGGTTATTAATAGTGAAGTACCTAGTAACATACTAGTTACTAATAGTAACTTGCATTTCTATTTTATCAATAACTAAGAACAACATTTTATCCCAGACAGTAAGTGCAGACTGGTTTGCTCTAGAATCAAGCAAAAGAAGACATTGAAGGTGCACATTCTCCTCTTCCCTTGGAGATCAGGTAGTTACTGGTGCTCTCTGACCTTCTCCTTTTTTATTTATAAACTCTTGATGATACTTCACTATGGACAGCAAATCTTGACCATCACAGAATCCCAAAACACAGATAGAGCGATATCTGAGCCTTCATCAGCTTCCTGACACAGCAAAGAAGAGTAGCAGCATATGCTGCAAAGGATTTTTTCATTGATACACAGTAAATTTTCCCAAACTCAAGATAAGCTGCCATTTCCAAACGGTGAAAGAAAGTGGTGGCAGCTCCAAGCAGCCGCCAACGTCTGGACTTTGCATTTCAGATGCCAGCCTGACCCAATGTCAGGCTATCAGCAGCCACTCACCTATCAGCAGCCACTCACCTGTTCCTCACATGGGCAGCACTGTGCCAACATGCTGGTATCTGAGGCAGCGATTGCTCCAGACTTCATGGATGCAAAGGAATGGAACCTGTCCTGTCCCCATCTCTTCACAGGTGCTGGTGGCACCTGGGCTATGGCGCAGAGCTGTGAGGGATGCCAGAGGCAACAACCCCGGGGGCAGAAGACAGTCATGGCTGAGGATGTTCTGCATGGCTGTAGGAGCCCACCTCAGGGAGTCTGTGGTCTGGGGCTACTAGGGGAGCTGGCAGGGGGATGTGGGCAGGCAGGGGACAGGAAAGGGAGCAGAGAGGACCTAGGGCACCATCTGGTGGCTTCACGCACTGCCTTCCCTAAATCCCTGTCTCACTGGGTCACAGCATTGCATGACCAAGGGCTGAAGAAACACCAGGTCTTTCCAAGGGACAGCCCAGAAGGAAGAAGAGACCCCTGCCCTTGGTCCAGACTCTCACATCCTCAGGGTACCTCTGGGTGGGACAAACCAGAACAGTAATAACCATTTCATTTGGGTGATGGTCAGTCAAGCACCTCCCTTGATAAAGAACCAGTCCTAGCTGGGTCTTTAGACACTATGCCCTACAGATGATGGACAGTAGCAACACTTCTGAGAAGGAAAAAAAGGAGAAGACAGAAGCAATGAAGGAGGACACTTTGGACTACACCTTGGACATACATTTCATTGTCGTTATCCACCACAACAGGGTCTTTCTTGTCTACAGATAAAGGCAAAATATAGTTGGCATGTTTCATACAATAGAACAGTACCCATGCAAGAGATTCTCTGCAGAAAAGGATGAAACCAACAAGCCAATGAACTGCTCAAGTGCATCCAGTTTTTTGCTGTCTCAAACTAGGATTTGCTGTAAAGCATTACGAAGGGGTTGTTTTAAAGGGACTAGATGGCCTCAGTGTCACCAACACCCTTTGCAGCAATGCCAGCTAAGACAACATGGTGAGATGATCACAGTGAGAGACTGCATCTCTCAGGACCAAGGGCTCATGCCTGGTGGACAGGGCAAAGGATCCTAGTGCTAACACGGCACCTCCTTTAGAAGGCAGGCACTGCATTTCCACCTCATACCACTGCTTACTTTGACAATGGGTCTCCACTTCCTTGAAATCCAGTCAATACAAAGGGATAATTCAACACCTGGGAATCAAAGATTATGCCACCGTAACCTGAGGGCATGCTCTGTGGGTAAGAGCGCTGTGGTGGGGGAAGCAAGTGGAGCTGTGGCCCTTAGGGTCACAGTTTTAAAGAGGAATCCATTCTCAACATTCATTTTAAAGCAAAACTTGTAAACACAACAAGACAGTTATCACCTCTCAACTTTCTGGAGCTGGGGAAGCTGATCCTTAATTTTCCTTTTTTTTCCAATTGCTCAACAGAGCAATTAAAAATGAACTCCTTTCCTCTTGTTAGTAATACTAATTTTCTGCATCTATTCTCATAGGCCATACAGCCAGGTAGGACAAAAAGATCAAATGACTGCCTTTTTCGTGAACAAATCTCTGCCACAGAGTAGCTATACCAATATTATATAAACTATATTTCCTAGTCTCTCCTACCTGTGCCTGAAGGCATTTCCTCATACCTCCTTGGAAAATTCCATACCATTTAAAAACACCCCTGTTCTCACAGTCTTCTGCTTTATACCTTTCTCTGTCACACACCCTGATGCTACTGTGGCTGCCCATGGCACACGATGCTAAAGAAGAGATATTAGCTTGTGGCTACGTAGCTTCAAAACTTCCTTTTTCTCATGCAGCAGTCTTTTACCCTTGCAGGGCCAATCCAAAGCCCATTGAAATCAACACAGCGACTCCCCCCGACTTTGGCAAGCTTTGGCACACAGCCCAAATCCCCAGACTTGGCAGTGCTGCTTGGAAATTTTTACTTTTTCACTTAATTGATCAGAACCTGGTGTGATTCTTCCACTGCTTTAGCACTGAGTGTTCTAGAATAGCCTTTTCTATTCCAAATACCATTCTTCCTCTCATGTTTCATTTTATACAGCTTCAGCTACTTAATATATAGAATTGTTCAGGCATAAATGTAAGAAACACACTATTTTAAAAGGTAACAGAAAGAGAAGACAAATCAATTCACTGCAACATGACATCCTTGCCAGGAAATTTCCAGTAGCACTCAGTATTTTTAGCATTAAAAAATTTAAAAAGCAAAACACAAAAACTAAGCAGCATTATTTTGAAAGTTTTCACTTTTCATCTAATCCACCAACTTCTGCTGAATATTTTATTGCCATTCTGCAACATATTTATAATTCATCTCATCATTTCTTCAAATTTTTTAAGGAGAGGAATTGTTATACCTGTGCAATCCTCTGTAAATTCTTCTGTGAACACAAATGTTTTCTGGTCATATTAGTAAACACTAAAATTGTCGACTTCAAAAATATTTATTTATAATTCTCACAGTCACTTAACAAATGGAAAATGGGTCTAATAAGCCACGCTGTCTATTCATTGCTCTTTCTGAAATGAATTCCTCAACACTGGGAAGAGAAAAATCATTTTCCTGTGGTTAAAGAAAGTCCAAATTGCATGTTTGAAATCTCTTCTAATAAAAAGAGCAAAGCAATAAGCGGATTATCTCTTTAAACATAGTATAGGAAGGCTGCAGGCCCCGGAGACATTTTCCATAGCCTCTATCTCTGATGCATAGCAACATTATCTTCAACTAGAGAGGGTCCTATGACCCTGGAGCTCAATTTTAATTTGATCTTCTTCTTTAAAGAGGTTTCTATGATTCCTCTCAAGTTATGCGGCATATTCTTATTTTGGGTTGGTTTTGTTTGGTTGTTATTTTGTTGTTGGTTTTTAATCCAAGATAAAACAGCTTCAGCTTTTTGATCCACTGGTTTGATCGCGTTATATGGATATTTAATGTAACCTCTTCCGTATCAGAACTAGAATATGCATCAGCACAAATGGTAGGCAAGTTCCAGCTGACAGGAGAGAGAAGAGCTTGCATAGAAAATTCACCTCTAGGGCCTCCCTCCAACTTAGACCAGTTCTAAGTTTCAGAACTGGTCTACCCGGCCAAATAATGTATGAGGGCAGGGATAAAGGAGCCTTACACCCTTGTTGGGAAACACTGGCCAGCTGAAACAAAGGCAAGCCTATTGATTTTGGTGGGGCAGAGGTACCACGCCTGCTTGCACAGAGGCTCAAAATCTCAAGCGATAACAATGCCCATTGCCAAGAAGAACAGGAAATTGGGGAGCTCAGCTCGGACTTTTCTGGGCTGGAACCTGGCCCCAGACCCGCTTGGTTTATGCAGCCCCAGCAAGGGAGTTTCCTCGGGTTCCCACCTCCTTGTTCCTCTTCCTTGTTCTGGAAAGGGCACTGCCACCGAGACATGTTGCCAGGCAGGGATATTTTCTCTGTTTTCCTTTTCTGCATCTTTATCTCTGTCTGTGCATCCAGTCCTCACCGTATACTGCTGATATTGCTGAAGGGAAATCATTTACTTGGAGGCACTGATTTGAGTCGACTGAGTATGGTCACAGCAGGCATCTGTGACTACTTGATGGGATTAGCAGATTATGAGAAAGCATGTTTCACTGTGGGGTTCCTGAGAAAGGAAAAATAGGCAGGTGGATGCTTGGATCTTGGTTAAACTATGCATGAAGGCCTGATGGCCATGTCAGGAGAGCTGTAGGCACAGGATCAGATGGGCTGCTGCAGGTCAGGATTGGAAGATCAAGCCAGCAAGCAGGGAGGTCTCTGGATTGTCCTATCATTTACAGAGGATCAAGATTTAACTATTTATTTCAGCCAGACCAGGTGAGAGAAACCTGCACAGATCCCATCTGCACCAATTCTAGGATATGTGGCAGTGCTTGACAAAAGCAGCTTTTCTTTTGCATCAAATGGCTTTGTTGCAAAATAGCTTTGCTGCATCAATACAGACTGAGCCCCAGTGGGATTTGAACAGATGCATTCTGTTGTTAATGAAGGGCAGTTTAGAAGGAGCCAGGGGTTCACAAGTCCCTCCTGGTTGTGCCCTGAAGTCGCTGTGGATCTCTGCAGAGAACTGGGGATGTAAGAGAGTAGTTCTGCTGTGCAGAAGGATGTCTGGTCCACATAGGGTCAGATTTTCCCTGTTAGATATTCTCATACAATGTATCAGAGGATTCTTCTAGAGCTGCTTGCTTCTTAGGTGTCTGCAGAATGATGAAAAGGAGGAAAAAGAAATGGAGGAAAATTATTCAAAAGACGATGAATTAATTCTTAATAAGCAGACACTGACGTTTGTTCTGTTAGAAATGGCTATAAGCGATCCGCTGAAACGGAAGTCGCTACAGTGAGAAATGTTGCTCTGCCAGAGATGAACGTGACTAATCCAGCCCCAGGGATAAAGATGCCTCCTTCACTTGTCACTCTTCCCCCAAAAAGCTGTCAGACAGGGAGGGGAGGGAAAATTGGACTTGGTAAAAAAATGAATCACTTTGGATTCTGTGAAGGAGGAATTCCCTGACCTCCTCAATCCTGTTTCTTCAACAGTTGAGTCTATTCCTCACAACCATTCCTTGTGTAGACAAGGCGCTGACAGACTGATATTTTAAGCACTGTGTGGCACAGGCCTGCTGTAAGCAAGGTTACACAGCAAGTAGCTGAAATGCCACTGGGTGAATGAAGCCCTACCTACACTAGCATTTTCTCTGTTGCCACCACTGTAGGGAAACATTTTACAAAAGTGCTGAGTGCGGGCACCTCCAAAGCATGCAGCTTTAACCTCTTGCTACCCAAGCTGTCTAACAGTCCAGCGCGACAGCATGCAAATGCTGTTCTTTCAGGGACTCTGCCCTGCTTCCCTTTACAGCTCCCCCTCTATGCGCAGCATCCCACAACGGCTGTCCTGGACACTCCACAGTGGAGTCTTAGCCACCGTTCAGCAACCCCAGCTCCCACTCACAGGCCAAACCCACTGTCCCACAAGTCTCGCTCTCAGGGAAAACATCCTGTTATATTCTGGCACAGCCCGCTGGAGAACAAGTGTCCCAGGCAGTCACAGCCCAGGATGACTGAGAAGGAAGCTGCTCAAGGTGCTTGCAACAGTAGTGGAAAGTGCAGTCAAATTCTCCTGCGCAGAGATCACGGGGCCCTGCCACTCGCACTTCCCTTCCTTCTGACCAGCACAAGAACTGAGGACACTTGGTGGTGTCTGTTCTTGGTGTAAGAGCTCATCCCATCCCCTCTCTTTGCTTTCTTCTCCTTTGTTTCTCCCATCTCTGCTTTGACCTTTACCCAGCCTTGGCTGAGACTCCCAGTGCCAGATCCACTCACAGACAGATGCTCCTTTGCTCTTGCCTTGTTGCTTTGCTCCAGCTCTATTTTACAGACTCGGTGCCCCTCAAAGCAGCGGCTGAGTGGTGTGGGCCACACACAAGAAATTCAGTGCAGCCCAGACAGCTCCATGGTAAGGAAAAAACCCCACACATACTGCATCTCATCATCCAGACTGAAACATTTCAAAGGGGGCAACTGATAAAGGTATACAGAAGAATAAATAGGACAGGAAAGAGGGATTAGGACATACTGTGCTCCCGCTCCAACTAATTCAAAATGCAGCAAGAACACAAAACCGGGGATGCTGTCTTTTTCTAGTACATATGATAGACTGGGGTATAAGACAGCCTATATAAAACTACCCATCCTTCCCCTCAATGATCAGATACCTGCCACTGCCTTTGCTACCACCAACCACTGTGGTGCCACAGCAATAACTGCAGGAGGCCAGTGGCCTTGGGACCAGACCACATGGCAAGTAGCTCTGACACAGAGAAGGCCACTTGATTTTAGACCACCTTTTCCTAAAAGGTGGTAGTTGTGAAAATGCTTCAGATACTGCAAAATACAGTCCTTCATGAAACAGAGGGATGGTGCCAACGGAAGCTGGTGCCATGCTCCACACTGCACAGGCAACCTGGGGAACTCTCCCCAACAGAACGTAAGTGGGAGGAAGCAGGAGACATTTTTCAGGAACATTTTCCAACGTTAGTAAGAGTGAATCTATTTTTTAAGAAGATAAGAGGTCTGGAGGGGAAAAGAACAATGACGTTCTGAGGACAGGAGGGAAATGTTTCCTGGGGTGCCTGGTGATGCAAGTTTTGTCCCCATGAAACAGCTGATGCCTGCCAAAGGGAGGGTCGAGGCCTGTGTGGGCCTCTGGTCTCCTTCATGTGGTCCCCACAATTGATCTGCACTTGCACATTTGGAGTTGCAGCTACTTTCACTATGAGTGAATTTAGTTCCTTGCCTCTAACTCGTAACTCCCAACCCAGCAAGAAGATCTGAGCTGAAAACGTACCCACACTGCCTTTTCCTGAGCCCTAGAGCTGCCAGAGACTGTATCAGCGCAGCCTCTGTTCAGACCATCTTAGCTTCTGCTACCATGAAATGGCTCTCAGGTGCTTAATGCTGGCCAGGGTCTGCCCCCATTGCACAGATTCCTGTACCCCAGAGGACTTCTCAGCTGCCTAAATAATCTGGAAAGGGCAATAGTGGGGACCAGCATCTGGCCAACTCTCCATGAATGTCTGTCCTGTTCAGAGGAAGCAGCAAAGCCAAACCCCTCAATGCCTTTCAGCGTATGTCATACAGCAAAGCATCTGCATGAAACCAGGACTGCCAGAACTGGTAGAGTTGCAGGATCAAGGCTTCTGCCGGAAGAGGGAAGATAGGATACATGTGCAGCCCAGCTGGTGAGTGGATGCCACGTCCCGTTTTCCCCTTGGAGAAGGAGAAGAAGAAGAAGAGTGGAGACACTTACTGCCTGCTAGGGCCAGGTGGGTGACTCTGTGGGTTTTCTTCCCCCATGTGGTCAGTGCATAAGGGAACTCTCCAAGAACAGGGCCCCAGCCCTTACCTTCCCTGGAGGACTCTTTCTGGGTGACGGGTTGTTTGTGTTGTTCTCAAGGATAGAATAGACATCAACTTGCTGCAAATCCAAGCACTGCACAGGGAAGAGAGATGAGAGCAGGGGTCAAACAAATTACTTAGGTTTAAGACAACTAATTTCCCACTGGGTTGTTCCCCAACTCATGCCTGACATCTTTTAGGAACTCCTGCCACTTCCAAAATTTTGATGTTCCTGACCTGAACTTGGACAAAAAGAAAATCCTTTCCTCCTGAAATCTTTGCAATGCATCATCTTCCTTTTTCAGGCTCACAGAGATGGGCTTTGATGTTACCTACCCTGCATAAGGCAGTGGAAAACAATGCCAATGCCCCTGCCCCCCTCTGCTCCAGATTGTCCCAGCATAAAGACCTCTCTGACACATGAAAGGATATTGTGCACCATGGGTGCAGGTAACCAGCAGTGCTCTTGCATTGCCCAAGACTGTTTAGATGCCTGACACCCAGAAGCTCTTGCTCATGGTTATTCTGGGCACACAAGGGTGAGAAAAGAGTTGAGGCTGAGGTCCTGAAGCACAGGGGCTGTCGAAAATGGTAAACCCTACATTAGGCATGATTTCTATTTATTTTCTGGGATTTTTTCCAACCCAGAACTCTCCTTTCTTCTTAGAGTGAGCAAAGAATAATAAAAAAAGTCAATACACTCCCAGGCCCTCAAACACATCTGTGGTCCCACACAGTTACATAGAGAAATACACGCCCTACATGTGTGTATGCACCCGTTGGTCCCCCAGGTAATCGTGTCACAAGAGATGCGTGTCAGTTTGAGTGATGTTCCAGATCTGCCTGAAGGATCAAACATAACAATCAGGAGGACTTTTCCATGTGTGTTTCAAGGATGACAGCAGGTTGCCAAGGTGGCTGTTTCTCTGGCAACAGGAAGATGGGAGGAGCTCCGACCGCAAGAGGGGCAGATGGTATTAGTGGAGAGACTGCAAAGGAGCAAGCCACCCTGCAAAACAGAGCGAGGAGAACAAGCAAAACATGGGGGCTTGATTCTGGGGCTGCCAATCACCTGAACCCCCATCATTTCATCTGGAGTTGCAAACACTCAGCATCTTTTGGGATCATGGCCAGCAGGATGGTGGTTTGAACAGGACCAGGTGATAGAGGAGCAGCATTTGGGAAGAGGGCTTGGAACAAACAGGCACTCAGACAGCAGCGGCCCACAGTGAACGGAGCACCACATGGCCCTCTCATTCCCACTCCTCCTCTGGGAACAGTCAAATCATTTCACCTGTCTGCTTCCCACTCCCAACAGCCCGCTTGCCTACACAGACATTCCCAACTATGTGCACACAGAAAATCCCATTTCCCCATCCTCATTTCCAATTCTCTCTGTGATGCTCACAGTGAGGACTTCGTCCCATGTGCTGCACTCCCAGCAGCCTGGCTCTGTGTCCCCTTGGCAGGACAGGCAGCCTCTTTCACTGCTCTAGTCTGAAGCCACTCACAAGCAAGAAGGATCCTTTTGGTGTCTAGCCTCCAGAGAAGATTCCCTCTCTTGACAAGCTCTCTTCCCATGGAGGCTGTTGACAATTCTGGTCCTTTGCTGGCCAGTTGGAAAGCTGGTGTCTCCAACCACCATTTGCAAATTAATTACTTTTACTTGGTCACTGACCACCTGCTACTGTCACAGCAGAGACACACAGGCCTCTCTCCTCCCCACTGGCAGATGCCTTCCCGTCCCTGAGCAGTCTCCTTGGCTCCCTCATACTGGGAAAAGCTCCTGTGCTCTGGAACCCGTCTGTGCCGCAGAAGTTCTGTTTGCTGCTCAAAAAGCTTGTTTGAAGTCTAAAGCGGATGAAGTGAGTCCATCAGTTGATTGTTTTTTCCAAGCTGCTCGTTAACTAGGCAGCTAAGCTGGAAGACAGAGGAAAATACAGGTTTGGGTCTGGGCAGTGCAGTGAGGCAGAGCAGCTCCAGAGCTGCAGGACGACAAAGAGGTGAAGGAACATCTGGCAGTGTCATAGGAACAAAGTGGGTGCCCAGCTGCACCCTTATTACCAGGACCTTTTGCTACCTGCTGCTTTTGACTGCGTATACCCACCCCCAGGGACCATGAGATAAATGGTGGCACCTGGTAGAGCCAGTGGGGAAGGTGTTTGCTCTTAAGGAAGTTCAGCAGGATGGCTTTGCAGAAGGTCTGCTAGGATCCTTCCCATGCCAGGGGTGAGCCTTGCTGCTCTGTAGGATAACCCAGAGCATTTAATGAGCTGCACGCACCAGCCAGTTCCACGCCCTTACTTTGATGTCCAGTGCTGCCTCCTGCTCCTCCTGCTCTCAGCTCCAGGCCTGCAAGGACATTGTGGTTCCCTGACCCGACATTTTTCCAGACTCTGACCTCTTGCTTTTCCCCCCAGATAGCACATATGACACATGCTGGCCTCCTGCCTCATCCCCTAATCTCTGACCTCCTTCTTTATCTCATCACTTGGAGTTACTTCTCACTTGTCCTTCCCTTTTCCTTGCCTTAGCTTACCAGTGCTGACCACAGATTTCTGCCCTCCCCATGAATTAAGCACTAAGTGGTCAACACCCCATTTAACACCGACAGGTTTTTCACAATCCACCTAATATCAAACACAGTTTGTGGGGCTGGCTTCACACCATGCAGAGTCCCAACAAAATTAGCAGCAGGGCACCAGTCATCTTTCAAAGAAAATAAGGTTTGTGGACTTTCCGCTCCCCCCACCTGTCCTGAGGGCTCATTCAATGCAGGGTGACCATCCCAGGACTCTCTCCCCCATTAACTTTCCCCTTCCACCTTGCAGCTCCGTGCTCCCCCCTCCTCACCTTGCAGCCCTTCTCGTACCACATGGGAGTTGCTGCTTCATGCCTCAACAAGTCACCCCACAACAGCTGCTCCACGGTAAACTAACCTCCAGTGGGTGGGCTGGTACCCCCCAGCACGCAGGAGATGGTCCGAGGCTGCTTGCAGCTCTGCCAAGGAGGGCCGAGCCACTTTTACCCTGCACACCGGGCTGGCTAAGAGCCCTGCACAGCTGGCACTGGTGAACGGGCTTCGGGGGAAGGCCGGCTGGGCCAGGTCCATAGGGCTCCTGCAAGCACAGGGGCCCAGCCAGCTCCCGTGACTGCCTGTGCCTAAGGCTGGCTCTGCTGGCTTGCTATATTAGCCTTAGTGGGGCCTCCTGAACAGAACAACATGATGAAACATGTAATTAAGATGGAGCTAAGGATGCATGACGAGGCTGACTGAGCGAGAAATGGATTTGATTTTTTTTTTTGTCTCCTTGCAGAAATCATCCACTTCAGCAGGAAACTACCCATTCAGATTTTTATAAGCCCGAATTAAAAATAAATTACTTGATACAAACGAAAAGGTTTATAACCTGCAACCTCCTTTACCCAAAGTTTTGCTTTTTGCACAGAATAAACACATAAAATATATAATGCTTTCTTTTAAACCTCTAATCCAAAAATGAAAGGGCCACAAAATGGTGCCCCCCCCTGCAAAGTGAGAATAAGAAGAGAGCAGGCCCATCCTCTTTTTCACATCTGCCCACTATCAGGTCTCCTGCCTCCTTGGCAGAGCTTTGCTCCTTTCTGTAGTACAATCTCCTGATCTTTGCTTTGTTTAGTTTAAATGATTAATGCAGCAGAGCTTATAGGTTTTCCTTGGAGAGGCTTTTCCAGCCCTTATAGACCTCACAGTCAGAAGGGTTTCCTAATATTCAGACAGCATCATTCCCTACTCACTTTCATTTTATTCCTCCTAATTTGTCCCACAGATCATGGGGGAAAGAAAAACCCTTCCCTTCTTAGTAGAGCAGCCCTCCCATGGTACTAAAAGGAGAAAAATGAATCCATTTTAAATGGAGCTGGACGGGTTGTAAATGGGATTAGGGGTCATGGTTACTTGAGGTAGCTAAAGTCTGGGCTTGACATTTCAGGAGAGACACTCCAATCCTATTACCTATGACACCACCACTACTGGGCTCCGGGAGTGGGAGCAGGTGGCATTCCCCAGTTTGGGAAATGGAAGAAGGAGATCCTATGCAATGAAAAGGGAAATGTTCCAAGAAAGAGACTTCTTTCAAGTTTCTTCCTGCCCTTTTCCCCCCTGAGAGCTAGTCAGTCTGCTCAGGACTGCAGTGGTCCGTGACACTGACATCAGTAAAGGTGTCACAGCAGGAGTTCTAAACAGCTGGGGCTGTTGTGGAGAGCACTTCTCTCTCTGCCCCTTTCCTGAGCCATCATTCTCCAGCTGGGGAGGGCATGTCCTTGAGACACTCTACAGTACAAAGTGGGTCTAAGATCCCCTCTTCCTTCCCAACTTCTGGAGACCCTTCTACCCCTAACACCAGGAACCTTCTCTGGCCCCACACTTGCTATTCTGTGCTGCCACACTGCTGGCAGAGGGAAGGGTGCTGCTCAGCAGGGCACGGCGCAAGGCTTTGTCACTGGGGAGGCCGGAAGTGGGACCAGGGTGGAGACATGCAACATGCACAGTCCTGAGAGGAGCTAAGCAGGGCAGAGCACAGGAGAAAGGTTACAAGTACCAGGCTGTTTTGCAGGTATTGCTTATGTTTCACATCATGATACTGGCATTGTCTGTACCATGGCAGGGCAAGGAAAGGAAGGGTTGTACCATGATGCAGACAGAAGGGATGGTGGGTGATTCTGGTACTCACATCATAGACAGGGGGTGGTGATGGTGTGCTGGCTGAAGGGGGCTGCGTTTCTACATTCTGTCTCATGATATTTAGCTGGTTCCTTCTAGGGCAGAACACCTGCTGAGGACAAGACACCGAATGACCCATTTGGAGAAAACACCATGTCCCCAAACATGAAGTGAACACCAATGTCATGTCAAAGCCAACTGCTCCCACACCCCCTGACTGCTTCCACAGCAAAGAGTGCTGGCACTCTCTTCCAAGGCAGGACAGTCCCCTTCCTCACCACAGGGTAAAATGGAGGAGTCACACTGGTGCAGTGGAAAGGAGAACTGGGCTCTATGTGTACACAGAAATCACTTCCAGCACTGAAACTTAGCTGGATGGAGGGTATAAGTATTTAGCAGCACATGACAGTGCTGTAGTACAGGGAGTAGAGCAGGGCCCTGTTCCAAGTTTGTGTGTGAATTTCAGAGAGGCAAAATGCAGTGACATTTGGTAGGATTTAGCTGGGACACTTTTGCTAATACACTAGGTCTAGAGAAGAGCACCAAACCACCATTAATGATGACATATAGAGAGTGATATACTAATGCGCAAGTCCACCATGGAGTTGAAGGAAGAAGGTCTCTTCCTCCAAAACGTTTCTTGCATCGGATGAGTTCTTCTTGAACATACTCCATTCATGCACAGATAAGGGTTAGCCCTGCTCAGCAAGCAAGAGAGGAGACACAAAAGGCAGAAGGCTTTGCTAAGTATCTCTGTACTAATTCAGAAAGAAGTGGGATGATTATATTCACATCACATGAAAACGATGAACTGCTTTCCAGTCCATTAGTAACTAAGGAGGATGCTAAATAGCTTCTCTTAAAGACAAACATTTTTAAACCAGCAGGTCTGAGCAAGCTGTGGTGAGAAATATGGGCTGTGTTCTGCAGGAGGGCAAATGTAATGACTGCATGATCTCTTCAGGCCCTAAGGAGACCCCATAGGTCTGAGACTTGCTGGCCCACCTCAAAACCTAGAGATGCCAATCAGCAAGTCACGACAATGCCTCCCTCTTTATCCCCATGGAGACACTGTCTAGGCAAGCAGAGATGAGGGCCTGTCTCCAGCCTAGTCACTCTGCCGCTTTCACTCCTTCCCCCTCCATCAGACTGCCTGCAAGGTAAATCTCACGAGATCAGCAGGCCTGCCAGCTGCTGCCATTCTGTTTTCAACCTCATGATGTCTGACTGTGTGTGCTGAAGCCTGATGTTCCTTGGAGTCACAGGACTGTACCAGCAGCACAGCCTCCACATAACAATGCATGCAGAGAGTCTGCTGTCATGGTGGCAGAGAGCAGGCTGAAAGAGTAAATTTGAGGAAACTCTACCTAGAAAACAACAATCCCCTGATTGTATTCTAAAAGGCATCATTTTTTTTTAAGCCCGCCTTGAGGTCTGTGGAAGGATGCAGAGGATGCTATTTTGAACACCTGAGGGTGGCAGTACTAGGAGCAGTATGTTTTCCCCAAACAACAGGGATTCCAGTGTCATGACTCCAGAGTTTTTTTCCACAGGGCCCCTTTGTCATCCAGATCCTTCAGCCCTACTTTTGGCTTTTCTTCTCCTGCTCTCTACATGCTTTATTCCCCACTCCTGGCTTCTCCTTTCCCCTCAGCTACTCATCCCAGCTGCTACTTCCTTACCCAGCTGGTCCCATCCTGTGCTGGGTCTGCTCACTGGAGGGGCACTGTCAGTCCAGTCTTAATATCCTCCTCCAGCCTCCAGTGCTTCCTCGCTCTAGATTCCAGTCCCAGTTTCCCTCCCGAAGCTCCTCCTTCCAGCCTCACAGAATCACTGCTGTTGGAAGGTGCCTCTGGAGATTGTCTAGTCCAATCCACCTCTGCTCAAAGCACAGCAACATAAAGCAGGTTGCTCCTCAGGTCCTTGATTCTCTTTTCTTTTTTCCAGTTAGGTGGGACTTCTACACAGACTTCCTTGGGATCCTTGTCCTTACCTTTCCCTCTCAACTCTGTTTCTTAATGTTTTCTCTGCCACACATATTCCCCAGGCTCTGGTCCCCATCCCCTCCACACTGCAGATTGTTTTCTTCTATGGTGCCCGAGCCATGGCTCAGGAACACAGTTGCACACTCCCCTTGCTATCGTGTCATGCCCTTGAACCAGAGTAGCCCCGATCTTGAAAGAGGCTTAAAAACAGGGAAAGTCCTGCCCTCCTCCTGCCATCAGGGCTGCAACAGACGCTTGGATGCACAGGATGTTACCTGTCTGACTGGCACCATGTGGAAAGGCAGGTTCACAAGGACTTCTTTAGACAACTGAGCTGCAAAATTGACAAGAGCCACAACTGAGCATGCACAAACCACAATTTTCCAAAGACCTGTCACAAGGCTACATCTCCTTGAATATTCTCAGGGCCAGCACACTGCTAGTGTGACTTCTTGCCCTGTGTCAGATCTTTGCTCTAAAGCAGAGCATGCCAGAGTCAAAATGATTACCAGAATTTCTTTAATGGACAAATCAATGACTTGTTTTGTCTTTCCTCTAATCTTTTTTTCTCAGAAAGACTGAACTTAAAAAAAGAAAATAAACCTGAGGCAGACACCCAGCATGGAAAATTTCAGCGCAGGGACTTCCAATCCAGACAAGTTAGAAGCAAGTGAAATAAATTAATAGAAAGGGTCATGTCAGGTATTGCTTTTTATTTGGTTATAACTTGCCTTTCTTTTCCACAGAAGCAGAGCTGTTGCGGCGATGCTCAATGCAGCAAGAAGAGAAGTAAGTGTAACGAGGATTTTCCACCCATAAGAGGTCTCTATGTACCCCGTACCTGTAAGAAAGAAGGTAAAAGATTCACAGTGTGAGTGGAAGTTACAATCCTGCCGCATTTTTAACCCTGGAGAGAGCCTTGAGAGAGTTAAAATACAGAAGCAGCGCAGAATACGATGGCACAGATGCACACACCCTTCAAAACCTAGTCTGACTGAACAGCGAGCAGGGTGCAGCTGAAGAATCATGGAAAAGAGACAGAATATAAGCAGCCGCACTTCATGTAGATTAGAGGGAGGTGACATAACTATGAGAGCCAAGAAAGGTGGTAGTTAGAGGCTGGCAAAGGACTTTAGCGATAAGGGCAGAAAGACAGATGATGGAAAGTACACAGGCCACACAAACTAGCAGGGTGGGTACCGTAGGCATCCTTTGACCAGTGTAGCAAAGTTCTTTCATCATGGCTCTTTGCATTTACACTTTCTAAGAAGTTTTTCATATCCAGCATTCAGTAATGCAAATCCAGCCAGACAGCAGCATGCATGTCCTTATCACTTTTCTATAACATTCCTCTTATGACCTGGAGCTCTCCCTTGCTTTCCAGCCTGTGCATTAATGGAACAACCAACCCCTTGTACCACATGGAAAAGGGGGAGGGATTATGGTGAGCCCCTAACTTGTTCGTGAGCCCCTAACAGTGAGTGCCTAACCTGTACATCTGATTACAGCGAGCACCCTAACCATTGTCCTTGTGCTCAACTGTCTCTGTCACACTGCTAAAGGCCAAACCGCACTATCTCCTGAACACTGACGCCTAAAAGCACCCTCTGACCCAGTGCCCAGGCTTCCTGGTTAGACTCTGACTTTAAGCCTGCTGTTTCCAGGCAGCTGCAGCAGGGTAGATAGATAGATAAAAATTACTGCATCTTCATGTCCCCATCTTTGCACTGGGAACATTAGCATGGGTCACCTGTGTAAAGCACATTCAACTCGAATGGCATTAAATATTGGGCATAAAGTATTATTGCCACCTGACTTTATAGCATGTTTGGGTAGAGCAAAAGAAGAGCAAAGATTACCTTTTCATAGCCAGATCCAGCTGCTTTTTAACCGCCTGCCCTTCCTTTCTGGTTGTTCACTTACCTCTAGCAAGGACAAACACTCCTTTTCCCATTTTCTGGATGTTATTCCATTTGACCTCACAGTAGTATGTGCCAGTAGAAGAGGTGTTTTCAAGTGTCATGATTCTGTGGTCGTAAGACATGGTAGCAGTCTTATTCTCTTTTCCAGAAGGGATGTCTACTTTTTCTGACCTACTATAGATGAATGTTCTCTGGCCCAGTGAATTAA
This sequence comes from Phaethon aethereus, assembly GCF_964289735.1. Taxonomy (NCBI): domain Eukaryota; kingdom Metazoa; phylum Chordata; class Aves; order Phaethontiformes; family Phaethontidae; genus Phaethon; species Phaethon aethereus. The sequence continues at coordinate 56,742,885 of NC_138575.1, read as the reverse complement.
TCCAGTAATAGAAGATTGAAAATTTGGTATATTTCGGCATGTAAGGGAAGATGACTTTACAGGGGATGGATAGTCCTTCCTTGAGCAGTGCAACCTGGATCGGGGGTTTCTGCTGTACATCAACATTTTCCCCTGTAAGAGTAATAATTGTTAGCAGTCAGTGAACATCACTTTAAGTCAAGAGAGGACTGCTGGCTGCCCCAAAGACAGGATCACATAGTGAAAATAACCGTATGTCAGGAAGCATGCCTGTAGCATGCAGTGTTGGCCCTTGTCAGAAACTGAGTGATTCAGAGCACATGCCCTGTGTGATCTGCCACATCTCTTAGGTAATTGCTGTGTGATCTGCGATAGCCTGTTGCATTCATAGGCTTCCCCTTTTCCCCAGTGAGCTCCTCTGTACAACGCCAGCATGCAGAAGGACAGGAAATTAAACAGGAAGTGAACCAATTTGCAGTGGTGTGAGACTATATTTACAGTGGATGAATAGAAAGTTATTTTCCAAAACAAACACTAGCTGGACATCTCCTGAAACTCCCGAGTTACAAACCTCTGCTTGGGTGTCTACATGTGCCCATGTGATGACTCCACACCAGTGAAAGTGCTATATGCAAGCAGGTGTTATCAGTGGGACTGTGTATTTCTGAAGCACAAGTGAGGAAGGAAATTGCATATTCTTCATGGGGGCCAGCACCGGGGCCATGAGAAATAAGACACAGCTTAACCACTCCAAACTTTTGCTGCCATAAATGGACAGGAAAGCACGAGACTCAATGCTAGATATGGGAACTACCTGCAGAAGACTGCAGATCTTAAGTATCTATACAAGACAGTATCTTAGGCAGAGAGATGGGAGATCATGCCCTTCATGAGATTCCTCCTTACACCAACAGGGCTGTTGAAAGTCATCTATCACTGCAATGATAGATCAATGTAGACAATGATGTCGGGAGTTACAGGAGAGGATGAATAAGCACAGATGGGGAACCACACTATAGTTCACTCCCTGTTTTGTTTAATAAAAAATTTTAAAAGCTAAGAGTGAACCATAGGCTAGTAAGGAACCCTGGGGTACAGGATCTCTTTGGCTTCCAAGCCAGATCTGGGTTTAACATCAGGCAGCCTCTGGATCTGTTTGTTTGGCAGCTGACATAACACCACATATAAAGCAACTTAAGAGGAAGACTGTGCAAACTATTGTTGTCTTTAAAAAAGGGAACTGGAAACTTATACACAAGTCTTCTTACAAAATGAAGGCTTCTTTCAGAGACATGAAAACAGAAGGAGGGGAAAAAAAGTAGCGAAAGTAGGGGATGGGCAGGCTTTTCCATTCATGCTTTTGATGAGATTCCCTAAGGTTCTGCATCTATGAACAGGCTCATAACAAGGCATTAAAGCTGTCCCAGAGCACAGCCAGGCTTGCTTTCCTTTCCTGCTGTCATCGTGCACTAATGCTGCATCGCAAGAGCAGCATCACCTCTGCACAGCAGGACTTGGCATCGGAAAAGGCAACTCAGTGCTGCTGAATGCTGAGCACTGAAGAAGTGTTGTGGGGGGCAATGGAGGGCATGGCCACTGTCCAGAAAGGACTGTTGGGAAGTAACATCCGTTGGGGAAAATCCTCTACAGATACATAGCCAGGGACAATAGCCCCAGAGTAAAGAAGAGCTTAGGTTACATCACTACAAAAAGGTTCTTCACTGTAAGAGCAACCAAGATACAGTGCAGTCCTAAGGAACATGCTCATTCTTTGTGAGTGCACAGTCCTGTGTACACTACATAGAATACTATGGAAAAAAGGTAACAGAAAATCCTGTAGACACTGTGGGAGAGATAACCTGAGCGGTCTCTTCTGGGCCTTATTTTCTGAAATCATTCATCATTCATCATCCTTCTCCTCATCTCTACCCAGCAGAACACACATAGATATAGTTTCTATACAAGACATGGCTAAGCAATACTGTACAAAACAGAGGAGAGATCCATCTTCTTACAGTATCCCAGGAGCCATTAGCTTGAGAAGAACATGCCAGGGAAAAAGCCAAACCATTTTATTTAGGTTATCCAACCCTTCTCCCATGTTTCCCCTTTCTTGAGGATTCTCTCAGCTTTGAAATGCTTAGAAGACAGAAATAGCAGCAGCGTGCAAATTCCTAGAGGGGATCTCTGGAAATTAGCAAAAGATAGCAGCTGGAAATGCTCTAATATGAACAAATGTGAGAGTAAACAAAAGGAATTTAAAAATGCTTTCTTACCTCCACACTGAAGCAACCAAATCAGCAGGAAGATGACCTTTAGATTAGAGGCCATGATGGGGGTCAAAGGCTGAAAGAAAGCAACCAGATACAAAGATCCAAAAGGCATAAGAGATGGGGGTTTGTCAGGTATTTCCACACCCGCGCAGCTGGTTGATCCCCTCCTGTTTGTGAAGGGACGGGCAGGATGGACACACACTGCTTTTGGCAAGCTCTTCCTGGCAGATGTAGGCTCTTCTGCTTTTCGGTCAGACTCCTCCCCGCACAGGGGCTCATTTCTCTGTACTATTGTGATGGTGTTACACCTACTGGTGGGTGTCGAAAGGTTAGACTATAAGCTCTTTAATGCATAGAGTTTTGTGTCCCGATGACCATAAAATATCACACGCATTTAAAGCAAACTTTATCACCTTCCACAGTGACCAAAGCCCCATGCTGGAATATGGAAAAAAAATGTGCTTTGACTGATGCAGATCAAGGCCATTTGAGGTGAATGCTGTCAAATTCATTGAAAGATTCAACTGACTCTGGAGCAATGGACAAACTTAAAATGTGGCACAGTGGGATTTTTACCATAATTTTGCAAGGATTTTTTTTACGCAGTTGTTTTAGGACAGCTATTCCTTATTATCTCACTGCATGGACCATCCAGGTTTTGGAATAAGGGCACCTTACTTTAAATTATCTTCATTGAGTGCCTCGTTCACATGGGGAAGCTACTGAGCCATGCCACAGGGTGTGTCTTCAGGGCAGAGTAGCACTGTCAAACTCCTTCTTTATGTGAACACTGAAGTGTGGGATCAGCTGTTTTGCCTTCAACACAGAAAACAAGTAACCAGCAGGCAGTACAGAGGAACAGTTTCACCGTCCCCCTGACTGCACAAAACTTCCCTCCGCAGCCAACTCCTCCACTAGGTCACTTTGGAGGAAGGCACTCCTATTCCAGAAGTGAGAACAACCAGACAGCGAATTCATCCCTAACAGCTGTGATGTTTCAGATCCACATGATGCTGGCTCTGAATCAGCTTCACGATGCAGGCAAGCTTTAAGAAATCTATTGTAGAGAAATCTAAGGAGAGACCTTTGAAGAAGAAAACGCTTTCTTTGTGGGACGATCCTGCCGCCTGTACTCATGAAGAGCCTTTGATTTTGTCGAAAGCTTGTTTTTAGCTAAGACATCTGCAATGCAACAGCTGAGCAGCGTCTGACTGAAAAAAAACCTGATGTCTGAGAGGTCTTCACTTCTCTCTAGGCAGCTTCCTCCTTTCGCACTTCTTGTGAGACATTTGCACTGTCCACAAGAAAGCACTTTGCTGCAATTCCAAGGGTGCCCGCTCACACGGGCTGCTGGGCTGCAGAAACTGGTGGGGAATGGCTGTGCTGGAAAAGACCTCAGAAGGTAGATGAGTCTGTAAAACTGCACATAGTCGAAATCACTCTCTACCAGTTGTTTTATCCCTCCAGAGTTTGTAGGAGGGAGGTTTGCTCCAAAGCAACCTTTGGTTTACAGCATCTTTCCTCCTCTTCATCCTGGGATAGATCCTCAGTAGAAAGAGGTCTTGACACAGGGGGTGGCATGCAGCTGCGGCCGCCTGAGCCCAGGGACGGCTCCGGCACCTTGCCGAGAGCCCTGACAGATGGGGAGATGAGCAAGTGGCTTTGTGTGGCTCTGTAAGGCTGGTGCAGCAGCTGCACTCCTCCAGGGAAGGTTTAGCTCAGATTAGCCAAAACCAACTCCTCTCCCCAAGACATGCTGACGTGAGCTGCACGGGGCTGGTCTCAGCTGGAAATTGCTCCTCGCAGGTCTTAACGCTGCACAGCAAGGACAATCAAGAGCAGTAACAAGACACTTGGGGCCCACTTGGTATTTCAGATATGTTGGCACAGATCAGGCAGCTGTGGCTCTGGGGGGCTGTGGGGTTACAACAGTGCATGGCAGCATTTCTCAGGCCTGAACAGCATCTCAAGGTAGTTGGGGCAGGGAGGGAGAAGGGGGCAGGGGCTTACTACCCTCCTGTGGAAGAACTCTGTGGAACAGTGAGGGCTTCCTTAGTTCTTATATCACACCCATCCCCATGGTAGCACGCAACTTCTTTGCAATTTCGAGCATTGGTGTATTTCTAGAGGACAGAACATGCTGCTCCTGTCAGCAATGTGTTTTAACTGTTATCAGCATTTATCTGCTTCAGGAATTCAGAGCGATAAGTGGATTAAGTGCGGTAGGTTTGTAGGGCTGCTAGGTCAACATCCTCCTTCTGTCCTTTCCCTTCTCTTCCTATAAACAACCCTGTTGCCACTCTAAATGCCAAGTCCTAGAAATATCACTGTCTGGAATTTAAAAAAAAGAAAGAAATAGATCTAGCATTTCAAAAGAGATCACACATAAGACTCAGCTGTGGGATTAAAGGCACGGCCAGGCCAGAAATACATTCACTGCTGGAATTTGCTATGGTGGAGCTCACTGAAAAGAAATGGCTTTGAAACGACTACCCAGCAGCTATTAACTGCAAGACAGGATGACATTCTGTTCCTTAGAGCCTAAAGGGAGCCTGAATCTTTGAATGTTAAATTCTAATTCAATTTGATCTAGGGATCCTGGGCTGAGTTTTAACCCTAGAGACATAAATGGGAGGAAGATGAGGAAAAGCTGGAGAGTTGTGTGTTTCTGTTACCAGCCTGTAAGAGGGCTGAAATGATCCCCTGAAACTTAGGTAGAACTAACCAGGATACCCGTGCCAGAGGAAATAAACTACAAAGCTCCAAAGGAATAGGTCGTTTTATGACCTTCACTCATGCATTACACAGTACACTGCTGCATGTGACCTGGTCCCTGCAGCCTGACGAGGAGGGAACTGCCTGCCCAGCTGTAGCCCTGCCACAGCACACACTGGCCAGGATCTGTATGGCTTGGTCCTTCCTTTGATGCAGCGAATGCTGATCACTTCCTGAGACTAAACGCGGGACTGGGCCAGGTGCTAGCAACAGTTTCTGCTTGTAGCTGGAAAGTGGCCATTAATTTCACTCAAGCGCCATTAAAAGCCTGCAACAGTCGCCAGCATTCCCAACTATAAGGAGAGGCACATTGTTCTGGCGCGCATGAACAACAAGTTTGGGCAAGTGCGGAACCTACCAGAATTGCCTGTTCACAGCTGTGTCCAATGTACACCCACAAGTAAAGGCACACACACACACACACACACGTGCCCACACATGCCCCCACAGCCAACTCCAGGGAAAGCATTTATTCAAACAAAAAGGCTGCTGCTAGCCAAGGCAAAAGCAATGCTGCAGAGACCACAACAAAGCCTCTTTATTGCTGAAGCGTTTAACACCACAACCATCCAAAAGAGAAACACCGCTTGGTGCAGGGAAGAGCTGCAGCAACTCAACGAGCCTGATTGCAGAGCGCAGTTCAGAGCATTCCCCAGTACAGCAGCTCCGGATTTGCTGCCTTGTCAGAGACCAGCTCAATCCCCCATCGCTGAAAGCCAGCCAGCGGCAACACACGCACCTCTGAGGATTCACAATCTCTTTGACTCCTCTAACCCCAGACTCTGCAGCGTACAGTTTCCCTCTGTCTGGTGGCAGGAGCAATAGGAAAGTCAGCGTGAGCGGGGCCATACCTCTGCCAGCATTTTTACCGCTGTTGTGTGTCGAGTGCCTCTCAGCAGGGCTGGATGATGCTGAGGTAAAAGCTGCCAATGCCCTCGCTACATTTCCACCCGTTGAACTGCTCTAGGGAAGAGAACAATCAGAGAGTCGAGGGGAAACCAGAAAAAGAAAGGTGTTGACACTACCCTGGGGAAGGGAGGGGGCAATTCTATAATTCCCTTTCACCAGCAAAATGAGCCTGCCTCAGAAATCACCCTGCTTCTGCTCTTTTTCTGTTCATCTGGAAAGATTCCCGGGGACTAAATTATCATCACACGCCTGATGCGCTCTCGGGGGCTGACGCTGCGAGGCTGCGCCTCAACCTCGCGGCGTTCCCTGCGGCTCCCTTCACAGCCTCCCTCTTACAGCCTGTGTGGCAAGCCAGGGAGAGGGGGACTTCGCCTGGGAGGACTCCATTGCCTTCTCAGGCTGACACCTTCCAGGAGAACCGCCACTTGGCCGGGCCCAGGGCAGAAGTGGGGCGGGCAGCGGCCCCGCTGACAGCGGAGTGGGCCACGTATCATCCACTCCTGCAAGAAGATAAAAGCTTCCCCCCGGCAGCTCACCCGCACCGGGAGGGACAGCGGAGCCACCTCGGCTAACGCGGAGAGACACCCGCCCCGCCGCCACACAAGCCCGCCTCGGCCGCGGGGCGGGGGCTGAGGGGCGGCGGCCGTTGCCCGCCAGCCCGCGCCCTCGCCCACAAGATGGCGCCGTCGCCCCGGCCGCGCGCCGCTACCACCCGCCGGCGGGGCCCGCCCCGGGCTCGCCCCGCGGCGCCGCCAGCGGCAGTGGCTGTATTTCTCCCTTCCGGGGCAGGTGAATCCTCGTCGCCCAGCTCGCGGGCTTGTGCAGGTCGCTCAGAAAATGAAGCGTGAGAAAGGCCTGCGCGGTGCTGGGCCCGTCCTCCCGCACCCACTCGCCGTCCGCCTGCCCGCCACGGCCCCAGGTCACCGGGGCGGCCGCCGTGTTTCACCCCCGGCACCACTCGACAGCTCCTCAGCTCAGCAGCACCACAGCCGTAACCCTGGAGAAAACAGGCACAACTAGGATCCATTTAAGGTAAAATTAATGCTAATTAACCGTAATTAACAACTCGAAGAACAACATTTACTCAGCACGCTGCAGATACCGCAGTAGCGGTTCGCCTGCTAGGCGGGAGCAAGCAGAAGACGGGATGCAGAAAAGGAAAATAAACCTGACTGCAGGCCCTGTCGGACTCACGGCCCTGCTGCAATGGGTTTAATCCATCCTCGCTCCCAGGTGCCTGCCTCCCTGCTGCCCTCCTCACCTCCCTCTCCTGCCAGAGGTCATTGTCCCCGCAGCAGCCTGGACCTGTCACCCCACACACCCCTCTCACCCCACCTCCGGTGGCTCCCCTCGCAGCCCCCTCTGGCAATAGCAGCAGAGCAGCAGCAGCAGCTGTGGTGCTTCTGCTGAGCCCTTTCAGGGTGCGAAGCGTGGGGAGCCACAGGCAGCATTGCCTCGCCGTGCCTGGCACCATCTGCCCCAGCTGCTCGCAAGCCGTCCCTCCTACGCCAAGGGCACTCTGGAAACTCCTGCCAGCGCTGGTGAGGAGTGTGGTTTTATTATGAATGATAACTTCTCAGCTTGCAGAGGCCTCCTGGCACTGCGTGTGGGCCCCCGCCTGGGCTCTCGCTGCAGCACGTGAGGAAGCAGAGATGATCTGTACACCAATTTTTCCTGGGAAAGCTTTTTACCTACATTCCACAACCAACGAAGCCCAGGCACCTATTTCATGCCCCTAACCGGTGATGCTGCACTAGTCAAGGCTCTGGTGATGGTGTTTAGCTTGCCGTGGTTGCCTCAACAGGGACAGGCTCAAATTAGTGCCTGTACAAACAGCCGCTGGCTGGCTGCTGCGTCCCAAGAGCATGCGGCTGCTGCCAGTGGCCCTGGCAGCAAGCCTGGCTGGCCCGTGGGAGTCCAAAAGCAGGAGTCACAGGCACACAGCCCTCCCATGGCCACAGGATGTGTCACCAGCCCCAAGGTGCCACAGTCTAGCCAGCCCAAACTTTCTCACCTTAGCAGCAAAAATGCTGGGGGTGGGATGCTGGCCAGGAGCAGGGCATGCTGCCCACATTTCCCAGACATGCTCTCTTAAAACAGGAGTTCCTGAGCCCTCTCCTTGCCAGCTGCATGCCTTGAGGTGTGCACATCATGCCCCGAAATCCTCCTGGGTGAAGGGCTGTGCATCCTCTCTGTAAGGGGCGAAGGGTGGGAGGCAGGCAGGTTTGGCAATGGCTGGGTCCTGCATGGGGCAAACACAGGGAGGATCGTGTTGGATAAGGGACAATGGTGGTGATGGAGCTGCAGGACCGGCCCCTGCCAGTGATGGCCTCGCCAGATGGCCCTTCTGGCCTCATCACAGGAAAGTTGCTCCAGCCCCAGCAAGTGCCACTTGGAGCCTGCTGGCTGTGCCAGCCCTGGCTCCCCACACCCTGGCAGGGAGCAGCTTCTTACCACCTCTGGCCAGTACCCAGGCCTTCCCCACAGCTGCCCTGAAATCCAAGCTCTGTCCCCCTGCACTTGTTCAAGGAGACCCTTCACTCCCCTGCGCTCAGACCACTTCATTCCTCATTCTCTCCCCTGTTGCTCCCCTCATTTTTTTCTGTTTTTCCTTCTTCCTTTTTCCTTTTTCTCCCCTCCCCTCCCCTTCTCTCCCCTCCCCTCCCGACCCTTTCTTTGGCCTGCAGCAGCTTTCCAGCTCAGGGTGTTGATGGGCACGACCCTCATCACAGCGACCTCAGGAACAAGCACGGCCTCCCCGCAGTAGACACACACATGTAGTTGCACTTGGCTTTAGATTGGCACAGCTTTTCTTGTGCACACCAGGCCTCTGCCAGCTCCTGGGAGGAAGGCTGGGAAGGGATTAAGTAGCTAAGTATCTCACTGGCAAATGAATATTACCTTTTTTTTTTCCCCCTATTAATTCCTCAACTTTGCTTTTATCGTGAACTGTGGAGAATACACAGGCTGATACAGCTGTTATAGCACACTCTCCTAGGGTGGAAAAACATCTTTTCGACACCAGATCCTATTCTGGCTATCCAAATGAAATAAAGCATCCTGGCAAAAGCATTTGCTTGAAGAACCGCCTCTCTGCTAGGATTTTTGCCAATATAGAAATGTGTTTTTTTCTGTCTTCTCTCCTCATCCCCCAGTTTCCCACCTGCTGTCTACATCCCTGGCTGACAGGACTGCAGGACAAGGATCTGTAGTTTTGGCCTCATGCAAGAGTATCATAATTGGGTTTTATTTTTTAAATCCTTGCAGGGCACTGCTGAGCCTGCCCGGAGCAGCCAATGCTGTGGGGCAGTGGGAGACCTGGAAGGGTTTTCTGAACCTCTCTGTGGGCCTGGAGGTTGGGAACTGAGCCTGAACCCACTCCAAACCCTCCAGTGAAAGAGGTCTCTCCTCCCTGGAAAACTGCATGATGGTAAATGTGAGGCCAACAAGGATAGGAAATGCAAAATACCCTGGAGTGCAAGAGGAAGCATGTCCTGTCTGCATGGGGACACAGTGAGCACAAGTGCATGGAGGCGGGACTAGGTGGATACCATAGCAGGGTTCAGACCCGTTCTGTGCCTAAATATATCTCCACTTGCTCTTTATATAAATATATATTTGCATGTATATACATGTACACACACACATTTTATACCTAGCTACTAATACTTGCTGAGGTTTCCTTAAGGCAGCCCCCCTGTATTCCCCCCGTAGCTCAAGTAGCCATGCAGAGTCCCTCTACCACAGCCGGGCCCACGGCTTCTCCCACAGACCCCTTCTCCGCGCTCTATATGCGCTGGGGAGATCCTTCCCCACCCCAGTACTGCTTCCTTTATTATCTCTGCCCAGCTGTGGTTTATAAGTTTTTTAAATCTTTTCTAGGAACAGATAGAGATCAGAGTTACCCAGAATCCAAAAACGCAGACAGCTTGAAATGTGGTTAGACTCTGCCCTACTTTCATTGAGCTGAGAGCAAGGCTCTGCCAAGGTGCTCAGGGGAGAGGGGAGAAGGAGAAAAGAGAAATACCCATCTCAGCAAACCGCCCCTTCCTCCTGCCCTGAGAAACAAACCTAACCCATCCCCCTCCAAGCCTGCTGCATCTGTTTGAACCACACTGCTTCTCCTCCTGGTTTGCCCAGGAGCTGCAGGGGAGCAGGACACCGAGACATAGAGCCTGGGAGAGATGCTCTTCTGCACCGCAACACTTGACACAGGCGCAGGCCTCTCTCCAAGCTGAGAGAGGCATGAGGGTTTCGCTGAATCAGGGCTATGAGGTCGGCAATGCAGGGAGTGCTGCAGATTAAGAATGAGATGTGTCAGTAGAGTTTTTGCCATCCACACACTCACCAACAGCTTTTCCCCATACTAAGTTGCTCTGAGTCTGGGGGAGCTGCAGAAGTGGAAGAGCCGCCTGGGACTTCCCTCCTGTGAGAAATCCCCTCCCTGGGAAGTCCACACAGGGTTGCAGAGCTGCTGCGGGGCTGCGCCTCCACAGTGAGCACGGCTCCCTTGTGCTGTGAGGTTCCTCCAACAGCAGTACTCCCAAGCATCTGCACTGACCTGGAAAGAGATACTGCTGAAAAAATGCTGGGAGGCCTTTTTCCTTCTCTCAGTGGTGCCAGCCCACAAGACCAACCTGTAGACCAGGATGCACGTTTCCCTTGCCCATTTTGCCCGGGGTCTGATTCTGATAACCCTGGGCTTTTCTCACAAGCGTTGATTGGTGTTCAGAGGAGATGGGACTCGGGTGGGGGAGAACAGCTTCCAGATATGTACCTCCAACTCTATGACTTTCTCCAAAGTAAAGAATATTTGCTAAGTGATTCCAACTATATTCCTCCAGCTTTGGAGCAGTACATAGACAGACAAGCCAGCTGCAGCCACTGTATTTTAAGGGCTTTGCGTAACCCTGCTTGGAAGAGCATGTACCAAAGCAAGGATAGGGGCAGCAGTGGGGTATTTTTGCTGGTGCTCTAACTAGTGGTAGCAACAGTGAGGTGTTTCAGGAGAAGGGTTTGCTGTAGTCAAGGCCACAGAGGGATGCTAAAGAAGGTATTGCCTGAAAGATAATATAGTCCAAGATCATTATGGTATTATTAACACCATTTACAGGGACTGACTTGAACAGCCTTGGAAGGAAGAATGAAAAAATGCCAGCATACACATTACATTCTCCTGCAAGAAGTTTTTTCATCCTATTGAAAACCTTTGTTAGAAAGAATGATGAGAATGGTAATAATAAGGCACTATAATTATACCTGATCCTTCCTATAATCTCTCTCTCCACAGAGTTCGGGAGCACTTTACTGCTATTATTGGATTTGAACAGTCCCATCTGGTAACATACGACTGATTTGTTTGCATGGCTTATTTTAGGTATTTCAGCACGTATATTAGAGCTGCCTTCGTATCTAGCTGATTCCCTGCACAGACTGTGAGAGGACTGTGAGAGCAGGAAAAGATCTTCGGCTCCTGTTCTCCACCGCCCTGCTCTCCCATCCCAATTCCTTGGAGAGCTCTTCACAGAAGTCCAAGGATAGAAGGAGCCATCAGTCCTTCCTCACCTGACCCAGTACTGCAGAGCAAGGGTTACAACCTAGAGGATGGATACTACCTAGAACATCTGGATTTGCACCTATATTATTTTAGCTCAGTGAATCCCAAAACCACCCTAGATGCACCTAAAAGTTTAGCAGCAAGGACCTGACACGTACCTTGTGCTAATGTACTGCTCTGCGGTCAGAATAGCTTCTACCTTTCAGGCTGAAGCTTTCAAGCTGCTGCATGCGTGTGTTCTCAGCACACACAGAACCAGGGAAGGCGTGACAGATGCTGGCGTCTTTCTGGACTCGGCATTACTTGCAATGCCATCTCAGTTACAGTGATGCTGGCAAGCTGCCGCCGCAGCTCCCATTCACCGTGGCGGCTTAAATGAGCAAGCAGCTCCATCAATGTCAAGAACTTTGCTGGCCCCTTGCAGGAGCTCTTGGGTGTGAAGCTGGGGACTTGCTACTTCACTCTGCCAGGGCCAGGAGAAAGCAGACACAATTCAAAATAATTCAACTCATGTTTAAAGTTACTATAAAAAAAAAAAAGAGATTAAAAAAAAATAATGAAAGCATGATACAAAAACTACAGTTTACATAAACTGTAAACTGTAAGCCTGTTTTCAGGCTGAAATTCACAGCTATTTGTTACTATTTTACAGTGCAAGGAACGTCTCTTGCAGACTGAATCCCCATAAAACTTAAGAAACACAAGTTACCTAATCCTTTTGTTGCTCTCGCTGCTTTTCAAGAGTTGTTTTCTCCCGTGAACTGTAGCAGGGTCTTCTCCTGCATCCCTTCCATGTCCCACCTGGCCTCATCAGCACAGACAGTTGGTGGGGTTTCCAGTGCCTGCCCATCCCCAAGGCTGTGAGCACATTTTGTTGAGGAGTTTAAAAGGTCCCATTAGTTCTGCATTAACTTTTCCTCCAGCTTCATTTTTGGAGTATTACATCCAGTCTCCTCACTTTCATTCTTTTAGATTCTTCAGAGCCATCTTTGTCAATTTGTTTACTTCTGGTTTATTTTTAAAAGACAAACCCCCAATGGACATAAGCTCTCAAGACCCTTTTGAAAACGCTTACTTGTCTGTAAGTGCTTTGTTTGTGATCCTCTCCAATCCTTTAGGCTATTGTTTATGAGCTGGAAGGCATCTGCGCTTGGGCTAATCATGCCGAATGCCAGCAATTCCCCCAGCATGATTTGTTGCACAAGCCAGTGGGAGCAGGGTTTGTTTTGATTACATTTAGTGTGGAAAACCTGTGTTTGCCCATATCTGCTGGACAAAACAGGGTGGGGGGGGCCTAATCCAAAATCTTCTGAGGAGAACAATAATCTGGTCATTGATTTCAATGGCATCTGGGACCAGCTCAAATGTCGAGAGCTCTGTCAGCAAGGGTGGTGCCATGGGAAAGCAGGTAGCCCAGGAGCCAAAAAATCTTCCTTTAAAAGCATATGCACGCCATTTGCTCTGGGTTGGATGAATCACACAGAGATCTAGGAGGTTGCCAGTGCTATACAGCATTTCGCACGGCCTTTTCAAAGCTGTGCAGCTCCTTTCCAATGTGAGATTAGTTGGGCTGGGACACCCCAGCCCTGCCCCAACCAGCACGCCTGGACAGTGCCCTCCCAGCCGTCAGCTCGGGCTGATGCTGGCCTCCCCTGATGCCCTCAGCTGACAAGTCAGACCCTTTCACTCATTCTGGACGGTGGCGACATTTTTCTCCTGAGCTTGTGCTGGTGCTTGCCTCCAGGCATCAGACAGGTGTCCCCATTTTTCTGCTCATGAAAGCTGGGAGGAAGCACCCGAGGGCTGCTCCCGCTGGGCTGCCATCAAGCGGCTGCTGGGGCGCAGAACCGCAGGCTGCAGGGCTGGGTGCACGGGCCTGCCACGTGCCGATACTCCCTCTGCCTCGAGAGGCCCCAGTGCAGGCACCAGGAGCTCCATGCGCACCCGGAGCCCAGCACAGCTATCCCAGCCTGAGCCTCTGGCTCAGCTGGCCCGGTCTAAGACTGCGCTTAGCCTGGCTTGTTCCCAGACTCCTGCCATAGCAGAGATGCGCCCAACAAGGCACAGAGCTCAAAGCTGCACCTGGATCCCACGTCTCCCCTGTTTCCTGGATGATCATTTCCTGGATGATCATTTCCTGCTCCAGAGGTGCTCCATTAATCCCTTTTTGTACTCACAAGGTTAGCATCTCCAGTGGCCTGCGGCAGGGACTTCCACAGCTTGAGCTGTATGTCACGTGAAGAAATGTCTCCTTTTGTTTCTTCTGAGTCTTGCACTTAAATATTTTATTGGATGCCTCCTCATTTTTTTAAGAAAACACACTCTGTGACCTAGTCCATGGCATTTAGGCTTCACAGATCTCTGCGGCAGACCTCAGCCATCTCTTTTCCTAGCTGAAAAGCCCTAGTCTACCGAGCCAGCCCTTACACGGGAAGCATTTGGAAGTACTCTGCTTTACCTGAATCAAAACCCAGCTCTGCCAGCCCCAACTGAGATCACAAAGCTCTGCTGGGAGCACGCAGAGACCCGGGCGGCTCTGCAGGGAGGCGCTGGGAGTCGCAGAGCGGATCTGCCACATCTCCCTCTCCTTTCACACCCTCTCTCTCTTCGAACGCTGCCCTCGGTAGCCCTGCCTTTGCACCAGGCAATGGCACAGGGCAGACAAGAAGCTCCAGTGCACGCAGCTATTATAACTTTACAGACACCAAACATCTAAGGAATCAGTGCAAAATGAACTCAATTGGCCAAAACCATCACATTCCCCTAACCAAGGTATTCTTGTAAATTAAGGTTTTTAGCACATTTAAAGACTAATGATGCAAATACACATTTTGGGAGGGACACCAGGGTAAGGGTCCAAAACTGAGACGCAGCTGTGTGTGCACAGAAGGTTTTATTTTGAAGCTTGCCTACCCAGGAGGAGCTCATTTACAGACACTGAGGATGCCCAAATGTTAATAAATTTTTTGAAATCTGTTTGCACAAACTTCTGGTTTTCGGTGAATCCTGATCCATCAAGGCAGATCCCTAATGGCATACAGACCCTTATGTCAGAGGTAATCAAGTATTATTACAAGAGCTGCTGGCTGTGGGGCCCCTCCTGTGCACACACATGGGTACATATGGAAGTTATTAACAAGTATCAGTGAAGGATTTTGGGAAATTAACCCCTGGGGCCCCAAAGCACCAACAACAGACAGCTAGTTGGGAGCAGATCAAGAGCAGTTTCCTGCAGGATGCCTGCAGCATGTTGGGACCAAAATCCAGGCCCTTCGCAGCCCATTAGAAGAAGCCCCTCTCACAAGGACTAAATTTTTAAACTTCTGCTGTTAGGAACAACAGTTGGGGGGGAAAAAAAAAATCTCCAAGGCTGTGTAAGTTTCCTCGACAAACTGAAATGAGTCAGCTGGAGAAATGTGTAACATAATATATAAAAATGCAAACAATTTTCTTCTATTCCCCAAATGGCACTCAAGAGGTTATAAGGAAGTTTGTAATTTCTTTGTAAGTCCCTTTAGAAGCCACCAAAAGAAACATTTGGATACGGGCCACCAGAGCTGCTCCTACATGGCAGAAGGATGAGTTCAGAGGCAGGGTGATTAAAGGGAACATCTCCCTCTCATTAATGAAAGCAGCAGGATGTCATTTGCAGTCACCCCACAGAAGAAAACTCTCACAGTTTTACTTTGCGCATCTTTTTGTCAATAGCTGATAGAAAAAGGTTTCTCTTCCAATGTCCAAGGAGAAAACAGAGAACTGTAAAGCCTACTGCAGCCGATGCACTTTTCACAGTCCTGTTCTTCCCAAATTGGTTTCCTTTCTTGCACCAGCCCTGATCTTCAAAGTGACCTCTCATTGGGAATAATGAGGATACTCACCCATAATGTGCTGTAAACTTCCATAATATTAACAATGCTTGGCAGTCATTCTCTGCTTTTCATCCACAGATCTCAAATCAATTCGCTACAGCCCTGCATGGAATCGACTTACTTGTAAGACAGAGATGAGCACTTGCTGTGCAATTAAAAAAAATATAAATGAGAAAAATAAAGTAGACTTTATTAAAATCCAAACTATTTCCTCCTCCCTTGGTGTGATTTTCCGAAGGCACAATCCTAGCAAACAAGGCTCTTCTGCAGCCCCCAGCCATACAACCCAAGATGTTCATTTTTGGCCAAATGAGAACAGTTCACAGCCAGGTCAGAGCAATCCACTTAGAAAGCTCTTCCCTCAGTGAGCTATAACCATGGCCATAAAACAGAAGCATTCCTGTGCTCGGTTATAAACGTGGAAGAAATTAGCTCACTTCTTCCCCCCTCCCCGGCTGCTGAAGGGAAGGTGGGAAGCAGCCAAGGCACCTTGCTGACAACACTCCCAAGGAAGAAAAGGAGCCGGGTGACAGGCAGGGTGCCTGGGGCAGCAGACCTGGTCCCACCCCTCCCACAGCAGGCAGAGAGGGAGAGCAGCCATGCAGGTGACCCCACCGAGGCAGGGCCTTCACCTGAGAGCCAGGGCACGGTCCAAAACCAAAGGTGCCTGGAACCACCCGAGATGCCCACAGGGGCTGGCAGGGCAGGCATAGAAGCTACAGGAGACTTGCGCTCTGCTGGAACAGTGGCACCCCAAAGAGCACTGAGAGTGAGCAATGGGGTGGTGCCTCGAGACGAGGCCAAATCCATGCCAGGCAGCAGCACCCAGAGTGGGCCTGTGGCCTTAGGAACGTCCCATGTAGCACTGGGAAAGGAGGATGGAAGTGGTTTTCCACCCACCGACATGCCACAGCACTCAGCTGGCGCTGCCACCATCCCAGTCCCTCTCCAGAGGGCTTTGCAAGCACAGCACCTGCAGCGACAGCACCACCACCCCTCCGCCCCACCAGCTCCTCCATGGCCAGTCCCACCTCCCTGCCCTACGAAAACACAGGACCGCAGAGCTGTTCAGGGGAAGGGACCATAAAAGGTCTCCTCTAGTCCAACCTGGGGCTCACACCAGGTTGCTCTAGCCTTGACCCAGCTGGTTCTTGAAAACTTCCAAGTGTGGAGACCACACAGCCTCTCCAGGCAACCTACCTCCCATCCGGCCTACCCTCACAGGGAAAAGGGTCTCTCATAGCCAGGCTGGACATCTGCTGTGTCTCATTCTTCCACTGTGCACCACTGTGGTGAGCCTGGCTCCTAAATAACCTTCTTGTAGATATAGGCAGGCTGCTGTTAGGTCCCTCCAAAGCTGAATGTCTCCCCTCCAGGCTGAATGAGCCCAGCTCCCTCAGCATCTCCTCACAGGGCAGGTGCTCCAGCCCCCAAGCTTCCTGGGGTCACCCCCACCTCCCAATCTCACTTCCAATTTATTGTGGTTTTGTTGCATCAGGAAGCCCAAAACTGGGTGCAATATTCTAACTGGGGTCTAAGAAGTGGCGAATACAGGGAGGTAATCACCCCTCTTGTCTGCTGGCGGTGCTCCTGTTAATGCAGCGCAGGATGCTGCTGGCCTTTGCTGCCAGGCACCCTGCAGGAGGATTCAGCTTTGCCATCTGCCAAGGCCCCTGGTCCTTGCACGGGTTACAGCACCTGGACATGGCTGCTTCGGGAGCTGGAGATACCAATAACCCTGAGCAAGAAGCCGGGGGTGTGCACCTGTGTGTGTGTGAGCAGGGGATACACAGGGCTCTCTCAGGGTGGGTCAAACCCCAGCCCCACTTGTGACACTGCCTGGGGTAACGCAGGGCACCCCAGCCCTCACCCAGGGCACCACAGCCTGACTCAGGCATCTGAGGGCTCCAATTCACCACCCAGCGACAATGACGGATACAATTACCTGCCTAGCTTTTTGCCCTGACCCTGCACGAGATCACAGCTACAGCAACAAGCAACACCATACCCACATCAGCCGCCACGGTGCACGCAAACCCTGCGATTGTGAACAATCCCAGCTCATGCTTTCGTGCTGGGCTGAACGCCGCAGCAGCTGCAGGGCTACCGAGCTGCCCCTGGCCTCCCCGAGACCGAGAGGAGCAGGCAGCAGGGAGAAGATGGCCACTTCTCTGGCACTTATTCAACTACCTCAGTTCATAAGCCAGTGCCCCCCCCCCAGGAGGCCAGGCACCTTGCCATCAGCAGAGCGACAGAACCCTGCATAGAATAATTCAGAGTGTCTAAGTTAGGCTCCTGTGACGAATCACACCCTGCATCTCTCTCCCCACACTGACCGCACACTGGCTCCTCAGACAAGATTCCTGAAGCCAAAAGACCAAATTCAGAGTAATCTCTCTCCACGTTCGTCTTTTTTCCCCCCGTACTGGTCTGAAAAGTTAGCGTGAGCTCAGCAGCCTGCCCGCCTGGCTGTGGATGCATGACAGCACGCCGATAGTGCTTCTCTTTTCTGTCATGAAATGGTTTGGATCTGGTTCACACATCAAATTTTACAGCATCTGAAGACACTGAATTTCTCCTTTCACATAGCTGTTTTCAGTCACTTATTTCAAGGACATCACACCTGCCTGCAGCCCTGAAATGAGCCATAACCCTATTTAAGCCAACTCTGTTCCTCTCATTTGTACTTATCCTCACCAGTTAAGAGTTCATGGACGCTGTGCTCTGCTTGAATTACTCATGTTTCTTTCAAAGACTCAGTACAAATTATAAGGTACTAAAAATACTTCTGAAAATCTCACCCCTACATTTTTAGGAAGTATCTTATGTTTAGAAAATTCTTTACTTGACTACGCTACAAGATGAATTAAGTTTATTGTTCACAGCTAGGACCATTCATTTATGTCCTGCTTTTGGTCACTGTAAGAAATTCACTCCTTTGGTTTCAGTTGATTGCCATGTCTTGGCACTAAACTAACTAGGTTTCCAACACTGCAAGGAAATGAAAATATCGCCATGCATTCATTGACTTTTAAAAATTAAGTATAAAAACATGTTTATTAAAATCTTTAAAAGTCTTATGTAAAAAATTCTTGCCTTTTTTGAGGCAAAACCAAAATGTTGTTTTACGTTCTGTAGATGGCAGCAGCATACTATCAGATGAGCATAAGAAAGGGCACTGGATCCCATCTGTTCACACCCTTCCAGGACAGACCTGACTCTCCAGACCAGGACTACCTTCGTAGTAATACCATGCCTTTAGTATAACTTAACTCATCCGCACTCCCAAAAATCTGTTCAAATAAAGCAATGCAAAAGCCAGTGAAGCTGCATGTATCGTACACGGCTGCAATGGTTTCCCTCTAGTGCAAACGTTGGCCTCTGAAGTGGCACGCATCGCATTCGTGCTGCAAGGAGCGAAATGTGCTCTTGCTCTGCCGCGGCTCCAGGGGTGTCTAGTCAGCACAGGTGTTGTGCCCACCAACACCCAAGCTGCACTACTGTGGGACTGAATTCAGCCATACCACTTCATGAGGGCAGGTTTGTAGCACAAATGAGCTTAGGCACTTTGAGATAGAGGAAAACACAGGGCTGACCTGGGAGGATAGGCAACTCACCTTCTTTTCAAGCTTATAAATTATAAATGGAGGAAAGAGCAGGACTTGTAGCAGGGTGGAACCTCTGTTCTTCAGATTGGCTTTACCCCAGGCATCTCTGGGGAAGGCCACACATGCTGTGCACATACGAGGACACAGCTGTCGCAGCCAGTGGGTTCCAGCCCTGCTCCCCCTGCCCTCCGTTTCCTCTCCAGCAGCCAGTCCAGCCCCACCAGCGTGGCATGCGTGGCACCAGCACAGCCATGTAACAGGCACCTCCCTTTGTCTCCCTCACACGCAGCATCATCTCCCAGCCCAGGACAGAGAGGGGCTGGGGATGACACTCACCTCCACCCCTCCCCTTCCACCCGGGGATGAGACCACCTCCTCCCTCAGGCACACCCCCGAGGAACCCCCCGGCCCTGCTCCATCCCCCATCGCAGCGCCAGCGGGCAGGCTCCGGCAGCACAGTTCTCGCAGCGTGGGCACTGCCCGGCGGCTCCGGCACAGGGGCTCGGAGAAGACCAGGGGGGTTCCCCCCATCTCATCAAAGTGCAAGGGGTTGTTCCGGGTCCCTGCCACCACCAGCTCCAGCAGCCGGACCACGCAATCTGAAAACCAGTTCTTCAGGCGGAAATAGCCCTCCTGGAAAGAGATTCGGAGGCTGACGGGCCCCGTCGGCATCCGCACACTCAGGCTGAACAAGCAGTTCCCCTGTGAGCTGTCCCGCACCAGGTAAGTGCCGACGGGCTCCCGCTGGAGCTTGGCATGAGCCTCCCCCACAGACAAGGGGCCCCAGTAGAAGTCACTGGCCTGGAGGATATTGAGGGATCGCTCCAGGACCTCCCACTCACAGCTGCGAAACATCCGGAAACGATCGGGCAAGCTGGGGGGTGCAGGGCTGGGGAGAACCCTCCGATGCTGCCTTTGCGGACGAGAAACAGTGGCATGTGCGTTGTGCAGATCATCTGGCCTCCCTCTGATCATCTCTCAAAGAGCCCATGGATCCTGGAAAGATGCTGCCTTTACCATGCTTCCTCCTTTGCATCCAGCCTGCAGGACAGAAGGAGAGTGAGGCAAACCCAATACCTTCTTCTAACTGGCCAAGTGAAGACAGTACCAAAGAGGTTACCGAGGAGTTACTGTATGTCCCTCACCCATAGCTGTAGCGACAACCAAGGAAATACATGCAGGAAGGGCTCCAGCTGGGTCCCCACCAGTGCAAAGTAGCACCTTACAGAGCTCTGCATCCAGTGGGTTTCTGTGATTCACAGCTAGGGGCTCCCCAGCACACCCTTCATCAGGCTGGTTTGAACCTAGCAGATCTCGGTATTTCAAGATTTCCCTCTGTTGGACGTTTAGGGGCTTTTCAGAGGGGCCTTGAGACTGGTGAGGGAACACAACACCTCAAATCAGAAGGGAAAAATTTCCCAAAGCATCATTTACTTTGTCATTCAGTGAAAGGTAGAAAGGTTTTCTCATGCCTTTCTGACCCTTCCTCCAACAAAAGGACACACAACTGGACTTAAAAGAAGCAGAAAATGGGAATGAGCCTTTCCCACCAAACCCCATGAACCACTCCTTCGTCCCAGGACATCCCTTTTTCAGTGTTAGGAGAAAACAAAGGTCTCTGATCAAGACCCCTTCAAGAAATGTTACACCATCAACTTCGGGGCTTGGGACTGCCACGAATGAGACCACTTACGCTGATACCAGACACTGCTGACATCTCAGGAACAGTTCTGCTCAGGCTCTTCCAGCCCCTTAACTTCTGTTTCTGCCAGAGGGACATCTCCCCCCACCAGCAGGTGATGCTGCCCCCTCCCCATCACCATCCTCCGCTCATGTGCTGCCTTCGAAGTGCCCCACCTTACTTTCACAACCCTGCTCATCTCCTGTACCTCATGTTATCACCAGCCTGTCTGTTTTCCAAAACACAGATTCCTGAACCCAGTGTGGCCATCAGCCACCCAAGTAATTTCAATTATATTAAAAAAAAATACATATTCTTCGTGTGTGTGTGTGTATATATAAGCACAAAAACCACAGCCGCAAGCCAGAGGTTCATTCTGTGTGAGAAGCTGAGCTGTTACATACCACTTCCCCAGGCCCGACAAGTCAGTAGCTTACCGTCAAACCCTGCCCTTGGTCCCTTGACATACTCCATTAACCCAGTCACACTTGCTGACAGCACAGCCATGCTCGGAGCAGAACAGACTGCTGACACACAGCCTGCAGCAGGGTAGAGATGAGCTCCTCCATCTGTGGCAGTACCCCCCACCACAGACTTGCAGGAGCACAGGGGCTCATAGCGGGCAGGCAGCCCACCAGGGAAGGTGCAGGGACCTGTGGAAGGCTTGCTCTGGAGAGAGAACTTCAAGTTAGGCTTAGCTCCTTGTGAGGTTCCCCTTATCTCACACCCCTTGCCAGCTATTCGAAAGCCTCATGCTGCTTTCGGTGCTCATGCAGAGCCCACTCCCAGAGCCCACCCAGGGAGGACATGGAGCAGCAGGGTCAAACGTCTTTCCCTCACACAGGCACAGTAGTTTTGGAAAGGAGGCATCTGCCTGGCAACACCTTGCCTACATCTCTCTCAATACTTAATAGTAATACCAATAATGCAGTTGTCGGGCAGGTTTCCATACATGGTACCATAAACACCCTTTCCAAGAGCAGCTTGGGAAGCTTCTCCAGTTTCTAGTCCTCTGTTTTATAGTCCAAAAGCCACTAACATCCCCAGTACCACTCTGAATACTGCCGGTCCTGCCTACGTATCACCGCAGGAAGTAAATTCTGGTGGCAGGGGTAGGAAGGAGTTAATCTAGTTGGGTTTTTTCTTTTCCATGTGGAAAAAAAAAAAAAGGCAGCAGTTGAAAGCTGCTCAGATGGTTCAGCAAGTCAGAATAAATGTTGGGGGAAGTTGATTTAGTAAGCAGAATGCAAGTAAACAGAGTCACCACGTGCAGCGACTAGGGCCATCTATCACCACCAAAAACTCAACACTGTAGGCGCCAGAAGAAGTTGCAGCATCTGTGTCCCTTTCCTTCTCCTGGCTACTGGGTAAGGAAGCTACAGAGTCCTCTGACATTAGCTGCTATAAAAAAAGAAGGTCATACCCCCCCCAGATGCCTCCAGGGCTGCAGCTATAGCCTTGAGGGGAATGAGGACAAGCCTTGCTCCCACCAGCAGCCACTGTTCCCAGACAGCAACTTCTCTTGGGTTCAAACAGAAATTTTGACAATCTCATGGGTCTAGGTTGGAACATGAATTCAAGCAGGAAAACAGAAGCAGGCAGCTGTCTTTCATTTCCAGGATAGTTTTAAAAATAACAAATAGATAATTTGTTTAAGGCTGCAGATGCTATTTGACAGAAAAAAAAATAAATAAACTTGTTTGTCCCAGTTTTCAACCTTGAGTCATCCTCACAAGTCCTTTAAGAAAAATCCACTGCTACTACAAGTCTGACTAAGAACTGAGACTGTGTCATTGTTTTGAATTCAAAGTAAATGCAAAAATAGCACCCTCACAATTTGTTCACTCGGTTTGAAATCTACATATGGGTCAGAGACTCGGATGGCGTGAATTTGTTTAGCTTCAGTGACCCATTTCCAACAGATGACTGCCTGGCCTGCAACACAGTATTAGTTATACTAATATTACCTCTAAAAGTGCTTCCTGATATTACCTTTAGGGTTCATTTTTAATGGGTCAACAGGTCCTATGTGTGCATGGCCTCCCACATCAAGGAGGATGAACGGACCGTCAGGATTAAGCCAGACCAGGGGTGTAATGAAATACACATGCATAATTAGTTCTGCTTCTGATTTGCCACACCATTATTTGCTTTCCCTCCCGCTCCTCAAAAAACAGCCCCAAAAACCCCAACGCCCAAACACATTACTACCTCCCTACTGCAAGACCGTCAGAACAGTGCTTGCAGCCAAAGCAACATACCCTAAAAAGCCAGCGTCCTGCCACTTAAAAGGCTGGATAAATTTCCCCAGACCTTCTGGGGATTTACTGCAAGTTCAAGAGCTTTTCAAAATAAGTGCTCTTGACACAGGGCATTCTGCTTTCCTCCTCGCTCACTACCCGGGCAAAGCAGCGTATTTCATATAAGGAGACAACCATAGTTAAACTAGGGGACTGTACGCAGCCTCTGGTGTCAGCCAAGCCAGCCGTGCACCCCGGGGCTTGACAAATCTGGCATGTTCAACAGCAGCTTCAAGTACTCAGCTATGATGCATTCTTGCACTCTTCCTCCAGGACACTTGAAAGAGCTTACCTCTTTACCACCCATAGGGATGAGTTTCTGGATGTCAGGCCTGGAACTGGTCCAAATTCAAAAGCTCTGATGCGGCACTTCCCAGTTTTTGCAAAGCTTTACTTAAGAGCAGATCCATCCTTTGAAAAGAAAGAGACATCCATCAAACTGATGACTAAGCCCATTAGTTCACTCTAATGTGGATCTAAAATACAACAAATCGGGGGACAGGTTGTCTGTCTCAACCTCTTTGACCTGTATTATTGTAGAAGTATGTATACGCACTTCAGATTGCAACAGACACAACGGATTAGTGTTGCTGTTATTATTATTATTGCTACTTTCAATGCCATGAGCTGATTAGGTCCAGACAGCTCACAGATGGCCTAAGGACATATGCAAACACCATAAAGTTGCCATCGTCTTCTGGAAGTGCGTACCATAAAACCCAAACATTAAGAGATTATGGCAACAGGAATAAGCTTTAGGATTCGGAACAGCAAACTCAAACTTGTGCTCAATGCAATGCACAACATTTAGAGCATCTTAAACAGCGCAGATAGCCATTCGTGGCTAAGTTATCCGAATAGCAACCCAGTCCATTCTGCCCTGCGCTCTTCTGCCCTGCTCCCCTGGCTCTTGAGGCTTTTCTTTCTCACCTCACGGTTGGAAAACAGCAGATCTGCTAGCAGATCCATCAGCAAGCTGAAAAAGTGAACCCAGCTTCCTGCATGCCTTCCAGAGGCAGCCTCTGTAAGGCTTCACGTATACCTAAGGTCCATTGCTTAACATCATTTCTCTGCATCTCCCCCCAAGCTGAGCCCAGACCGGGCACACACCCCACAAGCCAGGTTGACTCACAGTTAGCAGAACTGTGGGTCTATCCCACTACTACACTACCTGCTCCATTTGGCTTCAGCACCTCCCAGTTATCAATCCTGCAGTTAGATGGAGGCTGGGATAATTTGGAAAAGCTCTCCCTACGGTACTCGGCAAGACCTTGCAGCACTATCCCCATTCCAGGCAGCAGAGCCTGAGCAGACGTCTCTTGCTTGCACATATGCATCCCACAGAAACGCGCTGACTACTGATTTGTGGCTAGAGAGGATGTTTCAAAGGAAAGCTCGAGCCAACATCTGGAAGAGAAACTTCCCCGGTAAGAGCCAAGCACGCAGCGCTGTGTTTTAATGGTGGGCCAGCCTGGTTCCCACGGCCGCCGCTGTCTGCCGCACGCTGGCACTGGTTTAAATCACGCAGTCACCGCCACGGCGCACAAACTGCGCAGCCCCTTGTCGCGAGCGCCCTACCATGGCCAAGGCAACCGAGGCTGATCCAGAAAGGGCTCACAGAGGGGGAAGGGAAAGGCAGGAGGTGCACAGACAGACGTGCGCGAGAGAGCACAGAGGGAGCTGTGGTTAGGCGAGGAATGTGGTGCAGCTCAGCTAAGGGAACCAACGTTAATCACAGCCAAGTCCTCCAGCACAAAGCAGGCCTAGGAGACGTTGCAGTTCCCTCTATCTTTTATGCCATGGCTATAAATAGGGTTTGATGCGAGGCTGCCATTATGTCTGACACGGGAAGGAATACGTGGAAAAAATTAAAAAAAAAACCCACAAAAACCCCCACACCACATATACACACCCCAAAACCAAAACTGTGTTTCCCTATAAGACCAGTGTCCAACAAAGATGCAATATAAACAAAAAATATAAAATGTATAAATAATATATTTAGAAAGTCAAGGCACTACACACACTGTGACAGTTCTTGCCCCCATGCAGCAGAGATGCCGAGCAGGAGGATCCTGGGTACGGGCTCTGGGAACCAGCTGCTCAAGACCTTGCAAGAGGACTGGTCTTATCAAACCCTTCCCAGTGTTTTGGGCTTGGAGAACATACTTCAAAACCCACAGATAACTTCCTATGGATCTGATATTTAGGTTTTGTACTTCTTACTGTATTTTTCTACGACATGTGCTTTCTGCGTTAACGTGACACTTTGGTTGTACAGGCTAAAAGGTTTTTACCCCAAGAAAACCCACAAGAAACCATGATGTGAGTTTTTATATTGAATATATTGCCATATATTCTTCAAGGCAGCAAAGTCTGCAAGCATGTTTGGTTTCTGCATAACGTGCTTCAAAAAAAAA
The DNA here is from genome assembly GCF_964289735.1 of Phaethon aethereus. NCBI lineage: Eukaryota > Metazoa > Chordata > Aves > Phaethontiformes > Phaethontidae > Phaethon > Phaethon aethereus. The sequence continues at coordinate 56,717,514 of NC_138575.1, read as the reverse complement.
AAAAAGAGGGTGACAGTTTACAGGGAAAGCTAGTTGCTTTTACTGGACTAACCGAAAGAGCTGGAAGAAAGACTGTTTTCAGGGTCACCTCCTCACATCTTGGAAATACCATGCACATTCAGAACAACTACTTCCAAATGAAACAGCCCATTCCTCATAGAAATAGCCCAGTGTGAAACAGTAATCCCACCGTTTCTGAGTAACAGAGAAGCCGCATCGCTTCCCTGAACTCAAAGGCTGCTGTGCAGTAGCCACAAGCAGCTACAGCTTGTTCCACAGCAAGTAAAACTACCAAAACTACTAACTGACTTCTGGGAAAGACAGCTTCTATTGGAGACGGAATTATTTTTTTCTCCTTCATAACTGGGGAAGAGAGAATTAAAAATAAAAAAAAAAGTTAGAAAAAGGAAATCAGTAAGGGTTACTGCTAAGTTTCAAAGCTGCAGCTAAGCCTATCGTGCCATGGCTTAAGGAAAGAGAGTTGCCATTGCTTACCTCTGGCCAGCACAACAGCATTTTTGTTAAGCGAGGGTTGCGTTGTTCCTGACCTTTGCAGCTTCATAGCGAGCAGCCATCCCTGCGAATGTCAGTGCAGCAGAGCTACACAAAGCCTCAGCCCTGTCCTCAGTAGGGGAACACGGTCCCCACGCGGCTGACTGGCCTCCCCACCCGCTGGGGAAGCAGCCCTCCGGTGAGGCACACAGGGCTCTCTCCAGTTTGGGTACAGTAACGAGGAGACGGGGAGGGGGCACAGTAAGGACGAGGAAAGAGGCAAAACACCACCGGTCCCTCATGGCTCCCTACTGGAAACGCTCTGTCCCATCTCGCTGCCGAGATGGGGACCAGTGGGAAGGGGGCTGCGATGCCCGGGGCTGCGTCCTCGCCCTCAGTCGGGCCACCGGTCACAGCTCCTCAGCCTTGCCAGCTCCACCCATCCCCAGAGCAGCAACGCAGGTGTGTTTCCTCTGCTCCAGCCTCTCTCAGCTACATTGACTTTTTTCAGTTGTTCCAGGGCCCTATTTGAGGAAACGAGTAAATCCTGAGAAGCAAAGGCCATCAGCAGTCCCTGCAATGGCCGTGGCCTCTTATCAAAACCATTGATTTAGCAGGAAAGGAATTCAAGGAAGCAGCTAACTAAGAAATGAGCAGCGTCTCCAGCTAAAACTGGTTCAGTATCATGATCAGGACTAGGATTTTAGAGAAGAGTTCCCATCGCTTAATCAACGCGAGACGGAACACAGAGGCACAGGAGAGAGATCCGCCCTTGGCTCTTGAGAAAGACCAGCTTCAGAAGATGCGAGGGGCCATTAAGCAGTACCAGTTACCGTGCCTTCAGAGGAAGGGGTGAGGGTCACAAAGCACACATCCACCGCAACACTAAGTTTTATAATGGGGGATTTCCAGCACACAAAATAAAGAAACTAGTCCTGAGAGCCAAAAGTGAAAAGAAAAAAAAAAAAAGTCATGAGCAGTTATTTAGGAAATCTTAAAGTGACAGAGTGTGCAGACCTCCCACAAACGATGGAGCAGAGACGCTGCCTGGCTAAGAGGACAGGCTCAGGGGACAACACGGGTCACACCACAGGCGTTAGCTGTTATGTGGGACAGCTTGTAGGCGCCTCTGCCATGGATCAGAGACACCAAACACACACACTACAAAACCACAGTTCCTGCCCAACCTCTCTACAACCCCAGTAATCCTTCAGAAGATGAAAAACTAACCCTGGTGGAGCCGATATAAAGGAATATAAATTACTGATGGTAGGGAGCAAATTTACATGAGGATGGCTGTCATGAAACTGGGACAACAGGTAGCCAAGATAAACAAAACCAAACCCAGAAAACAAATGGCATTTTCAGTTTATCAAAAACAGAAAACCTCTGGGGGAATCATTCAGTTGACTGGGATACCAGCAAGAGGGGATGAGGACACTGCAGAAAAGCTACATGAGCAAAAAGATACTCTCTGGGCTTTTTTTCTTGCACAGCATGCTGAGGAGATTCCCCAGTATTTAATGCTATTTAACCTGAAGCGGGGGAATGGGGTGCTCTATCAGAAGAGGTGGGGACAAATGACATTAAAAAGCAGAAAGTCAGTGGGACAGTGGACTATATCCAGGGATTTTGAAGGAATTTGGAAATGGCTGGTTAAGATGCAAAGAGAAGTGCTTTCTCAATCAAATCAGCTGCTACTACCATTGCCAGAGGGCTGCAAGTGTTGTGAGGGATGTTCTTTTGACAGGCACTGCTAAGGCAGGAGCAGCACACGGCTACCTGACTGGGGGGGAGAAGCAATCCCTAGACTGAGCTCCCCCTCAGGAAGATGGTATCTGAAGAAGCAACAAGCTGCCAGGACATGCCTTGTGCTTCCTCAAAGCCTCCATGCCAGAAGCACACCAAAAAGCGAGACACCGTGCACAAGGTAAAGAGCCAGTGGCACCCCAGGACCTGTAAAGCAGATGGACAGAAGACAAGGAGCAGTCGTGCCCTGGGGTGAGGGGAGGTGGAAAAGGGTTGTCCTGAGGAAACCAAGGCACTTCAGCCCCTGCATATCCAACCACCCTTCTGCCACCCTCCCAGCTGCTGCATCTTTCCCCTGGATCGACCCAGCCCACTTTGCAGAGCATCCCTCCCCACGACAGGTCAGTGCGTACAAGTAGCCCAAAGTCTCTCCCAGCTCAAGTGCGAGCGGCTCCCTTCCCCCTGCCCCATGCAAACACACACGTTGACCCAGATCCCTTTCTAGCAATTGTCTCCCCTGCCTCCAAGCTGCCATTGCCCACGACATATCAAAACACCAGAGGTCTAACCTCGTCCCCCCCAGCAGGCAGCTTCCAGCCTCATGTAACTTAAACCTAGGCAGCCAGCTGTAAAAGCGGCGAGCCCCCTCCATCACCTTCCCAGGGCTAAGTGACAAGGACACTTCACTCTCTGCAGGCCAGAGAAGTCAGAGGTCACTCAAAATTCGGCAGGCTGGCAAGTACCCAGAGGTCAGGCAAGACTCTGTCCTGACAAATGCAAGTGCACGCAGACTTGTAGGAAAACAAACTGGGTCTGTATTTCGAAAAGCGATAAATTAAGTGGCACAGCTGACCAATGAGCCGAGTAACCGTGCTGAGGGTTCGTTAAGGAAAGCTCTAGCTCCTGCAAAAGCAGTCATTAAAAACCAAGAAGCAAAGCAAACACTAGCATGAGGTTGCAAAATGGATGGATGGGAACATAACACTAATGTCACCACCTGAGATAATACATTCAGTACCAGTCACCTTAAATAAAAACAAATAGAGCTGAAACAAAGGGGATGAGCCTAAAGATGGGTGATAAGAAATCACATGTAAGTGTTCGGACAGAGAAAGACTGGAGAAACTTCATGCTCGGCTTAGAGAGCAGATAGATACAAGGGGATGCAAGAGACAGATACAGTACCATCGGGCTGTTCTTTTTATATTCTTTCATAAAACTAGAAGAGAGGAAGTTCAAAGGTGACCGAGATTGAAAAGTAACTAATTTTAAAACTCATAAAAGGAAGATCTCCAATCACATAGACATTAAAATGCTGCTGGGGAAAGTGAGAGAGCTGATCTGAGGAGTCTCATTTCTCATCTTTCTCAAATGTCTCTGCAAAGTACCCACCAAGCTATGCTTGAGCAGACCTTAGGCAGAGGAATCCAGCAGCAAAGGACTGGGTTTTTTAGCATCACCTTTTTAAGTCACCTCCTAACCATTCAAACTTTACATAAGACTAAGGGGAGCCCAGTACAAGGCATAAACGTTCTTTAACTGTGCAAAATTGAAGAAGAAAACAGGGTATATAAAGTCACTATGAGGAATCAACTAGGGACCTGCTGCAGAGTAGTTAAAGCAGCTCAGCCCATTTTTTCCTTATTTTTAATGACTAACAAGAACAGCACCTCTCACTTGGATGCACCGACTTGAATATTGGTCTGCAACCTACACAAAAGGCAGATTTCACCGATTACTGCTAAAGCAGCCCAGAACCAGAAACGGTTGTTGCAATGAGGTTAGAAAGAGACATTCCTGCAGTCTCAGTGTCCCCTTAAATGGGGCTCTTGGTCCTTCATGTCACTTAGCTGGGCCTCAGAGGATGAACGTAACTTCTAGCAGGAGGGACTGGAGAATGTTTCTTCAGCTCCATCTTTCTTCCCTCCACATCCCAAAATCTCACCAGGAAACAAAGAAGAACTCAAATATGGATGAAGAACAACATTGCTGGTCTGTTAAAAAGCATAACCAAATCATTCCTGCAGGCATCTCTGCATATCACCATGAGCGTGCCGACCCAGGTAAACCTATGCTGAAGCCCCCTCAGCTTTAGCAAGGCACCTTCAGCAAGCTGCCCAGAAGCCCAGCTACGCAGTTCAGGTTGCAGGAACAGAACAGAGATCTTTGACATTTTCCAACTGCTAATAGTCACATTTATTTTCTCCCTGACAGCCTTAGCCTAAGTGTCCAAACAAACTTTGCTACTGAGGAAGTACAAAAGTAGATCCAAAACTGCTTCTGAACTGCAGAATCACACACACAAAAACCCAACCCTGTTGCACAAGTCACAATGTGCAGTAAAAATTTTTCTTCAGCATTTGCTGGGGATGAGGGGGAGGACAAAAACTCTCTTCTTTGACAAAGGCAACAATGCTGACAACTTAACCCAATTTTGCCAGTTCCCAAAGAGCTGATGTAAAGCTAAAGCAGCCTATTTGCAAAATTAATATTGGCACTGTTCAATTCTTTCCCTCATCCTTCGCATGTGTTTGCGAACAAGCAGAGGCACAGAAAGCGCATGGGGAGCAGGAAGGGAGAAGGCAGAGAGAATGTGCATTATCAAAATACCTTGAGAGCAGTTCTTGGAAATGTGCAGCCTGCAAGCCTGTATCAGACACTCATTTCCTGTGAAGTGCACACGAGCCTTTTCATTTCTCCACTGAAGAGGACAAAAATAAGGGGGCAGCTTTAAAGTCTCCAAAGACAACACAAAACCAGCATTTAGTGATTTCACTGAAATGGAATTAACATTTTTATACTACTAAATCAAACAGAAGCAGAGATTCCCAGAAGTTTAAAAAAGTAGGACTTTCTACACCTCTCACTTCTAAATCTTAACCTGAAATCTTGCACTTGGTCAGGGGGGTGGGGGGAATGAATGTTATTCAAATCATTTTGACCACTCACTAACACAAAGCCACCAAATCCTGCTACTTCAAACACCACTGCACTTTTTTTTTTAAGGGTCTGAGACAGATTTCAGCAAAATGGTGAGATAATAAATACCTTACTGAGGCAGAAGGCTGCAGGATATGCACAAATGCAAATGAGAAGAGCAGGCAGTAGTGAAGTAGACTGACAGAATAGAAGGGGGTAAACTGATACCATGCCTGCCTTCTGCCTCTACTCACATGTAATCAAAGATCAAATTAATGTAGCATTTAGTTGCATTATTTTCAATAAATATATGATGCTGCCTAATGACACACAAACTTAATGCCTTTACTCTGTAAAAAGGTATCATCCCTGTATGGCATACTCAGCTCTTGTACCATCCACATTTTCATTTACAGAGAGAGATGCAAGTGCCCACCTCTCCTGACTTGCAAGCTTTTGGCAAGCACCACTAGCCGAGGTCTGCAGCAGCCTGGAACAGCTCAGGAACATGCCACCTCTCCACAGCTTTTATTAATCTAACCACAGTGTCAACCTGACTCAAGAGATGTCATATTTAAGTATTGGCACTATCTGTTTATTGTAACCAAAATAATGAAGGAGAAACCAGGAGAGAGAAGCCTGTGGGTGGTAGGGGGAGATGGGGGTGGCGAGAAGCTGCAGGGAAAGACTTGGGAGGAAAAGAGCGAAACCCCAGTGGGGATGGAGAGAAAGAGGAGCAAAGGAAGAAACACAGCTCCAAAGGCACATTTTCTCCTTTGTTTCTCAGCAATGCAACCACATGTTAGTGACAGCAACTAAGAATTTACACCACCCAACTCCAGCTCCATCCTTGCGCAAACCGACCACCAACTTCACAGAAATCCCAGTTGGACTGGAGGCAAGAGGCACTGGCTGCATGTTTGAAGCTGTCATCTGGAAACTGAATTTGGCCCTCTCCGAGCAGGCACAGCAGAGGCAGGGACACACACCTGGGAGGTTCTGCAGAAGCTCAGCCTTTCCCTGGTGCTCCTCTGTGCCTGCTTTTTGGGACCCCAGCACAGTTTACCTGTGCCTTCCACTGCAATCTTAAAAGTCCTGTGCAGCCTCTCAACCTCACTACATTTAAGCAAGTGACATGCAAGCCAGGTTATTGAAGGACATACCACATACTGAACAACAACAAGGAGCACAGACATTAAAAAAGGCCCAGATCCCAGTCTAGCTCAGGAAAAGATGGGAACCTGTGTGGGAGGCTGACATCCCAGTAATCCCACGGGTTTGTGCCCAAGAGCCTTCCACTCTGGAGGGGACAAGAATCCATACTTCAACAATGACATTTTAAATCACATACCCAGCAGAATCACTCGCGAACACAGAAACAAAGCTTGGCTTCATCTGCAGCAACCAGCCACATCTCGTCGTAACTTGATTCAACCAAGACCAACATTATGCGATAATAGAGCCTCAGTCCCACAAACTTCTGTGCATGTGCATAATTTTTAAGCACATGACCATAGCCCCGCTATGACTGAATGGGCTATTTGATGTTCAGGCAGCATCTGAACTGCAGTTACAAATGTTTGGAGGGAGAAGATATGCCTGCATGCATTCTTAAGGGCACAGGCAATACAGAATGAAACATCGGGTAACCGGTTGTAGTTATTTCTGATCCCACTTCACTTTACAGAGTTGAGCATGGTCAATGTGTGACTGCGTTTTTCACTTAAGTTCTCGGTGAGCTGCAAGGACTAGAACTAGCAAATGGCACTGTCTGGACCACATAGTCCTAAATAGCAGCTTGCTAACAATACTCTTTACCCTCAACTTTCCAGAACAATGGTCAAGCCACATCCCCCTCCTTCACCCATGCAAAGGAAGAAAGAAGTCAGGGACATCAATTTAATATTGAGTTCCTCTCGGTTACCTCTGGGGTTCATCCAGATCCTGCTTCTACTGAGTAGGAAGAAATACACACTTAAACTAAACTAAAAAAAAAAAAAAAAAAAAATTCCTAAGAGCAGCATGAGCTGAGGTTTTAGGTGGTAACTATTCCAAAATTCTCAGTAAGAGCGTGTGCGTTTATGGGAAAAAGTGAGTAGTAGATCCTACATGGCTGCAAGCACCATGACTCAGATTGCATAAAGAAGGAGGTTTTAGCGATAACCTTTGCCGATGAGGCTTTTCATGGGTGCGCAGCACTGATCTTCTGAGAAAAAGGCAGGTGTGAGGCTGCGTTCTGACTGTGCTGGGTCTGGAAGATGACGAGTTCCTCTGCCTTTCAAGGGCAACCCCAACGGGCATGTACACTCCTGGTTCATGCTTACCCCATTTCCCTGTAATGCCTTCGATTCTGGTGGGCGGCTTGCTTTTCCAGCTAAAACTAAGCATAACACCCTGCACACCCCTTCTCCAGTGGTTTATGTGAAGGGAAAGAAGACCAAGTAACCCGCTCTCCAGACCCGTGCGGCTGCTTCCCTACAGACCCATGTGAGACATTACATAATTTGCAGGTTTCACTTTAAAACAAGCATCATCTCCCTGTCCCGATACTGTGAAGAACACCTTGATGGCAAGACAAGTCCCACGGAGCCTCCAAGGCTGCTCCCAGTACACCACGGACACCCCAACACAGCACATGGCTCCCTTCAGGGCCGGCAGTGAGTTGCCAGCACCCCAAATCCTCCCCTAACCACCGCCACCCCACCTCCAAGTCCCAGCACGCTCCCTCTTCCCCCGCCAGCAACAGCCCCAGCGCCCCCCGGAGCCAAACCGGCGGGGGGGCGGGTGCTCCTGCCCTTGTATGAAGCCAATGGGGGACCGGAGGAGACAGACATACAGACAGACAACACCCCACCCCCCACCCCCCAAAAAGGGCCGTTTTCAGTTAACGCCGCACAACTTACTCTCGGCACCTCCGAGGCCGCGAGCGAGCGGCGCTGCCGCCCGTGCGAGCGAGCGCTCAGTGCCGGGGCGACAGCGGCGCTGCCCGGCCTTGCCCCCGCCGCCGCTCTCCCGCCCCGAAGCGAAACTGAGGCGGCCCTACTCCCCGCCGCCCGGCGCCGCCGCGCTCCGCATCCCCCCGCTGGCCCCTCAACTCACCAAGGGGCCGGTGCGCGGCTTACCGGAGGCGCGGCGGCTGGCCGCCGGGCCCTCCTCGGCCGCGGGGTGGGCGCCGCGGCGGCGGCGGCTTCGGCTCTGGGGAACGGAGCGGAGGGGAGGGGAGAGAGAGGAGGGAAGGGGAGGAAACCCCCCAAGTGTTTCTTTTCCGAGGAAGGAGCCACGGGGGAGGGGAAGGGGAGGGGTTTCTCCCTCCTCCACCACCCCGTCTTTCCACGGCGTGGCTCTTACGGGGGGGGAAAGTAAAGATGAAAAAAAGTTGGTTTGTTTTTTTTTTTTAAAGAAAAGTTGCACGGATTGGGGGAAAGAGAGAAGGAAGGGGAAAAAAAAAAAAAAGGAAAGGAGCGGCTGTGAAAGCCCCTCCGCCGCAGACCGGCAGGGGAACCGCACCGGGAGGCTCCGCAACATCCACCGCCCCCCGGGACCCGCCGGAGCCGCGCGCTGCCCCGGGGAGGCAGCGGGCCCCGACGGCAGCAGCGGGGGAGCGGGGCTCGGCCCCTCTTGCCGGTTACCGCCTGCTGCCCTCCAGCACTAGAACTCGCAGGCGCTGGGGAGGGGGTGCTGTGCCCGGGGCTGGGGCAGCAGAGCTGTGTAACACACCTGGGCGGGGGGTTTTGTCCGGGACCGAGGAGCTGTGCACAGCGCCGGGGTAGCGGAGCCAGCGAGCGAGGGCCCTTTACAGCAAGCGGAAAACGGGGAGACTGTCCCGGCCTTTCTCTTCGCTGCCAGAGCTCCCCCAGCTCCGGTCGGGCACTGCATGACCCCCACAGAAGGGCACCCGGCACCCTGGCAGCGCAGCGTGTGCGGCCACGTAAAGCGCAGTTGAGGAGCGTGCCTGAAGATGCATGCTGTTGCGTTGGTGGGTTGAACGAAAATAGGGGAAATTTGGGAAAAAATGGGAAAAGGTGCAAAAATTTAATGATGCAAAATATAAATAATGCACCACTGCAAGCATAGCATTGCTCAAAGAGAACAGACCTAATAGGAGAAAAGATAAATGCCACAATTCAGTACAAAACCTCACAGTTTAAGAGCCTAGGCTGCAATTAGGCTATGACTGGATCGCACCATTGCAGCTCTCACTCACCTATATATTTTCTCCAGATCCCACCGAGGCTGGTGCGTGCATACCAGGTGAGTTGCCTTGTTGAAAAAGCTGTATGGGAACACCAAACACAGACGTGCATCTAGTGATGCAAAGCAGCTGTAACTCCGGGCTGAGCAGCTGACTAGAAGAGCTTTACAGCTCCTTTGCATTGCTAGGGAGCATGAAGCAGTCAGAAACACACCACTGAATCTGATCTGCAGCCTTGCCAGAAGTTCCACTGAGTATTGAGACATCGGTCCTTGTTTTTTCTTTCAACCGAGCATGAGGATGCTGCTGACCACAGAAGAATTGCTGAACTTCCATAAGAATCTGGGCAAAGCATGAAGAACTCTTTTTCAAGGAGGCTTCAGTGGGAGGACCTGCTGTTGGAGTCCTAAATCACAGCAGAGATGAAGCGCTCATCTGTTCCATTTTTGGTTTATAAGTAGGCTTGTCACACTTTTCTTTGTATTTTTGGATGGCAGCTTCAAAAATATCCTGTGGTTTGCTTTACAGTTGCCTAGTAGGGAGTCCATTTACCTCTGTGGGTATTTATAGCATTTATTGGGAGACTTCGTAGGCTCTACCAGCCACCTTGCCTTAACATTAAATGGACTAGTCTAATTCTGCCTTTTATTCTCCTCTCCATCTTTGCCTGTGAAAGGTAACAACAAGCCTCACTGCTCAGCGATTGTTTGTGGGTCTCAATCCTCTCTCTAATCCACTTGAAACCGTGACCTCGCAGCAGTTACAGCTGAAGCATGTTGCAGCAATCCTTTTCAGCAATAAAAGACGGTGAGAGACGTCACGATGGCACCATTGACCACAATTTTCCAAAGCTCAGACTTGACTCACAGAGACCAAAACCTGTTCAGGATCGAGGTGCTTCTGAGGTGGCTTCATTATAGGGTGGAAAACACAAGGATGCTGAAGTAGCTTTGTGTCCTGTGACACAGAGGAGGAGTCAGCAAGCAAACTATGCTCAAGCACCAGCTTTACTAGTGCTGCATTTCTTCCCTGCTAGCCTGAAACCAAGCCTGGATGTATTCAAGGTGAAAAACAAACCCTGCCTTTAAGTGAGTTTTCTTAAGAAAAAAGAATACAAGCAAATTCACTAGAACCAAGAGAGTCCCTACTCTCTCACTGCTGGATTGATACGTTTTTCCCCAGCTGCTTTCAGTGCATAGATACCCGCCTGAAAGGCTCTGTGTAATGACAATGAGGATGCAGGCAGGCTAATGGTCCTGCCATGTGCAACCTGCTTTGAACACTGCCCACTGGTGCATCTCTGGAGAAAGCTGGATCCAGCCTAACAACAGGGTTTCTAAGATGCCCAGGATGCTGCTGACAGTGTGGAGAGGAATAGCTCCTGAGAAGAGGCCAGGATTTGTTCTTACGATTTACAAGTTTTATCCCACCCCTCATTTTTTCCTCTAAGGATACATATACCCTCACTATCCCTGATACTAAAACTTTAAAAAACATTAAACATTAAAGTATTAATTGATAGAGCTGCTGACGGAATGAACCATTTCCAGAGAGTTTCGTCGGAAGCCCAGCTGCTGGGGTCAGTAGGTCTGAGTGCTTTCTACCTTTGTATCACAGTTCTGCGTTGTGGCATTTCTTTCTTTGTTCTTCAGTAACCCCCAAGTCTTTGGTAAGTTCAAAGCTGTTGATATCTAACAGCCCAAGAGCCAGTAACACCCTAACAGCTTCGCTCTTTCTCAGCATGCAGATTCCTTACGGCCTACACAAGGTAGAAAGAGCCACAAACTGCCTATTTGTCCCTGTCAGTTTGGGAGGTGTGGGAAGAAGAAAGGTATTTTGTGGCAGGTCACTGCAAACTGCTGAATAAAGATGGTTTTCTGGAAAAGCAAAAGGCATGCATTGCCCCAGAGGAAGGGAGAAGGTAATATGGTGAGGGAAAGAACTGAGGTGGAGAGAATAAAGCACTGAAAATCTGCAGAAGAAAGGAAGAGAGGTACAGAAAAGTGAAAGAAGAAGAACATAGAAGGCACGGGGTGAGAAGGTGGGAGAACACGTTAGATGTGTCAGTACTGCTTTGCCCTTCAGCCAGCAAACCAGTAAGTGGAAGCTCAGCTGGGGCTGGGAGCATCATCTCCAGATGATGGGTGACTAATTATTTTGGAGTTCAGTGCCTTACTGGGCCCCCAGACCCAAACATGCTGTTGCTGAACAGAGTGCAAACTGGCTTCGTGGATGGGATGTGAGTGGGAGGTGAAACACGCTGCATTTAGTCTGCCCTGGCAATGGAGCAATCCAAGGGGCCCGGACATAACCTGGAAGTTCCTGCCAGGTGACCAAATGGAAAGGAAAGGGAGAGAAGAAAGCGTGGGGCTGGCCTGGGTATCCTGGCGTGAGAAATGACGCAGGCAGTGCATGAGATTTTGTACAGAGAAGAAGATAGAAGGATGCTTGGGGAGTGCGTAGAAAACGACTGCCACAATCTCCTGATGCGCTGTGAGTCCAGCCTGCAAACAGTACAAAATGTACCACCTTTTACTGCATACAGTCTTAGGTGGTTTTCCCTTTTGGCCTTTCCTTCTCTTTCTAGGTGGTCCTTCTCATAACTTTCTGGAAGCCTCCTTTTAGGAGATGCTCACAGTGAAACATGAAGAAGAAGAAGAAGAAGGAAAAAAACCCACCACAAAAAGAGAAAGCCAGGAGGACAAAACCAAAACACAAAAATCCTCCAGCCCCTTTCCTCCCCCCCCCCAACCCCAAACAAAAACACCTTTCTGTGGTTTAGAGCGAGCAGAGCCGGTATTAGTTCAGCTCTCACGAGAAAAATTAGCACAAGTAGTGGCCCCTTTGCGTGAAGTGGTGTCCAGGCCTCTCCTTCCCTTCTAAGAGCAGGGCTCTTCCCAGTAACAATGAGAAGTTGCTTTCCAGGAAAGCGAAGGTACAGGGGCTGCCCAGAGCGGAGTGACCTAGCATGGCTGTGGGGAGCCGTGTGCTGCTCCTTGCAGGTGGCCAACCTCCAGCACAGAGCTGGTGCGCTCCCATACAGAGGGATGCTGTGCTTTGCAGCTGGCAGGATTGCTCAGCATGAGCAGGCTTAAGGGTCGGGAGCCATAACCAGTGATGCAGTGGGTGCCCCACATGCTGCTGCCAATCCACCTTCATTCGAGTCTGCAATACCCTCTGCTGTTATGGTTTTCCCCCACAGCCGCCGTAGACACCGTGCTTATGTGCTTCAGATTGCGCCCGGGGCTCCTGCATGCTCCTTGCCTGGGCCTGAGGTTCAAGGAGCGGTGGGGAACACAGGCATGTTCTTCCAGCACCGTCCGGCAATGTGCAGTCTGACGCGCCTGCAGGCAGCAAGGGCAGGAGGCGAAGTTGGGAAGCCAAGTGAGCCGGTGTGCTGCTGAGCCTGGGCGCCACGGTTGCCATTGGGAAGCTGGGCTTTGCAGAGTGGCTGCTGCGGGGTGCAGCGGCCTGCAGCTGAGCTGCAGCGAGCAGTGGCTGCAGCACTGGGCAGAGGTAGCTCAGTGGGACAGAGGGATGCTTTGCTGGTGGCTGTTCAGGCTGCTGTTTCAAGGAAGGGGCTTCCCTGTGCAAAGCAGGGCAGGTGGGCACAACCGGCCCCTTTCCTCACAATCACATAGGCCCAAAAAGCTGAGATTAAACATACCCAATCTTCTGCTTTGGGCTTTTATAATATGCAGTTATTTCTGTGATAAGACAAGTATAGCAAGACGTTGTATGTTTATTATTGCCAAACTCCAAATGCAGAGGAGGGGAAGAAAGGGAAGGCAGTTCCCACTTGTTGCCAGCGCAGTTATGGCTCTGTACATACCGTGGTTTGGTTGGGGGAGGAAGACCCAGCAGTCAGTGACCTTCTAGGTTTTCAAAGAAAGCACCAGGCTGCATAGCCTGGAAGGTATTTAGGTCAGATTTAAGCAGCTGCAGAGGAAACAAAACAGCCTTTTGTAACTGTACAGCAAACCGCTCCCTCCCCTCTGAATCTGGCCTATATGTCAAACACCCTAGAGCAGTAACAGAGGAAGATCTGGGACTGGGGCAAGGAGCTACCAGCCCGCTACACCAATGGACTTAGATGTGAGCTCCCTGGGGCTCTGTGGCCCCATAAATCTGTAACCACCTCAGGTAACTCCTCCCAACATTGCTGCCTACCAGATATAGAGGGAGAAGCTCAGTTAAGGATTTAATTGAGGCCTATTGCTTCTTCCATGTTATCCCACATTTTCAGGCCACGTTCCTGGAGTGCCATCCAAAAGTGGTGGACCTTGCCTGGAACACCCCTGCCCATGGTTCCCCAGATTTGTTCCCCCACGCTGAGACAGGAGGTGATGCTGAACCCTACTCACAGGAGACTTGCACTGAGTTCTGACCTATGCCCACCTGCTCCAGGGTTTTCCCCAAAGCAAACAAAAACAGCCATGAGGCCACCCCGAAGGAGTGCAGGGAGCAAGCCGAGACACAGACCCCAGAGCAGAAAGGCCCTAAGTCATTGCTGGACCTAGAAACAGGGGCTTCCTTGGCAAAGGAAGCTGAGCCTCTAAATTGAAGAAAAATAACACAGAAGGCAAGAAGGAGTATAGCTATGGGCTATAATTTTGGGAGCGGTTGCAGCAGAGGCATTGCAGGCTGTTACCAACTGACAGCAGTGTCTGTTGCATTAGACTAATTTCCAGACTGGTCTACTTTGCTGATGATCACAGGACAAAAGACCCTGTCACATTAAGCATTGTTGCTTTGTTAAACATCTTATCTTGATTCAGAAACTGCTGATGGTTGGGAAGCTGCCATCACCCTAAGTAAACTACTCAAGCACTTAACTACTTTCTCCATTGTAAAATGTATACCTCACCTCTAGACTGTTTTTTCTTGTGCCATTGTTGGGCAGAGCAGCTAGCAGAGGAGCAAAAATTTAATCCTACACAGGTATATTTAGGCTTTGATCATATCAGTCCTAAGCTCTCCTACTCCATAAGATGTCTTCGAACACCTTAACAGTCTTTAGAGCTCTTGCAGGAAGCCTCTGCAGCTTGTCAACTTCCTCCTTGAAGTGTAGGTGTCAAAACTGGGAATTGTTTCACATCAGTAATCATATCCACGGAATTAGCAGATGCTATATAATCTCCTGCAATGTAATCTCATTACACCTGCTCCGCATTCCCTGCTTATACATCTGAGGATGCAATTAGCCCTTCTGACTGCAGCGTTGTGCTGGGAGCTCACATTCAGCTGCTCCTGCATCGTGAGTCAAACCTTTCCTGGAGTCACTTCTTCCATGGACAGAGCTGCCAGACAAGAAGCGTGGCTCATGCTGAGTAATTTACCATTGGGCTGTTTCAAAAACACACATTATGTGCTTGTACCAACTTCAACATTTTGACACTTGCTGGCTAGTCAATTTTCAGTCCAGTTACTACAAAATTTGTTAATTTGGTATCACACTAGTTTTTTTAAAAAATCAAAACACAGTGTAAGGTTCTATCACGTTCCTTCCTGGAGCCATATTACGTCAACAGCTTTTACATTTATCAGCCAAATCCATAACCCAAACCTATAATTTACATCTCCAAAAGTTACCAACTCAGTTTTATGGATTCTTTTCCATAAACACAAGAGACTTGGCAGTTACTAGAACTCTTCCCTTGTTTTTAAATGATCCTTGTATGTGTCGTTTCCTTATTCTGTCTGAGGTCAATAAGGAGCTGGTAGGCCTGTAATTACAAGTGTCGGATTACTTCTGGTTTTCACTATTATTTTGTTTTAGCCTATGGGGAATCTGCCAGATTTTCAAAGTGAAGGAAGGTTAAGTCTAGACAAGAGCTGGAGAGAAACTCCTCTCCTTCCCCTGCTGCTTCTCAATTAAATACATTAAAATAGGTGCTTACTCTAACAGTGTGTACAGGTTTTGTAGAGAGCTGGCGAGTAGCTTGCTCAGCTAGTTAACCAAAACAGATCCAGGGGATGGGAACCAGCAGAGACTCCTGAATCTGTCCCAAATAGGACAGTTTCTGATTAAGGAGGAAATGGAAAGCTGAGACAGGAAAGAGTTTATTTGATGATGGGTGCTCATATATAATTTATAAGCAATAAATGTTTCTAGCTATTTCATTAGTTGCAAATAAAGTGATACAAATGTGCACCACTTGCAGCTGATGCATGGTGTGTGCCTGGGGCTGCTTCCAGCTGAATGGTGGTAGTTCACGTGGGGATGATTTAACACTCCGGCAGCCCCACTATCCAAATTCTGCTGCAGGTTAATCCCTGGAGCAGATGCACACCACTTTTTCAACCACTCATAGCTTGGCTTATTAACTTAAACTGTCAAAGACTTCCATTTAAATTATCACATTGGCCCCAGACTGTGGTGGGTAAAGAGCCAGCATCTATTTGTTTCTCCCACCTTCTGCAGGGCTGGAGAGCTGTGGGACAAGGAGTGCAACAGTCACATGCTTGGAGCAAGGGGAGAGAAACCAACTTAAGCCATCACAGCATTTTTTGAGCTTAATACGTCAGTGGCTATTTCACGCATCAGAAACTCATTCACATCAGTGAAATTCAACAGAAAATTAGGGAAAACCAAAAGTAAAGTACACCACCTGAGGTACCTGGATGGGTCTGCAGCTATTGAGCAGAGCCTGGGATGGCAAGACCTCTCGGGCTACAAGACATTCACATCCTACCTCAACTCCTCCTATGTGGGCAGCTCATTTAAACCCTTGTGACTCCTTGAGACCATCTCCGAGGCAAGCAAGGTTTGTGGATGGAGCTCAAGGGAGGGAGATGTCCACGTGGAAATGTCCACAGGGTGCAGATCCGTGGTTCAGCCCCTCAGTGAGGCCTCTCCTTCTCATAAGTCCTGTTCTCCTTCCAGAACAAGTCAAATTAGGGTATGAGGCCTTCACCTCCTCAACCTTGTGCAGAGGGAAGGAATGAGAGGGCAGCTTTCCTCAGGTAGGGGGACACCAAGCAGTGTGCATGACAAGGAGCAGAAGACCCATCAGGGATCCATGCACTGGGGAGGTGGGGGCTTCCCTGTGGTCATTAAGTGCCTCTCTGCTCCCACCGACCTCACTGGGGGCTGCCCAAGCAGTGCCTGCACCCAACACCAACAGCTCTGCACTTACCAGATTTCCCTTGTCTCTTCGCAGGCATCCTTCCCCTGCTCTGGGCTGCTGGAGCAGGGAAGGAGCTGGTCCCTGTCCCGGAGCAGGAACTGCTCTGTGGGCCCCGACAGCACCCCAGACCTGCCTGCTGCCCGCAAACCCAGAGCCTGGGAGCCAGCATGCTGGGGCTGATTATGGGATACATTTTGCCCTGTGATCACTTTTATTTTCCTGTCCATTGTAGATTGCAGCATATCCTCACAATGTGGGGCTTTATATAGAGGTGCATCCTCTCTATATCCTCTGGAATAAATCAGTTAAGCTAGCAATAGCATAGGTTTTAATTGTATAACTGCACAAGAGAGTTTGGGGTACAGGGGTATTACTAATAAATCACCATAAACAGATCAATATGTCAGTACTTCAGTGCTTGAATCCAGCCAGCTATGGGGAATTTGTCCCTTGGTAGCAATCAATCTGCTGTACTTAAAGTTTCCTCACCAGATCTGCAGCTAGCACAAACTGATCAATGCTGTTCCAAGTCAGCTAAGTGTAACAGCTTTGCATGTCCCAGTGTTCACCCTTGCAAGTCTCCTCCTCCTTTGCAAAGATACAGAGGTTAAATTATCCTTTGCTAAGTACATGGGATATCTCTAACTCCCAGTTCTTGAGCAAAACCAGCCTTTCTTACCACCAGGCCAGTGTAGCCCAGCCAACACCCCAGCATCTTGCTGGGTGGAGTTGTAAGTTAGTCCTCCACAGGCCGCAATTCCACTGCAGTAGCCTCCAGCACTTCTAAGAAGTAGATGCACAAAAATTAGTTTTGTGAGCCACACAAATTTTGCCATGCATCCTGCATAGGACCCTCCTCCTGGGGTGGGGTTTGCTGGTGCCGAGGGAGATACGCAGTCTTGCAAGATGCTGGGCTGTTCTTTCAGAGGGGTAAGTAGCATTGCTAGAGAAGACATGAATGACCGGGAAAAGATTTCAACAATCTGGCTTTGGCTTATAGGATGACAGTCCTGCTGCCGAGGGAGCACCCAGAGCTGCGTGCCAGTGCAGCCTTCTCCACTGAGCTCTATCCCACATCACCTATTGCTAATTGATGTGTTCTGTGAGGAATTTTTCCTTTCCCATGAGGTCCCTGCTGATGGAGCCTTCTACCAGAAGTGACTTGGGATGCAAGTCACAGGAGCCAGAACTCACTAGAGAACACATCCTTCCCACTCAAGACCCAGAGGTCATCTGTGTGACCCAGTGCAAAGAGAACCCAGATCCTACTGGCTGCTGGAGTGGAGGAGAGGGTCCAGGGTGAGGGGGGAGAGGGTGATGGGAATAGTAATGAACATACTACCAGGGTAAGCATTTTTACACCAAGATCCCAGGGTTATCCCAAACAAGGCTTGTGCCTGAAAATTGGTGTTAAGCAGAGGTCAGGGGTACCAGATAAATTTGGTGACTACCACATATCTACAAGCTCTGTCCAGAGCGCTAGGCTGTTAACAAGCTCCCTGGAACCAGCTCTCAGCATGTAGCACTCAGAGGATGTTGCTTGTGGGTACAAGTTCTCAGAGGTGACATTCCCCATGTCCTGGGGACGTGAGTCAGCCAAGGCCTGGGGACCTGGGAGTGATACCCTGTGCTGTGCTTTCATGGCTGGCTGGACAATGCCACAACTTTTGATGGATTCATTCCACTGCTCCCCAGAGGTGGGTCTGGCTCAGAAGGATGGGCTGTGTCGTGCTTCAGGTCTGCATGCCTGATGCTCTCTCCTTTTCAGATTGCAGTTAAATGGCAATGGATTTTCCTAGCCACAGCCCATTGTCACACCAACCACAAAGGTTTGTGAAAGGGGTACACATCACTTGTGCTCCTGACATAGGGTTCTATTCCTCAAGAACCACACCACAGACAGAAGAACTGCAAGCTTAGCAGCCACTGCCTAACAATTACACTGCTTTCTGGTGGCTTGTCATGAAGAAGTTCCAGCAATCCACAGGAAGACCCTGCCCTTTGTAACAGCAGCAGCGATTGATTAGTGAATGCATTTTACAAATCTGTTCTACAAAAAAAAGCTCTCTTGCTTTTTACCTTCTGTAATCAGACACCCACCTCTGACGGTTGTAGGAAAGAAGCTGTAGATGGTACTATGGCCTCTCTCCTTCCACATGGTTGCCCAAGCGCTTGTGGTCTGCTTTCCTGCTCCTCCTCCATGGAGGCCTAAGCAATGCACTGGACTTTCCAAACCTGTAAGAATTCATGTTCTAATTTCTTTTCTAATGGCTTACCTGGAGGGGAGGTTGTGAGCTGCACAGCTCTTATTTCTTCTCTGTGATGGGTCCCCAAGGTTATCTTTCAACTGCTGTGGTGCAGAGCCTATTTTGCCAGGATGAGTTTGAGCTAGGGAGGAGAAGTGGTCTATAAGCTTCTATGCTGTTTTCTCTCAAGCTTTGCAGGCTGTTCTGAAAATGTATTGTGTAATTTAGGAGACTGATGTGCTGAACTGAGCAGAGAGTTTTCAATTACCAATATAAAAATGACTCCATAAGAACAGACATTCATTCTGCTCTCACCAACTGTTCCACCAAGGTGTCCAACTGCTCACAGCATGGTTTGACACTGCTTCATTTGACTGCTGAATCCTTGACTGAAGGGGAATGGTTGTGGTTTGCATTAGGAGGCCTCGTAGACTCTGACTGCTGGAGGGAATGCAGAGTGCCAGCAAGCAGTATTCCCAGCCATACTCAAGTATTGACTTTCTTGAATAAGCAGCCACCCCCTTTCTGGGCAACTAATGAGAAAAACTGTGCAGAAACCTCTCTAGCTGAGAGGGGTCCATTTTTGCAGAAGAGGAACGGAGCAGCTACGGCAGTGCTGTCTGCTGTTTATATGCTGCAACTTGGCCCCACAGTAGTGTCAGTTCACAGTATGGGAGAGTGACTCTCGCCCCTGGAGCAATGCGATTCCAGCAAGCGTTAAGAGTTCAGAAGAGCTTCTCCATCAGAGAGCGACAGAAGTTCAGCACTGGTGTCAAGCACTGAGCCTGTTTGATGTCACTACGATGCTCCTGGGTCACAGTTAAAACATCTCACACTGCGCCAACTGCAGTACAGGCGGTTTCCATAATCAGTAATGCATCTTCTGGAGGTAGTCAAGGTCACAGCCGTACCTCCATGACTGCAACTCCTCACAGATTCCTATTGCGCCCAGTAGGTTGATTGCAGCTTTAGCCCCCATGGACATCAATAACTTCTCGTTACTGTTACAGAACCCCATCCAAGGCAGGCTCCCTGCAAGGCACAGACTAGCTCTCCACAGCTCCTCCCTGCCCCGGGCACCCAAGGGAGAGCTTGCAGGAGCTGGGTCAGGCCAAAGGCTCCAGGACCAGCTGGAGGAGGTGGAGGCTGCCATGGTTTCACCTGTTTGCACAGGTGAGAAGCTTTGGAATCGGGAGAAGGGGGCAGGCTGGGTTGCTGCAACTGGGGGAAGAGCCAAGCCAGGAGGAAAGCAAGTAGGAGCCCTGTTGTGGAGGGTCGTGTGTTTGGCAGGGCAGTCCCTTGCTGTGTGGTCAAGTGTGGGGAACTGGGAAATGCTGCCCAGGCAGGGGAAGCTGCGCTCTTGTGCCCCCACCCCATTTCGCAGCTGGACCCCCGGAGCCATGAAGTGATGACGGAAGACAAAGATGGCGGCACTCCCCCGCGCGCTGCCTCCCTCGGGCCGTGACGGCTCCGGGCCGGTGGAGAGGCGGAGGCCCAGGGCGCCCCGGGGAGGCGGGGAGCAGGGCGGTGCAGCTGGCGCAGTCCGCCCCGCCTCCGGGCTGCGTTCTCCTGCCGCGGCCTTGCTCTGCTGCCCGGGCCAGACAGAGCGGTAGGAGGGGGCCGGGGCGCAGCGTGCGGGCGACGCGGGGAGCGGGGCCGGGGCGGCCGCCAGCAGCCGCAGCGCTGCGGGGGCCGCTCTCGGCGTCGGACGGGGAGGCCCGCACCTCGGAGCCAGGGGGACGCCAGGGTCGGAGCTCTGCTGGGCCCAGGCAGGGCGGGCCCGGGAGGCAAGGTCAGGCTCTGCCAGGAGCCCAAGTCGTCAGGCAGGCCTGTGAGGAAGGGCCAGGTCCATGGTTACCCCAGGAAGCCAGCCCGCAGCTGTCAGGATCAGGCCCGGTGAGGGCAGCTGGGGTCGGACGTAGCCCGGCAATCAGCAGGCAGGGACAGAGTCCCTGGGGCTAGGGCATTGCTGCTGGAGACCAGCAGTCCTGCAGCATTGCTGGGGCTGGTTCTGGGACGAGCTTAAAAGGGCTCGTGGGCAGGAGAGAAAGTTGCAGGGGAGGCCCCAGGTGTGGCTGATTGTGTGCTCTCAGGGCCCTGACAGCAGCCTCCCTGCTCAGCCCACCCCCTCTGTCTTCGCACTTTACAGGGGTCTGGGCTCAGGAGGGACTTGCTGTACAGTGATTTTTAATTGCTGTGGGGTCTTGGGGCTATTTAAGGGAGCAGAGGCCTGAGACAAGTCACTGGGAAGGGGATATGACATGAGAGATTTGGGGATGGGGATAGTCAGGCTGCCTATGGGGGGTCCCAGGGTCAGAAGGCCTTGGGGGTAAAGGGGAGATATTCAAACCACCCCCGAAAGATCCCCAGAGGCTGGGTAGTACTGGGCGGGTTTCATTCAGGAGCCTGGGGTTGAGTAAAAGTCAGATGTATCTCAGCGATTGCCAGGCAGATTGGCAGTGATGAGACAGGTTTGAGGTCAAGTGGGTGCCTAGCAGGTTGTGGTCTCATATCCCATGCAAGGTCCTTGGCCCTGAGGGGTGCACAGGCGGGTGGCAACGGTGACCTGCTGTGTGGCATGTAGCCAGCTGCTCTCTCGAAGGTGCGGACTGGTGGTGTGAAAGAGGAGAAGCACCAAGGTAAAAGAGGAGAAGGTGGTAACAGTCTAGTACTGGAGGCAGCATCGTCATTCCTGAAATTGTCTTTTTGGTCCAGGACAGGTGCCTGGCTGACTGCAGCTAGCTGGGGGAATTCTGCATCGTTCCCTCTTGCCAGATCTCCTGTGCCTTCTGGTTGGGTTGCAGCTGCTGCAGAGACACGGAGAGAAGACTTTTTCCTCCTGCATAGTGAAAGCTTGTTTCTTCCTAGGAGCATCGCTAATATGTGCTGGGAGGAGGATTCCCCAAACAGGCAGGCAGGGACGGCAGCTGGGGATGTTGAATGGGGAGCTATAAATCAGTAAGCTGCTAATTAAGACCACAGGAGGCTGGTAAGTTACTGAAGGCCTGTATTACTCTCTTTCAGAGCTGTGGGCCATTAATAAGATCCCTGGGACCTACTCCGAGCACGTGGCTCTCCAGGGACGTTACTTGTGAGCACCCTATGCTGGGCATGTTCTCAGAGTTGAAGTTCCCTGTGCCCTGGGGCCATGTGGCAGCCAAGGCCTGGGGACCCTCAGAGGGACACCCTGTGCTGTGCTTGCACGGCTGGCTGGACAACGCCAACACCTTTGACAAGCTCATTCCACTGCTCCCCAGAGGTAGGTCTGGCCCCTCAGGACGGTTCTTGCTACGTTGCAGGGCTGCACATTTGATACTCTCTCCCTTTCAGATTGCTATTATGTGGCCATGGATTTTTCTGGCCATGGCTTGTCATCCCACCGACCTGCAGGCTCCCCCTACCATTTTCTGGATTACGTGAGTGATGTGCGCCGGGTGGCAGCAGGTGGGTAGTTGAAGGGACCCTTAAGGAGATATTTGTGCAGGGGATGCTATATTGCTCCTGCTCCTTGGAAAAGGCAGGTAGCGTTTACTGCTAGGATTGGGGTTAGTTCCCTCTGCTTCTCCCTAGCCTGATGTTAGCTGGTGCTTTGTGACCACAGATGGAATAAGCATCCTGTTTCTCAGTATTTTGTGAGAGGAAGAAACAATAAGCCCTGGGAAGCAAGTGTTTCTATACTAGAAAGCAGTTAGTGGCGAAATGGTGGATGCAACTACATAGTTCTGCCAGGCTGACTTTTTGTAAGAAGCCAGTGACCTCTAACCAGTGTTAGGTATAAATTGGAGACTTCTGTTTCTCCCTGATGACAGCTTGTTGCTTGCTTTAGTATCATACAAAGAAATCTGAAAGCCAGGGTGTCTTGGGCTCCTAATAACTCCTGATCTAACTGCCCACCTATATGATCTTGGGGGAGGCTGTGGCATGTGCAGTTTTGCATCCCTCATTCAGTATACAGAGAGCCTCTAGAAGTTCTTTGACATGGCAAAAGGTAAAACACGCCTTTCAGTGAGATGTATTCCATATGGGCAGCACTGATGAAGTGGTATTTTCTTGTAAGCCTCTCGGAGTGCCCTAAAAATGGACTGAAGATCCTGATGTGCTAAATGGTGCAGAGAGCTTTCACTTGGAATGATCATACTTTCCTCAAGGCAGTGGACCTGGCTCTGTGTCCTCCCAGCTCTTGCGGAATGCCCTGCAGTAGGATGCTCTGTCAAGGTCTCTCGCTTCCAGCAGATGCTGCCCAGTCAGGCTTCTTTGCTGCTTCTTGCCAGTCTTGTGTCTGGCAGTGAATGGGAATTTGCTGTACTTTGCCATACAGAGAGAGCTTCAGAGCCTCGTGGCTTAACTACCAAGGAAATGAGGTGGTAGATGCTTGCTTTCTTTAAAATTGGCCTACTTAGCCACCGTGTTTCTGGATTAGGAAGCAAATTAAGCAGTGCAAAAGCCCTCCTGGGAGAAGGGGCCCATGTTGGTGGAGAAACGGCAAGGTGCCGCTGCTCTGGTTTCTAATGCAGCACTGTTTTTTGTCTGTTGCCACTTAGCCTTGCAGTGGAGACGGTTCACCCTGATGGGTCACAGTATGGGTAAGTGGCTCTTGTCCTTGTAAGCTGTGAGATCTGAGGAGCTGGATTGGAATATTTATTATATTGTGTCAAGTACCAGGTTCCTGTTTGTGAGTGATTACAAAATCTGTACCCTTGTTTGAAATGCCTCTGCTTTCAAGACCCTGTACAAACAGTGGTAACTCTTGCTGTGGGCCTTTCTCCCACCCCCAGGAGGGAACAGTGAGAAGTGAAGAAGGGTAATCTACGGCAGGAGAATTTGCAGCAGGCCTTTCTGCCTGGTCCCTGAAAGGCCACAAAGCCTGGGGACAGCAAGGCCCTTCTTGGTGGGTCGTGGAGCTTGCTGAGGGGAACTGGATTCCAGGGTCCATCTCTTTGTCCCTGGGACATGATTAGGTTTTGCCATGATTTGGGTTTTTGCTCCCTAGGGCTGCTCTGGCCACAGCTCACAGTACCTGTTCACCGTACTGTTTCAACTAGTAACTCTTCCCTGGCCTTTGCTGCCTGAAAGGGAGATGGGGATAGCGCAGGATGGGGAGTCCAGCTGGCCAATAGCCCTGCTTTCTGCCTGCATCCTGCCTGCTGGGAGAGCTTTATTCTGTTGCTGGGGCTTTGTTCCTTGGTACAACATGCATTTGTGCTCCTAAGGCAGCTCCTGCTGTGGGGGAGTTTCTGTTACCAGGGGTGTCCAGTCCATAACTGAGCACACTTCTTTCCTTTACAGGTGGGTCTGTGGCAGGAATGGTGAGTAAAGCATCCTTTCTTCATGGGTTTTGTAATTTCTGCAGCTGGAACAACAAAGGGGAGAGGAATGGACAGACTGTGTGGGACTTGGATCTCAGGGGAGGAGAGGCCCTTCTCTGACCCCCTCTCCATTGTAGCAGGACGAAGACATCACTCAATGCTCAGCTTTCTCTTTCTCTCATACTGTTTCGTCTCTCCTCAGTTCTGTTTCCTTTATCCTGAGATGGTGGACACGCTGATCCTGCTGAAAAATCTTGGCTTTCTGCTAGCGCCAGAGGTTAGATTTCACGTGTCCTTCTCCCTCCCTTTTAAAAATAAAAAGAGATGTGTTTTTTTCCTTCCTCTCATTTGTTCAGAGAAAGCACTGATGTGACCAGTTCCTGGCAGGTCACACAAGTCTCAGGGCTCTTCCTTTATGGCAGGCATAGATCTGCTCCTTGTTGCATGGACTGAGGTCCCTGCTTAGGGTAGCCCTTGGGGGACACTTGGTAGTGCTACACAGCCTGCAGTCCCTTAGCACCAAAATTCACTTGTCTATGCCATGCCCTTCTACAAAGGGAACTGGAGCTTCTCTGTCCAAGCAACTGCCAGCCGAGGTTGTCTTTTTGCCAACAGCTTGTTGGGTGACCTGCATGCAAGGTTGGTGGATTTCTTTTTCTTTTTCTGTTCCTGGCAGGACATAAAGCTGCATTCCCAACCTGCTACCAGATGCTGGAGCTTTGGTTGGCAGAAGTGGGACAGAAGTCCAGGGCCAGAGAGACAAAAGATACCAGATTTCCCTTGTTTTTTTGGACAGTTGTCCTCAACTCAAAAGTGAGGTAGAAAGGGGTAGGAAGAGATTGCAGGAGTAAAAAGTTAAGTTCTTTACAGCAGTGCTTAGCTTTCTGTTCCTACCTTGCCTTTTAAATACTGCTGTTCCCTTTTCCCCAGAAATGGGCATTTTTAATATGATGTCCATAACTGGTAGCAGTTCTGATTGTTGCTGAAGGGCAAAATGTCCTCTGCTACCCTCTGAGAAGGGGTAGAACGATTCAGAAGAGAGGGGTTACTTGTGTTCCTTACCTCTCTTTGTTTCAGGACACTGAGGCATGGCTGAAATCAAAACGGATGGTGATTGACAGATTACTGAGTCTAGAGGCAAAGCAGCAAACTCCCAAAGCACGTAGCCCTGAAGCAGCATTGCAGAGGTGGGTTCCCATCTGTCCTCTTCATTTGCTGCCTGCCCTCACCTTGGACAGAGTTATGGCTACTTGAACCAGAAGGGGAAACTGTTCCTCTACTTCCCCTTTCAAGTCCTCCTCTGGAATTTCAGCAAGACCTTTTGCTTCTGCTGGTAGAAGCTGCTGCTGCTTCCTGCTCCTCTCTGAAGCACTCTGAGAGCTCCCTGTCACCTTGTCATGCCATTTTTGCTTGGCTTCCTCCCTTTCCCAGCAGAACAATCTCTCTGCCATGTCTCCCCCAGGCTCTTAGAAGCAAACAGACATCTGACAGCAGAGGGTGGGGCAATCCTACTGCAGCGAGGAGCAACTGAGACGCCCGCCGGTAAGGGGCTGCTTGGAGACAGGGCTCATCACAAGGCTGGGCCAATGCTGGGTGTGGGAAGGGAGCAATGCCAACAGCCATTGTCTTCCACAGGGTACAGGGTGCCCTAGCTATAAGTTTATGCAGCCTGAATGGGATCAATTAGGTCTGAAGGCAGAGCACTCCCTTCCTAGCAACTGGGGTTGGTGCGCGAGTCCTAGAATGTGTAAAGAAAAGGAATCAAAAAAAGGGAAAATATGAATTAATCGTATTCCTCTTGTCTCAAAAAGTCTTGGGCAGACCCCAAAGGTGAACAGAAGGAGAGCAACTTGTGCAATACATGAAAACTTTCTCTTGTTTTTTCATTCCAGGCCTGGTATATAACAGAGACATGAGAGTCCGTACGGTGAGCATTGCTTTTCTGATGTGCCCCCTGCCGCTTCTGAGCCCTGAGCTTACAGAAGACTCGGAGATAGTGGAGGCCTGTTCACTGAGCCCAGGCCTTGCCTCCACCCAACTCTTTACTTTCTGCTTCCCTAATTCCCACATCTCTCTCAAATGCTGCTGTTAAAAGAGCCTGCGCTCGATCATTAACTGACTCAGCTTACAGTCACTGGAAAACATTACAGATTTTTTTTTTTTTAGCAATTCCTCTGCCCCAGGGCCTCCTGGCCACATTTTTCTGCTGTTATAACTCTTCAGGCAGCTGATGGATGGATGCTTTAGGTCAGCTTCCTTGTCAGGTCATCTGTATGAGAAAGGGGGAGAGTGGAGCAAAGTCCTTGTTTGATATTTTGATAGCTTTGTGCCACTTTTGAGCAAGTAGGGCCGCCTCTACCTGTGCTCCTGCCAGGCTATGAAAGCCAGAGTAGTGTACTGTCTCCTTTTTAGTAAAAGGATTTTTAAAGCTTTTCTCTGCTATGAGATCATTCCCATATGTGCTATATCCCAGCAGGCAGTGTTGCTGGCAGCCCTGAAACACAGCTGGACAGAAGGAGCCTTTGCAGAGCCAGTTATTCTTGTGTGCAGCCTGGCCGCCTGTCATGTCCCAGCACAGCAGCTTCAGGGCCACAGCCACGTCTGCCTTCAGAGCTGCTAGTGTGGCAGGGGTCAGGGACACCCACTGCCCCCAGCTGCTGTCCCTGACTTTGCCGCTCTCTCTATCTTTGCACCTGCAGCAGAATCGAGAGTCCTTCACAGTGGAGCAGTGCGTGAAGCTCCTGCAGAAGATTCAGGACCGTGTTCTCATCATTGTGTGAGTGAGGCACAAGCCAAACCAACCCTCGTTGCCTCCCTGTAGCCCTAGGTAGAGGGGTGAAGGTTAGAGAGGAGTCCTCTGCTACCCCTTCCTCTGCAGCAGCCACCCAGACCTTTGGGCCAGTTGGCACACCAGTACAGCCTCACATGTGAGAAGCATTTCCTAGCTCCCCCACCACTGCCTTGGGCAGCAGGCAGAGAGCAGCTGGCAGGTCCTCCTGCTGGCCTGGTGCTGCATTTTCAGGCTGGGCCTCCCTGGTGCAAGGCCGACCAAGGAACTGCCTGACCTGTCCTGTCCTCCCCCCACTCATGCCTTCACATTGCTGTCCCATGACTTTCTGTCCCTTGGCCCCACAGCAAGGGACCATCCTGGCAAACACACAACCCTCCACGGCACCACTTCTACTTGCTTTCCTCCTGGCCTGGCTCTTCCCCCAGTCACAGCAACACAGCCTGCCCCCTTCTTCAGACCCCAAAACCTCTTCCCTGAGCGAACTCGTGAAGCCATGGCAGCTTCCACCTCCAGCTGGTCCTGGAGCCCCTGGCCAGACCCAGCTATTGCAAGCTCTCCCCTGCAGTGCCAGGGGCAGGGAGGAGCTGAGGGGAGTAGCCAGGGGCTTGTGCAGAGCCACACATGCTGTTAAGCTGATTCTGTCAGTCCTCTGCATTTTTCCAATACCCTTGGAGGGCAAGATGTGCAGGGCTCTGGCTCCCTTGGCCTCTGTGGTGCTGTTAAAAGACTCTAGGAAATGAAAGGAAGTGCTAGAAGTTGAAAAATGATATGCAGTTTTGGCTTTCCCGGTCTTTTAAAATTGTAAGAACTTTGAGATTGTCCTGCTTGTCCAGAAATGCAACATCATGGTGAGGACAAGTCCTCTAGGCCATACAGAGTACATGCCTTTGAGCCTGGGGTGTCACCTTGTCCCATCACCAACAGGACAGTAGGAGACAGCATGATCTTAGCTCTGCAGGGAAGTCTAATGGTGGCTTCTCCAGGAGGACTGCCCTGATACCTCCATCTCCAAGTAGCGCACACCCTGTTGAAAACAGAAGTATGGAATGGGGAAAGGGACAGAGGGGAGATGTAGAAGCTGGCTGGAAAAAAAAAATGAAGAGCAGAAGACAGGGTGGGGGCAGGGACTGATGTACACAGACCAGTTAAGGAGCCAGCCCTGGGGGGTTTTAATCAGTCTCCACTCTGACACTACTAGGCAGGCACCCAAGGTTTTAAATGGATAGTTTGATAGAAAATAGCTGCTTAGCCAAGCTGTGCCGTGCTCCTCTGACTACCCTGTATTACCCTGTAACCCTGCTGTTGAGAAGCAGCCTGGAAAGAGCAACTGGGTCTTTCACTCCATTGTCTTGGGGACAGGACAGCAGCAAAGACAAACAGAGGCACACTGCATGCTGTACTGAGGCTTGCTGTTGCTTTTCAGAGCACAAGATGGACTCTTGGTACCACACAAGCTCAGCAGCAGAAATCACTTTGTGAAAGCTCTACAGGAGGCAATTGAATCTACCCTCAAAGAGGTGAGAGCAAATTCCATCCTTGCATCTCCACTCCAAGTGCCACCAACCTGGGAGCAGCAGCTAGGAAGCAACTCACCTTGGTGGACAGCCCCTGCTAGGTGATTTGTCCTGAACATCACAGTCCTCACATGGGGGGAAGCCAACTTTGCCCCTGCTGCTGAAGTCCCAAGTCAGTACTACTGGCCTCTGGACCCAGCTCTTACCCAGTCCTCCCAGCCCTGTCCTGCCTCACCCCCTGCACCCTGAATTGCCACACAGCAAGCACAGCTTGCCCAAGGGAACACTTGGTCCACATCTTATGTCTTCTCCCTCCAGCACATCCAGCTAGTAGAGGTGCCTGGGAGTCATTTTGTGCACCTGAATGAACCAGAGGTGGTGTCTGGGATCATCAGCAACTTCCTGACAGCACAGAATGCCAGAGCCAGGCTCTAGGAAGAAGGGTCAGTGCTGCAGCAATCCAGGAGAACAGTGAGCTAAAAAGGAGGTTCTGGAGGAATTGTCACCGTTCCTACCTCACACCCAACATCAGTTCCATGGTACCTTTCCCAAGGCTTAGCTCACTGCAAGGTGGAAGCAGGTTTGCCAGGGAGTTCCCTGGGGGACAGCTGAGCAAAATATCCCTGTTGTCAAAGGGAAAAGGAATTGTTCCTCCACTTTCAGCTCTGTGAGTACAGGGATAGATGCCCAGAGTGGCTTTCCCCTTGCTTTTTCCTAACTTGCACCCTGAAATGGAGCAGGAATACAGGCAGAGGCATCTTCCATGACAGCAGCAGCAATACCAGCTATAGGTGGCTCATCTCAACTTCTTCCTGAGGATGGTGCAACCAGTCTCCTCCCAGGATTAGACCTAAAAAACCAGGAGCATTCTGCTTCTCTGCTTACTTCCATGGATGCCCAAGCTCAGAGGGCTTCAGTGTCTCTGTTCTGCTGTGAGAGCTGCTGCTTGTTTAAAAGTCAGCTTAAGTAAGAGCACACCTGGGCACAGAAAGCCATTTTAATGAATGCCTAGGGAATGAGTCACTAATCCTCTAGCTGAAGCAGCTAGGAGAATACTAATAATGGAAAAGTTGTCAGATTATTTCTGTCATAAATAAAGATTAATCTTCCACCATTAACTCTGTCATCTTGACTGTATAGGAGAGTGAACCTCCTTTCTTTTGGGATGCTCACCCAAGCAGCTAAAACACCAGTCTTAGGAGGCAGTGATTCTTACATGCATTCTGCTTTAGGTAACAGCATATTAAGGATCCATCTGCCTCCTAGTTAAATTGATGCAAAAAGTCAAATAAAGCAAGCAGGTCTGGCAGTCTCCCCATGCAATGGAAACTGCATTCATAGTGGGTTTTCTAGGGGAGAATAAATCTGTTTTAACCCAGCTCTGTGGAATTTACCAGCATTTCCACCTTACATTCATGGTCACACCCATATTGAGGCTGCAGGCAGTAAAAAGATGTGTAGAAGCCTGGGTCTGGGTGCATTACAGCCCGTTCTGATCACTGAGTGCACCGGGGTGAACAATCGTCGAGTACGAATCTCCACAAATATGACATGGGTGGTACAAATGCATTGCCCCACAGCTGGATGTGCCTGTTGCCATCCTTACCTGCCTCCTGTGGGCTGGTGACAGGTTAAGTGGAAATGGGCCTTGGCAAGAGTCTGGTTTCTCCCTCCAAAGCGAGGCTGACCTCTCACCTTGTTCTGGTGATGGTGCTGAACAGCAGAAATTGCCATAGCCCTGCCTGTAGAGGTCCACACACAGCTGAAAAGACTGGGCACCTCAACACCTGTCTGAGAGGAAGCTGCCTGGAAGGTAAACACCAAAGGGAAGGGATAGCACTCTGTACCACACCGCTGATCTTTGCTTGTGACAAGAGGTCGGGGAACTTCCCAGTCGGGCTTTTCCCAAGGTCACTTCCTCCTCTTCTTACCCCCAGATAATATGTGCCGAGGAGTACAGGCATACAAGCCATGACTTTAATCACCACCCCAGCACACAAGAAGCTGTCCCCCACAGCAGACCACAGGAGAGAGGCATTCCCATGTTCTGAGAACATAGCAGCAGTTTATTTACAGTTCTTCAGCCATTCACTGCCCCTGCAGAAGTGGTGCTAGGTCAATCCCAGCTCTCACCAAGCTTTAGGAGGGACATGGGTGTCAGGGAGATGTCACAGGTTGCCACAGGTACTGCTTCAGCCCCTTGACCTGAGCACCCTGGGAAGTGGTGATGCAGAGCTGGATGATGGCCAGGAGAGCAGGATACCAGTGCAAGAGAAGAAAACTCCCCCTCCAGTGGCAGTTGCTGGGATCTCCCACTTCAGATCCAAGGGCAGGGAGAAGCTGAAATTCCTTGAAATCCTTTGGCACATGAAGGCCACAGGCATGTCTCCTGCCCTCTCCAGCACAGGCATCTGAGGAAATAGCTCGGCATGGCTTAGTAAGGCCGAAATTTGCGCTGGGCTCGCATCAGCGCAATTCTCTGCTTGTCCTCCTCAAACTTCTTCCTCAACTGGGCAATGTCTGAAAGATGCAGAAAGAGAAAGAGGACAGGTCACACAGGAGCAGCAGATGTGGAGAGCTTCACTTCCACACACCAGGAGGGGCTCAAGTTCTTACAACCACAAACACACACTTCCCAAAGGAGGTCCTTTTGCATCTGGGCCAAGTGCCAAGCTGGGGCTCCGAGCCATTCATCTCTGGCAGTGCTGCAGCACCCCCTTGGGGAGGAAAGAGGGTAGTTTTCCCTTTCAGTTGCTGCCTTTGTGCAGACTGAAGAAACATCTATTGGAAAGCCATGACCTGCGCACTCTCCCGCAAAATATTCCAGCAGCGCTCTTGCCAGGACAGGCGGTGGCAAGGGGCCCCCCGCCAGCCAAGAGCTGGCAAGGCCATTTGCACAACCACCCAGCCAACTGCTCACCTACAGCTGGACCTGCCCTCCACTGAATGAAAAAGGACACTTTTTAGGACACAGTGTGAGAGACAAGAGATACAGGCAGGAGTAGGAGGAGACTCGGACACTTACGTTCTCTCTTAGTCTCGCGATGCTGCCAGGCATAGAAGTTGAGCAGCTCTTTGCGTGCCCTTTTCTGCTTCTCCCTCTCCAGCACCCGCAGGCTGGCAGCCTCTGTTCGGGGCAGGCCAGGCTTCCGGCCCTTCCGTGTTACCTTCACCCAGCCTTCCTCATCTGGAACGCCCTCCTCCTTGGCCGCTTTGGCTTCTTCCTGTAAAGTCAGGAGAGTGAGGCAGCTCAGTGCAGACAGGCTGCCAGCCAGCCTGATGCACAGCTCCCCTACAACCCCCTTACACACGTGCAATGCTACAGCTCCTGCTTCTGCACAAGATTTGAAGGAAGGTGTGGGACCAAGGGCGCATGCATTCAACTCTCAGTTACAACACTGCATGCCAGCCAGGACCCAATTTACTTGTTGGTACCTATTGTAAGCCCTGGGTGGAAGGGTCAGGTGTTGTGGACCAAACCAGGACCTGACTGCCCACCAGCAACTGGGAGTAAAACAACCTTGACAACCACTGTGTTTCCCTCTGCCCTTTCCACTGAGGCCTGGGCACCAAGAGATGCTCTCTTCCTTTCCTGTCCCCAAACTAACTGCTTAGCTGGGTTGCCTCCCCAGCCTAGCCTCACCTCTTCTATCTTTTTGTCATAGTCTTGCATATAGGCATCCACCTCAGCCTTCAGCTCTTCCTGATCCACAACTGAGGCCGCATAGCTGTCAATCCACTCTGAGACAGAGAGAGCAGAAGTCAGCAACAGCCTCTGTTAAAAGCAAGCCCTAGCATGATGCTTTGGGCAGAGATGTTCTTTGGAGAGAACCGCTGTGGAGGTGGACATAGTCTGTTCATGTTTCTGTTCAGCCTCCCCACTGCCACAGCTCAACCAACTTGTGGCCCAGCCTACAGCCAGTAAACGATGGTAAGAGCTTGCAACTTTCTCAAGCAGGAGTGGGCTAGTCTTAAGCCAAAGAGATGCAACATTCAGGGCTGCCAGTGGGTCACATCCAAAGTGCTATCATCTTGACAGACACCTGGTGCCTGTTACTGACTTCCATTTTGACGGTAAGACACAAACAGTTTCTCTGAATTTATGTGATACTGAAGAGGTGTAGGGGAAAAACTACCCTTCCATGGTACCAAGTGATCCCATTCCCCCATAGGGTCACTGGACCAGACCACAACATCCTGAATAAAAAGATTGCTACCTTGTAATAATAAAGCAGGACAATGAAACACTGGATGTCACCCGTCTCAGTAAAAAATGGTCAGAATTAATCTGGGACGTACAAGGTAGGGTTCAGTGATGAATGGGTATAGCTTTTCCCCAGCACTAACTAGCAGGAAGATAGCTAGGGCTGACTTACTGCTAATACCAGTTTTCACAGGGTGACTCTCTGTTGATATCAGCAAGGGACTTTCCCGTGACAGGGCCTTGGCTGCCTGGACACCAGCTGGTTTCCTGAACACCACATATGCTACTTGAAATCCCTAAAAGAAAAAGACAGCTAGGCCACTCAGATACACCAGGGCAACTGGTGATGCAGAAAGGAGCTACAGTACAAAGAAAATAAAATACAATAAAATAAAAATGAAACCACAAGTTACAGTGGGATAGCAAAAAAAGATAATGTAAACTTAAATAAGTAATGACATTGCCCAATGTGCCCAAATCGTTTCCCATATGAGAATGTTCCAAATAGTACCATTCAGTGCTTGCGATTTTTTCCCATTCTGACCACTAAAGCATCAGTATTCTCCCCTGCCCCAAGCTTTACCGTTACAGTTTTGCGGTTGAAGAATTTGGACGTGAGTTTTTCTTTTTTCTCTCCCGGCTCTGGCTTCTCACAAATGTCCACAGACTGGACACGCCCGCAGCGGGTGAACAGCCTAGACAGAGAGTCCTAGGTGCAAAAAAATAGAGAAGAAAAATGGTATAGGAAAGCAGGAGTAATTCCTCTCCCCACCCTTTCCCGCAGGGACTACAGAGCGCACTGGGAGGCTCTCCGGTACGACCCCAGCCCCTCTGCCCACAGCTACCCCGAGGCACGCCTGGCTCCTTCGCCCACGGCCCGGCGCTCCTGAGGCGATGCCCTCGGCTTCCAGCCGCCCCCGCCGCCAGGCCGGGCCCCACGCTTCCCCCGCCGCGCCGGTGAGACACCCCTACCCCACTCACTGGGCTGCAGTACGGGGGGACGTTGAGTACGAAGAGGGTGCGGTGAGGGGGGTGCGTGGTGCCGGCCCCTTCCCGCACCTGGTGCTCCTTCACCAAAAGACAGTGGGGCGAGCGCTGCCGTTCCCCGAATTTCACCGTCAGAGCTGCGGGCAACACACTGGTTAAAGATCCTGCTGCCAGCCCGGCCACGCTCCCGCTCCCTCCCCGCTGCCCAGCCTCCCCTCCTCACCCGTGTAGCCCGCCGGTGCCGCTCCAACCACACGCTGGCCGATGGCCGCCATCTTAGCTCGGCGGGAAGCGGTGGGGCGCGGGCGCCGCCGGGAGGTGTAGTTCCTCGGTCGGCCGCGGCCCTGCTAATGGCGGCGGCGGGTCCCTCAGGGCGGGCAGCGCCTTCCCTCCCGCCCTGCGGGACCCGCCGCCGCCCGGTAATCGAGTGTAACAAAAAGGTTTCCCCACCCAGAGCATCCTGTAAGATGCTCTGTAAGAAAGCTTATTACACACCCTCATTTAGTTTAACAGCCTCGAAAATGAAGGCCTGAACAGTGTAAAAGACAGCCAGTGTGCTTAATCCTAGAAAGGCAGGTAAAACAATAAATAAGTCTTGAAGATATATAAAAACATTCAAAGACAACTGTAAGAACAGCTGGTTTTAAAGACTCTTGTTAATCAGGAAAGGAAAAAAAAAAGATGACCTTTACAGAGAAACTTGTATTTATGACTGAACGGAAGAACAGGACCACTCCAAAATAAATATTGAAGCCACACACGTACAAGGTGAAAAAAGATCAGTGAAGGTAAGAAATAACATGGAGAGTTGACTCACCAAACAACTATCCAAGTTAATCAACATTATCAGAAGAAATGGTACATGCAAAAGCTATTAAAATGTACCAGCCAAACTTGCAAATTGTGGCATCACTTCGGAAGTCAGCGTGTTTTTGAAAAAGAAACACTATTACAAATTACCTACCACCTGTCCTGGCCAGCCATACTGAATTAGTGCAAGCAATCAGTTTTTCATATGTAAGTTTATAAACTCCAACAGCCCAGGAAAAAAAAAACAAAACCAAAACCAAAAAAAATACATAACCATGCTGCAAGAGAGCAAACGTGCACAGATGTGAAGTCAGAAGGTGGTAGGTGAGCTCACTGGAATGCAAACAAGATTAGCATGACACTTGCAGGACAGCCAGGAGAAACTGGAGAGCTGCAAAGTCAACTGGTTGAAAAGGACTAGGAACAACCAGTTACTCTTCTTTCAGTGCTCAACAAAAGAAGCCACACTCTTTAAGTGTTATAACTTCAGAGAGCTGACCGAGAACAGGAAGAGCAATGCACACCAAGACACTGCTGCAAGACAAACATGGAGTGGTGTTTCGACAATCATTGACTTCACAGATTAAAAAAAAAAAATAATACTGCCATAGATCACAGAGCTAGAGAATAGAGCAGTAGTTCCTCCAAGGAAGGACATTAATGTCATTGTAATTTCTCACAGATAACCTAAACACAATGCATAATTTACAAAGTGCATCTTGCTATCTGGCTTTTGGAATGGACATGAATCTATTAATTAAAAAAATGCTTGAATCTCTCCTTTCAGAAGAGAAAAGATAGGCACTCAATACATATGTCTTCACATTTTCACAGCTTTTATCTAGCTGATAATGAAAGTACCCTACTTCACCTAGAACAGATGCCCTGATTTCTAAGTTTTGGTGGTTTTTTTTTTCTTATAAAATTACTTTTTAAATTACTAGGCTGTCATTAACATAGGCCCTTGTTCTTCTCTGTGACAACAGAATTGGAACTACGTAGGGACACAAATTGCTCCCACTCAGTAGCAAGAACCAGTTACTAATTTCAATAACCCAGATTAAAAGGCTTAGTGTATCAATTCTCTCATCCATATACACCTCTTGGTCTTCATCACATTACCAATTATCTTCAGAACTTTCTATCTTCTTCCAAAAACATGCTTCATTCCATGTCGGAACAACTCCACCTATCTTTAGTTGCTTCACAGGATCTAAAAAGGCTTAGAATTCACTCTCTGTATAACAAACGTTTATTCAGAAACAGATAATACATTATCTTCTCCAACCCCTAATGCTTCCTCTCCCCCCCCTTTTTTAATAAAACACAGGTGTTTGATGTGCAATCTAAAAAAGGAGAACAATAGCTGTCTTAGGTCCCCTCCCCTACAAACATCTGCTGTTCACATGAAGCACCCTACTAATAATGCGTCATCGGCTTCCAAACCAAAGAGAGTACTCTGGAAAAACAAGTCCTGCCAAGTCCTCAGTTATTTCCATGGCTAAAAGGAATACAGTGAGAGGAATGCTGTGCATGAGCTAAATAGAGTTAAGAGTTAATACAGAACAAGAAAGCAAAAGAAACACAGGGTTGACCAGGAAATGGAATCTGGACCTACAACAGTTACAGAGAGTTCATTAAAAGTTCAGCAGAGCTGAACAGAATGGATTAGGTTAGTCTCCTACCTAGAAGGATCAAATTCAAACCCCAGCCAGATTCTGGAAGTGACTCTTAGCTTTCCTCTCTTATAATACAATTTGAACAAATACAAACAAATGGCACTACCAGGACTTCAAATATCCATGGCAATAAGGCTGTACTAACAAAGACAGTATTGGAAGTGCCACCTAGTGGCCCACGGCTTGTCACAGGTGCTCACTGGCCCAAGGTACATCCTGGCTGCTCTGCATGGGACTTGCTTAACACTCCTTTCCTATGTGCCCCATACAGCACTAACTGCTCTCCTCTCCAAAACCTCTCCCTGAAGCCATGAAGTGCAGCAATCACCCTCCAAATCCATGCATGCAAGCAGCATGCCTGCACAGCAGCCAAACATTGCCCAAATGGCATCTCTCCAAGAAGTGAGTTCTCAGGTGCAAGAAAAGACTGCTTCCTGTATATTAGTATCTGAAAGGCCCCATCTCCTTCCTTTTTATAGGAGATTGCGTAAGTTAAAAGGTAAGAAAACAAAAATGTATGTCCCTGCATCAGCAGGAGGATGCAATACAGTCTAATGGGAGTGAAACACCTCGATCTCCTCTAGCTCTGAACACAAGATTGGTTCTTATTTTTGAGTCCAGAAAGAAGAAAGCAACTGAGCCTGACCTACAGGGCTAATACATTCATTGTACAAGTACCAGAGCCTTTTGTTTTCCCCCCACCTCTCTGCATTACCAGAGTTGAAGCATCCCTCCCACAGCACAATGGGTGGTGCACTTGCGCATATGTCCTTTCTGCCTGATGCCTCTGTTGGCTGGTACACACAGCAGGAAGCCCAGTTTTTCCACACTTCTTCTCAATGTCACAGCTGCTGAGCAGAAAAATATCCAACAGCCAGAATGAAGTAGTATGCCACCAAATGCATACAAGTCAAAAATGCAAGATGGTGCTTCCTGTATGGAGCCACACCTGACTTTGTACCCAGTGCAGCAATTTCAGAAACAATGCAGTGTTCTTGCCTGTTGATAACCAAGGAGATGCACCTTTTAGTTAAAGGTCGGTAAGAAGAAAAGAGAAGGAGATCACCACTCCTTCCCTCAAAGTCTATGTGCACTTTTAATGGCCACTAGGGGCTTTGGAGTAAAGGAGGGAGTTACATGGTATATGCTTGGTAATACATTACTGGCAGAAGGGGGAGGTTATTTTTTTGGAAAAAAAAAATCATAGAAGAAAACTCCAACTATGAAAACAGAAAGTACACACACAAGAGGAAACACTATTGTACAGTAAGGTAGCGATCATAGAAAACAAAAAATTTCAAGGCAGGCAAATGCAAATAACATCTGCACTCCTGCACTTTTCTCATTCCCCAACTTAAATGAGTTTTCCAGTCCAGTGCTTGCTCCCTCTTCTCAGAGTTTAATTTTGAATTCTGTGGGCTGCACAGAGGCAGAGACCCCTGAAGATTTGAAGAGTGCCTTCAAGATAGTGTCAGGGTCCACCTCAGCTGGGGGATTTGAGGAGGTGCTTGCACTTGACCGGCGTGGTTCCCCTTCCTTCTTCACTGAAGGAGTATCACTCAGTCGGCTGGAGGATTAAAAAAAGCAGTATTTAACCTCATTATGAAATAAAATTTAACACTATGTCTGCATTTACTGTTCTCAGTGTTGCCTCCTCCCTAATATTAGAGATAGAGGTTTTAAATATGCTTTCCTCACAAGAAAATGTCCTCATCTCAGACTCATTTTGAGCCTCTGGGCTGGGAATGCTATGGAGTCAAGCTATACTGCACTCAGCTCAACATAGAGCGCCACAGAGAAGAAAAGAAGGAGAATACTCATGGGACAGTAATTTGCCAACAGTTTTCCTCCCCTCCCCTCAGGTTCTCCTCAAAACAGAACCTGCAAATGTGTTTGGTTCTTCCCCCCACCCAAAGGACACTTACAGCAATATAGGCTGGTCTGAGGTGATGACATTCCCATTCATATGGAGGTTGCATTTCATTGGTTGACCTAAACAAACATAATAAAAAAGTCCTTATATGAGAATCGTGGTAAGGCAAGACCCCAGAAGTGTCACACACCAGTGCAAGCAATAGAGTTCCAAACGCTGGGGAAAACGTGAGAAAGAACATCTGATACATCTTTTGTTCCAAAATCACAACAGTGGAAGAGCCACTGAAACACTCAGTACGTTATGAAGACTCACACTAATTAAGAAATTACATATATGTACAAAACCCAAGAGACAGAAGAGAATCTCCCATTCTCAGCTGTCTGCTCCTCATCTGACATTAGTAACATGTCACTCATCTAGAAAAAGCCTCTATTTGCAGCTAAAAATTAACAGCTAATTTCAGCCTATAACTTGCAGGTAGATCCAGATTAACACTTGCACTGTTCAAATTTATGGAGAAGCCGATACTAATTGTTTTACAGGTCTGATTCAAAATGTCTCTGACTATGCCTGACAGTTTTGCAAATATTAGTTTTACTTGTACTTTGCAAACAGCTATTCTGTAAGCAGATAAAGCCTTCCTAAGGACTATCTAGCTCTTGGCACTGGTTTAGAAACAAAAGGAATTTAATCTGGAAGTTAGACCAGCAGAATCACTGGGAACCCAGCTCTTGGCTTTGAGCATTCTCTTTTTAGGAAATCTATTTTAATTTCCCTTAAATAAACTGTGCATATATTCAGCTAGTTACATAGGAGTGATTACATTGTTTAACTCTTGAACTGATTTTCTGGCATCTCCTCTCTCTTGGTAGCATGTGAGCATCTGAGATGCTTTTAAATTCTATGCTGAGGTAGGAAAGTCTTTGTTGATTTATCTATCCTAAATGCAACTCTGGCCTCAAACTTACCATCTAAGCACCTGTTATTGTATTTCTTATACGCTGTGATAGCATCTTCTTTCTTCACAAATACTACCTCAGCCACTCCAGGGTGCACCAGCCGGGCTCGCTTCAGAGCGCCGCACACACAGAATAACTCCTGAGGGCAGAGAGTGAGTCATGACCATGGTCACAAAGGTACCACTTCAGCCAAAGACACTTGAGTGAGAAGGGTTTGGTTTCTTAATTGTACCACCCATCCTGCTTAGTAAATACGTGTCAGAATCTTGCCACCTGTCTTATTTTGTGTTTGCTATGTATGAGTAGTTGGCATCAGTCATAGATGTTGCACAAAGCTCTATACTGCTACCAACACAAGCAGAAAGGTTCAAGGCCAGTACTCTATACTGTTTGTCACACATGAAGACCAGGCTCATTCTCAGCCTGCTGAGAATAGCAGCACCTAGATAATTTTGCTGGGGGCATAAATACAAGGACACCACCAGCATGATTTGGCATGAACTCTTCTAAGTGATGCCAGGTATTCAGTACAGCCTAGAAATGGTATTTTGTCCCAACTTCTTAGGCACACACTTTTTAAAAAGAGTGAACAAAAATCAAAACAGAAAAAAAATCAGGAGCTCTCAAAGTTTTTGTAAGGAAAGCAAACCCATGTCATACCCCTCCTCACTGCATTCACCATAGATCAAGTGATTTATCAAAAGAGGTAGGTTAAGGGAAGGAAGTGTCACTCATCCACAGTTCAGCAGTAAGCAACACTCACAACAATGTCTTCCTCTGTGACTCGAGGATGCAGATTGTTTACGGTCATCTTTGTGCCTTCCAAAGGACTGAATGCCAGCTGCCAACACAAATGAATGCACCACATAAAGGTTAGAAATGCAGCAGGCAAGACAGCACAGCAGAGAAAGCATTAAAAAAAGTCACTAAAGGGATGCCTGGGAAAGTCTGTACACACACAAAGGCAAGAGCTATGGCTAGTAACAGGAAGTACTAATGCATACAAAAGCCCAGCTCGTCTGATGATGAAAAGGAGTCCCTTTTCCATGCTAATTTATCTCTGAAGTAACTTTTCTCTTTCATTCCCATGTATTCCTAACTTAATCTGCACACACAGTACTCTCTGGTCATGCCCACACTCCAAAGCACATAGTCTCTGCTGCACTCTACACCAGCCAGCAAAACCCAAAATGTGGCTCCTGCCCTTCAAGAGCATGCTGAACGCAACCTGCTTGGGAACACCTGGTGGGTCATCTCTACCCAACATCAGACAGTTTGGCAAAGCAATTCCAGGCAGGTTGTCTACAAATTGCCCAAGAGGTCTTCTGTACAGATACAGCAAGAAGCTGCATCTGGAAGAATCCTGTTTTTCTTCTTGCTAACAGGAGCAGACAGAAGACAATGCAACTAATAGTGTTAAAACATTATTCCTAGTGACATGGAAGCCTCCAAGGGATATTCAAACAACAACTGCCACCTCCCTGTAACATGGATTCCTCCAGGATCATGTGCTCCCATGCTAGATAAAGAGGCTGAGAGAGGCAAGATGCACTAACTGAGAATTCAGAGTCTCTTAAACACTGAAGGAAAGGATGTTTTGAAACCTGACTAATTCTTGGGACATGGGTTTCTGTTATTACAATAAGCTTGATGGACTCCCAGAAATAATGGTGGAAGGCAGGCAGAAATGAGCTGCTTGCCTAACCAATGAACAGCAAGTTTCAGCAACTTCTATAAAGAGCATCTCCCACTTCCCTGAGCTCACCTCAACAGGTGCTGGTTCTTTTGGAGGCTCTTCCTTTGTCACTAAGGTCCGGGACATGTTTGTCAAGGCCTTCGTCCGCATAGGAGAGGGAGGTGCAGGTGGAGCTGTGTATGTATCATTCTGGACCACTTTAGTCAGGGGAACAGTCTTAGACAGAGAGAACTTATTGCCACTCAGCCCAGCCTACAGGAAGAAAGAATGAAGTCTGAGAGCCGCAGGCTGCAAAAGTCATCCCTCCAAGCACCAACAGCAAGAAAGCGTTACTAGCATGCACCAAGAACTGTATGTCCTTCCCAGTGTCAAAACCATACAGTGCTGCAGACTTTCCACTTTGAGACAAAAATCAACTAAGCTTTCTGGGCATATGTTTATCCCAAAAGAGAACTTCCCTCACTGACAAGCACTTTCTGGTTTCATATGCTTCTCAAATGAACTTTACCAGTGCGATTTGAACTTGAAAAGCTCTTTTTAACCAAAGATTTTCAAGTACTTCAAAAAGTGTACACCAAGATTGCTCATTAACAATGAGATTGATCTGCCCTAGTACAAACAGCAATACTTATTCAGAAACACCAAGCTACGGAACACCAAGACATGGCGCATAACCTTTCTAGTTGGAACTACCTGGGGAGTTTAAAAGCCAGAATAAAAATTGTGCTTGGCAGCTGTTGTGAACACTGGAGATAACACATTTACTCCTGAAAAAAAACCCCATAGGGCTGATTTTAAGCATCACAAATGGCTAGGAGCTCTATTCTGAATACCCACATGAGAAAAAAACAAAACATGGGATAATCATTGCACTAAACTGCCTGTGTGATGGTAAAACTGCATTAATTTGCTTTCTTAGAACCACAGAATAATTTAGGCTGTCCAGCCCTCATGTCTGAAACAGGGGATAACTTCAAAGTCACACCAGGTTAGCTCAGGGCCTCATCCAGTTGAAGTCTGAATATCTCCAAGAATGGCAATTTCACAACCTCTCTGGGTCCCTGTGCCAGAGGCTGACCAATATCCTGAGAACTGCACAACTCTCCCCCTGTATCTAACTAGTTTCTTCTGCTGGAACACATTTGTTGGTTCATCTTCTCCCTGTTCACTCCTGAAAAGGACCTGGGTTTTGCCTTTTCCACAACCACCTAGTAGGCAGTAAAAGTGCATGGACTGATCTCACTACAGCCTTCTCAGCCTTAAGAGACACTGCATGCTCACTCTCTCCTCAGCCCCCTGACCACTCTGTCATACTAATTCCGGTCTGTCTTGTATTGCAGAACCCAAAGACAGGCACAGTACTCCAGGTGCATTCTCAAAATGTCAAACAGATGGCAATAATTATCTTCCTTGATTTGCTAGCTATGATCTTACTAATATACAATCTACAGTTAGCCTTCCTTGTGCAAGGATGGGCTGCTGACTCATTCTAAGTCTATCACCCAGCAAGAACCCCAGGCTCTTTCCTACAAAGCCGTTTTCTAGGCAGTCAGTTCTTCGCTTAAGTTGCAGAGGGTTATCCATCCCAAGAGCAAAGCCTCGCATTTGTCTGTGTTGAAATTCCATCTTCTCCAGAGCACCAGTACTCCCCAACAAGCTGCCAACTAAGATCTTGCATGGCAATAGATTTGCTGCTTTGATGTCCAGCCTCTAGAAGCAGCAGAAAGCTTCCCTTGCTGCCTGCTCAAACAATAACGAGATATGTTCAAAGCACTTCTGCAACAAGAAGAAAGTCAAGAGCTAACATGCAGCAACCTGCCAGCAAGGGAGAAAGCACATATTCTGTCTGCAAAAGGCCTCTAAAACCACAGTTAGCCTAAAAGGGACTCGGTCCCAAAAATAACACTAGAAGCATTGGCATAAAGGGAAAGGTGGGGTAAAGAGCAAACATTTCAGGAGAAAACATCATTTACATACTTTAAAAGAACATAAGCCCTGTAAAGCCGCAGCCTGTGCATCCACCCAATGTGAGCATGGCGTGGTGGGGACTGTTCAGATAATCCCTTACCGCGTTGTGCAGGAAACTGTTTGTGGTGGTGATTTTCATCTGTTTGCTAGTAAGGGGAGAGACACTTTCATCATCATCTTCCATGTCATACAGACCCTGAAGAGGCAAGGTAACAGTTTATAAGCAGGTAGATTTAATCTAGACATCATTTCCAAAATAAATAGTTTTCCCCTGCTTTCAGCCTTCTTCAGGTAATGGATGTGACTATATTGGACTTTACTCCTGTCCTTGCAGCTTGGGTAGAGCTGAAAGTACGCAACTCCATTTCACAACATCCATGTGAAAACTATCAAACTTCTTTTCTGGAAATGCCACAGTAAAGCTGTTTCCCTAGGTGTACTGAAACCACACACACATCTCTC
Source organism: Phaethon aethereus (assembly GCF_964289735.1). Lineage (NCBI taxonomy): Eukaryota > Metazoa > Chordata > Aves > Phaethontiformes > Phaethontidae > Phaethon > Phaethon aethereus. Next base: position 56,674,534 of record NC_138575.1, on the reverse strand, counting down.
TAATTCCTGGAACCTCATCAGGACTAATGAAACCACATTCATGGAATAAAGCCTCAGTGTCTTACTTTTCAGCACACCGTTACCTTTAAAGTTTAAGCCTGTGCATAGGATTTTTTAAAAATTAAGCAGATGCCTGCCAAATACATCCGAACCGAACGTTCCTTTTGAATAGCCTGCTTTTCCCAGCACAGCACATATCCATCTGGCACTAGAAAACACTGCACTAAGAGGTTTACTGAATGAATAATTAGTTTCCCAGTTCAACTTAAAACTCATAGCCCTGCCTTGAAATACTGAAGCGAACTCCTACATAAACATATTTTCATAGACTCTAAATAATGTTAAGAAAGAGTCTATATACACATGGTGCTGCCCAGAACGTTAAGAAGTCACAACTCAAAACAGCTTCCCATTAATTCAGTAGAAAGGTGAGGAAAAATGGGGGGATTAGCAATGAGAGCTTGCAAAACAATTAGGTTTTCATAGTCAGAAAGATTCTGATTTACAAACAGTAAAGTTGTTCCAGTCACAGAAATGCTATGAAGGAAAAAAACAACAAAAGGGATGGTAGAACAGAGGACAATTGTGCAGAAAAGAAAAGAACTGGAAAAAATGCTAGCCATCAGGACAATGGACTTGACTTTTAGACAAATGAGATGAATTAAAGACATAGTGATGAGGTCAGAATAATGAAGACAATTCCTTAAGTGAGAGGGCAGCAGTTCGATGCAGAGGTAACATACACAAATAGCTACCATAATCAAGGCAAAAAAACCCCCCAGGACATGATATTCTCAATGTCAGTTTTCCACTATTTCATGTAATACTTTATGTATACACATACAATAAAGTAATTAATAAAAATGTGCAATTCCTCTCTGAAAGCACCCATGGTGGTAAGGTGTCTGAATGTCTGGGGTTGGTGACAAAAGCCTTTAAAATTGATCCCAGAAGAGCGAGCACAAATTCTAGAGTTTTCCTCAAAGTCTGCTTGATAAGGGATATGGCAACTTTGATAGTACATCAGAATACCAGTTAACATCATTCACTACCAGGTTTCCAGCAGGGACCCACAGCTGAGATTTCACAGGAAGATTATACCTTCTCCCACTTAACTGCAGAACATTTGACTATGTACAATCATACCCATTCTCTGAAGAGGTTGGAAGGATGGTAAATCAAAACAACAGACAACTTGATCTGATGTCATGCCACTGAGAAATTTACAGAGAAACATCTGAGCTAAAGGTCACAGTCTCTAGAAGGAAAAACGTTAGCACTTACAGATAAAAACCAGGAATAGCTACTTCGCATTCATATAACACATAAGGAATCAAGATCATTTAGACTACATGAAAACCTTAGTTACCATAAAAGTATCTTAATCACATCAGAATAGGGAGCTAAGCTGTTAGAGAACTTGCAAACACTCTACCTTTGTTTCCTACTTGAAGTTTTCTCTGCACCTGCCAATGTTTATGGACACCTTCCTTCCCCTTACACAAAGGTAGCAAAGAGCACAGAGTAGGCACACACCTGTTTGTGTGTATGGTTGTTCACCACATTGATCCTCATTCCTGCTGGATGAGAGTGTCCAGGAACTGGAGCCTTCTGCTGCAGTTAGAGGGAAAGAATCAAAGCATTAAAACACGAGAGTCCACAAGATTCCCATTTCACAAGATTGGAGCTCTTAGTTGATATCCTGAGACCACTTAAATCTCACTCTCCTGCTCTTGAAACATATCATCACAATATGCTACTAGACAACATCTATGTTTCCTGTAAGATGTTCAGTATGAGATGGCTTCACTTAATCAAGGAAATTAAAACCTAAGGCCACAGAAAGAAACTAATTCAAATTACTTGAGTTTTAGTCCAAGATTAGCGGGAAAGGGACTTAACTCCAGTCCTGCCAGCACTGACTAGATCTACATTTCTGCCAGTATGAAACCATGAATGGGTTAAATCAGCAAGTAAGCTTCTCTTCTTTCATACCACAGGGAACCAAAGACACCTTTTTCCATCAAACTCAAGAAGCTGGGACACAACACAAATTAATTCACTTCCATTTCAAAGTGGTATACACTGTCCCTTCACACTACCGCTGGAGTAAGCTGCAGTAGAATAAAATGATGCACGGGGTAGCATAGCTGACCCTTCTGGAGTCTGTTATCCCATGAAACAGGGAAACCACAACAGAAGTAGTCAGGGAACATAGCTGTACTAATCAGCAACTGAAATCAAGCAGCAACTCCCCCAAAAATGCCCTTTTGGTTTTTGAAAAAGCTGGAAGCTGTCCATTACAGAGAAGAATGTGTCTTGTTACAAAAACACTGCATACAGGAAGGAAAATCTTCAGATTTGCAACTCTCTGGACTGTGACTTACACCACAGCACCCGCATGTTTCGATTTGCTAAGCAATTCGGAAAAAAAGGGTACCTGTCCTATGGAAACATCCAGCAAAGCCATGGAAATTCTATGGGTTTCAAAAACTTTTTTCCTTCACTTATGAGAAACAAGGCCACAATACAGGTCATCAGAGCTGTGCGCTGCATCTCAGATCAAGATGCTTTAGTTGGATTCTGCTCCCACGTTTGGGAAGAGAGAAGAGGACCATGCACAATTTGGAATATCAGTATAAATCTTTTAAAAAAAATTAGGTAATTGCTCATGTGCATGGTTTTGTCTACAGTCTTAATTGCCATTATATTCTACAATATTTTATCTTGCACTATGTGGTCTAACAAACAGAAAGTACAACAGGTTAGACCAAGTCATAAAAAAAAAAGAAAAAAAATCATGTCAGAGTAAACTGCTGCTGTACCAAGTCTCTGGAAACTATTTTAACTCCTACAAAACTTTGTAGAAAATGTTCAACTCCTAATGGCTGATGGTGGTTTGGCTTAGAAGGACAGCATGAATACTCATTACCCTACTAATTAAAGACTATTGAACAGACTGCTCTATTGCTCTGCAATTAGCCCTTCTTACTGCTACAAGAGTCCTTTCTCTTTCTTAGGTCAGCCTGGCAGGAAACCTGCAAAGTAATGGGAAATTTCCTAGGCTAATTTAAAGAAATATGCTTGATGGACTTGAGCAAAATCTACAGCTGAACAGAAAGCAGACTCATCTAGGCTTTCAAACTGATGAGGAGATTTTCTGTGTATGTGTAAGCACACTGTTGATCTTTGGGAGGTGGAAAATGAAGGAAGTAGGCTAGGAACTTCAATTACATGCTTGTAGAGGTGAGGAACAAAACCACTCCTCAAACAACAATCCTGACAATCTGGAAACTTCTTTTCTGACTCTACCCACTGTACCTAACACACACATAGTTCAACAGTAGTTGTGTCTCAGACAAGTCTGCTAAGAATCAAGTTACTGCACACACAGCAAAGTGAAATTAGAAAACTGTCAGAGGAAATGACAGGCTAGGGTGATCAACTGATTATACTGCAAATGAAATAAATCTTGAGCCTCAGGAGGAATGCATCATGTTATCAGGCAACTCCCTAGAAAGGAGCTTTCCTGAAAACCAGACAAGTAGAAACAGAGAAACTGCAGACAGGCTCATTGAATTTTAGATCTTCTTAGATACAAACATAGCTGTATATTCTAAACTGTTATTCCACCACTAGGATAAACCAGTTATCTAAACAGGATAATCCACCATGTCAGACTTGCAAAGAAGGGTGGTATAAGAATGACAAAAAATGCATACGTTTTCTTCGCATTTAGGTGGGAAACAGAGACTACTTAACCATTCAAGACAACTACTTTAATGCTGACAGGAGTGCTGCTTTAGTCTTTATGGGGCCCAAAATTCAAATGAAAGCTGGGATTCTACAAAAAGCCCCAAGGAGCTGCAAGGACACCCAGAAGGCTGTAAAACTGCCTTGCAGGCTGGATTGAACTGTGACACCATCACTTCTACTGTAAACATGTGAACATATTCATGCATTATCATTTCTACTGGACTGCTGTAGAGTAACTGAGGGGCTCAGAAGTGGCTTGCTTGACCTACTTGGATAGTTTTGGTGATTTTCATGGCTGGATTTACTGTCCCCACAGTTGGGCTGATAGCAGCTGGAGCACTCCTTTTTAAGCTGATCTTCTCTCTGGCATCCACCACTTTGGTCACCTTTTCAGCCGCAACACTTTGCTGCTTACGGGAATTCAACATTTCTCGAGCATCCTGCACCTTCCCTTTGATTTTGAACCGAGCGTCCTTTTGAACCAGTTTTTCACGGGCATCTTTAACCCCCAGTTTGTGTCGGGCATCAGTGAGTCCTATCTTCTGTCGGGCATCAAACGTCCGCTGGAAGCTGACAGCTGGTGATGATCTATTTAGAAGATTTTGCTGGATCCCAATGCGAGATCTTACACCTGCAAACACTGGCCTTGTGTTAAGCCTGGGGAAAAAAAGAGTTTCAGACATTGTAAGATGTGATACAGTATCAGTAAAAGTATTTGTGTTGCTAAAAAAAAAAAAAAAAAAAAAGCTCATTACTGCACAGAAATCCACTCAGGTTAGATGTCCTAATACAACAGTATTGGTCCTAAGCTGTTTTATGCTGGATTTTACTTTCTACATAAACAGCTAAGGAACCAATTTCCAAAATCCATCTTCCAGCTCACATTTACAAACTTATGTAAAGGGTCTGAGTTCAGCTGTGCTAAATACATACTACATTTAAACAAAATTCATCAACAACTTTGGTATTTTGGGGACCCTTTGAAGACAAAGAGGAACAGAAACAGACTTTCTAGCTTTAGAACTGAGCAGGTCTGCTAAAGCATCTTTTGTAATACAATAACATGTCCTGATACAAAGGAAACGTGGGACTACAGGTGATTTCAAGAATTCTGGGCAGCAATGTGGGAGTGTAGGCTTGGATTTTAGGTTGTACAAGCACCAGTACCAATCTCAGTTCAAAGCCACCAGTTTCAAAGTTGATTAACTGCCAGCAAGAATACTTATCAGTCAAATTACTTTTTAACATCACTGCCTCTTCTTTAATCTATTAACAGAACTGCTGCACTTGATGGCCTTTACTTTTTAAGCACCTCATCATCACAATACTGAGCACAGAAAGATAACAGCCCATGGAAAGGAGAGCATTTGTACTTGTAAACATGTATTACCAAGAAGCAGCCCATTATGTAGTGAAAGCTGAAACTAGCTTCTTGTTACAGGTCTGATTCACTTTTTCAAAATCTCCCCTAAAAGGAAACAGCTTGTCTAATTTTTTAATACAGTTCCTCCTTTAAGTATTTTTTAAGGTTTTCTTTTTTCCATTGTGCGTTTTTGTGTTTTTTTTTTTTTTAAAGATGACAGAGTGGCAAGAGAAATTTTAAAGTTAATGTACTGAAAAAATATTCTTGCTGTTAGCTTTTTAAAATTCAAAGTAAGCTAGAAGGCTACAGTGTTCATATGCTTTCTGAAATGTACTGTCCAGTATTCTGAAGTCTAAAAGTAGATATTTGGAATTGGTTGTAGTACTCAAAAGGCTAACATCACAAATTCAAATTACAACGCAATTTGATTTCATCATACAGCTTTATATTAGTGTTTCCTGATCTAACCGTACAATGTTAACATTATTTACAGTCACGGCCTTTCAGTGGAGAAAACTGTTAAAAAAAGAAGATATGAAAGACCAAACCTCCACTTCTGCCTCTTTCATTTTTGTGTCCAGACAACTGCAGAGCTGGGACTGGTGTCCCATTTTGTTACCTAGCTAAGAATCCTACGGCTGCGCTCTCACACAGCCAAAGCACACTAGCTAAAAGAAACAGGAAGATTATTATGAGCATTTATTAAAATATATCAAGAATAATACAGAAGACTAACAGTACCCATAAAACAACAGCCACAGAAAAAGACTAACCTTGCACTTTCAAAAAGCACTAATTTAGCGATGTGAAAGCATTCAGTTAGAGTGCTGGAGAAGGGCTTGACGAGTGGTTCTTTTTAATGAGCATAAAAAGAGGTCAAAGGAAAACCACAAATATATGTATCAGCATTTAAGCCAGAATTAGTTAAAACTGTTAATGACATGAACTAATGAAATTGATTAGGAAACTCTGTACTGATGATTACACCATCTCTGAAAACTTGTATTTATCCTAATAAGCAAGTTATTTCCATACAGAACTGCTTACCCTACAACAGCATTAACTGTTTAGGCATTTTGTGCCACAGCACCCGAAATAAACGGGAATATCAAACATCTAATTAACTTTCCAGAACTCCAGGTTCTGGCTTGAATATTTGGTGGATTAGTTTTATAGGTGAAAATTTTTCTGTTATTTCATCTAGACTACTGAACAGCATATATATAGCAATTCAAGTTTATTCAGTTTATCCAGTCTAGTTAGCTACCTCAGAAATCTTATGAAGTAAGCTAAACATGACAAACAAGAGAATGCAAGGCACAAAAATTCTTACAGAGCTGCAGAGGGATTATTGTTCAGCAAATAAAAGCAAGAAGAATTCCTGGAAGCAATGAGAGTTAAGGAGGGATTTAAAAAAGGAGAAAGGAGGTGCTTGGCATATTAAGCAGCATAATACTGTTCCAAATACACGGGATAACATGAATGAAAGCACAAAGCCAAGGCCTTGTCTAGACTAGGATTTAAATATGTGTCTGAATGTTTTGCTAGTATACGTTAGCAGATAACTTTCAAAATACTACTCTAGACATGTAAGTGTAGACATGCAGAGTTAAAACCTAAGATTCCCCAATGACCATTAAATTAAAAAAACCCAAACATCAAAACAGCAACAAAAAAAGGATCACACTTAGCCAACAGAGATGGAGAGAAACCTACGGACAAGATCTTCAGAAGCATTAAGAGACTATGGCAAAAAGGAAGATGAAAAGCTACCAAAGGAGAAGCCAGCTAACTACCAACAGCAGCACTAGAGTAAATGGCCCAGCCTACACTGGAGACATCGGCCGCACAAAGATGGAATCTAATCTTGTAGTGGATACACAAACACACTCCCCATCCACACAAGCATTTCAAACAGTCTGTCAAAGTATCATTAACTGTACTACAAAGACTACAGTCTCCAGAGGCCAAGCAGCAATTTTGATGAAGCCATTGCAGCCTGAAGCCTCGCCTGTGCGGATCCCGATCAGCTTTGCTACGCTTACGGCTCCCTGTAGCACAACTACACTCCCACGGCTATCCCACAATGCACCGTGCCGCTCGGCAACGCGCCGCTTCTGGGAGCTGCGGGGGGACCGGGCACCCCCAGGGCGCTGCCTGGCGAAGAGCGGCAGCCCAGCAGCTGGATCCTGGTAATCCTACCGGATTACCGAGGGGGCTCGGGGGTGGGGGTGTCGCCGAGGCCCTGCTGATCCCGGCTTGGGGAGCATCACTGGGTTAATCGGCGGGGAGAAACAGCAGGTAGCGAGGAAAGCGCAGGTCGGAAGCACTAATGAAGGGATGGGCTGTGCCAGGGATCTCGGGAGAAACAGGGCCCGAGAAGAGGACAGGCGGTGGGTGGACCTGCCCTACCGAGGCTGGAACCCACGGGGCAGCGCCCAGCACACGGGGGTGAGGTGGGGGGACGGACCCCCCCGCCCCGGCCCCAGCCCGCCCCAGTCCTGAGCGACGGCCACTACCGCCAATCTGCATCAAAGGCACGGCCCCGCAGACCGACGCCTAAGCCAATAGGAGGGCAAGAGCGGAGAACAGGGCCGGGCCGCGCTGAGGCAGGCTGCGGCCCGCAGCCTCCGGAGCGGAGCTACCAGAAGGGAGACGAGAGGAACCACCGGAGGCCGCCCGGCCCGAGGCGCTGCTCTCCCGACCGCTCACCTCCCTTTCACCGTCACACCGCGTTTCCGTATAAGCTCGTCCAGAGAGAGGTCCGCCATCTTGTCGCGGGGCCCAACGATAAGACGCAGCGAGCGAGTCCCGGACATGACATCATACCGCTTCCGTTTTTCGCCCCGCCTGTAGAAGTAAGACAGTTCCCGCCCCCGGCCCCTCCCTCGTGCGTGACGCGTGGGGGCGGGGAGGGCGTCCCACAACCCCCAGCGGCGCCATGGCCCTTCATTTACATACGGTCACCGGCGTGTCCCTTCACGGTTCGGCCCGCGGCAGCGGTTACGCGGCGTAGGATAGATACGAGACCGAAAGAGTGATCAGGACAATGGAAAGTTAACTGGTGTGCTGTGGGGTGGCGTGGGGAGCTGCTCGCCCTGACCTATAGAGCTAACGCCCTGGGTTCTCCTAGCGGGGGTGGAAAGAGAGCGTTATGCCTTAAACTTATGAGTAAGGAAAATAACGACCCGGGGTGACGCCCGGGTCCTCACTGCGAATGTGAGAGGAATTTTTGCGCGGGTACAGGTCGCCCCCGGGTGGCCCGCTTACTTCGCGGGATGCCCGGGTGCCGTGATCTGCCCGACCCTCTGTGCCGCCCGTCCCAAGGACAGAACCGGGCGGCGGGGCCCGCGCGGCACTTCTGCGATGGTGCTGCAGGGAGAGACTTTGCCGCCCCGCCCATCCCATCCAGCGGTGTTTTCGTGTAGTGGCGATGAACTTGATCAAATCTCTTTAAAGAAAAAAAAATCTTAACTGGTGTCTCCTCACCCCATCTGCTCCATCCACTTCATGCATAATGCAGTCTGTCTGAACGGTCCTGAGCATCTTCACGAGGCTTGGAAAATGTCACCAAAGCCCTCACTAACACTTAGTGTGGCTGGTGGAAGTGATTCTTTTTTTTATGCTTTTGTGGGGAGAATTACACCATTTAAAATCAGACTAAGGTCAAGACAATTCACGTGAAAGGGACAAGCCTTCTTGTGCCGGCTTGGGTGGATGTGAGCTTTCCAGCACTTTTCCAGTATTGCCCTGTCCCAACTCACCGTCTGCGGCGTCTGTACCTGCAGGATGGTGGCTCTGGGTTTCACCACAGGCCCCAGTGCTGTTGGGCCTCCCTCAAAAGGCCCTTTGCAGCACAAAGGGCTGTCTTCCAAACACAGAGTTTTGCTCCTGCCCGCAGCTCTGTCTCTCCCCCGGCAGCTGTCAGGAGGATCGGTTGTGCAGTTTGCTTCTGCGCCCTCACTGTTAGCTTCCCACTGTCTGTCTGCTACAATGCCCTGAGCTGCAGCGACCCCGAGGCACCGCAGTGTCCGCCGCAGCGTCTGCCACGTTGCTGTGGAGCTGCGAGCCCACGTGCGATCCACAGGAAAGGTCCTGGGAGGAAGTTCTTGGACTTGGCAGGGCAGGAGCTGCCAGCAAGGGCTGGGGACAAATGCAGAGGAGACAGGCGCAGCTGAGGCAGCTGCTCACAGCCATGTGAGCTCAGCATCCCACAGCACAGATTTTTCTCAGGAGCGTTTCAAGCCTTCGTGAGCCCGCAGTCATACCAGTAGTGATGCTCAGCCACGGCTTAGTTGTCCACTGGTACTTGAGCTGGATCAAGGGTGGCACATGACTGCAATGCTATCAAATTAGGGTACACAATAATAAGTTTATGCCCTTTTTGTGCTTTTGTGCTGCCTTTCTGCAGCTGTTGAGGTAGTTTTTGTCCAGGATTTGGTTTCAGTATCCCAAGACAAACACTTGTACAAAACTAAACTGCTTGAAACATCTCAGCTTCAGCTATGAAAGATCTCAGCATTGACCCTCAGGTCAATTGCCCAGTCATTCCTTCAAAATTACCCATGTTGTTATTTGAGTGATCTTAATTCTCACAGGAGTCTGTCATGAGGGATAATGAATTTCTAGGGAAACTTTTTGATGAAATAGCTGCTATTTGCCTTCCCAGGTACCCTTCTGGAAAATGGGCATGTGAGATGTATCTCCATGCATTTAACCAGAGTCTGGTCATTACTTTCAAAAGTGAAAAACCTTCTAAAGAGAAGTCAGTGATATAATGCAAGTATTAATTATGTGTTTTTGCAAGATCTGGGAAAATCCAGAGGTGCTGGCTAGCTGTGGTGGTGACTGTGTCTGGGGTCAGGCTTTCTCCCTCTGAGGGGAAGGGACAGTGATTGGGCTAGAGTTTCTGCTGTGTCTATGAAGTATTTGCTCTGGGATAACTGAGGGAGGACATCTGTCTTGCAGGACCTATAGGTTTCATTACCATCTTTTTACACACACACACAAAAAAAAAATAAATCTGAGACCCTAAGTGCTCTACTAACAGCACTGACCAGGTACTTCTAATGATCTAAATGGGGTCCACTGGATAATCACAAGGCTGTCTTTCTCCTTATTCCAAGAGCTGAGACTCGTGCATGCTGGTTCTGTTGCTTTCTTTCAATGGGCAGGAGACTTGCTGAGAGCCAAAGGATCTGCTTGCACTTTGTCCCTCCCCGTATCCAAACCCCTGAACCCTGGTCCATTGTAGCTGTTAGAAAGTAAGTCACTGAGGGACAAGAGACAAATCCCATGGCTCACTGACCCATCCGTTCTCTCACCAAAGCTTCCTGCATGTGTGAAATAAATGAAAGTACATCACAGAGAGACGAAAGGTCAAAACACAGCTAACAGTGAAGCAGATATCCATGGATTATAACTGCTGTCATTCAGATCTCCCACCAAAGTCTGAAGGACTGAAATAGCAACTAGTTGCATCCTACAGAGCGAAGAAAAGCCATCGTGCCTTAGCTCCAGGGATAATCCTGCATCACTGGTAGGATGATAGTGTAACACAGGGGAATCCTTTCTGCATACCAGGTGGAGGATCTAACCCACTTGGCTATGTGAATTCATTTGTGTGGAGCTCTTGTCTTGCAGGAGATGCTGTCTCTGGCAGGGATGAGCAAACTTAGACTCCCATTGTTTGCCATCCATCTGTGAGATGTAAGGTGTAGAGATATGGGTAGACTTGCCCCCCTTCTTCTGGATGAAGAGTATATGAGCAGGGAAAGGGTCTCAGGGTCTCCACTGAGATTTGAACAAAGTCTAGGTCGGAACTGTCTTAGCTTGGTTTAGATAGCAAATGAGACCAAGCGAGGAGGAGGCTCTTGCATGGTTGTGTTGACTGATGAGAAGGGAGAGGAGGAGGAGGAGCTGGTGGGAAATACAACTCACTTCTCAGGCCATAGAAAAGTCTGCTTGTCGCCAAGAGTTACAGGGTGGAAGAAGCTATGGGAGAACAACATTTCAGTAGTAGCAGTAGCATTTCTCCAAGTCTCTTAATGATGGTGTAGAGACAAAGATGGAAAGGAAGACAGCTCTGGTTATTTCATTATTGCACCCCCTGCAACACGGAGGAAGGCAGGGTGTATCTGTGTGACTCAACCTGTTTTTCAGGTTCTTGTTTGGAGGCTTCAGGCTACCTCAGGACAGCTCAGCAGCAGCCACAGCCATTATCCCTGCCCCCAGCGACCTTTCTAGAACAATGGTGTTTTGTTGATTGCTCCAAAGTGCTTAGACTTAGCTGGGACATTCGATACTAAAATCCTTGCATCTCGCTTTACTGGTAGAAGAGGTTTAAGGAATGCAATCCACACCAAATGTGTGGCCTAACTCACCACACCAGCGCACTGGATGTTCAGCCCCAGGTGAAATCTCACCCTCAGACATCAAGAACTGGGAAAAGAGGTTGCGTTGGGTCACGGACTAGATGTTGTCCTTTGCAACAAGAGATGTGGGAATCTGGCAATGGGGAAATTTCACGCAAAGAGACACTTTGTGGCAATCAGTGGACCTTTGTTGCTAATGGATGAAGTACCTGGTCTGTTGTGAGCAGTTACAAATCTTGTACTGCGCAGGAAGGAGACAGCCCATTCACTGTTTTGGGGCTCCTGCACTCTAGGCCAAATGACACCTTTTGCAGGGAGAGGGAAATTGTTGCTCCTTTGAGATCAGCTGAGTGTATGTAACAGGGAAAAAGATGTTTCAGCAGTTCCTCAGAGCCCAAATCTGCTGGATTCTGCTAGGTGCTGTACAAACTGAGCAAAGAGTCTGCTCCTGCCTCTGAGAGAGACTAGGAAGTGTGTGTGAAGCCTGCTGGAAAAAATACAACAGTGCTTGTAGCCTTCTGGAGGCTTTTAAGTCAGCCTTTGAAATATAAAGCTTTGTAACTTGAGTGTTTTAGCCTAAAGCCAGTAAAAAAGATGTTAAGGGAAGAAAAATCAAAGGAAAGGACCATGCATGAGAAGCTGCAGAAGCAATGAACTTCAGAGATAAAACTGATCCATAGAACAGGACCAGACTGACTCAAAAGCCACAGGGTCTTAAAAATTAGGTTAACAAAATTTCTAAGTGGGTAACAAATAGAGCATGGCAGCATGCCATGTACATGCTATTGCACCTATATAATCACACAGCATTTGGCTCAGGGTAATGCTGGAGCTCCCACGTGGTGGTACTGGGCAACTTCCCTGTTATTTACCTTCTGAAGCCTGGACAAGTTGAAGTGTCAATACACTGCCCACCTTAGTCTGCAACACCTTACAAAGTATGAAAAACTAACTATTGTGGTTCTTTCTTTTTGTGAAAGTTGTAGGAAATATGGTGCACATGTAATTTTAATTCACCTGCTCTATTCCATAATAAATATTTCCAGTAAAGGTCTTTTACAGTCAGTTTCTCAGAATACTTTGGTTTTCTAAAAGCCAATTTTCTCGCACATACCTGGATCCCAGCTCATGTTGTCAGTGACTTGCAACATGCTCAAAAAACAGTGGATTCCTGAGAGAAGCAGAGCAATTTGCTTGCAGAGAGCTGCACAGAAATTTGTCTGTCTTTCTGGGGACCGCCGAGAAAATGCCAGGGAGTTTGTGCAGCCAAGGAAACTGCTGGACCAGAAGGCAGAACTGTAGGAAAGGACTTGACAGGCACACCGCAGGATTTCCAGTCTTTTTTATTTAGCAAATCTCAAGATTCTCATTGAATATTTCATCACACGAGCACATAAATTTGCCTCATTGCATCCCCCTTACGCTGTGAAATACAACTTTTAGAGCACTTTGATCAAGATCTGTGGCAGGTATGTAGCTGAAGGGCTATGGAGTGGTAAATCGTACAGACATAGGAAGGCAGCTGAGTACTAACAGGCAAGCGGCATTTGTGTGGAGACGAGTGGCCTTTTGGCATATAAGAGTGGTTCTCAGTGTCTGTGTCTGGGTACAGATCCCTACGCACACCTGTCTTCTGAGAGTCCGTTGTAGCCGTTGTGAGCCTTGTCTTTTAGTGCTTTGATCTCTTTCTCAGCTAAGTACATTTTTTCTCAAGAAGGATGCCCGTTTCCCTACAGGCCATCTTCATCCTTGCTGCTGATTCAGAAAGCATGAACCTGCAGTTTGTGCACCTATAGACACAGGGGAGGGCAGAGATACCACTGCTGTTGGGGGTCCCACAAAGCATTGATCCTACTACATGCTGTTGGTGAGGACGCAAGTGCCTCCACAGAGTGGCTGAGATCCCCACTGTTATCTGACAATATGTCATAAGCATTTGTGAAGAGCGGGTAAGGTAGGCTAAAAACACAAATTCTCTTTCCATACAAATGCTGTTGAGAGACAGCAAGGAACAAATGTTACATAAAATGTATGTATGCCGCTGAGGCAAACATCTTCAATTTTTAATACATGTTTGTAAGCAGTGATTTGTCCTAGATGTCCCAAGTGAGGAGCGTCTAACTTACAAGCTCTGAAATGCAGGCAGTTAGTGGGAGAAAGAAAAGCAGCGTATTGCACAGCAGCTGTTTCATCTTCTTGTGGTCATATAAGTGAGTAGCTTGACTCTGAAGTCATGCTACTTTTCATCCCAGACTACTCCTTTCAGAATGACTTGTTCCCCACATTTCATTATAGGCCACAGAAATGCTGGTTTTTTCCAGTGCTCCCAGCCTTTCTTGTCCACATGCTCTAAATATTGTCTTGAGCTTTCCTGTAGGTTCCACACAGCATTTACCGGTGGGTCTTGAAGAAGCAACAAACAGTAAGTTTTGCAGCACTGCAGCATGAACTGTCTTTGAATGGCAGTTTTTGGGTCAATGCCAGCTTGCTGAAAATCAAGTGAGAACAGTTTTCAAAGCTTTGTAATGTTATGTTGATGTAATGTTACATTGCCTCCCTGCTCTCATTCTGTGCAGCTGCTACACATGAACCAAGAACTGAAGAACTTTGTCAAAGCTGATGGTACCATTTGAGTGGGACAGGCAGGGGTCCCAGGGTCACTTTAAAGTTTCTTTTATTTACTAAGTCCTGGCTTCTGGACTGTTCCAGCATCCAGCAACTGTCTCTATTACCTCACAGAGAGATCTGCAAAGAGCTTGACAAGGCTGAGCTTCTGGAGAGGCCCAGCAAGCTGCAAGAGGAGGAAGCTGCTCTTTTTAAGCTTCATATATATGTGATATATATGACATATATATATATATATATGTATTTCCCAGGAAAAAAAAAAAGAGCTAGACCGTAGTCCATTTGGATAACAAGTTATCAGGGCTCTGTGCATACCAACAGTATCTGCAAGTTTTCCCTTGCTTCTCCAGGGGTTTGACTGCTTGTGTTCAAGATCAGTTCTGATATAGCACGGCCTTATAACCTTGGATTTGACTGCTGTGAAAAACAGCTAAGTAAGTGGCAGAAAGGGTGGTGTGAGAAAGAGTTATGAGAAGCCTCATACCCACCCACAGACCCTCCGCCACTTGGCCTGGGAGCTGATTCAAGCTCAGCGGTGGCTGGGTGCTTGCCTGAGCTGTGATGTTGGGATGCCTGTGCCCAGCCTTGCTGATCCTGACCTACAGACTGACTTCCCAGCTCAGTCTTGACCTGCCTGGTCACCATGGGTTTGCCTGGTGATCACCGGTCTGTGGCTGACCCTGATCACCACCACTGGCCCTGCTCTTTGCACCTTGCTTGGGTCTGGTAGGACTGTGCCCTTGTTGCTAAGGGCACTGCCCTGCCTCTCCTGCGATTCCCCACTGCTCCCAGCACAGCTTTGTATCTCCCTTACAAGGTTACATGTACCGCTATGCATGCCTGTGAGAATGTTTTGGGAGTATATGGGCTGGAAGACCGTCATGACAATTGGAAAGCAACCCCAAGCAGAAGGGAGACCTCCCATTTTTTTAAATACCACGCTGCACAGACATACCAGAAAATTGAACCACTGCCCCTGTTCCTGGGCAGTGTCTTTACTTACAGTGATAATTTTGCTGTAAAACTCTGAGTGGTTTTGGTAATAGGAATATCTGAAGAGATTCCTTATCTCTTGCATCATTCCCTACAAACCAAGCACAGCACAAAGCAGACTGTTAGCCTGTGGTGTGGCCAGCAGTACAGTCCCTGAGCACTGGGAATTTTCATTTCTGGCAATGAGAAGCTGCAAATTTCAAGCTTTGTAAGAAGGTCCCATAAAAGCAACACAGGGCTGGAAAATGTTTTCTGCCTTGTCTATGTGCCTCAGCCAGCTGGACAATTCAGACGTCAGACGTGCAGTGTATGTGTCTGTGTATTGTGGGACACAGAAAGGTTGCTGGAGCTCAGCCTTCCACATCCCCATCCCTCTCATCTCAGAAGTTATCTCCACTGTCATTACCAATATATTTTGAGCAGTGTCCCTAGAAGAAGCTAAGTTCTAAATGAATGGCAGGTGCAGATGGACCTTTTATCCCACTGCCTGGGTCCAGCTACACAGAAACATAAAGTACCTGTTTGCTGTTGGTCATAGTGTCATTCGAATGTGGAATGTCAAGAACTTCAAATATGTTAGTTGTTCTCTGCTGTATATCTTTCTCACAGGCATCAAACAGCTTCTGCAATGCAAAGCCAACAGCTGATTACAGCAGCAATCACCTTGAAATGAGTAGTATGGAAAGCATGTGCTGAAACCACATCTTCATTAGAGTAAATTGTAAGCCCACTAATTGATTGAAATATGTCTTCAATATCTGGGTAATAAACTGTTTCATCCAGGTGTTTGCATGTTGAAGCCCATTCTTCAGCATCTGTGGGGCCTTATCATCACAACCAATGTTAATAATGGCCTCATCTCAGTCTCATACTTTAAGGTGTACCATTTTGATATTTTCCTTAAATTCCCCCAGCATCAGAGCAGCGAGTCAGGCATCAGAATGAGGTGTTCCATCTAGTACTTAAAGCATTAACTATAAGGAAACTGGGCTGTAGTTTCCCACTTGTGCTTAACATGCACAAGTTTTGGGATTTGAATGTGCCCTTCTGAAAGGCAGGAAGAAGCAGGTCATCATCTGTTTGCTCTCTACATCATTACACAGGCCCTGCTGCACTGGAAAATCAGAGACCCAGCTTAGCCTCAGCGCTGTCTGACACAGAAATACTAATACTCAAAGCCTGCTATACTGGCTACACCATATTGATTTGATAAGACTCAGATTGAGAAAACGGACATGAACAAACCTTAATTATGCTGCTGCCAGTTTTATACGTCAAGTAGGAGGCTGGGGAGCTCCTCATTTTTTCCCAGTCATGTACCCTGAGTATCTCATACATGTGCAGCACAGCAGTCAAACGTGAGGCGTCATTCATGTTCTCAGAGTGCTTGTGCATGCCCATCACTTTAGACAAGAGCTCTTGGTTTCTGGGGCAAGAAGGATATTAAAAAACTTAGCTAAGACAAGATGAAACAATGAATAAGCGTAACTCTTAAAGTGTATTATGAATCTATTTCATGAATCCCATATTTTCTACAATGTACTTCTCAACTATATTATATAGATGGCAAGCAGCTTTCATGTGCAAAACAGTGCTTTCTCAGCTCAATTTTGCATGATCACAGTGGAATCTGATCAAAGAGTGGCATTTTGCCTATGTCATTGTAAGATGATTCCTTTTATTAACATGTTCAGCTTGGGAATGTCTCCTTCCTTTTCCAGAACAACCCATGCCATCTTCCAGAAATCAGTTACAAAGAGATGCTGGCAGGTTGGAAGTCTGGGGAGAAAGTGTCCAGGCTGTCTAGTCAGAAACAAAGAGTCCCTAAAGACTGGAGGGTGCAAGAAGTGGCTTTTCAATGTAGAAACACACATTGCATCAGAAATCTGAATAAATACCTTACCTTGCCTCTAGCTGTTTATTCTTCTCTTTCAGCTTCTTATACTCCTCTTTCTCCTGAAGCTCTTTTTGGGTGACCCCTCCAGGAAATGCTCTGAAACAGATTATTTTGTGAGATCTCTTTATTTGTACTTGGGCACTGGGACAACAGTGGACTTGCTACTATTGAATAGTCTCAATCCCAGAAAAAAAGCTGTGAGGTAGGAAATTGCAGAGCGCCCGGGAAAAACTCCAGGAGAGCTTAACAACCTCCCCTAAAATCCCCCACCAAGGATTTATGCTTGAATCAAGGGAAAAGCTGGACATGAGCCGGCTATGTGCACTCACAGACCAGAAGGCCAACCATATCCTGGGCTGCATCAAAAGCAGCGTGGCCAGCATGTTGAGGGAGGTGATTCTGCCCCTCTACTCTGCTCTGGTGAGACCCAACCTGGAGTCCTGCATCCAGCTCTGGAGCCCTCAGCACAGGAAAGACATGGACCTGTTGGAGCGAGTCCAGAGGACGCCACAAAAATGATCAGAGGGATGGAACACCTCTCCTACGAGGACAGGCTGGGAGAGCTGGGGTTGTTCAGCCTGGAGAAGAGAAGGCTCTGGGGAGACCTTACTGCAGCCTTCCAGTACTCAAAGGGGGCTTATAAGAAAGATGGGGGCAGACTTTTTAGCAGGGCCTGTTGCAACAGGACAGGGGGTAATGGTTTTAAACTAAGAGAGGGTATATTTAGACTAGATACAGGGAAGAAATTTTTCACAGTGAGGGTGGTGAAACACTGCCACAGGTTGGCCAGAGTGGTGGTAGATGCCCCATACCTGGAAACATTCCAGGTCAGGTTGGACGGGGCTCTGAGCACCCTGATCTAGTTGAAGATGTCCCTGGTCACTGCAGGGGGGATGGACTAGATGACCTTTAAAGGTCCCTTCCAACCCAAAGATTCTATGATTCTGTATTACTGATCTCAGAACAAGTACATGCAGCCTGAATATAAAGGGCACCTCTTGTCCCATGTTTTCTTCCTCTCCTTTCAGAGTAAGCCATACCAACTTATATTAATATTCTGATCTTGTGAATTATCCCATCAAGTTTCTGCTCTGTCAATTGAATTACCCTCGTTACTGCACACAGAAATGTTGTGTTCAGAGCTTGTCTAACTTTGGAGGTGGTACATGTATTATGCATAGTAGAGGAAGATGACTGGCTGTAGGTGAAGGGACAATACTGAGAACAGGAAATTCATAAAAACCCAATACGCACTCCTGATAGCTCCTGTGTCCCTCCTGGTAAGGAATATCAGGGTTGTTGGACTCCTGTGTCTTGTAATGATCAGATGCAGCATGCTGCCTATAGATGGATGAAAACAATCTATGTTAAGGAGACAGACAAACCAAGAATGAAGACCTGAATTTGGGAGGTGTAGTCTGGATCTAGACTGGTTTCCTGACAGCCTTCTGTAATTAGGCAAACAAACTCAGGGACACAAGTGATTGAGCTTGGTCATCATTTGAGTCTAGGTCCAGTGTCTGGGAATCTTTGCCTTATATCAACCCAAGTCTCAAACCTGAGCCACTTCGGAAGAAAGCTGCAAGGTTTCAGAAAGTCTGAGTATTCCTTCACTACCAGGCTATCCATGACTGCACACCTGCAAACCGTTCATGACCCCACAGATATTCCAGCCGTGATCAGAAACTAAAATACCACAGCCTGCCTTCATGGAAATCCTAACAGGAAAGCATCTTATCCACAAAGTTCTTCAAGGAAGGGTATGGACATCCAGCTATACTATTTGAAGTTTATTCATTGCTGGCCTTAATCACTGAGAATGATTTACGTTTGCATTTTATCCCCAAGATGCCATCCATCAGGCTGTTATTTATTTTTCTTTCCTCCTGATTGTCCTGGTTTCAGCGAGGATGGAGTTGATTTTCTTCACAGAAGCTAGTGTGGGGCTATGTTTTGGATTTGGGATGAGAAAATGTTGATAACATGCTGATGTTTTGGGTTGTTGCTAAGCAGTCAAGGACAGTCCAGCTTCTCATGCTGGCCTGCTAGCAAGAAGGGTGGAGGTGCACGGGAAGCTGGGAGGGGACACAGCCAGGACAGCTGACCCAGGCTGGCCAAAGAGGTATTCCCTACCATATAACGTCATGCCCAGTACATAAACTGGAGTTAGCTGGGGGGCGGGAATCGCTGCTTGGGGATGGACTATCGATCACCAGGTGGTGAGCAACTGCTGTATAGGGCATCACTTGTTCTTGTACATTCCTTTGTTGGTGTTATTATCGTTGTTACCATTGCTGTTTCCTTCCCTCTTGCTGTCCTATTAAACCGTTCTTATCTCAACCCATGAGTTTTTCCTGATTCTCTCCCCCGTCCCACCGGGGAAAGGGGGGAGGGAGCGAGCGGCTGCGTGGTGCTTAATTGCTGGCTGGGGCTAAACCTTGACCATCCTTTTTGATGCCCAACGTGGGGCATGAAGGGCTTGAGATAATAACGGTTGCAGGTCATGATATCAGTTTATTTGATTTGCATCGTACTCTCGCCTTTGCTGTACATGTTAAAGATCGGTGTTGGCTTCTGCAGGCTGCTGTACTCTGCAATGATTAGTGATGTCTTGCCTGGGATATTTGTTTTTAGGACACTGACCTTGAGCTTAACGTGGTATCTGAGCTCTGTACTAAAGCCGTTACTGTGTTTTGGGTACTATCTTGTGGAGACAATTAGCAATTATACTTCTTCCTCCAAAAGGCTTTTTATGGAGGAAATGCAGAATGGCACCTTTGCTACCCTCTACCATAATGTTTCCTCCTTCATCACAACAACTTTTCAGTATTTTGAACACCCTTGGGTAGTTAAAATACTTCTGTTGGTACTTCTGGGGAATATTGTTTCACTTTTGTCTAAGATTAGCAAGCAATTTAAGAATATCACCCAGAGATCTACCCCGAGGCTGGATAGTTATGAGTGGCAGGGTGTGTGGAACAGCATGGGCAAATGCCTGGGGCGGTGGGCACCTCCAGTGTTTTGGAACTTCACTCCCGAACAAGTGCAGAATCCTGATAAACTAGCAGAATATTTGGAAGAAGTATGCTGTCGGCCTGGCAGCTCCAAGGAGACACAAATCATTGCAATGTGCTGGGGCCTGGCCCATGCCTACCGAGCTCTATTTAACACTATTGAAAGGGGAGAGAGGCTCTCTGGGTCTGACGACAATGCAACAGGCATTGCGACTACTCCAACCCCTGCGACGGGCACTGCCACTACTCCAACCCCTGCGATGTGTACTGTAGCTACTCAGACTCTTGCAACGGGCACTATGGCTACTCTGACCCCTGTGACAGGCGCTGCAGCTGAACCAGAGAACCAGCCCGTCCCGGTATCAGTTGCCCCTGTACAAAAGAAGAAATCTTGGAAACGGAAGTCAGCACGTTTAGTAAGGGTGAACTATTTATAGCTCAGTGGGCCCATGACATCTCGGGCCCTCAGGGAAGACATGCAACATACAGATGGGCTCAGGATCGAGGAGTGGACTTGACCATGGACATTATTGCACAGGTTATCCATGAATGTGAAACATGTGCTGCGATCAAACAAGCCAAGCGTTTAAAGCCCCTCTGGTATGAAGGACGATGGTTGAAATATAAATATGGGGAGGCCTGGCAGATTGACTATATCACACTCCCACAAACTCACCAAGGCAAGCGCTATGTGCTTACAATGGTGGAAGCAACCATCGGGTGGCTGGAAACATATCCTGTGCCCCATGCCACTGCCCGGAACACTATCCTGGGCCTTGAAAAGCAAGTCTTATGGCGACATGGCACCCCCGAAAGAGTTGAGTCAGACAATGGGACTCATTTCTGAAACAACCTCATAGACACCTGGGCCAAAGAGCATGGAGTGGGTGTATCACATCCCCTATCATGCACCAGCTTCCGGAAAAATTGAACAATACAATGGACTATTAAAGACTACACTGAGAGCAATGGGTGACGGAACATTGAAACATTGGGATAAACATTTAGCAAAAGCCACCTGGCCAGTCAATACTAGGGGATCTACCAATAAAGTCGGCCCTACCCAATCAAAACTTTTGTGTACTGTAGAAGGGGATAAAGTCCCTGTGGTGCACGTAAAAAATATGCTGGGGAAGACAGTCTGGGTTACTCCTGCCTCAGGCAAATGAAAACCTATTCGTGGGATTGCCTTTGCCCAGAGACCTGGGTGCACTTGGTGGGTAATGCAGAAGGATGGGGAAGTCCGATGTGTACCTCAAGGAGATTTGATTTTGGGTGAAAAAAGTCAATGATCTGAATTGTATTATGTTAATTGCTACACAATATGCTATGTCATTACTACTATGGTTGGTATCTACCATATCAATAGTATTACAGTAAGAATCACCCAGACCGATGGGGAATGAGCTTTACTGAAACCGAGCAATGTGCAGCGGTGATGGAACCAGAACTGGCTTCAGCAGCTTGTGCCCAGCAACTTCCTCAAAATCAACATCTTCAACCTGCAGATCATGGACATGGACTGTGCCAGATAACAATCCAACACCACATAGCATCTCCCCTGCCCCGAGAGACTGCTATGATGGATGAAGCCCAAAGTCATGGACCAAATGAACTCCAAAGACATTTTAAAGCGATGGCCCATGGACTAAGAGAATGGTATCGGTGTGTATATATTAAAAGACAAGAAGAGTAATGATGAATAATTGGAATGTATTGAAAAGTGTAGGACCTTGGCATGACATAAATGGTATGGAATAAGGGGTGGATACTGTCCTGGTTTCAGCCAGGATAGAGTTGATTTTCTTCACAGAAGCTAGTGTGAGGATACATTTTGGATTTGGGATGAGATGATGTTGATAATGTGCTGATGTTTTGGGTTGTTGCTAAGCAGTCAAGGACAGTCCAGCTTCTCATGCTGGCCTGCAAGCAAGAAGGATGGAGGTGCATGGGAAGCTGGGAGGGGACACAGCCAGGACAGCTGACCCAGGCTGGCCAAAGAGATATTCCCTACCATATAACGCCATGCCCAGTACATAAACTGGAGTTAGCTGGGGGGTGGGAATCGCTGCTTGGGGATGGACTATCGATCACCAGGTGGTGAGCAACTGCTGTATAGGGCATCACTTGTTCTTGTACATTCCTTTGTTGGTATTACTATTGTTGTTACCAGTGCTGTTTCCTTCCCTCTTTCTGTCCTATTAAACCGTTCTTATCTCAACCCACGAGTTTTTCCTGATTCTCTCCCCCGTCCCACTGGGGAAAGGGGGGAGGGAGCGAGCGGCTGCGTGGTGCTTAATTGCTGGCTGGGGCTAAACCACGACACTGATTAACATTTTCCCTCCTTCTTGCCAGTATTCCCACCACTATGTCTTCCCTCAGCCCTTGCCTAGTTCACAAGAGGGGAGTTTTTACGGCAAAAACCCAGGACTGCCTCTGCACATCTATTCCAACTGTCCCCAGAGCTGCTTTCTATATTAGGCTGGATGCCTTTATATTGAGGGCTGCTGCTGTTAAGGCAGCCATTACATATTCAGAGAAGTATTAGCACAAAAATGAAAGTTCATCTCGCAACATGACACGTTTTCATGTCATGTGTCCCGGTCATGTACCCTGATTTGCACTCTGAGACAAACCTGTTTCAGAGGCAACTCATGCCTGGCCATGACAATGCAGTCAAACAGGAGAATGAAAATCTGGTCTGCCCTGCAGGACAGAGCTGTGATAACCAAGGCTGAAGTATGTTTCAGTGACAGTTGCAGAAATATTTATGATTTTCCCCTCTTATATATACTCTTGATATAAAGAATCACATTACCTGTAGCAGCTCTCCAGAAATTGTAGTCGAGTATCAACAGAGTCAGACCAAAGTTTTTTCTTGCTGTTCGTCCATCCATCACGGGAAGAAAGAAATAATAAACCACATTACAGTCAGTAGGCAAGTATCCATTAAAGCCCTAAGAAATGCACAAGGTAAACTTCCTCCCTCCAATTCCTGCTCAGCCCGTAGGGAAAAATATATAGAGACCAAAGCTTCTCAAGGCTGTGCTTTGCCAGGTGGGTGGTTTGTGGTTCTAAAAGTCAGTACCAACAGTGCAAATAAAATACTCCAAAATTGTAAGAAAGATCTGCATGTTATATGGTGCAGATCAAACAGCTTCTGTAGTTTAGCTCTGGGTTCCCAATATAGCCCCAAATTTGGTGCTAACTCAGAGTCCTCCTTTTGTCTGGCTTATTTGTAGTCTTCTGTCCAACCTGTCCTAGTGTACACCAGCTGCAGCTGATCCTCAGAGGCCATGCTAAACACTGTAATTTCTGGTCACCACACTCACCTTATTTCTTTTTCTACCTGCACCAGCCTTTCTGTCAGATCATGATATAAGTCCTCCAGCCTTGAAGTTTCGTCTCCACAGGCTGATGGTTGCCCCGAGGTGCCAAATGTTTGTCTGGGGGAAAAAGAAAAGGGAATTCTTGAAATGAAGGGAAAGAAAGATCACATACTCTAAACAGGTACCTTACAAGAGACAGCCCCATAAGCACAGGCTCCATGGCTATATCCATGCTAGCAAATATATCAGAGCCAGGATCGAGGCTCCAGGGCACATGATGGCCCAGCACGCACCTGGACGCAGTTTAGGCAGAAGCGAGCTAGCACTCCCCCAGATGATGCCTGTTACAGTTCAGAGGACTGCACAGGACAGGGTTTGCCAAAAATAGGAGGAGGGTCTGAGCAATCATTAGGGCTAGATGAAGTGGGCAGGATACAGAGACAACTCCTGGAAAATAAACTCAACCCAGACCAAAACCCAACCCAAAAATGCAGGTAGCTGTTCTGCTGAAACCAACTTTGCAACACATGGATGTGGGTTTTTTTTAATAGAGGCTCTATGTTGTCAACATAATTTTTTATTTCTACAACTGCTCTGTGCCCTGTTTCCTAATGAGGATCCCAAACATCAACTATTATTGCAGAGACAATCCCAGGTTGAGGTGCTCCTGCTGCTCAGACACAGGTGGAGCAGACAGCAAGCTCCTTCCTGCCACAAAGCAACGTCAGAGAAAGCTGAAAGCCTAAGCAACAGGCTTCGCCATCAGTTTATGCTGATCCAAGTCTGCACAGCTGGTGCAAGGGTCTGTCCTGCCCCTCTCTCTCAGCATCTCCCCTCTCCTCTCCCACTGAAACAGATTTCGGTTTTGTTTACTTGGATGGATTCCTTTCCAGTTAAATCCAGTTCCTTTCCAGTTAAATCATTTTCAGTCTTTCACTGAGGACACTTTTTTTTCCCTTTAAGCTCAACAATCCAGTATAAAATCTGCATTTAAGTCAGCCTTTCCCTGCAAAAACTGATGAACTCAGAGACCGAGTCCCCGAAGCCCAAGATCTGTTACACTATTTAAACTGTTCTTCCCCATTTCTTTTCCTCTTACATCCATTTAAGATCTGTCTCAGCCCTTGGAGCTGAACTTGAGCTGAATTTGAGGAAATTAGCCAACCCTATAACACATAGGAACACTAGGAAGTAGAAAACAGAGCTTTTATTGAAATATTTCAGAGTCAGGAAACGTTTGCAGCCCTTCGTTGCAACCCCCCAAGGGACTTTGTAGAAATATCCAGCCCTGCTAAGGTTAAACTCGGTAAGTTTAGCCAAAGACACCCCCTGTGCAACCTACCTGCCGCCTTCTGCAGTCGCCTCTCTAGGATCAGCGCCCCGACAGAGTCCTTCATAGAACCCCGTCCTGCCGTAGGATGAAAACTCAGGTGTACCCATGCTTCTACAGCAGCAGAAAATATTTGCCGAAATGAGTGGCAGCACAGGGGACTGTGCTGCCAGGAGCGCAGGAGGCTGCTGCAGGTGTCAGGCACTTGCTTCCACAAAGGGACTTTTCTGCTATAAATAACAGGAACAAGCCCCTCCTTTTTACGGGAAAAGGCACGCTTTCTTTGCACTGAGTCTGGTATCATACACCTCTCCAGCCAATAAAGTCGAGGGGGTGGCTTCACCCTGCAGTATCAGCCAGAGTAGTTTCAGTTTCCTCCCAGTCCCGTTTACTCCTCTGTAGCTCCCCGAGCCGTGCACCTCTGCGCGGCCATCGGCCATGGCCAGCAAGTCGGTCTTCGTGGTCGCTATAGATTTTGGCACGTCCTACAGTGGATACTGTTTTTCCCTTGCTTCAGGTACAGACCAAATCCGCCAGGTGTACTGGGGAACAGAGCATGGGCTCAAGACCCCGAAGACGCCCACGTGCGTCCTATTCAACCAGAAGCAGGAGTTCAGGAAGTTTGGCTACGATGCTGTGATGAAGTACAAGAGCTTGCCCTCCAGCGAAGCTGACAACTGGTATTTCTTCCAGAACTTCAAGATGAAGCTGTACAACACGGTAGGTGGCACAGTTACTGCTAATGGGAGTCAGAGCTATTCATTTGTTTGAGGGGTGAGGAGTAGAGGAACTGGTGAAGAGGGCTGAGTAATCTGGCTGTTGAGGATGAATAAATGGAAATCAAATGGCATTTTGATGAACTGAAGAAGAAATTTCTTTACTTGATTAGTCAAAGGCTTCATGGGACATTCCTTTATGATGCTGTTCGTTGTATACAGACAACAAAACCTGACTGCACACCTCGGTGAAGCCAAATACTTGTTCTTAACAAAAAGCTGCCCTGATCCAGAGAAACTAGCCTCCCTCTGGGGCTCCCTGCCTCAGTCCTCCGGAGGGAACAAGTGAGGCTTCCTGTAATTCAAAGGAGGTGGGCAGCTTTGGGATCACCAAAAGGGCTTCTTCCATGCTATACACCTCCCTCTAGCTTGCCTCTCTCTGCCCTGAAATGGTATGCTGAAGCCAATTTAAGGGTGGGTAGTTGTCCTTCAAGTGTGTAGTGGCTATAATTTCTCTCTGAAAGCTCTGTGCTAGTTCAGAATTTTTCACAGCTTTTTCTGGATTTGCTCATTCAGCCAAACATTAGGTTACCTTAGGGCCTCCTTGTCTCTGCTCCGAGGTCCCACAAGGGCCTCCCAAAGATGGAATAGCCCAGAGTACAGAGCCAGCCCCAGATAAAGTCTCGTGTCTGCTCTTTGGCACCCCCCAGTGCTAAGCAATGAGGGCTGAACTGGATGTGGTGGGTGGCAGTGCTCTGTGAAGACTTCCCTCCCCAGGAAAGCTTGGAATGATGTGGTCTGCCACAGTGTCACCTGTGGGGAGTGGTGGGTTCTCACTCACTTTCAGAGGGGGTTGGAGGGAGGTTTTAGTTCAGCTCCATTTCCCTGCACCCAAGAAGAAAATGTTTAAGGGAAATTTCCTTACAGGATCACAGAACAGTTGACATTGGAGGGGACCTCTGGAGGTCATCTGCTCCAATCTCCCTGCTCAAGCAAGGTCACCTAGACCTGGTTGCCCAGGACCATTGTCCAGCCAGCTTTTGAATATCTCCAAGGATGGCGATTCCACAGCCTCTCTGTGGAAGGGCTCAGAGACAAGAAAGGGGAACACCAGTTCCCAGATACATCAGTAATTATTTCTTAATCTCCATAGAAAGTGTCCATGGAGGAAATATATATCCTTGTATCAACCCTTCCTAACTGACTCAGCAACAGTGACAGGAAACGAGGTTGTGAGTAAAAATGAACACAGTTTCCCTTTCTCTTAAGTGGCTGCACCTTCAGAACAGGATTCACCTCAGCTTTCCTGGTTGTGTGCTGGGCAGCACCTGGACTGGCCTGTTTTTCTCCATTGGCTGTAAAGAATCCCAAGCTCATGGAGCTGATTATCCGCTTGATAATCCTTGTGATTTAGGGACATCTTTGGTGGCTGCTGAAGCAAAACAGAGAGAAGCACTGTGCAGCGAAGGCTGGCTCCTGAAAACCTTATTTTATACAGGCAACAATTCCCACTCTTTCTAGACAGAGCAGGCAATCAGGGACTCATGGAGGGAGTTTTGGTCTCCTGGAAGAGACTAAAAAAGTGTCCAAGCAGCCACCTACCTCAAGTTTCAGATACAACCAGGGGGACACATAAGTCAAGAGGACACATTACAGAGGAACTGTGTCAGGCCAGAGCGTAATTCGTCTACATGTTTGTCCAGCATATATTTTGTTAATGTCATACACAGAAGTATAGGTACAATGAGAAAGGTGTGAAGTCTTTATACATAAACCTGGGAAACGTATGGTGGTGTATGGTGTATGGTATATGGTCTATGGTCTATGGTGTATGGTGGTGTCACATAGAAAGTACAATTCTCCCCACTGGCTGTTCAGGAAGGTCTACAGGGTCTTTACAAAATTTGGCCCAGGAGAAACAGCTGACTTACCAACCACACACATTGGTATTTTGCCTATTGAATCACAGATGTTGTGGGTAAGAGGTTTCGTAGCTGACCTGTGTCTATTAGACTGCCGTTTGCCACAATACTGAAGGCACTGCTGGGAATTTACTCAGGTTTGGAGGCAGGACCTCCTTCTGTGCCATATATTGTGCAGTGTTAAGTATAAAGGTGACAGGTCTCTTGCTGAGACTGCCACATGTGACCATGAGACCTGTTTTTGTAGAAAGTCACTTCTGGCATGGAGCTGAAAGCCAGCAATGGGAAGCTGCTTCCCGCCCTGATGGTCTTTTCGGAAAGCCTGCGCTACCTGAAGAATCACGCGCTGAACACCATCCAAGAGGCCTCTTTCCAAACTGTCTGCGACCAGGACGAGATCACCTGGGTCATTACCGTCCCAGCCATATGGAGTGCTGCTGCCAGGCAGTTCATGCGGCTGGCGGCAAAAGAGGTAAATGCAGGGGTTATCCCACTTCCTCAAATTGTCTTCGGAGATTTCTTCACCCATCAAAGCAGAGGAACTCCTCAACATTTAAACAACCTGTATCTCAAATTTCAGTCTACCAGGGAGAGAAATCTCCCATGCTGGGGGCTGTGGGGAAGAGGATGTCCCAAACCAGCAGTAACAACTGCTTTGCCCTTTCCCCCCACTGCCATGTAGAAATGAGCCCCATGGAGATCAGCACTGCAAGAGCCACCACCCCAGCGTGGTGTCCTGGGGTAAGAACAGCCTCTCTAGCGGGTGGCGTTTCTGCAGCAGTGGTCTCGCCACCTCTCCTTGAACTGGCACTTCTCTTTCGTGATTTTAGGCAGGACTCATCTCTGACATGATTTCTGAGAAGCTGATTATTGCCCTGGAGCCGGAGGCTGCATCGCTGTGGTGCAAACAGCTTCCACAGGAAGGGTTTATAGCAGACAGCAGTGACAAGAAGAAGTTTGAAGACTCCCCGGGGATCCAGTATGTTGTTGTTGACTGTGGAGGTAAAACTTTCCCTATTTAACAGGTGCCATCTTTGCTGGGCGCGGAGCATGGCTGTTTTGCAGTGTCTGAGACAGTGGGCTCCCAAAGGGCTGCAGTGCAGTCCCAGAGCTTGGGGTCCCAGAGCTGTGCTTGTCATGGGGTTTTTATTGTTATTTCTCACTTAACGAGATCCATGGGCAGGCAGAAAAATGGGAAGAAAAGACAGCACCAGTCTGCACCATATCCCAGCATCAGCCACTGATGTGCACCCACATCCTTTTGTATAGCCTGAGCTCACAGCCTCCTCTGCAGGAGCACGTGTAGTGCCCAGTGAACTGACCAAAGAGATTAGCTAGCAGGCTTTGTAGAGTAAATCATTAAGAACATTTGATGGAGAACTTCTTAGCAATTTCTCTAGTTTCCTATGCAAGTTTTTTCGGTGTGTCATGAATTTCCTGCCAACAGCGGTCTGGTTATTGTGAACCAATACTGAAAAGGCATCAAGAGGACCACAAGTTTCTGAGAGTCTCACCACCCCTGCTCTTTTTAACTCAGGGCTTGTATATCAAAAGGCAGGAGTTAACTATCTGTATGAGGAGGCCAGTGTCCTTTTGTGATCAGAAAGGAGATCAGCTTGTGCAGGGAGCAAGTCAGAGCATCCAGCTCTCATCAGCAATTACTGTAGGAGCCTTGAGAGACCAGGCTTGTAAACAGAAGTGTGTAAATTTAGGAAATCTAAAGGTGTGCAGGCAATAGTGGAGGAGTGAGGATGAGAAAAGAAAGCAGCAGAAAAGCGCACTTGTGAACCAGGAGTTCAGAAGGTAAGGTTATATTCAGTGGAAAGTCAGGACCTCATGTACTTTAAAGAAAGACGACAGCTAACTTCATTTGTGTTTGTGTGTGTAGGGGGCACAATAGACATCACGGTACATGAGATCCAAGAAAATCATTACCTGAAGGAGTTACACAAGGCAGCTGGAGGTGGATGGGGAGGCAACAGAGTGGATGAAAAATTCACTGAATTCCTTGAGGAAATATTCAATGATGGTGTATGGGATGAATATGTGAAAAGCCACCCTACCGAATTACAATATATGATGTACAACTTCAGTCTACAGAAATGCTCTGCCAGCAGGGAAGCGGTCTACATACACTGCTACTACAACTTGACCAGAGTGGCAGAGCGCAAGAAGGACATTTCCCACTTCTTCAAAAAAGCAGAAGGAGCTATGTGGTGTGATGGGATGATCATGATTACATATGAGAAAATGAAGAGCTTTTTTGACTACAGTATCAAAAATATCATTCGTACTTTGAGGGAAATTCTTGACAAGCCTGAGATGGCCAAGGTCCAGTACATTTTGCTTGTGGGAGGCTTTGCATCTAGCATCATCTTGAGAGACGCAATCAGTCAGGCCTTTAGCAAGAAGTATCATATCCTTTGTCCAATGGAGGCCCAAGTGGCCATTGCAAAAGGGGCTGTTTTATTTGGAGTCAATCCACACATTGTTGCCTCAAGAGTCAGCGCTCGGACTTATGGCATAGCAGTTAGTCGTAAATTTGATGCTGCTATCCATGACATCCATAAACTAAAGGTCTCAAAAGCTGACGGCTATATTTATTGCACAGATCTCTTCGATAAATTGGTGGGAATTGAGGAGTCAGTGAATATAAATGAAGTTGCCCACTATAATTTCCATCCAACAGAACCAGATCAAACAAGTGCATGCTTTTCTTTCTATTGTACAGAAAAGCAGGATGCTCAATACGTAGATGAGGAAGGGATAGAACAACTTGGTTCCTGTACAGTGCCAATGCCAGACACAAGGCTGGGGAAGAAACGCCAGCTGAAGCTGGATATTAAATTTGGGCTCACTGAATTTAAAGCCACATGTACTGACATTACTTCCAAACAAAGTCGGACAGTTATGATAGATTTTTTAGCTGTGTAAATGCTTCATACATCAAGCAGCAGGGAAAAAAACTCAAGGGAGAGTATGGCTTTAGTGGGAGGTAATAACTACTACAATAGAGAAGGCAAATGGACAATAAAGTCCATCATCCATTCTTCTGCTTGCACAGGTAAACAGTTTGCTAGTCTGATTCTCTGGTTCCTTCCATTCCTCACCAACCACCGTCTGAGTCCAACACCTCTCTTTCTGTTGTATCTGACAGCAGGTTTATCTGCTGCTTTATCTCTTGCCCTTCTAGCTTAGCCCCGTTGCATGTCTGAACACGACAGTGCATACCACCAATATAATAATCTGTACCCTACCTGTGTTTGATACAAAGCTTCTGGATGGGTGTCTAACTTCCACATATACCAGCCCATAACTATTTCTTTTAGACTGATGTCTTTTTTCATCTACATCCCGTGTTCCTCTGATATCAGGTCTTTTTATCTGGAGTCCAGGTTTAACTCTGCTGGGGTGACATTCAATGCATTTGAGTTTTCTTCGGAACATCACTTATATAGATTGTGTGTAATTAAAGTGCTCTTGTCCCAGTCAAGATACTCTGTGAAGTAGTAACTCAATGTAATCTGGGAGCTTGTATCCAAAACCTGTGGGACTGTTGTTTCCATTAAACCATTAGGTGGTTTGATCTCATTAACTGGGCAGATATGAATGCCAGATTGTAACATTGCAGATACGCAATGTATGCATGCACTATAAGAATAGTGCTTATGCCACTGCCTGAGCCCCTCTGTGTAGCTGTAGGTAGAATCATAGAATCTTTGGGTTGGAAGGGACCTTTAAAGGTCATCTAGTCCATCCCCCCTGCAATGAGCAGGGACATCTTCAACTAGATCAGGTTGCTCAGAGCCCCGTCCAACCTGACCTTGAATGTTTCCAGGGATGGGGCATCTACCACCTCTCTGGGCAACTTGTGCCAATGTTTCACCACCCTCACTGTGAAAAATTTCTTCCCTGTATCTAGTCTAAATCTGCCCTATTTTGGTTTAAAACCATTAGCCCTTGTCCTACTGCAACAGGCCCTGCTAAAAAGTCTGCCCCCATCTTTCTTATAAGCCCCCTTTGAGTACTGGAAGGCTGCAATAAGGTGTCTCCAGAGGCTTCTCTTTTCCAGACTGAACAACCCCAACTCTCTCAGCCTGTCTTCATAGGAGAGGTGTTCCATCCCTCTGGTCATTTTTGTGGCGTCCTCTGGCCTCGCTCCAACAGGTCCATGTCTTTCCTGTGCTGAGGGCTCCAGAGTTGGATGCAGGACTCCAGGTGGGGTCTCACCAGAGCAGAGTAGAGGGGCAGAATCACCTCCCTCAACATGCTGGCCACGCTGCTTTTGATGCAGCCCAGGATATGGTTGGCCTTCTGGTCTGTGAGTGCACATAGCCGGCTCATGTCCAGCTTTTCCCTTGATTCGAGCATAAATTCTAGGTGGGGGCTTTCAGGGCAGCAAGGGGCTGGGAGAGCACAAAACCATCACAGCTGACCCAAACTGACCAAGGGGATGTTCCATACCCTGGAACTTCCTGCTCAGCAACGAAACTGGGGGGAATTTCTCCAAAGTAGCTATTGCTTGTAAACTGGCTGGGTATCAGTCTGGTGGTGGGATGTGGTGACTACCTTTGCATCTCTTGTTGGGGTTGTTTTGTAGTTTTTTTTGTTTCCCCTTCACTAAGAGTGTAGAGTTTCCCTGCTCAACACCAGTCTGTCCCAGGGCAGATACTTGGTTAGCTGGGTACACTGCATGAAAACTCCGTGCTGGCATCTTTGTTAGTTGTAATACTGCGTCAGAATCACCGCTAGCCATGCACTTAATGCAATCACTAAAGCAGCATTCAGAGCATTAATCTGTACATATGCTATGCCCTATGATGTATAAAAAACGAACTATTTTGAACACATCGCCTTTTTTTTTTCACATTTGAAATCTTATGCACGCAATAAAAGTATTCACAACAGAAACCTGTGTGCCTTTCTATTGTGTCAAAGGGTACTTCTCTGTAAACCATGTGAGAGCCATTCTGGGTGGCTAGGTGTGAAGAAGTAGCTGAGTACTCCTGCCTTTTTTTTACCCTTTGGACTTCAGCCACGCAAAGTGCCACATAGCTCCTGCCCAGCCCACTACTGCTCTCTGAACGAGAGGGAGAAGTGCAGTCTGGTGGCAGCTGGGAAAGCTGCTTGTGTCTGCCCCAGGTCTTTCCCACCCCTGTGCTATGTGGCCTTTGTCAGTCAGACATTGACACCAGCAGTCGTGATCGCACCTCCTAATTTTGCTTGTTTTGATGAGCTAGTAATGTTGATAACCGCGGGGACTGAGCACAGAGCAGATGCGGGTGCTTGTCATCTCTGTAAAAGCAGCACTGAGTGTCAGCATCTCAAACTGAGCATCCGAGAAACCTGGCAATACCTGCTATGGGGGGCTCTAACCTCGGTCTGACCATATGGAGGGTGTTGGGAAAATAAGAATTATAGCTGCTGAGCCCATTTCCAGCCGTCATCTACAACAGGTACGTCTGCTGAGCTGGGGGTTAACCCCTGTTGCATAATAAATAGGGTGGTTCATTTATATTAAATATGAAACTTAAATAACAGGTCACAAACTTTCAAGGAGAAGAAAACACGGGCGGCTTTGCGGTGCCTGTGACCAGGGCATCAACAAGCTCTGCAGGCAGTCATTGCTGCCGGATTCTAAATGTCTGGGCAGGTAGAAAATGCAGCCTGTTTCTGTCACCGGAGCTCGCCGGCTGCCTTCTGCCTAAAGCACGTGGTTTCTCAGAAACCGAAAGGAAACAAACCCCACTTCGCAGAACCGCCGCCGTTTCCCTGCACCGCGGCAGGAGGCCACGTCCTTTGCTTCCCTGGCTGGGCACAGAGCCAGGAAAAGCTTGGCCGCCGCGCACAGCCCGAAATACTGCGGCTGTGCTCCCTGCTCAGGATTTCCCAATGCCCTCGGCCCCTCGGCCTGACCCTGCCTGCTGAGGAGCATCCCGTCTGTGGCCGGGGCTGTATCTGCAGCGCTGCCCAGCACCCCCCTTAGGAAACACTTCTCCCCATTCAGCAGAAATTACACTTAAGAGCATTCATTTCCTTTGGGATATTAAACAAAACAAACCATGGGAGAGGAAAAAGAAATAAACCAAGCACGCGTCCTCTTCCTACAGGGTGGGGAGGGTGAGCGTTGGCAAAAATGTGATGACTTTATGATTAAACCACAATTTTTTCACAGCAATACCATTTTGAGGCCAAAAAAAATAGGCTTCTGGAGTCTTTTTTTTTCTCCTCAATTTCTAGAAACCCCTGAGGTGTAGTACAGATGTGTGTAATCTTATTAGAGATGTCAAAACTGTATGAGGAATTACTGTGTTCATCTTACAAGGACTTGGCAAATTGTGCAGGGGGAAAATGGGAGATAGTTTTCCAAAACAGTAAAAGTAACACCAGAAGGTGAAAGGAAAGGACAGAAAAGTGCGTCACAGAGAGCATGGTGACATGCTTGAGGCATCATTGTTTTTGTCTGTGCGGCAGGAGGTCAGGGACTGCCATGTGCTGCTCACAGCTGGCTTGGCACCAGACAAAATTGACCCATTGCACCCCAAAACTGGACAAACTAGACGAGTTTATGGTACTTCTGTGGAAACATGTTTAGGAAAGGGCAGTGAATACTGAAAAAGGAGAGATGGGGCCACGGCAGGAGGAGACACAAGGGACATGGCAGGGCAGGGGCAGGAGGGGCAGCAGAGCAGGAGAGGGACACCAGAGGAAAAGAGCTGCCTGAAGAGGGACAAAGACACGAGGACACCCAAAGGGACAGGGACCGGTGGAGGAGCCCATGCCAGAGCAGTTGAGTAGGATAGAAGGAGTAGTGAGAGCAAAGGGACCCCTGCGCATGACCCCCAGCTCCAGCACCACCCAGGGTCTCACCAAAGGGCCTGGATGTAACCTGCAGCACAGGCGTGGGGGACCAGGGTGGGGGGAAGAGAGATGCCTAAATGTTGGTTGGTTTGTTACTTGGCAACAAATTAATTTGATTGAAATTTCCCAACTCAAAACAGTTGTTTTTTGGCCCATGACAGGATGTCTGACAATATATCGAGGGAATGAGTGCCTTCATAAAGCAACGTCCCAGATGAGACTGGGAAGAGCAGAGGAGATGTCCTCTAGTGAACCTGAGGTTTGCTTGTGAGCTGCTGCAAAGAAAAAACAAAGGGGAGGGAAGGGAAGGGCGAACAAGGGAGAGGAAGAGTAAAAGGCTAAGAAAGCTAAGTGGGAAGATGCATCCTTGAGCAATGTGCATTGCTACCGTAGCTCAGACCAGAGTGCTGGGCTCACCACTGTGCTCCAGCTTCTCCTGAAAAGTGTCTACAGCAAGTCAGGGTGCACCAGGACCCACGAGGAGAACACGACACCTACAGAGAGGAGGAGAAGTTGCAAGTGAGTAGTCGTACACATCCACATGCAGAAGAAGACGCAGCTCTACCTCCACGCTCCAGACCTGCCTGGGCCCCTTTCCCTTCGGCTAAAATTGGCACCGCTCTTTGCTCAGCAGCTTGCTCCCTCTCAGGCCACCCATGACAAGCACCCGCCACACGTTCTGCTCTCGATCAAAAACTTGGTGCTTTCCCACCCAACTCCTCCCAGGCGGTTTTGGCTCCTGAGGCCTGGGACTCACCGACTCCTGTGGTGACGTCCTTGTTCTTTCCTCTGCGTCCCTGCACGGGCGGTGGGGCTCGGTCGGCCGGCATCTCACAGGTTTGTGTTTGCCTTCAAAGAGGCAGCGGTCCCGGCAGCACCACGTGTCCCCCGCCTGGGGATCTCCTGAAATCTGGGGCATTTTTCTGCGGATTTTGGGATGAGGAAGCAGAAGGCTGTCCAGCTTTCTGTCAGACCACTCTTTGCTTGCTGTGGTGAAAAGGGAGAGGGGGGACAGCGGCGGGTAGCTTCAGTGAAGTCATTTGAGGCATCACTCGGCAGCGGTGGGACACAAGCCCACCAAGACCCATTGGTTTCTGTGAGGCTGCAACCACCACTTTTCTTCTGCTCTGGGCTCTTTGGCTGGTTGTGCTCACTGTGCCACACATTCCCCCCTCGCGCCTGTTCCTTCCCTCCTCTAAACCATCCCAAACAATACGAGTTTTTGTCTGCGCTTGGCGTCCAGCAGCAGTTCCTCAAGCCCCTTAGCCTTGATTTTGTGTGCGTGCCCTGGACTTAACCAGAACATTCCTGCCAGAGGTTAAGCCCAGGCGCCGTGTGGATTATCCAAGATTTTTTTTTTACTCTGGTTCCAAGTGACCGTGACAATTACGGGCCCGTAGGCATCATCTTCAGCTCCACGCTGGCCCTTCTCCTGCCCCTTATCTCTTTCTCCTTCCCAGCCAGGTAGGCTTAGGGGTAGGACAGACATCCCAGGAGGATGAGGGTAGTGAAACGCCTGTGCTCCCGGCCTGGCTGTCCAGCACCATTTATCATCTTCTGCATCAAAATGAGGTGGCTTTCCAGGGCACCGTGTCCACAGATGCTGTGCCCATGCTGCCACCACCATCCCTGCAACGTGGTCGTGGTGGGCTGGTGATACTTCACACCCGCCCAGTAGCGAGGCTGGGAGCAGCCGCGGGGCGAGTCCTTGCTAAACCAGAGTGCTGTGGCAACGCAGTGACCGTGGCACGCAAGCAGGGCTGGAGGGGGTTGCTGGAGCTGGAAACGGGATCTTTGGACGACTGAAGGACCAAGAGGCCCTGGGAAGAGGAGACGGCAGGGCATCTCGTTGCCCGTGGCACAGCAGTGCTCTTGGGAGAAAATGAGGAAAGTTAGTGCTCTGGCAAGGGTCCCCCTTGGGAAAGAGAAGCCAAGCACTGACCTTGGCAGTGGTGAGAGGGGAGGAGAGCTGATCTTCTTCTTCCCCACGGAAAACTCCCTTTTTTCCCTTCAATCTTCAGGCAGCGAGATCTTTGCTCTGGCACCTGACACCATGGCGAGAGTGCTAGTCCTCCCTCCTCATGTGGTTGGTTTCTTTCCTGATTAAAAGTGATTAGGCAGCCCTAAAGCCTGCAGAAATGTGACCGAGGAGAATGGAGACAAAGAGTCCATTGAAGAGCTCTTAAATTCCTGGGGCAGTATTTAGAGAGCCCCGAGGAGAGGAGGAGAGAACTGGAGCAGAACTGCCCAGCCAGGACCTCCCTGTCCTTCTCCCTCCTGCTGCGCCCTTTGTTGCCAACATCTCCTCCATCATGTTGTTCTCTGAAGCAGAGGTGCAAAGCGCCCGTGGAGCCTGGGAGAAGATGTATGTGGATGCTGAGGACAATGGGACAACTGTGCTGGTCAGGTAAGGAAAGATCCTGTCCTGCTGCTACCCCAGAGGGTTGAATGAGGAACGGCAAGAAGGATGGAGTTACCACCTAGGAGCATGTCTCGATGTGTTTCATGCAGCCCTTGCTGGGAGCATTTTGGTTTGCTGTGGTTTATCCCACCTCAGGGAAGAAATGGGGAAGAGGAGAAAGAAAAATAAAAGGAAAGCAGAGAGGGGGTGGGAAAGGAAGAAGAGATGAGAACAATTTCTTCACTGCAGCCATTTAAGGTAAAGAAAAGAAAGTGTGGTATGAAAGAGAATGGGAAGAAAACATGGGCCCTTTTTCCTTCTTCCCCTTTACATCTAAACTCCTGTAATGATTTTTTTTAAACTTGCACATCCTCAATATTTCTCTTCTGATTCACCTTCAGCCTTTCCAGTCCAGAGCCCATCTATTTCATTGTATTGTACCCTTCCCGTGGGCTTTCCTCTCTTAGTTTTCACTCTGTTTTCCTCTGTTCTTCCATAAGACTGAAGTTTCTTCTATTTACCTTTCACATATCCCTCTCTCAGCTGGGACTTACATCACCTCCATATGCACTGATCACTGAATATGCAAATACTATTTCTGGTAATCATGCCTTTCCCACTGCCTCTGGCTTTCTTGTCTATCACATCTTGTGCCTGGATCAGCCTCAAAAAATGTTATGCACTGCTCTTTCCTTCTGCAGTCTACACAACCTGAGGACAGTTAGGGTCAGAAATGCAGCTATAAAATGCTAGTAGCCTCCAGTGGCTTGGCTCCCCAGGGTAATTTACTCTAGAAGGTTTTCCCTTAGTGTCCTACAGCCCCAGCCCTGACTTTAGAGAAGTTCTGGGCTCCCCGGTACAAGAGAGACATGGACATACTGGAAAGAGTGCAGTGAAGGGCCACAAAGATGATGAAGGGATTGGAGCATCTCTCCTATGACGAGAGGCTGAGAGAGCTGGGACTGCTCAGTCTGGAGAAGAGAAGGCTCAGGGCGATCTTATCAATGTGTATAAAAACCTGAAGGGAGAATGCAAAGAAGACAGAGCCAGGCTCTTCTCAGTGGTGCCCAGGGACAGGACCAGAGGCAATGGGCACAGACTGAAAGACAAGAGGTTCCCTCTGAACATCAGGAGACACTTTTTCACTGTGAGGGTGACTGAGCACTGGCACAGGTTGCCCAGAGAGGCTGTAGAGTCTCCATCCATGGAGGTATTCAAAAGCCATCTGGACATGGCCCTGGGCAACCGGCTTGACCAGGGGGATTGGACAAGATGACCTTCAGAGGTCTCTTCAAGCCCAACCATCCTGTAACTCTGTGAAATGCAATCTGGAATTTGCCATTGCTATTTCAGGTGGGTAACTGGTTTACCCAATGGAGTAAACTGCTTTTTTAAGAGCCAGACCAAGATGACTGTAATTGGTGTATTATAAAAGACAATTCCTTTACGAGGGGCATTGAATTGTGTTACCTTAAATGACATGAACAGTACCTGGTACTCAAACAACAATCCATCACAGGCAGTAAGAAAGCTTTGGGATGGACTCTAGGAAGGGGTTAAGTAACAAAACAAACAGTAGGGTTTCTCCATGGAAACACCCACTGAGAGCACAGTGGACATATTTGCTGTGCAGACCATCTTAGGGACTATTGTGCCATCACACTCACCCCGTATGAATGTGCTGCCACTGCCCTGTGGAATTTATCTCCACCTAACATTGAGTCAACACTGAGGAAATGTTTACTTTAGAAGCAGCAGAATAAATTCAGGATAGGTAGGTTTTAAGGTGGAGTGAACAAAGGGAAGTGACCTCGGGAGAGGTGAAGGAGGGAACAGGCTGCCATTGGCACAGGGGCTGTGCACAGGTGGGAAGGGCAAAGGAGAACCAAGAAATGCAGGGGAAAGAAATGTCTGTTCTAATAAAGAGAAGGAAAAAGGGCAATAAATGCATAAGATAAGGCTTGGAACGTGAAGCCATATCTGCATCAATCCTTTGGTCCACAAGTTAGGACATCTGTCATTTCTCAACAGGATGTTTACAGAGCACCCAGACACCAAGTCCTACTTCGTACACTTCAAAGGCATGGACTCCGCCGAAGAGATGAAACAGTCAGATCAAGTCAGGGGCCACGGCAAGAGGGTTTTCACTGCCATCAATGACATGGTGCAACACCTGGACAACTCTGAAGCTTTTCTTGGGATAGTGAACCCACTCGGCCAGAAACATGCCACCCAGCTGAAGATTGACCCCAAAAACTTCAGGGTGAGCCAGCAGCCCTCTTCCCAGGAAGTGTTGTGATGGGAGGATGTCTTCCCCTTGGAAGGGAAGAATGGAGGAAAACAGGCTTTGTATATATAAATATATATATGCTTCAGAGAATGGAGATGGTGCAAGGTGAGGCGGTCAGTGGTGGAAGATAGCAGGAATGAGAGATCCGGCATCTGTTGGGAAGGAGGCTGTGCAGCAGATGTGATGCAGGCAGGTCTGCTCAGGTGGGAGCTGCCAAGTTGCCCACGAGTTGAATGGGTTTTCTCAGTGCAACAGGATTCACACACGCTCGTCATTTAATAACAAGACACAGAAAAGCAGCTTACGCTGGACTTCAGTCCATGATGTCTATATTTTCTCTAATAACAAGAACTGAGATTTTCTAGGACAACTAAACCAGTCGTTATTAAACAACAACAGCAACACCATTGCCATCACTAAACAAAACCAGATAATAAACATGGGATCAAATGACTTGCCCAAGTCCACCTAAGGTCACTAGCAGATGGTGTTTATAACTATTTTGTCTGCCTTACGCAGCACAAAATGCAAAAAGAGGCACCTTCTGGCAAAGGTCACTTAGGCACCAAGAGGGTGGTTTCCAAAGTAGTAGGCCCAATTTTCAATCAGTGGGTGAATAAGAGAGGATTTCTGCCTGGAGAGATCCTGAAAAGACTTTTTCAGGTTAAAGATGCACACAAAATAATATATGCTGCACAGAAACGGAGTTGACATTTCAAAGTATATCACCTACCTAGTGACTGTAAAGACAAACAAATTTGTTTGCTACAGAGTGCTAGATAGCTAACGAGCAGGAAAGACTAGGAAGAAACTTCCCCCCCAAACCATGTATTCCATAGCTGTCCAACATGTGATCCTCATGGCCTCTAAACATTTTGGACAGTCCACTGTCAGGAGAAGGATTGTAGTAGATGGACAAAGTGAACCAGTCCTGTACAGCAGTCTTTAAGTGCTGTGTATATGGGTGCAGTCAGCATTAACTAGATACAGGATAGTTAAAAACAACAACGTGACTAAAATTTTTGGTGAATTCTATAATGAACCTAATTTTCCATGACCAGTTTCCAGCTCTGCATGCTATATGCTATTGAGTTGGTTTTGCACCCCCTTTCCATCCTCCAAGAATCCCAACTAAAAATATGTATTTTTCTAATGTGGAGGAAAGTTTACACCGTTTGTTTCTTCCCTTCTCCTTGTTTAGATTATCTGTGACATTATCTTGCAATTGATGGAGGAGAAATTTGGCGGAGACTGCAAAACTTCCTTTGAGAAGGTGACCAATGAAATCTGCACTCAGCTGAACAACGTCTACAAAGAGGCGGGTTGGTGAGGATGTGCAACGTCCAGGTTCTTCAAACGTGTCGCCAGCACTGATTTGCTGCTTTTGGGCCTCCAGCCACAGTTGGGAGAATGAAAAATTAAAAGAAAGGCAAAAAAAAAGGCTTATATAATATAGATATTGAAGTCAGTAATTTCCTTAGCAAACTGAGTTTCTACAGTTAAGTGAAACCTACAGATACATCAAAGCCAACCAACAAATCCTGACATGCTTTGCAGCTTCGGTGCTCCAGGTGGATTCCTCTGGCCACAGTCCTTGAAGACTACACTTTAAGATGATGACTTTAAGCTTGCTGTTCCAAAGAGAAAGACTCGCTTCTTTCAGCAGCACCGGCCCAGAGAGGCACCAGCAGTCTTTATCTCAGCTAATACCTCTCCATCCTCATGAATGATGAACAGGAGACCATTCTGAAGCATCTCTAGGGACTTTGTAGAGGTCATTATTTAAGCGACACGGGTGTTGTCTTGTTTTCGAACTAAAACAATGGGGGGAGTGGTGTATGGGAAAGACTAACTGAGAAAGACACGGGGAAAGTCCCGTCCTGTGTGAGCCGGTGGAGTCTCCCAGCCTGGGGAGAGGCTTCTTGGAGCAACTTTCAGCACAAAGGATGGCCACGCTGAATGCGGTCGCCACTGGGTCCCTCTGGGCGGGGGATGGCCACCTCCAGCACATGGATTACACGGTGCTACTCCCAGCAAATGTCTCTGGCCACGTACCCAGGAAGGAGCGATAGTGCTGAAGGTCACTCGCTCCTGTGCTACGCAAAATACGTCCAGCTGAGGGAGGCTGCTGCCCGCAGTGGGCACTGCGGTGGGCTCAGCTCAGCGTGGGCTTTCTACAGCACTGCCCTCATCCTGCCCTGCCACACAGCCTGGGCCCCCCCTCAGTGGGAACCGAGTCCCGAACTACTTAATTGCTTTTCCTTGTATTCCTTAGGTGTGGTGAAATCATCAGCTAACAACTGCAAATAAGCACGTGCCATTTTGCTTCGGTGTAACGCAATAAACACAGAGAAAGTAGGTGCGTCCTCTCATTTGTAGCACGGAAAAGGCACTCGCGATGCACGGGAGCGGTGGCTGGTTACAGTGCACGGTTACTGGTGGTACTGGGAGGTTTACCAAAACCAGCTCAAGCTCCCACTCAGGCGCCCATCACACTCGCAGTAATCAGGCTCCTCGGATGGTGGGAAGGGAAGCTTTTCACTTGACGACGAAGCAACTTTGTAAACAGCTAAAAATGCAGAATTCTCTTTCATTCGATGCGTAGTTTTCCTCCCATTTGTTTGGCAAAGGATGCTGAAATCCCAAGTCCAGAAGATGAACTCTTGCCAGAGAGGGAGGATGGGGCAGACTGCTTTATTGGATTCGGTATTTTATTCAGCTCTGGGAGAAGGGGAAGCATATTGTACAGCATCGCCAAGTATTGTAAGAAAAGAACAAGACTTGCAAAAAACTATTTATAGTCTCAAATCTCTTTGAGGGAGCACAAGTAGGTAACACTCTGTAAAGCTTAAGATAATTTCCCCTTTTTATTTACTTGCTTTAATGCACGTTAAAAGCACTATTTGCCATGACAATGGTTAGTTGTAATGATGTGCTCATCATTGCCATAGACATCCTGGGCTGTCAGGGGCCTGACAACACTGGCCGATGGTTTAAGGCTCTTGTGTTCCCTGCTCCTGTGATGGAGAGAGGTGTAGCAAAAGCAAAGTGTGTGAAACAAACCAAACTCTGGCTTAAGTAGAGATCAGTTATTTTTTAATATCCATTAAATATGGATATTAATTAAGCGGGGACACATTAAATTTTAAAAATTTGTATGATGTGAGTGGTTTAGGAGTACATGGCCATTATTTTTATGTTTACTTTAGATTTCAAAGAATGGAAGGAAGCTTCCCAATAGAGCGTCGATTAGATGACATTTTGAGATTGAGAATACCTGAGCTGAGTTCCCAGTTTCCCAGTAGCCTCACTGCACAACCCTGCCTGACTTTCCTCATACCTCACTGTGCATCTGCAAAACAGCAAGATTCACATACCTGGGAGGCAAACCAAACACACTCTTTATTTACTGAACCAGTAAATACATGGTGCTACACATACTGTATGCATTCTTAGGGATAACTTTGATCCTGTGAAGAGAAACCTAAGGGAAATGTCATACCTAAATGTGGCCGGAAGAGATTTCCTGTGGACCACCACCGGTGAGTGGGACCAAGGCCCTCACACCAAGCTGTATGGTTTTCACATACCCTGTGGGACATCAGGTAGGTCTGGGTGAGATGACAAATCTATGACATAGCACGAGTTGTATGACAAGTGCCTGTGATAGGTTAAATCAGCTGAATGCCATGGAGTCATCTTTGTGTCTGACCTAAACCAGAATGGTGCAAACATATGGAAAAATACTGAGAAAGGGGAAGAGGAGTGAGATGGAGCTCATGGAGGAAGTTTATCCCCTCAGCTAATAGAATCAAAGTGCTTGTGATGTTGCTGGAGAAAAAAAAGCATCCCCACAAGCAAAACTTGACCTTGCAGAGACAACCAAACACTTTACTGATTCAAAATATTACCTAAACACTGTAAAAACACATATGTACTTAAATTCAGTTCATTGACTTAGTTGAGTGAACTCAGACATTCCAATGGGGGCAGCCTTGGGAAAGAACAAGGAATAGAAAATAAAGTAACACAAGCAAAGAGATGAGAGAAATTTAACTTGAAAAACTTCAGTCACTGCGGTGACAAAGCAGAAACTTACCTGGAGGAAGGTCCACTTGCACGGCATCCCTGTGCAAATAAAAATCGATATTGGGATAAATTCCAAGAGTCCAGTGGTGTGCGACAGCATCACCAAATCACTCAGAGCCAAGGGCTACGAATATACAATGGCAATTTGAAATGAGAGGGGGTGTTTTGCAGAAGTAGCTGCAAGAACCTAGCTGTCGAGGCACGTCAGCCTAATGATTTTCTTGCTAGAGAGTCTGAGCCAAGCAGCCCTCCCGCCCCTGCCTGGAGCACGGGCAGTAGAGAGGCTCAGCAAGGTCAACAAGGCGGTGAGGTCATCTCAGATATTCTGGGGCTGCCCAGAGAGGGGACTAGAGACCTTGCAGAGGTAAGCTTTTAGGAAATCCTTCTATCAGGGTCCAGAGGAAAACCTTCCCTCGCACCCACTTTTCCTACTGGAAGGTCAGTTGTGTTATTGGTGGTTGAAGTGAAGGGCTGCTTGAGCTCCTTTGCTGTAGAGCTGTGGGCGTAGGTATAGATATAGTCCTCAGAGGTGTTGCTGAAAGAGTAGAGGCTTTTTCTAGATGCTGTTTAAAAAACCTAGTGACAGGTAGAAGGTGGTGAGGGTACGGCCCAGATGGGAACATGCTGGGAGCAGCAGTGTTTCTACCCCGGGCTCAGTGCCAGGGCGGTCGCTTCTGTTAGAG
Source organism: Phaethon aethereus (assembly GCF_964289735.1). Taxonomy (NCBI): domain Eukaryota; kingdom Metazoa; phylum Chordata; class Aves; order Phaethontiformes; family Phaethontidae; genus Phaethon; species Phaethon aethereus. The sequence continues at coordinate 56,630,891 of NC_138575.1, read as the reverse complement.
CTGGAGAGGAGCAGGAGAGGCCAGTTAGACCTTTAATTCACCTTCCTGGTTAAACAGAAAGTACCACAAGGCTTGTAATGGCACAATGTGCGATGAGAAAGGATTGCTCCCTACAGAACAACATACTGAGATACAACAAGTGAATTGTAACTCCTGAATTGGCACTAGGAGCCAGTGGTCCCAGGAAGAAAAGTTAGACCAACCACCGAATTCAAATCCATCAGGTGTGGTGCTCAGGCCTCTCATAAAAGCACAGGTGTGACTTATGTTGCAAATCAAACCAAAAAAGCTCCCAGACCTATTCTAACCTTCTCAGTTTTCAACATTGCAAAATCTCTCTTTTCTTTTTTTCGTAACAACGTCCTGCTTTAGGCAAGGGGGATGTTAGTGAAGACGCCTTCTTTTCTTTACCTTTGCTAAAGCTAATACTGAGTTAATGAATATTTGTAATTAGAATATCACTGAGGCTCAGTTAATCTTATATGCCACACCAGGGCGCTTTTGGCTTATGCAGCAGATGGAGTTTGAGCCAGCTCGGGGCATGGTTATGCTGGTCAGCTTGCACATGGTCAGTATCAAACAAGCCTAAGACACACAGCAGTGATTTTTTTTTCTGCTGTGAGCCAGCAGCATTCTAGAATGAATCATTTCCTTACTCAGCAGGCAGTAGAAATAGCAGCCCCGTTGTACTGCAAGAACGTTTGGTATGCTCGCTCTGGAGAGCCCAGGCTTCTGCTTCTGATGTCCCTGGAAGGAATTCCCCAGGAGGAAGCACTGCCGTGGTGTCTCTCTCACAGGCACCAACACGGTGCTTCACCTCCTCCCCACACAACCACGTGGGAGCAGACAGATCGGGGACACGCTGCTGGTGACAGCGGTGCAGCTGACCTCCACCCAGCCTCCCCAAGGTGTCCACCAAGGACACCCGGCAGCCGTTGACCACTGCCAGCAGGCAGTGCGGGCTGATCCCGACGTCACGCTGAAACTTCCCACGAGCACGGGCCAGCAGCAGAGCTTTGTATGGGGTCACAAGCAGAGGCAGGATTTTAGGACAAGGAAGACGATAGCTGGGAAACATTGGAGCTGACACCTGGATTACGGTCCCACCCTCCATCAAGGCAGCAGTTGCCCTCGCCTGTTGGAAATCAGCAGTTCTTTACTCCCGTTGCTCCGTTGCAATCCAGTTTGAGTTTAGGAAGATGGCAGCACTTTCGTAAGTTACAGTAGTTCTATGCAAAGTCCCCAACCCTGTTATCACCTTCTAGTGATGGAAACACAGAGGCTCGAGCAGGACTTTGATGCTGGCGGCGCCTGAGGGCTGGTGCTGTGAGTCTGCATCCCCGCTGAGCCCGCCCCAGGAACAATTTCTAACCTTTGTGCTCCTAACTGCGCATCACCACCAAATCTTTACGGCAGCCAGCATCTGCCAGATCATCTCAGCCTGGGCAAGGGCTGTAGAGCCATAGCAGTTTCTTCTGTCCCTCAGGCCCTTTTCTACCTTGCCCGTGGCCAGCCCTGCTTTGTTACAGCTGATCCGCACTCCCCGCTGCTGCATTTCCTAGGACACAGCGTGCCTGCGGTGCCCTGCACAGCACCTCCGACAGCCTGGGGAAGCGGTTTGGGACGTGGTTACCCCAGCAGCAGGACGTGAAAAGCCAGAGCCAGGAGAGACAAGTCATGAGAGAATTTTCTAATTGCCTGCTGACTGTCCATTACGTGCCTGCAGAAGGGAAAGTGGGGATAAAGAGGGGAGCCTGGGGTAGAGACAAACATTTCTTCCTCTCTTCCTTCGTATTTCCAGCTGCTGATACAACTCCTGCCCAGCAGTCCACTGCTTCCCAGTTTTGCAGCCTGCAGCAAAAGCCAGATCTCCAGGTCTTAGTGAAGAGAAGAATTAAAGAATTGCATCAGCAGTAACAGTGCAAGAATTTAAGAAGCAAGGAGAAAAAAAGTGATCAAAGCAAAAAACAGGGAATGAGAACCATACAGGGCTAAATGAAGATCGTATTAGCACTTTTTGTAAGGCACTGCCTCAGGAGAAATTAACCTCTACTGTTTGCTGAACAAAGGACGATTATACGGAGTCCTACATTTGAAATGTGGGGCAGAGAATAGTAAACCAGGGGGGTTAGCAGGTGCTGCAGACTCTTACACAACGTGCTGCACACTGCCATCACCTCTGGTGCGTTGCTCATTCTGTATTTATACTTTTTTTAATGCTGACTGCAACTGCAGTCTGCGTGGATCCCTAACAGCCATGGAGGAGTCAGCACACGCTTCTCGCGGAGTCACCTTCAGCATCACAACAAGATGCTTCTGCAGTGCTGAAGTCATTTGTTTGGAGGCACCCACCCATGCCTTCAGCTGTCTTGCATTGGCCCCAGGTGCCTTAAACCAAGTTGCTGTCATTCTCCCTTCAACTAAATAGATAATCCCAGCCCCAAGGCTATTTAAGGTTACCACAGTCATCCATTTGCTTTGGCTTAGAGCGTTGGTTCACGTGTTTCCTCCTGCTGCTCTTGGGGGAGGATGGAAGGTGCCTCAAAGGCAATGACTGATGCAAGACAGGTTGGGCAGACGGATGGGCTCCAGGGCTGGGGTTTGCGCTGTAGCAACAGGAGGATAAATCCCAGATTCGCTACCTGATGGAGGGCAGGAGGACAGATGGGAACAGCCTCCTCTGCCAGCTTCATTGGCCAGTTTGATGCTGGGTACTGCGATATGGCTGCACTAGGCCAAGTACCTCTTTGCTTGGAAATGTCACTGCTTCACTGTATGATTCCTTCTGCTCCACGTACATTCAAGAGGACCTAGTTTCTGGTAATGTGCCATCCTCTAGCTGCTTACCATCTTCATGGTCTTCTGTTTTACACTCTTCCCTGACTAATCCAGAGCGAGAGCTTTCCGAGATACAGGAGTGACGCTTGCAGGCTCACTGCATTTCAAACACTTTACTCGTTTCGCTCCATTTGTACACCTGCAGTCTGACAAATATCGCTATGGGGCTACAACTGCATCAGCAAAATTTCAGAGAGATGCTCGGCTACAGCATCCTTAGGCTCACTCAGGCGCTCCCTTCCCTTCCCAGGCTGCAGTAAGCCTCCTCGCAGGACAGGGAAGCTGTCTTCCTCAAACAGGAAAGGCCTCGAGCACTCTCGGCACTCAGGCCCTCTCAAGGGCCTGCAGACCCACGAGATCTCTTACCGATGAGGTAGCAGCAGTACAGCTCACTACACAGATCCCTGCACAGTGGCATCCCCCACGGCTCTCCCGTGGGTCTAGCACCCTGCCTCCGGCACCCTCAATCTCATAAGAATTGATGGCCAAACAAGCAACTGAAGGGAGAAAAGCTGCACAAACAGGTGCGGGAAGCTGTAACTCTAGTGCGAGCTGCCAGTACATTCATGTCTGTACGACTTACTTGATCTGGGTTAGCAGGTTGAGTGGCTCAATCTTCTGAATAATCTCTTAATTGTATTTATCACCCAGCTCAAGACGAGAAGTCAGATTTAATAATTGCTAAACCACTTACTGAAGTCCAGGAAATTAGAGACCACAAGTAAGGAAGCCCAAACAACTTGATGGGTGTCAAAGCTCTTTCCCTTATCTGATGCAGCAGAGATTTGTTTCCCCAAGATCCCTTTCATAATCATTTTGACCATGCAAACTAATGAGCGTCAATACGACTCTTCAGCTGCCCAGCAGGAAATACACAGGTGAGGAACACCTCAAAGTTTAACCCTCCTGGAAATTAAGGTAGCTGGTTCTGATAAAAAGGGGGAAAAAGGTGCTTACTTAGGCACAACTAATAAAGCAGTCTCCCTTACTGACTGATGTTCCAGGTCTCTTGCTTCAGAAGTGTTTCATCAATTGCCTCAATTCAGTTCTCTTCCTAACTACACTCCAGTCCATTTCAGACAGGAGGCATGTATTTCCACATGTAATTCAGATTATTTTATCAGGATACCAGAGGTAAGACTTACCTTCTCTCTGTTTAACATTGGTGTGCTGCTTGGATACTATGAAGCTCACCACCCCATGAAAACCTATAAGGCAGGCCCAAATCCAATCATCCCTTCATAACTGAATTTAAAGGCCATTTGTAAAATCAATGGCATATTATCCAGAATTTGCTAGTAAGGAGTCTAAGCAGGTTGTCATAGGATGCAAATTCCCACCCCGCCTCCAGCCCCCTTGTACAATACAAAATTTCTAGTTGCTGGCTGCAGGGGGAAACAGGTCCTTAGTATTTCTGGAGTATTTTTATTCCAGAAAGGAGTTCCAAAGGAATTAACAATCCACTCACTGGCAATTCTGCTATGCAAGATGCAGCTAGAAATGACTGTTCACCTTTTGTCACACCAGTAGAATTCCATTAACAAAGGTGTGACAACAGATCTTAGCAAGCACTTACACAGTGTGCTCATACCAGAGGGACAAACACTGGTAACTTACATTCATCACGCAGTAAATCATAAGACATTCCCAGGAAGGAAACTCACGTTCAGATTTCAAATGGGTAAATTAAGAAAGTGTTAAGTAGTTAGCCATCATTATTACAGTATTTCTTTAGGAGCTTAAAACGTCATGAATTCAAAGAGGAGGGTATGTGCTACGCTGGATACAAGTCCTTGCTGAGATGTAAAGGTTCTGTTCTAGCTTTCACTGCCAGCCAAAATACTGCTCAATTATCTACTGTATTAGAATTATCACCCATGTGTTCTGACCATACTGAAGAGACTACAGAAGAGATACTGAGGAAAAATGCACACACTGAATTTATAGCGATATTATATGCCCATGATCAGCTGGCCTACAGAGGCACTTAGACGAGGGAGATACAGAGGAGTGTCTGCAGAACCTGCTGAAAATGCCCCCCAAAAAATCATTACAAACGTTGCTCTTATGCATCACTGTTAAGTAACTCAGTGGTGCAATCTCAAGGAGGAGAGCTTCCCAATCTCTAAATTATTCTATGTGAGGGTAGGGCATATTTTAGTAATTTATAAGCCCCAAAGCACTTTCAGTCTGACAGAACTGACAGCAACCCCTTTATGGTAAGGCAGCTTGCACCTAAATGAAATACTGCTTTTTGAAATGGAAGTCTTTAAGGAGTTAGTGGTTTTGCCATGACCATTATGATTCCACACACTGAAGATCTTAGGAGTCAGGAATGTAACCAGAAAGACCGCTTCACCTAGAGTGCCTGTGAACGTTAAAAACTTTTACTAACCAAATGTTAGTTTTTAAATGACTGAACTGCTAAGTAACCACTTTAAGAGACCAGTATATCCTTCTTAAGTTATTGGACAATGTTTCCTTTTTTATTTTTTTTTATTTTTTTGTTCTTAATTTTTGTTTGTTGTTGCTGGTTTTTTGTTTGTTTTCAATACAATTAAGGATGTGCCATTTACACCCCACAAGAAAAAGCAGAAAGAGTCCTTATGGAAAAAAACAAATATATTGAACACATACCAATCAAATGGTACAGATATGGGACTGGCTTTGATTTCAAAATTTAAGTAGAAATAAAAAAAGATGTAATGCAACAGCTGTTCAATTTCCAAGTCTAAATAGGCACTGTAAAAAGACATTTTCGCTTTCTCCAGCACACATTCCTGTCTAAATGCTCCCACTGTAATCAACTCCTAGGTTCCCAGACAAAAAAACAAAAAAACAAAAAAACAAAACAAAACAAAAATCATCACTGGGAACGTAACCTTAGAGTAAAAGTTAATATCCATCCACCCACCCTCTTACAAAAAAGCAAACAAAAAAAATTTCCCCCCAATACAACCTTTCAATGCTGCTGTTTTGACTGGAGCAGAATTGGAGAATTTATAAAGGTTCAAAAGCACCCAAGGCAAGTAGTACAATATAATTTGTTCACTAACTTGTATTGGAAAGTAGATTAAAAACATTGATATCTGCATCTTGGTACATAAAACTGTTGTCCTGAATAAAGAGAAATCTTTCAGAAAAGTTTTACAACTTGGTGGAAGTCCAGGACCCAGCTTTAGGCATCATTAATTGATGGGGTTTAATTCTGACTTGGTTATAACCACTTTTATATACTGTACATCTACCCTAGTTGGATCAGTGTCTGGAACTGCTCACTGGTGTCCCTCTGAACAACTGTAAACTAAACCATAGTATGCAACTCCATAGGAAGCTAGAGATCGGGTGAATATACAGCCAGTTATATCTCCCCTGCTTCACGCTCTTCTGAGCTCCTTGGGTCTTCTGATCGGCCATTAGCACTTTCGTAAGAACGTTTCTTGTCTTTGAAATCTCGTGGTGACCTCTCTCTTGAGCTTCTATCTTTATCACGTGATGTCCTATCACGATCCCTTGAACGCTCTTTGTCTCTGGAAGATCTTTCTTTTGAGGACCTGAAAAGTGCAGTAAAGTTGAGAATTCAAAGTTAGTCACACATCTGTAGCCATCAAACAGCATTTTGATTTCATGTTTTTCTTCTTTTTCCAAACAACTTTAGATTTATATACATACAAGTGTAGGAGAAGACATCAGAAATCATTCTACTTTTCTCTCTTTCCTACTTCCAATTTCATAAGACAAATATTGATAAAGGCAGAATTTAATCCGCATTTATTACAGAGCCCAGATTAAGGTCAATCTGCTTCACTCTTATTTTCAACCTCCACCCTCATGCTTGCATTAACAGAAGTTTAACTGAAATTTCTCATCTGTAGTCTCTGGCTTAAGAATGTCTAGCCTCTCTCAGACGTATAAATCACAAACTTAAAAAATGTGTTTAAAAATGGGAATTTGATTAAAAGCAGGGGGGAAATTAACTTGTGTAATTCTGGAATGAGGGTATTACATGCCAAATAAAAAAACAAATCTGTAATCTGTGCTACAGTTAGGTTTTGTTAGAAGAATTATCCCTTGTGTGTTTTTGCAGTGTTAGGGTGGTGTTATTTTAAGATATTTGGTAAAAGGCACCTCCAAAACCTTTACAATGGAGCCAGAAAAAAAGCTGTTCTGTTAAGCCACATAGTTTTAAAATAAATGAACTGCCCGTACTAGAAAAAAAGTGGATTAGACATCCTCCTCTATATTCCCTCACAGAGTCCACCTAAGCCTGTTGTTGAAAAACATCACATTCCTTTTAATATGTACTGCAATCATAAAAGAATCCAACATGTACTTTCACAGAGAAATCTTAACAGCATGCTATAAAGCTAGCCACTAATTTCTTAGTCAAAAAATCTGGTGTACTGGACAGTGAGACTGTACTCCCTCCACGTACAGAAAGTTACTGTCATCACCTCAAAGCTTCAAAACTGAAGTCTGCAAAATGCTCCTGCACCAATTCCCCTTTATAACCTTACACAGAGGTAACGATTCATTTTAGTTCCTCAGATGGAAACATTACTTTCCCTACAATGTAGTGTTTTGCAAGACTTAGTATTTGTAAACACTGAGATTCACAGGCATTACTCCTATTCCACAAACTATATGTCAAATAAGAAAAGGAGCTACACGACAAACAAGAAGCTAATACTGGAGTTAGTACTGCTGTTTCACAAGTATTTTGTGCTGCAAGTCCCCTGCAGAAGTAACAATGCTTCCACACTGGTCGACTCAGGCTAACTCTAGTAATTAGTCCTGGAATAGGCAGGCAGGATGTGATGCCATCCACAGCTTTGGCTTTTCATTCCATGCATCTTTGCGGGAATGCAAGATGCATTCGTCCAGCCATCCCATCTCTCTACAGGTGAGTCTCTAATTGGCTGACAAGAAGGAAGACTGGCTGTAATGAATTACGGCATAGTGATGGGAAAGTTTATACAATTGCTTTAGCAAGCAGTATTACTACCAGAAGACTTAGAACTGAAGTACCATTCCTGCCTTTCTCAGGGGTAAGGTATAGCCTTTAGAATCAGAATCCCTCCCAGATTTACATTACCCAGAATGCTTAGAAAGCATTATTTCTTAACTGATCAAGTGGATTCTGCAGCAGAAACCACCCCCTTCACCAGGTATGCGGGCAGCATCCACACTGTCATGCTCACCAACTATGAATTGTGTTACAATAAGTGATAATGGTTCCAGGACAGTATCTGTGGATGCCCCCATTGGGTCTGAGGACAAAAAAAAAAAAAAAAAAATCCTAAGTAGCCTTGGACAAAAATCCTAGAGCAGGCAGTCAGATCTAGGAAAGCAGGGAAAGATGTAGCTACAGTTTCAAACCTTCAAAGAGGTAAGATGTTTGACTGAATGGGCCTGTGCTCACCTCCTCTGGCTTTCTCCTTAAAAAGGAAAAAAACCAAACAACAACAAAAAAAGAAAACACAAAATTAAGTCTGTACTTCACCACCACAGAAGAGAATTAGCATAGGGCTATAATATTATGCTGTCAACCAGGATCTGAGGGATATTTTAAAATGTAAAAATAATTTTAAAAAAAAGTCATCTAAATGCTAAGAGTGGGATCTGTCTCACCCAGCTTTAAACGTCTGCAGTGTAGACATCTAAGCTAGTCATCCAGATTTCCTTAAGTCAGCAGAAGAAAGAGATACTAAGGCAGGATATGTCTCATCTTAAAACAAACACAAAACTATGTCACATGAGCCTGTAATGAGACTCATGAGGTTTCCACCTTAGTCATCTAAAGACAGGTCAAATGAATCCCCCATCTCATTCAGGTACTCTTATTTGTCCATACAATGTCTGTATGAGAGTACATTAGCCCTTGTCACATGAATTCTTGCAAGTGAGCCCAAGCATATTGACACAACCACCTCTCAATTTACCCTAATTAGGTATGCTGTCATCATTGCTTTTATCATGGAGTACACATCTCAACACCTAACAGCAAATATTCACCTTCTTATTGCAAATCAAAAAGCAGAAATAATTTTGTTTCTAATGAGAGGAAAGATAATTCATTTTAGTTATTTGTAATTTACAGATGTAACAGCAAGGAAAACGAGGACTTTATTTAGACCTGCTCTTGATAAACCTGTAATCCAACCCCAGGCTTGGGTTAGACCTAGGGCTCCTATTACCTCAGGCACATTGCTGTTATTACCAGATGGGTTACCATTATCCAGATACTTTGTATATGTTCAGTTGTGCCCACAGAGTGTGGAGGTCTGTGCCTTATATCGATAAATTTGAAACTAGATGCCAGCTATCAAGAGATTTAAATCTACCCACCTGTTCATAGGGGGAATGATGATACAGATTAAAGAAAATGTGTTTGTCAAAGAAATTTACGTATTTGTAGAATTTCCTCAACTATAGCACATAATAAACATCCCTTTACTTTCAGAATGAAGAACTATCTGAAAGGTGGAAGCTTTTCATTTTATGTGAAAGGCTTTTTGGAAAATACTTTCTGAAGCGTGGACAGGAAAACCTGCATGGTTTGCTGCAAATAACACCCAGCACACGTTTGCCTGTAATAACGTTGTTACACAGAAAAAAGTAGGAAAATGACTTCCACAAAAAGTACATTAAGAGTTTCTCCAGTAAGGAGTCTAATTGTCTATCATGTTTACATGTTGAAGCCATAATGGATGCAATCAAAACTGAAAAAATCCAGAAACATAAATAGCCTTTACAGCGGGATTCAGCAGCCTACAATAACTGTGTTTTATGGTACTTTCATCAAGCCCAAAAATCACACTGAAAGCTTCAGGTTAATATAAAAAGATGCAACTATTCCCACATAGCAACCACAACTCCACACTTCTCTTAAAGCCCTAGAATTAGTGGCTCCATGGGCTGCCCCACCACTGCAGCTTTCTGTTGCTTCTGGTGTCACACTGCTCTTCTGTCAAGAGTTTGGCAGGAGCTTCATGTTCCCCACATCTGAATTTATTTGGTTATTCAAAACCAAAAGGCTATGACTCCTTCCTGAAGAAGTTAACTTGCTGGAATGAGTCTTTTATTTCCCAGAGTATTCTTGGCCAGAATTCCTTGGACAACTCGATATTTTAAGCTTAAGGAAGACCAGCTTGAATAAAAGTATTTCATATAAAGATTTTAAGAAATTCCGCCCCGCTCCCCCCCCCAAAAAAAGGGGTTTTGGCAATGAGTACTTTCCTGGACTAGAAAAAGAGTTCTTAGGAGACAAGGAAGTATAATACATTTGAGCCTGCAAGTTCAGGTTTATTTTGGATTCTGGCATCAACAGTGGTATGGTGTTCAACAGAAAAACTCCCACATTCACTTGAAAAGCAGCTCTCATGGGTAGAAGGGCATCTCTATAAAGGAGGTATCCAGCCTGGCTGCAAGTTCAATAGCTATCCTGGTCCCAGTGCAGCAAGATCATAGCTGTAAAGATTCTTTAGTCTCCTGAAAACGATACACATACTTTAAGAGCAAAACTTTTGCTTGACCACAGAGAAGTAAGAGGTATGAACAACCAATCAGTATCGTTTCCTTCGAAGGACTGAAATTGAGTCTTGCAAGGCTGGACTTCAAAGCTGAAGAATTAAAGGCAATCTGAGCATAATGCACATTGGTTCATCCAAGTTAATAAAATGTGTTGATTCACAGGAAAATATCTATTTTAAAACTGAAAAATTACAAGTTTGAAGATTTGCTAATCTGCCATTGTGAACTCCTTGAAGAGGCAGGCTCTTTAAGGTAACTGTGATGACAGGCTATAATCAATATGGAAATTGCCAAGTCTGAAATGTTGACTTCAGGACACTAAAGAATACTCTGAAGAATTTAAATACCAGACACTACTGATTATATCAACTAGGCTGCTGAACATTTAAGTTTTAAACATCTGCAACAAAAAGAAGGAAACAAAAGACTTGGACCAACCCTGTCTTCTATGCTGTCTTATAGAGCACAATGGGACTACAGCCACTTACCTATTCCAGGAAGAAAAGCTTATTTTGGGGTCAAAGAGGCCATGAGATACCTGAACATATTCACCACATATTCTCCATCCTTAGGGATTTAACTCCTAAAATAATTTGAATTATAAACTTTGCATGTGCAGCCACTTCAAAACAAGATCTTTTATCCTTTTGCAAGTCAACAGTCTGTCAGAGTTTTAAGACTGGGCATCCTGTCCACTGTACTGCACTCAAATCTACGCCGCAGTGGCTGACCTATACAATAAAGGAATCCTGGTTACAAGTAGACCTCACTACCAGATACTTATTTGTGCAGTTCCCACACTCTTCTACATTATTGTTTACCTCACTCATCTAAAATAAGCCAGCAAATCCTCAGGAGCAGACAGCAATTGAGTCATTCAAAAACAACAGCCCCACATTGCTCTGCAGTAATCCTTCCATGAGGGCTTGAGCCACTTTCCTTGCAAAGCAACATCTTCAGGTGCAATGCAACAAGTTTATTTTCATGCATATCTAAACTCGTTTTTATCTGGCACAGGACACAACAGATGGCCTCCAGTGCTGGGAACAAGAGCCCAAGGGACAAGGCAAATGCATGACATTAAGATGACTGCTGATATCTCTGGGTTTAAATGGAGATCAACCGTTTCACTTTCTACACTGCAGGAAGCTGGTAGTGTTACCAACTTGACACCAATACCTTCTATCACTCTTCCAAAACAGAAATACATAATCCTATCATTTTTATTAAAAAAAACCCCAACAGTACTGTATGTCAAATCATAAATATGCTAAAGGTGTAACTGAAATCTGAGACAGTCTCAAAATGTGTTTAAATTACCAAGTGCTAAACATAAACTTAATTTGATGCAAAAATTCTCATCATGCATCTAGGAAACTCCATTTGTTTCCAGGCCAACATTTACCTCTTTTTGGAGCTGCGTTCTCGGCTTCTCTCCCTGGAACTATGCCTGCTTCTATGGTGGCTGCGACTCCGGCTGCGGCTGTTAGAGCGAGACCTGTGACGATGGCGTTTCTCACGGGATTTGGAGCGAGTTCTTCTCTTTCGTTCCCGGGATGCTGAGCGAGACCGATGTCTGCGGCGATCTCGGGACCTAGATCTATGAACACAAAGGACTTAAACCAGACACTGCATTCACCTAGCTATTCTACCAGTGAACTCTGAATATTATGCACTCTATGAATAAGCCAATCTGTACAGAGTAGTTAGCAGTGTTCAGAACTATTGCATTGTCCTATCATAGGCAAACAGAGAGGGGAAAGCAACATTAGAAATGCTACAAACTCCTTTGTCACTAATGCAATTTTACAGTTAATTCATGACTGTAAGTATGGTTACAGCATAGCCAATTCAGGCTTCTGAAAGGAATTAAAAATATGGAAAATATCTACTTCTTAAAGTTGTAAAATCTTGTCTTTAAGAGGCAAAGTTGTAGAACTTTGCAATGTAGTGACAAGGACTATCTGCCAGAACCTATGTATGTATGTTCTCAGGAAAAAGGACTATATCCTTCCCTGTAGTTACTACAATAAAACTAGTCTGAAGGTTCTAAACACCATACAAAGTTATTAGTTTCTCCCCGCCCCCCCCCCCCCCCCCCCCCGCAATACCTCACTGGTGACCTTCAACTGTGTTCGTGAGGAAGAAAACTTGTACTAATGATGTGCCATCTGTTGAAAGTTAATCTGGCATTTAGGATTTTAATAACATGAATTTTCACCACAAGGTATTAACCACAAGTTTCTGTTTAAGAGAAAGAGCAATTCTCTGTGTTCTAAGCATTATTTGGGACAAAAAGTTGCATTGTAGTAGCCACAAAACAGACATACATGTATAAACTCAGTAGCATGGTGACAAATACTGTATAAACACACAGATATGACTATGTAACAGAATGCTTTGTCTGTAAAGACAGACATCTGAAACTAATAGTGCTAGACAAACTTATAATGTTCCAGCTTGTGAAAGGCTGGCTTCACTGATGGTACTCCTTGTCTGCAGATTTATATACCTTTTGGCATGCTTGCTGTGGGATCTGGACCTGAAACAAATGGAAAATAGTAATTCAATTTTTCTTACAGAATGTTATAATCAAATAAAGTAAAATTTAGTAATAACAAACCAAACTAGTTGTTGTGTTACTGTATTTCTTATTTTACTAACAATTATTTAAAGGCCTTTTATTTGATCTTAACATCTTTGTAACATATTTACCAGGAAACGCATACCTCTGACAACTGTTTTGTATTTGTTGGGGTTTTTTAATTAATTTTTGAGCCCGCCATACTACAAACTCAAAAGAATATACAATCTGCTTTTTTATTCCCACCCCTCCCACAGAAAAAGCTTACAGTTCAAGTCAGTACTCCCTTATTTCTTGGGAGGCACATACTACCACACTGCAACAGATTTCAAAGTTTACATTGTTAACCTCTGCAGCTGAGATGTCAAGAGAACTGCAGTTCAGATTCCAATCCACTCTAGCCCCACAAGGCCTGGAAGCAACTATTTCATAGAAGAACAGGGAATTACTTTCCTCAGTCGTACATTCAACTACTTCCAACAAGGAAAACTCATAACATCTATAAAGAAAATATCTAACAGATGTTAGAAACTCACATGTGTGCAAGCTCACACCTGTCAGGTCTCAAAACAAGGTACACACCTGAAAATTATCTCATTTAAAAGCCATTTTTTCAATTATGTAGAGACACTTCTATCTGTAGCTTTTAAAAAGTCTTTCTATGAAAACAATTCAGGTCTTAAGAGTCAGACATGAAATTCACTATCAATCCTTGTAAGTTTCCAAGGAATGCAGACTATTCTGATTCTGCACATTTAAAAATGTGTATGAACTACATCACAGTTTTTCCATTAAACTTAAATAGGTCATTATGTATATGCAATTAAACTTTACCTCCTTAGTTTCTCCCTTTCTTCTCTTTCCCTCTCCTCTCTACGTTTCAGACGCTCCTGATTTCGTTTCTCCTGTTTATCAGCCACAATTCTCTATAAGCAAATAAATATAATCATTAAATTACATTTCAAAATTTTTCAGATGATGGTGCTATAAAAATAATCTATACAGTTAATATCCAGTTCTTTCCCTCAGGTATACTCCCTTTCCCTTGTGTATATTATTCCCACTCTCTTCCTCAGTGTGTATATATATATTTCTTCTCCAAGAAACAGAAGTTATTGCAGAAGAGCTACAGCAAATAGATGGGTGTTACACGAAGACCTAAAATATGTGGAGTTAATTTAAGTTTTCCATGAAGGGGAATTCAGAGCAGTAAGTCATGCCTTTATTGTGAGAGTTTCCATGCCAATCCTATCATATTTTGGCCACTGGGGAAAGGTTGAAAGGAATCTTAACTGGGAGAGTTAATTGTTTTATTAACTCCTTCAGCCTTGCTGTGACATAAAGAAATCCTTAGTCTTAAAGGACTTGGTTGGGCTGATACCTAGTTTTGAGGTTACTTCTTTCTGTATTGTGAACATGAGACATATAATTAGAGAGGATGCTTCAGCTGATAGCCCCCAGGTTGAACTCACTACTACTGGGGACAAGGCACGCTCAGTAGAGGGCCCTCAGATGTGGAACTCACAACTGGAGATCTGGCCAAACCCAAGTCTCGCCACCTTCTGGACATGATGCAAGAAATTCAACTCTTTGTAAAGACCTTCTTCTGAGATGTGGAATTGCCCCAGCAGCATCTTGATTAGATCTCTGAGGAGAGCTCTGAGGAAGGAGGGGATAGTTATTGTTTTCTTCTTTTGTTAGCGAAGTACTTCAAAAGATTATTTTATTGATGCTTTGGGAAAGTGAAATAATTATCCATGCATTTTTTTCTCCAAATGGTGTAAATAATCAGTTATTTCAACCCTTTATGTCAAATTATATCTATACTTCCTTGTACAATATCAGTAATTTCACTACAAGCAAGGTTTCTTGTTCAAGTGACTCTGCATAATTTCACGGAGGGATGAGAGGAAGCACACATCATCTATTCTAGGCATCTAAGGTTTACGTTACAGCAGCTATATTTAGAAGACTAAATTGCCAATACAGTCAACAGAAAGAGTTGGGCTTTCCAAAGGGTAAGTCACAGTATCCATGCAAGACAGGTGGAATATTATGAAATATAAACCAAGCCAATTTACTCAAACTCAGCAGTAGCATCTTCTGGTTTTAGGGCTTCAATTCATTTAACTATTGTCTTTAGTGATTTCTACATTTAAATGCTCAACTGAGCCTTGAACTCCATAATTTGCATACTAAGATCATAAATGGCATCAGTGTCCAAATCCACCCTCTTGAATACCAAAGTCTAGAATGTAATTCCAGTCTTTCTTCAAGCACACGTTTTCTGGTCAAGATGGTGTTCTTTAGGATAATATTCCAACTGGATTTCAAACCTTCAAGCTATAGATAACATGCAACCTCCCCTGTAACAATTATTTTAATAGCTAGACTGACTTCAAGATACACATATTTTTGTATTCTGACTTTGGATAGCTACAGCCTTGAGTTGTTGTAGCTTATTTATTTCATCTATCGTCAGTTAAGCTTAAAAGCCTTCAAAAATTACTTAAAAAAAGAAATCTTCTTTAGTTCTTGGTACCTACAGAATGAAAGTCACCTCCTATTTTTTTCCGGATAAAATAAACAAATTGAGTTTTAGTCTTTCACCATACAGTAAGCTGTTTGAGCTCCAAGCACTTCTGTAGATCTTTTTTGAAAACTCTGCCATGTGTTACCATCCTCCTTATGTACGGGTACAAAAAATGAGGATTTCAACACCAAAACAAATAAAATATCACTCACTCAGGCCCACTACATGTTCTTGTATTTTCAGCAGTCTCATTATTACTTTTAGCCAATTAACTGCCTAAAAGTAAAGTTCATTTGGCTATTTCCTATGACTGCTGAATGTTTCAACATCACTATCGTTCAAAATACAGTTCTCCATTTTGCAAGTGCAATCGCACTCTTTGTTCCCAAGATGCATTACTTTGAATATGTTTTTGAATATACCTCAGTGCAAAAGAGGTCATCTAATCAAATTATCCAGATAATTGATATTAAATAAGAATGTTTAGTGTTTTGTAGACTAAAAAAATCCCGAATGTGTGTGTGAGCACACACATAAAAATATAAGAATGGATTTACCCTGAGTTCCTCAAGCTTCTCTCTTATTTCAATAAATCCTAAATGTAGTTTTCCTCCAAAGTGGTCAGCAAGTCGTCGGTCATTGTCATGAAGACCAAGATAAGCCGAGCACACTTCACAAACCCGTAGCTTCTGCTGCTGAAAGCTGGAGGCTGGCATAGAATTCCTGTACACTTCCTAGAAAAAAAACAATTTGCTGTTACTTCTCAATGCACAGAAATACAAAGGTAATACTTCAAAGGTACACTACAAACTGGTAACTGAATTCAGTGTACACCAGCACATCCTTTAGTTAATTCACACTACTCATAAATCAACTGTCTCACTGAAAACTGGACTTACTTAAAAGCAGGACATCAGCAACTGGTTTTGCAAATTAATCAAAGTGGGGTGATTATTACCTTTACTTAAGATCATACTACTTTGACAGGTGAACAATTTTTTCATACACAACAATGAATACACGTTACCACTACAATTACTATGTTAACATATTATGGAAATATTACATCAGTTTTAGTTCTGAACCCAGTTTAAAATAGTAGTAGTTTCCTGAGAAATCTACCTGCATTTTAGACACTAATTAAACAAGTTATCTGAGCAACATTTATCTACAGACAGTCAGATGACAGGCAAGCAAGACTGCCAGCAACCCCTCTGGTACCGTTAAAATAACGGTAGATGTTTGTTTCTATAAATTTAAGTATCTTGGTGAAGTATCATATGGAAAAGCTCTTTGTGAGTTCTGCCACATGAACATTACAACAAGGACCATTTTGACTTGCCTGATACACAAGCCATTGATTAATTAGCATTCATTGAAGATGATGGTTCACTTCACTGAAGCTTTCCAGTACAAGCCACGTCAGCACACCACAAGGCACAACAGGATTGCCACAGCAAAAGTCATGAGACCAAATGGTTAAGTCAATCCACCACACACAGACACAACTGTAGTGACCACAGATACAACTGGCCAATAAAGCCGAACTAGGATAAATGCATCATCCACAGAAGTGAGTATAACTTTAATAATATAAGAGTGTATTTAAAGGTAGAAACTTAAACTATACAGGATGTCACAAAGCAAATTCTTTATAGCTTTATATGAAGCAATTCATTAAGGAAGTGATAGCAGGTAAGACATCTTGCCTTACACAGATGCCAACCAATTTAATATTGGGCCCTGCCCTCTCTATCCCCTCAGCCTTACTCAATCAACTTACTTCTGCTTCTCTCTTCTTTACCCGAGCCTTCTCCACTTCATCCATTACTTTTTGAGATTCTTCCACATTCCCATCAGCTCCAAGCTGTTCTACTTTGGCCAGCAGTTTCCCAATTTCTTCATTCAATTCATGAACTCTTTCAGCCTTGAAAGACAAGGAAGGGCTTAACACAGGAAATGCTTTTAATTATGAAGAACAATCGAACCTACTACCGAGTTATTATATACAAAATTGGTAGGAGAGAATTAAAAGAAACATGCAGAGATAACTTCTCCAGGTAAAAGTGCAACAGAAGTTGCCTCATAAAAACACACAAAGAAAGGCTGAGTTACCAAGTCTATGTACCAACTCCAGAGCAGGACTTTGTTCAGAAACTTCAAGTCATTCACACTGTTGTCTATACCACATAGTCTTGCAAAATTAGCATTAGTATGTACAACCGTTACTCCTAGTATGTGCATATATGTGCAGGAAAATGGTTAAAAATTTTTTTCAGTTAGAAGATCTAGAGAAAAGCACATCAAAATTTGTTTACTTTATGGATGAAATGTTGATCAAAAAGTGTAAGAATTACTAACATTTGTATGGCATAGTATCACAGAGAGTCAAGTTTCTTGAGCTCAAAAATATCAGAAAGATCTCTTCCCTGTGTTCTCCTCTCTGTCCTTTAAAGGCAGTTGTGGGACGGATAGAGAAAACATCTTACTTTTTCCTCTCCTCAGTATTAATTCTCAGACTGGATAGCCTGCCAAAGCCTTAAGTTGGCTCCTTAGGAAAAACAGACCTTCAAAGAGACTTCAGTAACTAGTTTTACATGCTTACTTTAGCTGCAACTTCAGCACTGATCTCTTCTTGGGTTTCTGCTAGTCTTTTCTTAGCCACTTCTGTTCTCCTGTCACAGTCTGCAATAAATGACTGCAGGTGGTCCATTGCCTAAAACATCAGTAAGAACACTGATCAATGCTGTCAAGAACACGAATATTTCATCAGCCTTAACACCTTCCAGACTTAACTTTTGTAAGTTTTTGTTAGTGAAACCTTTGTAAAACAATAATCTAGCTGTTTATGGTGACTAATCACATATATTAATACACAACTTTTTAAAAATCATAGTCTACACGTTGTCACAAGTACTTGCCGAAATTTGGAAGTGCATCTGTCTGAAGTCTTCTCTAACAAGTGAGCACTTTGAACATGCATTAAAATTCTGAATATTCACCTCACCCAGCCAATACATGCAATATTGTAACTTTTTTCACTAGGTTTTTAAGCTATTAAGCATATTAACACCATCCTTCCAAGCAACAACAAAAAAAAGACATCTAATCTTTTTGTCCCAGCGAAGACTAAGCTAGGAGACTCCTAGCTGGGAGTTCAAAACTGTACTATTCACATTACAGTGTACTGAAACATAGCATATGATTTGTTATCTCCAATACAAAACTACTTTCTTTGATAAGCACAGAATTTAAGACTCTCTTCAAAGCATACACAACCTTAACATTTGCTTGCTATTTGATAACACTAAGACAGCATCCAGGTTTATGATAATTCATTCTGTGGAAGGCTGTGAACAGTTCTACCTTGAGATGACTACCAATACAAATTGAATACTCACATATAATCATGCACAGGCATGTATCTTTTATGTAACTGTGCAAGGATTTCTCTGCCTCTTTCTATAAAATTACTTTCCAAAAGTTTTCTTTCTGTGTGTACCAAAACTTAACTTCTGGTGCTCAGTTTGTCCACCTAGGTACACAAATTTTGCTTTCTCTCCATCATTAGGACAAAATACATACATCAAGCTCAAAGAAGAAATCTTGATCTTTGGATGCTATTTCATAGTCTGCCCTTAATGCCAGGTCATGCACCTTCAGACATTCTCCAAGGTCCATTCTCTGAAAAGAGACAGAGGGAAAGTGGTATAACTTTTCAGAAGTGTCACAAGGAATGAAGTTAGCATGATTTTTTTTAATAGTCAAATATTCTGAAGCAAATCATCTGCCCTGTGGGAATGAAAGGACAGTTTAATAAAGCTGTAAGACAACACAATACCAGATCTTTAATAAGCATGCATGAATCAGGAAATAATAAAAGCAGACAGAACGAACTGCTTAGCTAATCATGATGGTTGTTTGCATTACAGAGTATCACTAATGTTCTGCAAAAATGCTGTTTTACTGAAAGTTCAAAAAAATGACAGAAGTGGGACGTCCTGTATCAAATTAAAACAGTTTAGGAGAACCCAGGTCCCTGCAAATAACTGGCAATTAAATGGTCAAATGCTTGATCCGAACTGTCTGCACACTCTGTATGTGTTCCAGTTATATTCATCACCTGAAATAGCTACAACCACAGCACCACTGTAAGTGCTGCTTAAAAACGGTTCTTGAAGCGTTTCAAGTAAGATAGCCAAAAAACCAATCCCAGCAAAACATTCTGCAGATGAGTGAAGATGAGCTGAGTGTTGGACTATGTTCAAGCATCAGGGAAGAAAAAGTATAGATATTTTACTTGTAATCTAACGTTCCAGAATTGACAGGAAGGAAACATGAACTTAAAGTAAGTAGACCGCATCACTGACCTTGCGTACAACACCACTGAGAAGAGTGCCCAGAATCTTAATTAGGTAACAAATACTGTTTTTAAATTGAAATTTGCATACCACATAAGATAAGGAATTCTAACTCAATCTGTTCCCTGGAAGTTTGTTTGGTGATCAAGACAGAGCAATGTGCACATGACCAAAAAAAAAAAAAAAAAGGCGCCAAAACCCCCGAACAACCCCAAAACAAAAAACCCCAAAGCAAAACCCCAAACAACCCCATAACCAGCAACAAACAATCCACAAAAAACAATTTGTAGTGGAAACACTGGACAAAACCAAGGCACCCTTCTTTGCAAAAGTACAAGCTGATGTATCATCATTGTGATTATTATTTGTGCCACTTAAAAAGAGCTGTTTCAGTTAAGTCTGCTCTTGGCACTGCTCACTTAATATTAAGAAAAACTAATCGTTCCTTAACATTGAAAGCACATAATTAAAGTTGAACTCTGACGGAAAAAGCTGTTACTCTTGTAGTTTATTAACAGTTTCAGAACCAAAACTTAAATAATAACTTGTGTTATGAGTTTTGTAAACAACAGATGAGCTTTAACTCAGAACTGCTGCAAGTCATTCGGTATCTGAGCCAAATGAGTGCCTTTTTTTTAAATAAACAAAATACTTGCATTTAGGTAGCAATTCAAGCCTCACAAATACAGTAAACAAACACCAGTTGCTTTCAACTTCTCAAATCATGACTTAGATGTTCCAACAAATCCATTAAAGTAATTTTAATGGAAGTTGTTGGTTTATTTCAAATGTTAGACACAGAAAAAAAACATTTTAAAATACAGAATTTTGAACTTGAAAGATTTTGATAAACTGTAGTTATTTAATACCCTTTAGCCATCATAGATCTGTTTTCCAGAGAATATTTGATTGCAATACAGAACATCTGATTGCAATTCTAAAGAAAAAGATTAGCTTTTCCTTTTGCAACTACACAGGACCTCGGCGATTTTGTTAACTGATGCAAATCCACAAAGACCTTGAAGCTGAGCAATGTATTAAACATATCTATTTTCAAGTCATTAGATGCTGGCATATTTAAACTGCAGCATTCTTCAGTACTTCAGTACTAGCAAAGCAGTACGAAAGAACATCTTAAAATTACCTGAAAATTAGACACGTAAAAATCCTCCTAAAAATGTAAAAAGCTTGTCTTTATGCTGATTCATCGCTTGTACGGATAAGATATTTAAGGTTAAACTGTAAAACTCAAGGCTAATCATGTTTTAAGTGAAATGCTCCAGTTCTAAATGCATAGATAAGGCTACGGACACACTTTAATATATTTCAATACAATGACAAAAAGCCTGAAACACATCCACCATAGCATCAGAAAAATGCTATTTTAATATGGAATCTACATACACTTTGAATAAATGCATGAAATAAACTTCCATCACACTCTTAAAAGAGGAGAATTCACATGACGCTATCATGTCACACTGTTCACTTTACATGTGTTTTATGCTTCTTTTCCCTCTATTCAGGTTGGATTTGCCCTTCTCAAGAGAGTACATTTGCTGATTTCTTTTCTTCCTACTGGGAATTGTAAATCCCATGCCTGAAAGGACGGTAATTACTCTGAGCCAGCATTACTAGTGAAAGCTTTTCAGTCTTCCTTTTATCACTACTGTACCACCCCATGCTAGCACATCCGCCTGTGCAGTTGAACACAATCTGGGTACTGACTAGGTAAAACATACCTTAGCAAACCAAAAACAGAGGCAATTTTTCAGCAGTGTACCTTTGTCCAACTTGTCAGGCAGCCACACAAACAGATGTTTTGACAATATGTAGAGGGCAATGTAATAGTGGACTTAATCAGCTAGCATCTCTCACAGTATCAAGATGCCACTTCAGACAGAAAATTTTGGCTCCCCTTCCCCTCTTTGATCCAACAGAGTGCACTCATAAATACTCATGTGGCATAACATACAGGGAGCAAGAACATGCAGGTACAAGAGAAAAGGATTCTTTTTCATCAGCTTTGCTGCTAAAGAAATTATATTGTTGTTGGAACTGCTCCTTAACAGCCTGTAGTAGTCTTGGCTAATCCTTTGAAAGCACCTTCGCAGAAATATTACTGCTAAATGTCTTTAAAAGTTCTATTAGCAAACACCAATGTAGACAGACATTTAAAAAAAAACTCAATTTAAAACTCTTAAATCAGTTTGCACATTACATGCAAAAATCAGTCTAAAAAGCACGTCTGCAACATTTGGCAAAGACAATTCATCTTGGGAGGATGATTCATTACTGTCGAAAGTCTATGTTGGATCAGGATGGCAAAGGACCTTAATAAGCACAGCTCATATTATAATTTGGCTCATATGTCCAGCTGCAAAGTAGATGGACAGCAGATGGAAATGGATACATCAGAAAGAGGATACAGTAAGACACATTATTTTAATTTTCCACATGTCCACCTTGCCATTTGGTGCCAAGACATACCCTCCCCCAGGCCAAAGAACAAGCATTGGTAGTCAGCCATTTAAAGCTCAATCACATTTGAAATAGAAGATGGCTACGAGGGAGACTGAAGTTCAACCATTGAGCTACTAATGAAGGCTTAAAAAGAATGCACATTAACTGTTTTTTAAGACAGACTTACAGTACTTAAAGTGATTTACAGAGAAGTCTTGAGGAGTAAAGCAAACACAGAAAGGTGACAACATCTAAGTCTCCAGACTAGTCACAACTAAAGTTTATTGAATATGTGAAGCCATGCTTTGGGGCTTCTTCCAGTTACTGCACTTTTATTGAAGATTAAAACCAGAAAAAATCCTACATATTTGGAGAATCTTTCTTACAAGTGAAAGCTCTTGCTGAAGATTAGTCTAGAATAGTCAAGGAGACCATATGCAAAGCAGGGTATCAGAAGTCCTTTTTCTATTGCTGAGCTCTGCTTAAGAAACTAGTGCCTTCTACTAACACCTTGCTAACCATTTTCTGAAATACTTTTTTTTATTTCTTAGTCTTAGATGGGCAATTAAAGTTACTTGATTTCCCAGAGCTGAAGAGCTGAAGTTTAGATGACTGGTCTTTCATCCCAAACAATCTCGTGTTGAAATGATTTAGTAATAATTTCTGTCATCCCATCCACAAAATGGATAGAATGCCTTTGGTATTAATACAGAAATACAGATTAAATACATTTAGTTTAACAATGATGCATAGCTTTGCTTCAATCAAATCAGTTACCAAAATAAAAAAAAAAAAAGAGAGAGAAACATATGAGTTAAGTATGAATAGACAAGGAAGAGCTGGCCAAGGACTTAAGCAATAGAGAATCTGAAGAGTTTAGCTGTAAAATAAATGTGCCCTCATGAGACTTAACCAGAGACTAAACTCTGATGTGATGCTGTTTCTGGAACATGAAATTAAGACAACTTTCTTTTCCGATCTTGAGATACCTACAGCAAAATTCCCATTTTGGCACTTCAACTATTATACATGCCTTTGACATCAGAGATTAGATTACTGAATGTACTCTATATGGAGTGCAAAAAGAGCACAGAAAAACCCAAGCTACTTAAAAAACAGAGGGCTGATGTTGAGTCAAAGTGTGACATAGTAGCACACACTATCAATGCTTCTAAAAACAGCATGCATCTTTGACAGGTTTTTAAAGAAGATACTCTAGGCAGTGTTTATGTAAAGAATTCATTCTAGCTATAAAGATACCCATACCAAAGCAGTTCAGCAAGAGAAGGTTGGTTGGTTGGTTTGTTTGCTTTGGAAGATCTGACATGACTGAAAAAATTTACATTGGAGGAACCAGATCTCTCCCTTTATCAAATTGTCAAGGCAGCTAGTGGGGTCTGTATGAGAACACCCTTGCCACTGATAAAAGAGAAGCTGCAGATAGATGCTTTGCTGGGATCTCCTTCATTATGGAACCCCCTTTTCATCTGCACTAACAATTTTGTTTCTGACAGATTTCTTGACTTGTGATAAAGCCCTCCTTTCTTGTAGGCAACACAAGTCCAGAAGGGGGGCCTTCAGAATTATAAATAATGCATGATTTCAGTTCTCTGACTCCACTCATGGGCTTTTGTAGAACTTCACTAGCAGGAAAAAAATGCTGACCTAAAAAGTCGCAGAAATTATTACATTATTAAAGTCCTTAGCAACCACTGAAAATTCCAGGTGTCTTTAGAAGTATAATACTTCCTTAAAGACATTTCTCCCTTTAACCATACTCTCACTTCTGAAGACTTCAAGTCCTTAGAATAGATCTTCACTGAAAGACAAAGCTAGCAGCAGTCATTCTCATTTTTAAATGAGATATTTCAGTGTTTATACAGTATTCAGTCCTATAGCCTGACTATATAATATATTAACATTGAAGTTAGATAACCATACAAAGAGCAACAAAAAACCCGTTCACCTAGATAAATTAAACCCATTAAAATGGAGTATGGTACAATCAGTTCACTTTCCTGACACTGGTCACAGAAATTAAGAATACTTTCAAGAGACTGACATGATCACTTGCCAGGAAAACAGAGCACTTTACAATTCATCACCACTGGGCTGAATACTACAAATTGAGGTATCTTATGCAAGCCTAATTTAATTTGATTTGCAAAGCTGAAGCAGTTTCCGTGATCAAATCAGTCCTGAACTGAAAAGCTGATACCATCCAGCTGAATGCCTGCTTTTTGTAACACTACAGCAAATAATCACACTGGCACACCTACATTTTAAGTATGGAAATAGTTCCACTAAGCCAATGGGACTACTGGCAAAGAAATCAACTCCAGATTAAAACACCTTACTAACACCTACCTGTAGATGTGTAAACTATCCAAACTTCTCCTCCACAGTAAAAGGAGATCTAGACAATGCAATCAGTGAACCTAACTGGATTCATCCCCCTCTCGAGAGGAATACCCACTGGCAGGTGAAAGTAATCTTTCTCTACACTCCACTGCCTAGATACCTTCTCACTCCAGTGCAAGCTTCAACACCTAGCTCCTCAGCTGAAACCTAAATTTAGATGTCTTAATCTGGAGCTGAACTGCACCCTTAATAAGCTTAAAGTTAATCATGTATTAAATTATATTGCTAAACCACTCAATCAATATGGTTTTAGTCAGCAAGAATCCTGACGAGCCAAGTGCAATAAATTCATGAGCACCTAAAGATATGCTTAACTGCAGGACTGAGTTGACAGAGCATACCTTGAGGTCTGGATAAATAAAATGCAAGGAGCAATGCTCCTCAACAAATACACATAAATACAGACAAAGTTAATCCACGGAGCATAAAGGAGTTTCTCAACCATGGTTTGCAAGACCACATACAGTATTTGTGAAATTTTTTTCAACAGGGAAGCACAATCAAGCTAATAAGAAAAATGGATTGCTGCAGAAGTGTTGAACTGCTTGGGCTCTTCAAAGATAGCTAGCAGGTTACCATAAATATGCAGGACATTACTACATATAATCTTATTAAAAGTATTTGTTTGAAGTCTTCCCACCTTGTAATTTTAATTAGTACTCAGCTATTCATTCAGAAACATACACAGATAGAGAAAACACATTCTAATGTGTTTGTACCATTACAGGGGAATTGTCTGACTCCTACACATGTAGTTTCAGTCCTAATCTCATAATATAGATAAACAAACATTTTTGTAATGCTGATGAAAAATAACTCAATAACTGTGGTTTGGAAAAAAAAACCCAACAAAACCCACAAGCCTCATCATCAGCAACCATTAAGGATAAAAAACTGAAGTAAGAGTGTTAACCCCTTAAAACAAAAAAATTTAAATAAAAATATCTAACTTTAAGTGGTAAATTATTTACTGTGTCCCAGTAGCCAGAGTTTACAAAGTCTTACTAATCTCTCATCATAAAATCCTCAACTTTAAGAGTTTACTCATTCATTTCAACCACTGACTTATGCATGTGAACCAGTGCCCAAGTGATCACTATGAAAAAGCTGAGCCCCAAAACATGAAAAAAGTCAGTTAAAGAAAGAGCTTTTGATAGAGACATTGTCAAAAGCAGGTTCTGAAGAGTGTTCTACAACCAATACAAAGTAATTTCTGTCATCTTACCAATTAGTTTACTATGTTCCTCATACAAACTTCAAAGCATGTTTCAAATAAAAGAATAATCACTAAGCACAACAGATGTGGAATTATAATTTAAGAAACTGAAAGAGGATGCTATAATTTTAACTTTGTTTACATTTTTGCTGTTGGGACTTACTATTCTACCTCTCTCTTCCATGTAGCCCATTATTCCCATTGTCCTTATAAGCAGACCACAAAAAAACCAAACCCATAAACTCCCTGTCTCTCCCCAAAGTGACACAAAATCATCTACCACAGGCACTGAGACACCTCTGACTGTGTGACTTAGAATTTTTAAGTCTACAAAACCAGAAATCTAGTAGTAGAAAAACATGTCCCTAAATAAAATAGGAATGTAACCAAAATCTCCTGATTTAAGTAGGTAACGATTGAAGCTCATTAACAGGCAACTAGACAAGTCTATCCAGAAAAGTGGAAGAAGAGCGTAACTGATAGAGAATGAACTGTTCTGTTGGAAACTGTAGCCAGAAGAAAGAATTACATTTCAAAATACAGCTAATTCTTATGGCTTTACACTCCTAAGTCAAATATTTAGGGTTCCTTTAAAGACAACTTTATTGTTCCTTTAAACACAAACTACTCTGAGGAAGGAAGACAGAGGAGTGCAAAAGAAAGCTCAAAAAACTAGAAAGCTGTGCATTGTTGCCAATCTAGGCAATGGAAGCTTCCTAATAAAACTCAAACCTTCACTAATTTGTATGGATTCTTTTTTCTTGAAATGTTTCTAATGCTCACCAAAAGATAAATCTGATCAAAAAAACTTGAGGAAAATACCTACTGCAAGTGTTCTGGAGAAGTCTCGAAATAACAAAAGACTTCATACAGTATTCTTAAAAATATGCATGCATTTCATTTAACAAGAGAAGAGATAATACATGCAGAAATCTGGACAACAAGAAGAAAGTCTCCAATCCTAAAAGAAGTATACACACACTACTTTTACCAATACATACTGCAGGATGGGGAACATGATTTTATTGTCAAGGGAAATCAATTCGTTGGCAGTTTTGGGTATTTGGCCATTAAGGAAAAGAACACACTAAATTAACTGAGGCAACTCATATGAGTCATTTCATTTGTATTGTGTTATCTGTGAAAGTTCTCCTTGAGTGCTTTTGAAAGAGTGGGTGGATTCAAATAGCATAAAGTCTGCATTTTGCAGATGGGAACAGCAATAGGCAGTTCACAGGAATTGCACAGATTATCTTGAATTGCCATTTTTTTGTGTCACTTGTCCAGTATTTTACTGATAATCTTGTCAATGGACAGATTTAACCTTATAAAATGTCCCCAGAGTACTTATTCTTTCAGAAGCATAAGATTCTGGATTTGAATTTAAAAAGTCACACAATCTTTGTTACGTATGGATCTTAAACGCCAAGATGCATCAAAATTTTCCCATCAAAACTCTGGAGAAAACTCCACAATAATTTTCCAAATCAACAGTAATCTGTTTAGTGACACTACAGGCTTCTTGCCCTTTTAAAAACTGTGCTATTAAGATAGAAGGTCCATTTTTTCAGACCTATGACAAGGTAAACAGCAGAACATTACGTGAGTCAGATAAAGCCTGTCTCTTGTGAGTCCCCTTCTACTACTCCCACTAAAAGCATTAAACTAGTCACTGTTTTTCTGGACCCAGAGTTACATTGTGGAACACATTTTGTGGTCTGATGAGCAATTGCATTATGAGGAAGGAAAAAAAAAAGTATTCACTGAATAAGTAGTTCAGTTTAGTATTCCAACAGCAGCAGCAGCAGAATCCAGTGTGAGAGATGAGAACTTTCAGTGAAGACTTAAACTGGGTAAACAGGCCCAATCTACATGCTTGGTCTACACCGTAAGAGGCATTATCACAATACCTACAATTTCCATTGTTCTAAAGATAAACATTTCTTACTTGCTAAAAACAGCCATTCTAGAAATCTTTGCTTACAGAAATTAGACCACAATGAAAAGCTGTCAAATTAATCTTTTAACAGTATCTTCTTGTGGATTCTGACCAATGACTGCATGTTTTTACAGCATACTGTTATGTCCCCTATCTTCCCCCAACCATAAGCTGTTTTGCTCATCACACAACCAAAATGCTGGACAAAACAGATGGGTGAAGAGGAACATATTCTTCTCCCCCTGTCCCCCCTTTTGTTTGGGTAGTAAGGCACAGAACAGTTCAAAATAAAACTACATTGCATGAATACACAAAGCATTGTTATCAGTTTTTTATCACTTATAAATGCATTATCTTCAGTGTGAATTATCTTCAGTATATGACAAACACTACATTAACTTTAAGACACGTGATTTTTGTGATATGACAGAACTTTGTTATACAAAAGAAAAAGGAAAGAGTGTCTTTAAGTATAGGGAAAAAACATTAGGAAGCCAAAAGACTTATGAAAAAGCTCAACAAGTGGGCCTTGTCTATTCCATTGCCTTTTTTATTAAGAAAAATGCCAAGCTCTCTAGTTCAGTTCAAATACTACTTATTTTGTCTCTTCCTGTGCTGCTTAGCAGTTACAGTTGCACCTACTTTTGCAGGGACTCTTAAGAAGAGGGAAGGACAGATTATAGTTATTGATTTGTCAGTACAAGTGACAAATTTTGTAAAACAGAATTAGTGCGTGCATGCATGCATGTTTGAAGACCTTTGATGAACCAAAAATGTTATGGTTAATGCAAAATCACAGCTACTTGGAAAGCATATTAGAGGCCAGGTGACAGGTAAATCAGTTACCAAGTCGAAAACTGAAGTATGTAGATTTTACAAATGAACTTCATTCTGTATTTCATTAAAGGCTCCATTCAAGTTAGCCATTTGGAATGATACAGCACAGAGAACCAATAATGCCTCAAATAATCCTTAAGACAGGTTTTCCAGTACTTATCTTCCCCTCTGCCATAGGGTAAGAAAATGTGCAAATGTGAATAAGGAAAGCTACCAAAGCACAGGATAAGAATGGCAGGCACATGAGACTTTGCATATCATCATACTACTTCTCTCTACTGTCAATTCTTCTATCACCATGGAACATTAGGTTAAATAACCAGTGCAATGTAACTTTCCTGCCTTTCACAAGAATAAACTACCTTAATCAGGCACCACAAGGTAAAGCACAGGCACACTGACAAAGCTACCAGCATGTGTCAAAGCCCCTTGTTTGTTATGCTCACGCAGAGGAACCTCTACTATAGAGTACACAAAAATCCAAGTCAAAAAAGTAAAGTTATTAGTATGTCATAAGCGGAGATTTTCAAACTGTCTTCTAATTTGTGAAAATATCACAGTAACTGGATGTTGTACACTCAGTGTCATTATCACATTCAATATATCTCAGCTTCTAGAAATGGAATTATTTGAACTTTCAATTGTCTCCACTAAAATATCTCTGAAGAAAGATCACCTCTCTTCTGTATACAAGTATTTGTGGGATAGTTTCTCACTGCAACATAAAATTTTAAGAAAATAACTTCACAGTTTATGTATAAATTATATTTCCCTTTTTTGCCCACTACTTGCAACAGTACCAGCATAAAAACAACTTTACTATAGCACAATTCATGTAATTAACCTTATGTATTTTACATTTATGTTATAGCAAATAATGATGAATTTAAGTTATAATTAGCATACAGAACAGGAAACTTCTAAAAAATAACTTCATAACCTGTAAATTAGTTGTTTATAAAAATTCCTCTGAACTACCACAGAGCACTAGATAGACTTGCTGAAAACTACATAAAGTTAAAACAGACGTTACTAAGAACAAATATAATTCAGCTTCTCCATTCTTATCTAAATAAACCACAAGATTTAGCTACATACAGTTCCAGACAGCACATCATGAGGGCAACAGTTGAGAAGGTGGCTCTTGCACACTCTGTCATCACTGAATTTGATTCGCTGACGGGTCGTGTCACCTGCAATATAGAAATCAACACATTCCAGGTTAGAAATCTGGGGAAGCTGGACACGTTCTGCAGGTTACATGCAAAGCGTTAACTCTGCCCTGTCAGATAGTGAAGGCCTATGGAAACTATAACTTAAAAGACTGTATGCTTCTTTCCCAAATAACACAAAACACACAAATACATGTTTTATTGCTCTATAATGCTATTTTAAAATCCTCTCACTCTTCCCCTTCAAAAATGCAGTGTGAAAGGTGCTTGAAACCAGAAAGACAGCATTAGCTTAAAAACACTTTGCTACAACAGCATTTGTTAAATGAGCTATATAACGTTCTATTCAGATTTTGCATGAAATAGTTATGTATTTGTATGCAACAATCAGCATATAAAAGCAGCCTCATAAACACAAAATGATACACATTGAGTCTTCACCGAATCCCACCTGATACTCGTTTTATGATTTTGCTCTAGGATGCAAGCACCCTCTTACTTCTGATGGGAGTAGCATAAAGACTTGGCAGAAGAATGATTTCAAATGCTTACAAACCTGAAAAAAACCCTCAAACATATGAACATAGCCTATATGCAAAATTATTTTAGAGATGTTTGCATATCTCCGTATCATAAGCTTTTTTTTTCTTTTCTACATGCTGTTTGTTGGGCTGGGAACATCTTAATTGTATCTTCATCATGGCAGGTTGTAGTTCCTGCATCAGCAGAAGCATCAACCTGCCCACACACTGAGGTCCAATTGCACGTTTAAATAACCCCATCTTGGAGCAAGACCTAAAGTCTTCAGAACAAAGTAACCAGCTGGTACTTTGGGGAGGAGGGCAGGAATAAGTTTTCCTTTGAGTCATAACATAATTGTCACTATTTGAGATTCAGAGGAAAAACCACTGGTATGGCTCTCTTCTTGTTAAGACACAGGCATGATAAAACACCTTAATCTCTCTCGGGATGTATCTTTTTATCCATTTTTTAAAAGGTAACAACTTGTTAAAATCTCTAATCATTGAAAACCTACTGGCGAATTACTGAAGCACGGAGGGCTGCTCACATTCAGTGAGTTCTGATAGCAGCTCCATTTCATCAAATATTTTAAAGAATGTAGATACATTTTGCAGCTATTAAAGTTTTTTATGGCTTCATGACCTAAGACACTGAGAATTTTTAAACTAGTAAACAATTGAAGAAGCCAAATTCATTACTGAGGTTAATACAACTGAGGGGAATAAAAAACCCCTCTCTCATTAGTCAAGCCTTTCTTACCATTATGTAATCACATTTTTAAATATCAGTTCTATGCACAGGATGCTAGTATATAACACTTTCAGATGGGCCAAGTTTCAGATTATTAAGCAAACAAAAGTTTCCAAAAACACCACATGCTTAATTTGCTGCGGGATGCAACAGTTAAAACCTGTAATCCACAGGCTAAAGACAGCTTCAAAGCAGTTCAACAATAGGTTTTCTAGAGGACGACCTTACTGCTTAGTTATACTTACGCTACTAGGAATTTAGAGCAATCCCTTTATAATCATGCCTGCTACTACAGTAAAGAGTTTTGAGTTTTGGTTTTTTTCCTTTCTTTTTAGGAGGTGGATCCATTTTTTTTTTTAAACACATAACTGCGTTTGTTCCACATTCATTAACACATCTGAAAAGTTATTGATAACTCACGGCTCGGCGAATGCGGGGCCTTTCTGACACTCCCTTGCAGATTGATGTAGGCAGGCAAAGATACATTGAACCTTTATAAATAAAACAAGGGGCCAGATTGTTCAGTTTGTATAGAATAATAGACTCTGCCAGCAATTTTAACACAGCATCTAGAAATACATGTTGACTGTAAAGATTCTTCTATATAAAGACAAATGAACAGAATCAAGAAAAGTATTTTAAAAAAAGACATCCGATGGCCTAATAGCACTAACCTATCAGGAGTCAAGGAGTTATCAAGACCAAAAAATTGCTGAAAGACTCATAGTTCCTTAGGTAAAGTTGGGAAGCAGTATTTTCACACACATTACCTCAACATCTTGATGTAGCTTTTTTCATACCTCTACCACAACTAGGTACTGATGCTACAGCTCCAATACAGTCTTTTTTCACCTAAGTGGCTAGCACGATAATCACAATCACCAAACTGAGATAAGACAACATAGGAAAAAGATTTAAAAAAAAGTAGCAGAAACCGACCATTGACAGCCTCAAGAACACGTTCCGTATTTACACTTTAAATGTTTATTCTTTCCGCACTGTGCCTCTGGTCTAGTATTTAAGAGACTTTCAGAAAGGCTCCCATACACAGAACATTCAGATATTTACCTCTTCCTATGAAAAGCAGTTTCATACATTTGCATTTATTTAATTAATCTACGCTGTTTCAGAAGGAATGGTTTATCAAAAAGGTGTCATATACTATGTCCTAACAGTGTCCGAATTTTGTGTCCCTCTGGCAGCTCATTCCAGAGTCTGACAGCCTCAGAAGAAAATGCTTTTACTTCTTCATGAATTTTGTGAGCTCTAATACCCCTAAATAGTGCAGACCTCTTGGCAAAGACAAAAGTTGCATTCTCCCGATGTCCTACAGATGAATCATCTTGAGCAGGTGACGACCTAGGGTCTACATGGGTTGCTGGGGTTGGAGGGCGGAATAAAATCTACAGATTCACCGTACACCTGACATTCAGCCTGCAGCAAAAGAGACTTTTGCATATGCCTTCTAAGAATTAAAACAACATGAATAGGTGTGTTCTTAAGCCAAGGAATTCAGCAGTATGTCAGATGACGAAGAGAAGTAGCATCTTGGTTAAGTTGTACTTAGGTTGATACACCCTTTATATGGTCAAACAATCAAGTGAATGCTAAGCAATGTTTGAGTATTTTAAAAAAGGCTTTATATATTCTGTAAGAAGAAAATAATACACCTAGGTACCAAGTAGCTGCAGTCATCTAAATTTTAGAAGCATCCTTAAACGTTTATAAAGGGGACACTATCACTGATATTTCAGACCTTATTACAAGTTCTATTTTAATAGGTAAATAATTAAATTATCTCAGAATAGCAACTTATTTAACCCTGCCTCTGAAGAATAGCAGAGTATTCAACTACTTGATCTTTAGGGCTCATGGTCATTAAAGAAATCAAAGTAATTTACCAGGACATTACAGGAGTCAACATCTATTACTGTAAAGCCATCCCTGTGTTTCCAATTAGATGTTCTCCATTAAAAAAGTCATAAAATTTTTATGGAGATACAGAAAAAATATATTTTCCTCAAGAAGCAGCAGCTTTAGTTTTACTTGAAGTACCTGGCTCAAACCATATTTCTATAAGAGATTACTTTCCTGATGAATGGAGAACCTTGAAACAGAATTGAAGACATTCAAGAAAAAAAGCCAAACATTAAGGAAATTTCTATGCTTACACATCTTATATCCTTTATAAGCATAAGGAAACTGCACACGAGAGACACAAATACTAAAGAGATGACGGCAGTAATGTAAGCTTTCTAAAGGAAGTTTTCTAGTTGGCATTAAACATGCTGACGTAATAGCATGTTAAGTAACATCAATATTCAAAACCAATGCATACTGCTGATTAAGGAAGATCCAGAGGTTAAGATCACAATCCGCACTTGTACTATACAATTCACTTTGAACTCCCAAGTCTAACCTATTAATAAGCCTCCTCAATGCCATTCCTTTTCAGTATATGTTAATCACAAACCAGCAGAATGAACACTTACGTATCAACAATTCTTAGCATTATAACATGCTTGTAACAATGATTTATTTGATCCAGCATCTCTTACTGTTCTGATGCATCCTAATATACCGATGTATCCTAATATATAATCCCAGTGCATTGATGAGAATTACCCTTTATAGTCCAACTGTAACCTCCAATCACAAAGTAAAGGTGCAATCTGTGCAAAGACAACAATGTGCATTTTTATTTTCATGCCATTGACTTCATCAAGCTATATCAACCAAACTCAGCTTTCCAGGCAAATTTTTGAAGCATGAGTCCCAACATGTTGGCAAGAGACTCCGAAAGCTTTACTCATGAAGAGCTACTAATAGGGTGGAAGATCAGGTTGAAGACTGCATATAGGATCATAGAATAGTTTGGGCTGGAAGGGACCTTTAAAGGTTATCTAGTCCAACCCCCCCGCAATGAGCGGGGACATCTTTAACTAGATCAGGTTGCTCAGAGCCCCGTTCAACCTGACCTGGAATGTTTCTAGGGATGGGGCATCTACCACCTCTCTGGGCAACCTGTGCCAGTATCAAATTTAATCAGCGAAGAAAACCCTGTATAACAAGTATTGAGCATCATTATTTAATAGAGACTTACGCAGTCACAGACATCCTGTTCCTGCTACATACTGAACAGGCAGTCAATTCTGATATTCTTGTCACTAACACTGGACGCATCTTTACCATAACACCTTTAGAATAATACACTTCTAAGCTGGATTGCTTCTGGTTTACACTATGACTGAATTAATACTTGTGAATGCAGAATATAATGAAACTATTTTTTAGCTAACACATTACAAGTAGAAAATCATTCCTGTATTTGTTCCATGAAGTATGAATGTGCTCATTTGCTTCTTCAATAAATGCCATCTCATACAGTGCCCCAAATCCAGGGTAGAAAAATTCCTGAAGTCCTTCATTGTTCCCCTCATTTTTAAGGGCTAAAGTACCAGAACTTTACAACAAAGCCAGCAAATGCACACAATTCACAAACACAATCACTGCTCTTAAAGTCTTCTGACTGGCTCACGATTGACAAAAAAAGAATCTTTTCATGAAGTCTGCATGTTGCTACTACTTTCATATTTCTAGGCCAGTATCAGTTCAACGTTTTGCATAGGTTTTGCAGAAATTCGTGTATACAAAATATTTTTTTCTCCCTTTATTTTGCTGCTGATCCGTATTTGAAAAAAAAGAGCTCTCAGAGGAGGCTTTAGCTCCCTAACCTGGCTCTCAGCCTGAAGCTACCCAAATGGCTAGGAGTCCTCCAGTAATGGACAGCGTAATGAAAACTGACTTCAAAAGCACATATTACCTTCGACCTACAAGGGGAAAGCAAAGTGGAAAGCAAAATCTATGTACCCTGAAAATACGAACCTCAACCCACAACCCATCCTTAGGTACACAGGGAACTCTTCAATAACCCCATATGGAAACAAAGAAATTAAAAAATGGATTACAAGTTCTATGTTGCACCTCTGTTACCACATAAAGGGTGTCACCAAACATGATGACATACAAACAGGATGACTTTAAGCTAAGCACAGAGGTGTCACTTCAACTTCTCCCAAACAAGGACAGAAAAGTCACACATTAGTAACCACTTCTAAGGATAACAGAAATGGCTAGTGCAAAACATAAAAACTGATGTGAACAGATGCAAAAAAGGTATTTTAAGTTTCAATGCTGGAAGATGATGATCTAGAAGAAGAAAAGTGCTTTGCTAGTAACAGCTAAGGAACTGAGTTAAAGACTCCAAACACAGCAGTTGAGCCCAAAAAGCTAGCAGGTGAAGCAAAAGAGGTACTGATCAGCACTTCATACATCAGGGTTCTGTATATTTAAAGGCTCCAAAGAT
This sequence comes from Phaethon aethereus, assembly GCF_964289735.1. Taxonomy (NCBI): domain Eukaryota; kingdom Metazoa; phylum Chordata; class Aves; order Phaethontiformes; family Phaethontidae; genus Phaethon; species Phaethon aethereus. Next base: position 56,595,356 of record NC_138575.1, on the reverse strand, counting down.
TTTTCTGCTAGTCACATGGCATAATTTGTTAGGATGCTTGGGAGAACATTTTCATGACCACATGTAAGTCTCAGAAGCACACACAAACGTACCTGTCTCTTAAGAAGAATCTCATTAACTTTGCTAGTTTTCATGTTTCTGGACTATAACCTAATTTTGACATAGTGGCAATTATTTAACAAAACAAAACAAAAACAAAACCCAAAACCAGAACCATCACCACATTTCTTTGCAATAGTCAAGTCTTGGCAGTTTCAAGATGTTGTGTTGGTCCTGGGCCAGTCGCGTCTGCACTACTATCAGAAGTAATGATCCTGCTCCGCCCTCTGCTTCTAACAGATTGCTCACACTGACTCCAGCACTCATGCGGCAAGGCAGAGCAGGTAACCGACCTGGCAGAAAATGAACCAGTTGAGCAAGGTAAACCGATTTAAGATAAAACAGGATCTTTGCAATCAGGCCTTTTAAAGAAAACTTGGCAATCTTTGCTCATTTCAGGTATATTGGGGGGGAGGGGGGAATTCCTGGGGCACTAATATCAATAGTTAACATTTCACTCAATTTGTAAATTACTATTTAAACCAATTATAGTCCTACTTGTATGGCTCACTCCTGTTTTCTAGAGAATGGTGATGACAAAAACAGGGTTTACCTAAGCATACTATTAAAAAAAAGTTTAATCAATTTTATAGTTGAAAAATAGTATTTTAAAAAATAAAAATCACACCTTTCTATCAGCTTATTCCTAATACTTCTGAGTGACAAGTTCCTGCAGCTCTGGTCATCAACAATAAATTAAACTTGAACTAACCTTTTAACTATTGACAGAAAAGTCCTTTAGTTTAACCGCTAACAGTAAAACAACAACATGAAGAAAACATTAATATGTAAGTACACAAGATTAGCACCTGGTCTTCAGCACTCCTTATTTCTCAAGATTTGGGAAACGCATACTATGTATTCAGTAGTTTCTATTTAAGCCTCTCTATTTAAGTATGTCAGGTTATCAGTACCTCGAATGACATATTTCAGAGAAGATTTTTTTTTTTCAACCTGCAGTCCATGACTGCATTAAATTAGTTCAGCTTTTTACTAACCTCAAAACCTAAGCCACTTTTTTTTGTTGTCGTTTAAATTTGGCATGGTCCCCATCCAATCCAGTTTTCCACTTCTTGTCAGAGAAGTGTGCAAGAGAAGTTTAATTTAGGTATACTTAAGGTATTAAAAAAACCCCACACACTTGTTTTTAAATAATGTGCTTTTCCAGGTGTGTAACAGAACCATTCCTGCCATTTACAGAATAATTTCATTGTATTGACATTAAAAATACAAATGCTTTTTAGATATCCCAGATGAATTCTAAGAACTGCAACTCACTGGAAACCCCTGAAGAGCATCTGCCAAGTCCCTTCTGTTTCATTTCTCTGTCAGGTGCCTGTCACATGAGCAAAGGCAAGCACAAAGCAGCAGGGCACTGGGACACTTGCAGCTGGCAAGAGGCTGCCTGAACATCACATCCTGGCAGGTAGCAGGCAGCAGTTCATCACACGCTGAGAGATTCCATGTGACTACAACTGCATCTATCCCACTGCCAAAATTCAGACAAGGGAGGGAGCAGGTTGCCAAAGCAAGTCACAAAGCTCTCAGTTCTCCCTGCCTGCAAGCACAGAGCCCTCTGAGAAAGGATATGGCATGGGGCAGGCCTGGAGCCATATACCTTGTTCTCGACAGCCACACGTTGAGCAACTCTGTTTGAAATGAGAAGCCTCCTTACTAACACAGTCTATTTTTCATAAATATTCTTACCGCTCAGTGGGTATTTTCTGAATCAATTTGACCAATACAGAACTGTGCTTTTTAGGTGTTCTCAGAGCTTAGCAGCAAATCCATAGAAACATTTAATAACTACGTCCTCTGAGCTTCTCCATTCTGGCCCCAGGGGCACCAGATATAAAGAGTGTGCACAAAGTTCACAAATTGCAGCCTACAGCTCATCTCCTAAAACCGTATTTGAGCATCTCATTGTGGAATTTTCAAAACCATTTTCAGAGCATTTTCCTGTTCTGTACTAATGATATTATACGCTCCACAAAAGTAATACACACTGCATATTCAGGCACCACCATTGGCTTTGAATTTACCTCTGAGCTTGTTCTAGTCCCACTGAACAGATCAAATGTTTTATCTGCCTTTTCTAATATAGGTAAGAATTTTGAACTTGCACATTATAGGCTCCTCAAAAAAAAAACAAAAACCAAACCCACCCAAAACAAAGCAAAAATCCCCAAACTCTATAAAGTATAAAATTCCGTTAATCAGGAAATTAAAAAGCACTTTGGTAATTTTTAACAACATAAAACACAAGCATGACCAACAAAGGTTATTATTTTAGAAACATTTTAAACTCTGTTGTGTTGCCAGGGTAAGCAAAATCAAAGGAAATGGAGACAAATGGTGAAATGAGAGCTACGATCTACCAAGAAATCAAAAAATTGCCACATTTTAATGAAAAGCTGCAATTTGCATATTACTAGAAATAGAGTGTTTGTCAAAGGTGATAGGCACATAAGAAACCAAACGACCCCAAACCGCACAACCCTCAAGGCTGGCAATATTTCAATGACCTTGAGCCTGGCCTTGAATTTATTAAGTACCAGCTCTGCAGAAAAGGATGATTTTCAATCCCTGTGCACACTACAGTTTAAGTAATGCTCCATGGGGTTGTTTTGGTTTTTTTTAAACTAGAATGGTATTACAACGAGATCCTCAATTGCCCACTTAATCCAATAATGGAAGCCAGTTTTGCAAACAGTCTTTTTTCCTTATCCTTTCCCATCCTGCCAATTTCATTTAAATGCTTCCTCTCTAGCCAGTTAGTTTCTAAACAGTTCAGCACAAGCAGTTTGGGAATTACAGGGTGGGTGGGGGGACTACAATTACCAATAAAATAACTGCTTTCTCACAAAGCTATAAGGAAATCTAGTATGAAATTGCTTTTCCTGGTTTGAATCTTAAATTTAATAGCCATTTAGCATCTTTAAACAGCTGTCACAGGTAAATCACTCTTCCCCCATCGCCCAACAGAAAATACATTCATAAATCAGCATAGCCCTCCCCCTCTTTTAAACGTTCTTTATAGTTTTAGGTAGCTCCAAGACAGTGATCTTGGTGCCAACACTGGAAAGACTTGACTCTCATGAGCACAACATTACTTTGCCAAGCACTTAAGACACACACAGCCACCACAGGAAGCATTCGAAAAAACTTCTGGGGCAAAACAAAACCACCCTAAGTCACATCCTGCATGATGACTAGTCACTAACCAGCCTTGCTCTGCAGAACAGTAATTTTCCAATGAGATTATCATGCCTTTGTTTAAAACAACTATAAGCACTTATCAGAAAACATTCATGATATACTGTGTATGCAAAAACTAGTAACATTTATTTAAAATTCTAGATTATACTAAAAAAAAAAAAAAGCTGTCAGATCACATTACCCCAGTACCAACAGATGACCGGCACATACAAGGTACATCCCAGTTCATACATCCTACTCGGTGCATGGGAAAACAGGTAACCGTTAATTCAGCATGAAGCTTCAACAAACATGTAACAGATCTGCAAGAGCGAGTACAACATGTAGAACATTTAAATAATCTCCAATTGCTGTCTACCCTCGGGTGCAGTATTCTCTCGTTTATAAAGAAAATACTACACGCCGTAACAGGAACTGCTCTTTTCTAGCAGACCTCAAACTATCTGGATTCATGGGCGACTGCCAGTTCACACTTTCACGCTGATCGCCAGGCTCCCTGACAAAAACTCTGAGAAGCTTTACACAGCGAAAATCTTCAGTTCACTACGTGACCGCAGATTGATCTGAAACCTGACTGTTCATCTAATATCTCCCTCCTGGGATTACCGACTCCAGATGTTAAGCTTTTAGTTAGCTATTTGGGGCTCGTTTGTTTTCAAAAGAGTCCGTCCACTTGGGTTTAACTACACTCTCTCAGAAAGCAACAGCCATACCCACCTGCTGACTGACAGAATAGTTTGGGTCACGCTTTAGACAAAACTACAACAACGCACAATAAAAAAAAACCCAAACTGCTTTACAGAAGCGGCTGTCCGTTTGGGGGGATTTTTTGGTTCACCCCCCCCCCCCGCCGTGATCTGAGTCTAGCAAACTGCTGTTTCCCTCAGCAGTGAGTCGCGCAGGACGGGTCCGCGGGCGCGCCTTTACCGGCGCGGTACCGCTGCGAACCCCAAGCACCGCGGGGAACGGATCTTAAGCTGCAGCTGCAGCTCAAGCGGCAGCACAGCCTGCCGGCTGCCCGGACAACGCCTGGCGCTGGCAGCTCCGCGGGGGCAGGCGGCGCCCGGCTCCCCCCAGCCCCGGGGGCGGCAGCGCCGGAGGCCCCCACCCCGCCACCGACCCACAGCCTCGGCAGGCACCGCCCCGCGAGGGGGGGGGGGGCAAGGAGCGGGCGCCGGGCCTGCCAATCACGGTGAACGGCCGGCCAGCCTGCCCGGTACCGCCGCGACCTCAGGGGCTTCGGCGGCTCCGCCTCCTCCTCCCCTCCCCCGCCCCGGCCGGGGGGGCACTTACCGTCCCGGGACGTGCCCATGAGCTGGTCCAGCATGGCGCGCATCTGGGCCTGCGCCGACATCTTGAGCGCGCGGGAGGGCCGGCCCGGCCGGCCGAGTCACGCCGACAGCGGCCTACAAGGCCCGAGGCCCGGCGCGGCGCTCAGCCCTCCCCCTCGCGTCACTGGCGGGCCCGGGCGGAGCCGCTCCCCCGAGGCCGCCGGGCTGAAGCGGGCGCTGCCTCTGTCTCGCGCTGCCGGTGGAAGGCGGAGCGGGAAACCTGCCTCGCGCCGGCCTCAGTGCCGCCGCCGCCGCCGCTGTCTTGCCTTGCCTTGCCTCGCCTCCCCTCCCCCCTCCGCTCCTCCCGCTTCCTCTCACGCCTGCCACGCGCGCGCGCCAGCGGTAACGGAAACCCGCGCGCACGCGCCCTGGGCCCCCTCGTCCGCTCCGCGACGTCAGCGCGGACGAGCCTTGGCGCCCGGTGATTGGTCACGGCGTGCGGTGTTCGGCCGGTGACGCACAGCTCGGCGACGTCTCTGATTGAGCCGTCGAGTCTTTCGCCGATCTGGGCCCCTCTGGGGCGCGCTGATTGGCCGGGCGGCCCCGCGTAGCCGCTGTGACGTCTCGGTCTCCGGGTCAGTGGCGGCGGAGAGGCCTCGGACGCAGCGGCTGCGCCCACTGAGAGCGACCCCCAGGGCGCGGGCGGCGGTCGCACCGGGGAGGGGGTGTGTGTGTGTCTATGGGCCCGTCCCGGGTTCTTGCCTCTCTGAGCGGAAACCCAACCGGAAAAGTTTCAACGACGGTTTGTTCTAAAGTGCCAAAGCACGTGACTGAGCTGAAATTAACGCAAAGCAGGAGGGAAATATGGGCTATGTGACGGACGCCTCTTACATCCCAGCAGCCTGGTCCCGCTTACTCATCCCCGGGACAGGCACGTCTTCCCTTTGCTGGGATGCGCACCGAGTGACAGGAGCGAGTTATGAAACGTGTGGGTGCATGCTGGGCTAGGTAGGAGTGGGGGTGAATGGGTACGTCTGAGCTAGCGTTGACAGAATATGCTCCTTAAAGACAATTCCCTTTATTTGACTGACATTCAGCACTATTTTAATGGCTCCGTTCTCTGAAGCGGCCAAGTGCAAATACAGTTGCACTGGTGAGGAAAGCTACTGTAATGCCCCCTTTTTAGGGAAACTCCAGTCACTGTTATATGTTACAGCTAATTCAACTTACAGAGCACCAAGATCCAGTCTTAAAAAGAATGTTTTCACAGTATCTATACTAACGCCTGCATTTTGCGACTAGCCCTTTCGTAACCATCGTGTTGCCACCTAGTGCCCAAAAGCTGTCAACGACTGTCACCTTGTGATCAATTTAATCGTCCACAACCAGGGTCGTGTTCAACTTTTGAAGTTAGCTTAATCCGAGTGAAAAAAGGCAACATAAAAAGCCGTTAAAAAAAAAAACGCACCCAGTTATCTGGATTTCACAAGGACTTGCAGAGAAGATGCAATGCTCAGATAGAAGGCCTCTACAATACGTTTAGGAAAAAGATTCCCTACCCAGTGCTCCTCAGCTTACGCAGAACATGTCCCGGCTTTATTTTTTTAACATATAAAATTGCTTTTGTTTGTCACTACATACTTAAGGGGAAGTAACTGGAAGAGAGACAGGTACTGGTTAGATTCTCTATTTAGTACTTTAGTATGTTTAGGGGACAAGGAGAAATTCTAGCTATTATTTGTAACCACATCATAAAACCTTTAGCTCTAGGTACTCTTTAAAGAGCATCTATTTCTGGCCAAATTTCAGCCTTTCTTCCAGAACTGATTTCAGTGATCCATTTATTTTTCTTCTGGTGCAATATACTACAGACTTTAGATGGAGTGAACCTTTAGTTCATCTGGGAAGTAAAGAGCAGAATGCAGAAGCTGTATTAAATAACTCAAACAAATACATCACAGCCATTTTCAGGGTATGGGGACTTCCCCTGTCATTTACTGAGTTGCAAATATGTTGTACTTTCCCACCTGTGATAGCAACACTTTGCCAAAAAGACCACTGTTTAACTACGAAGACACTGCAAACCACATTTTTGGTCTACAGAACCTTAAAACTTGTAATTCACATCTCCTTACCTTACCTAAGTAGCTCAAATCTCCCCACTTTTAAGGATCTATTGCACCTATCCGCTGTAGTTTGGGGATTAAACTATCCCCAAGTTTAAAATAGAGGGGAAGGAAAATATATAGATTTAGATGAAGTAATTCTATTTGCAATGCTTTTCTGGCAGAATTTTTTTTCCCCAGTAGTAAAAAAAAACCAAGCACTCTTTTGTAGTCTTGCTTATAGCTCCTCCCCCATGTAAACAAGCCTCACATTTTTAGCCATTGTAAGTCATCCTTATTACAGATTTCTTACTTATCTTGCATATAATTCAACCCACTTCTGGGAAGAGAGCAACACCAATTCAAGCCAGTATTTATTTTCTTATAAAAAGAAACTTGCTGTGCCAGATTGCAAGGCGAGAAAATGGCAGACCTATTTCTGTATCTAATGCAACTGGCTGTAATCAGTTCACTGCCTAATGAAGTTTTTCCAGGATTCAGGGTGTGTAAGAACACCATAGGAAGCCTACAGTCACAGAGTCGACCACTCAGAAACGCTGAGAAACATGCAATTCATTAAGTAGTATTCTCCGAATTCTTACTGCTAGCTCACCACCACAGGGGGAAAAAAAATCTTCAAGAGGAAAGAGGTTTGCACTACAGCAGTGCTTGCCAGAACCCACCAGTGTTCCAAAGAAAGGGCCTTTGCTCTTGGGAGAGTAGAAAATTCCCCCCACGCAGAATGTGGCTAGAAAATCCTACAGTTAACAGGCAAATTCTCTTACCTACCTGATTACTCACCTCTTACCTGATTTTGAGGGGGAAACCAGCAACTCCTTAGAAAAACAGTTCCGCAGTGAAGGCCTTGTCATGTTTTTCCACAACAAACCACCTTTCTGTCATTCCGTGGAGGCTGCCTGTCATACCCCACGTTCAGATCAAAGGGGTGGGTCTGGTATGCTTAATAAACTGAGAGAGGGATTCCCAGTTACGGCTCTTTCACGCCAAACCCGCAACCTAAACCCGACAGGAAACACAAGCTGGAAAACCCAGGCAGTTGCGATAATCCAGGGTATTTATTCACGAATACACAGGTAACATAACACAATCATCTTAACCCTTCCCTCCCGGCTGCTGAGGCAACCTGAAGCCCACCAGGCCGGCGACCTCCTCAGGCGAGCGCTCCCCTTTGCCGTGGTACTCCTCGTGAAGGGCCGTGTGCTCCCGGACGCTGCGGAGCAGGCAGAGGTAGGTGGCAGCCTGGAAGTGCAGCTCCTGCTGGGCCCGGCACAGCTTCTCGCTGGTGACCTGCCGAGAGGAGGGCACAAGCCCCGGAGGCTTTAACTCCCGTCGGGGCCACGGGCTCCCCACGCAGGGCTGCGCGGCCCCGAGCAGGGGCGCCTCCGCCTCGCTTCGCCTCCCCAGGAGGGAAGAGGAGAAGGAGGCAGGAACCGGGGGGAGGAGAGGAAGGCCGCGCGTACCCGGTGGGCGCGGAAGGCCGCGACGACGTGCTGGTAGGCGGGCGTGTCGCGGTAGGGGCGGCCCGTCCGGCCGCTGGCGTGGCGGAGCTCGCGCAGGAGCCCGCGCAATGTCCGCAGCGGGGAGCCCAGCGCCGCCATCTCCCGCCGCGCGCCTCGCTGCGGCGGCCAATAAGAAAGCGCCCTCAGCCTCAGGCTTCACCCTCGCGCCCTCAGCCTGGAGGGTGGGAAAGGTGGCGCGAGGGAGGTGAGGCTGCGCACGCCTCCACGAGAGGCGGCTCCGCCAGCACGGGTTATCGAGCGCCGAGTGGAAAGATCGAAGATCGCCGCCTTTCCTCGCCCCCCCGCAGTCAGCGGAGGTCAAGTGCCGCAGGTCGACCGTGGAGCCAAGGCCCGTGCGCGCGCCCCGCCGTTGGGTGAGGGGGGAGCAACGGCCCGCCGCCACCTCTGCGCGGCGCGCGTCGGCCGAAGGTACTGGAGTGGGGTCACTCATCCCGCTGCGGGAAGCCGAGCTCGGCGGCGGCCCCTACCCTCCCCACGCAGCCTACACGTGTTTCTGAAGTCTCCGCTGTTAAAACCGTCTACAGCTCGTTAGAACCCCCGGGGAACGCTCGGATATCCCGGGACCGGCAGCCCCGCGGCTGAGGGCCGGTGAGGTTTGAGTGCGGCGCAGCTCCTTCACCTCACGGCTGTCCCGCCCGCTTCAGCCGGTGGGAAAAAAACACGTCCACCCCAGATGGGACTCGAACCCACAATCCCTGGCTTAGGAGGCCAATGCCTTATCCATTAGGCCACTGGGGCTGCCGCACGAAATCACTTTCTGTGTGGCTACTTCTCTCCTGTCCCCTCCCCCTTCCTTTTATGGAAACGGTTGAAGCTCGCTGACTGGGCCGCACCTCCCAGCGCGCGGCTCGCGGACCGGAAGACGCCTGCCGCGCAGCCTCCTGGGAGCGCAAGGAGGGGCCGTTGCTGGCGCGGGGTGGGCGGTTCCCCCGCGCGGGCGTTTTCGTCAGCTCGTACCTCAGGCCGGGACGCACCGGGTTCCCTTCTTACACTGCGGAAGGTGGTTTTAAAATGCCGCTCCTTGCTCGCAGCATTCCCCGCTGTGGTGAAGAAGCAAGCTAAGCATCCTCCCTAGGCCCCAAAACAATAATGAAAACCCCCAACAAAAAGCCCCACGTGACAGCCCGTCGAATGGAACCTTTTTACATTTATTTTTGTGAGAAATCACAGAGCCAGCGCTAATATGTACATTCCTCTTTATTTAATACAGCACGGACACATGACACATAAAAAAAGAAAAGTACACTCATGAAAAAAAGCCTGTCGCAGTTAGGGACAGGGAACAGCTATGCCAAATTGAGTAAGGCTCCTACTGCAGAACAGGGGTCTGCTAGCAAGGTTGAATCCCAGAGCAAAGTCTGCTGCCAAAAAAAGTCTTTGCACTCCTTTCAGGAAAGCAGAAAATAAAAGGACAAGTCCCTCTTGGAACAGGTGGAGGCAGCGTCATTTGCAAGGTTTGCAGGACACAAACCCTATTACCATGTGCGGACCAAAGCACCGATAAAATGAGAAATGCTCTCCAGCTATTGCAGAGGGCCAATAGTCCTGACTTCTGAAAACATCAGACTTCTCAGGGATAGTAAACCTGAGTATCTGTAAGGAGTGAATAAATCAAGTAGTCACACAGAAGAGAGTTTGTCTCCCTGATGGGGCTCTGCTAGCCACAACTGGGAACTTGCAGGGGAAAAAAACCAGATTCCCAACTAACAGCCATTAAACTGACCAGAACAATATACACATTTGGAACTGATGCAGGCTTTTGTGGCAGCAGCTTCTTCCTTCTCCTGCCTCAGTTCAGGATGGAAATTAAGCAGGCACCAGTTCCTCTGGCAAAGAGCCTTACACACTTTTAAAAAATTAAAATACAAAAAAGGGAGACAGGTGTATTTACAAAATCCATGGCTGGTACAGTACATCATTTTTAAGACACACTAAATGCTACAATCTTTCAGGTCCTGAGATTATTACAAAAAACCCAACAACTCAAAACTTGCGTTCAGGTCCAGTTTTATAAGGAGGAAAGAAATCACACATTTAAAACACAGTATCCCTTGAAGTTATTGGAACACGCCTCCCTAATGTCCAAATGAAAGTGGTGCTAATCACCCAAATGTAGCTGCATTTGGTTGTTCAGGCTTGTTGTCACAAGAGGGGAGCATTTCACAGGGGAGTTTCGCTGAAGAGCTCACCACGTAAGCACATGGCTGTTAAGATCCTCTCTCCATCACTAAGCCCTATGATCCGAAATATGCGAGTATTAAAAAGAGGAAGGTGACCTTGTACAAATTCATGCTGGACTGAGTAAAGCGTCACAGGAATCACCAACTCAAACAGGTTTGCCATCTTGGCGTAATGGCGCATTCCTTTGTTTGAAACAGGAATGCAAAGAATTCTGCTGTGATTTAACATTCGTTTATAATAAAACTCTTGGCCAGCTGTTTGTTCTGAGCTACCTTAGTGAAAGGCAGGAAAACACTTTGTCCATCAGTTTCTCAGCCTTTCGTCGTCTTGAGGATAACAGCAAGTCAGGAAGAGTTAAGCTGGCTATATCCAAGCTTGCTAAAATAAATATATATACACACATACCAAAAGTGACACCAAAGAAAGGATGCTGAGGCCAAACCTCTGCCGGGGGGATGATCCCCACAACCATTAGCTTTGCAGGCATTTGGAAGCTCTGTTCTTCACTGAGCCTCTTTATCAGGCAGAGTAAAGGGACAAAAACACCCGTTTTTTTTCCCCAATGAAATATTCTGAACATAGCGCTTTTGTACCATCAGAAGTTATCATCACAGATGCCCTTTTACTATAAGCACCTGACTTTAAGCTAGAGAATGCCAACATTTTAAGGATTACTCATGAAATGCTTCTAACCCTCAGTAAAAGACAACTACAAGAGACAAATCACATAACAAGGGTACTAGTTTAACTGCTAAAATATAATGCTGCTCAGTAGACTTTTGGGGGTAAAAAGTAGTAGTTAATTTTGTAATTTTTTAAAACAGTAGTCCAAAAATAAAATTTCTCCATCTATTTCCAGTACAGATCTTGAGAACTACGCAAGACCATGGTACTAATTGCTACATGATGGAATCACCGGCAATAAAACACACACTACAGTTCTCACCTCTGAGCTAAATTGTTATTTGTAGTTACATACAACAAGACTAAAAGATCAGTGAGAAATACCTCAGAAATAGTTTTTATTTAAAGATCCAGCTACTGTGTAGCCAATACTGCCCCTTCATTTAAGTGAGAAATTCATTTAATTCACTTCTGATACTGGAAGGAAACCTTGGATGCCTCATTAGTTTCTCCCCAAATCCAATCTGTACAGTAAAAAACATTGCTGCGGCTTCTTAAACCAATTTTGAGAGCTGAATATTCTAAAAAACTCTAAAAGACTAAAACCTGTCACAAGAGGTGATTTTAGCTTCCCTCTCAAAGCAACTTCATGACACTTGACACTAGGTGTTGCATCAGTGAAAGGTTTTTGTTTTTTTTAAATACAAATTTTTTCACATTAGCAAAAAAGACTTCTGCAGTACAGACATTCAAAAAATACTCCATTTTCTTTGGGTAAAACTTCAACATGTGTTAAGAGGGGTAGCTGGGGGAAGGAATGCATGTAACACTGAAACACGTAAAGAATACTTATCTGCATAGTTGATATTAGTGACTACTAATCAAACTAAGGCCTTATCTGGAAAAAGCTGAGAACACAAGAAGGTTTCTCCCCCCCCCCCCCCCCCCCCAATCCACTGGTGAAATCTGGCAAGTCTCAAAGAAGCTCTGGCTGCCTCAGCAGCTACTTGGTTTGGCCTACGATGGTGAGATCTCCTGACTGGTTTTGGCTGATGCTCCCTTAATCTCTTGGTACTGGACAGTAACAAACATAAACTGTCTGTTGATATAATACATCTGCACACACTGCTGGGCAAAAAAAAACCCAAAACCAAACAAAAACCCCCAAATAAAGCTCCTTAATATTGAGCATGACAGGAGTCAAACAGTGTACATTGCTTGCTTTGGATTACTTCACCATAAAGAAAAACTTACTAGTTAATGGCTATTATTTAAGCAGGAGATGACAGCAAGGGAAGAGACTGAAATTCACTTCTAGATACAGAACATGTGTTTGTTGTTTTTTTTTTTTTCCCAGAGTTGCTCTGCAGAATTATAGCTGTCAAAAATCACTACAAAATACAGACCTATATCCTTGACTACTGACAAGATTAGCACAGCTTTATTTATGAGTGTGCAAAAACAGCTGTAGGGAATCTCTGTACTTCCCCAGTTTTGGGCCAGTTCCAGGCCATGCTGATCTCTCAGCATAACTCATAGCAGCAGCAGGGCTTTCTCTGGCCCCAAAAGGCTATTACAGCAGCAAGGGATCACTGGGTCACAGAAAAAGGATGAAGCAGCCATACCAGAAGTTTCCACAAACAAAGCATTCCCCTACACAACAGTTATCTTTCCAGTGGCCCAGCATACTTCTGGCTGCTTATTTTGGCAGTGATTTCTTAAGAAGTAGACAGACACAGATTTTCACAACAGCTGCATTTGTTAAAAAACACTGCAACAGCCAACCATCATCACCAGCTGTGGATTCCCCATCCCACAGATCAGCCTCAGATAAAGAGCATGTATGCCCCAAAATGAATTAAATAGCAACAGAAGAGCCAGGTTAGTTGGGTTTACAGCCACAGGTAGAAGTTGCAAACTCCACTGAAGTAACTTCACAGACACACCAAAAGCAGATTAAGAAGCACCCTCACTATCCCTCCAATTGGCTGAGCCACCAGTAATAGTCCTATCTTTGACTGGCACCATTAGATTGGTAAAAAAAAAATCCACCTATGGCCTAGTTTACATAAACAGGTTCACTCAAACATGTGAAGACAAGCCAAGAGCTGAAATAGCAGTTAGGCTATTCTCTGCCACAGGAGCATGTATTTGATATTTTCTGCTCTCTACATGCATTCTCCACCTATGACTGACTCTTCATTCCATTCCCATTCTGGTAAGTAAATGCTTCCTTTTCACACTGCAACTCAAAAATAGATCTTCCCCAGGGGAAGCACATCACAGAACTAGCACAGTCTAGTGATGTATGATGTACGTATGTTACCTTAAGTTTAGCACTTGGTCAACAAGTGAATTGCTAGTATCAGGTATGCATGTTTATAATAATCATAAGTTAGATATATCCTCAGCACAGAATTGTTAAAAATCACTAGATGATCTACTTGCAGATTGCTAATTTTGTCAGAGAACAAGGAAACAAGCACAGACACTATTATGAGGGTTCACTTGCAGCTGTTAGCTGCTTACTGTTCATTGTATTAAGAGAACAAACCATTAATGAAATCTCACTAAGAGAAACAGAACAACTAGAGAAGTACTTCATGGTGAATGATTTAGGCATCATGTGAAGCATAGGCAAGTTTAACTTCAATTAGCAGCTGCACTGTTGCAGGTTATACCAAATTCTTTCTTATATCTGATGCATGGTAGAAAGTGACAACTTTGGTAAATGTGAAAATCCTTGCAATAACTGGCATCAAGCTGATGTGGCTAGCCACACACAAGATTCCTTGCAATTCATCTTAACTCAAACTTCTTGCAAGCTGCTATTTTAACCTTCCTTCCCCCCACCTCCTTGGGGTTATCAGCCACACGTCTTTGCCTCAGACTCAGTAATTGTGTAAAGTGGTCCAGTATTTAATAAGGTTGCCAGACAGGGCCCATAATGTTTTACTGATGACCTAATTAAGATACAAATTTAAAGCCTTCAGAGAAAAATGAAAGAAGATTCATTCCCATTAGCCACTTCCTTTCTCTCATGCACATTTACGCACACTCACACACACCCCCTTTTATTGTACTGCCATCTTTGCAACAACGTTCACCTTTAAGTGTTTAACAGCCAGCAGAATGTAGAAGGATGGATAGGTTTCTCAGGAATATTGCTGTATATGTGTGTGTGCACACGTGTGTGTGTGAGAGAGAAAGAAAGCACAAGCACACAGAACCAACGCCATGGTACAGCAGCTATGAAGTTACACACATTACACACTTTTTTTCTTTACAAAAGGGAAAAAAATAGTATAACAGCATAAAGCCATCTTGGCAAGCTTAAGATTTTCCTCCAAAATGCCTTCCAGCACTTCAGGATCTCTGAGAACAGTTTAAACAGGGTAGGAAAATAAAATTAAAAAAAAAGGCACTTAAACAAAGGACAAAGGCCTGAATCAAGTCAGTCATGGAGGGTAACAGCCATTTCACCAGAGCTAGGACCAATCAAAATCTACCAATTTTTTTTCACTTCTATAAAATTAAAATTGCATAAAGTGTTAATGAATCAGTCATTTATCTACTGCTTTCACCTTCTGGTTCATTTTATGGAGAAAAAAAAAACACAAACAAAAAGCAAGTGTCCCTTTAGTGATTTGCCCCCCCAATTCAGCAAAAGATGAAAGTTAGGTGTGGGAGGAAGCCTTCCATAGCTTGGCTTGGCTGCAGGTTTTCCCTGCAATGCCATCTTTTAAAAAATGAAAACAAAACAAAAGTAGAAGAGGGATCACTGTGCCTTCAACAATTCACTCCAAAAAAAAACCCAAACCCAAACACCCCAACACTTCTAATCCATCTGTGGGCAAAAACTACTCAAAAGAAAACCAAACAAACTGTAAACTAGATTAAAATTTGCTAATAAATACAGCCAAAAGTTCATTTTACGAATGTAGCAGCAAATGTGATAAAGTTAGTTGGAGTCCAAGATGACTCCCAGAGGGTTAATGGTTCACACACTGATGGCAGCTTGGGAGAGTTGCAGGATTTCTCTGTTTTCATGTCCTCAAGGGTCTTGCACCAAGTGGAGAAGGAGTGTGGAGGAAGGGTCAGGTGATGGGACTGAGGGAAGGAAACAGGCTCTTGGCACCTGTCCCACCCCCAAATCTGTGCATCAGACAACTTTGATTGGATTCAAACAAGAAGCAGAACCCAGGTAATGAAAAGTTACTTCTGATTAGCAGAAAACAGATGTGAAACCCACAGCATTCACACTTGTGACTTGGTTGATCAGTATTAGTCATCTATCTCAAATCAGAGAAGGCCGGACAAAGTGATTTAGGCCATTTGCATCTTGGAGTGGGAGAACACTGCAGTTATAGTCCAACATATCAGGAAACTTTGCAGCCTGTTTTTCATCTAGCCTGCCTTCTTTCTTTGCAAGTGCCTCAAAGTATTTAAAATAGCTACCACAACTTTTGGGACTTTGGATCATGTAGCAGAAAATATTACCCAGACGGTTTTAACATCTAAAACCTGTGTTTGAAATTATTGCTTGCATTTGTTTGGGGCTTTCAGTGAGCTTGACATGTTAGCTCATATACAGTCCCCAAACCAAGTTCAGCCCTGCTGCCTGGAAAAGACAGCTCTACTTGGCTTTCTTATTGCTTGTGAATACTGAGGGTTATTTAGTATGTACAACTACAGTTTATTTATTAACAAAGGCCCTTAAAAAGCAGTAAAAACTTGGAGGAAAATGCCATTAGAAGAGCTGTTGTGCAGAAAATAGCAAAACATTAACCTAATTTTGCATTTGGACATTGCAGGTATCTTTCACTTCCTCATCCTGTTTATGCTGCCTGTGAAGGTCTCTGGCAGCCACCCTATTACTTCCTTTGATTTGGCCTTGCTAGGTCTAACCAGGGAGAAGATGGAACGGGGAATGCAGACCCTTTCATTGCTATGTTGCTGATTCCAAAGAAGCTCAGGAGCATAATGACTAAAAAGTTACCCTCAGGGGGGCTGTTTGAACTGGCTTCACAAAAAATGTATAGTCATGTTTATTCTCATCATCCTATCACCTATTTGCACAATAAGTATTAGTTTACTGGTTTCCCAAGACTGAGAAGCTCAACAGGCCACACAGACAGGACTATTCACACCCTCCTTAAGATCTAGAGAGGATACTCTTCAACTGAAGATGAGGCATCTAGAAAGAGAGGAATGTTGAAAGGAAATTTGTGCTGTAGTTATAAAGGGCTCCAAGTCTCCCAATTTAAAAGTTCATTAAGTGTGAAGACAAAAGATGGCAATTTGCATGAGATGCCTTGATGAGGAAAACATAGAAGAGGTAGAACTCTCGTAGGACAGGGTCTTTTAAATATATTGCTGCGTGATGGCTCACTGCTGCAACTCCCTCAGGTACATGCATTGTTAAAAAGTATCAGTTTTGACAGAGTGCAGAGAATTAGCATCCTACAAGGACTGTTAGGCCTCAAAAAACAAAAGTTGTCATCCTTCAACCCTTCCTGCAGAAAAAGGGGAAAAAAAAAAGTCAGATAAAGCTTGCATTCTAAATAGTTTATGGTATTTTGACAGAATTTGCAGAGTACTAAGAATGCCAGAGTCTACATAGCTGTATGTTTCAACTCTAAATAACCTTGATGATGAAGATGCAAGCTTATCTAATCAACACACCACATACAAAACGTTAGCACTAGCTAAAAAGCATTTAATTGGCAGATGCTGTGGAGTGAAATTAACAAGCTAATGCATCTTATTTTAATTCAATCTGTCTTTCACAGAAGTGTTGTGCAAAAACATTTATTGCTGAGCTCAACCCAACATTTTTATACTAAATACACAATATATATTATTTTAAATTCACGTATATATATTTATATAAAATTAAAATGAGCTCTAAATAGAAAAGAAATTGTTGTCTGGTCTAAGAAAAATAAATCACATGTAAAAGAAACCTGAAAGCTGTAAGTTAATCTAGCAAAAAACATTGAAGATTCATTACCCATGGGTCAAGTCTCTCTGGAAGGTGAGAGAATCAGTAGTCACTGGTTCAATCTCGAATAAAACTACTGGAAAGACTAGCTACTATGAATTTCAGCATCTCTGATGACAGGAATGTTTTGGGGTTGAAGGAGAAGGGCATCATACTATTTTATTTGCTCCTTTCCCCTACTTATTTCAGTTTCTGCCATTCTCACCTTTTATCTGACAGCGCAAGGGACTCAACAGCAAAGTTCTGTCCTAGTGTTGAAAGTGCAACATGTGCTGGATACTTCCTAACCTTACAAATGAACCAGTCGATGTATTGCTATCCAAAAAACCCCAAAAGCCAGCTTTGCAGTCTTGTGCTACCATGTAAGGAAGAGTTCAGGTCAGGAACTCCCCAGGCCAGCAGGGGCTGGAAATGCTGGAGACAACCCATTCAGCCCCCAGAAGAGAAGGCACCTCTGGTCGCTTTTGAACGACTCCTCTTTGGCTAATGCCTGAAGGAGTATTAACCTGGCTCTGGAACAGGTCACAATCAGCTTTCTGTAACTAGCAAATCAATATAATGCACGGCTTTTGGGAGGAGTTAGATGAAAAATGAAGAAGATCTAGAATGAGTAAAGAACTGGTGGTGTTTTTATAAAAGACATGAATAGAACATTACTTAATTTTAGTAACAGATAAGCACAAGGCAAAGGAAAAGAGTTTAACAAGTGGAAGGACTGGAAAAAATCATCATTGTGCCTTAAAAAAAAAGGTATGTGGCAAAGAAATGCTAGTCCGACCAATAAAATATGGGTTTCCTTTTCATGTAAATGGAAAATTTCCATGCCCTTCCTCCCATACATAAGAATCTTTATATAAAAAAAACAAACCAAGGAGCAAGGGATTTCCCAGTAGTCTGTGTCTCACATCTCGAGGTACCAGGAGATATGTTTTTGAAGACAACTCTGTAATGAGACTGCATCTGTAGGCTCCCTAAAGCTAAACAGCCTTGTAAATCTGGAAAAATGCCCATATCAGAAACTGCATTTGTGTAAGGGTTTAACTATAATGCAAAAGTATCCCAGCACCACCACTACTCTACATAACCTTTGGTCCACAATCATATAGTACACTCAGGACCTACGCATAATCTTATACTGGGCACTTCGGGAACTAATGAAGTGAATAATTCCACCTTACACAATGGATGGAGAAACCTATTCTAGCTCCTCTCTTGCTTTAAAGTCTTCATTGGACATCACCCAGAAAAAAACATGTTTGTGCTGCTGTGGGTTTGACGATCAATTTCTTTTAAAAGCCAATCAGAGCAGATAAAAAAGCTTGTTTCTTTAGGCAAGATCAAACTATGACCAGTCTGCATGACCAGGAGGACCAGTCCTCCCTTTCCTTCTCTCTTTGATCAAGTATTGTTTTCTTTTTCTTCTTCCTCTCACCACAGTGCTTGGGATCAGAATATGTAAACATCGACAGAAACAGCAGCCCTGTGACAATAAGCACTTTCCCAACTGGGCAGATTCTGTCAGCCAACCAGAACTGCTTCAGCTCCCTTGCTTGTCCAGAAGTCACTGGTTTTTCCGCTGTAACTTAGTGTCCCCTTTACTTTGGCCTCCATCTGTAGTTTTGAGACAGGAAAAGAAAGGGAAGAATAAAAGCATGAGTGAAATTTTATTCTTCTAACTTACAGCAAGAGAGACAGGAATTTGGCATGTTCAGCTTTAGCATCACCAAAATGTACGCTATTTTTATAGGATGGAAGACTTTGCATCTTCTCTGTAGTTCGTTTATTAGAAATAGCACTATTACCTAAGGTATCAGGCTTCATACCAAATGATACCATGCTTCATACCAAATGATACCATGCTTCATATCAAAGATTAAGTTGCAACTTGGGATACTGAAAAAAAAATTAAAAATCAAGCCTTTCTTTATAAGCCTTTACATTGTGATAAAGCATTTTTAGTATTCAACCCATGGCACTCACTGTGACAAAAATTAAGGTTATACCAAATATAGCCAACTAGTTTGTTTTCATAGCCTCTTAGAGCAACACTGCCCATTTTTTTTCCATGCTGAAGATTCTGAGAACAGAATGAAGAACTCCCACCAAGACACTGCCACCCTTTCTGTTCCTTCTCTTGTCAAAAACAAAAACCCTATGGGTGGCAAAGAAGGGAGTACACTATAAACTGCACCTTCTAAAGCGTTGTGATAGTTTTTCAGCTCTAAGCCTTACAAACAGAAAAAGGAGATGTTCTACTTCAAGCTTCTCTTCTCAATTAAAATGTGCAGCTCTTATCAAGGATAGAATTCCCAGGGAAGGCAGATCTTCCATTAGGAAACCATCACAATGTTCACATATTTAAACACTCTTACAAGAAAACATGAAGAAGCTTCTAGCTGGAAGGTCGGTTTCTCCTCCAAAGGAGAAATTAAAGTTGAGTGGAAAAAACAATCTCACCAATACAGACTTTACACAGCCTGTAAACAATCACATTAGCATCTAGTCAGTAGTATTGCTTTTTTCCCCACCAATTGAATTTGTACACTTAGGTTTCTAGAACTGCTACAATAAAGTATTATTGAAATCTTTGAACTTTTTTTGTTCCTGAAGTTGAAAACATGTAGAAAAACATGTTCAGGTTCTAAAAAAGACTGCTGTGACAGAATGTACACTACCCGCTCCCACCAAAGCTTGTCTTCATGTGCTGTCTTCTCTAAACCAATTTCAATTCTGGTGTATGTTTTATTTCAGTCTAGGGCAGAAATCTGACTTTTAAGTTAAAAACAAGTAATAAGAAAAATACAGTGTCTTTACCTGTGTAAGCTTGCTGCAAGTGAGCAGGCAGAGGTGAGTGAGACAGCGTTGCTGCATGCTGAGCACCTGGCTGTAAACCCTTCAGTAAGTCTGGGGAAAAAAAAAAGGAGAGTAAGAAAGAAAAACAAATGCTAAGGACAGAGGCAGCCTTTGTGAAATACAAAGTTTTTATCTTTATAGTGTAGCTATAGTAGCATGCTAATTTGCACAGATTTCTGAAGATGTATCTCAACAACAAAAACTAAGTACCTGATAGCATTCTGATGGCTGGAATAAGTCAACAGACACAGACCTATTTCGTTATGGTTGATCAGAAGTCAGAGCAAGGACCATGCCTCACTATTGGGATGCAACTCTTCATACCATTTGCTTTGGCAGAAGGACCAAAAATTGATACAGGTTAAAAGCCTAAAGAATTTCTTTTCAAGCAATCAGAGAAAACTAAATGCCATCTTGGTTGACATTTCCTCATAAGAGAGCTGTTTGGTATCTGAGAGTGTAAGCCATTAGTGAGCTAAGGATATTTTAAGGAATCACCATATTAAGTCTCTTATTTGTATTGTGGCATTTGGAGACTCTTAAGCTATACTGCTTTCTAAAGATAAGGGATTAAAAGTTAACCCCCAAACGCATGTTCAAAACTAAGTATATACTGTGAATCTAACAATGAAGTTAAGCTTATCAAAGGTGATTTGTAGCATTTAGATAATTACATAAATTTTTACTAGGGAAAAACCACATTTACTCTCCTTTAGGGATTTTCATGAACCAAATTTTAAGTTTCTCAGAAATTTACTGCTTTCCTTCTTAATTTCCATTTTCATCCTTCCTTATAGAACAATGTGATAACTAATTCCACTCACTCTGAGTTAGGCTGTGGTGGAAAGCCGCTGAGGTAGATCCCGAGGTGGTTGTCACTCCAGCTGTGTCCGTCCCAAAGCCAAGCAGCTCCAAGGGAAACTGGAAGGGCACGGTCACAGGAACAAGGCCACCCAGCATCCCAAAAGGAGTTAATGGTGCAGACGTCACGTTCTGACTGGTTACAGACAGGGGTGATGCCATGAGAGTCAGAGGTGAGGCGTTAGCCAGTAATGATGCTCCTGCTGTCGACTGTACAAAGAAGAGGAGTACTTCAAGATTTCAAAGTTTTAAATTGTATCCTTTAAGGAGATAAGAATCTTCTATTTTCTGTTAAGTAAGGCTCTATTAAGAAGTGTATTAAACTATTAATAAATACCCACTTATCCACCTAGGAGGTCTTCCCACTGTTCATCTGCTAAGCAAGCACAATTATATCTCAGATTCGGGCATGACAGTATGGTTCATCTCACGTTTTTCTTATCAGCCGTGCAGGTAATTTCCTCTACCTCCTTTCTAATTATGCACGGGGTGTAAGGTCAGAATGTGATGCAACATCTTCTACTAGGTTGATAATACGAAATTATCACACGTAGATCTGAAGTTCTTTAGAAGGACAGTACTACTCTCCCCTCTCCAAATCTGGGTCTTAACAGAATACTAACTTTATTTCTAAAGAGGTTGCTTGGAAGCAATGATTTCTGAAAAATCAAGATTCATACATAAGAACTCCCCCACTTCAAGAGAAGTCAGATTATCAAAATGCACACATACATATATACATGTATAGATGTGTATGAAGCAAAAGGCAAAGGAAAATAACCTCACCACTCTACATGTCACAATGAAGTTAAATTAACTTAGTTTAAAAATTAAAATGCAAGATTAGCCAGGAACGTTTTAGCTACAACAGTTCCCACATCACACTAATTCCTCTAACATTAAGACAGCTTATCCTTGTTTAACAATCTTTCCTTCACTATGCATATAGTAATTTTATATGCTAATTCTCTAATGATCTACTACAAAACAATCAGTATTGAAAGGATTTTGAATCAGATTCAATATTTTGGGCATTTGAGCTAAAAAGACTGAACAAGACTTCAAACCTGTGCATTTAGACAAATAAGCCTTAACCAAAACTTGGACTCGTTTAATGAATATATGACCTTAAAATGAAAGTGAAATCTCCTTGAGTTCTGTAATACCAACTTACAGAAACAGCGAAGTGATGGAAAGCAGCTAAAGAAAGGTTAAGTTGCTGCTTACAAGAAAACATGAAATTTTAAAACAGTAATTCTCTAAGTGTAAACAACTACAGATGCTATGTGTTTGTATTGGTCGTCATAAGAGCGACAGCTTCTAAGACGTATTCCATCCCACAAGCTGAAAAAACATGGATTAAAAACTTCAACATACATGATTTTTCTCTTTTGCCTTTAAAAGCACAAATTTCACAATAAGCCCATGTACAAAAAATGACAACCATTCACTGTCTGTGTAATCTTTACTATGCAACAAAATAAAAGCCACATAGCAATCTCCTGCAATTGTGGATTTGTAAAAATGCCTGAAACAGAAAGCAGCTCTAATGTGCTCTGCCAAGACCTTGTTTACTTTCTCAAAAAGAGAGAGAGTTCAGTGATGGAAAGAGCTACAGAGAATGCCCTAGAAGAGTGCAGTTCAAATATTTCTATTTGTCTCACCTATGATAAAGGTGACATAACCCTTCATAAAAGGGTTCATCTTGGTCATGTAAATCTGAGTGTTTAAGATCCTTACAAGTCTAAGCCAGATTCTGCTCAAGAGTACTAATGGTAGGTAGACCTTTTTAAGGAAATCACAAACAGTAGTGCTGAATTTTAGATTACTTTGGCTTTGTGTTCTTAAGATGTTAACTGTATTCCAGAGTAAAATTTCTGTGGAGCTACAGCAGGTACAAGCTTATACTCTGGCAAATAACTGTGTCAATCAAAAGGGGAAAGGAGGGAAACACTTCTTGGAAACTTTTCCTAGTTAGGAACATCACATGAAATCATCTAGTCTGATCTTCAAGGTAAGCAGACCAGGATATTCTAGTGAACAATTCTGGTACCATTCTCATCTTCTGACTGATTACTAGCATCTCAGAGATGAATTAAATCCCTAAACCTGTTACAGAAAGGAGATTCACTTTCAGTCTTACACAAAGTTTTAAGAGTAAGTAACTCCTTAGTACATTGTACCTAACAACTAGTCTGGAATTTAAGTTCAGCAGCCAGCCATTAGATCTTTAAGGCTAAATAAAGGCCTCATCACAAATCTCTTCCCCTTCAGTGTACTTGGACTAGGAGGTAATTTGATTCTAATCTTCTTTTGAACATACCCCACTGACTAAGCCTCAGTCTGCACAGTAGCAACAGCCTTATTCCATGGTTTATCTTCCTTGCACCATTCCCCCACATGTAAAGTCACAATAATTACTTTAGTGATACCATATGTTGCTCAGTACTTCTAGCTGATCTCCCCCTTCTATATACTAACACACCTTATTTTGTTGTATTACAGTATGCACTCAAGTTACGTGATTATCCACCACACCCCTCCAGTCCTCTTCAACATCACTGTCTGCCAAAATGCATTTCATACCCCAGGTGATCAGTGTTTCTAAAAAAAAATTACTTGCCTTTAACCACAGGAAGGTTTGCCAAAATTCATCTTATTATCCAACACAACACTACTTATTTCCCTTGTCTGTCATCTTTAAACACTACCACACCCATTTCACATTTTCTTCTGTATCACAGCAGCTGTGTCCACTGGATTCTGTTGACTGCACCAGGAAAACACAACTCTGTTCCCAGTCCGTTCACCGTAGCCTTTTTTGGCTCCTCCAGGCACCTTCCAGAGTACCCAAACTGCACCATATCTGGCTCAACTCTTCTCTAGGCCCTATGTAGTACCCCAGCGGCCCTTACACAGCATATGGGTTGTGTTTTTTTCATTCAAAGTACCCAAAATAATGAGAAGGCTGTGTCAGAGCCTGCCAGTCATCTCTTGTTTACTGCAACACCTAAAGTACAATAGGATGAAAGACCATAGCAATGTCATGTAAAAATCATCTTCCTCCTGTTATTCAGCTGCATTAAGAAAAATTTGACAGCAAGCTAAATTATAAACTGTTGCTAAAAGCTGAGTATACATCACTACCATGCAGTAGTTATGTACATTGTTCAGAAACATACAAAGCTTTTCCATTTGCTGTACACCAAGACTCTGATTTACAGTGATATTGCTTTTTGTAACTTTACTTAAGCAGTGAAGACTTCAGAACAGAGAGCAATAAAGAGAGGGGAAAACCTCAAATCATCTCAGTAATTAATTTCCAGTAAGAAGAACGCACAACTTGAGAAAGCAGGTTGTCTTCTGGGTAAATAATATTTTTGCATAAGTATTAGCAAATATTTTAAAAATATTGTTGTTCTTTGTATGACTTGTTTTATCTTCAGTGATAAAGTTCTGCATAAACTCTCTCTCAAACAATTTCTAGGATATTTATATACTAATGAGGTGTCTCATTCGGATAGATCCTACAAAATGAAATGCCTATTTAATCACTAATACTAATGAAAAGCCCTTAGAAGTGTTAATTTTAAATACAAGTCTTGCATTATACTCAAGCTGCA
Source organism: Phaethon aethereus (assembly GCF_964289735.1). Lineage (NCBI taxonomy): Eukaryota > Metazoa > Chordata > Aves > Phaethontiformes > Phaethontidae > Phaethon > Phaethon aethereus. Next base: position 56,570,975 of record NC_138575.1, on the reverse strand, counting down.
AAGAGGTGAACTCTAGTTTTGCAAGTTAATCATGAAGCTTGGCAAAAATGTACCAAGACATCTTTTCATATGACCATCATCATTACAAATAAGTAAATATGCAAGAATACACAAATCCAGTAGTACAAGACAATACTGCATCCCCTGAAAATATGGCCACACAAAGCTTACCTTTCCTAGTGGTCTTCAAAAAAGAAAATAAAAGTGATTTCTGTTCCACAGTACAGACCAACCAACATTTTACAGTGAGGGTTCATTCCACACTGATCTTCACATTTCACATCAGCTGGAAATGCCTATTCACTACTGTGAAATAGTTTTATCAGTATTGGCATTTATGCTTAGTAAAGTGTAAACTTTGCATTTATGACCCATCTTCAAATCAAGATATTGTAATGAAGAATGTTTACATTAATATTTATCACACTTCTTTTGTAAGGTTTAAATGTAAACTTGTTAGATGCATACCTGCACACTGGCTGCTACAACTGGAGACCCTGAGGCAGAAGATGGTCTGTGTGGAGTTGACAATTGTTTAGTAGCACCCTGTGTTCCACTTCCTGCTCCCCCAGACAGACTAGTCCTACTAGCTCCACTTGAGTTAAGGTTACTGCCTCTGCTGGCAGGTACATTCATTCCAACTCCACCCAAATTATTTTTACCAACAGTTCCAGAAGGAGAAGAGTTGGGCAATTTTGAAGAAGCCTGAGGGTTCTTTGCAGGCTGAAGGCCTGAGGTGCGATTAGAGGGCAGCAAATTCATTGTGGGAGACTGCCTGCTGATATTTACACCACTGGTCTGTTTATGAAGGGGGTTGTTGCTGGAGTGACTACTCTGGGAAACTAGTGCACTTGAACTGGAAGAACTGGGTGTTGTTGCAGGCCTGGGGGATGAGGTGGACTTGGATGAAAATTTAGGTGATGCATTGGGCTTGGGTGTCACAGAGGGCTTAGATGCATTGGGTTTGGGAGAGGCAGCAGGTTTGGGAGAGGCAGCCATGGAGAAGGGAGGCTTGAAACCCTGGGAAGAAACTTGTGACACCATAGCCTTGGCTAAATAGTTACTAGAGGTAGAGGTGCTGGATGTTGTCCGAGAAACCAGTGGGTGAGACACTTGAGCGCCACTTCCAGATGAGGGATTAGACAAAGGCAGGCGATATACTACAGACTTATCTTGAGCCTTAATGACTGATGATGAACAAGACAGCTTGGGATTACTACTCAGTTTCACCACTGGATTGGTCTGTGATTTACTAATAGTTGCTTGTAAAGGAGATACATATTTCTGCTGTACAGCTGAATGCTGGTGCACCTTTGTCACTTGTGATGTTGAGGAAGAACCACCTTGAGCCTCAGAAGATGATACCAAGATATTAGCATCCTTGGTTCTTTGAGAAGAGGTGGAAATAGCTGCTTGGGTCTTAGAGGAAGAAACATGAGTCTGCGAAGAAGAGGAAGCAGCTTGGATCTGGCTTGACCTCTGTAGTCCTTGCTGAAGTAGTTTGGCTGGCAAAGGCTCTAAGGAAACCTTAGGATTTTGAATTGAAGATCCAGCAATAAGGCCTGAAGAGATACCAGTGTGAACTAGGTCCTGGGGTTTCTTTGGTACTGGCCCTGTGTGACCAGCAATAAGACTTGATGAATGGGGTGTTTGAGTGGGCTCTACTTTCTTTGAGGTTGCCAGGGGCAACTTACTCATAATGCTTGCAAGTTTCTCTTCCCTCAGCCCAGGGCGAGGTCTGGATGTTGGTGTCTCTATAGCACACCCAAGAGGTGATCCCTTGGCACCATTATTGATAACTGCCAGAGCATCAGAAATAGAGTCCAGTGAGGGTGGGTGGAAAGAGAGGTCTTCATCCAGCGAGTCATCCAAGCAGATAGTCTCTGGAGCTGGTGTGCAGCTAGAGCTGGCTGGGGTGCAGACAGGTGTGCTGGAACTCAGTACAGTAGCACAACTTGAATTGACTGAAGACATACAAGTTTTCTGTTCTTTCTTTGGACTGGAGTCCTGAGAATGAAAAGATAAGAAAAGACACGTTTAATAGCCTTTCTGGAGTAGATCTAAAGTGTTCTTTAGTGTAATACTACTATTCTGTAAATTCAGGTGAACCGAAGACCTATTATTGAAATTTTCATATTAAGATACCTATGATATCTAGCTGCTGGGAGTCCCATGTGCTAATTCAATATTTGTATTTAAAAACGTAGTGCTGCTGTTCCACATAACTAAAAAGTGCCCCATACAGTTAAGAATAATCAATGCTGTGAAGAACAGGATAGCTAATCTGATTGCTAGGTAAAACTGGAACTGAACTAAGACAACAGCTAGTCGTGTCTAATGATAACCTCTATCAACTTACTATGTTATCCTCCCAACCACACATTTTTCCAGTGTTGCCAAATTGAATACAAGCTGAAAATAAACACAAAGCACACATTAAAAATGTGAAACTTTACTGAAACTAGTACCTCTTCGTAACTGAAACTAGCACCTCCTCATAGTCAATTTTCAAAAAAACTAATATAGCTTAAAAGACAGCAGTCTTTTGTATTACTTTCTTTTAATTAATACACCACCACGTCAATAAGCTCTTATAGCATCTCCTGATGGAACCCTTCTGCCAGAATTCTTCCGGAGCAGAGGCAGGAAACAGGTTGTATCAAATAGTTGTATAAAATTTAAATATCTAAATAGGGATTTACCTTCACTTTGGGTTTAGGTGCCAGAATCACCTTCTTCTTTGCCCTAAAGCAGAGGAGATACATGAACATCAGAAGAGAAAAGAAAGGCATGTAATTTTAGTTTTAACTATTACCTTGATTATATCCTAGTAAACTACAAGGATGACTACTAGAGTTCAGCTTTCAGAAGAAAGCATTCTCGAAATAGAAAATGGGTTAAAAAAGGCAGGGAGAACAAGCACACTTTTAATCCATTTTTTGTCATGTATCTCTAAGCAAATTGGATACAAAATTCACTGAATTGCTGGTATGTCAGGACAGCTATGTTTTACTTTCCTGATTTAAAGAAATTTCAAAATATGGAGTAATTTCAAGCCTCTTATAATCTTAAAGAGTTCGTCTACTTAGTAGATCTTTTTCTAAACTGAAGTCCCCTATAACAGTTATGCAATTTCACTTCATGTTGATGTTTCTGTCAGAGGAGTACACTTTGTGATTTCATTTATATTTCAAACCACATAAGCAGTTGCATTTTTTTTGTCCCCCAAAAAAGTGTTCTGTTGCTTATCAACTGTGAAACAGTTCTATCTAACTTCTGTTTGTTGCAAACTTCCAGGTTCTTTTGCAATGTAAGTGAATGCCATAGCACCAACTGCAGTTATGCAAGGACAGCATTAAGAATTATCAGTCATCAGCTTCAACTTAGAAGTTAAGCACTTCACATCTTTTCTCATTTCTATTTCTTCAAGATGATCAACAGATTTACATCTTATAGGTCATTTATTCTCCTTTCCTAATCAACTAGGAATATGTCTGGTTAAAAAAAAAGACCTTACTGCAGGTGGACCATGACTCAGTTTTGCTATTATGTAGAAAAATATCCTATATTAATCATATTTATCACAAAGATGATAAATATTATTTGGGTGTTATTCAAAGTTATAATGTTTATTTGAATTCTGGCTGAATGAGGGATGATCCCGAGAGGGACACAGCATTGTCTGAAAATCAAGAAGGTAAAATGCTGCTAAGATACACAGCCTTCTGTGGTTACAGAAATATTTATGATGAAAAGAAGACAGCAGAAAGTACTGCAGTCTGAGTTCATTTTAATACGCTGCACAGCAAAATTTAGGTATAGTGCTTTAAAATACCTTGACTAAAAGATGTTAATCCAACAATGACTATCTATTGGAGTTATCTAACCACGTAACAACTGAGTTAAAATACAATGCCACAAGAGCATTATAGGTATGTGTCTAAATTAAAGCATAAAAAAAATTATAAATATTTTCAAACAAATCCCAAAATATCTTCCCTTCCTCTCCTCTGTACAAAAAAGGTAGCATGAAGACAGGAAAAGATCCTATGAATAACCTAAAGATAATATTAAGTTGTCAATATTATACTCACGGAGCAGAAGTGAGGTGATTGTGAACACTTCGGCTTTCTTTAAAAAGCATCCTAAAAGAGCAGCAAGAAAAGAAACATAGGGTGATTCTACAGGGATAATCAGCATATGACCACCAAATACTCACGTATCCTTGAATTTTCAGAATAACTCTTTGATTATCTGCTCCCAATGTAGCTAGCAGGTAGTTTGTCTGCATTGCTATCATGATGCACTTACAGGCATCCATAAACAGAAGAATGCTAAAACGCCCCAAAATTTCAAGTTTACATTCAGAATACCTCATTAAATGGCCGGGCAGAAGTCAACATAATGGAATATTACCTCATTTTGAACTTTCTCCTCAAAGGCTAATGAAATATTTTTAATATCAAATTAAGTATTGTTGTAAACTCTTCATACCACATGTCCACACATCGATCATAGGACTGGGTTTTGTGATTAGTCTGTTGTGTTGTGGGGTTGGGTTTTTTTCATGCTTTTTTTGAAGCACAGAGGAAAAAAGTCAGAATACAGTAGCCACGCTTTTCTTCAGCATTTTGTATAGGTCATTGTGTACCACTTTTGTGACTTCAATTACACTGGACTTACACATACATTTTACTACAAAGCCAATGAATGGCAAGAGTTGGTATGACAAGTCTCAACTCTGCGCATGCTTTTATTTCCATGTTATCAACTCCTGAGCTGACAACTGGGAAGTTAAAACAATTCCTGACCTGTATCTGTATTACATGCTACCCAAATGCAGCTATAAACAATTATGAAAACCTGGTCACCTTCCCTGTTTCCAGACAGGCAAACTAGAACAGACAAGATTTTCTTACACCACTGCCATCACACTAACACTGATCACATCATGAACAGCTGTCTAAACAAGGACTTTTCACCACGGATAACACATCCTGTAGAGCTGCAATAGTTACAAAAAATTCAAGTATCCACAAATCTCATGTAATCTGGTAAGAAAACATTGACATCCTCTCGCTACAGTTCCAATGCCTTACTTCTCATATTCCACTTTCAGCTCCATTTTAACGTTTTCTTCACCATACCAACCTCCAAATCTGTATTACATTACTTCCCATTGGAGACTACTGAATGCCTATGAAGAACATCATGGAGCAAAAGGAACATTCCTCATTAAAAATTCAGTGTGCCACTTTCTGACCTACCCAGCTTCTCCAGAGTATTTTCCACCCCACCTCCTTCCTGGTGCTTTATCTATTCCTTAAGCTTTTTCATTTGGGAATGAAAATCCCAAATTAATCCCAGGCCCCAGTAATTTGTAGTATCATCCTTAAATGTTGAAGACAAAAGCATAACTACTACAGCAACAGAAGTCAAAGATATGGTACAAAGAAAGGACAATGCAGTACATGTTGCAAAGCAAGAACATGCTTGGAAAATAAACCCTCCATTCCATACATGTATTTAGATTAAAGAGGTGATGAGAGAGATCAGTATGAGATTTTTTCTCTCTGATCATGTTTTCAAGTGAAGCGTGCTGCCTGACCTATGCAAGATAGGCGTGCTGCAAGCCTACTTGCGTAACCACCTCCAAAGATGACGAAAGTCTTGGAATTAAAGGAAACAGACTTCCTTTCCTTACACTTCTTTTTTGAACATACACATATTTAGTTGCAGGCTTTTCTCAGACACACATGGAATTAGTATGCAACCCAGTTACAAAAAAGTGGGTTAAATTATTTGAAAAGGCTTTGGGATCCCTTAGGACAAGAAATATTTCTCTAAAGCCATGAATATTAATAAGACAACTTCCTGGGGCAGAAACACAGAAAATTCACGTGACAAAGGTAGTTGTAATACACATAGACAAGCAAATGAGGTGCAGTTTAAAGTTATGATCAATACCTTACCTCATGCTTCTATACTAAGCTATGAAGAACATTACATACAGTTAACTTTGAAAGATCAAGAAATTTTTCCACTAGGCTGAACCCACAAAGTTCTGGTACAATAGACCTACTTTCATCAGTATGAATTCTTTATGAAATATAGTCAGTAGGCCATTTTTAACATTAAATGCCCAGGTTTTTTTCCAGTTTACATAGCTCCTTCTCACTTGAGGCCACATATAAAGGTAAAAAATTATAAGCCTTCAGCATGATAATCCCTACCCTAACATCCAAAGATGACAAGCATCCAGCATATGAATAACATGTGCTATATTAGGAGTTACCACTGTCAGATTCCAGGAAATACTTGCTCTTCCTCTTTCCATGCATAACTTTTTGCCTACAAATTACAATGCACCACTTCCTAAACAGAAAGCAGGGAAGCACCTGCCCATAAATACAGGATAATTTGTAAATCATTATGGTACCAAAACTGCCTAGTTGGTAAATGAAGCCTTACTGGTCAAGAGAAAGTTATGATCAGGCATACCCCCAAACATTGGGGTCTGGGTTTGTTGGTGGGTTTTGTTTGTTTGGGTTTTTTGGGAGGAGGGGTTGCTTTGGGGGTTTGTTTGGTTGGTTTTGTTTGTCTTTTTTGATGAAATCACTTTTATAGATGGTTTAAAAGCTTATGGAAATTTTCAGCACACTTATATGGAAAGGAGAGAACCATATACATTATATGGTTTTCAAATAAAAAATTTTAACGTGCTTTACTTCTATACATTCTTGGATGACCTCACACTACCACTTGACTATTTCGCCACTATCGGGGATGCCCGTATCTGTTCTTAAGCTAAACTGGGATCCCTTGTCTCATCTACTTCAATAAAATCTTCATAATCATCTTACTCGTCAGCATTCCTTGAACAGAAATAGATCAGCTGTATGCCAAGAAGTGTGAAACTTTATTTGTTCCTTTCATTACTATTTCACAAGCAGCTTATATCCTCATTTTCTACACTGACTATTCTAGGAAATATCTCAGTACAGTTATTTTTACAAATTTGACTAATCTACAATCAAGATATGCTTGAGCAAATTGATTAGTATTGTATCACTTAGCTTTTACAGTTAGGACAAGACTTGATGGGAAATTGTCTTTTTCAGTGGGTGCTACAGAAGGAAAGAACTCACGTCATCTATATTTGCTTCTCTTCTAACACTTCAAAGTGTGTGAAATACAAATTTGACAAAGTTTTCAAAATGATTACTATTGTGTTCATTTTATTTTCCCCCCTTTGTGCAGTCATTTCCTCTTAATAAGTCAGTAGGAAGCAAGTGTAAGTTTTCATTAAGCAACTGGTGTATTTTTAACTGCAAAATCACAGAGCATCCCAATTGCATGCAGGAAATAAAGAACACAAACCTCAGTGTTTTGTGAACTCTGGTGTTGAAGTTCCAGCTTATAATTTTAAAGTCTATGCCACACTGCATTATCAGACTGCTTCCAACACATAGGCAAAACTGCTTTCTGTATCACTATCACTTCCTGTATCACAGAAAGAACTTCCCAAGCAGTTACCTCCTGCCTCACACTTTCCCCTTAAACGAAGCATCACACACTGTGTTGTGAACTTAAGGAAATTCAGCCTCCAGCAGATAACAAAAGCACCTAATTCTCCAAGGAAAACAGAAGGTTTTTAGCTCTCAGGCTTGCAAACAAGACAGAAAATTAACTTCTGAAAAACATCCGTTCTTCTAAAATATTCTAGCTCCACTGACATATGGTAAAGTTTTAACCAATATTAATAGCACATGGCTGAGCCAAATGTATGACAACAAATAATATCCAAGAAATAGTTAACACCAAAATTAATAGATATATAAAGCAGTTATCTTACCTTGCCTGCATCCAGCCTTTAGGCCAAAGTGGTTTCACTTCTGTTTCCATAAAGGTTTTGAGGTAATCTTCAGCAGACTGACTTCTATTTGGCTCTAGCTCATAGCATCCCAGCTTGATCTTGACCAGATTACACAACAGAGACCTGCAGAAAGAAACACAATAAATATATTGAAAGAAACTATCCTTTGAAATGCTCAGCAGAAAAAGGCTGAGAAATGGAAGCACTGATGCTGTACAGCTGCTGTCCACTACCAGTTGTAAGACAAGCTCAGTTCCAATTGCATTTTTTGGATGTTTGCCACTGTACAAGTTTGCTACTACAACTGGTATGATCTGCCACTGACACTTCTCCATTTCCAATAGACCACATGGCTCTTTTTTTTCATCCTTACTATAATTTTGTAATTGGTTTTACATGTTCTTTGTGGTTTCCTTGTAGCTCAAACATCTCCTCCCACTTTGCTCACAGTGACCTCTATCTCATTCAAGATGAGGAATGTCTGAAAGGAAGTGAAATCCATTCTACACTGAATATTTCAACAGAAGATTCTTTCTGACAGGGATGTTGTCTTTTTCTGTCCTTTATAAAAATATAGAAATGCACACAGTTAAGTAACATTTGTCTTTCAGAGCCTCTTGAATGAAAACACCAACAGATTTAAATATCTCTTCCTTAAGTACGGCCCTCTCCAGGTCAGTCCAAGCTATACATTCCAAGAAGTTTGCTTCCCTGTTGTCTTAACATACTAAAAAGACTCAGCGTGAGAAATGCACCATCCCCTTTTAATAATATGTATACTTGTACTAAAATTAGCTTAGATCTTGCATGGGAAATCACTAGTTTAGAAGGATCCACTGCTTTAAAAGTCTATTGCAATTATTTAAATAACAGTAAATCTCAGCTTTCAGTAAAATCTATTCTAGGACACAGAACAGTGAGAATTCATCATTTCAGACAAGAATCTGTGTTGCTCTCGAGGGATAACATAGTATTTGTGTTTAGAGGGGATGGGAGGGGTTAAGATTCATGCATTCTGGATGCTGGCTTGCCAAACCAGCATCACTAATTTTGGTGGCCTGCCCTATTGTGGCAAAAATCTTTACCGCTCATTGGGTAACAGTGTTTTGTGACCCACTCCTAGAATGGTGGGAAGGAGGTATAACTCTGCTTACACCTCTATTCTTTGCTTAAAGAAGCTCAAGACCTAGGACCAGGAAAATTCTCATGTATTTTGATAAAGCAGATAAGCAGTGAAAAAAAGGGTTGGACATAGGATGATCTTGCCTTTCAAGTTAAAGGAAGGGTGTTTTACCATTGCAGCATTCTAGCTTGCCTATTTAGCCCCAACACTCTCCAAAACTTCTGAGAACAATTATTTATTAAACAGTATGATGTAAAAGCATCCCCTTGGAGATGCCTGTATGAAGTCAGTGAAAATTACTGGTGGAAAGTTTTGTCTCACCTCACTGTGTCATCCCAGTGAAACTTCTTCCTGGGTCCCACAACCCTCTTTCCAGGTTTCTCATCATCATCTTCCTCCGATCCATTTTTCTCTCGTTCATCTTCTGCTTGCAACCTACAGTTAGAACAATTGTTTTTATAGGTATACAACACTGACAAAGTCTTCCTTGAGAAAGGAGTGTCATTTTAGATGTTGGGGGGGGCGGGGGGGGAGACCTGTCTTCAGATTGTCATTTTACCCTTCCTGAAAGGATAAACAGTTCATCTTCCTCTCCTTCATGGTCCTTAGAGACAGGTGAAAAGGACACACTGTATGGATGCTATCAATGATACTGGCTATAAGCTTCGTGTAGTGTCTCTACTGGGAAAATGGCAGGATGCTTATCAATCTATTAAGGCTTCTCCAAAGTCTAAAATTAACTGTGAGGGAAACAACTACAATGAGCAAGGACAAAATATATCAAGTACCTGAACACACCATCCTCCTCCATTAATCCAGCATTTTGAGAATCTACAGTATCCTTCTCACAGTTTATAATTTTTTTCTCTGAAGGCCTATTTCATTCAGTTAATGGAACTTCTTTCTAGTCAGGTGATAACCTCACTTACACAAAACTAAGTACTTTGTATAATTCAAAACTTACAGACACCTGTAAACTGGAGCTGAGTACTTTGCTGAGCTCAGGGAATGAACAACTTGGAGACAGACTTCTATCTGGACTCTAGAATGGGCATGCGCAGACTCCAGAAATACCTACTTGGCATTCTTGGCTTGATTGCGTGCCTGACAGTCCTCTTGATACTTGCATAACTGTTCAGGCATGACGTTACTGACAGCCAGTTTCAGCTTTTGCAGTGGTTCTCTCAAGCGATCATCCTGTGAAAAGAGAAACACCAAAGCAGTCCTATTAGATGCAGTGTAGAGAGTGTTTGAGATAGTTTCACAAAAATTACTTCATGCTCACTCCTGAGGCAGTATTTCCAGTACTAACTACTGGCTGCAACAGCCATTTCCTACATGGCACTTGAAACCTGCTACATGCAACAGCATTATAGAAATGCACATATTTGAAATTTCTCATACAACTCATGTAAGTCTTGAGACCAAAAACAACAAAAAAGATAAGGAAACGTATCACGAATATCCCAAAACGTTATGGCATGAACTCATTAAATAATGCTTTTAAAGCAAAATAGGGAAGGAAAGAAAACCTGAGGGAAAAAGCAAGAAGAACTGACTGATGAGTATCTCAACACTTGCAAATAAGTATCCAATTAATCAAGTCTCCAAAAACTCTGTGGTATAAAAACATCCTAGGTAATGAACAAAATGTATGTATTAGATTATCTGAGTATTAGATTATTATTATATGTAATTTATGTACCTCAAAGTTAAGGACTAAATATTTGGAGACAATTCTAAATATAAAGAACTTCAAACACCAAAACATGTAGTGAAGTATACAGTATATTACTTTAAATTCTCTTCCTACATCTTCTGACTTTACATACTTAATCATAACTGTTTATTGATAAGAACTAGAATATTATGTGCTATTATGTATACTGCTTAGAAATAGTGTAAGAATCTGTTTGCATTCATAGCAAGTTCTGAGATCTCTGCAAGATTTAGTCCTGGATTTCATCTAAAGAATCAGGTCAGGATACTTCACATCACAGAACTTTTTTATTCAATAGGAAAACATATTCTTTAAGAGAAAAGCAACTGCAAATGACAAAGAATTTGTAAGACCTAGCCACAAAGGCAAATTTGCACAAACAGTACAGGCTAGGTCATCTATTATCCGTCTATCCTTTCTTTTTCCTTGGCACAAAAGTGAACGCAATAGTAATTTTTTTTAGCCTGTCATAACCATGATTATTGTGGCTTTCTAGTTCTGCTACTTTGATATGTACCCTGTACCCAGTTTTCAAGACGAAAGCACTTAATTCTCAAATAAAGGCTCTGAAATACTTAAAATATTTGTTCCTGAAGTACTGACAATAGCAGGTACACAGCAAAAAAGCTTTTAAGCTGATCTAGCAACTGATCCAAAATCTTTTGCTTTATTGGAGACTGTGTGGCTTTTGCTCTACTCTCCTGCATTCTGTCCTCATCACTATTACATAATTGATCATGCCAGAGCTAATCGCCTCATTATTACCTGAACATTGAGGTGTAACTTCTTCAGACGCTTTATCAGTGTGTCCTTATTGCATGGCACAAAAGCCTCAAGGTGAGAGTACACTCCATTGCGGATGGCAGGATTTATCTCCTGTAACTGTAGCTCAATACTGACAAACAAACAAGAGACAGTCAACTGTGAGGCACTCCAAGATGAAGATGACAATTGAACAAAAACCTAAAGCAGCTTTGTATGCATAACATTCTAGCTATGCATACTAAAAATATCAGCTTCGGACATTTTCAGATAGTTAAAATATTTTTCTTTTTTAATGAAAACAGGAAGTCTTAATCAATGGCAAGAAACCATTCATTCATATACGTACTTTTCCATCAATGTTGAAGACAGTCATTCAAATTTCGTTTACTCCCACCATTCCACATCAACCTTGAAACAATTTTGACTGCTACAGTCTTCTAGAGATTACTTCTTGTTTCTTAGAATATTAACATAGAACCTTCTATATGAGCTGCTTAAAGGATTACAGAGTAAAAAGCTGGCATTTTCCTTCATGAAAGCTGAAGGTGTTTTGAGTTTAAGTGGGGAACAAGAAGAAGTAATGGCAATTTTTTAAAATTTTACATGAATTTTACATGAAGTCAAGGACACAGGGCACTACAAAACACTTCACACTGGATAAAGACAGACAGATAGTCATGACAAGAATTGTATTCATATATAGATCTCTTTAGCTAATAACTAGCTTAGACTGATCTACCTTCATTGACTTTTAAGGGCTTTGTTGGAACAACCTCAATAATATTTCCTCTTCTGTACTTTTCCTTTCACCCCCTTTCCAAAAAGGGAAGGTTGTACAGATAAGCACTTACTCCAACAGAATATTATTCATGTCTTGCGTGAAAAACTTCTTCCTGCCTTCTTCATCAAACATCTTGGCGGCCTGAAAATACAGCAATAAGAGCATCCAAAAGTTCATAGAGCATTTTATCCCAGCAACTTTTGTATCTTTACTTTTACAGCTGTATCACATCCTTATTTTCCAGAGAACAGTATTACTTGGAAAAAAATAAATAAAATCAAACTATACTCAGCTGTTTAGAAAAGAAGTGAGGATTGTTATTATACTCAAATAAAAACTCTTTGCTCTAGGGCAAATAATCATTCTATTTAGGATCGGCCTGGACCACTGATGTTAACTCATTCATCTTTTCAATAACCATGAAGAAAGAAAATGTAGGTGTTTTATTATCTCACCACCAGCAACATTCCACTACCACTGTTTGCTTTAAAAAGAGGAGCATTGCTTAACAAGTCAAGCAGGCAAGAGCATTGATACATTTCCACTCTCAATCTATAAAAGGCTCCTTTTCTACCTGCTACGTGCCTCACCCAGTTACAACTTCCCAGCCTTCTTAGATCCATCCCAATCCTTCATTGCAATTTCTACAAAGGGATTATGTATATTAGAGGAATACCTCATCCCTTTTTTCTGGTGCTGTCCAGCATTCCCACCATCTTTAGACTATCGCTTTAGTGTTTTTGTCTGGTCTCTTCCTGAGTCTGTTTGGGGTGGGGAAAAAAAAGACAGCCTTATTCCTATATATACTTCCTTTTATTAGAAGTTTTTACTGATCTTGCAGGAATTCCCACGTAGAATCCCTTTATCTTTGTTCTTATCACCTAGATTCTTATTTTCATAAACAATGACAGCCTGTAGGAGAAAGCCAGTTCCCTGGACCATTCTACAAAAATCAGTAAGATCCTCTCTCTAGTGTTCATCCACTCTGCAGATTCAGAGAAGTCAAGCCTAGAGGCTTACTGTCATCTAATATTCTGTCACTGGGACCAGACAGCAAATATTTAAAGGAGCTAGAAAAGGATATGCATGCAGAAAAGTAGGCAAGAGTGGTACCATTATACTGACTGACAAACATTAGAGGCAGCCAACATGCTATGAGGCTGAATATTCAAATACATGAAAAGTCTCTAATTCTGCCTTTAAAAAAAAAATTTTAGTGATTTCTGTCATCATAGCTAAAAACTACAAATAAATGTAAGAATTAACTTGATAAAATTCCTTTATATTACTATGAGATACTTACTGTTCTTGCCATTTGTAACTGACCCATTTAAGTCTGAAAGAAAAATATTTTCTGGCATTGTGAACTCTACACTGGACAGGAACATTGTCTGAATGGTTTACCACTTCATTCATGAACATTGATACCAGAATTTTTAAAGTTTCTGTAAGGACTGCATTCCACTCACTACCTTCTACTGTAAATTCAACTGCTGAGGGGATAGTACTATCTGTTTAAGAATACTGAAGCATTTGTCCTGCTAAAAAAAATTAGAAAGGTTATAGATGTTTACAAGCGATAGGATACCAAAAAGACAAGTTTGAAAGTCTTAAATCCAGTACCTTTAAGCATAATTAACATAAGGATTATTATAATCTTCTGGTTTATATGAAGTGGAAGGAAAGATATGCTTTGACATTTCGGTCCCAGGTAGACCTTAGTAGCCAATTTCAGCATTATACTATTATACTGGACAATGTTGCTGGCTTTTGAAGAGAGCAACATTGGTAGATTCAAAAACTGCATCGCTGTCACTGAACTAGTGTGAGGTTTTTTTTGTACCACCTTGACAGTTATCTTTATAATAGAAAAAAAAAGTTTTATTACTTTTCTCCTTGTGTACAATATTGTCTTCTGTTATGGTAGTTCGTAAGTGCCCACTAAGGGAACTAGAAGACATTAATCTACAAAAGAAAGTCAGGAAGCTTTTATTCTATTTAGCCAGTGGCTTTCTAAATTTTTTTTTTTTTTAATCTAGATATATCACACTCCATTCCTCAAGTGTATGGGTAAGACTTGCTCTGCTCAGACAGCACCAAACTTCCAGGAGACAAGATCAAGAGCAGAAGACAGAAGAGTTAGGTTTTCTAAGAATCACTGAACTAAAGCTTTCTTCCAACTGGGTGGGGCTCGGTATGCAGTGAAGCAGCACGATTTTGGGGCAGGCCACTAACACTTCCTGACTTTTGGCCTAATGCAGTTCTTCTGCAGTTTTGCTTGAAGCTTATTGTTGATTCATAGCAAAACCAACCTGGATATTCAAATGTACACAAACTCATCCCTCTCACTTTAGTAATTATTAACCCTTTGGCTGTATTTAGCTTGGTAGATTTTAAATTAACGAAGAACACTATAAGACATTTACATATAGTTAAGATAGATATCATGTTTTATCATTACTCTAACCTGTAGCAAAGCAAGCTCCGCTACTTTTTAAATTTTTTTTTTTTCCCCCAAAAAGGTAGTATCTTGAACGGCTTTTTCAAAACTTACTCTGAGAAAGGAAAAGCTGCACTTTATTCTGAGTAAAAGCTGCACTTTATTCTAAGTAAAAGCTTTGATATCAGAATCCAGACAATAAAACAACAAATTCATTCTCAACTTAAGATAACATCCACAACTGAAGTAAGGAGCATGTAACACCTTAATAGCTCTGATCCCTTTCAATAAGCTATTGGGATGTTTGTAATGTGTGGATTTAACACTTTACATTAATATTGACAAGTTTGGACTCCATTCTAACCTTCTAAAAGAAAAATATTCAGTTTTGTGGTTGGTTTTGGTGGGTGGCGTTTTTTTGTGGGTTTTGTTTGTTTGTGGGTTTTTTGTTTTTGTGGGGTTTTTGTTTTGTTTTGTTTTTTGTCCCTGCGTGGTGTTTCTTGGTGGGTTTTTTGGTTGTTGCTGCTGTTTGCTTTTAAACTGGCAAGTTAGCATTTATGCTACAAAGCCAAAAATTCAAGACATTGATTTGTAAGCTGAAGTCATATTTCAGGTTTCCTCCTCCAAAGGAAGATGACACCCATCCATTTCACCAACTAATAATTCAATTTAAAGTAACACCGAAATTTCCATTATGGAAAAAACCCAAGCAAACATTACAAGTTATTGTACACAGATTTAGAAAACCTGGTCTCTACTGTGAAACAAACACTGTTTTAACAATTGACCTGCATCATCTCTGTGCCCATTTTCATCTGAGTATAAACACAGGCATTAAGTTGACATCAAGATCAATTCTGCATTTTTTTTTAGTTTCAGCCAGCAACTCAAGGAGGACAAGTCAGGCCCTAATTATTCTTCCTCATTCTCACAGATTCTTGAATGCAATCCCTTACCAGTGAATTCATACTTACTGTTCGAAGGTCTCCAATGCGCTTTTCAAGTAGCATAGGCAGACCTTCTGGGAGGGCAGGCACCTGCTTGGGTGTCATGACCTGAGAGGTGTAGGTTGCCTGAGTGACATTTCCATTTTCTCCTGACAGCTCAGATACTGGGCTGCCATCAGAAGTGCCATCAAGCAACTTGTCAAAGTCAATGTCTCCCAATATCTCCAGGGCACTTTCAGCTTCTTGCAGGAGCTCACGTTCATTTGTGCTACCAAAAATGGAGAGGACAGGATCACTGATCCTAAGATTCAAGTCAGAGATATCATTTCCCGCATTGAGCGAAGAGGAAGGAATTTTACTAGGGGTAGAGGCTGCAACAGACACTGGAGGTTTTGGACTAGATTCCTTCTTCCTCATGGCTTCCTTCTCCTTTTGAAATTTACGGATCATGGCAGCCAGAGAGAGTGAGTCTTTATATAATTTCTTTTTCTTCTTTTCAGACTTGTGTGAATTTAAGGCCATTACTCTGTAGAGGAAAGAAATCTTTCATTAGAATGCAAGTGACTTTTGAGGCCTCAGTAACCTTTATCAAAAATATGGGAGTTTAGTACAATTAAAAACTTATTGGGGGGAACACTTTGTGCTTCCATCTTCAAACTATTCTATCAATTACCATAAACCTTTGCTAGTCATGTGATTTCATGCTCCCCAACTGATTCGTTTTGTTAAGTTTTGTACACAAAATAACCTTTGTAAGGCAAAGGTTATTTACTTTTGACTTCTGTAATTATGGAGAAGCTGGCACAGTTGTTAAACTCAGGGCTGATCTATGCTACTAAAATACTTAAACTTGCCTCTCAGATTCCTGAATGGTGACAAGTTGCTTTAACTTTACACACACTGTGTACATTAAAAAAATTCTCTTAATTGCTAAGAATTTTGATATGCAGGCTCAACAGCTATATACTACTTAAACTGACCATTTCCCACCAATTCACCATCTTGGTAAAAAATACTATCAATAAATTTTCAGTACCAACTTCAATATTCGTAAGACTTTTCACTCAACAACGGTTTTCTAGAAGCCAATTAAAAAAACCACCACCTTAATCCTTCCATGCTAGCCTCAGAACTCAGGAAAGCACACACAAAGTTAGTAAGAAACATGTAGAGTAATTAAGCTATGTTTATAGTTTTCCAGATTAGAAGCCAAGGGTTAGGAATAAAATTCTCTTCCATTAGAATATGCAATTCTTAGTGCTATATAAGACTTCAGGTAGAACAATGATGGATAGCTAGTTATAGACTCAAAATTTCTTTTCTGTAATTTGTCTTTCCTTGTTTTATTATTCCTTGTTAAAAATTTTGGAGGACAAAAAATTAGCTTGTAGGACTTATTTATGCAAAACCTCCACACAAATTCCAGAACCAAAATCTATTAGCTATTAATCATAGTTTAAAAACACAATATTTTAAACAGCTGTGATAATCTTGCTATGGCATGCAATCTTGAAACCAAACCTCACATACGATTCAAGTGTTCATCAACAGAAAGAAACCTACCCCAACTGCTTAGGAACTTTCATTTTCCGAGGCTTCTTCTCCTTTTCTGTCCCTTCATCTTTCCGTTTACGCTTCTTCATTCCACGATCTTCACTTTCTTTTAACTTTGCTATCTAGAAAAGTTATCAAAAAAGGACGATGCTTCTTCCACCCTAAAGGACTTTTACAGCAAGAAACATGCAGTTTTCCTTACACTTTCCTATTCAGAGCCACAAAAGATACCTCAATGTGCATAAAGGCAAACAGTACCACTGGATTACTAGCAGCAATTGCAGTTACTGACAAGTCTCAATTATTAATCATTTTTAAACACTTACTGGATTCAGAGTATTCAGTAAGAAAAATAGAAAAATACTTTAAGGCACAAGCAGACTGATGCCCAGCCAGTCTGACCAATGGTCACCTTGGAAAACTGAATCCCCCCACCTTCTTCTGGTACCACAGTTTCATTGCCGAATATGAAGTTACATAGTATGGAGTATCTTTTTTGACAATTCAGATCAGCTGTCTCCCCTCACAAGTTCCTGCTGATTCCTAGCTTACCTGCTGGTGCAGGGTAGAGAAAAAGAAAGCCTTCACACTGTGCAAACATTGTTTGGCAACAGACAAAACTTTTTTGTGTTATCAACACTATTTTATTCACAAATCCAAATCATAGCACCACAAGAGCTGCTATGAAGAAAGTTAGCTCCATCCCAGTCAGATTCAATACAAGAACTTTTAAATTATGTTAAATTTAAATTATAGAGCAGGAAAGGACATAATAAAGCAGGAAGTTCTTGGAATGGCATGGAACTTGTGAATGTCATATGCAAGCAATTATGTTTGCATTGATCATAACTTGTCAAAGTACATAGAACAGCACACTGTTTGGGAAAGACTGTATATATACTTTTTAATATAGCTATTCTAATGCTCTAAGTTTATTTTAACAGATATTTTGGTTTAAGTCTTACTCTGAATATTAGGAACAATTTCAAATCATGCAATCTTTGTGCAAAATCGTAAAAGCAGTGTTGGAGAACTTAAGTTCTCATCTGACGTAATAAAATTCCTATAAAATTACAGAATCATCTGTCACTTCAAGATGGATGGACACGACTTGCTAGTTTGTCTAAACAGATGGTTAGTCTTACAAGACTGGACGGCCTGCAGATATCCCGAGTTATTTCCCAAATACTAGTACATGAGCCACAAAACAGAAAATGCAATAAAACAGTACCGTTCATCATTTCGCTTTCAGCCTCTTCATCGGAGCCATTCTAAGTGTATGAAGTATTTCCCAATGTCCACCTAGCTATAAGTTCTGTATAAAAAGCATAATTAAGATCACTCACTTTAGGTGGCCTGTGCTTTTTGTCTTCTGCAAAGTCTTCATCCTCTGAGTCAGATGCCTGGCGGAACTGCAGTGTTCCAGTGTTGATATAAAACCCTCCATATTTGGTTGTCAAGGATGCAGGAACCAATTCATCATACTGGGCAGGAAAAAGATTAGTTTATTATCACTTGTTAATAAAATTAATATGTAATTCATTTACCAGTCCCCATACATGAAAAATTATATTCAAGGACAGAGCACAGCTTGCTAGACTATTGACACTATTGAAGATTATTGGCCAAGGCACAGAACATTAATATCACAAAATAATTTTTCCAGTTTCAAAACAATGCTTTTTTTTTTTTTTAAAGACAGATCACAGTATTAGAAATATTGCTTTCTGAAGTAAATGAGGATGGGCACAGAGGCTTCCCCCACCAAGAAAAAAAAAGCCCAAAAACTTTTAAATTTTTCCCCCAATATTCTGTCTCTGAGAGCATATTACATTATGCTAGACATTAAATCTCAAGATACATGAACAATGATACACAACCTGCCTACGAGCAACTTCACTTGATTGCTCACTGGTTGTTTTTGTCCAGGAAGTTAGGCAGGCACATAGTGAATTATTTGTTTTCATCTACAACAGCCTTACAGGCATACCAGTAACATCACTCGTTGAAAAAAAATTTTGTACAAAAACCAGAACAAACCCCCCCCCCCCCAACCCAGAAGCAAACAAACAAAAACACCCAGAGACAGACAAACCCAAACTGCCTCTATCAATTTTAAATTTCATACTTCAATTCAACACTTTCCAATTTTATAAGACAATGTGCAGTTCAAATTACTTTCTATTAGTCATACACTTTCATCACAGGCCCTTTAAATTGTTATGGAATAGCTACAGTTATTTCCAGAACGTATTTCTTCCATATTTTCAAAAAAAGATGACAGTCTGAACTATCCCTATATTGAAGTGGAGGAAGCTTAATCTATATCAGATTTCTACAGAATTTGAAGTTATATCCAGGAAATGGGACTGAAGACAGCAGAGATATTTTTGTAAATTAAGCATAAAAAAAAAACCTTCTCAGATTGTGTGCTTTGTTCATTAAGACTGCCATAGTTTTCACTAATACCAATCTCTGCAGTGCACTTGACATTCAGACATTGACACACACTACCTTTAGTACTAACTCTAACCACAGTGCTGTGCTCAAAAACCTACTTCTCTTACAAAGTTCTCTGAAATTTTCTTTTGTTAAAAATGCTATCCCAGACATGACAAATTTAGCCACAGCATCTATTAGCTTATTTCT
The DNA here is from genome assembly GCF_964289735.1 of Phaethon aethereus. Taxonomy (NCBI): domain Eukaryota; kingdom Metazoa; phylum Chordata; class Aves; order Phaethontiformes; family Phaethontidae; genus Phaethon; species Phaethon aethereus. The sequence goes on along the minus strand of NC_138575.1, from coordinate 56,551,120 downwards.
GATTTTAGGTGTTGAATGTGACATTACCTCTTATACAAATGCCACAACGCCAGGACTTGTTTTATTGAAAGTCAGATATATTCTCACTCTGTTTAGATAGTTTTAAAACTCTTACACACACTTATTTTGAAAAACACTTAGTGTTTATGAAGGAATTTTCAAGTTAGAATTACAAGGCTGTATCTCAAAAATACTGAAATCCAAAGACATAGGAAAAGTTGTCAATATTAAGTAGCAGACAACATTAATTCTATTATTTCAGGACCAGCAGCCTCTTCAGAATGACATTATCCCTCAAGTATTACCAGAAAACTGTTAATCTCTAGGAAATATCTTGTTAACAGCAAACTCTCAAAAAGGCTGGGAGGATGAACAGATTCATTCCAGCTCTATGCATGTAAGTATCAACAAAGCAAGCCATGGAAGCATTTGCAAGAGAACTTAGGGAGGGTTGCATTGACAATGCCATTATCACTATGCAGAAAGACAATGTTGTCCTGAACTACTTCAAATTCAAACTAACGGTCTTAGTTTTCAAATACTGAAAATTGTAAGATGGTGAACTTAATAAGCAACAAATACAATTCTGGAAGCATAAAAAGAGAATGCCCGAGATGCATACCTGCCAAAGATAAGAAGGAAGCATCTACAGGACCTAGAACATGTTACAAAAGTAACAGAAAGACACAATAACAGTACAATGACTAAGAATCAAATTCTGCCCTTCTGAAAGAAAGGGTAGGATTCTGACACACCTCAGAGGTATGCACTCTGGCAGAGGAAAAAGTCAATTTTGAGTTACAACTGCAATCAGTAAACGTTTGGTAGCACAGCCAAACGATTAAGAATTAAGGTACTTGAGAAGGAAACAATGTGCTTGTTATTTTGAAGTTTGAACCAGCAGGCCTTCCATTACATGTCTGTCAAGACAGAATTCAATCGGCTGAATAAATTAGTTGGCAATTTTAACTGCCGCAACATTAACTGAAGACTTGAAGTCACCTACATGAAGGGAACACACACAGTGCAAAGTGGAGTGTCAGCTATCAGCTTATTTCATTTCCCACTGCATATGCCATGCAAAATATACTGAAGATAAAATGGCTTAAGAACCAAAAAGTCTGGGCTACCAAAAGCATTACAGATAGGAAGAAGAGTTATCCAGAAGAGGAAAACAGTGAATATATACTTCAACAAGAAAGCTGGTGAAAGAGCCTGAACTGGAGACCTATGTGGATTTGATCTGAATAGGTAGTTACAAATTTCTATAAATCACCTTTTATCTTCCTGGAATGGAAGGCTTAACAAGCAGTACAGAAAGACAGAAGAGGAAAGGAAAAGTGGTGACAGGATCTGTGAAATGCCCTAAGATCATATGAAAGACTAGCGCAAGAAAGCAGGAGAATCTATTAATTGGACAAAATCAAAGCAAAGTGGCTTAGTTGTGTACTTGTCATTCATCTCAAGAGACCAGGACAATCGTGCAAAGGAGGTGCAAAGTAAACTTGAGAGTGGAGGCTGGGTAAGAATTTCAGAGAAATCTGCCGTTTTTCCATAGCTCTCAGAACCAACTTCATTACATATAAGGAAGATGAAAGGGAAAGAAAACAAATTATTATCCACAGTGCTTAATAGACAGAACAGACATTTCCCTTTTGAGCTGACAGGGTGTGAACTGAATTGGTGAGGTTGGGGCAGAAGAATACAGTAGTTGCCAAGTTTGAAGAAGAAAGCACACAGTCAAAGCTGGGACCATTATCATAAGAAGTGAAGAACAAATAAAGGGAAACAGAGTAAAGACTTGGCTGCAGAGCAGTAAAGGAAGCCATGGGGAACACACAAGAAAAAGTAAGGATTAAAGACAAGTGAGGAAGCCATGAATCACAGAAGATAATTAGAATGATCAACATGCTATATGGCACAGATCCATAGGAACAAAGCAACAGAAAGGCAGAATTCGTTCAATATACAGATGAACAAACTATCCCATAACAGTTGGCAGGCAAACAAGGTCAGTAAGATGTGGATGTGTAACTTAAGAGTAGAGGTTTCAACAGCTTGTGCTGAGGACTATGAATTTAGTCAGACTTTCAAAGACCTTTTTGACATTCAGTGTTCCCTAACCCTTGAGAGTTTACTTTTCCCTACCAAAATTTGGTTTGCCCTCAGCCTACTGAACAAGGTATAACTTAAGACTCAATGTTTCATTTTATTTTCAACTTACATAAAACCAGGGCCCACAAACCACAATGTACCTAGTACCCCTCCTTCAAAGTAAGCTTACTATTTTCTAGGGCCCTAATTGAACAGAAAATTTGAATATGGTTCTACAAGATATTGGCAACAGCTAGATTAAACTTTAAAATTAAGTTTCTTCAGGACTGTTCATTAAAGGGGACATGGCTCTTGCAACTTCTAAATCTGATTAATTAATTTCAAGACTTCTGCATTGCACTAGCTTTTTCTGTGTATGAAGTCACAGAAATGATCTTATTAAGGAAAATAGTTTAAACCCTTTTACAGTGTTCTGCTCTTCCTTATACATTCCAAGATCAAGAATTAAAATTCTCAAGACCTACAGACAGGACTTCATATGGTATTTACTCCTGGGAACACAGATTTGTCCCATGAAAGATTATGGAATAATTCTGCAGCTAACAAAATAAGACTGATATATTGTCTGATCATTTAAAAGCAGATCACTATGTAAGTTATTTTCCATAGAATCATTGAATGGTTTCAGTTGGAAGGGACCTTAAAGATCATCTAGTTCCAACTCCCCTGCCATGGGCAGGGACATCTTCCACTATACCAGGTTGCTCAAAGCCCCACCCAACCTGGCCTTGAACACTTCCAGGGATGGGGCATCCATAGCTTCTCCAGGCAATCTGTTCCAGTGCCTCACCACCCTCATAGTAAAGAGTTTCTTCCTTGCACCTAACCTAAATTTACCCTCTTTCCGTTTAAAACCATTACCCCTTGTCCTATCACTACATGCTCTTGTAAAAAGTCCCTCTCCAGCTTTCTTGTAGGCACCTTTCAGGTACCGGAAGGCTGCTATAAGATCTCCCTGGAGCCTTCTTTTCTCCAGGCTGAACAACCCCAACTCTCTCAGCCTGTCTTCAAAGGAAAGGTGCTCCAGCCCTCTGACCATCTTTGTGACCCTCCTCTGGACCCGTTCCAACAGGTCCATGTCCTTCTTACTTGGGGGCCCCAGAGCCGGACGCAGTACTCCAGGTGGGGTCTCACAAGAGCAGAGAATCACCTCCCTCGACCTGCTGGTCTTTTGATGTGGCCCGGGATACAGTTAGGTTTCTGGCCTGCCAGCACACATTACTGGGTCACATTGAGCTTCTCACGCACCAACACCCCCAAGTCCTTCTCCTCAGAGCTGCTCTCAACCCACGTTCCACCCAGCCTATATTTGTGCTTGGGATTGCCCCAACCCACGTGCAGGAACTTCCACTTGTCCTTGTTGAACTTCATGAGGTTTGCACAGGCCCACCTCTCAAGACTATCAAGGTCCCTCTGGATGGTATCCCTTCCCTCCAGTGCGTCAACTGCACCACTCAGCTTAGTGCTGTCGATAAACTTGCTGAGGGTGCACTCAATCCCACTGTCCATGTCACCAACAAAGCTGTTAAACAGCACCGGTCCCAATACCAACCCCTGAGTAACGCCACTCGTCACTGTTCTCCACTTGGACATTGAGCTGTTGACTGCAACTCTTTGAGTCTGACCATCCAGCCAATTCCTTATCCACCATCCATTCCTTATCCACCAGCGGTCCATCCATCAAATCCATGTCTCTCTAATTTAGAGATGAGGACATCGTGCAGGACAGTGTCAAATGCTTTGCACAAGCCAGGTAGATGACGTCAGTTGCTCTGCCCTTATCCACCAACACTATAACCCTGTCATCTATGACAGGCCACCAAATTTGGTGATCAGACATGATTTGCCTCTAGTGAAGCCATGCTGGCTGTCACCAATCACCTCCTTATTTTCCATGTGCCTTAGCATAGTTTCCAGGAGGATTTGCTCCATGATCTTGCCTGGCACAGAGGTGCGACTGCCTGGCCTATAGTTCCCTGGGTCTTCCTTTTTGCCCCCTTTTCAAAAACGGGGGTGACATTTCCCCTTTTCCAGGCAGTTGGACCTTCACTGGACTGCCACAACTTCTCAAATATGATAGTGGCTTAGCAACTTCAGATACCAGTTCCCTCAGGACCCACAGATGCATCTCATCAGGTCCCATAGACTTGTACATCTTCAGGTTCCTTAGATGTCTCAAACCTGATCTTCTCCTGCTGTGGGTACTTCATTCTCACAGTCCCTGCCTCTACCTTCTTCAACTTGGGTAGTGTGTCTTGAGCAGTTGCCAGCGAAGACTGAGGCCAAAAATTTGCTGGGTACCTCAACCTTCTCCATATCCCAGGTAACAAGGTCTCTGTTTCCTTCTGGAGAGGGCCCACATTTTCCCTAGTCTTCCTTTTATCACTGACATACCGATAGAAGCTTTTCTTGCTGTCCTTGACGTCCCTGGCCAGATTTAATTCTATCAGGGCTTTAGCTTTCCTAACCTGATCCCTGTCTGCTCAGACAATTTCTCTGTATTCTTCCCAGGCTACCTGTCCCTGCTTCCACACTCTGCAGGCTTCCCTTTTATGTCTGAGTTTGCCCAGGTGCGCCTTGTTCATCTATGCAAGCCTCCTGATGTTTTTGCCTGACTTTCTCTTTATTGGGATGTATCACTCCTGAGCTTGCAGGAGGTGATCCTTGAATATTAACCAGCTTTCTTGGGTCCCTCTTCCCTCCAGGCCTTTATCCCATGGCCCTCTACCAAACAGATCCCTGAAGAGGCCCAAATGCTCTCCTGAAGTCCAAGGTAGTGAGCTTGCTGTGAGCCCTCCTCACTGCCCTAAGGATCTTGAACATCATTTCATGATCACCACAGCCAAGGCTGCCCTTAAGCTTCACATTCTCCACCAGCCCCTCCTTGTTCGTGAGAACCAGGTCCAGTATAACACCTCTCCTTGTTGGCTTCTCTATCACTCAGAGAAGGAAGTTGTCATCAACACATTCCAGGAACCTCCTAATTGCTTATGGCCTGCTGTGTTGTCCCTCCTAGAGATATCAGAGTGGCTGAAGCCTCCCATGAGGGCCAGGGCCTGTGAACATGAGGCTGCTCCTGTCTGTCTACAGAGGGTCTCATCTGCTTGATCTTCCTGGTCAGGTAGCCTATAGCAGACCCCTACTATAATGTCACCTGTCCCTGCCCCCCCTTTAATCCTGACGTATAAGCTCTGTCAGCTCCTCATCTACCCCCAGGAGGAGCCCCATGCACTCCAGATGGTCACTGACATGGAAGGCAACACCCTCTCCTCACCTCCGCTGCCTGTCCTCCCTAAAGAGCCTGTATCCCTCCATTCCAATCCTCCAGTCATAGGAGCCATCCCACCACATCTCCATGATGCCAATAAGATCATAGCCCCGCAGGAGTGCATACATCTAACTCCTCGTTTATTTCCCATGTTACATGCATTTCCAGAGGAATTTTCAACTACTGTCCTTGAGCAACTTTATTATGCTTTCAGTGCCATTAATCTAATTAAATATTTAGGTGTGAAAGATAATTTAGTCTAATTTTTAGTGGGGTTTTTTTTAAACTTATTTGTTAACCAATTTCAACTTCATTATTATACCAGGAACAGTAAAATTTTATGGATTGTACTAATTTAGTTCTGAAATCCAGATCCGCAGTACATAGCTGTACCTTACATTAGTATTTTCTACTCATGTTCAGATATTTTGACCATGACCCTCCTCATTCAGCTCCAGAGAACAATCTGTCCTATAAAAGTACATATGTGAAAAGGCTTTTTAACACTTCTGTATTAAGTCCTGGAAATGAGATTGGCTGAAGCATGTCCAAGTGTTTTACGAAATACAGTCTGTACATTATTTGTTGTGAAACTGGTATTTAGATAAAAGATAAGCAGGGATCATTTTTGTTCCTTGTTCAGTTTATTTTTGAGATGGCTCTAACAAGCTTGGTGAGGGGAACTGTTTATTTTTGATCATCATTAGCCCACTGAATAAAGTCAAGCTACTGAAGTTAGGTCAAATGTGGTTGCTTCAGTGAAATGAACTGAATATCCACACAGTTCACTCCATACTTCAAGATACTTCACAACAAACCTAGTTGATCTCTATGCTTCTTAAAGACACACAGAACTCAAATGGACACTTTGGCTTTGCTACCCTTTAAGGATAAGTTTTCAAACAAAAACACAGAACTATCTTTCAAAAAATAGCATCGTTGAATATACAATGAAATTCTGAACAAGGTTAAAGAGGAACAACTCAAAAACAAGCAGAAAGAGCCTTCCCACGGTAAAGGTTCCGCTTCCAAAAATGCACAGGCAAGTTGTTTGGGGTTTTTTTTTTTAATCCTGGGGCAAAAGCCAGCTGGCAAAGCACAACAGAGAAAAGCATAACAGACTATTAAATAAAGATATAATACCTGGCTCAGGGTAGCCTAGACTAGCATAGGATAGTCTCCTAGGCAAATCCTAGTTTAGTAGTTGGGATATTGTAATCCGTCAGCCTACCAGAGCACCTTGAGAGAACTACTTTTTTATATTCTTTTTATATAGATATATCTCTCTGTGTGTGTATATTGCCCTGTTTTGTTCTCACCATGACTACCAACTTTCATTCCCTTCCACCAGTCACCAGAGTCAGGCTATTAGCTTAAGTGCTCTTCAGTGCAACGATACTACATTCTTACCACCTTGAAAACATTTCAGCCTAAATTATAAATGACCACTCATGTGGCCACCTTTATCTGTTCAACTCAATTCTTTGAGAGATTGAGCTCTGACCCACACTGAAAAATATAGTTCAGTGTTTTTATTACAAATAAATATGTGATGTATTACTTAACCTCTCTGGGTTTACTGTTACAGAATTACTAGAAGATGCTGTAGAAAAAAGTTACGCTTTCCTTTTCTATTCATTTAACATGAAGAGCAGGCTTGCCATATATGACACTTAAGACAAATGCTCTTATCAAAGATGTGTTATTTTGGCATGTCAAACCCCCATTATATTATATTATTCATCACATTGTTTGTGTATTTTTTGGAAAACACCTAAGTTCCTTTTCCTGTTTAAATTCATTTACTCATGAAGAATAGTTGATCCTAGGCCATTATCTATCCCTCTAGTAGCTCAGATTACTTTGAAAAGTGTTTTTGTGCTTTTCAAAAAATTAAATTTAGCAAAAAACAAAAAGTTGTTACACCTATTATAATTATTCTTATTTCTTATTCCCACATTCTTGATGTACACAAATTTAAACAATGGTACTACAAAGGCCAGATATAAGTTACAGGTTTTTTTCAAGTTCCTATGCAGATGCCAAGTTTTCAGTTTCCCAGTTGTCCCACTGAGGTAATGAAATACATGAGCAGCCCTAAACTACCTGGTTGAAGGCTAGGCCACAACACAGGATTAAAAAAATTATTTGTGAAATTACTTACGCCTTCCTAAAAAAGGATATATTTTGCAGGAGCAACAAAACATTACTGTTGCTTTAACAAACATGACACTTGTTCTGCAAATTCAACTACCTTTGTGCCTCTAGCCATAACGGTTCTTGTACTAGAGGACTGCTGGGTATATAGGTTAAACATGCCTGTTGTGCATTAAGCATAACAGTTATCTACTTTATTTGTTTGGTATTCCACTTTACAACTTTATTTATCTTGGGGTGAGAAAGGATAAAAATAAAGAATCTCCTAATTGAAATTTGCCCTTGTATTCACTTGAATGCATATGACATCTCAGGTGCCAACTGGCAGATCTTCCCTGAAGACACCTGGGAAGCATGCAAGACATCTTCTATTAAAGGTGACAAGGTGCACTCAGCTAAGTGAGCACTATTCCCCAACCACCAAACTTTCAAGACTGGGCAAAGTGACAACAAACAAGGAAGACAGACCAGTAATATAAACACACAAATCTATATCCAATGAAACGGCTAGTAAGTGAATCTCTTAAAAAAACCTTTAATGCACCCTTATGTATTCAGTGTGGATGACATTTATGACAGATCTACAAAGGCAGCTTTTTCCACATGGAAAATGCAGCAATGTTAAATTTATCTCTCAATCCAACACGAAAGTATGTTTAATAATGGACCCATATAGCATTTTTCTGTACGTGCCTTTAACGTCAGGCTGATAGGGTTTTTTGTTTGGTTGGTTTTTTAAGAGATATTTATCTTTCTCAAGCACCAACACTGCTCTCCATAGCTATGCATAAAAGCAAGCTCCTTTGACAGAACATCAAGTTGGCCTAAAAAAAAATTTGGCCCAGAACCCCACAAAAAGGTAAAAATTACCATCAGCACACTGAGCTCTGCCACTCCCCAAGTAGACACCACTCTCACTGGAAAAAGGATCTCAGATATTCAAGAATCTTGAGCAAGATGCTCTTACTGGCACTCCATCAGCTTCAAGTTTTAAATCACAACAGCAGGAACTCTTGAGAGGAAGCCAGGGTGAGAGAGGATATTAAATCTATCACACCTTTAATAAGCCTGGAGATTACATGATGAAATAAACCAAATTTAGCCTGAAAACACGTGAAGACTGTGTGTCATGACACAGAATTTTCACAAAGACTAAGCCCTTAAATTATGGGAAGTATTCTAGGGAATCCAGATAGGAAGAAAAGCAACTCTTTCACCAAAGTGCTCAGAATTACTAAAATCAACATGCAATCTTTGAAAGGCTGGCTTTTAAGAGGGTCTGAGCCCCTGAGGCAAGAGGTAGCTAAAGAAAAAAAAAAAATCAGTGTTTCCTTTAAGTTGAAGTACCTGTTTTGGAGAAACTTTCCATGTATGAGAACCCATTGGTAGGCTAGTTTTCTCTACCCAGCAGCACAGGACTCTTACATCAGTGTTTAGAAGGCTGCTGTGGAACCATGAATATAGTAGCCTGGGTTAAATATTGACATACAGCCCTGGGTGTCTGAAGTACTGAACTGCATGCTTCCCATTGCTCTTGGCATTCATGTTTTGCTTCAGTTCCTGTCCATGTGGCTAATTGGTATTGCTGCTTCAAAAGACAGCTTGCACTGCTTAGATTTCTAGGTGGATGGTGGTTGTTCTGCATTCATCTACCCAGTACAGGGGAAGGTGCTAGCTGGTCCTTTTTTTGTATGTGCAAGTCTTATTACCTCCAAGTAAGAGAAAATTGCATACTTTTTCACCAAGCACCATGTATTACTTCAGATTCCTGTTCTGTATTACGTAGCAGAAAGCTCAGAGAGCACTGTATTCCCCTAGAATCTCTATCTAAAGCTTACATCATCAGGAAGGTATTCAACCAAGCAAATATTCGGAAGTCATCACAAGAGCTAGTCCAGCCAAGCCAGGCTGATATGCACATGTGTATGCGTATGTGTGCATACAGGAAGAATGGGGAAGCAGAAATCTACAGGAATACCGTTCTACAAAGAATGTAGTTCTGGGCAGTTTACACTACAGCAAAACCTGTTTTCATCAAAGCAGTGGAAACACTAAGGAGGGACAGCTTTCTTTGCAGGTTATGAACATTTTGTGTATTACTACCATGGAGGTCCATTAAGATAAGCAAAGACTAGGACCTGCCATCAGACTAAGCACTACAGTGGTTAGAAACAATAGTCAGATGGTCTTGATTTACATTTTTTCTGGAATGAAGAGTTCACGACCCACTGACTACAGTCAAAATGCTCAAGCCAAAAATATCCACCGTATAGACTGAAGCATGAATTTCCCACCTGCCTGCAATTGCATTCACAGAAAAGCCAATTCTTACAAACAGGACAAGCTAAAAATTTTCCAAGGAAGACAGCAAGGTAAAAAACTGAACAGCACATATACCAGATATATCCCAAGCAAACAGTAATCTGTAACTATGTCCTTATTCCTGTGAGAGGGGACAAGTCTGAAGGAAGATGGGAGACAGAAACTGACTGTGTCACTTAAGGTAGTATGTGCCCAAGAAACTTTCTCCAATATGTTCCTTTAGCTGGTTTCACATCCAAGTCCACTCAATTGCTCTTCAGGAGCCCTTACTTTTCTGTGTTCAGCAGCCACAAGGACTTTGATGGTCTTAGTGCAGCCATGCTGCTGAAGTCTTTACTACACTGTAGAAAAGTACTGATTCTTTCCAGAGTAAACAATGAAACCAAATCTGTATGTATCTCATGCATGGCTTTAATTTTCACAGAAGGTAAACAACATCAATCTAGTCTACTAAGCAGCCCAAAATTTACTGTACTTCATCAGGGCTGGTACCAGTGCCCTTTGAGGAGTCTAACAAGAAAAGTCTCTTTGCTTAGGAGAAGCTCCCTTCGATCAGCACTTTCCAAGAACCTTCCTCCAGGAGAAAAGCATGTCCTGTACCTGTCTGCAGTCCAGCCCCATTAAAATCCATTACCTGAGAATCATGCCATTAACAGATTCCCTGCACTTGACCTTGAACCCTGTCTTCAAGAAAACAAGCAGAACAACTGGCTACATGTACAAAATTGCTTAATTGGAAATGGATCCAAAGGAAGCAGAATTCCTTAATTCAATTACAATGTCTGCTAAAAACAGGCTTAGAGTTTTACTGGTTTGATTTCTTGAATAATATTTGTTGGCATTACCTCAAAATCTGTTTTTAGAAATAGAATATCTCTAAAGCTATGAAGAAATCTGTTTCAGTGCCAAAGAGCTCAGCATTTCTTTCACACCTGTGACAAGAAAAAGGACTAAGCTTCTAAGGAAGCTTTCAACTATTTTTTTTCTGGGATACAGAGGGAGACAACAGAATGCCAATCCTAAAGCAATCCAAGAGGCACAGATACTCATTTTTCAAGTGTTTGTGCCCAGGATATTGTAGCTTTTTACATGGAAGAAAGTATGTCTTCCAAAAGGAAGGAAGTCCAGGCTACGCCTGGCTCTGACATTTCTCAGGGTACATGGTGATTTAATAGTTGGCCACACCAAAGACGAGCAAGCCAGATTTTCATTCTGATCACCTCTTATTTGCACCTGAGATGGAATGGGAGGTTTTGTTGGACTTAACTCCTACATTACAGGACCCTTAAGCTCTGCAACAGCACCTTAGACTGCAACTAGCACGCAGTGCATTTTTTTTCTTCTTCTTCTCTATATAGAAATGGGGATAAAAGCAAAACAGAGATGGCCTTTCACTAGCCTGTATTTGTAATGCAGACACAAGGCATAACAATTTGTTCAGGAGAACAATCTTTAGAGAATACACCATTCTCCCCAGTGGCTTCTACAGCTACCACATGATGCAACCATCTGGTCCTCTAACAACTGCCTTTTGTATGTTCTTGCAAGGAGCCTGGCAAGAGATATCAGAAGTAAATGCTCCTGCAGATCTAACAGATCTGCTGCTAGTAACAACAGCAGCACTGGAAGGAGGGACAGTATGAGAAGTACTAATACACCAGGGAGCGTTCAGCCCTGCTAGACTCATGTCCACCTTTGGTACAGACCTGTAGTATCAGTACTGAAAGTTATCAGAACCACATATCAAATCTGGGATAGGTCACAATAAATCCAGAAAAAACAAGACACAACTTGGGTCCTGTATCATTTCAAAACTGAGGATGGTTAACTTAAGCAACAGTGAGAAGCCAGATAAGCCTATAGGCTCAAGAGGTTTCTCAGCAGGAATGAAGCACATCTGTTCTTACTGAGCTGAAGATCAGAATCTGACCTCTGGAAAGGCCATACCAAGGCTTAGGCCCAAATATTGTTCCAACAGCACAATCAAAAGTTGAGGGTTAATGATAAGACAGTTTAATATTGGCAAGTTCAACTAAAAATTTAATCTAGACAAAGAAAAAGGACAAATTAATGCAAGCTACAATAGGCATCTACAGCAAGCTTTCTTTTCATGCAACTTGCTCATGTGCCTTCAGACCTACTTCAAAACTTGACAATACACACAGATGAGCTCTGCCTGTTATCCTCTGTAGTTAACAACTGAACTTCTTTTGCTCAAGTAGGTATCAGTTCTGCAGCATGCCTTCTGTACTCCTCACACAGCTCTTAAGTGCAATATTCACTGCAGCATCGATATGCTAGAAACCTCATAGCTCAGTGTTCACAGAAGCTCTTTACAAAGTTTAATTTCCCAGATCTACAACCACATTCAAATGGAGGCTCAACATAATGTATGCTAAGCAATGCACTTCACTTCGGGGCTTTCCTTATGCTTTTCTCACCAACTCCTTTTCACCATCTTTCCTTTCCACTCAGACTTTTAGCTCCTTCCTCTTCAGAGCACCATTGCTGCTTTGTCCAGTGTCACTCAGCAGCGGAGAAAACTGAAGGTTGTCTAAATTGTCAGGTGTTTTTTGATGGGTTTTTTTTGTTTGTGTTCACTTGACAAAACAGTACACCTACTTCTTCCTGATGAAAGAATTATAGGAGGTCTCCAAACTTTTATATCACCCACTCTCTCTTCTAAGCTTCTTCCTCATTTTCATGATTTCATTTATCATCTCTAAGATATCTTCAAGTGCTCTCTTATAAACCTCCTAATACCCCTGATACTGCCTGCACCTAACTAATACCTTTTTCTTTTACCTGGAGATGTGTTTTCACTTCTGAAAAATATTCCAACAAAGCTAGCTGTAATATCCTGCTGCTTAACCAAGCTGTTTTGTCTCAAATTTTTCAGACATATTCAGTGAATGTTTGGAATAATGATCCTATTCTTATTGTTTTTTAAGAGCAGAATAGTATTCTGATCTAATGCAGGAAATCTAACACCAATAATCTAGTAATAATCCAGATAACTAGTAAAAGAAACTAAACAAAGCCAGTGTAATTTCAGTCCACAGTAAATGAAGGGCACAAATAAAAATAATTTAATTTCTAAAGCTGGAGAATTATGTGATATAGCAATAGCCGCCTTAATTCTTGCAGTGCATAATGACATCTGAATGACACTACAAATACAATTATTCGCTGGATTCCCAAAGTAGTATGCCCTTTGGATCCATACCAGTTACATATGGGCACAAAGTATTTTCCCTTACCTTTCTTCTTTATCAAAAAAAAAAACCCAAGCATTGTCTTATTTCTTGCTGCTGCTTTGATGAGGCTTACTTACCGCTTCAGAATTATCAATGAAAGGGTCTGTTTCATCATAACCATAACCTATATCGATTAGATCCTGCAGGCGATCCTTCCGATGTTTGTGGGGCTTTCCACCCTGAAAACAAAAGCAAGCGTTATAATAATTTGGGAAATGGGAAAGCAATGTACTAAAGTCTACAAAACATAAAGGCACTGGAGGGATGGTCATTCAGGGAATTAGCAGTTTTGCTTTCTTGGATGCTTTCTTGAAGATGGTCCAGATGACTAATAAAAACTTTCACAGAGGAACAAGTTCTGGCAAACATGCTTTACTATATCCTTACCGGAATCATCACTGAAAGGTATTCACTAGCCACCTGGTTTCTACATGACCGAGATCTTCCTAAGATTTCCTATTTAGATATGTTTCACTGCCCTATGTTTTTAAAACATAGCAATAGGACTACTAGTGATAGAAGGACCAAGATAATTTAGAAAGTGTTAAGTTTTTCAGTATGTTACAGAGTCATTACAAAGGAAAATACTGATAGCCTAGCATTCGGTTTCCCTGCACAAGATGGATTGCTTCTCCACAGAAGAGTAAAGCCTAAGCCAAAAAAGAAAAATATTCATCTGGTACTTGCAGATATGGTGTCTATGAGTTTTCAAGAAGTTATGGCATTCATAAAACATAACTGAAGAAAAACATATTAAGACAAAATCCTTTGAAATGCAAGAGCCGTTATTTCAGTTGATAGGACTGGACATAAAATGGTTACTTGAGTAGCTTAAAGCCAGAAGCTGCATCACAGAGTGTGGGCTCACTTACCTCCTGCAGACAGTAAGCCTCATTTTAACATGTAAGTAATTTCCTCATGTGAAAGTTTTACTGTTAAACCAAGTCAAGTAAAAACTCGCACCTAGCTCAAACTTTCAGGTAATCTAAACTTAGTTATACAAATGAGAATCTACTTGGATATAAGGCACAGTTTTCTAACTCCCATATATTGTCAAAATTGTCAATATAAAAGTCTTAAAAGATAAAATTCTCCAAAAAGCACCACCTTCACTGAACTGGTAAGCAGTATTCTTCCATGAATTTGAGAAGACTTGCTCCTGAAACTTCTCTGCCTGTACCCTAGAGTTCTAAGAATGTTTAGAATGAGTCTTTTCAGTTCTGACATCCAAATATCACAACCCACTTGTTACTAAGTAAGTAGACAGTGTTCAAAGGAGGTTTCATCCTTGCTCTTTTATAAGAGGTGTAAGCTGAACACCTCCATTTTAAAAATATTTTGCAAGAATTCAAGTTTGTAACTAAGTAAAGGATGCACTCTTGTAAGCAAACAGGAATCTCAAGTATAATTAAATAAATAAATGCAAGAGTCCTAGCAGAATAACCTCAAAGGTGAGTTCTGTTTTTAGTTCAGGTTTCCAAGCCATATTCCACGCCTCAGGTTTCCAAGCTATTTTCTATCAGTCCTATCATCCCCTACAGTCAGTCATCTGGTAAAACATCTGAATGACTGCATGCGGTACTTTTTTTTCCTTTTTAAAAAAAGTTTGGACAAGAGAAGAAAGAAAAAAAATCTTAGAAAAGTAAGTGTAGCACTTAAGAATTCTGTTTAAACTCCACTGCAAAAGCTTAAGTAATTCTCATGATTCTGACTGAGGCGCCAGCAGGCTGTCTGAAGAATGCTACATAAACTATACTTTACCTCTACTGCTCTCACTAATGTGTAATGCAAACCACCTCTGCACCACATCTCTTACTAAGTCCAAGTAACCATCACCATCCTTGTTTGTGAGTCCAAAATCCTTTTGCAGCAATAGCTATCCTATGATTTCAGTGTATGGGCATTAAATTTTTTTTTTTTTTTTTTTTAAATTCTCAATGCATTCTGACTGGCTGTTATTCATAAAAACAGAGCAGATACGAACAAAGTTAATAAAAAAAAGAAGTCTCATAATAGCTGAATAAAAGCAGGATTAAAATAGTAACTTGTATTCAGACATGAAAATATCTGAACCATTTCATACACAGAGGACTTCCTTCAGGCTGCTTCTACCCTGTTATGTTTAAGGAAATGCGTTGAAAGTCCATATGATGAAGATGTTAAGCGCAAGACCACAGCAGAAGAACTGAAGGGATTATCTGCATCAGTGTTTACTATGCAGCAGTTCAGGAAAGTTTTACCAATGAAGCTTTTCACCTTTCCCAAAAGGGTTCCTGCAAATTTTCTGTCCCAGAACATAACCAGACAAGATATTAGAACAAATTAAGATGTCTAGTTCCTGAGGCTGCAAATAGTACACATTCAGAAAATTTAAATACGAGTTCAACAAATTAACCGTGGTAGGTAACCTAAGGTGCAAACAACCTTTGCTCAACACAACTAGAAAGTGGCAAATGCAATGCCAGTTTTCAAAGAATCTCCCAAGGGCCACAGCAGAGTCTATAAACCAGTACATCTGATCTCTATATTGGGCAAGTTAATGAAGTTATAAAGAACAGAATCAGCAGGCACAAGAATATATATATGTATTCCAGAGCGGGAAAGAATTTTGGTAGGAGGAAGCAGTACTTCAAATGCTTTAAAAAAGGTCCAAAGATCTTGAAAGACAAGAAACTATCATGGGATAAGAGGGAAGGTCCACTCAAATTCACGTCTGGCTTAAGGCTAGGGAAGAAAGGGTAAGAATAAATATTTCGTTTTGGCAAAGTAAGTAATCAGTGAAATCACCAAGGAATGGGTATTCATTCATCTTTAGAAGCAACAGAGAGGGCTACCAGTTGCAGGGGTGAGATGACAGAAATTGCTGAGGATAGTAAATAAAAAAAGACAACTGAAAGACTTCAGTTTCTCTGAACTTAGTATGATAAATCAGTTGAATTCAGTATCAATAAAAGCAAGGTAATCCACACAAATGAAGTACAACCCAAAGAAGAAAAACCAAACTACAGTTGGCTCCCAATATGTTATACTGCTCAGGAAGCACTGTAGCTGTTACCACACAATTCTGACATTTGCTCAACAATCAAGAGTGATCAAAAAATAAAAGAATTGGGACTTATGAAAAAGAGTAACAGAGAACAAAACCAGAAATCATTATATCACTGATAAATCAGGGCATCCTACCATTAATATCCTTCATTTAAAAAAAGAAATTAGAACAAAAAAAAAGGGAACAGTAAGCCAACAAGGATGTTTAAAGGTAAAAAACACTGCTTCTGTACAGTAACAGAATGTTAAGACACTTCAGCTGGGCAACAAAAGGGCTGAATTTAGATGACAGCATCAGAATTACATGCAGCATGCAGAAGAACAGGAAATACTTCACGGTTTCTTACAATACAGAAACTATGGAGCACCAGGTTTAAACTTGGCTTTAACTATGGAGCACCAAGAATCAGGTTTAAACATGAAGTATGTTTTCATACAAAATAATCAACATAATACTCAGTGCCATGGAACACAATGTGAAATTCAATGAACCCAAAATGATCTGGCAAATTTATGGCAGAAAGCTATATGAAGGGTAGTTAAACACGTGTCCTTTGGCTTCGGGAAATAAGTCACAGACTGCTATACAGGCACAGCAAACTACTATCAATGCACACTTACTGTGTTATGCTTTCAAGTAAGAGATTCTACTAGTGTCAGAGGACTATGCTACCATTCATTAGATGGACCTTTGTTTTGATCCACTAAAAATTCTTACATTAGGTACAATATCATCCAAGATTCATTATCATGTTTTTATAACACAGAGCATTTGATTTTGTCTAGATAATAACAGTAATCAGAAGAATGAAAATGGAACCAGTTGGAACAGATTTTTATGCTGGTGTTTAAAACATGCAGCAATTGCAAAAAAGTTCTGAATAATCAAGTAAACAAATGGTACATTGACTTTATGCATCTTGTTTTACGAAAATGCATTTATTCATAGGCTTTTTCTTATCTGCAAGATATACCCAATACTGTACTGATTTGATTAGGAATACAGGAATTAATCTGAAAAGTAGTAAAAAGTCTTCAAGGAAGACTGTTCTTCACACATCACATTTTTTCAGAAGTACTGCCATGTGTGCTATGATTAAAAAGACTGACTCCATTTTAAATGGATATAGGTAAGTGATACCTTATTAGTTTAAGAAGAATATAGTACTTCCTGCAAATCAAAAAGAAACTCTACTTTCTCATACAACCAGTGATTGCTTTTACACTAAAATGCTGTAAAAGAGAGAAGACTGGGTATCTACTTCACAGGATCCCTGTTCTAGTTTAAGCTAGGGAGCAAGCACCTCATAACAAGATTTAGAAGATGGCTGAATGTTGTCAGAACATGAACAATTGTACTGGGTCAGTGTAAGAGATGCAATTCCTCTGAACATGGAGGGTAAGTAGAGACTGATGGTTCTTGTATTGGAAGAGAGAAAGGACAGGGAGTATCTGACACAAGAACTATAAATCCCTCGCCACCCTCCATGCTTAGTGGCCCTAACCTATTAAGTTGTTCTTTATATAGAAGACATTTCCCTTCCAGGAATTTTGTAGGGTTTAGGGGCATAACGTACAGCAGAGAATGACAAAGGCAAAAAAAATCAGAATAGCAAATAACAATCGAGATACAAGTACACCATAAATTTAAACTGTTGTGAACTGATAGTTTTTGTTACCTACTGCTTTCTAATAGTTGAAAGTATCTATTTGCCTCTTTTTATGACTACTGAGCATGGAACTTGTTTTCCTAAGTCTAGTAACACCATGTTTTGTCCATAAATGTGTATGTTTAGCTTTGATGTATGCATAAACGTATATGTAAAATTAGATTGCTTCTACTACCACTCCCTCCTACATATATTGCTTTACATGCTCTATACTGACTTTCATCTGCTGTAGTTAAGTAACTTGTTTCAGGACATTATAAAATCCTGACCTTGTATTATGGAAATGAGTTTTCTAGAAAAGTACAGTTTAACGATTTTTCTCTCACATTCAAAAAATAATTTATCATTCAGATGATAAGCAAACAATATTCCGGATCTGCCTTCTCAATTCACACTGGGTATACTGGGTTCCATCAATCCCTCCAAGAAATGAAAATTATTATTTCCAGTTTAAGGACTTTCGTTATGTATCACAGCTAACATGTCCTGAAACAGTAATTACTTCTACAGAATATATAGACCAGGTACTCAGAGAAATCTGCCTTTGTTAGAAAAAAATCCAAATAAAATCAAGACAAGAAAGATTTTATTATGTATATTAACAGCAAAAGATACAAATGACTGCTCTTGTTTCCTCTCTTTATTATAAAGGTGCTCTATTAGTAATCTAGAATATCAACATGCCTAAGCATGATGATGAGTTTTGATTGCCAGCTCAGAATTAATCACCCAACCCTACCCATATGTATTCTTAAAGACCTATTTGGGTGTGGTTTTAGACAACATTTTCTGATTTCTACCTTCATTTATTAGTGAAAGCCTCTTTATTTTAGTACCTAGTGTTGTTCAAGTCATTCATGCTACACTTTCAGGAGTCAGCCGAGTATCTTTAGGCAGCTGGCAGCTACAAGATAAACTCATCAAGCAATGACTTATTATGCAACAAGAACTTCCTATGGAAGCATTCCAAACTAGTCAGAAATTCATCAAGATTCATCAGTACTTAGCCCAAACAGAAGAGTCGTTCAATAGTTCACAACAGCATTACATAAAAATTCTTTCCTTTGGCACAGCATTTATCATGAGTATTGACCCGCATCTATTACTCAGTTGTATTTATATAGGAAGCTTCTCCAAGAATAGCTTCACAAGCTATAACATCCTATAGACTAAATAGACTAAATCTATTTAGCAGACTTGTCTAATAAGCTTGTAGCAGCTTCAAGCTGCTCAAATGAAATATAATGAGACAGCCAGCTCAAAATGTATGGAGTTCATTTGACACTACATTAGCAACCCTATTCAGGAAAAAAATCTTATGTTAACATCTCTATAGCATCATAAGTTATTACTATTAAATATTTGTATATTTTAATACAGATACAGTAACTCACGTATTTCGTCTCAAACTTCTTGGCTAGCATTTCTACCTCATGCCGCTCACGTTGTTCATCATTAAATGGATCTTCCAAGTGAACCGATTTCTTCTGAAAAATGCAGAAATATTCATTCCATAAGACACACACAGTATGCATCTAATAAAAACGCATTAAATGTCAGTAAACAGTGCTCTGATCACTAAGTGGTCAGAATTTATGCTAAGAGAGTCCAAACACTTACTTTATTCTATAAAAATTAGTTTGACCCATTCAATTATCATTCAGTTACTTTTCTTCTAATGCGACCACAAGCAGAAAAACTGATAAATACACAGATTTATATTTGCCCAATCATTCCACTACAACCTCAACTCCAAGCATGAGAGAACTACTGCCATTTGAGGTTCAAAGAGACAACTAACTCCTTTTCACTTCTGCTTCCACTGGTGCCTCTTACTGGTGCTGTGATTCTTCTAGATAAAATACATAATTACTGTACCTTGTATGCTAATCATCAGGGAAGCAACCAGAAGACTAAAAAGCTCAGCAAGTTACAACCATATAACTAGTAATGTAACTCCTTTAACTCTTGTACTGTTATTTTTTTCCTTTCTTCAGATAATTTCAGTAATCACAGCATGAATTCTACAAGATTGCCACTACTGCAGCCACAAGGACAACAAAGGCTTAATATTCCAGCTATACAAATAAGCAGGAAGTACCCTCCCCCCCCCCTTTTTTTTTGAGAGAAAGATTTTCACTGACAAGAAGTCAATCAAGCATATACACAGAGCCTCTTTTTTTCAGAAATAAGGTATGGCAGGGCTATCTTCTTCAAATTAGAGTTCACATAAAATACAGTAATTATTGGAAGCTAAAATATGGTGGAACGGAGTTCCATTTTACAGAACTTTATAGGTGGCAACTAACTTCACTGCACATGGACCACTCATCAACGAATAAACAAAGATTTATGGTAGACTAAGACAGAATAAAGAAACACTAAGTTCCAAAAAGCAAGATCTTTCCTCTACAGCCTGGAAAGCCAATATATTGACTAAATGGCAACCAAATAACGACAAGCTAGCCCAACAGTATCAAGACTAGTGTAATGAGTAAAGTAAGCTGAGCAAAACACCACATAATTATCTTAATTTTTTCTTTAAGTACTCAGTTGAGAAAATGTAAGATGTTACAGTTAATCCTGAAACATCTAGTAAGTTACACATGCATTTCCTGCAGGCATAACCAACTATAAAACACTGCTCAATTCATGCAACACTGACTTCCTTACTTTTAGCTGGGAAAACTTAATCCATACCTTCTGCTAGGCAAGTGTGTGTTTTTTTGAGTTGTGAAATGAGACAAGGCTAAGGTCAGAGGTCAAGCAAAATTTAGTACGTAAAGGTTAACTTGCCTCTCTCCACCAAACTCTCAAAGCTGTAGCTGACTATCACTTTAATTAGTTAAGCACTATGGGAATCTCAAATTCGAACAAGTTTTCATTTTTACAGCTTCTAAGAGCTCTGATGGACAGCTGTATTGGACTTCGCTGTAATTTTAAGAGATTACTACTTCAGCACCTTTATAGCCTGCTTGACAGAAGCCAACTTGGCCTTCTGGTCCATCCGAGTTACAATTTACACACCAAGCTTCGATTGTGCCAACAGAAAAGGGAGAGCACTTTTACTTCTGCCAGTTTTTAAGAGGCAAATAAACTCTTCAACCACACTAAGTTATTACTGGCATACAAAAACTTTACATAAATAATTCCTACCAAAAGATGAAATCTACTAACAACCCTATCAAAGGATGTTCTCTTTATCAAGGCAAAAAAGCAGGGCAAGGACAGCACAAGCTTCTAATGCAAACATTTCCACTACTTTCTGATTCAGGCTAGGAACCCAAATTTGGAATTTAAAAAAAGTTGCATTCACCCTGTCAAATAAGTTTTGGGATTCTCTACTGTTCTATTAAGAGACCTATTAAAGCAATGCTTTAAATTATTCCTGTGCACCAGCCCTTCCTTTCCCAGAACAGCCTGCCTCTGGAGAACTTTCTTGGTTGCTCCAGTTCCAAGCAACACTACAAGATAGAAAGACAAGCTCCTCATTTTGTAATATGGAACTTTAATCGGAATAGTTATAAGGAAGTTGAGCAATTTCATATAAGGGATCAGGAGTCAATAATAGCTTTCAGAAAACCCAATTAATCTTTACCCTACAAAAACAGTTTACATAACTAAGTTTATATAAACTGTTCATTTTAAACTGATTCATTACTAAAACAACAACAAATTCAGAAATCTAAAACTCCACTTAAAACCAAAGCATTAACTATCAACTAGTTACTACCTACCTAGAAAGAGTAAAACTCACAAATTCTGCAGAAAAGAGGTAGAGGGCAGGCACTTCTTGGTCAAGCTTCATTTTTATCATGGTAGTTTTCTCTGCTGCATTAACCGGTATAAAATCAGAGCTACTCTACTCCAAAAGCAAGATCAGTTTTCCTTTCACAATTTTTTCAGTTTTAGGATTTTGAACGTATCACATAATTTGTTGGTCTGAGAACAACCAGGATAAAATAGTCCTGTCATCCTAAACCTCCTGGACTGTGCTGAGCAAGTTCTTTTGTATTTGTTTAAAGTATGAAGGAACCAGTATGCACTAATTTTACTGCTGGATAAAATGCACATTTCCACTCTCTTTTCATGCTGATTGATACAAGGTTTTAAGTCCCTATCAGAGTAGCTTTTCCAGCTTCTACCATATAGCAAGCAAAAAGTTCAACTGACAGACCACATACATATCAGTTTTCAAACAAGAATAAAGGTCTAGAATCACTTTAAAAGGATCACTATTGATGACACTGTTTTACATAATCAGCTGACTGTTCCACACAGTCCAGCAACAGACAGGACATTATGATCCATTCATTTCAATTTGGACTCTATAGAGAGCTGAAAAACATACATAATTTCTTACAAAGCATTTCTATCACTATTTCTGTCTTAAAAGCAGTCTCTGATCCCAATTGTACCAAAAATCTACTAAACCAATGCTCCCCTCAGCAGACATGGAACTTGCATCAGACCTACATAAAGTCATTTTACCCCGATTATGTAATTAACATATTACCAACGTAAAGAAAAAGGCAGTTAGGGAACTGGCAACTTACAAGGGGAAAAGTCAACCTCCACATACTGAACCACTTTCAAACACTAACACAATTTGCACCTTCATACAAGAACTGCTCAGAAAGACGGCACTTCAGAGAGCAGTAGACTACTGCTACAACAATTCAGAAGAGTCAGAACTGGCACGGTTTGCCCACACCAGCTGTAGGAGAGGATGAACAGAAGGAACCTTTTAATTTGGATCAGAAGACCTCAGAGGGATTAAAAAACAGTGTCATTGATTTTTCTGTCTTCCACATTTGAACACAATCCAGTTCTACATCCCTCCTACTACAGAACAAAAAAAAGTCAGCAGGCTGGTAAGTATAGTTATGGCATCACCATCATCTAGAAATACTTTGGTTCATAAAACAGAGGTTTTAATCATTCTTGAGTTTGTGCTGGATGTAAAAATCCAATGGCGATATCAGTAGTGGTATTTGAGGTCTGCTTTTATCACCAGATCTATCGCAGCCATCTCAATAGTAGTTATTTCCTTACCCTCTGCCCTTGCCAAGAAGATGAAAACGTTCTTTAAAATGGTCCATATACCGGAATTAAAAGGAGCCACAACTATTTAAATCAAGTGCAACTTCACCAGTATCCTCAAGTCAGTAGGAATGAGGGGCTTAAGGACCTGCATCTCTCTTCCTACTTGAACACTGGGTCCTGTTGATAGGCTAATGCTGTCTGCTGCTTAAAGTTGTCTGCACAAGCTTTTCTCCTTAAAAATCAAAGTAGCACGAGTACCAATGAGTTTCTGGTTGGGAGGAATGGGAAAAGAGAAAGTACTTTTTTTTCTTGAATTAAGTTCTTGACAGCTACAGGTGAGGTTCTAGTTTCAACAACGCTAACTCTCATTCATCCCTGCCCCCCACCTCCCCAAGACTGCAGAAACTCATCTCCAAGTCTGCCAATGCTCACTTCACTGAGCATTGGCAGACTTGCATTCTCAAGGCTTGTAGCAGAGCCGGGCTAGTAACGCTTCGTTTACCTGCACACAGCCCACAGACAATCCAGAACACAGACCCACATTGTAACAGTTTCGTTCAGCTGCCGCAAAAAGCTCCCAAGGAGGGAGGACGCAACACTACCGCTGCCTGGGCAGGCAAGGCGAGGGGAGGAGAGCCGGGGTACGCGGGGCACCAGACAGGGGCGCTCCCCCGCCCCTGCTCGCAGCAAATGCCAGGAGCGCCCGGAAAAGCCCCCCGAAAAGCCCCCCGGGGGCCCTCGGCCAGCTCAGGGGCGACAAGTGCGAAGCCTCCCCTTCCCCCACAGGCGCAGCCCCAGCACCAGGAGGAGCCCGGAGTGCCGGCGAGGCCGCCGGACTTCCCTCCAGGGCGCCGCCCCGCCGGGCCGGGACCACCCCCGAGCAGGACGGGGCGACCGATAACGTTATCAGCAAGGCCGGGGGCGCGGGCAGCTGTCTGCCGGGCCCTGGCTGGGGAGGAAGCGCGGCGGGGCCCGGCCCAGCGGGAGGGGAGAGGGAAGGAGAGGTCGCGTACCCGCGAGTCCCCGCACAGCAGCAGCTCCGGGTAGCTGAACTCCACGCAGCCCTCCTCGGTGGGGTCCTTCAGCACCACCTCCAGGCGGACCGTCTGGCGGAGCGGGAGCGCCTCCTGCGGCGGCGGCGGCTCCTGCCGGCTGCTCTGGCGCGGCGGCGGCGGTAGCTGCGGCGGCGGCGGCAGCGGCGGCGGCTCGGGCCGGGGGGGCTCCCGCTGCGGCTGCTGTTCGGCCCGGCCGGTCTCGCGGGGCGGCTCTAGGCGGACGGCGCTCTCGCGGGGCGGCGGCGGCGGCTCCGGCCGGGAGAGCTCGTGTGGCGGCTCCGGCGGCGCCAACAGCGGCGCCTCGCGGCCCGCCGGCGGCGGCTCCGGCTCGCGGCCCCCCGGCTCCCGCTCCAGCGCCGGGCTCTCGCCCTCGCGGCGCCTCACGGGTGACAGGCTAATGAACGGCACCCGGCGCGGCTCCGCCATCCTCCGCCGCCCCCCCCCACCCCCCGCCCGCCGTTCGCCGGCCCCCGCCTCACGCGTTCGGTGACACCGCTCTCTGCGCTCCCTCCCACCGGCGGCGGCTCCTCCTCCTCCTCCTCCTCCTCCTTCTCCCCTCCCCCCCCCTCCGCCGCCCGGTCGGAGCTGCCCCCTACGTTCTCCTCGCCGCCTCCACCCCCGCCATCTTGGCGCCCCCCCACATAAATAGAAGCAGGCCCGCAGGCCGCGCAGGCGCACCACGGACGGCGACACCGGCGCACCGCCCCGCGTCGCTGTTGTTATTGCTCAGCTTCCCCGCGACGTCAGCGCGGCCGCCGACGCCTACACGCTGCGGCCGCCGACGCCCGCCCCCAGTTGCCTTGGCGATGTGCACGCTGCCTGCCGTCGGCGCTTTAAAGGGCCCGCGGCCCACCCGACCGCTCGCCACCCTCCCGGCCGCCCCGAGCCGCACTGGATGTCCCCACCCGCCGGCACATCGGCGCGGCGCAATGGCGTCCGCACCGCCGCTGCTTCCCCTGACCGCTCCACCTCGCGGCTGCCCGAGGGTGGCCGTGGCGCCGGGAGAGCGGCCTCGGCGGGGATCCCCCACCTCCCCTGAGGCGCTGCGCGGACCCGCTGAAGCGGGGAGGGGCAGCCTCGGCCCGAGCTGCTTCGTGCTGACCGGACGGCGGGAGTCCTCGGTGGGACCGGGGCTGCCTCCGCCGCCGGCAGCGGGTGTTGACGGGGCTGTACAACGCTCGTCCTTTCGCGGCAGCGTGGGATGGCTGCCGGGCCCGCGGGCCTGCTTAGAGAAAGGTGATTTGAGGCCTCTTGGATTCAGCAGCTGTAGGTCAGTCACCAGAAGAAAAACACCTTTAAATCCTAAACACGATCGAGAGTTCAGTTGCGGGGGAGACCGACCGTTTCCAGGCTGCATGGGCGACGGTATGAACGCGTCTTGTCTCAATGGCATCAACACACACCGTATGAAGCGCTGCTGGATCACATGAGAAAATCAGGATTTGATAAAATTGCTCCGTAAAGGGTTGAGTCCAGCCTGCTCCTGCAGAACAGCAGGCACTGCTCTGGCCACCAACCTGCCCTCTGAGGAAGGGTAGCCTGCTCTGCGGCCATGCTTGGGCTTGTAGGATAGTCGTTCTGGCTGCAGTGAGCTGCTGTGGATTGGTGAGGAAGAGTTGGCCTCTACACGGGACAACACAAGGAAGGCAGGCTTTGAGCAGCAGAGACGTCCTTCGTGAGCAAGAGCTGCCTGCAAACGATGTAGTCTGTCACCACCTACTTCGACAGACTGATGGCTCGTATTTCCAGATGGAGGTGTGCCACCAAGGCACTGCTAAGTTGCAGGAAGCTATGAACATCTTCATGTGCATTGTATTCTTCAACTTCATTGGAGCAGAGAGAAAGGCATTACCATTTTTTGCTCTTTTTTAGCCTCAGAAACACTAGGTAGGAGGGGTTTTGTTCTCTTTTTAAAAATGCACTCATGTTATGCAAAGCAAACATAGTTTACATATGTATATTATTTTGGATAATTATAGCAGACCATTCTGTGCAGCACATTACTCCACTTTCAAAACTGCATTCATCAAAGTGCTTGATGTTTTCCTCTCATTGCATATGAAGTCTTTTGACTTGACTGCTTACTTTCACCTAGGCTCCAGAGAAGATCCACGACACTAGAACGGTGTTATTGAAAGTTATGATTTCACTAACAGGGAATGGAGGACATTCCGGAATACAGCTTGCAGCAGGAAGTCAGTGGAATGACTGACCTGATCTGAGAAACGTAGGCTGTCTCCTTTTTGAAGCTTGAAAGTCTTTGTTGAGCTTTATAGTAAAAGGAACTTGTTTTATCTTAAAATCTTGCATGTTCTAGTATGACTACCAAGCTCAGTAGAGGTATTCATCAAATATATTTTTACTTTTAGCGTCATTATTATGATGTCATTATTTATGTCATTTATGTATAATATTATTATGTCATTATTTAGCGTCATTACTAATTTTATTAAATTAATTTGAAATCCCACTTGTTCTTCAGTTGAGAATTCCATACAGCTATCTGATGATGCACTTAATAGCAATGTATTTCTGGATTCAAACTGAGTATCGCTAAGCTCCAGACCTGCAGATCCTGCCAGGGAGATTCTAGTTCTCATCAGTTTCTATGATGTAGCCTATGTCATTAAACCTTGTGATGGTAGGAAAAGGCCTTTCCTCAGCAAAAGCGTAATTTATTGCTCAGCAAACAAGAGTCTTACGTGGAAATCATGGGCTCTTCTGCGGCTCTGCTGAATGCTTGTTTTCAGTTACCAGATGGGAGACTAAACATTGAAATAATAACAGGAATACAACAATTTATGTTCACAGGTAGTACTTGGACATATCCTTGGAAAGGGGTGAAGATAAGCTGAGCATTTTAAGTATCCAACCTAAAGCTGAGTTCTGTCTTTAAGTCCTCTAAGATACTGTATTCAGAAGTTATGAATGTAGGACAGGTACTCCACAAGAAAATGAGTTTTGCAACTATCTGAATTCAGTACTGTAAATTATCTTGGTTGTAGTGTAGATATACCTGGAAGCACATCCTGGTCAGATTTTTAACACATTTTTAAGTAGGAAAAAAATACGCTGGATAGGAATAAGTCATCTGACCCATGATAGGGTTACAGAGAAAAACAGAAGTAGTTCTTGGAAATAGTTTTAGGTAGCCATTCGTTCTAAGATTGCAGCCTTTCACATCTAAGGTTTTTGTAGATATTTGCTAGTTTCTTTGTATATCCCCTTTTCCTGTCTCTCTGGGAGTTAATTAGACAAATAAACCCTCATATTTATATGTTATCTAACCTCTGAGCATCTTGGAGCACACATCTTTTTTTTATGAGGCTCAACATTTGTTTATGCAACTAGACAAACAGTAGTTCTGGATCTTTGAATTTAAAGGGAAGTTACTAAAGACAGCTTGCTCTAGATCTGTATATCTGAACTAAATCAGAAAGAAACTTGGCAGCAGATCCAAGCATAGCAGTTACTGGAATATATTATCATTACATTTGGTGTAAGATACTGGAAGTACTCAGGAAAGACTCCCAAGAAACAAACCAAATCCTCTAATTCTTAAGGTCTCCAGGAATTTAGTTTTGAATAGAAGAGTTCCGGGCTCGTGCCATATCAAACAGTTTCAAGAGGAGTTAGATTTGTATTTTTTTCATAATTGTTTTTCTGTTGTGCTACCTGTTTTGTTCTTTGACATTAAGCTCAGTCTCAGGTATTGTTTGTACATAGTATAATATGCTGCACTTGTCAGTGGAGCACAAAATAAAAAAAAAAAATTAAAAAGTAATTAGATATGTTTTGCCAACTATTTTGCTTTCTCTCAGGATATGACCATGCTAAAATAGTCCAACACAGAATACAGATTCCTTCGTTTTGTATGTTATCTGAAGGACACTTAATAATCTTGAAAGAGGCACATTAAGAGTTTAAAAAAAAATGTAACAACTGCAGAAAGAGAGTAACTTTAAGGTGAATTTGAAGCTGCTTTTTATTTCATTGTTGAAAGCCAGTATGAACAGATCATACAAAGTGGATTCTCAGAACTACAGGTGCTACAGCCACATCGGTGAGTGGAAGTTTCTTGACCTGGCTTTGTTTCAAATACAGAAAACGATGGAGACAGCCCAGTAAGCCAACAGAGGCTTCTGCCTTGGTGCAGGTGGGATCCTCCTGCTCTTCCTTGGGAAGACTTTTCTGCCCGGGAGACAAACTTCTAGCACTCTCTCTTCCTTTTAGGCTGTTAGTGTTCATTGTGTTAGTCTCGGAGCTGTACCCTACTTCATTACAGACCAGTGCTAGCTGCTCTCCTAGGCTGAATGGAAGCTGCTGTTCTGCATGTATGGCTTCCTCCAGGCTGGATGCCTCACAGCAGTAGGCCCAGGGTCCCATCAAAAGGCAGAGCTGTCCTTAGATCAGTTGTGTCTATCTCCAGGGAGTTTGCTTCTGTTTCAAAGGCTGAATACTTTACTTCCATGAGCGGTGAGGCTGTTGCCCTTGGATGGGAATGTAGGGGAAAACATGTTCTCTTATATCAATGATAAGTTTCCCCACTCAAGCTTAGGTTGGCATGGGATGGCAGTTTGTCCTCTGCTTCGATTAAGGTGAGCACTGCGACCTACACTGAGGTAGGAGCTATATTGCTAGTCAGTTCATGCCTGTGCCAGTTAGATCTCAACCACTCAAAAGTCTCCAAGAGATGCTTCTACCAGGTTTGGGCTTTGGGGTTTTTTTTGGTGAGAATATCATAATTTTCTATGGGTTGCTTCCTCACTGTATCTGCTGGTATCTTGGTTTCTTATGGTCCAGCCAGGCACTTGTTGATCCTCATGGTCCTTTCACTGAAACTGCTGCCATAGCATCTGCAACTTTCATTGCTGTGTCCGGAGATGATACAGCTGCAGGTAGGATGGTGTTTGTGGAGCTTTTACTGGAACTGCTGCTGCATCACAAGAATCCACTGCACCAACAGTGTGGCTGGCATTGCTGGTTTTCTATTTAATGGGGCTCTCTGAATTCAAGTATGCTTTTTTTTGAACTTGGCTTCCCTCCTACAGTTTTACTAAGTTGCTTCCTGCCAGATCCAGAATCGAGGAATAACAAAACACCTCTCTTTCTCCAAACCAAGCACCAATGCCCTGCAAACCATTCTGAAAAATAATGTCTTTTATCTAGAGGATCCTTCTCCTTTTTAAAAAAATGTTTAATTCTTGTAATTAAAAATACTGTTTCCTGCAGAACATACCTCTGGCTTTCTCTCCTCAGGCACATGTACTTAGAGTTGTTACCAGCTGCTCTGCCACATCCTTAAAAAGTCCTAAGTACCCTCTTCAGTGAAGTAAACAGTGGTTTAGAAGGGCTGTAGACAGGTAGAGAAATGCCAGATGTTGGGACTGGAAAAAGTGCATTATCTTCAGGTAATTAGGATATACTTTACCAGGGCAGTAATACTCATTTATCGCCATTTCAAGGCAGAGGAACCATGACTGTGAACTTTATCTCATGTGTTGGTATATTGCTTCTGGGGAACTGGTCAAACCTTACTTCTTGGAGAATGAAAGTTTGAGCCTAGGAGACACTGGATTCATTTCAAGAACTTCAAGACAAGCTTTCAACAAACCTGATGAAAAATTCAAGATTTCAATGACCATAGGAAGTTTTAGGAGTAGCAACAAATTTTATGTAAAAGGTAGTTACTGCTCCTGTAACTGGAAAGATTTTTAGAAGTGGATTTAGGTGCATCTTTTGTCCACTTCCTGAAACAAGGAATGGTCTTCCAATGCCATGTTGAATGCCAGGACAGCGTAAATGGCAGTACTAGGTATCTAGGAGGTAGCTGACGAAAAGAAAATGTTGGCTTTTATCTTACGTTAAAAATGAAGCTAGAAACTAGGGCAAGTCTTCATGTCAGAAAAGTAAAGGGATTTACAGGACTCCATGTGTCATGGCAGTGTGAGTTCCTCAACCAAAGATGGGGTATTTTTTACCTATCATCCGCCCTGTTCATGTGCAATTTCTCAATGGGGCCTTCAAAAATGACGCAACTTCTGTAGGACTAGTGATTTTTATGATCTACAGAATATTGTAACATTCTTTAAGCTAATAAATAGAATAAGATTATTAACTTAAAGGAACCTCAGAGAAAATGGAAAGCTTCAAATGCTACATTTCCAGTAGCAGATTAGGAAGAAAAAGGGATGCGAGAAAATGGAAAGAACTGCATCTTGGCCAAGGAATAGCAAGCTGCTGGAAGAAGTTGCTGTTGGGAACAGCGTTTCATCCTGGAGAGGAGGTGAGATATTAAGACGTTAAACATCAGCTCTTAAGTGGGTGCATTTACCAAGCAGAACATGGATAATTTGTTCCCTGAGATAATGGTAGCAAAGTAAATTGTAACTATCAAGATAAGAACACTTTCCTAGTTACAGCTTATTTTTTACTTAATTTTTAATACTTGCTTCTGCATCCAGTGTCAAGATTTCTTGCTGGAGCAAGCATGCAACTTTCATCTTTAAGCTTTCCTAATGTTAAGGGTGAACTCAGTTGAGGCTGACAAATAAGATGTAAACTTCTCCAGTAGTAATGATTGTAGGTGAAGTGGTGTGTGGACTCCATGTCTTAACTGAAATTAATTTGGGAATGTCAGCATCTGAGAGGTTTTCTCTGTCAAGCAGTGAAGATTGAAGTCAAAAATCACTAGGAAATTCCTCCTTGCAGGTGTACCCTTTACTTTTCTAAGGAGGAGGAAGAAACAGAGGCAAAAAACTGGATACATTCTAAGTGGTCACAAGAAAATTAAAACCACCGAATTACCAAAAATAAAATAACCTTTTAGCTAAAACCCTGGAATTTTCTTGTAAATATAACAAATATCAAGAAGTGGCACATGGGAAATAAACACAAAAGAAATTTTGTAGAGGAGTACAGGGTAACATGAAAAATAAAAAGCTTTTTTCATTAAAAATACAAATGTATAGAAAGGGAGCAGAATTCAATGCACTGGTGAAGAAACTTAAACTGAGGAGCATCTGCCTGTCACGTGTTGATTGTGACTAACAATGTCACTCAAACCGTACTTAAGCTGAGTTTAAAATTGAAGAGGAGCTGCCTTTGGAAGGAATAGATTTCATTAATAGTAGCTCTTTTATGATTCACAGCTGCCCATTTGAGAGTGTAAAAACACCTAGATATTTACAGAGATTGAGAGGGATTATGTGCTCTGGGGTGTTGTCCCTCACTTTTTTCCTCATTTGCACCATTTCTTTCAAGATGCTTGCAGGATGGGATGCTTATCTCCGCTAAAAAGCCTGTTCTATCAGGCTGGAGGCATCCCTGAGGGCAGCTGAAGATTACCAGCCTGTCTAAAACTTTGGAGTCAGGTTATTGTCTTATCTCTGTATTGTTGTCTGCTGGTTTTATTCTTCCAATAGTAATTAAAAACGCACAAGAATATATGAGTCACAATTTCAAGTAGCTACCCCACCCACCTGTAACACGAGTAAGAAAGGTTGGCCCTGTTGGGAGTTCTCAGCTTGGATGACAATTTCTACACTAAAAGCAGTAGTAATGCTGTTTAATGAGGTAAAAGGGTCTGGAAGTAATTCTCAGCAATACAGAGCTAATGTGCCATAGATCTGCTCTTGCTGAGGGTTTCTCTTGTGAGTGCTGACCGAGGACAAGACAAACACTGTCTCAGTGCCCATGAAAATGGAGCCAGTCAGACTGCTGGCCAGACTAGCCTCGGTCACTCAACGCTGTGGTATTTTCTGGTTTTTAGTGAAATACAAATATTTTAATAATTATAAAAAATTATTTCATTTGTTAAATACTGTAATATATTAAAAATGAATATAGTTACTGTTCAGGAAACAACCGTCAAGCAATGTTCACCCTCCCATTTTTTGAGAATTACATATAATACACCTCAGATTGCAAAGCAACCTTCTAGGAATCATAAAGACATACAATGTAATATTTGGCTGTGACCTTGGAGGAATTTCCTTTATTTTTTTTCTCTAGTTTCTCCTTCGGCTTTCAGATGGATTTTACAAAAAATCCAATTTCCTAACCAGTTTTTTTTTTAATGCCTCTCAGCACTTCGGAAACTGCTTTTACTTACGTAAAGTTCTACATCCAAGTAAGTGCACTTTATCACAGACAGCTGAGGGTGATTGCATAAACAAATTACCACATTTTTAACATTCATACAAGCTTACGATCAGAATAGTCAGAAGCATACTTTGCATGTGCAGTTCAGCATTTTCATACTTCCATGACTTTATTTCCAAGCCAAATTGCCTTCAAAAACCAAAGCACATATTCATCACCGAGAATTAACTACATACCGAGCTTGCAGATTCAACACAAAGCTGCTTTTGAGTTGCCACAGCATTAAAAATAGCATCTGAAAAATTACTTATGAAAAAACATTTTCCATACATAAATAATTTAAATAGACAAATGGAATTTTATTAAACTGTTTTCTTACCACCTGAAGTTGTATTTTGAGATGTATGAAATTTAAAGATTTTTTGATAATATTAAAACCAGTGTAGAATAGCAGCAATAGGAGTGACAATTTTAAGAACAGTGGATGCTACATATCAGAAATGCTTGTGAAAACAAGCTACATTTTCTGTATGACCGCTGTGTTGCAAATGTAATTTTCCTGGCCTTAAAAGAATTCCCCTTTACATTGTTAAGTAATTGTACAGTCAGATTTAACTTATATTGAGTACTTATCTGAATACTTCCTCACCGTTTTAAGAGACCAAGTTATTTCTTAGTGTCGTGCTGACTTCTAGTCCTCCATAGGACTTAGCATATTTTATAAATCTGACCAAATCTCGCCTGTGAAGCAGAACAAAGCAAGTAATGCTCAGAGGTGGGGCGAGGGGAGGAGGAGGTATGTGGGAAACGGCAGTACTTTGGCAGTGCTTCATGGTAGTCCTGTAAGGCCAATCAAGTTATTAGATAGATGGGAAGGGAAAACACTCGGCAGGGAAGGAGAATGTGCAGAAATGAAAAGTGGACACAGCGACAGAACCTGTTTGGGGATAACTAGCTAAACTGAGTGGGAAGTCTTGTAAAGCTTGCCTCAGAAATTACTTTGCTGTGACCTGAAAATAGCTCTTCTGCCTTTAAATGGTGGGGGAAGCCACCATTGTTTTACATAAATAAGTAACTTTCCAGTTTGTTCAGTGATGACTAAGTTCAGCACATGTGGCATCATGAGTAAGTCAGGCAAAAGTAAGATAGAACTTGCAGAATACCAGTATTATGATATCCATCAGTATTGGGAACATACCAGGCAGTTTAAGACCTGATTTAGCAGTTTTTGCAATTTAATTTTTCTAAAATTTTCTTAGACACTGCTATCACACATGGATTGATATTCAAGAGATACATTTACTTCATGTAACTGGAATTAATTCACCAGCTCTGCAAAGTAAGACATTGTGTTTTGTCACATAATGGCTACCCATATAATGGTCTCACCCACTGATGTGAGGCAAGAAAAAGATTACCGGTAGCTTTAGAGTAGATGGGCATAATGATCCCATCACGCTTAAGGAGGACAAAATCATCAAAGAAAATTATAGCTATTACAATGCGCAATGTGACTGTGAGAATTGACGTATAGTTCTTTTCTATGTGATAGAAACCATCTCAACGTTATTGTATGTATTATTAAATTATGTTATTGTATATTATATAACTCTGCATTGTTGCGTGTGGTTTTTCATAGAACTGACCACATGGAAATTGCTCACAGTGATCAAGGAACAGATGGCGGAGTCAGGCTCATCATTCTTCCCTAGTTAAGGGCCAGCTTAAAGTGTGGTTTGAGGACTCCAGAAAAGCAATGCAATTCCAGGGTCCATGAAAGTGCCATTCAGAGACAACAGCATAGGTACTATCCCACTTTTCAGTTAGGTTTAGCTGTATCTGTGAACTGATACAAACTATCCCATAGCATATTTTCTGTCAAAATAAAATTTAAGTCCCATAAAACTTAAGTCCCAGGTTCTTGAAGATCTACTGTAAAAACATTTTAAAGATCATTACTTATTTGATTGCATTCATTATTTTAAATTCTCTTAAAGAATTAGTAAGAATAATATAATGTGGAGCAATTAAGCACAATAAAATGTGTAAGTATGAATTGAAACAGAAGTTCTCTTTTTATTTGAAGAATACATTGTGTCTTCTCAAAAGTCACAGCTCTTACTAAATATAGATTTTTATTTTTAAATCTATAAATAGATGCTAGTGTAATTCATCAATTAAGCAAGACCTATAAGGAATTTAGGAACTGTCCATTGCCCAGAGATGTGAAATGCCTCCTTTATTTGTTCCAAGTGAAAGTCTAAACTCTACAAAGTCAAAAGTAAGCTTTTGGTGTGTGGCTTCTAAATGTGTTTACAGGGCAAAGAAAAGTTGTTTCAAATTCTGCAAGCAGCCTTGAATAACTGGAGTCCATCAATCTTTCTGGGACGCTGTAAGGTTCATCTAATAAAGAATGAATGGGAGCTATTAGCTCCCGTGTCATGGATCTTTTACAAGTTTAGCTGAATACAATGGTATTGCAGTTATACAAATGCAATACTTAAATTTTAATGTCATATATCTAATTTAATATAATAGCGTAATACAGTATCCATAAGGTACACGTTAAGTTGAGAATGACAAATGATAAAAAGTAGACATCAGTCATCATTCATAGAATGTTTTGGGGGTTTACTTTAGTAAGGTCCTGGAAGGATGGAAAGTCCAACATATCCCTTGATGATGCAGGTAAGACAGCACTAATAAAATGCTGCAGAGAAACAGACTAGTAATTAGCGAGGGTAAGATAGTCACACAGAGTGATCTGCATAAGCTGGAAAACTGAGCCCATTCAAACAGAGTGTATTTTTTGTAGAGCTAAAGGTAGGTTGTCTCTTCTGAATGATAGACTGTATCCTGGAAAATTCCAGTTCTGGAAAAATCCTAGATGTCATGTCACAGTCGAGAAGCAATTTAATGCAAGCTCCCCCTGTGATAATATGGCAAAAAGTGTAACCAAGGTGGTAGGGAATTAAAATAAAATAGGGTTAGAAAATAGGTTTGTGAATTTGTAGCAAGTTGTAACTATAAGAACATTATGCACCAGCAATGTTGCTCGAGAACCCACTTAACCCTTCCCATCTTGATTTAATTATCAAGGAGTTAAGTGTAACATTGTGATCATGGTATTATGTTTGGTTCTAATAACAAGTAGCTAGAAAGAAGGAACACCTTGGTCAGTTCTACGGTCTGGTGGGTAGGTAATTATTCATTCTATAGTCTTGTCTTAAAACAAAGGACTGTGGGGTGAATGATTGCATATTGGACCGACAGCCCGTGAAGGTCTATTTAGTGCTGCCAAGCTTAAGTGACCTTTGTAGGAAAGGTAATTCCGGCAGGGGGAGATCGCGACCACCGACTCAGAGACCACCCACTCAAGAAACCTCCGACTCAAAAGATTAAGGAAGTAAAATCTCAAGAAATTATAGTGAGCATGTGTGGTCATTTACATGTGAGGCGAGGAATATTTAACCAATCATTGTATGGAAACTTGATGAATATGTATTAATATTGCCTATAAATGTTTGATTTTTGAACTGATCAAGCAAACATGATTTAGGAGGAGCTATCCCCCGTGTTCCCGGCGCCGTGAATAAAGAATGCCTGTCTTTTAACATTACATTGGTGTTACGAGGCTTATTTCCAATTTCGGTGACAAAAGGGTGAATATACTCTTTGAGTACACATGGAGGAGAATAGTAAGCAGCAGTATGGAGGAGCATATTCCAATGTCACATACAGTGATAAATTACACCCAGTGCTACATGGCCATGCTTTAAAAAAAAACATGTTGAGAAACTGATTGCCAGTTTTCCAGCCTGGAAAATATCCTTACAAGGGATTAAGATCTTTATTAGAGAGGTGACTTGCTTGCAGTTTATGCACACCTAAAGTTGAAAAAAAACTCCAAAAAAACAAACCAAAACAAAGAATGGTAGGCTTTAACAACCAACAGCAAAAATGAACACTGGAAGAATCAAATATTAGAAAACAAGGCCAAACAACCTGAATTTAGAATTAAGGTACAATTTCTAAAAGAGCAAAGGCAACTTAACCATTTGAACAAATTGCAAAGTAAAACTATGGATTTTTCATTATCCACCTTCAAATTAAGACTCTCAAGTTTTTCTGGCAAATATTTTTATGGAAAGCCAAGTTAGTTATTGGATTCAACACAAATATTAGCCAATGAAATCTACCATCTTGCACTATGTAGAGTCAGGCCAGATTATCTAGTAGCCCATTAATGACTTGATTTAATGGTTACTGGTGACACTTTCATGCAGTTATCTACTTAATCAGTGATCATATGAATAGATGAAATGGAGAAAATGAAGACTGGAAATGAAACTCAAAAAAGAGTGACTGGAAATTGCTTCTGGAGATAATTTGGTTAAATTTGGGAAATTTTATCAGGGAATATTATATTAACTATTAAATTTAAAATATTAAAATCAGAGAAAAATTGGTTAAAGAGTAAACCAAGGGCAAAACCCAGATGTGTTCCTCAATGTATGTATAGCTCCCATATAGTGAAACTAGATGTAGCAACAGCTTTATATGTAATTGTTTGTGTCTTACTAGCTAATGGCCAAGTTCCTTATTCAGCCTTAGACAACTTTTTTATGAACATCAATGAGCAATCTTCAAGCTGAGGCAACCACATAAACCTAAATGCCTGCTACAGTCCACAGAGTTGGAACATGACATGACTTTTCCTTCACAATGAACTTGCCCCCTCCAGTTTAGTACATTACTTGGCTCCAGCTGTTACCATGCTTAGAAATCATATGCTGGATTCCAGAATTAATCCAGGAGGGTTGCTGCTATATTGGATCAGTTCAGATGCTGGCCAAAGCAGATGTTATCCTGGAACTCACTTGCAGCAACAGAGAGGATAAATGTCCTCCCCTGCAGTGTAATCCACTTAGATGTTATTGGTGTAATTGTTGTTCAGGTATTACCAGGTTTAATTAAAGGTCATCTTCCTTTATCTATCAGGAAAGGGTCAGCGCCCAACTAAAAGCAGTTACACGCTGCTTCAGGTTTGGCTTTCTCTACTGGTCACTATAAATGATATGATTGCTAGCACAGTCCTTCTGTGCATCCTCTCTATCTTATTTTCCAGATTCAGATGCTTATCAGAGTATAAGAAATAACTGTTATTTTCCATACTCTTCCTTGAAATTCTAATGATGCAGCAATTTATTTCTGCCTTAGTCTCTCTTCCACTACATTATCTGAAATGCCACTGTTTCAATTTTATATTCACTTACTCCTGACCCAATAAACTTACCTATTTCCCTGACTCTGCACATGCATTCTTCAATGCCTGCTTGTTCTGCATAGGTCACTTTTATCATTGTTTTTCTCCACATCTACCTTCACTCCTAGCTGTCCTAATTAGAGTACGTTGACTCCTTAAATTTCCACAATTCAGGGAAATATGGAAATGGGAAGGGATAAAATTTTGTTAACCTTACCTGAGAAACAGCTTTAGAAATTCTTTGTTAACTTCCCTCTCTGTATCAGCGAAGGCAACTCCTATTCACACCTCTGTTCTTTGAGTATGATCTCAGATGAAACAACAGAAGGTGTTCTTAGAACATATTTCTAAGGTAAAATAAACACCAATATTTTCAGCTCTTTTCTTGTTCTGCATTTTAATAGTACCTACATATCAGTGCCATTACCAAGACCCTAAATGCTAGGATAATATGTAATATATCTTTTATTTCA
This sequence comes from Phaethon aethereus, assembly GCF_964289735.1. Lineage (NCBI taxonomy): Eukaryota > Metazoa > Chordata > Aves > Phaethontiformes > Phaethontidae > Phaethon > Phaethon aethereus. The sequence continues at coordinate 56,513,340 of NC_138575.1, read as the reverse complement.
TCACTGCTCAAGGCAAAGCCCTGCAGGCCCCTGTTCTTTATGTCTTAAATGACAAAAGCTTTACTACCAGTCAATAAAATGCACTGTGCTAAAACACACATTATTTAGCATATCAAATATGACTTTGTGACTATAGTGAATAAAGGTGAGGTTTTCAAAGACTTCTTCACTGGTCACAGACAGAGAATTTAAAATCAGTCCCCAAGCCCTTATACTGCAATGCGATCACACTTATTTCAGAAGATTCAACCAACATGTAAAATGGTCTGCAATGGATTTAGATGCTCTTCAGCTCTCCTGCAGGTTAAGCTTCAATAAAGGGAGTAATTAGATGCATTCAACATCTGCTACAAAGCCAGCAACATGATTTTTTGAAGCTTTGTACCAAGACTCATAACTGTATTCCCGATCTGTTTCCACGTTAATTAAACTGGGAGGGAAAAGAAAAATGCCTTTTACAAGTGAAAGGTGTTTTGTAACTTCTTTCAGTGAAAATACTGCTCCTTTCACACCTCCTTTGAATGAGTGTAATGTTGCCCCTGCTGAAAGGCTCTGTTATTGTTGCTAGTATGATGGATCAGTTTTCTAGATGTAAATCCATGTAAATGCAAGTAGCCACAACTACCAATGTACTCTAGATATCTGAACGGTGGATGATAACCCCAGATTTTGCTTAAAGCAGTAAAAACACTGACATGTTACATCGCAGAAAGGTGTGTATGTTCCATATACACCCAGCCTCCCTATTTTCAGCAAATTACCATGAAATCAGGACCAAGGCCATTGGCTTGCCTTCAACTGATTACTGAACAGGCATTTAATGACCAGTCACAAATCTGCCCTCTTCCACAGCAAAATGAATATACTATTTCAACTTCTGCAGTATGAAGCAACACAGACCAACAAGACAATTCAACTGGAGATTCAATTAAGAGCTTTAATCAAAGCACAGACAGTAGAGAATACAGTATTCTGAGCTTCCCCCAAAAAGATAAAAAAATACTTCATAAGTATTTTACACATTTACAAAATGTAAATTTTCCTGTAACAAATAATATACAAATGTTTTTCACTACAAAATGTATAATACATTTCTATGTTACAACTGTTGCCTTCTTTTAGAATTATGTATTCCCTGAACTGTTCTCCTTAAAAACCAGGAGAGTATAATAAATCCAAAACTATAATAAATATACTGCTAATGAGGGTGGTAAATGCTGAAGAAATTGATTCAAAACATCCAGTTCTTTTATCCATCAGATTGCTAAACTAAATGGCTTACTCACATGAATTATATTAACATGAATAAATGTTTTGAGTGTCAAACCTCAAAGCAAGACTGAACAATACAGTCACATCTCCATGCTCTGAAAAAGACATCACGCTTTGCTACCAACATACAAAGCAAATAAGCCACTTTGGAGCTTGGCATTTTGGGTTGATTAATTCTCATCTTTAGCAATAATGGGAAGAGAGAAAACAATCCTTATAAACAAAAGTAAGAAATGAAGGTATTAGTTACTGAGATTTATCCAGAAAAGGACAGTGCTCAGATATGGTTTGTATTTTACTCCAGACAGGTAATATATATAAGTCTTTAGGTATTATTTGATACCTTAGTGCTGATTTTTGGTTGTCACCATCATATTCTACTTGCCACATTCCATCACTTGCTGAAATAGATCTGTCTCAGTCATTTAACAAATGATTCTTCTCCAGAGGCCAGAAGGCTTGCTGAAAAAATCCCCACAAAGCAGCCCAGTAACTCATGTGGAGAAATCAGGGGAACATCTGAGGAACACTTTGACTTATGGACAGTTGGAATTGCTACTAAAAAACTGAAACATTGAATGAGGAGTAGAGAGTGGTGCAACAGAAAAAGTACCAATAAAGCTTTAATAAAAAAAAAACAAACCAACTTGCTAAATGTTTTGCTATCTCACTGCACTGCACTGTTGCTCAGCTGGGCCAACCTGCTTGATTGTCTAAAGTCCTGCAAGGAAGGAGATACCCAGAATGCACAGGAGAAACCAAGACCACATCTTACAGCTACATACACAATAGTAACTGACCCTGTTCATTTTGTGTCACTGACTTAAACAGGGACTCTGTTCTCCTTGGCCCACTTTTTCATGATGCGGACAATGTATTCTACTTGAGAATTACCAGTGCTCTTCAGAAGATGCAGTACTTCCCGTAGAGTCTCTCTACAAAGGTGAAAAACCAAAGATTTAAATGAGGGTAAGACCCAGCTGATACAATAAACAACTACCCACATCCAAACTGTTTTGCAAAACGTGGTAACGTGGTTCCTAGACAGAGAGGTCCATTAATCTCCAGAGCAGGAATAGGTAAAAATGCACAGTAGATGAGATTCCAGGGAACAACAACAACAAAAAGTCTCATACACAATTGCAACAAAGGGAGAAATTAGAAAAAAATCATCAAAATATAATTAGCTTGGAGTTTAGTGTGCACATGTGTATGTATTTATATATAAATCCTTACTCTTGCAAAATAATTCCCCAGAACAAAGCAAACTTTTTTTCCCTCTTTAATGCTACTAGCTAGTCTTCAGCATGGCAACATCTAGCTTAATGCTGCCAAAGCACCTTACACATAAATACAAACAACATGGAAATGAACATTACCAATAGGATAAACTAGTATGAAGCTGCAGTTTATCAGCTACTTTACAGCAAGAACTTGTATGCGTATTGAAAAACAGGCAAGCTATGTGTATCTTACTGCATCTATGGCAGTAATTGCTAAAAGGACACTTGAAGGGTGCAGTACTTAATAAGATTACTCCAGCAGAGAAAGGAATACAAGGAAGGTGTAGAAGCCAAGATACACACCTACCAGTCATGTACGAAACAGCAACTTTGGCCAAAGGAGGATGGTCATCTGGCATCACAGCAGAATATTCACAGGGGAACAGTTCTTAAATACAGCCTCACTGCTCTCTCATTCTCCCATCCAGCGAGATGGGCCGAAAGCAAAATTATCAGTAACACAGATAATTGCCTTTAAGCTTTCACCAAGTAAGTATATTTGTCTGACATGGACAATGTCTTCAGAAAGCAAATTTTAGTGAAAACACAGTCTCATTTACTCGTTGTTTAGAAAAATTGTGTCCTTCCTACAGTGCTGGGTAAATGGTTCCTTTTCTATGAACCTTAAAATGTCATGGGACAGTTTTCCATTCTTACGCCATCAATGTGAAAGGAGGGTCTTTTCCCTCAGTTCATGAGCATACTACATTTATAACTTAGCTCTTCCTAGTATAATGACTAATGTATTTTGTTTTCCTACAGTTCATAGCATTCGCTGATAAGTTGTTCTTCACTGTATATTCTATAACTTTTGGTGTAGAAGATACACTTCAAACTGAACATTGTATATGGAACCACTGGCCAGTGTGTCTATTCTCTGGAAAATCAATAAAGAATTGGAAGAGGACACATAGTCCTAAAGCTAAGATCATGATTCTGGCTTACAGCTAACTGGAAATAGGAAAAGAGCAAAATAAATTCAGATACAACACAGAATACTCACTTTGCTTCTCGGCCAGCTAAGATCATTTGAAAGACACCCACACAAGCACCTCTCTTGCCTTCCCAGTATTCAGGATTACTGTCCAGTCTCTCCAGAACATCAAACGCTTTGGCTGAATAGTAAAACTGACGCATCTGCGCAGAAAGTGAAACATTATTCCTGACTATATGACCATCTTTCAGAAGCAAATTAAAATTTTGGAGCTGTTTTCTGAAATCAGCAGCAAGTCATAGAAGCAATATGCACTTTCCTGGTTTTCTGCAGGCAGCAAGTGACACAGAACAAGCACATTTCAGTTCTACATAGGGAAACAGGTGGTATTATAACATTACTGGTCTATGTCTTTGAACACATTACAGACAAACTGCACTGTGAACTTTATTGGTTGGCAATGATCAGCACTGTTGTTTTGATCATATACAGATAACACTAGCTTGCAGGACTTCTTTTTTATGAGGTGCTCTATCTAGTGTCGTACAGACTATACCAAAGTCCTTGATAGACTATCAACTTCAAACTAGTCCAAACATTTGAAAACAGAACCACTAGAGATGGTCACAGAGACATATTTGGATGTCTTTTGGGTTTGACTTAGAGCTACATTTTTTTCTTCACTTTTACAGTACAGTACAAAATAAGATTCAGTGACTCTATAATCCAAAATTTTCCTGAGCATAGGAAAATCCACTGTGAACCCCATCTTTTCTGCCTTAGGTTCTTTACTTGTAAATGGGAACAAAAAGCAAGCTGGTGGGCAACAGTCAATGTGACAGGAGTGACCACTGTAACTGTGGCTTTTGAAGTCAGCACAACTCATGTGGACTTTATCTATGACGGTAAGTGGTCTTCACTTGGGCAAGCCTGAATAGTAATGTTGTTTGTGGCTAGCATCTTCCCATGAGAAGCACAGCCTCCAATCCTTTGGTGGCTGGAAGCCTGCATCTGCTGAGAAAAAAGGACAGGCTGTGGGAGTCACATTTGCAAACTTTAGTCAGAAAAACACATGTACTACAGAATGAGTAATAATTCCCTTTTCTTCACATAAATGGTGATTTTAACCATAGGTGACTGGCAAGCACTTAAATGGATGGGAATAAGATAGTGAATATAAACAGTACCAGATATGTCAGCTAAAAAGAAAAAATTGCATACCGATCTCTCCAAACTGGCATCTGATCTAGTTCCATTAAGGAGATACTAATTTAATGTCCTCCTTCTATCTGACATAAAAGCAGGAAATGCTTCACCCCAAGTCATGTGCTGTTCACGGTATGGATAAGATGGGCTATTGCATGAAAAGCAGCAAGAAATTAGCCAGAAGTCCTGCATCCCAGCTTCCTCACTGAACAACTTCTATCAACATAGCAACGAGGCATCCAGCTACACCTAGTCACAGGACACTTGTTGACCTTGCTTCATCCATGTTCATTCAGCATTCTGTTGAGTGAAGACTGGTGCAACTGCCTTCTTAAGTTACAGCTATGGTGCTGTGTGGGGACCTCCGATACAATATGATATTATAGTTCATAAAAATGGAAAATGCTACATGAACTCAAACAACATGGGCCTTGCCATTTAGTGGAAGAGGTACAAACAGCTGGTAGCGTAGAAAGACAAGCAGCTACACAGGAAAAATAGTCAGCGATAAAATGTACCTACATTTTGGGTTTGACTTAGAGCTACATTTTTGAAATGAAATTCCTTGGTCTTTGGAGCAGTCATCTATGGCCATATGTAGACACATACTTAGGCTGAAAGATTTAGTCCTTTAAGTGCAGTTTTTAAGAGCTCTAGATAAATCGAAAGTGTGGAGCTGCTTGTCCTTTAGAGTGCTATAACATTTTGAGAAGAATTTAGCCAAAGTAATCAACTGATTTAAGTGAGACTTAAAATGATCTAGAGAGAGATTTTACATGAGGTCTGATCACTGACTTGCTTTCACAAGTTGCAGCTATGGGAAACACCAGAGGCATAGTCACTTGCTTGAGCATCAGGACTTTTAGGGTGAGATGGTGGACTGAGTACTTGAAAGATGCGCAAAAGATCATTTGCTCAGTTTTAAGAGAATGCTTTTGAGATCACAAGGTAGATTTTCTGACTTTCAGTTTTGTGTTTGTTAAAATTTTGAGAACATGTTCCTTTGTCAGATGAAGGAAAACATCAAAAAAGAATGTTGCAGATAGTATGTGGACACTGCTGCTCTTTGGAGAGCCTGGCTGAACTGAGACTCATTGGGATGTTTTCCAATAGGACTCAGTTTACTGTCTTTCCTCTATGATGGCAACTTTGGTCACTGTATCTCTAATAAGCCTATACTAATAGCTGCTAGCCCTTGTGTATTCATTTGCATTAGGCTCCACTGAAGCAGCTCCATGAGCTTTACACCTATTATCTGTGTTCTTATCTTCTTCTCACATCTGCTGCCTTAAAATAATGAACGACTGTATTTGCACAATCACCAAATTACAATCTGTCTTCATATTCTATATTTAGTTAAATTAAATCTAAAGCAGTTGCTCCCCAAATAACTTCAGTCCATCTTCTGGCTCTGGGCAATACATTCTGAAAAGTGGGTGGCCTGTGTCTCACCATGACACTTTCCCAAAAAACATCCTTTTTTCCTACCACTGAGCTGCTACTCCTGTAGGTCCCAACACAGTGCAGATGGCAGAGAGGATACTGGATACAGCACCCTATTACAGTCTACTGAAATCTTGCACAGCAGTACATTGCATTGGGCAACCAATTTTTCTTTCTCCCATAGTGCCATTACAATCCTCTCAAACAAGTTTTCTTTACATGCCTCTACATCTATCCTGCAGAGGAAGCTCTCATGTTTTCTTTCCATGCTTTGCAGAACAGCAAAAACACTTGAATCGGAGCTAAGTCTCACTGTGTATAGGCACCATCTGAAGAATTAGATGTTAGGAATGTAGACAGAATTGTAATCAGCTTCTCAAGATCTCTTCACTATTAACATAGCTTTGTATAAACTAGAATTTGGAAGTGTGTCAGCAGCGTATTAGCATGGAGCATCAGAACTAGTAAACACAATCTAGAAGCTTAGTACAAGCAAGGTAGCATATATTTTAACTTGTTCTAAAATGCCCAGAGCACCTCTACTAAATTGGACATTGTCTTGTCTAGCTTGACTTTTAAAAATGATAGACAGCTTAATCTAACCTCATCTCTATAAAAGTGCCCTCTAGAAAAGGTTCAAATGAAGAACTAATATGTGTTAGTAGGGATCCTGCTGTAGGCAGTTAGGCTTACCATTTTTTCTGAGTAGTTTTAATCCTAATGACTACATGTCTCTTGGCCCCACCTGGGCAGATAGAATAGTACTTGTGGCAATTCTCTTTCCATTTCCTTAGGATTAACAAAGGAGGAGTATCTCCCATTGCCTTTATAAGCTTTAAGGAAAAAATTAACACTATCCCAGAAAAAAAATGCAGCATGAGGCTCCTTGCTGACTCTACGCTAGATTTTTTTTTTTCTTAAAGGTTTCTTGTCATTTCTATCAACAATTAATCCTTAGTAGGAGAATAAACTGTTATCATTATTGATAGCTCAAGTATGCAGTAATTTACCAACGTTTTCATCAGTGGGTTGTCTACCAAGAAGGCCTGTAGGTTAAAATACTGACTAATCCATGCCAACTCATCTACATTATTAGACATGCTGTCATTCTAAAAGAAAGTTCACTAGTGATGACAATGATGGAAAGTATCAAAAAATGGCTGGTTTTTGTACAATCACTGAATTAATGTGCCGTACACCAAGTTGTAAAGGGAAGACTCACTTTGTAGCAATCATTTGCAATGAGCTGCAATAGGTTAAAGGACTCCCCTGAGGTCTCCATCTTCAGATAGAGCTTCCAGGCCAACTGCGGTTTCTTATTCATAATATCTGCAATAACAACAAAAAGCTGGGATTGTGAAAAGAATATGCCATGAACAATACTCAGTGGCAGGTGGAATAAATGTTCCTAAATTTATTTGCTTAATGCAAATGCATGCCTCACCCTGTAAGCATGAGGTTAGGAAGGGAAACTTGTCCTTATCTTGTGCCTTACTAGTGATAACAGCCAATTAATCAGAGAATACTAACGTCAAGAGGAATAATTATGGCATTTACATCTCAATTTATATTTCACAGATACTGCAATAAGCACAACTCTCATGATTTCAGATGTGATTAAGGAATAGAATGGAAAGCATTAGAGAAGTTATTTTATGAAGGACAATGAACTGTGGTAATCCATTTATATGGTGAAATTTAGGATTATGTCTTCTTACACAGAGAAAAATTTTAATGGGCACCGCACTGTGGTACTTGGTACCCACCTCAATCTAAACATTCAGATCCCATGATTCATAACAAACCAAAAGGGGGGGAGAAGCCCCTCCAAGCATAACAAAACTTGTCATTATGTGTCTGCTAGGAAAAATGTTTCAAAATTTCTGAGATTTTGTGGTGGTTTTAAATTTGCCTATATGACTAGAATTTTTCATTGGCCTTTAACTTTAAACTCTATTGTCTGCTATACACAATTAGAAATAAAAGAATCTGAATCTTCCATCTCAGCTAGTGTAAAATTCTACTAGAGTGTTTGAACAAAGTATTCTAAAATTTTCTTTTCTGGAGATAAGAACCAATTCTGTTGAATCTGAGGTTGATATTGGTAATTCCAGACTCATTCAAATACTGGGAGAAAAGAAAATGAAATTAAGTATTCCTTTCTTTTTCAAGTCTTACCAGCTACTCACAGAGTAGCTGCCTGTTCACACATGGACCATTCTTGTGCTCTTTCAAAAGAGGGACTGCTTATAGTATCTGTGCCCACTATGCCAATACATATGTTGCAGGTAGAATGGGTGGCAATCATCAACAATAAACATGTAACACCAAATCACAGGATTTATAGACACTTCTCATTTAGGAGGCAGCAAGATATCAAATCAGATTTTTCTTTCATCAGCTCCAGATACTATACACACCTGGCAAACAGCCAGGTCAGTTTCCAAATACCAACCCATCTCTATCTAGAGAAATGGAGTACTGTGCTAATTCAATGGTTTTTTTAGTACAATAATATTAAACAAAAAATACTGTCTAGCATCCAAAAAAGATACATCTCTGGTACTTTTTCCCCTTTGGAAATATTTAATCATTGAATTGTTTATGACTCAATACCTAATCATACTCTGACATGAATGTATTATAATGCTTTGTAATTTCTACAGCAGCTTTTATCCAGAAGGATCTAATAGTAATTTACATACTTGGCACAAAAAGATAACTACATTCATCACTGAACATTTGTTTTCTACAAAGAATTCTAGCAGCTGTTTGGGAAGGAAAAATCAAAATTTTAAGACAGACATGGAAGAATACAACAGCTCTACTGAAACTTCAGCAGGAATTCAGAATGACAAAAGGCACACTCAAGAATAAATAGCAACTCATATGAAAGAGCTAGAAAATTTTTAATTGATAACATGGTGCTTATTCTACTTCTTGTATAATAAATAGCACCTTCAAAGAGTTCTGCATCCCCAGATGTATGTCAAAGAACTACTATAGCACAGAAGCAAAGGGATGAACACTGTCTACTGAACAACCATTAATTCCCCATGCAGTGGGAGTTCTCCCATAAAAAAAAATTCACATAAAACATTCACATATAAAACACTCAAACACAATCAGGTACTGCAGCTTAATGAAAAAGGAAATAAATTGGCATGTCCTAAAATAGATAGTCATTCATAGGTGTGATGTGCCTGTCTGAAAAGATCACGTTAGAGATGTTGACCACATCTGCAATATGGCATAATAATAATATGGCATAATATGGCAAAAAGTCCTCAAACATACATATTTATATTCCAAGTACAACTACTGAAAATTGTTTGATAAGAGAACATTTTTGTATTGAGACACTGTAAGGAAAACAAATTAGTCTAGGCGGTCTCAGACTTGAGTCATTAGAAAAGCCCATCTCTACACTATTTTGTACGTGGCACTGTAGCTATATCTGTACTGAGGTGTACTCTGCAATGTTTTAAAAATTGGTTCAGAAAAACTAAAAATTTGCTGTAGGATATTAAACATGGCAAAAGTTTCTGGGTTCAAGGAAAGAATGGAAATGGTTTTGGATGAAAAAACATGCTGGAGATTATAAATGACATCCCTCAGGCACAGGAGTTTGGACAACATGAAGAGTAACATGGTTGGACGAAAAAATATTGTGTATGCTTGCCTGATTCTTCTCTTCCCTTGACACCTGACATTGGCTACTCTTGGAGGTAGACAGACCCTTGGGCCTGACCCAGAATGGATGCTTTTATTTTGTGTTTTACTCTGAATATTTTAGAGTTGTAAGTCAGTCTTTTAAGACAGAAAATCTTCACTAAAGCAATTGAGTAGACAATTGAGAAAAAAAAAGGTTCACTGATTAGGACAAAGCTGTATTGATGGGACTTTTAACAGCATTGCACTGAAGCAGTAATTGCTTACTAAAGCCAGATGTACAAAAGGTGCAATAACCACCCACGCTACAACTAGTGCCATCAGCTTTTCACTTTCTTAGTCCTGAATCCACCTACAACATAAAATTCAATTAGGAAAGTGGATTGCCAAGAACTGATGCAATAGAGGAGGATCTGTATTCTGCAATGTTGAGAGTAAAGTGACTCACAGCAGCGAGTTAGCCAGCTAAGGTAAACAAAATCATTCTTTATCTTCTCACTCTGGATCAAAAGGAACACCTGCAGGAAGACAGAGTAAAAGATTATACATGCATGTACTTTTAAACAAACAGAAAGCAGACCTGCCTCATTTCAGCATGCAGATAAGGCTTAGGCCACATGAACAACTGCTCCATGAGAAGAGTTAGGGTATGCAAGTGCAGTGTAGGGGCATCTCTCTGCCGGGTAGGTGGAGGATTCAAACAGCACCATGCTTATCAAGGGACTTCTGCAGCTTCAAAACAGCAAGCTGTGCGGTGGGTGCAGCCTGCTCTGAACAAGTGCCAGTGGGCGGCCATGCAACACAAACAACACAAAGGAATACGGGGCCTGTGGGAAAAGCTATTTGGAACGTGTTTGTTTAGAAAGCAATGCAAGCAATTACATTAGCATCTTCTTGAAATACCAGAAGTTTCACATACATATGAGCCTTTCCTCCCCATACATGTTAGAGATCATTCCAGGTCAGCAATAAGCCTTTTCTAACCATTTTGGTTTCAGTAAAGTTCTGAAGCAAAACATTCATCTTTTGTATCTTGCTGTACAAATACAGGTTTACTACAGTCTACATCTAAAGGGATGCGTGGGGGGGAAGTTATACATTTTAAGACGTAGGCTGGCTTTGCTCACAGAAAAAAGCTATTTATGCCTCTCTGCAGGTGTATCCATAGCTATAGTAGGATGCTACTGGCAAAACTCAAAATACCTTTATAGGAGCTGACGTATTAATTGGAACAGTGAGTCCCACAAATTACTGACATTTTTATTGTTTAGACATTGCTGATCCCCTAATTTTGGGAGGGAGGGAAAAGGGGTAAGGGAAGCAATAAAAAGAAAGCAGCATTATCACTGTAAGTAGCACTTTATCATAGGTTTTATTTCACTATTTCCAGGGAGGTAAGCTTTTAAATAACTTAGTAAGTGCTACATGTGGAGATATTTTACAAGTTTATGAGAGACTGGGGAAGGGTGATCTTTATATGAAAGTGTCACCACAATCAAAGATCAGACATTAGGCCAGACTAATCAATTTAATTACATAATTCTGTTATTTACATGTATCAGCTACATAACACAAGTTTATATAGAACCATTTGAAGAGAACATATAAGGAAAAATGTGGATTAACAGCAGTTTACATCTTTGTGTTTCTTTGTTGCCTGGCTGCAGTTAAAGCTTACTTATAGCATTATCATTTTTATGAAGTCTCAGGAATCAGCGCAGTCTCCTAGCATAGTTTGAAAAGATACTCACCAGCATTTTCATTAAGCTAACTAAATTAAGGTAGGTGAATTGAAATATATATCCATTCTGCCTGACAGTCTTGGATATTTTTCTTAAGGAGAGATGCAATTTCGGGTCACAGAAATTAAGGGGGTAGGTGCTGGGGAAGAAAAAAAAAGAAAAAGAAGAAAACCAGGGTCTCTGTTGTCAAGAAACCTGAAGAGTTAAAAAGTTAGAAAGACAGGAAAAACAACAAAAAAACCCCAAACCAACCAAACCTATATGATTCACTTTAGATTATGTGGTTGGGGTTTTTTTCTGGCTTGTCTTTTTTCTGGTCTTGTGGAAAATGTTGCTTCCATCTTCATAATAGCTATTTGCTTTTGCATATTTTAGTTGTAATTAAGTTTCTACTGCACATAGACATAAAAAATGCTGTGTATAGAAGTTAATCTCTTCCAGCTGCATCTGGATGCTGCTGAATAAGATAGTGAGCACTTCCTCTTTTCCTCCCACATCTCCCAAAGGAAGAATTTTTTTTTTTTTTTTAAATTACAAATTTCTAGGGACACCTAGAAGCGCTTAACTATTCAGTGTCTTTTACTCAGCACACCCTAGTCAGTCTGAACAATAAGACTGCCTGGGATCCCAGACAAAGCGTAGGAAATCTGATTAAGAGGGCATTCTTTGATCAATTAGAGATAGCTGCAAGCACTCTTGTGATGCACCACAAGCAGCATGACTCCCCATATACCTCACATTACAAGATTAGCAAGATAATCTTTTCTGAATAGTGTTCACTGAGAGTTTCAGTTCCTCTAAGAAGGGGAAGATGACGTTCCACACAACCTGCTTATTTTCAACTAACATCAAGATATGGAGGGAGAAAAGGAAGAGGGCAGTATGTGGGAAATGTTTCCATTGCTGTTTTTTAAAGAAAGTAAATACATACCTCTTCAGCCTCACTAAAATTGCCCATCGCAGCTTTGGCTTGGGCGTAGTTGAAGTTAAAAGTGTCATCGTTGTAGAAGTAACTCTGGAAAATAAGCCACACAGACAAAACCCAAATACATAAACCAAAAAAACCTCCTGCCATGGTATAATAGCATAAAAAATATCCCCCCCTCAAATCTGAGTCAGACTATATCAAGACAATGGCAAGGAAAAAGAAAAGCCCACATTATGAACATAAGGCATTTATAAACAGTGGGTAGAAAATTACGGACTGGCTTTCCATCCTACATTTGTGACTACAAACACAGCTGGAACATTCCACAGTATTAACCATGAGAGATCTGGAGAATGCTCCAAGCTCAAAATTGCAGCGGCAGCTTTTGTGGGTATAATTTGCACTTTGGGCATGTGAAGACACGCTGTGCTGCCATGGTCTCTTTCACCTCCTAAGCACTTATTTCACCACTAGGGTGGTGACTCCTTAATGGCTTAAGGAGATGAACACTTTGTTTTTCAAAGACTTCTCAAGGTTCAGCAAGAGATCCTGTGGATCTGGTTATGTGACAGAGCTAGTCTGACACACTGGATCACATGATGGAGGTGGAGCTGCAGTACTGGGCAGCACAGTGCATAATAGGTCTTTCTTAAGCTCAAGCCTTGCTTACAGGCACCCTTCTCTCTATCTGAAGTGCAATGCTAAGTTTTTCTCTCTCATAATATTAGACTGGACACGCCTGGTTAACGACAGATCAGGTTGATCTAGCTGTGTCTTTTCTGAAAAGCTGCATGGGCCAAAGTAGGGAATCTAAGTACAGATTAGTCTGATGTTTGGGTTTGAGCCGAATAGCTTAGATTTGATCGTGGTCAGATGTTCAGATTGAAGTATAACTCAGACAACCAAAAGTCAGCTGAGTGTGTTCTACATTCAGCACTGGCCCACACTGCTGCAGCAGTAGACCTGGTAGAGGTAAGGTGGAACACAGTACCACAGCTACAAGCATGGATGGGATTGAGGATCCCTGCCAAGGAGAGGTTCAGTGGTTGTGAAAGAGCATGGGAAAAAAGCAGGATGGTTTATCCACATAGTTACTGTAAGAAAAGCCTTCCTGCGTGCATAACAGCAAGGTGTGTGGAAGAAGAAATGTTCTTCCCTACATAACATCTATAAAAGAAACAGAACTTGTGTAGGAAGATCAAAATTTTGTTTTGTTCCCTCATTAAAGATTGAGGAGGTAAAAAGCATGGTTGGAATTGTACAAAAAATATGGAAAGCAAGGGGCAAAACCCTTTTGCAGTGCTCTCTATCTTCTTTCATGATGTAGGAACACTTGAAGAACCTCTTCCCTTCCCTGTCACAGGCAGCCAACAAAGGGTATTGATCCAGTCCACACACATACATCAAGCTAGCGCCTAGAGAGGAGAGGTGTGGGGTTGACGCCATTTGCCAGAGGTCTAGGTTTCACCCAGATAGTCTATGTTAGGGTCCAAAAGCCAGCAAATATAGCAATCTATGTGAAAGCATGAGGATGAACCAATCAGGTGAATCTTAAGCTCAGTTTGTGAAAACATTTCAGTACTCTTAGGGTGAACTAACTGGTTTCACCATATGAGAATTACAACACTTTACTGTATTCTTCCTCAATGATAGTTTCATGTGACTCAGCACAAGTCCCAGGTTCAGCAAAGCTGGTGAGCAAGATGCTAGTTTTATTGCATGAATAGTTTCTTCTGTTCAAATAGCCCCCGTTGTATTTTTGAACTAAAACAGAAAAGAAACTCTGTCAGCAACCAAACTCAGAAACTGTGTCATTCTATCCTGGATGTATCAGCACAACCAGACCCTCTGCAAATGCAAAACCAGTAAAAATGAACTAGTGCTGCTGATAGTGCAGCACATTCACGAAACAACACGTTCACAGCAGGCAGATGTTTTGTTTTGTTTTTTTTTTTTTTTTAAACCATATTGTAAGTACTGGACTTCACTCTTTTGTGGTCTTTTTGGTGGTCTTCAATCTCTTCATAAAACTAATTGTGCTCTGAGTGATGTCCATTTCAATGAGATGCTTGGATACCCAGTTGAACAGTGAAGCATCCGTTGTGGCCAGAACTCAGCTGAGCCTGAATTAGCTCGTCTTCTCAGCTGATCCTCAGTGTTATAATGTCACCTTCAGGGCAGCTGGCAATACATTTATAATAAGGTGTCCTTTAAGACATTCTCATACCTAACGCAGTTTTAATCTATCATGGATGAAGGTGCTGCTTCCTGAGAGAATATCATACAAACAATTTTCACAGAATGCACAGTTCCACTTAGAGAGCTGCAGAGATTCTATGGAAGTTTATTCCTGTGAATGAAACACAAAAGGTGACTATAAAGCCACCTGAACCTTGCCTGTAGCATGGTACAGGAAGAATTATTGCATTCCTGTAACCTGAAGAGAAGGGGAATGACCAAAGTAAATCTGAGCAGTGGCTAGACTCATCTAAAAAATGATGAGAATGATGAACTACTTCAAAAGGATCATGCAAGGAAAGTGATAGTAGGCAGAAAACTTTTGTCCTTAGTCCTTGCTATTTATCAACTCCATTATGTCTCAAATTAGCAGTACTTATGATTCCCTTCAAGAATTTAACAAATACATCTTTTACTTAAGCATGACCATTTTGCAACTTGCTAGATACAATCTATAAAACCTTCCTGACTTGCAACCTCAACCCTACCTGGAACTATGACAATTAGTTCCATAAACCAGCTGTGTTTTGAGAGGGAAAAAATGCATTTTCTTAGAAAAGACATTGTGAATTTGCTGCAATTCCAGCAAGCTGTATCTTTGTTTCAGCCTCTCCTAATACAAATGGAGGTTTCAAATCTACCTTGTTTATTCTAGTCCTCATTTTGTATAATTTTATTTTCTTAACTTCCCTCTATAGCAAATAATATCTTTTTTCTAATTATCTTAAGACAATATTTCAATTTCTAATTATTCTCTGAATTACCTTTCCTTCTGCATTTGTGGGGGTAGTGGCCAGTATTTCAACTAAGAGTACACCACTGTGCAATGAAAGGCATCAATTTTTCTCTGTACTGCATTTTCTTTGCTTAACTTAATATTTTGTTTCACTCTTATAAATGCATTCACATTACAACTGTAAAAACTCAGGGAATATTTAAAAAAAAATTATCATCTTTGCCTAGACATGGGTCAAATCAAAACAGATACATGGTTACTGATGCCAAAGGCATGTATATGTGGACAAGTCCAGCTTGCACACTGAGATCCACATATATATGTTATAATGTGCAACAGTAGTTCTACATACTTTCAGCAAAACAACTAAGTTTAAAAAAAACCCCACAGCCAAACAAGCAGTCAGATAACCCTTCCCCTCTTCTATGCACACATAATAAAATAATTTCTCCCAAATCTGACAAGGTAAGAACATTTCTCCTTCTAGTTGATAAATATAGCAGGATTGAAGGCTTGCATACCTGTATCTGTCACTGTTTCTGCCTCCCTTCTGACAGTTTTTAAACATTAAATCTATTCCTCACCTGTATTTCCCTCTGCATGGGCTCTTACTAAGATCTTACAAAATAATGCAGAGTATTCTGTGCTCTTCCTTCTCCCTTCAGATTTTCTTTCCAATCCTTACACCACTTTCCTTTATACCCTTTACAGATGCAGAATTGCCTCACCTAATCCACTCCCTGTAGCACTTCTTTTGCCTCATGACTTTGACCTGTCCTCTGATGACTCTATTGCTCAGTTTCACCCTCTTAATTTCTGATTAGTGTCTTGTTCATTTCTAGCTCTTTCCTTTACAAACTCTAGCCTTACTTTCCAATATTGATGACAACTCCATTTGCCTCCCCAGATGCTACTCTCCTCTCTCTCATTTCTAAGCTTTCCCATATACCTTGGAGGTGGTGATGAGTAATCACATTTAACTTTAACCTTTTCAGGTTAGAACTAGTTATTTAAGAACTTTTTGAAGGAAATGGAAAGAGCTGGGCATTTCTATGGGATGACTCATTCCACTCTAAGATAGGTATAAGAAATACGCAGGATGAATTCTCCTCTGGAAATTACCATCTGCCCCCGTTGGCTATAAACTAAGACCAGATCATCAGTTATAACTAGAAATCTGACTTTTAGATAGCTCAGGTTAGGCAAAACAAATCTCATTGTTAGTTTCCAGCTGTCTTTTTCTTCAATTACACATACACACACTCCAATTTGGGGGTGGTAGTGCTGTGTCTCTTAAATCCACTATAAGATTTAGTGGAGCCATTCCAGTGAAATACAGATTTCTTCAATGACTTCTTTTCAGATAAAGTTTAAAAACACTACACCTTTATAATTTTTCACCCATCGGCTGCTTTTGGCACCATTACAACCACATGTTTTTCTTTAGATCTTACCCTCCTTAGAACATTGTAATTGTGCTTATCTTGTCTATCTCCCTAATAATTTATTCATAGATTCTTGGTCCTCTTCCTACCAAATACAGAGCCTTTACAACTCTAGTTTCAAATCACTGGAACAAGACTGCAATCACTTAACCCTATAATCACACTCCAGCCTCTCTCTTTTTCCTCAAATCTGACTTATAACTAGATATGTGTAAGTTATATCCATTTTATCCATTGAGTACTAGTGATCCGATAATGCTGCATTATGATAATTGCAATCTCCTCCTCTTACTGTGAAAAATCACAGAATCACTAGATTGGAAAGCACCTTCAAGATCATCAAGTCCAACCATTAATCCAGCGCCAACATGTTCCCTAAACCATGTCCTGAAGTGCCACATCCACACGTTTTTTGAACACTTCCAGAGACGGTGACTCCACCACCTCCCTGGGCAGCCTGTTCCAATGCCTGACCACCCTCTCAGTGAAGAAATTTTTCCTAATATCCAATCTAAACCTCCCCTGGTGCAACTTGAGGCCATTTCCTCTTGTCCTATCACTAGTTACTTGGGAGAAGAGACCAACACCCTCGTCGCCACAACCCCCTTTCAGGTAGCTGTAGAGAACGATAAGGTCTTCCCTCAGCCTCCTCTTCTCCAGACTAAACAACCCCAGTTCCCTCAGCCGCTCCTCACAAGACTTGTTCTCCAGACCCCTCACCAGCTTCGTTGCCCTTCTCTGGACACGCTCCAGCACCTCAACATCCTTCTTGTAGTGAGGGGCCCAAAACTGAACACAGTATTCAAGGTGCGGCCTCACCAGTGCCCGAGTACAGGGGCACAATCACTTCCCTACTCCTGCTGGCCACACTATTTCTGATATAGGCCAGGACGTTGTTGGCCTTCTTGGCCACCTGGGCACACTGCCGGCTCGTGTTCAGCCGGCTGTCAACCAGCACCCCCAGGTCCCTTTCCGCCTGGCAGCTCTTCAGCCACTCCTCCCCAAGCCTGTAGCGTTGCATGGGGTTGTTGTGGCCAAAGTGCAGGACCCTGCACTTGGCCTTGTTAAACCTCATACAGTTGACCTCTGCCCATCGATCCAGCCTGTCCAGATCCCTCTGGAACATTGCAGGGTAGACTTCTGCAAAAATAATATTCTTAGCTTACTGCTTTGGTAAGACTGCCCTATCTTAGGCCTTTAGTGACTGTTTTCCCTGTAAAATATAAGTGTTATT
The DNA here is from genome assembly GCF_964289735.1 of Phaethon aethereus. Lineage (NCBI taxonomy): Eukaryota > Metazoa > Chordata > Aves > Phaethontiformes > Phaethontidae > Phaethon > Phaethon aethereus. Next base: position 56,495,207 of record NC_138575.1, on the reverse strand, counting down.
AATTTCAGAATCATTCATGTCCTGTCTTCCTTACACACTCGTGTTCATTAAAATGTTGTCCCCAATTATTAACCAGTGACAATAGTCTCCATCACTCATTTGGTAAGTCTTAAGAAAACATCTGGGTTTTTTCCTCCATGCTTCCCACCCCCTAAATATCCACAATTTTTTCATTGTCTTCCTTTAAATATTTTCCTCATTTTCTGTGATGCCACCAGAAAGCCTGATAATAATTAAATTGTGTGATGAGACTCAAGTGTGATGAGACTATCATGCCCACCATGCTGCACAATGCTATCTTATAAACTGCTTTTTTACATTTTGATCCATTTGCTATGTTGGCCACTTACATCCCACTGTTGTTCCTGTGTTTTGTTGTTACTGCTGTGTTTCTATATCTTTTTATCTTTACATAGTGTCTCACACAGTACAGTCTAACTCCATAGGTGATTCCATGCATTAGAGTACTCCCAATACTAAATAATAATACTAACCTTGACTGAGTTGAGGTAAATCAGGACATTACCAAACTGCCTAAGAAGAAAGAAGCAGGAGGACATGCACTGTCTCCCTGGAATGGTATCTAAAATTCAAAAGAGAAATGCAGATTTGTAGAATTTAAAAATCACATGGTAATGGAAATCACTGCCAAGATTGCTGGCAACTATGAAAGCAGCTAACTTCTAAAAATAGTGTAACTTGCCTTTTCAGGCAAAGGACCATACTAGAGGTTAGAAAAACTATTAGATCATCTTGTCAACTTTCTCTATAGCATACAATAACTATTGCAAAACTGTATTCAACAGCAAATTCTACGGAGACAAATTGTTCAAGTAATAGGCCTTTTCCATGACACAATTTATGTAGCGTAATTTTACCACGAATTATTCTTACTCTTAGGAAATGACACTTGATACAAAGCCTGAGTTTGTTATTCTAACTCCATTAGCCTTTTTTCTTTAAAATTATGCTTTTCAGTTATCCTGGCCAAAGAAGGTCTAGGTATTTTAATTTTAGTTCCAATAAGAGAGTAAACTTGATACACTGAAAATATTGTTACTAAAAAAAAATTAATACATGCACAGGAAAAATAGTCAGTGATAAAATACAATGTGAAAATTAATTTCCATGCATTTGGGATTACCGCACTGCTCACAAGTGGTAAAGCAATAAATAAGTTAGGCATATCAGTTCAAATGAGTGTCACTAAACTTTGCTGCCATTCTATGTCATCATAAACTTTGCTGACATCATACTACACTGTCATCTACTCTGAAATTGCAAGCTGTGTTACTGAAAAAGTATTTCAAAGCTTTTTTAGAGATTCTGAAGTCAGCTTAGTAGGACTAATTTTTCTTAGACCCAACCAGCAGAGATTGGTCAGAGAAGGATGAACCCAAGGAGCAGCTGGGAAGTGATGTCAAATCACTAGTATTTCACTATGTCAAATGATCATTAGAGAGCATACTGCTCTGTGCAGTTTGGTAAGGTGACAAGAGATAAGATCCTAAGGCTACCAAAAGCGCTAAAGTAATCTGCTCCTGTAGGTTAGTTACCATCAATCCATCCACACTAGAAAATTAAAATATCTTTTCTGTATATTGAAATTGCATGTATCTGAAAACCGATATTTTGACTCCATACCACAGCATAAAATACAGCATTCCACTGGAAAATTGTACATTCTCCTTTAAATAAGGTAGGGTAGTAATTATTCCTGGAAAGCACTATATAAGATCTCAAAATATATTTCAAAGGTAAGCAGAATATTCTCATATTTTATCTTCTAGCACTAGGAGATACTGAGCTTGGATGTTCTGTCATTTCCATATAGAGACAATCCATCCTTATCTATGTCTGAACAACACATCATTCAGTTCTCCAACTTAAGAAAATTATTTGGTTATTTATGAAGCGTTCACTTGGGAGCAGAAACTGGCCTGTATATTTATCTGTCCTTTTTTACATGCAGGCATACTTATCATGACACATATATGCCTTGACAGAACAATAACAGAAACAGTTTTCCTCAGTGTTCCTCCACTCCTTTTTTTCTGTTGTAATGAGAATGCAGCCTTTTCTCTCACATTCAATTTTTGAAGTTCATAAACTCACAGCAATTTATTTTAAACAAAATTTAAAAAAAGGAAATAAACATGCAAAGAAGACTTAAAACTGAGAATACCTTTTCAGTAAAAATGAATCACAGTAACAAAAATATTAGAACCACACTTATCCCATATATGATTGGAGAGTTTCTAAATTTCAGTGTTTATTCTTATGTCCACATTTTGGCAGAAAATGTTGTTGTCCCAGCATAACATCCTCCATACACTTTTAGTGAAAAATTTCATTAAAAACCCAAACAACTAAAACATCTGTAAGTCTCATACAACTCAGCAATGAATACTACTAGCAACAGGAAAACTAGAGTTTTATAGTTCTAATTCATCCCATGTGAGTCATGCAGTAAGAGGGAAAAGAGCTCATTTTGAAAAATTACTTAGGGTGACCTAAGAATACCTCAAAGAAAAGACTGCACAAAGTCCAAGTGAAATGTTTCATTCCTTCCACCCAACACCAGATATGCCTGACTTGGTCCTAAAAGCAGATCACTGAAAATGAAAGGGGTGCTTTTCTCCATTATGCTTGCAAGGTTTTTAGGGTAGTTTGCAAAACTTGTGTTAAGCATCAGAAACACTACATATAATGGAAATGTTAATGTTCGTTTAATTTCACTAATGTTCCTCTTGCCCCACTTCCTCCTTAACTTACCTCAGAAATCTGATCCGTTTAATTTTCTACCCAGTTGAGACCCTGGGAGAAGAGCATGATCATGAACTATAGCAATCTAGTTATATCTTCCTTTGTAATGCCAGATCCATTTCATGTCATTGGGATTAAGCATTTTATTAAGCTTAAAAAAAACCCAATAAACCAAGCTGCTGTTCTGGGTGTTATTTATTGCTGCTACAGGCTGAATACTGACTCCTACACTGTAAGTGCTTCCTGTGATTTTGTTTGTTTGTTTGTTTTGGGTGTCCCCACTCCTCTTAAAAGTATGTAACTTCCAACGTTGAGATCAAATGTGTGAATGTATTGGGAAGAACTTTCACATTAACTGTCTTTGCTCTATGTTCCTTGAATGTCCAAGTCAGAGATTTAATTAAAAATAGCAAAGGCCTTAACTGAGGATTCCAAATGACTTTACAAATACATGACACTATATTCTTCCTAAACTGCCTGTTGCTGTTTTTTTTCTTAATGGAGTCATGAGATTTCTTCAGTTAACAAGAGCAAGGCAGACAGACAGGACCTTGTTTTGAAAAAAATATTCCACATCATTTTAACCCATTAATTTTTGATAATCCACGTTAAAATCAAGAGCCTTGTAAGCCCAGTTGTGAGCAAAGACACAGTGTAGCATTTCCTCGCTCTAGTGAGCACAACCTACTTTTGTATTATAAGTCTGCAAAACAGCTAAGTAACTTGATAAAGATTTTAAACGGACAATCTAGTGGTACTAGCTCCTTGCAAGGATTGGCCCAGTGGGAAGTGCTGAAGCATGACTTACATGCTTGAATGGCACGACTGGCTACTTAACAAAAGCCCAAGTATACAAACAGCAAGAATTCTGTTCTGCGTTCTAAATCTAGCAAAACAAAGGCAGCAGATCAAAAATGACCACAAATATACAACATAGTGGTTAATATGCTAAGTTACATAAAACATAAAAAGTATCATCTTGGACCCACAGTCTACCTGTTCAGAAGCTTGCTGAATAAGAATATACAGCTATAGAAAGAATATATTCTGATTTCATACATAATACATGCTGTGGTATGTAATGCCACTTCCTTTGAAATTTCTCCCAGCTTCCAACAGTCTTCACTGAGGACTTCCTAATCATCAATGAAAAAATTGTGTTAAACAGGCAATGGAATTTTCTTCTAGAAATTTCTTTACACCTTTTGGTTCTTGCAAGATCCTGTATCAAATAAGTTGTGTTATGTGAAAAAGTAATTTGTGCTGTTTGTTTTGTCTTGTGTGATGATTTATGTCAATGCTCCTTGTTTTTGTACTGTACAGTAACTAATCTTTCTCTATTGCTCTTCTCCTTGTCATTTATGATGTTCTGTATCGCAGACATAATCAAACTCAGTCATCATTTCCCAGGTCATGTATCCTCCTTTATTTAATCTCTTCTTGTTCAAGAAGCTCTCCTCTTTCTCTGACCATCCTTGCTGTCTTTATAGTACCCTTTCTTGTTTACAATATTTTTTTTTTAAATGTAAGAACCAGAACTGCAGACAGTATTCAAGAAAGGGAACCACAACTGTATGTAATGACACAGTAATCATTTTTGTTTTGTTCTCTCTTTTCTCATTATTTCCTAAGATTCTCTTAAACTTTTCTGATAATTTTGCAAATATAGTTTAAGGTGTTTTTCCCCCCATGTACTACTTCACATTTATCACAGCTAAATTTAATTTGCACGTTATTACCCAGCCTCATATATTCTTCCACAGCTTTCATCATTGTGGAAGCTTTCATTTTTCCTACTGTGGGTAATTTTGTACCATTGGCAAACCTAGTCATGTCATTGTTTGTCTCCTATAGCTCATTAATTATGAATATGAGTCCTTTCTTTAAAGAAACAAAAGGTTCTTTCAAGTGTTCAAATCAGGTGCATTTTATCCTTTTTGCTGCTACTTCACTGAAAATTTTCTGTTAGAAATGAGAAAGGTTATTATGTAGCTTCCCCTCTTGAAATTAGCAGTGTGGAAATTTTTGAGGTATTTGCTAACACATGGATTTTGAATTTTATTATACCTAGATCACCGTAACAGAATTGGATTTTCATAATAAAATTTCATATCAGGTTCTGTGTAATCTCTGTATTGGTCTAGAGTCACCTGTTCACTTGTGTGTTCTCTAAGAAAGAGGAAAACTTAGCATTTAAAAATTCATTTTTTATATCATGCCATGTCATTGCATTTACTAGGTCAATTATGGGCAGAATAGAAGTCTCCAACTATTATTTAATTATCTATCTATATAAAATCTCTAACCTCTTTAATATGCCGGTCACTGTTCCCATCCAGGCTGGCTGGTGAATAATTTAGCCTCAATACAATGAGTCTCCTATCTAAGCATGTAATTTAAAACAATTTTATGTTACTCACTGATAAAGAAAAGATACTTGCTTTATTTTGAGAGAAGGTTTCTCTCAATGTTTAGAACAATTTCTCCACTGACATCATCTATTTAGTAATACCCCATTGTAAATTAAATAGGAACAATATCCTACATGTTACCTTCCTCCTATTACATTAAAAAAAATTATTTTAGGTTTATAGCTTCCTATTCTAAAACCAGGTGCTCCACTTTATTAATCTTCTTGTAAAACATCTAATATTTGTATAAAAACACTTACATATTTGGTCTTCATGTGTTTGCTTTTTGTTATGTCCTATCTAAATTGAACTCTGTTTGCCTCTTATTTCCTACCTACAGTTTGTTGACCTCCACCTGTCCTTCATTTGAGGGTACCAAAAAACCCCTCACACCATTTCACCTTTAAAGGGGGAGCTACCTTGAACTGTGTGCTTTTCTGTATGTCAGCTTTCTCCCACAAGTTTTTCAAAAGATGACAAAGCAGTTTTTACATGGAAGTACCAAGAGTGTAAGATGCTTGCAGTACTAATGTTTCCATTAACTTTTAGTTGGAACCAATCCTTCCCATAGGTTCATTTTTTTCAGTTAACCCACGGCCCTAGTCAGACTACATTTCTGTCTCTTTTTCTTTTTTCCCCACTCACTATCTTGTTTTGCATATGGGTTTAAAAATATTTCACAGTAAAATTAAGACCTTTAGCTTCCTAACAATTTCAGTTTTGTTTTTGGGCTATATCTTCACTATACACCTTTTCAGGATAACTTTGCTCAGACTATCCCTGTATTATTTTTACCCATGTGTGCTATGGTTATGGGCATTAAGAGGTCTACCACCATTGTATTCAGTCACCCTGTGACTTTACTGGCATCACAAACCCAGTTAGCTATATGCCCACTAACCGAGTCCTCCTCTACTACAGTTCATATTGCTTCTTTCTGTTAGCTAGTGTCCCAACTCCAAAGGGATAGCCTCAATGCAAAAGGAATGTGTTAGGGAAACCTCATCTATGGATCCACGTTCAGCCTTCTAATGTGAAGATCTCTGCTGCATGATCTCAACAGTACAAGGGCTGCAAGGGGAACAGAAAGGCTCAACACTATTTCTGAAAGTCTCATCAGTGTTGCCGCTGTCTCTTGAGCTCCTTCTCTTTAGTCACCGTGGACACAGGAGACAGCATTCTGTCTCTGAGGACCATGAACTGTCTGTACCATAAACATGCATAAGTTATGAACCTAAAGAACTAGTCCTAGTGACAATGCCTATGAAGGAAATTGGGACGCCCCATTTCAGCTGAATTTCTGTGTTCCAACTACTGGCTTTTTTGATTTTGGATTTTTGGTTTTACTTTGGCAAGGGGAAGGGAAGACATGGTCTTGTTTTGGTCTATTATTGAATAAATAAACATTGAAAAGACATTGATTTTTTTGTTGGGTTTTGTAATTTTTTTTTTATTCAACCAAACAGTCCTAGAGTCTCCATTTCTCTCTGTAATAACATTCCTCTTTACATTTTTGTCACCCTCAGTTCCAGAGCACACTCCATGCTAGGCCTCTATGTACTCAACAGGCTTTCATTAGCAGTCCTAGATTTGTACCTGTGAGTGTCTGTACCTGTGAAGTTTCAGCCACACACTTAATCTAATTAGGCTGTTGTCTTCTGTTTCTATAATGGGGATTATTAGTCAAAGGCAAGCTGCTACAGCATCTATCAGTGAAGACTAGCAGTTTGCAGTACAGCCTCTTTTCCAGCCAAATTCATATAGTAAGGTTTGGAATCAATTGAGCCTTCAAATTTAAACTTGGAAATTTGTTTTAGACTATAAATTTAGACTTTCTGTTACTCATACACTAGCAACAAAATGCCTAGCAATAGCGATGCTAACAGTCAGCATTTAGACAAAGATACGATGGTGTATATTTGGATAGTGTAATGATTACATAATGGAGAAATAACATTTCAAACATACCACATTCACTGGCTGATTCACCCACCAACTGAAAGAACTGCTGAGCAATTTTCAGATGATCTCTCTGGGATATGAAAAAAAAATCCAACATGAGTTCTAGAGTTGATGCTACAATACACAGTGAAAATATGCTCTGAGGAACAGATGGGGAGCAACTAACAGACAAGCCAGGGATGAAGTAAAAACAGAAGAGGTAAATGTGCCACTGTATGTGCCTAGATACACAAGCACACCATAGAAAGCAAAAAGGTTTTTTGGGAATAGGACAGAAAAAAACAAATTCAGCTTGATTTATAATCAGGAGTAGCAACACAGGTTTGCATTTCACTCATTCTGGACTGAGTACTGCATGGAAGATAATTAAGTGACTCAGAGATCCTGCAATGTAAATGAGAAATGACTGCCTTTCTCACTCCATTTTGGTCCCTACAGTTCTATTCACATTCTACTGTTGGAGAAGCTGGAAAACCTCATGGGATTCACTCACCGAGCCCATTTCTTGTCCAAGTGCTGCATTTACCACTCCTTTGAGGATGTACTCCTGAAAAAAAAAAAAACCAAAAAAAAAAAACACAAAAGGATCAGAGAAGACAAGGTGAAGATTTCAGGAGACACTAAAGGCCTACGAGTAATTGTTTTTCTTCCTAAATTCAACTCTATCCCAACTCAGTTTAACAGGTAGCTGTTTACTATGATAGTGCTTCAGCATAGTAGTACAAAATAACCCCCCCAAAATCCACTCTACTTGCTAGCTGGTCACTTCTGCTAAATATGTGGGATGCAAAGGGGTAGCATGTTTTCTGATAAGTCTTATGCTCCAATACAATGCACCAGAAGGAACACCATAACATACTATCATGCCCTCTTCACCATCATATGACCAATAATCAAGAGCAATATTGTTATATTCATGCACAGATCCCACTTCAAGTATGCACATTGGTTAACCATAACCACTAATATCCTTGCTCCAAAATGCATACTGTTTCTCATGAGGACAAAAACATCAAGAGGTTTGTGCTCTGTGGTCCTGTCTATTGAAATTAGGAACAGAAGTAGAGTACCCTGTAGTCTCTACTATAGGATACAACTATAGTTTAATTCTTCTCTGAGCAAGATATTCTGAGCATATAACAGAGTCATTTGTCTTATTCAAATCTTATAATTAAGAGTTATAGCTATAAACCTGTTTTAGTAGATATCCCTGACAAACCTGAGCAGCCCTGTCACAGATATAAACATGGAAAAAGAGAGAGAGACATCTACACAAAAAACTGTTCAAGTAAGTCTTGCTGTAGTGAAAAACGCAAGGAGAAGTGAAAAGTGACAGCAGAAGACAATCCCTCACACGCCTCAGCACAGAATCACCAGATCTGTGTTCTTGAGGTTTTCCTTTTCCCTCCCTCCATCTAATCCTCACACAGATTCATGAAAGGCCCCTTTCATGCCCAGCTATGTGCCCTTTGGAAAATAAACTGCAAAGAGGAATAAATCAGAGACTAAAGATGTTAGAACAGCCACAAAAGAAAATTACAGTAGCAGCCAAGGGACATTGCAGTTTTCACTCACTGCAGCCAAAGTGAGATGGGATTAGAAAAGACCTATTATTTAAACTGTTTAATCTAATCTAGCTCATTTTTATTGAAATAGTTTCAGGACAAACCACATAAGCATCTGAGCTAACAGATCTGAGGGATAGTAACCATCACCAGGGCAGAAGTGACAAGTAGCTGTAGTTGGAAGAGGGCTTTTATCTATGCACTAATGGTCATCTCCTCAGAATCAAGTCTGCATACAACAGACCTGTATTCTTAGTTGGCCCCAGGTGGTACAGTAATAAACATGCTAAGTACTCATATATATATATATAATACTTTATGCATGCACATTAAGTCTATTGTTGATAAAAGGATGGAAAACACAAGAATTTTAAGAGTGGCAATGAGGCAAGCTGTCCTCAGGATAGTAGTTTTATATGTGGCAGATTCCGTATAAATTTGTAACCTCTGTCTTTATGTACCATGACATCAGTTTCCAATTACCTGTGGAGCTGTAGGTTCCAGGTCCTTAATCAGGTTATAAGCCTCCTGCACATCATCTGAAACACCAGACGTTAGAATGCATGACAACCCATAGCACACTGTATTAGAACAAGTCACTCATCCTCTACAATATCCCCCAATAGTTATAGACTAAGAAATAAAGCATTTAGACAGGAGGATAAGGGTAACTCTAAATCATTGTGAATTTATATCACAATGGTGATCGTTTTCTAGAACTCAAATAGCAAACATGGAATGAGTAATAGCTTCTTTATTACTACAGTTTTCCTAGCAGAGATGACTTGGCCCCCTTGTTCATAATCCAGTGGTTGCCTTCTCAACAGTACAAGGTCAAGATAATAAATCCAGCATTTTCTTGTCTCTTCTCTTCTCATATTTATTTACCCCTCAAGGAGAATAGAGTAACATCATTCTGAAGGGAAACTTCATTGTTTCCTTATCAATATTTCAAAATCTGTCCAGCAGCTCTTACCTGATCCTAGTTCTAACAAGCAAAAATCACTACCAGTATAGAAGTTTAAATGTAAAGTTTGAATTCAATAAACAAATTCCTTCCCACCCAAGAAATAAGTAAATTGAAAAGATCCTAATCTTTACCTAAATCAAAAAAGAATGTTGGCTCTATGGTCAACTTCGTAAACCAACCTAGTGTAGATGCATTTTTTACTGGCAAAATTTTGTTGACACAGCATTATACCAGCTGCCCATAAGAACAAGTCTTACGAAACACAACTTTTTTTTGCTAGTACATACTGTGGGGACAGTACTCCAGGGTGACTTAAGGCAATATACATAGGAGCTGCCAGGCTCCCATCCAACTTCTCTGCTTTCCTACCCATTCCCTTGAGCAGTCATGTAATAAGCCAGCACAAGATACTAGACTAGCCAAAAGTAATCACTTTTTTTTTTTTTAATAGAAATACATTTTTGTTATTTTTGACTAGCTCTGCTCACCACCACGAAAAGAAGAAAAGATAGCAGTTCTTATTTTTAACAGTGTAGACCATCAACACAGAACTATGCTCTTCAGGCTCCAACAGAAGGCTCTAGCAAATCTCACTGGAGCAGATTACAACTCGATACCCGGCCCCAAACCCTGCTAAAAGTCACTACCTTAAAGAATTGAAAAAAATGGGATGCATGTTTGTGCTTCAGTCATTCCAGTTCAGAGCATGTCTTAACACAAACCTGTCTTTATACAAGACCTTGTAAGTTTTGGAGAGACAGCTGTAGTCATTAGAAATAATGATTTCTCACATTCTTAACTGATGCTGCTACACTAGCAAGAATTTAAAATGGAAATTTAGCCTGACCAGGAAAGAGTTTTTAATCCTAATTCCCCTGGGCCTCTTTTGTCAGTACACAAGTCATTTGTATACCACAACGAAGAACAGAACCTAATTAATGAAAATTACTGCAAGGTTGACAGCAAACGAGTAAAGATGACTGATTTTTAAGTGACGCAGATTTACTCTCCTTCTGTGTAAGCAGAACTTAATTTGAAACATATATTATTATTAACAATATATTGGGCAAGACAATTGGTAATAAAACCAATATTACCTATAGTGATATTGGTAACAATAATACTGGACAGAAAGGTGGCTGGTAGGAGCAGGCATAGGTTTACCAATGCCAAAGTGTACTGACTAATCCAATGTATAACTGGTTGTATGGATGAGGGGATAGTAGTGGATGCTGTATACCTTGACTTTAGCAAGGTCTTTAACAAGGTCTCTTATACCTCTGTTGTTGCCAAACTTGAGAAATAGGACTGGCTAAGTAGAGATGATAAGGGATTGGAAAACTGTCTGGATTATCAAAGGATGGTGATCAGTTGTACAAAATCCAGCTGGTGGCTCCTTACTAATCAAATCCCCCAGGGACTGATTCTGTTGAATGTCTTATATTAACGACTCAGATGATAGGATAGAGAGTACTCTCAGCAAGTTTGCAGATGATAAAAGATTGGGGAGGAAGCTCCCAGCTACTGAGAAGAAGCTTAACAGGCTGAAAAAAAATGGGCTGAAAGAAATCTCATTAAGTTCAGTGGAGGCAAAATGCAAGCTCTACATCTTGGTTGGTTTGAAAGAATCCTAAGCAACAAGAGAGGCAGGGGGCTGACTGGCTAATCTGGAGGTCCTGACAGTGCACCCTTGCAGCAAAGGAAGCCAACTGCATACTGGATTTTATTAGCAAGAATGTAGCCATCAGGGCAAGGAAAGAGGTTTGGCTCTACTTCGCACTTGTGAGATTGCACCTGGAGGACTGTGTCCAGTTTTGGAATCCCTTGATCAAGGCAGACTTGAAATACTGGAGTGAGCCTACCCAAGGACTCTCAAGGCAGGTAGGGCATTGTAGAAGGACTGAGAGAACTGCATTTGCTTAGCTTTCAGAGGAGAAGGCTCAAGGGAGGTATTATCAATATCTACAACTAACTAATGGGAGAGTACAGAGAAGAGGGTGACAGATTGCACAGGGTAAGATGAAAGGCAGTGGACGCAAGTTGAAAAGAGGAAGTTCTGACTAGATGCTTGTCTGGACAAGGCTCTAAGCAACCTGATCTAATTGGACCTGCCTTGAACAAAATATGGTGCTAGAGATCTCAAGAGGTTCCTTCTCACTATAATGTGATTCTGTTTTTTACCTAGAACCCTATAAATTTATATAAGGCAGGTGATAATGTACTTTTAATAATATACAATTGTGACTATTGGAATTTACTTGAGAATGTATACCTAATTTACAATCATGATAATTTACAATCATATGAAATTTAAATAACCTTATTGTCATTCGCTGGTATCAAATAAAACAAAATCAGGATAGAATTGCCATACTTTGTGAAGACTGTGACGTTTGCAGATTAGCAAAGTCAGATTAAGGAGATTTTATTGCACAGTATTAGCCACAATAAGAATTTCTGTAACAACTAACAGTCATCAGTAGTGGGATGTTCTAAAATTTGTCACAGTCTGAGTTGAACTGAAATGATGAGGCAGTGTTTTAATTGCACATGCAGACAAAAGAAGTAGTCCTGGATACAACTGAGCACCAAAGAGAATTTATTCCAACTGTAACCAAGGTGGTGGGAATTATAATAAGATTATATAGATATAACCATAAGAACGTTATGCACCAGCAATGCTGCTCAGAAGTCCACCCAACCCTTTCCATCTTGATTTAAACATCAAGGATCTAATCAGTATGTAACATTGTAATTGTACAAGATCAGAATTAAGAGTAGTATGTCTTGTTCTCTGATAGCAAATAGAGAACAGTGTAACTAGTCTGAATGGTGTAATATAACATAGTGAAGGCAATTCTTCTGTCTTGAAACAAAGACTTTGGAATGAATAATTACTTATTGTGCCAACAGCCCGTAAAGGTCTATTTAGTGTTGCCAAGTTTAACTTAGAGGGAAAGGTAATTCTGGCAGGAGGAGATCGCGACCACCGACTCAGAGACCATCCACTCAAGAAACCCTTCGACCCAAAAGATCAAGGAAGTAAATTCTTAGAAAGTTATAGTGAGCATGCGCAGTCATTCACATGTTAGGTGAAGAATTTTTAACCAATCATTGTATAGACGATAATGAATATGTATTTGTGTATCTATAAAAGAATGTTTCTTAGACTGATTGAAGGAACACGATTTGGGAAAACTATTCCCCGTGTTCCCAGCACTGTGAATAAAGAATGCCTGCCTTTTAACACTACATTGGTGTTACGAGGTTTATTCCCGATTTCGGTGACAGTTTTGGTGACCCAGGTGGGACACCGCTTGTGAATCTCGACGGATCCGCGGGATCACGGGCCCTCCAGCTGGCACTGAGGGATTCTCGGGGAGAACCTCTGATCCCCGGACCAAAGAATTCTAAGCAAGTCCCCTGGAAAGGTAAGAAGGCATTCTTTAAGGGATTGAAGTAACGTGGGTTTGAGTCCTACTAGCCTACTCGTAAGGCGCAGCGAAAGCTACGCAGAGTAGGGCTGAAAGGTACGTCTGGAAAGGGTGAGGGTACAAGACCCTCACGAGTAACGCCTGCCTATAAGTCGCGGTGAAAGCCTCGCAAGATTGGGCTAGGGGCCCAGGTAATGAGGTTGGGATTTCTAGCAGAGGGATAGAAATTCTGGAGGGAGCCTTGACAGTAGAGGCCCCTTGGACTAGTGCCTGTGATTGTGCACTATCACAACCGCTAGTCTTGGGAAAATGGGAATGTTTCAGAATAAGGACAAAGGACACCTTTGGGATGCATTTTAAGACATTGGAAAGATTTGGGAGATGATCCTCTGACTCGGAAACAATTAATTGAATATTGTAATCACTGGTGGCCAATGTATAGGTTGGAGAGTGAAGAGAAATGGCCAGAAAACGGGACATTGCAATATAACACCATTTTGCAATTAATGTGGTTTTGTAAAAAGGAAGGTAAATGGGAAGAAATGGCATATATTGATTTGTTCTTTACACTACGAAATCATCCAGAATGGCAGAGACAGTGCAGAATACACCTGCATGATTCTATGATAATGATTGTGAAAAAGGGAAAATGTGATGAGAACTCGAAAAGGGGTTGTTCTACTTATTATACTAAAGAGGATTGTTGGAAAAATGGAACTGAGGAGGAAGATATTGAATTAATGGTTGCTCCTCACCGAAGGTGGGAAAGAGGAAGAGAGGTCCAAAATTCGGAGGATGATAGTCCTCCTACTTCTCCCATGGAAGGGGAAGCAGGGGGATTTAGCCCAATTTCAGGAAGAACATGGGGAAGGAGGGGGGAAGTAGGACTAACTTCCCTCTAGGCCCCTCTCCGAGAAGCGGTGGGGAATGATGGTCCAGTGGTGGTGAAAGTTCCTTTTTCAATTACTGATTTAAGATCATGGAAAGAGACTGCACGTACCTATTGGGAGGATCCCGAAAGGGTGGCTAGGGTAAAACGCTTGAAATTGCCTGGGCTGTATATAACAATAGAGAAAAAGAGGTGAGGCAAGTGAGAAGAGATGGAAAATTATTAGCGATTTTAACAGAAAATCATAGAAGAGGTAGAGGAAGAGGATGGGGAATAAATGTTGGAGAAAGGAGGAAAGTAAAGCCCCAATTAGCAGAAGACCAATGTGCTGTTTGCAAGGAGTGTGGGCACTGGAAAAGAGAATGTCCTAAGGCAGGAGAATTAGATAAGGCTCTCCGGGCAATTAAATTAATGACTGTGGATGAAGAACTATGAAGGGGACCGGGGGAATCAACCCTGCCTGAACCTCTGGTTACACTGAAGCTAGGGAATGAAGAAATAGAATTTCTGGTAGATATAGGAGCTACTTATTCATTATTGAATACATGTAAAGGGAAATTTAGTCACAAATCAGTAGATGTTGTTGGTGGGACAAGGCAAAAGGAAAATTCACCATTTTTAGAACCATTAAAGTTTAAATGGGGAAAAGAATGGGTAACTCACCAATTTCTGTATATGCCTGAATGTCCGCTGCCTTTGTTAGGACGAGATCTGTTGAGTAAATTAGACGCACAAATAACTTATAAAGATGGAGAAATTAAATTGCTAATACCAGAATCAAAAGCCATAGAGGCAAGAGTGTTTGTGTTACAGGATTCCTACAGGGAAGAACAAATTCCAGAAGAAGTGGAAAATGCAGTAATTCCTTTGGTCTGGGCAAGTGGAATGCCAGGACGATCTAAATTGGCAGAGCCGGTAAAAATGATTCTAAAACCTGGAGCCAAGCCGGTAAGACAAAAACATATCCTATTAAGTGGGAAGCTCAAAAAGGATTAGAGGGGTTGATTACAAAATTTTTATAATATGGACTATTGGTAGAGTGTGAATCGGAATATAATACTCCCATATTACCAGTAAGGAAATCCGGAGGCCAGGAATATCGATTAGTTCAGGATTTAAGGGCTATAAATCAGATAGTCCAAGATAAACACCCAGTAGTGGCTAATCCATATACTCTACTGATTTCCTTAAAAGAGGAACATAAATGGTTTACTGTACTAGATTTAAAGGATGCCTTCTTTTGCATACCTCTGGATATAGGAAGCCAAAGCATATTTGCTTTTGAATGGGAGAGTCCCACCACAAGATGAAAGACACAATTAACATGGACTGTACTTCCACAAGGATTCAAAAATAGCCCTACGATATTTGGGAATCAATTGGCAAAGGAACTAGAGATATGGAAGAAACAGAACCAAGGGGGAGGCACATTGTTACAGTATGTGGATGATATTCTGATAGCAGCAGAAAGTAAAGAAAAATGTTTAGAAATCACTACCAGTTTACTAAAGAGACAAGGCCCAGATAGGAAAAGAAGCAGTGATTTATTTGGGATTTGAAATATCTCAAGGACAAAGACGATTAGGAAATGAAAGAAAAGAAGCTATTTGTCAAATTCCTGAACCTAGTAGCCTGAAGGAATTGCGAGCTTTTCTGGGAATGATTGGGTGGTTCCGACTTTGGATTTTGAACTATGGATTGTATGTAAAGCCACTATACGAGGCTTTAAAGGAATCCAAGGAGCGGTACCTGACTTGGACACCTGAATGTCAGAAATCATTTAAAGAACTGAAAAGGGCATTAATGATGGCTCCTGCTCTGGGATTACCTGATGTGACCAAACCTTTTGAGCTGTTTGCACATGAAAGGCAACATCTGGCTCTTGGAGTGCGGACACAATGGCTGGGATCCTGGAAACAACCAGTGGGGTACTTCTCTAAACAACTTGACAACATGAGTAAAGGATGGCCAGGATGTTTATGTGCTGTAGCGGCAACAGTATTGCTGATCCAAGAAGCTCAAAAATTGACCATGGGTCAAAAGATGGTGGTGTATGTACTGCATATGGTAATAACTGTTCTAGAGCAAAAGGGGGGTCATTGGCTACCCCCCAGCAGAATGCTGAAGTATCAGGTTGTCCTATTGGAACAAGATGATGTGGAATTGAAAATCACACTGATTGTTAATCCAGCAATATTCTTATCAACAGAAAATCCAACAGGAAATTTAGAACATGATTGCCTGTTAACTATTGAGCAAGTCTATTCCAGTAGACCGGACTTGAAAGATGAACCTCTGGAAAACCCTGATCTGGAATTATTTACAGATGGAAGCAGTTTTGTGCAAGAAAGAAAACGAAAGGCTGGATATGCTGTCGTCATCACCTCCAAGGTATTGGAGTCAGGGACACTACCTATAAATGCCTCAGCCCAGAAAGCAGAATTGGTGGCATTAAGGCGGGCTCTGCAAATAGCAGAGGGAAAAAGGGTAAATATTTGGACTGATTTTAAATATGCATTGGTGTGATCCATGCTCATGGAGCCATCTGGAAAGAAAGAGGACTGCTGCCAACCCAAGGAACATCAAAAATGTATAAAGAAGAAATTCTCCAACTCCTGGAAGATGTGCAGAGACCAGAGGAGGTGGCAGTAATGCATTGTAAAGCTCATCAATTTGGTCAGACGGCTGTAAATATAGGTAATCGATTAGCAGACAAAGCTGCAAAAGAGGCCGCAGAATGGGGTATCCTTGCACTAGTACCAGTAAAACAAATAAAATTTCCAAATTCAAAACCAAAATACAATAAATTGGATTAGCAATTAGCAGAACAATTAAAAGCATCACAAAATGTAGAAGGATGGTGGGTAACGCTGGAAAAACAGGTAATAGTAACCCCGTAAATTATGATAGAACTTGCGAAGGAAAAGCATGAGGGGAATAGATGCTATGGTTTTGAGTTTAAAAACATCTGTAGTGTGCATAGGAATGACAGGAATAATTAAGTCAATAATAGCTAAGTGTCCAATCTGCTTTAAAAATAATCCCATGAGCCAAAGGAGACCACCTTTAGGAGTAACAAAACAAGGAAATTCTCCCAGAGATTACTGGCAAATTGATTTTTCTGAGTTACCCAGACAAAATAGATATAGATACCTGTTAGTGTTAATTGATACATTTTCTGGATGGCCAGAGGCTTTCCCTTGCCACACCAACAAAGCTAGGGAAGCAGTTAAGATATTATTGAAGGAAGTAATACCAAGATTTGGAGTGCCAATGGGAATGTCCTCTGATAGAGGACCACATTTTGTGGCAGAAGTAGTTCAACAAATCAGTAAAATTTTGGGCATAAAATGGGACCTACATGCCCCCTGGAGACCACAATCGAGTGGAAAAATTGAGAGAATGAATCAAACATTAAAAAGACAAATAAGTAAGATTTGCCAGGAAACATCTTTAAAATGGCCACAGGCTTTACCATTAGCTCTCTTGAGAATCAAGATTCAACCAAGATCAAGAGATGGTGTAAGTCCATATGAAGTCCTGTATGGTAAACCGTACCAGACTCCTTTAATCCCAGGGGATATGAAGGTAGCTGGGGAAAATTATTTGAAAGTGTATCTAATTTCTTTAGGAAAAGTCCTTGGAGCACTTCGGAGATATATTGTGCTGACTAGGTCACTTGCCTTGGATATGCTTGTACATCAGTATCAACCAGGTGATCCTGTATATATAAAAACTTGGAACTCTGAACCACTGCAAGAAAAGTGGAAGGGACCATTCCAGGTATTGTTAACGACTTATACTGCAATCAAGGTAGGAGGAGTGGAACCGTGGATACACTACACCTGAGTGAAGAAAGCCTCGTCATAGAAAGTTATCAACAGGGATCCAGAAACTGCAAAATTGACTTTAAAACATGATTAGAAAGGGTAGTTATCACTGCAAAATATGGGAGAGGTGGATTTTGACCTGGAAACTGATGATGATGGGAGCATTGTTTGGGATGACAATAGATCAATTGGAAGGGAAAGTGGAAAGTGAAGCAGAGCAGCTAATATACATTCCAAGGAGAACTCCAGAAGAAAAGTTAATGGTCGGATTGATAAAAGAATTTGCAAATTTACAAAATGTAACCCAAATAACCACATGTCTTCCAATTCCAAGAGCAGTAGGTGAATCAATTCCATGGGGAATCCTAACAACAAATTTGAGTAATGAGAGATCCAATAATGATAGTACCTACTGTGAGCAAGTTCCCATTAGTGGATGGCAGGATCAATTTGTAATCAAGCAAAAACAAAGCCTATAAAGAATAAAGAAGAGCGCACCAAATTAGGATCAGGAGGCGTATATAGATCGAATGGTGAACTCAATCCGTGGAGTTCTGCACCAGGAGGAGTTTGTCTATATGTTGAACCAATTAAGAAGAATGTTAGTCAAATGATCATGGATGTTGGTGTAGAGGACTCAAGAATGATTTAAATACATATAAAATTAAAAGAGGAACAGTATTTAGTTGTGGGAAATCTACAATACTGAGCCAAGGGCATTTAGTTTGGGCAATGAGTGATGGAACTTGGATCACCCATTTACCGGTGGATGGGAAAGTAAAACAAATCACTTTAGGAATGCCGACATTATGTCCAATCTGGAAGAAAGATCCCTTTAAAGGAGATGCTGAAAATTTAAAGTTAATATGGACAAAAAGATCACAAATTGATGATGATGATTGGAATGAACCCTCGACAGGACTGAAACTTGGATGGGCCTTAGAATCCTTATTGACTCCCTTGTCAACTTACAGGAATAGGGCTTGGTTATATAAGTTGACAGGTCACATGGAAAGATTAGCCAATAAAACAAGGAAAGGATTTAAACAACTAAATTTACAGTTACAAGCCACTTCGAAAATGACCCTACAAAATAGGATGGCTCTAGATATGCTCTTACTAAAAGAACATGGAGTTTGTGGATACCTGAGCGATAGGATAGATCATTGTTGCATACATATCCCAAACACTACCCAGGATGTTGAATATGATTTGGACTTATTGAGAAAAATAGAAAAGGATACTCAGGAAATGCAACAACACATGCAAGAAAATTGGTTTGATAAAATTTTCAGTGGATTGGCATGGAACTTGAGTTCTTGGGTTAAGTCCTTGATTAGCACTATGTTATTGTTGTTACTAATATTCTTGGGAGTGTTATTCATTTATCATTGTTTGAAAAGAGAATTCTATAAAAGAGCGGCAATCGACCGTAAAATTACACTTGCAATGACTACAGATTTGTAGTCATTGCAAAATCTAAATGGACTGACTAATAATGCTCCCACCATCATACAATAAAGTGATTGAATGTTAATAAGAAAATTAATTTGTAATGGAAGTATTGAAAAGAGATTATTTCAAAACTTCCAAAGGGGGAAATGTAACCAAGGTGGTGGGAATTATAATAAGGTTATATAGATGTAACCATAAGAACGTTATGCACCAGCAATGCTGCTCAGAAGTCCACCCAACCCTTTCCATCTTGATTTAAACATCAAGGATCTAATCAGTATGTAACATTGTAATTGTACAAGATCAGAATTAAGAGTAGTATGTCTTGTTCTCTGATAGCAAATAGAGAACAGTGTAACTAGTCTGAATGGTGTAATATAACATAGTGAAGGCAATTCTTCTGTCTTGAAACAAAGACTTTGGAATGAATAATTACTTATTGTGCCAACAGCCCGTAAAGGTCTATTTAGTGTTGCCAAGTTTAAATGAATTTAGAGGGAAAGGTAATTCTGGCAGGGGGAGATCGCGACCACCGACTCAGAGACCACCCACCCACTCAAGAAACCCTCCGACCCAAAAGATCAAGGAAGTAAATTCTTAGAAAGTTATAGTGAGCATGCGCAGTCATTCACATGTTAGGTGAAGAATTTTTAACCAATCATTGTATAGACGATAATGAATATGTATTTATGTATCTATAAGAATGTTTCTTAGACTGACTGAAGGAACACGATTTGGGAAAACTATTCCCTGTGTTCCCGGCGCCGTGAATAAAGAATGCCTGCCTTTTAACACTACATTGGTGTTACGAGGCTTATTCCCAATTTCGGTGACACAACTACAAAGATTAAATCTCACCAACCTTGTTGATTACAAATCATAACGATGTTACTCAGAATCGGTATCTGAAACTCCAAGTCAATCACACTGTAAAAAGCTCATAGAGCTTTTTCAATATACTATGTTTACGTACGTTCAAATTCTCTGATGAATTTATTGCTATGCAAAGAATATAAAGTTGGTGTGACTGACTTCTGCTAGCAGAATCTCTCCCCATTTCTCATGGTAATTTTTCAACATTTTGGAAAAAAAAATCGCAGGTATGGACTTTATTTATTTAAAAAGTAAAAAAAAAGACATTTTTCTGCTTTCAGATGCTCTGGTCACCTAAACTATCTTGTCACCAAGCAATCATCACATCACCTTATATTAGATGACTGCAGTTAACACCTATTCATCACTCAGCCAGTCAACTCACTGTTGAATAAAGAAACACAATGGGAGAACAGGAATAGCTCTGAAACTACACTCAGATAAAATTCAAAGGAGTTGGCCAAATAAGGACAGAAACAAGTAGAAAATCCTTTCCAACTGATTCTGGCTACCTACCTGCATTCTTTCAGTGTTGTAAAGTAGATTTGGAATGAAATGTTTTGTTCACAAACTGTAGCCTTGTTCATAGTCACTTTGGCTCGTTAAGTTTGTTCCGTATCTACAGAAATAGTTGTCCTTGCCTTCACAGGACATATGTCTGCCATTCCTACATATCTCAGGCAGAGGAGAGGTCCTCTCACTACAAACATATAAACACCACCATCCCCAAAGCCATCTCCAGCAACCCAAGAACTTCCAATGCTCTGCTACAAAGTAGGTTTATTTGACTGCACACAATTAAAGCCCTTATCTGCAAGCCATTGGAACTCTTGCATTCACTATTTTCCAGAGGAACAGAAAAAGAAATAAATTACATTTGACTGAAAAGAAAAAAAAAATTAATTGAATAGTCAGTTGAGATCAGATGAATGAATGTCATCCCTGAAGCTATGAAAAAGTCAGAGGAAGGTGTATTTACCTTGCCGGAGATAGTATATAACAAGATTCAGTCTTGCCTCAGGAATAACATCAACCAGAGGAGGCAGGACCTGCAAAGCCCCTTCTCCTCCTCGGAACACCACCTGCAAAGAAAAGCAGCATATTGATAACTGTGTATCAAAATCTTGTCTATGATCTCTTAACTCAAGGAAATTAATCCTTAAATTCCTGTATTAACAGTAGGAAGAGGTCAGTGGCACTGGCATCAGCATAATCCCTGCCTTAATGTAACCACAGAATTACGATGTGTGACAACCTTTATTCTGAAGAATATAAAGTATTAAATCCATCAGTAAAGATTAATTTATTTCAGCTTTTAGCAGCTCAAGGCAGTGATACATTATATATCAAAGATTTTAAAGTATAATATGGTTTGAGACAAGAGTGAGTGGAACACATACAGAATTACAATTTGCTTATGATGTTCATATGAAAAAATTAGGCTAACAACTCTACACTTGTTTAAAATGCCACAAGATCCTAAAATGATCAGGAGCAGTCAATTCTTTATAGTTCAGTATACTTCGGTCGATTCTTATACTTTAGTTTCACATCACAGTTCCTCCAACAAAATCTAATTCAATAAACCACTGTCGAAAAGACCAACATTCAAAACAAAGAATGTTAACTTACAAAAGTCCAGTTTGAAAGCAGTTTTAACTCTTAGGGAAAAAAGCATTATCTTATTGTGACTGCTCTTGAAAAATGACAAAACAAGCAACTTGCCATCATTAAATAAGAGCAATCTACTGATACCAGTTGTTCAGCAGGGTAAATTAACAGGC
This sequence comes from Phaethon aethereus, assembly GCF_964289735.1. NCBI lineage: Eukaryota > Metazoa > Chordata > Aves > Phaethontiformes > Phaethontidae > Phaethon > Phaethon aethereus. The sequence continues at coordinate 56,473,268 of NC_138575.1, read as the reverse complement.
GATTAGTGACTCTCTTACTGCAGAACACACAAGTATTTTGGCTTTATCAGTATCTTTTTCCCTACCAATGCCTTAACTACTTTTTGGATGAAGACCATTTTCCCAAGGTATCTTAATTCCACTCACATTCTTCTTGTACTAAATAAGAGTTCAGGGTTTTGGATTCTGAGTTGTTTCTACAGTGTCCTTATTGACTGGGCTCCACAAAATATCTTGCAGAAATATTCTTACAGGACATAAATTATTTTAATATGCCTTCTGGTGTAAAAGCAATAGCATTATTTTCTTGACACAGTCTCAAACTGACAGGGAAAAAAATACACTTGATGGCACATTGATTATACATGTAGGATTTCTGGAATGGGATTATACGGCAGAGATTCAACTGGGACTGCAATCACCAAAATACTCAATTTTATGAATCATCAATAAATCCCAGAAATACATTACTCACCAGATTGTGCTTAATGAGCTCCTTGCCAAACTCAAAAGATGATGAGGCACTGTCTGTCAAATTCTTGAGCTCTGCCTGGAATTACATACATTCCAAAATTTTAACATGAAAACAAAAAAGCACATGAGCATAAACAGAGCTTCATATGAGCTCTGAAGCTGCTAGAAAGACATCTGCAGTGGTGCTGGGTCACTGGAAGATTTCTGCCTTCCCACTTCTATGTGATGGATTTTAGCAGTTGGATAATACATACAGACACAAGATCAAAAGTGGGCTGGGAAAACTAAGACCACTGGGCACACATGTGGACAGATGGCTTAATATCAGGGAAACTGAAATAGGTGATATTCCTAAGAGAAGGACACAATGACAAGATAAAGGCCACTATCAACATTACTGATTAAGACAGATAATAAGGAAAAGAAACGTGTACGGAATCTTTAACTAAAACAAAGGTGAACTGAAGGGCTGTCCAATAGATACCTCAGCAGCCTTCCCATTGTAAAGTCGGAAATGGTTACAAGCCTTAAGGTTAAGAGCAATGGTGCTGTCAGGAACTTGCTGAAGATAAACAGCTAGCACTTCCTGTGATACATCATAGTAATCCAGTTTGTAATAGCATAGGGCCACATATACATTCAGAGCCAGGTATTCCCTGCAGGAAAGAGGATTAAAGAGAACATTTAAATCCCACCAGGTAGTTATACTACAGAACATTAAACTCAGTGATAAAGCTGTCACATGTCTATACCTCTTTTACAAGCACATGAAGACTGGCATTTCTGAGAAATCCTTCAGAGCTTTTAAAGCTCTAGTTTGTTAGCTAAGATTGCACAGATCCAGATCTGCGTTTTTTTTTTTTTCCCCTCAGTGGCAGCTACTGCAACTTTAAAGAATTACCTACAAAATTTTGGTTTGCAAACCCAGGAAATGGTGGCAACTTCACACTGAGGAAGTGCAAAGAACATCAGCACTGTATTTGGCCTGGCAGAATAAGATTTTCTATGCAATATGTGCAAAGACATTTAATATGTACATAAAACTTTGAAAATATTTTAATGGATCTTATTATCTTATACCAAGTACCATTATTGCAAAAAATCCTTGCCATTACAAGCTATCAAGCCAGAAAAACTAGACACAGAAATAAGACAGGCATTTGTGGAAACATAAGTAAAAGGATAATTATTATGAAGGGTAAAAATCTCTTAAAAGAGTGAGTTAAAATAATTAAAGTGAAAATTTGGACTTGCAAGTTAAAATCTCTTCCACGAGCACTACATGACATACTTATATACATTATGATTGACTTCTCTGAAGCATTCAAATGGAGATACTGCCAAAAGATAGCTATGTATTTTGGGACAGCAGTTTCTATGTTATTAAACAATACTTTCAGCCACTTAAGAATTCAATTTGTTCCTTCTTAAATTCTGAACTAAGAACTTGCAGAATATGATAGGAAAAACCACCAACTGTTATAGCAGGATAAATAGAAATGGAAAGAATTTCAGACTTAAAGGAATGCAAGGAACTCTCTACATAAAAACTAAGAACTGAATCCTTCTTAGAAAGGCTGAGAGGTGAAGGGGAAGTCAATAATCACAAGCAAGGGTCACCAGACTGGCCATCAGAGAGGAAAAAAGAAAAAGACAAAGCAGGTACATAACCATATATAATTTCAGAAGAAGTAAGTAACAAAAAAAAAAAATTTCTCAGAATGAATTACATGAAAATATCACTAAAAGAAAGCAACAGAGAACAGACTTCTTTTTAAGCGTACATTTTTTCAATAATGCTTTGCAATGAAGAAAATTGAGGAGACTGCAACTTGTGCACACTTTATGGTGGGAAAGGAACATAGTAATTGGGGAAAAGTCCTACCTTCAGAAACCAAGGAACTAAATAGAATTCAAATACCAACGGTATCAGGGACACTGCAATAAGGTTTACAGCAGAGATGCCCACCGATTATCAAGAAGAATGCGTTTGTAGATATCAATAGCTTCTTGGTAGTGGGACCGCATGTAGTGGATAGATGCCAAGCTAAGCTGATCTTCTGTAATGTCTTGCAGATTTTGGTGAGAGCTCATCAGTTTCTTCTCATCACTGAACTAAAAAGAGTGTGACACATTCTCAGAAGAGTTCAGCGAGAAAAACGTTTTAATTAGCTGGATTAGTTTTGTCCTTGCTGGCAAGCAGTAGGTGATTCATATTAAACATCTGGAAAAACTCTGTTACTTTAAAATTAATCTGACCAGTGGAGAAAGACAAACATTAAAGAGGCAGACCAGTTGAAACTAGATACATGCAAGGCTAAAACTAAGTACACATTTTCCTTTAAGGTGTGATTTAGACATAATTACATGTCACATGCCTTGACGGATAAGAGGGGAAGAGCTGAATTAATTATTTCACAAACAGAATTTTGCAACACAAGATTTGACTTATTATTTGAGCCAGCAGAAATTTTCCTTTTTGTAGATCCAAATCTTATTTCTCCTGGATAGCAGAAAAATTCAAGACTAATTCAAGCACTAATTTTCACAAGACTTCCTTACAGCACTAACAAATCCTCTTTCATCATCCCCTTAAAATTTGTTTCTTTAACTAAGTTTTATTTTTAAAAGCATTGCTGTATAGCACGTTAACACACACACAAGGATAAAAACAAGCAACAGAGTTAAACATACGCTTTATATTTGTATTACAATTAGTAAAGTTGAGGCTATTCACCTAAGCAGTATACCCAAGTCCCTTATTCCAGTGCTTTGCTTTGCTGATTCTGATGTTTCAACAGTAATTATGAATTTCTTACACACAAATTCTATCTTATGCATTTGTTTTTCATCTATCTGCTCACATCCTTTTCCTCCCTCTTTGAGCCAGTCACAGAATGATACACCAGTACAAAGGCAAGAGAATTTGCTTAACAGAACTAAAGGCAATGGGCTTCATAGTCTGGTAAAAACCCTTTGTTTCCAAAGACTAACTGGATGAACTAGGAATTATTCAACTTTATGACAGACATCTGTAAGTACCAGTGCCACTACAAAAATGTTTTAAGATTTCTTGCCTAAACTTAACAGAGATTTAAGTAAAGAGAATCTGACATCAAAGCTAACATTCAGGAGTTATACTTTCTTTCAACTCAGTCTCTTCAGTAGCACAATACTTATTAAGTATAACACAGGATGGTACAAAACCAAGTTTAAGTGAAGATAGCTATGTGTGGTAAGTGAAATAAGCATTTAACTGTTGTTGAAATTAAAGTAAATTTCAAGCTATAAACAATATTACTTCTTTGATACCGAATGACTTAGGAGGATCAGTAATAGCATATGGACCATTTTGGTCAAATTGCTAAGTATAAGACAACTGCAAGTTAGGAAAACTTGGTACACTTCAAAGAAAAAGAAAAATAGTGGCGTATACATTTCTGATTCTATTCAAGTTACAGGTTCCTCGTGATCAAAAATACCATCAGGATCCTGTTGTATGACTTCTATGAAGTGCATTGGTAAGACTTTCCATAGATATATGCTGAGGGCATCTATTCTGAGACCATGTTTTCACACTTACTTTCTCCTCCACATTTTAAGACAGTAAGGTAGTTATGGAAAACGTTTGTTCTCCTGCCACCACAGACATTTTAAGCATAAATTACACATTACCAAACTGAAAAGAAAACAAGAAAGCATGAGTGAAGAAAAGACATCATACCTTATGAGCCAAGTGAAAGAGTAAACGGTTCTGGAGACGACTCCTAGGTGCTGAAAAGGAAAATTAAGTAAGTATTGCTGCAAAGAACAACTCAGGTGTCTCTTTTATATTTTTAACTCTCTCTCAGTAGGCACACATGCACCCATATTCTTTCATTAACTAGCCCAAGTACAGTTCTTCACTGACATAGCCTTTGCAGGTCATGCCCTGGGGCAAATTCTACCAATTTTAGAGCGGTTTAAAGGCCTTCTTGCTTCCTATCTTCATTCCCTGACCATTTCTTTTGAAATCCCTGTTGAAAATAACTTTTGATTGGCCTATGTCTTCCACGAGCCTTAAAACTTTTATGAATTGCACTATCATTTCCCTGCAGGGCCTTCTGGATAATTCTCTGTTTGTTTGTGACAGACAGCACAGCATCTTTTACAAAATGAAAAGCAGCAACAGATGAACTCATAATCAAGGCTCCTTCTACAATGTGTCACATTTGAATTAAGTTGTGATTCATAATTCTAGGAATCTTGTCAACTTCCAGCGTGTTGCAAAACCCATTGCTGCTACCATTTTGTTATGTATGCACATTATATTATACTTAGTTCTAATATTTCTTCTGTCCTTAGGAACAAAAGGCACATGAAAGAATCCTGCAGTCAGAGCAGATAAGATTCAAATTAAGATATGGTGAGGGATTTAAAGGGAGACATCTCCTTTCTAAAGCCACTAAAGTTCATGAAATTTCTTGCTCTAGCAGGATTAGGAATTCCATTTAACTCACTCAATATGACACAAATTGTTAACTGTAGAGCTTTAAGTCACTAGAGAGAGCCTTGTGCTTCACTGAGTGACAAAGGTCCTCGTCCAACAGAGCTATTAATTTCTTTTGCAAGGAATCTTGCAAAAAGCCTTCCCTTGTTTCCTGTATTTTCTTTAGCCTACTCAAGTTAATGAGCACTCTCATTCTTGCTCAGACCAACCAGCTGGCAATCTATGTTCCACAGAAAGGATGTACATGCAATCTTTACAAAAAGCAGAATTACTTACTGTGTTTATGAGGCCACAAAAGTGCAGAGTTAGCAAAGCAATGGCCTGTAACACAAGGCTATAATTCTTCTGACATCCTAAACCATGAAAAAGGGCTCAAACCACCAAAACCTCTTCCCTCCCCTTGTCCAAGACAGAATTTTCTAGTAATAAGTTAGATTATTTCTTTTAGGGGGAGATTTCCAGAATTCTTACTCTTTCTTCACATAGTAAGAAAACTTTGTAACACAGTGGACTATGCCAAAACCCAGGCCATTCTCATCAGGCTAGCAGTGTATGGTTGCCCACCTATTTCTGATAGGTACAGCAATTATTTCTTGTTGAAAATTTCAACAATTTTTATTGAGTTAGGAAGTCAGATACCTTAATTTAAATGCACATTCTTCAAAATGTTGTCAGCAATGATATTGTGGTAACTCCACATGTGCCCCAGCCTTAATTGATAGGTTTTAATATCAAAGTTTAGAAGAGCTGCACATGGACCCCACATGTGCTTTTGTGCAAAACTTCAACCAACCACAACCACCCTTCACAATTCAAAACATTTGATCATCAAAGACTCCAAAAATACAAGCAGGACAGATTGTGCGATTTACACTGAAAATAACATATTGTATAATCACAGCACTATGGGTAAAGACAGCAATGTTCCTTTTTTTAGTACATTTTGGTTGGGTTTTTTTGAGTGGATTTTAGCATTAATTTCACTGTGAAAATTGTGACTTGCAAGCAATACTCCCTCAAGAATCTAAACTGAGGAATTCTTGTTTGACTGGTCAACCAATGACTGCAGTGCTGCCCTCACAAACCTGGCATCTGATCTGAAATCAACATTATTATTTACTTCTTGGCCAAAGTTGCAGGGTTAGTCCGTGTTATTTTACACCTAAAAACAGGCAAAAGACGAAACCTGAGTTCTGATGGTGTGCATGGATATATGGAGGGAGAGAAAACATCCTGATCCATCCATCTGATATTCTTTAAAATAAGACACTTTTACTTAATGCCAGCCAGAGGAGGAGAAGGGCAAAACCCCCAAAAATATAGTCCTGTCAATATAGTAAGCAGAACCATGGAAACATTCGATATCAGCAGTTTCTTTTCTCCCAGTGCCAAATGCATTTTTTGAGGAAGACAAGGAAATGTATGAATAAGGTCAGTTTCCAGAAATAACTTGGTTATGAATATCGGATAAAGCTGTTGTCATTCACTGGAGCAGGAAGTGATACAACTGCCTCATCAGAGATAATGATTTTTAAGGGATGTTAGGCTTGTTCTTTTATTACTCTCTGCTGCTATCAAATTTCATTGTCACTTATCTGTTAATGCCACAAGGAAGCACAATCTTCTTTCCCTGTCCTACTTTTTCAAGACGACGACTGTACTTTTTTTTTATTTTTTAAATCAGTACTAAGCAATCTAGGGATCATAACGAATATGATGACAATGCTGCATGGCAACAAAATAGACACTGGTCCACGTGTGGTATTTGCCTTGTGCTGAAGATATCACTGAGGCAGCTGGATAGGATATATCTCTTTCCATCTAGAAAACACACTGATATTCCTACGCTAGAACTTTTGTCATAATCAGTGCTGATGTTCCAGGCACTGAAGTCAGAGTTGACATTGCTCTTAAAAGTGTTCTGTATATTTTTATGTGCTGACACTGAACAGGCACCTAGCAAAATATTTCTTAAAATATAATAAATAGCTACCAAAAGAGTGAAGATAGTTACCTATCTCCACTAATTATTAAACAAAAAGTTAAGCTCACTAGAAATGGCAGCTCAGGCTCTTGGTAGCTTTCATATTGCTGCCACAAGACAGTAAAATACAGTCATGGACAATCTGGCATTTATGCCCTCTCGTAAGAGTACGAGGCAATGTTGGTCATGCATCCAGCATTAACAAATCCCATCGAGCAGACATAATGCATACACTATAGCAGCACTTCACACATTAACAGACACTGAACACATCTTAAACATACATAGCAGGAGCTGGTAGGAATGGAACAGTGCTGAGAAGGCTCCAGCCTGACAGCACAGAAAATATGACCAGAGGAAAACCTTATTCTTCTGTCCCTGAGAAACAATGCCCTGTTCACCTGAGTACAGTAGCTGAATGGAGCCCTCTGTGCCTCAGAACCACAGTCTCACTGGTGGAGGGAAAATGCAAGGGTATGAGAAAAACATTTGGAAAAAACAATGTCCAAGAGCGAGGTTCACACTTACATACACTTTCATAGCTCAACTGTTCAGAATTTTCTTGAATGAAATTTACAGAGGACATTTATTGAAATTTTCCCATTCCCAAAATACTTAAAAGACAGTTCAACTATGTTCTTTGCAACATATACACACTTCATTTCAGTCATGCCTAAGCAAAGTTTAAGATCACTGAAGCAAAACACTACCAATTAGTCCAGTTCTGTAGCTTCCGCTATACTTTAAAAAGCAAACCAAGAAAATAAGGTTAGTAGTTTTAAAAGTTTAAATATGTATAAATGGATATTTTCACTTGTGCACTTTGAAAGTTATGTATATCAAACTCTGCTAGTTCAAAACCATAGCTAAAATGCAATGAAAATTAACTATTGTTCTCAAGAAATACAGTACAAGCAGAGAGCAGATAATTTTGCATGTAGGTGAACATGCAATCTTAAGAACAAGAAAACCTAGCAACTTTTCCACGCCTGCTTATAACTGCACATTTTCACTGGTGACAACCATCTGACACCTGGCAAACATTAGTACATGTGTAACCAAGGTGGTAGGGAATTAAAATAAAATAGGGTTAGAAAATAGGTTTGTGAATTTGTAGCAAGTTGTAACTATAGAAACATGTCATGCACCAACAATGCTGTCCAGAAGTCCACTCAATCCTTTCCATCTTGATTTAAGTATCAAGGGTTTAAACAATGATGTAGAAGTGTAATATGTAATTTTCTTGTCTGGAAACAAAGACTTTGGAATGAATAATTACTTATTGTGCCAACAGCCCGTAAAGGTCTATTTAGTGTTGCCAAGTTTAAATGAACTTAGAGGGAAAGGTAATTCTGGCAGGGGGAGATTGTGACCACCGACTCAGAGACCACCCACCCACTCAAGAAACCCTCTGACCTAAAAGATCAAGGAAGTAAATTCTTAGAAAGTTATAGTGAGCATGCGCAGTCATTCACATGTTAGGTGAAGAATTTTTAACCAATCATTGTATAGACGATATTTGTGTATCTATAAAAGAATGTTTCTTAGACTGATTGAAGGAACACAATTTGGGAAAACTATTCCCCGTGTTCCCGGCGCCGTGAATAAAGAATGCCTGCCTTTTAACACTACATTGGTGTTACGAGGTTTATTCCCCATTTCGGTGACACATGCATAAGCAAAACTAGTTTGGAAAATGTCATTGTTCTTACTAACCCATCTCTGTTCTGGTTTTGTACAACATTGCTTCTTCCAGTATAGGCTGTAAAATGAGAAGTATCTCTGTCCAGTTAAATCACATTCAGATCTGACACATGCAGAGTTGTGAAGAACTAAAGTAATTACAAAGCTTTGCCCATGAAAAATTAGAAGGGAGGAAAAACAAAAAAAAGAACTTTAATGACTGGTTCAGCAACACAACCCTGTCTGTGCATGAATCTTAAATTTAATTGTAAAATTCCTTTTATCCTAAAAGACTGTTTTTCATAACATTGAACTGCAGCCCCACTTATGTGCCCATTTTGTGGTTTAAAAGAACACTGTTAGTTTTTGTGTGCTAGCCAACGGCTTCTGAGAGCACTATGTAGGCTTCTAAACACTAGGATCAGTTGCCAGGATCACTGTGCAAATGTGCCAGGCTGTTTCTGGTCCTTGTCCTTTGCAAGGCATAGGAACTGAGAATGCAACATAAGACTATTTGTTTTAATAATTTTAAAATAGTATTATCTTATTATTACTATTTATTACACAAAGATGAAGACTTTTAGCCTCATTCTTCCAAGACTAGATGGGCTAGCACACTGCATGGAAAACCTATGTTCAGCCAATGTATGAGAGCACAGATGCAAAAGGAGTAAACAAAGCATCTTGGCAGCTTCACTATGGGATGACTATGAAACAACAGTAGCTGACTTGAAGTAACTGTATTTTCACCCCAGATCCAGGAACATTAGTAACTGTAATATAAGGGGACTGCAGGGAAAAAGGGGAAGCCAAAAATGTCTGAAAGGAATTTGGAAGAAAGCCTAGAGGAGATAAAGTGCAAATGTAATGAAAAACCTTCAAATAAGGATTTTTCTTTACTGCCTTTTTGCTCTACTTCTTAGGTTATATTTGCAGTAATTCTGGTTTATATCACTTTTGATATACAGATTTATTCTTTCCTGAGAGTGTGTACCATGAAGTTTTAATTAAGTAATGACAAGCTAAGAGAACACTTCACACCTATTATAAAATAAACATAAAACGTTGCTCCACAAGAGATTGTGGACTATATATCTTGTATGAAATGCAATGATTATCTCATGGCTTTTAATGCTAATTTCCTAATTTTTAAGTATCCTGCATATTTTTCCTCAGTTAATAATTTTCTTAAGCAACAGTACATGGCAAGAAGGAACTTCTATTTGATTTCTAGATATTTACGTATTTGTATGGAAAATCTATTCCAGAAAGCCAGATGACATTTATGTTCCATTTCGCACAGGGATTGCCTCACTGTAGAAATTTAGAATTATAGTGAAAATAAATTATTCCTCCCTCATTTGTTTTAGCACTATGCTACTTTCAGGGGCTTAGCGTAACTGCAGCAATAAACAGTGAGCACTATGCAAGAATTCTGGCAAAATAAACCCAAAATAGCAATGGTAAGCAGCCCAACACTAACACTATCTATAATTTTTTCAGCAGTATTCACAGCTATACTGGATAAATGGTGTTCTTTCAGAGACTTCACCTGTTGTGTCTATATCCAGTGAAGTATATTTTGCATCTTCAGGATCTTTGCAAAACCATGGAAGAGAACACAAGATGTTATGGCTTCAGCTGTCAATAATATATTGCAAACAGCCGTAACTGATGCAATCCTAAGATGTTAAAAAAACTAAAAGAGGATCTCCCTTGAGCAAAAATAGAATGATCCAACCTCAATGTAAGAAAGACTGAAGTGATGGGAGCGGAAAGGGGAATATATGACACTTGGAAGCCTTCAACAGAAAAAGGGCAAGCGTTACAAATCTTCATCTGTGACTTCCTCCCCACCAAGCTTAAGCAGCCAGAAATCATCGGTATTACAGTACTCACAAGAAAGGTTTAGCATCTCATTATAAAAGCTGGCATGATGTCCTTCTTAAACAAGTACATAAAATCAGGAACTGGTATTACTAGCGTGAGAACTCAGTTATTCTCCGTTCCCTCCCTCAGCTACACTGCCTATGTCTTGCACTCCTTTCTTAATATTCCTGCCCTTGCCTCCAGCACCCAAGTACCACTAACTGCACCCCCTACCCTGCCACTCACCATGCTACTATGAACTAATCTGAAGGGATATGAAAAAATTAACCTTCCCTCACTTCCAGATCACAGTTAATAAAGGTGCATGCCCAGCTGTGAATCATCTCTAGAATGGATTACTGTAATTCGCATGATGTGAAGCTGATGACAATGACTCCAACTGGTACAGGATGCAGCCGCTTGCTTCCCCAATGGTTTAGGTCACAGTGACACCTCAAGCTCTATTGCCCAATTATTTTTAGATTCCAGTTCAAGTCCTAGATAGTAATCTCCAAAGCTAAATGTGTGGTACATTAAAGATTAAATTATTATCTGTGAATATTAGAAATTTACACACCTCTTGAACAATACAGATCACAAAGCTCTGCATGAAATTTTTTACAGTTGGAAACAAAACATTTCCAGTTGTAGGATTCAAGCGCAGCATGATCTTTCAGAGGATTTTGAAGGGATATGAGAATCTAATTATTAAAAAAAAAAAAAAAGCAATACTGTCCTTTTGAAGACATTCCTCCACAGTAGCAGAACGTACACAATTATTTTCTTCCTGCCCTATTTTCAGCCCAAGACTAGAAGATTAAAGAAAGAAAAGAGAAAACCCATACTTCAATAAGAGTTTTATCCTAAAAAGGCAAGAGTCAGAAATTGACTGAGAACATCATTACTACTAATTTTACTTAGAAAGCACTGAGATACTATGGTTATGGGAAACAATGTATTTCACTAAGGTAAATAGAAAGTGATGGGTAACAAAATTAAACTGCAGAAACATTTTTAGGCAGTAAAAATTGCCTTGGAATTTAATTCCCATTCCTCTTCTTTAAATGGTCCCACGCATGTTCAGATTAAAGTAAAACTGTATTGACTGCAGTGAACTCCATGCCTTGAAGAATCAGATACCTAGTATCTGACTTACAAGGCAACAAGACCACATACTAAGTCACTCAAACTATCTAAACAAGACTTCTTGTCCACATCAGGGAGAATGCTGAACTCTCTCAGATGCTTATTTTTTGATAATTTCACTAGCCTAATTAGCTTCATCTGCACTGGCTCAGGGACATGGAATCAGTCAAAAGAAAAGTAACTTTTTGTTGCTGGTCAGCAAGTGCTGGGTTTTGTATTTAGAAATTAATAAGAGAAATTATTTTCCAGATGCTCCTTTAGGTTCCAGATGCTCCACCTGCCCAAGGTATTTATAGGAAGCAAATTGTATCATCAAAGAACGCAAACCCGAAAAACTTTGCTCAAAAGTATCCTTTATGCCTATAAAAAAAAAGCACTGAATAGTGTCTCTGGAAATCACTTTAAGTGTTCAAGTGAACAAATAGTCCCTTCCATCACAGTCATATATCTCACCTTTCAAGGCTGCTTGTTCAGCTTGTGTATACATTCCCAGAAAGAAGTATGTACAGGCAAGATTCACCCAAACATCTGGATTGCAAGCTGGCTGTTTGGTTAAAGCCTCATATTCCTGTAACAGAAGAGAGGGTTGATTTTTTAAAGATGCGTAACAGCACAGACTTGCATTAAATATCATTCTTTCTTCCACCATTTTAATGATACATTGTAAAGTATTGAGATCGCACGACTTATTCTCAAGTTCATTGGAGTTCTTACAACTAAACTATTAGATTTTAACCTAAGATATATGCCTAGCTTTTTTTTGTTTACAGCAGTAGAACCGACAACAGGTCCAAGCAGTGCTACAAATCTTCACTGTAGCAGCATGAATTCTGTCAATATTGAAGTTATAAATATAAAAAATTGTATTATTATATGTTCATATATTATTGAAAATGTTTTATTATTTAGATTTTTAAAATATTAATTTATTAAAGTTATAAAGTCATCAACATAACCAACTTTTCATCAGTCTTTTTGGATGCTTTCCTAACTTTTCCTCCAATCAAAGCCTGGGAGCCATAAACACCAGAGAAATCTCGTAAACCTGTAGATAGTGTCTTAGTATAGATTAAAACAATGGCCTCCAAAGTGGAGTGTGCGCACCCCAGCGGTTTTGCAAGACAATACCATCAGGTGCAGGAAGACAATCTTTTTTATACCATTAATAACTAAAATAAATATTTTTAAAACACTGTTTATTTCATCCTTATCACATCCTTTTTAATTTATATTTTTGTGTATGTTTATTAGTACATGTCTATAATTTATAAACATATACACATATGTATATATGTATATTGGGGGTGCGTGCTCAAAAATTTCTTACTGATAGGAATGTATGATCAAAATTGTTTGGAGACCACTGAATTAAAATACAAGCTTACAAGTTGGTATTGGGCAAATTCAGGATTTCCTAATAGATAAAAGATATAATTATAGTAAATACTACTAAACTGTGCCTAACTTCACCATTTCCCATTTTAAGATTTACACCCAACAGCTATAGAAAAACACTAGATACCATATTCTGATATTTCTTAAACATCCACATTCATTACATATCCCTTAATAATGCCACATAAACTGCTCCATTTCTTGTTATTCATGAAACAGTAAAAACTTAACAGATCAATCTTTCGATCTACCTTTTGTTATGAAAAAAACCTTTGCAGCTACTGAACAGTGATATTCCTGAAGATAAACATCTCTGCTCTGCATAACAACAGGTACTAAAAACAGAGGCAGGGAAACCTCTCCATGTCATTTTTCTCCCCCGCCTCTGTCAGGTTGCTGTTAAATTACTAGGAAGGAGCATCCAAGTGAAAGTGCCTCCTGCTAGTACTCCCGCTCTCCATCCAGCCATGTCCAACAGGCAGCACAAGGCAAAGCAAGGTTCTCACAAGACCTGCTGAAAGAATGCCATCCACATACTCCCAATCACCATAAGCCTCTCATCCCTCCTCCCTTCAACACAACCCCTTGCTGACTCTGTACTCTTCCCCCAAACATATGAACTGGGATTTCCCTCTGCCTAGGGAGAGTTTACAATATTGTGCCACTATGGGTGGAAGACTTCCTACCTCTGGGGGAAAGGCACAAATGTATATATAGCACTAGATAAAATAAGCCATGCCCAAAGGACAGGGAGTCCCAAGAACAGAAACATGCTGACAACAATAAAGTTTATAGTTTGCAAGCATAAATAATTTTTTTTTTCTGTTGCAAAGTGAAAGTAAACTGCACTCCCAAACAGAGAAGATATTGGTAAGGTATGCCCTTAAAGACCAGCTCAATCTTGCTAGTACTTCAGAGACTAGCTGTCCTTCAAGAAGATTTAAAATAAATTTTAAAAAATAAAGAAAAAAAAAAGAAAACATTTACACAGAGGCCAACCTTTCCTACTAAGGCCAGTTCAATCTTGACGCAGGCCTGTCATGAAGCTCTGAGAGACAGGCCACTGCTGTTTATTGGGACCATCTGGAATCTTTCAAAATCTGTTCAGATTAAATGCACCCAAAGGTCTCTTTCAGCTATGGCTTCAGGCAGATTAATTAGAAAAGACAAAGTGCATAAACACAAGTCATGTTCTGGCTTGGTCATTCAAAGCAAGCAATAAATAAAGAGTGCTCTAGCAGTACCAGTGTGAATCTATGGAAACACAGTAAATAAAACACGGACTACTAGTGCTCCTTACCCTGTAGTTCTGGGCCATGAGCCCAGACTATGTGCCGTTGCCCCTTTCCTCACTAAAAGGCATTCAACATCAGTCTCTCAAAGACAAGACCTTTCCGCACTCATCTCCAAAAAAACAACAAAAACAAACAATATAAATATTTCAAAAGCTTTCCCAACAGCCAGCCTGTGGCATATTTTTGCCAACCAGGAGCATAACAACTTCTGCTATTTCACCCTCGCCACCTCTCGTCCCCATCACAAGACACATGCACTTTTCCTTAAAAGCAGGCTGCCAGGTTGATTGCCTACAACCATGGACACCTACTGACAATGCTGAGGCCAGCAGGATTCTGCTCCACACCCTTATTACTTGCCTGGATTCTCCAAGCCCATAAACACATATCCTGAAGAGCCAATAAACAGGCCAATGTATAGGGCTGTCCCACAAGTGCTCAAAGGAGGAGTGGAGATACTCATCGTAACCTGGCTACAGTCACGACAGAGAAGCCTATTGATTAAGAAGCCAAGAAGCTTCAGCTGTCAGGATCTTGAGTGTGCCTGTATTCTCACACTTCCAGCAAGAAGTACTCAAGCAAGACCAGATACTGCTCATGGATGCACCATTACCCTAGTATAGTCCTGTTCCTTTCATGATTTACTATTTGACTGAAACTATCCTGAGCAAAGCCAGGGTAGGCAGAAGGTCCCATCCAGTAAAGAGATGGAATGCTTCCTGATTTTCTGCTAAGAGGGAGGCAGCATATAGGAAAGACTGTGGGAATTGCTGGCTGTAGTTTGTGAGATTTTGACAGAAACAATGCATTGAAGGCTGTGGCCTGGGGATCACGCTTTGCTTTCACATGTGCAGCTGAGGGGACAGAATGGCATTACCATGTCTGGCAGCTGTACCATGCCAGCATCCTGTGTGCCTAAGCCCAGTCAGAAGGTACAGAGTGCAAATGTGAAACCTGTTCTTGAACCCAGCCTAGCAGCCAACCCAACCTGCCCTTGCCAATTCCTCTCTTAAATTGTCAATACCTCAAACATGTCTTATAAGCCTCCCCGCTGCTTTGATTTATAAGGTCAGGCAGCTCAGAAACAGAATCATTGGACTGATGCTCTGCTTCTGGGTCTTAGGTGACACTGAGAAATTTTTCGCAAGTGCTATGAAAAAGTCATGGCAAAAAGACAAGTGGGTTTTTCCCCTTTAGGGATAGTAGATGTGGAAGACTCCAGAAAACTAATTAGATGCTGCCATCCACTAAGGAAGTTCTGGTTGCCATATGATGCCAGGAGGACATGAGCCCTTCAGTGTTGGTAAAAATCAACTTGCCAGTGAAGGAAGCTAGACAGTCCCCAGGGAGGGACTGCCACCATGACTGCTGGAAGAGTGGAGTCTAGTGCCGTACCATTTGTAAGTTGGTGTACAGCAGTAGGGATGATCCCACCAGACCAGGGCTGGTAGCATATCCTTTGACAATGTCATCTACTTACTAAGAAGGGGAAAGTGTGACTCTAGTGAAGTTGAGGTTAGCGCTCTATGCAGAGAACACCTGACTGTTGGTGTGTCTATGATAAGAGAATGTGAATTCTCTCACGTGAATGTGACAGATATTTTGATGTCATTCCCTTTAAAGATATTCTTGGAGCTGGAGGTCTGTGTGTTTTTAATTTTTTCCCTGTTTGTCCCAGTAGTGGATGATGGTCACCTCACCCCAATTCCCAAGCCTCTCCAAAAGTTGCCATGCAACCAGCACACCCGGCTTACTGTGAAAGTATCATTATAAGTAAAAGGATTATTGAGCAGGATAATTTCTGAAGAACTTCATCAGGTATATGGAATACAAACCATGAACTGGGAATATAGTGACACAGACTATGTGTTGTCACTTGCAGGCACTTAAGAGTGGAAATCATTTAGGTAGTGTGTAATGTCACTCTGGAGAATTCTGCAGAATCTTCTACCCATAGTATTTTATTGACAGTGTTAGAGCGCTCCAAGATCTAGAGGGTATAGATAATCAAGGAATTTGTCCTGGAGAATATACCAACAATACTTCTGTAACACAGCAGAGAAGAAACAGCATTACACTTCAACCCTGAAGATGACCACTGAAAGGCAACTCAGCCTCCACAGTCACCACTCTTTCCCCTGACTACTACAGGCTTGGGAATTAAAACTATGGTGTTCTGTCCCAAAAGAAAGTGGCTTGAGATGCACAGGCTCATTTCTCACATGCCACCACAAAATGACAAAGTTATCAGGGCTTATCACTGTGCCAAAACTCAGTCTTAAATCTGAAAAGATAGGCCCTGTGATTTGTCTGAAACACACACAAACCAACCAACCACAAACCATGCTTACAAACATTTATTGCCCCTACTTGGGCAGAAAAACGGGAAAAAGACGACTATGTTGCAGTTTTTAAAAGCCTGAATCAACAGCAGCACCTAGTGGTGCATCAAACACCACATACAAAACCTAATCTCAAAAAAAACAAAAGCTGTTACTCTTTCGTTGAAGGAAACATTTAAAAGCTACTCTGGGTATTACAAATAGCAGATTTCAAGGAAATTGCAAGCTATTTTTCATTTGTATACAAACATTTTTCTTTTTTTAATCTTTCACTCCCTATTAACACCTAACATCTAGATATAAATTAACTACAGCAGCTGGTTGTAACATTCATAATCTTTAAATTCCACAACTCTAAACATGAATAGCAAGTTACTGCTATGACCTATACTACTATTCTACATTCTATACTGTGTATACTATCAATTTGATTCACTGAGCATTTCTAACATCTCCAATGATGTTTCCTCTTCAATTTTTTAAGGAGGAAAGTGCCTTGTGAGCTTACTCAGAAGCTTTAGAAATTCTATTTCCACCTGGTGTTTGAATCTTGTGCACGTGGACATGTATTATTATTGTTAAACACCTAATTTTATCTAAGAGAAAATATCATCATTGTTCTATTATCTATTTCTCTATGGTTATTTTCTTTCGTTAATACTTCAAATTATAATCTGTTTTTAATACCTCTTCCAAAGAAAGCAAGTTAGAAGACTGCAAAACCAGCTATACTTCACAGTTACGCTTCACAGTGAATTTTGATGGAGACCTCCCCCAGCTGACATTGACTGAAACCAACAGTCCTTAAATGGTGCAATACAGCATTTTATAGACCCAGCAATTCACATCTGTAGGAATACATCAACAAGACAAACGATACTCAGGCAGACTGAGTTGCTTTCAAGTCTTCACAAGCTTATATGCAGCCTTGGGGGTATCACCACACCATTCCACACTACTCCCTGTTCTGGTGTGCACACCGATTCCAGCCTTTGGAGATACAGAGCAAGGCAGACAACAAAAATTTTTTAGGACTTGACTTTTTACTTTACTTTTTACTTTACTTTTTTCTACAGAGAAATACGCTAGCACAGCCGAGAAGATAAAGGGATCCCAGGGACACTGGCAACAAATTGATTGGCAACAAATTGGTTTCATCAGAGACATAAATGGACACATGAGAAAGAATTGCATATGGACTTATACACCTAAAGAGACACAACAGCGCTGTATGGTGCAAGTATTAAAAATGTATGCATATTTGAATAATCAACATGTCTTTTAGTGACTTAAAGCTTTTGGAGAATAAGAATGTCTCATTGAATTCAATTACCTAATACAAGAAAACATAAAGAACAATAAAGTACATTAAATGGCCAGGGGCATCAACCTCTAAAGAAAGAATTAGAAAAGCATGCATATTACAGATCAGCTACACAACGAAGACAAAGACATAGTTAAACCTGAAAAACAAAACTGTGGAAAGCTAGCTGCAAAAAGGGAATGGAGAATTCAGGACACGAATGATGGCATTTAAAAGGGCAAACTAGGCTACTGAGCCTAATTAAATCAGACAGTAGGTAACGTAAAAAAAGGTCTATTTTCATAGCAAAACCATTTTTTTTTGCAATCCAAACTGCTTTCCACAGCATCTGCCTTATTACTGTACATTTGTACCTTAACTGGCTGGCAGAACTGTTCCCTGTTACAGAAGGTGTTCATCTTGTTGATATTGCTTTATCACAACATCCCAATTTCCAACCTTGTTGAGTAGGATTTCCCCACCTTACCTCCAGTGCTCTCTTGTAGTCACCCAGATGAAAGGCAGCATATCCGATCCAAAGGTCAGCATCCTCCTCCTGCTCACCCACGTGCCGTTTAAACTTGTAGAGAAGAAAGTATGCAAGAATTCTGTCAGCTGCCACACAGTTTATGAAGCTGCACAGATAATCAAGTAATACTAGGCCGTCTTGTATCATGAATGGTTTGACAGCTGTGGAATGCTACTGGAGTGGAGCTGCCCTCACATTTCTGAGGGAAGCAGCAGGCAACCCTCACCTGCCAAACCTAGTTCTGCGAAGTGAGGGGAAAAGCTGCCGCAACAGGGCCTAACGGGTGCGGGAGGAGGCGAGGGGGACACAAGGCAGGGAACGGATTCATCGCGCCTCGCAGCCGTGTCGGGCACAGGCCTGACAATGCCCGTATCGCTCTCCTACTGGGAGCGGGAGAGCCAGCGTACCGCCGGCGCCCTCGGGCCGCGGTCTCCGCCCCCGCCGCGGCCGTTACCTCCAGCAAGGCGATCGCGCCGGTGAAGTCCCTCAGGGCCAGAAGCTCTTCCAGCTGCGGAACCTTCTTCCCTTTCTTCCTCCGCCTGTCTCCTGGCGGCGGGGTACCCCCCACGGCCGGCTTGGCCCGGGAGAGCATCTGGGCACAAAGCAGAACGGAGCCGGGTCAGAGTGGGGCCTCGGCGGGGCTTCCCCCGCCCGAGGTGAGGGAAGCACCGCGCCCGCCCCGCGCCCCCCACCTCACCGCCACTCACCATCCTGCCGCCAGGCCCAGACTCCTCGTTCCACCGACGGCGCCGTTGCCAGGGTAACCGCGGGACGGCGGAAGGCTGCGGCGCACACCCGAGCGCGGCGGCGAATAGGCGCCGGGTGGCGACTGGTGCCGCCCCCCAGAGTTCCGCCTCTATGGCGGCGGGCGGCGGTGTCCATAGCGACCAAGGGACCGGGCTCGGCCCCTCAAGTCAGTCTTTCCAGTTTGCTGGCACCCCGGACACATAGGCACCTATGACTTGTGGTCTAATTCCAGCTGCTGGCACTTAAACCTCCGTACACACACACGTGCAGAACAGATTGTCCCTTCACCCAGGAAAACAGTTAGAAATGGAGTTCAAGGTGAAGACGAGACACTGTGCTGATCAGGTGCAGGGCACGGCTGGAGAAATGTACTGTTGAGCAACACGTTTGCACATCACCAGCCCCTTTTATCCCCTCGTCCTGTGTCCCATACCGGTTCCTCCCCAACCTCCCTTGATCTTTTCTTTTACCCACCTTTCGTCCTTCACTTAAACATCCGGCAATATATCTTGTGCAATCCCAAAATACTCTTCCCTGGCATGCCGCAGGGAAGTCTCATGTGCTTGCAGGCAGCAACCCCTCGCAGTCTGTACAGTGATCCAAAGAGCTTCTTCCACTGAGCAGAGACCTTCTCCCATTGATCTTGATGGGTTGATCACTCTCCTGTGACAGCCTTATAGGGAGGGAATCCCTCAGCTGTTTATACTTTTTCGTTAAATGTAGCCACTCCATCTGTATATCTATCATTATAAAGATGGAGAGCATAACATAAAATGTAGGTATGTGGGTTGTGTACATTTTAACTGCATACAGTAGCTGATCTCTCCGGCTAACTGGATAACTTTCAAGCACGGCTTGTTTCCTGTAGTGTCTCTGACATCGCAGGTTGCTGCAAATAAAACATATCTGTCCTCGTTACAGAGGAACACCATGTGGTGGAATTCCCCAGACTTTCGTTTTTATTTTGCCTGAATTGCACCATTAGCAATTCCGGCGCAGGGGACCAATACATTACACTACTGTTGACAGCATGCCCATGGACAGGACTGATCTGTGTTTCTACCATTTTTCCTTCCTTGAGAAGAAAAATTTTTTTCACTCCATCAGAAAAAAAAAGAGGCTTCTTCTGTATGAATAAATATATCATGTCACACTGCAATCATCTGTAACATAGCCCAGCAGTAAAGGACTCTGTGCTGCTGCTTCAGAGTGTGGATTCCACGCTCACCTTCTCCTGATCACTTCAAGATGGCTTGACCCAGGAACAATACACCCGGCTTGAAACTGTCCTGGAGAGGTTACTCTGCAACCAAGAACCTCGGGAACACAGCAGGACAATGATGGTGTCCCTTGCTTAGGAATGTGCTTTCATACCACAGGCCTTAAAGAAGGCAGGCAAATAATCCACTCTCCCACAAAGGATTTCTCTGCAAGAAATTAATTTTCAGTTAGTCAGTCAAAGTGATAAAGAATATGTGCCACTGCTTTGGTCTCCTTTTATAGCTCATCTCTACTAAGTAAGGTATTATTTCTGTCAGGAGAAAATTAATTTTCCATAAATAATTCTGAAATTATTTGCCTTTTCAGAGATTTGATTTTAAGTGTTTTTTAATGTTCTCAGGATTGTATGTATAGACTAATTCATATAATACAGATATCTGTCCTCTTATCAGTTGTCTAGAATTTTCTATTACCTAACAGAGAAAAAAATTGAGCAGGCTAGAAGGCTTAAGATTCTCCTCCATAAGAACCCGGTGAAATCAAGAAAAACATCTAGATTGACAGGGATATTGTAAGATGCCATTTTCCTTTCAGATCTTAAACAAGGCCTCAGAAGCGCTTCATTTCAACTGAAAGAAAATAATATCTGTTGTAATTACCTTGCAGTAACTTTAAGTACTGCCATAGAATATTCTGGCTCTGTACAGTAAGCTCAGAAAACTGAAGATTTTGGTTTCAGGTTTTTTTACTATACAAATGCCGAAGTAAACTCGGTAAAGGAGGAGAAACAGATGGAGCAGAAGGTGTCACTGATGAAGGTGTTATATTTTTGATTGAAATGCAAGCAAGCAGACAGTATAATTAGGCAAGATTCCTATTTTTTAAAACAAGTAACTGAAAATATAATTTTACTACATTGCCGTCTTCCACTTTTTATATAGATTCTTTCAGAAGGTCGTGCTGTTCTAAGAATCAACATACTAAATACAGCTAAAATATCGACTCAAATGGAAGAAAGCTCTCAGCTGCTCCCCTGGTTTCTCCCATTTTCCAGTGGCTTCCTGAATTCTTACGTGGTGGGTCCAAAGCTGGGGAATGTGTGAGAGCAGTGCCAGTGGGTTAGGGATGGGCGCAAGAAGGGCAGTGTCAACTAAGATAAAAAGTAGTAGCAGCCAAACCAGTTCCTTTTTTATTTGCAGACAGTGTTTTGCATGGCACCAGTGGGATTCCAGCATCTATCTGC
The DNA here is from genome assembly GCF_964289735.1 of Phaethon aethereus. Taxonomy (NCBI): domain Eukaryota; kingdom Metazoa; phylum Chordata; class Aves; order Phaethontiformes; family Phaethontidae; genus Phaethon; species Phaethon aethereus. Next base: position 56,451,569 of record NC_138575.1, on the reverse strand, counting down.
ATTGTAGGGGGGATTTTCTTGACCAGAAGTTTTGTGATCATGCAGAGTGGGGAGTGCTCAGAAGCACAACATGCTGCCAGCTCTCTGCCTGTCAGGGGGAACTCAGATGGGAGACATCTTCTAACCTTAACTGTGCTTTGGAGGCAAGTCCCCTAAGCGCTGCCTGTGCACTCATACCTCTTTATGTGTAATTTCTTTGCATCCAAAAAGATAACTTGTTCCATAAGAGTTAGCTTCAATTGAGCTTCAACTCATCTTCAAGATAAGAAAGTAAATATTTATTCTGACTGGACATAACGATCTGGCTTCCAGTTACAAAACTGGAGACATGTTATACGTAAAGCAGAACTGTAGGCTGCATTTAATAGCAAGAATCTTTCTTAGCTGCTTCAGCATGACTCAAGTGAGTTCTGGCATGTTCTCAGCAGGCAAAGCTGTGACTCTGCCTGTCAGATCATTCCCTCATAGGTGAGGTCTACAGCAGTATTAAAGGACAAAGTGGTGAGTTTAGTTGTGATTGTCATCAATCAAAACCATAGACTTTGCCATCAGAAGGATTGCTAATTATAAATTCAACAACTCAACATGTGGGCCATGGATTGAACACAGTGTAAAAATTAAGTTGTCTTCTGACTTGTAGAGGTGCTACATGTACATAGTGTGTGAGCAATATAAGAAGGGGGCAAAATTTGGCATTATGGCAATTGCTGTGGACTCTCTGCATACAGGAGTAGTCTAAAACCCATTCAGAGCAGTAGGAGTTGAACATCATATGTAATGTTCACTAAAGTCAATTGTGTAGGAGGACACATGTAATTTAATTCTGTATTCTCACTAGCATCAAATTGACCAAAATATTTTTAGCATGTCTGGTGCAGAAATTATTATTAAGATGCAGACCAAAGTAGGTAGAGATGTTTTAATCTTTTCCTCATATGAAATGCCAAGATGACACTTCATAAATTAAAGACAAGTCAAGAAGTTCAGCTACTCTATTAATAATGCTGGAAAACTGCTGCAGTTTTACCATCACCATTCTATTAGCCAGTGGCATTACCTTGGAGGTTGTGAGCTGTAAAATGATTAATGATCATGTTTATTCCCACACAGAATTGCTGGGAGAGAGGGAATTGGGGAAAAGGGAAGCAGCAAAAGGGAAGTCATGCACCTGTGACTAAACACCAAGATAAGCATCAGAGAGCATAATGAGTGTCTAAATAAAAAATCAGAGAGTGGAAAGTGAGTTCTAAGAAAAGGAGAGGAAGGAGGGGAAGGAAAGAAAAAAGGGAGAGAAAGGAAAAGCAAGAAATGGAAAAAAAAAATCATATAACCAAAGCAGGAGGTTAGGAAGTGACCTTTGTATCAGCAGCAATCACATGCTTCAATTTCTGTAATGTCTGGATAAGATAATGTTTTTTCAGTAATGACGTTTCACCATGTTCTGCGTCTTGTACCTTTGAAAATGCATCTGACAACATCTCAAGATAAATGATATACAAAAGTGAGAGAATTGAAATGCTTCCCTGATAAAGCTGCAAAGGCAGTCCCCTGAGATGAGTAAATGGGAAATGCTTCCTTTAAAAGCAAGGAACTTGAAGAATATTTTCTTCTTTTTCATGTGCTCAGCAACACCTGAGCCTTAATCTGCCCTGGATAGACCATCCATGATGAGACAAGGTGAAATATGTAAGTTGACAGCAAAGACCAGCCTGCAGAGGTGACAGATCATGTGGATGTTTAGGGCACTTGTCAGGTCTCTAGAGAGAGACCAGCTTGTCTGACCACTTGCCCAGCTCAAGAGAGCAAACAATGGTCATGTCAATTAAAGACCTCCAAACAGTGAAATGAAAATTCATAATTTTTTTCTTTATTTTGGTAGGGGAACCTCTTTCTTTAGTTTTCACTGGTGTTTATGTCTGTGATGTATGGGTTTGTGGGAACTGCACCTTCAGAATTTTCCTGATACTTCCAGCACCCAAACTGTCATCAAGATTCAGTCAAGTTAATAAAAGTAACTTAAAAGCTGTCCTTGTATTGGATTTCAGCATCACATTTAGGTAAGTTTTTGGAAGTTTATGTATGTAGAACCAAGGGAGGGGAGGGGAGACAGTCTCAGATCCAGCACAAGTCAGTGTCAGAACTGAAAAATCCAGTGCATGATTAGCTGGATCCACACAAATTTACCCAAGCCGGAAAGCCACATCATTGCAAATGCTATGTCCCAAAGAATGCAGTTGTACTGGTCCAGGATGCATGCTGGTACATCTGCACAATATTCCACTGCCATATTGGTCCATTACAGGTCCATTACAGGACCAAGTGTATTAACTTGAAGATCTCATAGCTCCATCCCATCACATAGTATAGATGGGCATAATATTTAATAAAAAGAGTTTAAGGAAACTGAAGTATGTGTTCAAGACTTGCAGCGTCTCTTTTATTTTAGTGGAACCTCAGATTCTTGTGTACTACCAAAGTTCCCAGCTCTGGAGAAAATAAAAGATAATGTACAATTGTGAAACTCATAAGTTGATCATAACAATTGTAATTAAATGACAATGAGAAAATAAATAATTGTAGCAAATATGTAGAAGAATTTTTCATTTGAAAGGACACTGTCAAAATATTTTATTCTGCAAAGTAAGATGATTTTATCACAATGCATGTTTCTCTACAAAATAGTGGCTTGAAAAATGCTACATTGGTTGTCTTTGGTACCAAAGAAATTGAAGATGAGCTGACACTATGTCTACATTCTTCAGACTTACTAGGGCTATTGGTGCCAACTTCCACAGTAGTAGTTTCACTGACCAGGGGCAGCTGATACTTTCACATAACTCTTGGGCTTTTCTGAGCTTTCTGAAATTTTCGTTCCATATCTTGTGTCTATTTGCTCCTCTCTGAGTCGTCAAGTGGAAGTAATGATTTATAATCAAGTAAAAAAGAAATTAGGCTACATGCCAATGAAAAGACCCTAAAAATTAATTGGTAAAGGTATTGGAAATACAGTGCCTTGTTCTGAGTGTGGTTGCACTTTTACAATATGAGCTGGATAGGCAAAGGGACTCTGTGATGCCGAGGTTGGCCTATCATTCCCATTTTTCAGCACTCTCCAACTCTGTACAGAAAAGAAGCCATTGAAATGAGGAAAGCCCTGTCACATGGACCATTAAAAAAGGACTAGAAAATATTCTGTAGACCATAATCTTACATGGGCTGAGAGACTTAGAGATAAAACTCTTGGCAATTTTTTGCTCTTCTGGTTTCTTTTTCTCTGAGTGTCTTTGAATATTCCAGAAGACTGAGAGAACCTCTCAGAGTAGTTTTAGATCAGGAATTCAGTGCTGATTATCTGTTTCAAACACACCCTGTAATATCTGGTTGTTTATTATCCAATAAACCAGAGGGCAGGACAAACAAATACTGCTGTAGAATCAGGCACTAAACATCACTTTTCACTAAAACCAGTGATACAGTTCTCCAGGGAGTTAATCTGAGTTGGTATTTCTAATCTAACACAGAACACCCACAGAGACCTATTATGGTGTTTTGTAGCTATGCAGTATATACACAGGTATTGTTGTTGTTGGCAAGGGACTGAATTTTGGCTTCAGACAAATGAAGGCCGGGCCTGCCTATCTGAATCTTTATCGTTGCTGTGCTTCTGATGGAAGAATAAATGGTAAACTACAGGGTTTGTATTGAGTGATTCAAGGGGAGACCTCCGTCAGCTGTTAAAATAATGCTAGGATTACAAAGATGAGGTACTCAAACTGATGTACACCTAAGAACTGACTTTTGGGTAAATACTTGCACATAGTGAAGATATTTAATGCTGGGATCTTTTATACCTTTCTGACAAGATTATAAAGGTATGTAATTCCTAGAAGCCGCAGCTAGAAAAAAATGCACTGGGGACATCAGATACAGTTTCTTAGCACCTTATTCCTTAGAAGGTTATTAAACCTCGACTATTTTAAGAGAGAATAAGTAGTTCTAGAAGTACTTTAAAGATGTTTTTGGGATAAATTTTGTGGCTTATCCTGGGAGTGTCAGGAGAGGTTACCTTAGGAAGGCTATTCCTGGTGTTTGAGTCTCTTGCTCTGCTTCTCCATGTTATTAGATTCTTTCAGGGGAAGGCAAAATCATTTGCATTGCCTTCAGGATGCTCCCATTACTTGTAGTTTTGTTGTAAGACAATATTTCTAATTAAAGCTGTAGTCGCCTATAGGAGTCAAAAAGCTTTTTTTTTCTTTCCTCTGATACGTAATTTGACTTTTAGGTTTCTAAACTGTATTTCTTCCTGACTAATCTTTGAACTGTGAGAGCTGGTTCACGGTTGGAGAACAGTTACTGAGGTAGCAAGGGCAGTGCCCTGAAGATATATGAAGACTTTTTGGGGTATCTGGCTGGTTTGTGTCACTGGTAACCTCTTCCTTTTATACACTGCTAGATTGGACGTTACAAAAGAATTAGATGAAGTTGGCTGGGATCCTTGGGAGCTTAGCTTTATTCTGCAGCCAGGGCAGTATGAATGGACTGGCATTGGTGTCTCACCTTTTCTGTTCCCCAGGAACTAAAGATTCCTTGGGCACAGACAGCAACAAACACAAATAAACATAAGTTTTTGCTTTTGCTTGTGGCAGGCCTATCACATTTTGTGCTTTACACATATGACTCACTCGTCTACTTTTTCTTCTCTCTACCCTTGCGATCATCTATAGTATCAGTAACTGTCACGTTTACAGCATGATGCCACAGCTTTTCCTTGTCTCTCTTATGCCATGAAGCAGATGTTACTGATCAGTCTGCCAGGCAACTGTGTCTGATGTGTACAGCCCGGAGGTACAAGGGAAAGCGTGGTGTACAGCTGGTTCCAGGGAGTGCTGGCTTCACCCCAGCTGCAACCTCCTGCTGCACTCCCTCCTGCTCCATGTCACCCGATGCTCAAGGTGCTCCCATCATGGGACTTGACTACACACACTGGGCAATTAAAAAGTTGAGAGGTCAACAATTCATTTATAACATGTTCTGTCTGGGACTCCCTATGGCACCGTGAAGGCAGGGGGCAAGGGAGAGAGTAAAAAGAAATGCTGTGCTAAGGCTATAGTTGATTTGTCCTCATGTTTTTAAAGGACATTTTTAAGCAGCTGCTCTGAAAACCAAGTAAATACATGAATAGATACAAAACCAGGGAGATCTCAGTGCCATTACATACTCCCTGTATGACCAGCAATGTAAAATGCTCAGTTCTACTTGCATTATCCACCCTATAGTATAAAAATGCAAATCTTGCTCTGCTGAAGTTAACAACAATCTCTTATAGACTTATATGGGATCAGTTTCAAGGACTTAAATACCTGTAAAATGGGTACATACCCTGCAAATACCTGTAAAACAGGGCAGTGATTGGAAGATGATCTCAGCATGAAAAGCTATATTCCATTCTCAGTCTGTGACTCTAGCCAGCCATACTAGTCCAGATGTTTACATGACAGACTGCTAGTTTAGAATGACTGTATTAGATATGCTGTGGTCTTCAAGGTCTGCTCTTAAATGCTGGCTCATGGTGTCCTCTGTTGTTGGGTATAAGAAAGAGTCAAGCAATAATAATTTGGTATTAAAATAGGATCATGTAAAAAGTCTGTGCAAATATATTTGAAGTATATCCAACACCTTTTAAATACAGGCTTTGAAAGAAACCATGGTATTGCAGTTCTCTTTTATAGCAAAAGAACTGTTACTTACACTGTTGCAAATTATTTTCCTTGTTTGTCTTAAAATAATTTCAGGAAATAATAAAAGTAAACTGATTTATTATCTGACAGCCTCAGTCCAGGTTTCAGCAGAAAACCAGAAGCTGCTGTAGGTGTGCACAAACACTACAAATTCAGAGCAATCACACTCAGTATTTATTTTAAATTGCCTGTTGATTCTTTTTATCTTGCAGTTCTCCTTTGTGCCCAAACTTATCCATAAGGCTTGTGGGTTTTTTGTCTTCCCTTCATTCTACCTGTCTTCCCTGAGACAATTCTCAGGAAAAATACTCAGGCAAGCCCAAGAGCCTTACCCAGGAACAATACTGCAGTGTCCTTTAGTGTATGCCTTTTAGCAATGCCATTTATAGTTTAGCTTTGGTCCCACAGGTCTGAGACGTGGCCTTCAGCTTTGCTAATCCTTACTTGATGCAAGAGGTTGCATCACATAGAGTATGAATATATTTGGCCCCCATTTGAGGAGCTGTCTGATGAGGTGGGAATGGGCAATGAGACCTGTGCTGCCTGGGAGCAGTGTGTCTGGAGCAGACCTGGAGCACTTTGGGGCTCAATGCTGGCTAAGTACAAATGAACAAGCTTTGTGCTGAGTCTACTCTGTAAGTAGAAATGAAGGTCGAGAGGACGGGAAGTCAGACATTTTTGACAACACAAAAAGTGCTTCGATGGTAAAAGTTAAAGGAATTAAATTATCACAGAAGAAAATATACCCTTAATTTATGAGCCCAGGCAGGAGAGATGGTGTGGCAATGTAACCAGAGATGTGGGGCAATGCAAACATGAAGTAACCATCTGTTTTCCTCTAGGCTTTAACAGACTTTGTATTTTATTTCCATTTTAAAGAGTCATCTTTACAGTCCATTTGTCCCCTCCCCTTCCTTCTTTCAGCTCATCCCTGTGATGAAGAGCTAGTGCCCTTATCAGGCAAGATTTCACGTAATGCTTCAGTTTTATAGCCTCAGCCATTCCATGAGCAAACATTCACAACAACCTTTAGCCTCTCTCCTTTCCTGAGTTTTGCTGTTGATAGATTTTCACAAACAGAAGTGCCACCTAGTACACCGGAGGGGCGGGCAGAGGTGAAGGCAGGGAGGGGGATAGGGAAGTGCCTGAGAGAAGGATCGTACAGCCTGTCTTTGAATCTACAGTGTGGAGATCTCTTTCATCCTACCCAGGAACAAAACCAATGTAGAGTATCTGAAAGAAAGAGGGTTGGAAGAGAAAAAGAAAAGAGAGAGCACACACAATGGGTCTAAACTGAGCAATAATGAAGCAACGGATTTTGGGTCTGGCCCTTTGGCCTTTGTTTTTCTCGCTCCAGCTGCAGCAGCAAGTTGGTTCAAATGAGTGTAGCAACAACAGTTATCTGATCAATGTGATGCTCATGAACTACTCGGACTTCCCATCAACTACCGATAGTTTGAAATCAGCTGTGAAGCAAGCCTTGAAAAGGGTACAAAATGAATTCCAGGTGACAGGTAAGGCAATGGTGTTGGTTATCCCTCTCCTCCTGCAGTTTCTTGTCAGACTTTGTGCCACAGCTTGCTACTCATCTGACCTCCAGCAAACTGCTCCTCAGACAGGCTCCTTGCCTGTCTGTTCTGCTTATGTAGGTCTTACAGAAATAACGACCTCCCTCTGTAAAAACAGAAGTGCTCTACAGATGGGCAGAACATATTTGCTTTCATGGTGTTTGGGCAGACTTTTCCTGCATGCTTTTCTGGAGGTGTTCAGTTGGGATTGGGAACATGGGAATTGCTGAACTGGATCAGACAAGACCAGCGATCCATCTACTGCAGTAACTGGGATGCCCTTGCTTCGTCCCCTGGCTGGATTAGCTTCTACTTTCTTAAAATAATTTTCCTCCTGACCCCATCTGTTGATCACATTATGACTTGAAGTGTGAAGAATCTTCAGTCTGTATATTTTTCCCTAATTTGGAGTCAGTGCAGATGATGCTTTATTTATTATGATATCTTGCCTCTCCTTTGAATAGCACCAATCTACTGTCACTCTCTAGAATATCATGGGAAAAAGAGGTTCCAAAGAAATCATATCTATTCCCTTTCTGCCCTCTAGTTCAAGAGATTTTGTCCAATTTTATTGGAAAGTGGTCTCTCAGTTACTTCCTACAGAGCCTCAAAAAATGTCTCAAATAATGGTCAACACTAGTTGGCCAACAAAGTACTTGGTACTGAAAGTCTTAACACTCAGCAGAAGTCAGTAGTTCGCACTAGAGCAAATTTTACAGTCTTATCCCAAATAGTGGGAGTTAGGTGGTAGGTGGACTTTCTAGCAGCTTTTTGGTGGGAGACATCCTAGCATAAGACTGCTCAGACCTGTGTCAGAAGAAGAGGGATACAGTGTATTAGTGGTTATCTGCAACTCATGATGCTGTTTACTTTTATGTTTGCGTTACAGGAGAAAATGTTACAGTCAATGCCACCTTCCACAGCTTTACCTCATCACTCTATGTCTCACAAGGCTGTCGTACCAGCACCTGTGAAGGTGTGGAGCTCATCAAGGAAATTTATGTGAGTAGCAGGCTTCTTTAAGTTGATTTCCTAAGAAGACAAGACTTTTTTTCTTTCTGTGTGTGTGCATGCATGTGCCTCTCTGTCTTTCCTTATTAACTTTTGATCCTGTTGTTCAGTTCCAAATAAATTTGACAGGGAAGTGAAGTTTTCAAACAGAAGATGTTCCTGTAGGTTTTGTGAGGACAAGAAGGCAAGTACTCGAGTGAGATTCTATGCATGCTTCCCAGAGGCCGTCATTAGACATTTGGTGGCAGTGCCGGCTAATGAAGCCTTCTGCTTCTGGCTCCTTTGCCCATGCTTAAGTTGTCCTCTTTTTTATATCTGCACAGCTCTTTGTGTGGCCACATAGCCAAAGCAATCCACTAAAAAAACCCCAACCAACCAAAAAACCCCCCAAAACCCAAACACTCCAACAGCCCAAGCAGAGCAAAAAAGGTCCATTTCCCACTAGATCAAACCCTGATCTGGTTCACCGTCAGTTTACACAAATACACAAAGGAGAGAGCTGTGCGAGAACGGGAGCATGAGGACAGAGAGATTATTAGGCTGTCAGTGATACTGAAGAAATGCTTATGGAACTATGCCCAGAGGGCAAAGATGAAGAGCTCACTTCTCACTAGAAATCACAGAAGTCACGTGGGAGAAACTATGTGCATACGCTAATACGTGGAAAAGCTTCAGTTAGAATTGGTGCCTTACAAGAAGCTGTGTTTCGGTGGATTTTCTCATGTCTGATAACTGTCACCTCTGAGTGAAGCTTTGTCAATCCAATGTGAATTCTCAAATATACCGATGTATGAGCACCTGCTATAGTCTTTGTCAGGACGAAGTCCCTCGTGACACACAAAGCTACTGGTCAGGCCTCATCTGGTCGTCATGGAAGGATTTCTTTTCATTCAAGCTTCATGTGCACATAACCAATTGCTTTCCGCATACACGGTATCTTGTAATTCCAGCCCCTCTTTCTTCTGCAAATGGAAGCACTGCTGGGGTGTGTAATTGCATACGTGCAGTTGTAACAATTGCAACATTTTAATCCTAACTTGTCTCTTAACATACCATTGCTATTCTGTCCCCTGCCTTTTCTTAGCTTTCTGTGATTCCTCCCTCCTTCACTCTAGATTTGTTCTTTTAACCTTTCTGTAGCTCCTTTGCTACTCTGTTCTTGCTTTTGCTGGGCAAATTCCATGACTCCTTCTCAAATCCTGAAGTTTTCTTCATTCTCCCATGCTCCTCCCTCTGCCAGTCCTCTGCACGGTCCCCACTACTGACCCCTTCTGATCCCTTGCAGAAAACTGGCACACTTGGCTGTGTCGTCATAGGACCTGCTTGCACGTATGCCACCTACCAAATGGTCTCGTAAGTACCACCGCTTCCCCCTAATATGGTGATGTTGAAGATACCAACTGCTGAACAAAGTTGTTTTGTGTACAACAAGCCAGAGAGACATTGGGATTTAGGATACATGAGACACCTCGAAGTCTACAGTCAAGGCAGTAAGACTCTCATGCATAGCCACTATGTTTGGTAGGGAGAAGAAAATCCCCTTCCAAAGCCCACTGATCAAATCCCATTGCTAGCAGGGAAACTGGCTGACAGTAAGTTGATTGATTGATTAAGGGCTCAAAAGACTTAACTCTTCAGCAACTGCAGCAGGAAAGAGGTGTTAGCTTGAGGCGCGTAGACATCACAATACTGCAGCAACAGGAGTCCTTTTGTGTGGGTGTTCAGTCATTGAGAGGGACCTGTGTTATATGTGTCAAGAAAAGACCCAAAAACTCCAATCACCTTCAGTAAAGAGTGTTTATATGGGGAGCAGCCTGTTTCATCCTAACTCTTCTGCTTGGTGAAGCATTCCTGCAGAATAAATTTCTCTACTATCGTATTATACATGAACCTGTATAATTCTACTCTATATTATACTATACATTAATATGTTCATTCTCAGATATTAGGAGAAGTGTAAGATGAGTCTGCAGACTTCTAGCATAAATGGGTTAAATTCATCAGTCATGACGTACAAATCTGTATTGCTACCCAAGTGAATCAATTCTCTTTTTAAACTTTGGTAGCCTTTTGGTTTCACTCAGAGATACTGGGAAGATTGAGACACTTTTACCTCAAGCTTTATCTGCTCTTAGCTCTATACTTTTCTCTGAGTGGCATGGCCAGATGTAAATAGTGAACGCGTGTGATTGATTTATAGAAGAATCGGAAGAATAAGTCTTACACCTACCTAGGTCCATCATAAAATATTATGCAATATGCCCTATTTTATTCATTGTGCCTCCTAACTTTATGTTTGCTTTTCTATCTGCTGGATATGGAGCTGCCCAGAATGATGCCAAAGTCTTTTCCTCGGACTCTGACAGAGTTTAACCAGTGAAAAGTATGAATAGCGGAAGAGTATGCAAAGCAATGAAGAACACTGAAAAACAGGCAGCTGGCATTTGCCCATGGTGCAGTAGCTTTGCAAATCGGAACAAGTGCCTTACTGCACAGCACTTTCGCCGTGGGGAGGGTGCTCCGTGGGCGGTGGCCCGGCTGCTGCCTGCACTCGGCCGCCGCTCTCTGGGCCTCATCTTTGGCTTGTCAACTAGACATTAAGCAACATGGAGTGTTAACTGCAAGAGCTCTATAAGCACAATGGCTGCTGGGATGTTGCGACAGAACGGTGGAAGTAACAAGCACGGTTGGAGATTAGCCCAACTGCCTCCCTCCAACTTCTTCACCATCTCTAATTCAGGAAATCGTTGGGCAATGATTAATGGGATGAAATTTAACAAGTCCAAATAGTGGCTCCTGCACCTAGGACAGAGTAACTGTGGGCACAACTATAAATTGGGAGAGGAGTGGCTGGAGGGCAGCTCTGCAGAAAGGGATCTGGGGGTGCTGGTCGGCAGCGGGCCCAATAGGAGTCAGCAGTGTGCCCTGGCAGCCCAGAGAGCAAACCCCATGTTGGGTACATCAAACACAGTATGACCAGATGGTCAAAAGAGGTGGTTATCCCGCTGTATTCAGCATTGGTGCGGCCTCACCTTGAGTACTGTGCGCGGTTCTGGGCCCTACAATTTCAGAAGGATGTGAAGGTCCTTGAATGCATCCAGAGGAGGGCACCAAAGCTGGTGAAAGGACTGGAAGGAACATCCTGTGAGGAGCATGGCCAAGGACTTTGGGCTTGCCTAGTTTGGAGAAGAGGAGGCTGAGGGGCAACCCCATTGCTCTCTACAGCTTCCTGAGGAGGGGAAGTAGAGTGGGAGGTGCTGTTCTCTTCTGCCTGGTATCCAGTGATAGGATGAGTGTCAATGGTTCAAAGCTGCACCAGGGGAGGTTTAGTCCAGACGTTAGGAAGCATTTCTTTACTGAGAGGGTGGTCATACACTGGAACAGGCTTCCTAGAGAGGTGTTCAATGCCCCAAGCCTGTCAGTGTTCAAAAGACATTTGGCAATGCCCTTAACAAGATGCTTTAGCCTTTGGTCAGCTCTGAGTTGGTCAGGCAGTTGGACTAGATGATCACTGCAGGTCCCTTCCAGCTGAAATAATCTATTCTCTTCTATTCTAAGTCAGTCAGAAAAATGTCCATTTCATTAGTGAAATACTCTCCCTGGCATTATTTATTACATCATCTGGGTCTGTTTCTGTTGCAACAAGTACAAACCCTGTAACTTGGTAAGAGGGCTTTACCTGGAAAATAAAGTTTTGTCACAATAATGCCAACAACTCTAATGGCCATGGTTTTTGCAGGCAAAATTCCCTGTCGTAGAAAAACACTTACCATATAAGAACGAAAATATTTTGAGTTTAGTCTGATAAGATTGCAGCATCTAGGAAAGTACTTTTATCCTTAAAAACTTATTGTCTCTGTGGATAAAAAATATCTTAGTTTTATAAATTCCCTGCCAGCAAAGAGTTGCCTTAGGCTTTCTCCCTGACTGGTGCTGTTGTACAGCTCCTAAAATATGCCATAGTGAAACTAAAAGACTTTTCCTTTGAGCTGTAGGAGTAAAGCTTTTTTGATAGCAAAAAGCTCTCATTGTCCAGCACTGCCCCAATAAAGAGATCATATCCATCCCATGTTACTGGCAGCCAGGGAGCAGAATCAAATGTGTCCTTGAAACTTTGGACTCCTGTCACAGCCCGTGGGCTGAAATGGTGCATAGTACCAAAAGGGCACGGGGAATTGGGGACAGTGGGAGAAGCTGCCTGGGCCAGTTCGACAGGGCTTTTCAGTGCCAATACTGGCTTGAAATCTGCTTGTGTTCTTGAGGAGCCTTCTGTTTCAGGTTCAAATTGCTGTTAAACTAATGCAGGGCACAGGAGGAGAGGGAGCTGAGGATGGAAATCACGCAGTAGCTGCCTTGGTGCGACAGCAATCCGTTCAGACTTGTCCTCTTGTCTCTCCCTTCAGAGTTGAAACAATATTGAGCCTGCCTCTGATCTCTGTAGGGAGTTTTGGACTGTCCTGTGACTACAAAGTAAACCTAACCCGCCTTCTGACCCCAGCCAGGAAAGTGACTGAATTCTTCTATTATTTTTGGAAAGAATCTCAGCTGCCATTTAAAACCACAGCCTGGGAATCTGCCTACATTTACAAGAGGAACGAGAACTCAGAGGCATGTCTCTGGTAAGATCTGGATCCACCTCTGACCTGGCTGTTGATAAACTGTCTCCATCATCGGACATGGTTCTTACAAGCTGTCCTTCAAGTCCTACATTTTGGGAAGTGCCTTACAGCTACCAAGCAATGAGAAAAGGAAAACATGAATTATACCCTTTAGCTGTTCTGCGTATCTGAATGTTTCACGCAGTCTACTTTTAAGTATTCCCAAGCCTTGGCTGTTCCTCTGGACAGCATAGCTCACATGTTGTCCCTGCTGGAAATACCTGTTTGCTGCATCCTTGATGTAAATAGTGTGACATGAGAGGCTCCCCTACCAGGGTCTCCATAGATGCTTTTTTATGTCAGGGGTCTTAGAAAGCTCTTGTAATGTTTCTCCACACTAATGGCTTCTATCTGTAGGCACTATTGTTGCTCCAAAACATTTCCAAAGTTCAAACTGTATCTTTCTTTGAACAAAATGACCCCCAATGATTGCAGAGTTTAAGCTATACTCTCAGCAGTTTGGAGCAAAGGAGGCAAACATCAGCCTGTTCTTGGTTCTCAAGAATGCTGGGTTTTCTCCTTGCCTAAAATCAAAGGCTGTTTTTAGTCAAATAGTCTCCTTAATATACTGATATTTATCATTACTCTCCTATTATTGACTCTGATTGAGTTTTCAGCTCATGTGAGTGTTTCTATGGTCCTTTGAATTTTTTTCCAATTTTAGGACATAAAATGTTGATTAATGAAAATAAAAATGCATTTCTCCTACTAATGTTATAAATGTACCTCAAAGGCAGCCAAGAATTCATGGGAATACATATTATTTATCTTTCCAATTCATAACCTGAGAAACTTGCAGAATTTTCAGGAAAATTTATCACTGTATTGGCTTCAGAGTGATATAAGCATATACTTACAGAATATTTTGTATACAGATTTTTTTTTTTCTGAATTAAGGGGCCTAAAAACTGATCTCTAATTCATTGTTTTAGATATTTAGGGTCTGTTATTGTTTCCTCCTTCTTTTTTAGTATCAATAGCAACTTAATCACACGATGTAATTGCAATGATTTCCTCTCTTTGATGCTTTGAAACATCAGTTCACCTATCTCTTACTACAATCCCTATTTCTCCATGTTTGCAGATATAATTGCCAACGCACTACATATGGTTTAGCTAAATCCCTTGAATCCTGCAGTTTTTGTACCTTTCAGGGAAGTCAATGCTTTTAAGTTATTTCCCAGGTGTTTCTTACCTTGTCTTTATTAATACTCCTGTTCAGGATCTTCTTTATGATTTCAGAATCGTTCAAGCTCCTTTATTGCTGAATTAACAAAAAAAAAGTAAAATTAATTTTGTATCTCTGCCTGTTTTTCATCCTAATATAACTGCAAAAATGCATCTCATTCTGCTTTAATAGAAACTGTCAGCTTGAAGGTTTTTGAACTGTCTAATTTTCTAATCTATTTTTTCTAAAGCACAAGTTATAATGTATGGCTAATTGTCTTCCCCATATATGTATAAAAATAAGTGAATACGCACAGTGATAGCAAAATCAAGTTATGTCTCAACTATGCATACGTTCCTGTAAATTAATATTTAATGATTCTGTTCCTGAAAAAAAAAGGGAAGCAAAAGATATTTAGTAGTTTATAGAACTAGAATTTTAGTGTTGCTAGATCAAAAGTTAAGCAGTTTGAAAACAAAGATATTTCTTTTGATTTTCCATCTGCATTAACTTTATTTCAGACAGAATGTCTCTTCTCAGACACAACGTGTTGAGGAAAGAATAGGATTTAGGAGTTCGCTGATTTTGCTTAATCTTTTAGCTAGCTTTTACTCACTTGGAGTTTTTTTTGCTGTCCTTATTTTTCCCCTTCAAGTTTTAACTGACTCAGTATAGGGTTCTTTTGTGCTACTTTCCTTCCTTTGCTTCTCTGACAGTCAGGGTACATGTGTGTTTTTTATCCCCGTTCTTTCTGCAGCTCCCATTTACTCCTTTGAACCTTCACATGTGTCTTCTAAGATTACCACTGATGTCTCAAACCAGCAGAGCTTCCTGGCTCTGCCTCCCAGTTAGTCTCACTTACTGTAATTAATTTCCCTATATCCCTGATTTCTTTTCTTAATTGTTAATGTCTTATGACATCACTGTATCCTCCAAACCCATCCTTTGTACAACTAAGCTTAAATACCTCTGTGTGACTTTCCAAACACTTCTAAGTCTTTCATGCCCTTTATTTCTATTGCTGCAGGAAAAAATGTTCCACACCAACTTACAAGCACTCTTGTGTGCTGTAAAAAGCCCATCTTGCATTTTGGCTTATTTAGGAGAATGTGAGGAGTTAGCAATTTTCTAACAATATCTGTGCTCCCTCGTGTCAGGTACATGAATGCGCTAGATGCTGGCATCACACACTTCTCTGAAAAACTGAAATTCAAGGAGATTTTAAGGACTCCAGAGCAGCTTAAAAAAACTGTGACAGATCCAAATCGGAAAAGCAATGGTAAGGGGGGGACCTGAGGGTGCACTCTCTCCTGCAGGTAAGTTGCTTTTCCCAGGAAATCAGAACTACCCCTTAGTTACATTTTAGTCTTTCCACAGAAATGGTGGAGAAATGCAGATATGCCATTTCACATGGATGCAAACTTGGTGGTGAATGGAGTTAAATCCAATTGGTGGCCGGTCACAAGCGGTGTTCCCCAGGGCTCAGTTTTGGGGCTGGTTTTTTTTAATATCTTTATCAATGATCTGGACGAGGGGATCGAGTGCTCCCTCAGTAAGTTTGCAGATGACACAAAGCTGGGTGGGAGTGTTGATCTGCTGGAGGGTAGGAGGGCTCTGCAGAGGGATCTGGACAGGCTGGATCGATGGGCAGAGGTCAACTGTATGAGGTTTAACAAGGCCAAGTGCCGGGTCCTGCACTTGGGTCACAACAAACTCATGCAACAATACAGGCTTGGGACAGAGTGGCTGGAGAGGAAAAGGACCTGGGGGTGCTGGTTGACAGCCGGCTGAACATGAGCCGGCAGTGTGCCCAGGTGGCCAAGAAGGCCAACAGCGTCCTGGCCTGTATCAGGAATAGTGTGGCCAGCAGGAGTAGGGAAGTGATTGTGCCCCTGTACTCGGCACTGGTGAGGCCGCACCTTGAATACTGTGTTCATTTTTGGGCCCCTCACTACAAGAAGGACATTGAGGTGCTGGAGCGTGTCCAGAGAAGGGCAACGAAGCTGGTGAGGGGTTTGGAGAGCAAGCCTTATGAGGAGTAGCTGAGGGAACTGGGGTTGTTTAGTCTGGAGAAGAGGAGGCTGAGGGGAGACCTTATCGCTCTCTACAACTACCTGAAAGGTGGTTGTGGTGAGGGGGGTGTCAGTCTCTTCTCCCAAGTAACAAACGACAGAACAAGAGAAAATTGCCTCAAGTTGCACCAGGGGAGGCTTAAATCGGATATCAGGAAAAATTTCTTTACTGAGAGCGTGGTCAAACATTGGAACAGGCTGCCTAGGGAAGTGGTGAAGTTACCATCACTGGAAGTGTTCAAAAAGCGCGTAGACGTGGCACTTTGGGACATGGTTTAGTGGGCATGTTGGCGCTGGATTAATGGTTGGAGTTGATGATCTTAAAGGTGTTTTCCAACATTAATGATTCTGTGATTCTCTGAAACATAAAATGGCACAAAGTTACTAGATTCCTCTCTCCATCCCCACAAAATATAGGGGAACATCCTGGTTCCAGAGAGCTTTGGGGGTGAATTATCCCATCTAGGCACAAGCTCTGTTTTGTGAAAGATTCAGAAATCCAGGAATCACAACTCCTCCTAAGAAGGCCTTAGGTACTACAAGAATGCTTAGCTCTCTACTATACCTGTGTTTGCAGCCCTGATACATATATGGTCCTCATTTGTGCCATCAAGGGGCACTTCTTCTGGAAGTGATCCACCTAAACTAGAAAAATGGATGAGTAAATACCTCATCTTCTCCTAAAACTGAGCACCTGGCATCAGCGGTCCAAGTGAGTGCAAGAGTAATAAGTAAGCCAATGAAACTATTACTTGAATGCCATTTAATTTAGAAATGTTCATATTCAGTAGCCCGTATTGCATCAGAACTGCTAATGCTTATTTGAGTGAGGTAATGGCAGTGCTCTGGTGCAATCAGACAGAAAATGGTGCAGGCGTTGAGGCACCTTTTACCACTTCCCCTCAAATATCCTGGTCTTAGTGCAGGCTGTAGCTCTGTGCCTGGGTCCCAGCACAGTGCAGGTAATGTGCCTTAGCCCAGCATTGCTCTACTGCCTACTACTCAAGCATGGGGGAGCAGGCAAATGTCCTCTTCTTGTCTGTACCTTTCACCAATCTGTCTCATTTTTGCCCCATCTGTAGTGATCATCATGTGTGGCTCTCCAGCTGATGTCAGCACAGACCTGGGGACGGGGGAAGTGGATAAGGACATTGTTATCATCCTGATAGATCTCTTCAAGTAAAGTATCACCTTCGCTTTTCCTCTTTTCTTTGCAGTTTGCTGAAGGATGGAGATAATGGAAATAGTCTGAGTAGAACTGTTTTGTTGAAGAAATGCTGTCTCACAAAATGATTTCCATTGCTATCTTTCCTCATGTCTTGTCATTTGTCTAAGTTGCTTAGTGTTTAATTCATGGCACATCCCCTACAACACCCCCTTTAGTTCACATAATATTTTTCTAAGGCAGTGATAGAGCAGGTAGGGTTAATGTCACCCTATGGACTCAGTGGAGGAAGCCATGAGAGAACAAGAGAGACAAAAGTCAGAATGGTCATGAGCTGTTCATATGAGATTTTGTACATTTTTCATACACTCTGCCCAACCAGACAATGATGTAAATGTGGCTTACAGTATATTTTTCTAGGCTCCATTTATTCCATTTTTAAATGATTTAAAAGAGTGGTACAACTGTCTCTCCCACTTTATAGCTCTTCCACTTTATAACCCTCCCACTTTATAACCCACTTTATAACTGTCTCTTCAACACCTTTATAACTACATAAATCTAAGTTTTCAGAGACGTTTCTTAGTATACAACCTAAGTTTTCTGTTGTTCAATTTCATCTTTATATTACTAATTACAAAATCTTTATAGGTGAGGACTGATATAAATTGGTCTCATCAATGGTAGCCTCAAAAGCTTTATCTGTACATGAGGACCGAGAGCTGATCTCTGTCTCTAAGCCTAAGTGACACAGCACAGCTCACATCCATATGGCCAAGTGTAGATGTCCAAACTGCTTTTTGGGTATGGCTCCGGTCACTGTAGCAAGTCACAGTGTGGGAGAAAGCTAGCTGTCCTAGACCAAAATCATGCCTCGGACTGTGCTGGCAGCTTAATGTTATGGATGATCACAAGGCAAATATATGTGTCCATGTCTCGATCTTAGTTATTTCACTGTTGATGTAGCAAAAGAATCCATAAACTTCCAGCGCCTGTGGGACTTCCCAGTCCTCACATCTAAAGCTGACCTTGACAGGGCAGGGCTGAGGTTCTTTGGATTAATGACTTGAGTAACTTAACCTTTGGGTCCAAACTGGAGCCTGTGGTTCAAGTTCTAACAGGATCTTTGCTGTCCTGTACACTTTCAAGTTCACCATATATATTTTTCAGAAGCGCCTTTAAGAGCTTTAGACTTTCCACCACTTTATCCAGGAACTAGGAATCCCCAGTTGCTTTTCCTGAGGCAATTGGCCACAGTTCCTGTTTCTTTGCAAATGCATAATGGGAACTACGTACATGAGTGGTTTTACTTACTGGTGTTGCATATATAATTGTTGCCTCACAATAGGTGAGGATGATTAGGGGCTTCTCTGCTGTGATATGCATCCTTCTGATATACACAGCTGCCTCAGCCCATTTTATATGCTGTCCTCCTTAAATTTGCTGCACATCCCTGATTTTGCTGAATATCTCAAATGATGTTCTTCTTAAAACAGAAACAAAATACAGACACGTGTTAGATCCAAACTCAAGCTGTAGGAGAAGACAGTAGGCAAGGTCCTATGCTTCTCCAGGAGTCAAGTCCCTCAGACAAAGTGATGGATTTAAATTTTCTTCAGCTCTGGCCTCTCTGGCAGCCAGGACACAAACAGTGTTTAAGCCTCCCTCAGGGGAGGTGGGATGCTGTGGGATTATCCAGTCTGGTGGAGTCCAATGAAGTTTCCTTTTCACCTGGCTAGTTCAGTCCAAGCCTGAATGAAAAGTACTTTGAAATTCTTCAGGGTGAAAAGAGCAATGTAATAGTCAGAAGGTTCAGGGAAAGGCAGGGACAGGTCTCTAGTTTCAGGATCCCATCTGATGGCCGTGGAGCAGTGCCTGTGGTCTCCAAAAATTCTTTATACAGTACTGACTGAAAAAATAAAGGGATGACCAAACATGAATAATGAGAGAAGACTTATACAAAATTTTTTTTATTAATCTAGCTATAGCAATGACAGATGCTGCCACTTGACACTAATATCTATTGCTAAATTGCTCTGTAACATGTGAATCCTATGGTTGCCAGTCTGTGAAGCACTTCCAGATGGCCTGTCAGGGTGATGAAACCAAAGATACCTGCAAGCTACAACCTTTTTTGCCTGTTTTAGCATAGTTTTCAAGTTCACATAGTTTCCTCTGATTTTCTTAGCTCACTGAATTAAACATATAAATCAATAAGCTGCTCTCTGCACCTCTCCAATTGTTTCATGCCCTCCTGTTAAATGCTTTTGGTGCAAATCCTGCTGTGATCAATTCTAGCAGGAAATACCAAAATCAGAGGAACATGCAAAAGAGTGCAGAAGAGGTGAGAAATATGCACAATAACATGAAGAAGCTACAGATTGCAGTGCTGTGGATTCCAAGAAGAGACTCAGTTTTAATAAATACAAACTCCTGCTTGAAAGAAGAGGAAAGAGGACAGAAACCAAACAGTTACAATAATAACAATAACTCACTACAACCTTTGAGTTTCAGATTGCCAGAACTCTTTGATATTACCTTTTAATGTAGCTGAGTACAGAAGCTGGCGTCAGACAATGAACAACATAGTTTTGTCCATGATGAAATTTTATTTTTAGAGCTACTGTTTTAACCTGTTGAATAACAGTGCTGCTGGGGAGAGGAGAGTGATTCTGTCATGGTTACTACTGCCTCTGTTTCTCATTGTTCGTGGGGTTCTTGTGCTTTGCAGTAACATGTACTTCAAGAACAACAACTCAGCCCGTTACATGCAGAATGTACTTGTCCTGACTCTGCCACCAGCTAATTACAGCTTGAATACTGTAAAGACTGAGGACGGCGTCCTGGTAACCACACTATTTTATATATGATTATTGCATTCAGTTCATTCATGTTCATGCACTAGGAAATGAAAACTAAAAATGCAGCTGTAATCATCCCCCATCATGCTTCTATGCTGATATTTTCTTACATTATTGCAGGATGACATTTTGCCCTGCTGTAATGATGTAAAAATATAATATCATAAGGCAAACATGCAGGCTCTCATACTCCTGCTTTGTGAAATTCAACTTAAGCTTTTAATTTGCTCTGCAAGTGTCATGTGCATGGGGCGTGAGGGAGAATTAGAGGTACATGGTCTTCTACCCCTCTTTTGAGTGACTGACCTTCTTATATGTAGCTGCAAGGCATCGCTGAAGGAAGATCTATAGGTGTAATTGAGATGTGAGTGTGGAATGTTCAGAACTAATAATTGTTGACTGATTTTTGTGTGCCCATATGTACAAGTGGTAGCAACCATCGCTGTTTCTGTGCAGGGGCTTTCCAGCTAAACTTCAAAAACAGGAACTTTTTTTTTTCTGTAGGAAATATGTATCGTTTTAATTTCCTGAAAAGCAGAAACTATGCAAACCCTGTATCTGCTTAATGAAACTGATACTCCTGCCATCTGCCCAGGAACCAGACTCTACATGTAGAGTTCCTCTCAGGTTTTGTGGCTTTGAGCTCCAGCTCTCCAGCAGGCAGCCTGAAGCTTCTGGCTGGATTTACAGGTCTTCTAGATCCCCCAGCCTGGGCTCAATGCTTTTTGGGTGCCAGCTCTATGGCAGGGTGCTGGAAATTCTGGCACAGCTCCTTGCCCCTGAGCTGTGGCCATCTGGAAGCCCAGATTTGCGGGGACCACACCAGATTATCTGCACTGAAAGTCTAATCCAAAGCCATGGGCTTTAGGTCCCACTGATCAGACCTGCTCAGAAGCTACAATGTAGGATTTCTCAAATCCTTTGCACACTAGGATCAGCATGCCAGAGCTTTACATTGGCCTCTCATAAGTTTTCACTACCTCTCTGTCTTCATACACCAAAAAAATAATTTGTTTACTGTTATTTTTCCAAATGAGAATGCTGATGTGGCATTGCCCATCTACTTACTCAGTGTTCAGCAGATTATGGTCTTCCATGCTGGAGTTTTTGCGAAATGGAGACCACCAAGGCAGCTTTAAGGCAGAAACATGAACACTCAAATTGCTGTTTTTCTTTCTCTCCTGTTCTAGATTGAAGATGACTTTGTTTTTGGCTATTTTAATGCAGTCTTGCTGTTTGGGCATATTCTGAAGAAATTTATCTTCTCCCAGAGCCCAGTGTCACCTCTCAGTTTCATCACTGAGTTACGAAATACCACTTTTGAAGGTAAAAAAAGTACAGTCCTGTGCAGGGTTCACTAAATTGATGAGGGGAAAGAAATTTGTTTTTAAGCACTCTTAGGATAAGTCACTTCTACACTAACCAAATCCAAGCCCTTCAATAAGTTTCACTTGCACTCTTTTTTCTTTTTCTATCACTGTTTCCAAGGATGTTATCTTCCGTATTAGCAGAAGCACTACATAGCAGTTGTGCAGAATCACCTCACTGTGTACAACACAGAAGAGATAGAAAGTAAAAATAACGATCATTTGAAACATTGCAATTAGCAACAAACTGAGGACCAGGCTCCTTTCTGGGCTGTTGCATCTTTCCTGCTGCTTTGAAATACAAAGGACATTTAAAGAATATTGCTGTCTAAGGAGGGGTGGAGGAAGGAAGCGAGACAGAGCTTCCCAGACAGCAGAGATGGAGGACAGGGACGAGGACCTGAAGCTGGTGTCATTCTTTTGGCAAAGGGCTGAACTCTCTATAGGGAAACTAGTTGGAGAATGAGAAAGGAGCGGGAGAGTGAAGCATATAGGTGGGTTTCAGAGTCCATGCTTCCCCCAGAAGCAACCTGGCATTCAGGTTGGCATTTCTTAGCTTTCCCTCAAAGGTCTAGTCTTGACTTGAGGCCAGTATGTATGAAATATGACTGATGTTCAAAATGACTCTGAAGTCCACTTAGCTAAGCTTTAATGAACTAGTTTCAAACTTTTTCCAGTTTACAAAGCCATTGTAGGCCTGGGTGCCTGCAGTGCGAGTGTAAGCCAGCTGGCAATGGGTTGGCTCTGCTTAGTCAACTTTCTTGTTCCTCTCACAGGTTGTCTAGCACAGGGGGCTTTTGTAGGCCACCTGTTTAAAATCACAGAATTCGATCATTAGGAAAAGACAGAAGCAAGGCTTACACAAAGAAGTGACAACATTACCTCTCTGGGACCAGAGTCATAACTGTCACTTCACATCAGAGATCTGTACTGTAATGACAACTCAAAGCTTTGTGTTTATGTCCCCCACCTGCTTTCAGCAAACACATTTGTAGAAGTTTCCCAGATTTTCCTAATATGACCTAACAGGTTTTAGGATTATCTTTGCTTCAATCATGGTATCCCAAACCTAGCAAATTATAGTTTACTAATTTCTCCTGGAGACAGCATCCTTTTTTTGATAATCAGTAGACCCATCTCTTCAGTTTCACTCTAAATTTGAAAGGTAAGTTGCACAAACATTTTACTTATCCAAAATATATCTTGCACTGTAATGCTCTACATTAGTTATAGGTTTATTTTAAAAGAAAAAATCCTGAAAGTGAAAGGTGTTGAACCACCTTCATTCTTTCTTGTGCTGGAGGCTGGTAGAGTAGGGAGTTTATGCAATAATTTTTTTGGTATTAAGAAGGTGGACCATGAAAAACTTAGCATCAGTTTTTGAGATGAAAAGGGAGAAGATAATTCCCAAAATAAAATAATGAAGATGCTGAACTTTAGGAAAAATAAAATAAGTCATCAGCAACAGTAGCAAAAGAGCAATCTGAAGCTGATCAAAAAAACTCTCCTGAAAAAAGAAGGGAAAAAATGAAGGTGAGACTTTCAGGAGTGGTGAGTATTGGCTAAGCTTGTGCTCTTGTTGAAATGACTGACTTCATGAGAGCAAAGTCAAGCCATGGTGAGGGACTGAGGAAGTTCCACCTTAAAGTCCTTGGACTGTGCTACATAGGCGATTTCTCAATCTGCACATTTGCTGACATATAGAGGCAGAAGGTTAAAGGCAAAAAGAACCTGGTTAAAATAATATTAGCGCCAAGCAGGTAGCTCTCAAAAGAGTAAGGAGAATTAAAGTATCCCTATATTTCCTTTCTTACTGGTAGATTCAAACTGCAGGTGGAAACAGGCAATTTCCCTTCTCACTTCTAAAATGGTCCCTTCAAGGAAGGTTAATCTGACATTCTTGGTATGCTGAAGAAACATGACAAATATATTTTTCCTATAGCTGGAGAGAGACTTTCCTCTTCAGTGCAGTCAGTTCAACACCTTTTATTGGATTTTGTAGAGAAAATGTAGCACGCTATTAAGGGAAAAGTAGTGCCATGCTAAGCTGATATGTATTCAGCTATGTACATGAACAAGAAAAATATCCCGAGCATCAGAAACCCTTTTATTTATCCCATCTTTCCTGCCACATATTTGTGTTTCTGAGAATGCAAGCCCTCTGACTAATTCCTTGTGTCCGCAGGTGTACTGGGTCCTGTGACTCTAGATGAATTTGGAGACATTGATACCAATCTGACCCTGCTGTACACGTCACAGACTGCAAATCATGTATGTATGTCCAGGGAGCAACTGTTTGACCTTACATATGAAAGGAGAAACAAAATGCCCTGTACTATTGCATACGAATAATGAAAATAACTACAGCAGAAATGGTGGCGTGCCCAGGGCATGCGGTGCGTGCCAGGAGGGGGTCATGAGGGGCGTGCTGGAGGCTGGCAGGATTGATGTCATCTGGTGATTCAGTAAGTGGAGCGCAGCTGGTATTTTGTGGGCCTGATACATTTCTTTTCAGAGAGAGGGCAGGAATGAGGAGGAATATAGCAGCCAAACATATGGCTAAGCTGAGGAATGCACCACTGTAGCAGAAAAAGGAAGAATTACTTTGAGTTTAGGCAATGCATTCATTAGAGGTAGTTTGAAACAAGGGACAAAAGAGGGAGAGCACACCTGCTGACTGCATTTCTTCCCTCCTACACCCACAGTTCAGAACTCTTTTGTATTTCAACACTCACAAGAACGAGACACACATGATGACTACCAGTCCGGATTTTGTCTGGAAGAACCACAAGCTGCCCAGTGATACTCCAGGCGCTGGTGAGGCACCCATTAAACCTTCCTCTTCTTCGAAGACAAGTCACACAGTCCTAAGATCCACCTACTGTGCAATCCAGCAGGTGGGACCTGGGGATCAGCAGGGCAGCAGAACAGCATCTTTCCTTCCTCTGCCCCAGCCCTCCACGTTCTCTGCATCTAGACCAATTCTAAACCTGCAGTTCTGTTTAGGTGCTACTAAGTCTCTCATAGACTCCGTACTGTACCAGTGATTGTGGGGAATACCATGGCATGTTTTGGAAGAGGTCACCCCTGAACATAAAACCTTCACTAGAAGATGGTGTTGGTGTGAATTTTTGAACAGTTTGAAAGGCTGTTCAGGAAAGGCAGCAGAATTAAGGTTATGATGGATTATCTGACTCTGCACTTCTGTATCGCTCATGCAGTGTGGTGGCTTCTGCTTGGCCCTTTATCCTTGTTTGTAGGGAGCTGGGGAGAGGACACAGCACTGTGCAGATTCAGGGTTTCTCTGCAGGGGTGTCTTAAATGAGCTGGCTCCTTGGAGAAAGGCAATGGGAAACTAGGTTATTGCTCTATCTCCACTCAAACATTGAATCTAAAATTCCAGAAATCACCACCTCATTTTCTTTTGAGTTTTTTTGTGACTCCTGGATAAAACAATTGAATCCCCTTTAGCACAGCAGAGTACAGCCTTGTTGGTCTGAGCAGATTGGGATTGTTTCTCCATGTAGACTGCTGCCACATGGTGATTGGCAATGGAAAGGTATATTCTTCAGAGCATGATATACAGGATAAAAATTACTGCAGTAGTGGTGGTTTCAAGGGTTAGGGCACAGTGGGTTAGTTTTCACCTAAGTCATTCCCATCAGTGAGTGTCCAAAGGTGCCACTGTTCGAGGTCGCTGCTAAAGGCCTCCATTAGTTTGCTGTACTGCTTATCTCCACTAGGGAATATTACAATGCAAGCCACTAACTGGAGGAACAAACACCTTCTGATAACTAAAAGTCCATTCATGGTAAGGTGGTAAATGGATTCACTTTTATTCCTCAGTAAAGTAAATCAAATGGCTTTGAATTAGGGCTTGCTGCTTGGCCCCAGCATTCTCAATGTGTGCTCCAGTCCCATTCGCATGCATCCCTTCATCCTCACAACACACTGTGTTGTCAGAGGATCGCTGTATCTTTAAAACATTCCCCTGAGTACATCCTTGTTTGAAGTTGCTGTATAAGGGCAAAAGAAAAGTGTTTGGGAATTGCAGAAAGCCAGTGACTACAAACTAGTAGCTTAACATTCAGTGCTTAATGAAGGCCTGACTTTGTGGCCAGGCTATACTAAATCAAAGTAAAACCACCTCCCATAGACATTTGATTATTTTGTTTTCACATTTTAAAAAAATAAATATTTCTTCACTGTGATTTTAAACAAGTATACTCATCCAAAGGGCAACTTTTTATGGCCAAAGTTTAAGTAAGTTTAAGTATGGATGAAGCCAGTCAAAACTTTCCAACCAGGAATATGTTTTTTCCTCCAGGGAGGTGAACAAACACAGCAACCAGAGCCCTGCTCCTTCCTAAGCTGTAACTGAGAACAGCTGATGCAGTTCTGCTACACTCCTTCCTCCTGGCATCCCTTAAAAAGGGGGGCTTTATCCACATTTTGCCATTATTCAGAAAGTTTGAACCCTCACTCCAAACATGGATAAGGTCAGCCTTCAATACACAAACGTTTCTGGTTTCAGAGGACCGGTAAACAGTTGATTTGTGATGCACTCTCCCTTTGTGTGTTGTAATACTAAGAGCCAGGAGGTGGTAGCAGAGCCTCAGGAACGTGAAACTCCGGTCCCACTGCGCTTCCCTGCGCAACTTCAACCTGCTGATTGTTAAGCTGCAACTCACTATTCACAAAGCTCAAATTTTAGAGAATTCGTAGGAAATGGCTTTGCACATTCTTATGTATACGTCCTTTTATAGTGGCAGCTTAATGGCCTTCCTTGGTGGAGGGAAATGTGTAGTACTAACAGTTTTCAACGGACAGCGTCAGACTAGTACTAAATTACTAGGAGGCCCTGAGACTGATGCTGGGGTGAACACACAGAAAGAAGGTGGGGAAACATGATACACAGAACAAAAAATCAAAGCCAGAAATCTGGGTCCAAAATCCAGGGTTCCTCAACTGAATTCTATGTCAGATGCAGACACACTGGTATGTTCAAAATGCCCGCCCAGCTGGTGTTTGATTCTGGAGGTAGCTAGTGTGTGTCTTGTTGCTTGTTATTTATTTATTAATTTTTACACTTTATAGTTTTCCTGTGTGCCTTTATTTCTGTTCCTGGGCACATGCAGAAGTGCATTAGCCTTAGTAAGGCTGAGCAGCTTGGCGCTTTTACTATCCATAACCAACCTGGCAATCTGTGAAACTAGATTCTCCTCTGCCACCTTTGCCTGAGAAACTTGCTCAGTAGAGCAGGTACACTCTAGACATGTGGCCAGCAGACGAAGCTCTGCACTAATAGCCTGTTGCTCTTCAAAGGAAGTTGGTGGCTACAACTTTCCTTCCCAGTACCCCTGAGCTCCAAGAACTGACCCAAGAGAGGCTTCAGTTCACTTTTGCACATTAAGACAATCAAAATTACAACCTTAAATCAGTTCCCAGCCTCGCCAGTTCTGTCTGCCTGCTCAGGACTAGGACTCTTGTGTGCTCTGTTGATTTTGGATCTAAGTCCTCAGATGCCTGAACAGCCCCATTTTCAAATTGTTTGGCACCTGGCAGCTTCCAAGGACACCTTCTATAGCATACAAATTCCATATTGAAGACTAGAGTCCACTCAGTACCACTTGTCATCCCAACACAATGTCTACAGATGTGTTCAGAAATGAGTCCACAGTCTCCAAAACTCTGTCTACAACAACTACAGAATCACTTCAAACAATTGGGCCAGTGAGGGGAGAACCCAGGTGCAAAAGGTTGAAAAGTTTGTGTATGTTAAAAGCTGTACCGTGATTTTCATCTTGACCTCTTCTTAGATTACAAGTTCTTGTAAGAAATGCCTTTCAAATCCGCAAGAGTCTGTACTCTGTATCAGCTGAAATTCTGGGTAATCTTCATATGTATCCCATCCTGAAGCAACTTATATCAGTAAAGACTGATTCTGACTGATTCTGACTGATCAAGTTATAAAGTAAAGAGTGACAAAGGTATGGGTAGTTGTGGAAAATCCACTGTCAAAGAGGCGTGGCTTTCTCACTGTGTGGGTACCCAGCATGACTGGAAAGGAAGAGACATACGTTATAAAGCCTGAATCAGAAAGTCATCACCGAGTATTGTGTTTACTGATAAAAACCATAGGGACCAAACCTTTGTTCCCCAGTTCAAAGAAAGCCTTATCCAAAGAAGTCAATGAAGAGCCTATTTTGCATTCAGCCCTGAGTATGCTGGGTGAAAATGCTTCCTGCCTGCCAGTGACTCTGACTGACTTCAAATGGTCAACTGCTAATTCCATCTACATCCCTATCCCACAGAGAGTTGTAACCAAGGTTTGCCTCCACCATCCACTATTAAGAAGTTATTGAAAGGATAAATTTGGCTGCATCATTTTTTAAAATGTGGTTACTAAGAAAAGTCAGCTTTATTCCTGGACTATCCTAGTTTGTTTTTAAAGAGGACAAGATCTGGAAACTCTCTGCTGAGCTGATGTGAGATCTAGTGCTGTTAAATTCATTTCCCATCTGGGTGTCCCTACAGGGTGCCCCTGCTTCATACTTCATTCTGCAATGAAAGAGGCAGGCATGTGTCATCTCTAGGCACTGCTGGACTTTACCAAAGTGTCTCAGTTGGATGCAACCAAAGAATACCCCTGCTCAGCTACTGTGACTTGCACATGTGTGGGTGAGGGTAATTTCTTAAATATAACATTGTTTTTCAGTGCCCTCTGTCAACTTGTTTATTTTTCAATTTTTCTTTTCTGCAGGCCCACACATCTTGACCATTGCTGTTTTTACACTCACGGGAACTGTGATCCTGGTTCTGATCATCTCTTTGCTGATTCTAAGGTACCAGCCCCTTTGGCCCTCTGTTTGTCCTTGAACAGTTTTCCTCCTTGGGCAATGTCTTTGATCTCTCCTTGAAGAACCATTCATTAGCTTACCTTACATACCTGGGTGGTTGCCCTCAGTGTGAACTCTTTAGCATATGCCAAATAGTGTCTGCATCCATGGCATTGCTATGTCAGATTAATAATCAAGGGAAAAGATGGAGCAAGGCTTAGAGTTTTTGCATCTGCTAAAAAGCTCTGATTCCTACAAATACACAGAAACATATGTCTCAGATCAATCTTCAAACCTTTTCCACTTACTGCCCATCTTTAGCTTACTTGGTGTTCACTTCCATTTCTTTAACCTATTGGTGATATAAAAGTTCAGTCTAGAAGGAGGTATTTGTCTTGAGTTACTATAGGAATCAAAACACCATGAGGTTTTGGTGTTTTCATTGCATCCTGTTTTTCAGTTTGCTCCGACTCAGTCCAACTCCTTGCATAGTGACTTTTCTAACAGCTAGAATTTCATAAGTATAACACAGTTCAGCTTTATCGTGATGGAAAAGGAGAAATAGAAATCAATGATGTCTCCTTTTGCTGGAACAAATGCCACACCATTTCCAAAGTATATGGTTTTCTTTCATATTTAAAAATTGTCTTACCTGCGCATCTGTTTTCAGTAGCTCAGCATCCCTCTTTGCTTTTCAGAGAACTTCAGAAAAAGTAAGAAAATCCGGTCTTAAGAAAACTTGGTTAGAAGCAGATCCTACCCAGGCTCCCTTATTTTGAGTGGAGCAATCTGCCTTGCTAACTAAAGCTTTGCACAAGGGAAAAATCAAAGAAGAAGGTATACTCATCCAGTTGTACTCAAGAAGTGGAAGAGCTAATCATTACCACATCTAAGCACTAACATATAAACAGACAAGTAAATTTTGTAATGGCTATAACTATTGATAAAAAATTGTCTGGACACAGTTTGGATTTGTTGTAAAGGGTTCTGTACTTTTCCATATTTGCAGATGCACAAAATCTAAAGATTCTCTTTAGATTATTAGATCATTATTGTATACATATTGTATACAATTGTAATATTCCCAAGCATCAAATGTAGAAGAGATTCCTGAAGACTTTTTAAATAAAGCTTGGCCTTTTAGTTTTGAAATAATAGCAAACTTCTCAACTATAATTGCTACTGAAGATTTTCCCCTAGCAAGCAAAGGAGAAGAGAGACTCAGCTATCAAAATTGACAAAATACCTCATTATTCTTTCTTTATCTCCCAAGTTTCTAGGACACTTGAACTATCCCACATCTCCCTGTGTAGTTCTGACTGCTAAGTAAAAACGTAAAGCCCTCAAAACCCCATAACTAAATATTAGATCTAGTAGATTTTCATTCAGTCTGATATATGCTTAGTCACCAGCTGATATCAGTTTGAATTGAGGTGCATCCTGGTGATACAACACAGTTCTACAAGATTGAACTGAGAAAAACAGTTCTTACTACAATTACTGGTCTCCCTTTTCTATTACATGTGTGAGTTAAAATATGTTGGAAAAGGGAATATTTGTGTTATTAGTTAATACTATGGGTTGTCCCACTTGGAGCATTTGCCAGCGGTCATCAGGGTGTTGGAATTCCCCTGCAATCTCTCCAGTTAGTCCTGTGTTTTTTTTAGTAGAGGAAGGACTTGCACGGGTAAGTCTGTGGTTTGATGAGTGCTAGTCTTCTTGCAGCTTTTCTCTAAAGAGAAGACAGTGTCTGCTCTGAAGTTCTGCATGGAAGACAGCAGCTTCCTTCTCCCTGTTCTGAAACCTCTTCCCTCATTTTCACAAAATGTGCAGAATAGAAGGGACATGCACAAAAAACCATCTCATCTCAACACTGTTGTTACCTCCTCTCCTGGCATTTTAGTCAGACCAGTTCTTACCATCCAGTGTTGATGCCAGGATTTCCTCTGGCTTGTATTGCTTGTGGGACCTCCCTTCAGAGTACATTCAATAACATGGAGGAGAAGACTATATAAAATCCAGACAGCCCTTTGTGCTTTAAATTGTTCTGACCTCCTTTGAGACTCTGGCAATTGCCTAGCAGTTGTTCTGCTAAATCTGTTCTGTTCTGCTATGTCTATGGAATTGAATGAGCATTTAGGTTTTCCCAAAGCTAGAGGAATTAGATCAGCCTCAAACTGCAAAACTGTACAAGAGCCACAGGTCTTGTGCTCAAGCCTTGCTCACCTGACACTCTGTCCTTGTGTCATCCTGACACTGGAAGCTTCCCTGTCCTAGCCTCCTGTTGTGGGTTTCGGTTCACTGGGAGGATATTCTGAACACGTTTGCTCGTTTTGCAGGAAGTACAGGAGAGATAATGAGCGTCGGTGGAAGAAATGGTCCCATATACCGCCTGAGGAAATCTTGCCTCTGGAGACCAGTGAGACAAATCATGTCAGTTTGAAGGTAAGCACGATGAAGCACGATGCCTGAAGCTGGGTGTTGGATTCTGTCCTCTAAACACCATTGATGGCAGGGTGTTGGCACGCTCTGACTACAATGCAGGCTATGGCTCTGGTAGAACTAGGATCTGTTAAAATTTTTTTTTTTTTTTGTAACCCTCACTTGCTGTATTGAAGAAAAAAGAGATTATTCCCCATCTGTTCCTCCCTAATAGAAATATATCTGTTTCCCAATGGTAAAGCTCATTTTGTGATGGGGGAACAGGCTCTGTATTGATTTTCAGTCTCTTCCACACCACCACTGTTACAAATTATTTTCCTGTGCCTTGTTATGCCTCTGTAACGCCCAAGAGCATGAAAGCAGCAGGCGGAGGCCCCGGCAGCTTGGGAGTGGCATGGATGTCCTACACTTTCTGTGGCATGTAGTGGCACTCCCTAGAGAGAGAGGCTCATGCTTCTCTGTGTGGCACACACTGACATTACTTATCTCTCTGGACCTGCCAAGTGGGAAGTAGGTGATAATTGCAAGTTAATTATTCTTCTTTGTTCTCAGATCGATGAAGATAAGAGACGTGACACCACCCAGAGACTGCGCCAAGGCAAATATGACAAGAAGGTAACCTGACCTCAGTGTCCATGCTCCCTCCCTTAGGAGGGCTCTTCAAGGGAGTAGGATGTTCTTCTCCAGAGACAATTCCACCTCTCCTGACCTTGCAAAATAGCTTGATCTTATGAAAGGAGTAAGCCATTTATTCCCTATCAGGTGTTTTGCATGTTGCTTACTGGTGGGAAGCAAAATATTAGAGTCCATGAACCCCTTGCCTAGTCAAGAGGCGCAGAAATAGAAATGGAGGGACCAGAAATCTGATACAATTTGGTACCGAGGAGATGAACGGATTAAGGGAGGACAGGCAATTTACATGGCGATTCTTGTACATTCACCACAGCTATCTGCCTGACTGAGATATATTTGTGTTAAAATTTGCATAATTGACAGTTCTAATTATTTCCTATCTACCAGGTAAATCTTTTGAAGGAAATATAACTCTGTTACTTATTAGCTGATTAACTGACACTCCAACAGCAAAGCAGTAGGCAGACGTTTCTGAAGTATTTCTTTGTATGGACATTTCTTGGAAAAGAAGGATGAATTGCTCTTGTACTAAACCTATGATTTTTTTCCCATTGTTATTTTTTCTTCAGGTGGTAATCCTAAAGGATCTCAAAAACAGTGATGGTAATTTCTCAGAGAAGCAAAAAATAGAACTGAACAAGGTAACTGTTGCACGTAGCAACTGGACACTGCAGGGTGGGATGGAGCCTATGAGTGAAGTCATTGCTTTCCGCTGTCAGCTTCAACAGCCATATGCTTGTGCATGTTTATGAGGTGGACGGGTAATGAGTTCCTCAAAGTATATTGCTTGATGAACTTTCTCTTTGTGTGTGTGATCTCATCATCAGTTCAGAGCCTGAATTGTATGCCAGTGAAGCTGAGGATGAATGAAGTAATACATGGTCTGTCATATGGCCTTGCTAAATACATTTTTATAGCTGATGTTAAAAGGCAGTGCACTCTTTTTGCTCACATCATGCAAATTCATTAGTAGTAGAATGTTGTAGTTAAATCTTATTATTGAATGCCAAGTACAGCTCTTTAAATATAAGTAACTGTCTGCTGACTTGTGCATACAGACTCTTCCAACATGAGAGATTAATTTGGCATCTTTTTTGAATGAATAGTTTTCCTTTTTACACAACACAGCTATACTGTGAATTCAAGAAGCTCTAAAAATATCTCAAAGTAAAATACAGTTATCTATATAAATGAAGAAATAAATAAATATCATGCAGCATCATTAAATTTTTATTAATTGCTCTTTTACTGAACGATTCACAACATTCTGTCACTCATAATGGCTATTCTGGTCAACTGGGAGGTTTGAATAGAGAAGCAATAATGGAGACTATAGTGGGCTCTGGAATTAACTTGCAGTATCCTACTGCAGCTACTCTTATCTCCCTAATCCAGAAAGCTCTGGAATGATAAACATCTTCAAGTGCTTCACTCAGTGCTTTCCTACACACGGGTTTAAAGGAAACTCATACATCTTATCAGGGCCCAAGTTAAAAAGCCAGGTCACACAAGTATCCTTGACCTGTGCTTCTGTACTAACAATGATTGCTTTTAAAAATAGATGCAATGTTTTTTCTCTAGCTCCTACAGATTGATTATTACAACCTGACCAAGTTCTATGGCACTGTGAAGATAGATACCATGATCTTTGGGGTGATTGAGTACTGCGAAAGAGGTTCTCTGCGGGTAAAGAATTTTGCAGGTCTCCTTCCACCCCCGAATTATCAAAGTAAAAAAGTAAGAAAAAAAATCCCCACCCCTATGTCTCCGGCCCTGATGCAGCAGCCATGGACTGAGCGAGTGGTGGCAGGTTTCCAACTCCGAGTTCCCCCTTCCTTGCTCGGTTCTCTCCAGCCTTCCCCAGGTACTGCCACAGCTGCCATCAGTTTGATTGTTCTCAGCAGCCAGAGGATGAGGTGACGTGCAAGCAAGGAAAAGTACAGGCAGAGCTCTGTCCAGGCACCAGCAACAGCCATTATTTGTATTGTGTCCCCTAACTGGGAGCATATAGGTATATAGCATATAGCCATATAAAAAATATATAATAAGCTATATAAAAAGCATATAGCTTTTTCTTTATTTTCCAAGCCGTAGCTTTTGTCTCTGCTGATGCCCTTGTGGACCCCACAATGACCCCAGAGTGTGAAAGGGTAGACAAAAGAATATATTCCATATTAATAAGGGACAAACAGTTTGAGGCTGGAACATGGCAAATCCTGTGCTGTAAGGGACAACAGCCCTTCATCTGTGTTTATAAAAAGAAATGGTAAATTGATGCCTGGCAAGAGTTATGGAAAGACTTATGGTTTATTACTACCAATATTATTTCAGTGCTAATCATGAAGTAATGGTGGCATCAGCTCTTCTGCAGGCACACATTGTCTCTGTTTCTGAGTTCAAACAAAGGCACTCATCAGTAGCAGTGGTCTCTGGAACAAACTCACAGCAAGGCAGCAAAACAACAGCTCTATCTCTAGTTCTTCTCTTGTAAACAGGCATACTCATGGAGGTTTACTTTTAGCAATGGAAATCATAGGGGCTGGAAGAACTGTAAATAACTGGCACTTAAGATAAAGGAATAGTCTACTTTGAACTTATAAGGCCATGAATAAACTGGTAGGAAATGGACTGTGAGCACAAGCCACAGAAATTCCTTTCTCTTCCTCTTGCACACCTTGCCCATTTCTGTCTCAGCTCTTTGGCTTTATTAAAGACTCAGCTTTAAAAGCAAAGTCACTATTTACCTTTAATTACACAACCCCCTCTTTTCTGGAGCCCTCAATTTTCTAGCTCTTTGTATACCTAAAATATATTTCATATTCCCCGTTTTCTGAGTATACTCTTGCTCTAGTGCATGTACTCCCTATAAAAAACAACTCTTATAGTCGCTGGTTGAAAGCCTGTGTAATCCAGTTTAGAACCACTCTTTTCTTCTCTTTACAGGATGTTTTAAATGATAAAATCTCCTACCCTGACGGCACATTCATGGACTGGGAATTTAAAATCTCCGTCATGTACGATATTGCCAAGGTAAGTGGGCTGCTGACAGTGCAATGGTGATCAACCTGTCCTGTCTTGCAAAATGAATCCTCTGGAGAAGGGCAGCTCTCAGGGTCTTCTGCTTTCCTTCCTAGAGGATGTAAGCCTTTCTACTCTTTCCTCCTCTGGGGATAGGTGTGTGAGGTAGGAGGAGACAGTGGCTCTTGAATTTAAGGGGGAAATGGGAAACAGAGCTGGCTTTGGGCTATTTATAAACAAACAAACAAAGTATGCCCCGAAGAAATGTGACCCAAAGATCAGAGGGTTACAATCTGTTGACCAGTGACTCTGATTAGTAGGACCTGTGCAGTCACAAGACCTACAAAACACACTGCTGTCAGGCCTCAAGTGAGGCATATAAAGGCATACTGTTGTTTTTCAAAATGATGGCATTATTCCAACTTGTATCTGGAGGCAGGATAAACTTTTTCTAAATAAATTGTTTATTTTGCATTCTGATTTTCTCACTCACTAGAGTGAGAAACTGGAAAATAGAGCTGTCTACTTCAGGCAGTACGAGAGGAAAGAAATTCATCCTGTACAGAAACAAAGATTGGTTTTCAGTAGCTTTCAACAAATCTTTACATTTTAGGTCCTTGTGGTAGGAGGACTCAATATGAATGGTAAAGGAAATTCTAGTCTACATTAGATACTTGTCTCTGTTTAGCTGGTAGTTAAGGAGCCTTTATATTTCACAGGTATAACTATTCATTATACCTCTGCAGGTAATGTAGAGAATTACCTCTGCTTTTTTGCTAGTGCTCAACTGCTCTCCTCTTCCTATGGCTGGTTTGCAGTTGGACAGTCCTCCCATTTTCCTACATGCATCAGTTCAGATTTGGTCTCCACGATGAATGACTCCACTGTCTG
Source organism: Phaethon aethereus (assembly GCF_964289735.1). Taxonomy (NCBI): domain Eukaryota; kingdom Metazoa; phylum Chordata; class Aves; order Phaethontiformes; family Phaethontidae; genus Phaethon; species Phaethon aethereus. The sequence goes on along the minus strand of NC_138575.1, from coordinate 56,416,138 downwards.
TTCTAAAGAGATATTGAAAATCTTGCTTGTTATTAAAGCCCCCTTAATCCAAATTGTCACAGTTTGTTGGCCTTGTTAATGACTTTCAAGTTTAGTTAACATTTAGCATTAAGTTTCATTTTAAATAGCAGCAGTGGACTTTCCCTTGCTCCTTATAGCATATTGAAAAAAAGGGTATTTTTTAAGCCTTTGCAGTTCACCTTCAGATGTTTCCTAAGAAAATAGTGATTAGCACTGTCTCTGTTTATGAGAAGGAGAAGAAAATCTCAGTCTCTCTGAAGGGAGCAACCAAATGCCCAGTGACTGCACTGGGACCAGGACTTCACAACCAGTCATTCACCACACCGTTGGTAATGGGGACGGAACGTGGAGTCTGAGGATTGGCGGTGCACTGCATCTCTTCTGTGGAATGACTCCTGAGCACTATTAGCCATGTTAGTAGAGATGGTTCACAAGATCTTCCTAAAAACTTGTATGTACCTAGGAATATCAGGAAACTTACTGTCATTTGGATGATCTGCCAGCCTCTCCTATTCCTTGACCTGGTGCTGTGGTGGAGCCTCTGGGACCTAGACATTTCCATGAACTTCTTGCATTGCTTTTCACAAACCACAGCTTCCCAACCTCCAGGCACCCTGTCTATTTTTACTTGAATGGCTTCTTGCTTTACATAACTCACTTCATAGCCCTTCAGCTCCAGTTCCTCTCATCCTAGCATTTGCCCTTTTCAAGCCCAGCCCCAGCTCTCCAGGCTGTTAAAATCCCTATGTCTAGCTCCTGCAGTTCCTTTGCCTTCATTTTGATATGCTCCTCCCTCTCCACACCATACTCCTCATACTCTGCCTACTCTTCATCTGGCACAGAAGCTGCTGCATCAGTGTTTCTGAACAGAGAAGGCTATATCATTTCTATTCCCTGGTACAGCTAGCCAAGCAGTGACTGTTCCTAGAGCATCCCCTAGTCCATTAGAGGAGGTGGGGTAAGCAAAAGGGAAGCCCTGAACTGGCTACATTTACTTTTTTCCCCCCTTTTTCCCCTTTTCTTTTCTGTCTTTACTGTCTCTAGGTCTGATGGCACCATCTGTAGCTACACGGATTTGGTTACATGTGATCAAAGAGCTCTGATGAAAGGTGTGCTAAGAAGGAATTGCAGTAATCAAGCCTTGCAGTTGTTAGTGCATACACTGTCGTTGCAACACTGTTTATTAAATAAGGGGCTGCTGCAGGATATTGTGCAAGGGATTATAATATTCTTGCACTGTGTCAGGAAAAGGGTTCTCAGTCAGAACTAAAGCTTCAGAGCTTCAGAGCAGAGGTCACAAGAATGCCACAAGGATTTAAGAGTACTGCACTGAAAGTCATTATAAATTTTGAAAATCACATTGTGGGTTCTTAATAGGTTCTGTGTTTTCAGGGAGGTGCATAGGATAGATGGAAGCAAAGAGGAAAATGTTATCAGGTACATTTATAGAACTTCTGCCTCCAGAAATTGTTAACAAGAAAGCACTGGTATAAGGAAATCAAAATTACCTTTGTCTGCCATTTGATGCTGAAACTGATTAGGAATTCTGCTGTAGCAATGAGTGTATTTCCTGGCTGATGAAAGCAGGTGCTGGAAGAAGGCACAGCTGGAGGAAATAGAACGAAAAGCAGGCAAAACATCCTGGATAGTAACATCAGGGCTGCATGATAAAAGCGGCTTAATCAAGAAATGTGTTCCTTGGATATAGTGTGCACACAGTCTCTGTAAATTTTGGCATGGTCTAGATAGGTCCAGGATAACCAGTCCAACAACATTCTCCAAGGATTGCATCTCTTGCAGGCTGCTTGTGTCTCAGACATACATCTACTGTGCCCAAAACTCAGCTTACGTCTTAGTGATCTCTTGTAGCATTTTCTGGTCTGTTCCCAAATATGGGTACCAAGGGAGAGAAAACCCAGCATGTCATACAGTGTATTCATGACCACAGGGGCTACATAACCCTGATTAAAGTCTATCTACCAGTTTGACATACAAGAGGATGAACTATACACATAGGACTCTAAGTGGAAGACCATTCAGAGAAGAAACTAAATAGATATGATGTACCTGTTCTGGCCTCCACAGAATATAGATTGTGCTTCATATACCGAAAAGAGGACTATAGGAAGAAAAACAACCAGCAGTAGCCTATAAGTAGGTGTGAGCTTAAGTAGTTCAGAAGAGAGAGATAAAACAGAATAAATAATAGCAAGAGGGTGCAAATTAGCATACCTACTCCCTTCTTCAGTTTACGCCCACTTACTAATGTTCTTTTCCTGCTATGCCTCAGTGCTGGCCCCTTCTTATGTATTGCACCATATTCAAGTGTCTTAGACTAAATGAGATAAATTCAGAGGTGATAAGTAAAAAGGGTCAAACTACACACCTTTGTACATCCGTGTATGTTGTGAGTCAAGAGTCTGAATCTTGGGAAATATAGTTGAAACTGCATTGGCCGGTCCTCATGGTGCCCACTTCCATGTTTAGCTCATAGAGAGCTGATATGTATTGACTAGTACAGAGAAAACTATAATCAGTCAGGTCAGAAGAGACCTTTATGATTGTGTAATCTGACCCCCTGCCTTATATAAGCCTTAGTGCATCATCTAACACTCTCTGCATTGACACCGCTTTAGCCCCCTGCTTTGCAGAAGAGGATGTGCTGCAATGTTTCTGAATGAAGACTCTGGTGTATGGTAATCTTAAAAGATGATATAGACATAAAGAGAAATCCCTCTCACACCTGTGGTATCTGTTGGATGAACATGTAGTAGTTGGAAGCACTTTTTTTTGTGTAATATTCCAACAAATCTGTACTAAATTTACCAAAAAATCTTTTATTGCAAGTGAAATAAAAAATTCTGTGGGAGGAAATAAATCTTCCTAATTCCTTAATTATGTTCTAATCTTATCAAAATCCAAGATGCTATGTCAGACTTTTGTTAACTAAAAGGAAGGATGGTCTTTCATGACATGATCCTTCTAATGATCCATCTCCTCATTTCTTAACATTGACTGTTCCTGTCATCTTGGAAAGTCTCCTCTGTAAAATAATATTTGTTTCCCTCGATGACAGGGAATTGTGATTTATGCATATCCATGCTGATGAAGGCCATTTAATTACTTGGACAGATATTACATTAATACTTCACATTCTTGTTGAGCCTGGTAACATCTGAGTGTCTCACAGAGTCTTGCTTTCTTCCTCTTTTATTATCAACCACAGGGGATGTCTTACCTGCACTCAAGCAAAACTGAAGTCCATGGTCGACTCAAATCTACAAACTGTGTAGTAGACAGTCGCATGGTAGTGAAGATCACTGATTTTGGCTGTACTTCAATTCTGCCTCCAAGGAAAGGTAAAAACAGTACCCAGTCGGACTCTCCTTCATGGTTTCCAACCCAATGGAATTTTCTCATATTCATAGGCCAGTAGGACCTCATTACATCTTGTACACAGTCCAAAATGTACGATATGATTTTGTTTCATTTTTTGTTTCATCATACAAATGATATTTGAAAACAGTGTCTTAACTTAAATAGCACTATAAAAGATAATTATTAGCAGGTAGAGAAAGAAATTAGGCAGTGTAGGTAAGAAGGGAAGGAAAGATGAATTTTCAGCTTATAGTTTAGAAAACAGAGATTTCACATGTGGCTGAGACACAAGAAATGTTTTCAGCATTCAAGGTCTTCATGCAAACAGCTCTATTCATCAGTAATGCTGAACTTGAGTGAAGAGAAAAATTAGTTAAGTACCACATGTCATTCATCAGGTGCACATGTTAGCACATCTAAACATTAACAGTTATGACTGCGATAATCCTTAAAAAAATCTGTAATGATATGCAATGATAACCTTAATGTTTTTCATTCCTTAGACAGGAATCTAGCAATATGCATTCAATCTGATTGGAATAATTTCAACAGTGTTTTAAAAATTTTTTTTAGTCATCTCATATTCATATGATATTTCTGTAAAATAGAGCACTCCTTTCTACTCATCTTTTCCTTCTTATTTGATCTTGAGTGAAAAGACCAGCCCACCTGAAATTATGTCATCTGAATCTGTATAGTAGAGCTTGGGGTATAATAAGCACAGCACTGTGCCATAACTGTAGTACACGATCTGAGAAGAAACTGTGCAACTGGGTTGAGAGAAAATTTTTACATTCAGACACAAACATGCAAGAGTGTCAATACGAGCAAAAAAAAGAGTATGAGAAGTGAATGTAAATGCTCTATTCATTCTTCATTTTATGAAATTAATATTTAAAATCATATTATTACATTGTAATGTATTTCTCTTCTTTCATTGCTCATAAGATAAATGCTTTGACAAGCAGCCTCAAAATTTATGGTTACTAGATTTCTTTCCTTGAAGAAAACTTACTGTTTCACAAGAGATCTACAGACTCATTGTGGCTGGATGTTGTAGCGTGATATCGTAACACTGTCTTCAGGATCACTGTGTCCAGGTCACTGTTATGATACATCACCAGCATGTCATAACAAACTGTCATACCATGGCAGCATTCTGGTTTTGAGTTAGAATGGTGCTTGTTGCACTAGAAATACAGATTAATAATATCTGTAGAAAGAAAGTGGTTATGAGCAGGTAATATTATGTCAGGCTCAAAAGCACTTGAGAATTATTTTAATAGATTCATGATATCAAGGCTGCTGGGAAATATTACAGTCTTCTCATCTGACTTCTTGTATAACAACCTCCATACATCTAGCTCAATAATTTATGGCTGATCTTTTTTTTTTATAGCACTGGCATTCCTTGGTTTTATACGCATACATTTCTAAGAAGCTCATAAAAGGTAGCGAAGAAAAGCAAGTTCATTGCCTATAACCATAACTTTTCTGGAGGTGTGAGGGTCTGCATCTACAGTGGAAAACAGCAGGGTCAGCAAATCCCAGACAATTGAAAACTACCACATCAGAGCTTTATCTAACCTGTATTGATGTCAGCTTCTCAAGAAAAATGCTAAAATAGGAAATAAACAGTACCAGTGGTCTCTGGGTTTGACATGGAAAGAGTTAAAGGAAATCTCACTACAGCCAATGTATGCTCTGTGAAGGATCACCCTTTTTCCATTACTTCTCTCCCTTTCCCCTTTACCTCATTCCCCGTTGTCATCTGCATCTTCAGACCTGTGGACAGCTCCTGAGCATCTCCGTCATGCTGATGTATCTCAGAAGGGTGATGTGTACAGCTACGGGATCATTGCCCAAGAAATCATCCTACGCAGGGAAACTTTCTACACCAGACACTGCTGGGACAACAAAGGTAAATGCACAAATTTCTCCCCCATTGCAGCCTTCTGGGATGGTGTAGCTGTAGCTGGCCCATTCTCCACGTTTTGTGAAAGGCATTGTCTTCGATAGCTGCTTGAACTGCTGCTTCTTTCACTGTGTGATGAATGAATAGCCTGTTTGAAGGATCTCACTGTGGGGGCAAGTGTCCTTAGTCTTTCTGTAAATAACATTCGCATTGAGTTTTCTTGCCCTTTCTCCTCCCTCCTCACCTTGGCCACAGCATTACAGAAGTTAACATTATACGATGCTTTCCAGACTTACTGTAACATTTAAAGGCCACAAAGGCTTTTCTATTATGAGTTGTGCACAACATATAATAATTCACTCTTATTAGGCATCGTAAATCAGTAATGTCAACACAGATCAACAAAAACTCAGCAGCATGACACAAGAACAGTTGGCATTTAAAAACTGTCAATTCGGACTTTACTCAAGCCTATCAAAAGTAACTTTAGTGATTTAACTTCTGTCAGAAAAAGCATCTCCTCCTGTAGTGCATCCATTAAACCCTATTTTGTGCATTTTGTGATATTGCCTTTGACTGGCTAACAGCCCAGTCAATCCCAGTTCCCAGAATCCAGGCATTATTATATATTAGAAATGACATAAAAGCATGTGTGGGTTCGGGGTTTTCCTAGTGCAGTTGCCAACAACAAGTTTAGACATTGCCTTTACCTCTGAGTCATTCTGATAGACCCGCCTCACATTTGTTAAAACATCTAAAGCCGCAGCTGGACAGCCTAATAGCTCTTTTCCTGAGTTACATTTGAAAATAACTTCTGGGGCATGTTCATCATCCTACATTATCACAAATCTATGTTCATATTTGGGGAAACACAGTATTTCACATCACCAACTCTTTAATATAAATGTAGACCTAGAAGAGATTAGAAATGCCTGTTCCCCTTCAAGCAAACTCTTCAGAACTCCATGCTTAAGATAGGTAGAGAAAATAAAAGTCTTTCTATTCCTTTTTCTTGGAAAGAGGCAGGTACAATCCTCATGAATGCAAGGATGTTACAAATATCGCTAAAATAGATGGAGAATGGTAAGAGCAATGCTCTTCCTTGCTCATTTTGACTTGCAAAGCAAATCCATAGCGAACTACATTCTTTTAACCGTTCAGCAGTTACAGCCTTTCTGTGTTATGCTAATGGTTATTAAGTTAGCCTCAGACAGTGTTTCTGGGCTGTTCTGAGATGTGGTGGCATCCTCACTGCTCTGTGTTTGATCCTGGCTGTCATAGTCACAATCTGGTTCCTTGTTTTAAGTTTGACCTGTTTCTTAACACTGCATTTTGTCATTTTAGAAAGGCTGTCCCTTTCAAATAACATTAGGTTAATCCATCAAACTGGAAGAATTTTTAGCACCTCTAGGTGCTGTTGCTGGAGGTGGTCACATATATCAGCATGTTTAGTAAGACAGCAATAAACTTGCTGGGTCTGAAGCCGGTTTGGTAAGTCTGGATTCAGGGTAACTTAAAAAAATTCTGCTTTGTAAACTTCGATTGAAGTTTTAAGTTTTGCATTCAGTGAGGAGATTGTTTTCTCCCCAAAGCTTTTTTCTTAAAAATGTTAGTAGATGTCTAAGATATATATTGCTGATCTAATGGCTTCTGTATTATTCTTTAGTTTTGATTATGCAATTTGAGTAAATGTGTTCAGTGTAGTTTCAGCAATTCATCAAATTTTGTGTAACAGAAAAGAATGAGTGTTATTATATATTGCTGAAGTGGCTCCCCATTTAAATGTCTGGATTCATTCATTAGCCAAGATGAGGCAGCAAGAGGGTGGACCATACCTATTCAAACACCTTTGAATTTTGGTTTTGGCGTCATCTAACTTTGGATGACAGTAGCTCAAACTTGGGGCTACCATTAGTTTACAGATATCTAAGATAAAAAGAGGGAAAAGAATATCAAATTACAGTCAATATTAATGGGTAAAGAAATGTCCCCATTGCATGTTAGATTAATTTGTTTTTTAAGTCTCCTGCAGAAAGTCTGTCAACGGCTAAGCTATCGGAAGTTAATCTCTGCAAGTTAGAAGACATAATACTGATATTTCAGGACAATTGATAAAATGGCTTCTCCAGGATTTCATTGGCAGCAGCAAGGACTATGTTCAGATGTTAAAAGAGTTGTTTAAAAAAACATGTACTTAGCCTCCATCCACAGACTTAGGAAAATTAAACTCAAACTTCCAGGTTCTCAGTGAGCTGATTTTATCAACCTGCAAATATGTATCAATGAACTTAACATACAATAATATTGCTACTAATGAGAGAAAGGAAGTCCCACAAAGACAACGGGCATACAGAACAGGATTTCTAATGTACAGAAGCAACTAGGTCATAGCCATCTTCACTGACTTCTCTGAGACAGCTGTAAAGGCTGGCTGGTTGCTCCACTCTTCTGCAGAAACACCTCATTCACTGCTCAATCTGTGAAATTTTGTCATGTACCAATGCTCAGTTCAAGCTGCCTCCTTGTTCCACTATTTTCTGGCACTGGATAATTGCACTGCTGCTAGTAGTTGCTATTTTTCCACTCTCAGGTTGTGCATAGCATGGAGATCCAACACATTCCTCTTGCACACATGAGGCTTACATCGATTCTTGTGTCTCTTGTGTCACAGAAGACTTCTTAGCAGTCTCTCCACTCCATAGCATTTGGGAGACTGAAGTCTCCTGCTCCTTCACTAGTCTGTAATTTCTGTACCACAAAGCTGGAAACTACTGCATCTTTTTAGGGTGATCATGCATGCTGGGCATGCTTAGGCATCCCTAGCTGCTCTAGACTTGCACATACTGTCACGATTACACACCTTCCTCATCTCATTATATGCTTTCTTCAGTAAAATTTTCTCCCAAATATAATCAGACATTATTAATAAACGTGTTTCACATGTGTTCATGGATCTCTTTCAGTTTCTCTTTCTTTCCCTCAGAGGTGAAAAATTGCTTCTCTTTTTTAACTCCCTCCCTCCGGAACTCTTGAGGTCTGGAGGAGAAGGACAGAGAGAGATATTTTTTGCTTTAGTTCTCACTTACTGTGCTTAAATCGGGTTGTGCAAACACAGCCTGCATTTGATATGTTCAGAATCTGAATAACTTTCATAGAACAGATTTAATGAATAAGAGTACAAATGAGCTAACAAATGCAATGTTTTTAAACCGTATGCAGTAATAATCTAGTTTCAAGGAAGCTGAGCATCTGCAGGATGATTTGAACTGCTCTGATGAGAGTTGTGTATCACCACACTCCTGATCAAGTCGCAATGGGCTTTTCAGATTGTTTTTTACTGCAGCTGTACTTCATGCTGAGAGGCACACTAATAATGCCTAATGTTCATTTGGGAAGATGCCATAACCATGTCTACCGTGACCAATAAATACTCATGTACATTCCTGTTCATTTTGCTTTCAGGGGCCTTCAAGCCAGCCTGTTTTGATCCTGTGCCATACATTTAGAAAAGCTCCAAAGTTGAAATGCACATCAAAATGAGGGAACTGTCTTCAAGGCTTCTGTTTGTACACTAACTCATAACATCATAGGATGTTATCCACAAGGAATGTCCTTATGTTTTTTTGTTTAAAACTTTCCATCTTTTTCCTGTGTTAGAGAAACTTTACAGAGTGGAGAGCAGCAAAGGAGTGAAGCCTTTCCGACCAGACCTGTCCTTGGAAACAGTGGGAGAAAGAGAGATGGAAGTAAGCTAATAATTAACTAAGCCATTTTCTGGGTGAAGGGTGGAAGTCCTGGCCAAATTAGAGCTCATGATCATGGGAGGATGAAAGCTATGCACATTTTATGCCAAATGCCCTAACCTCATGGGAAAAAACAGCATTCTGTAGCTGTTACCAGTGAAATGAAATACAACTCATGAAAATTATTTCACTAGAAAGAAACGGATGCTTACATGGTGCCACTCTTCTGACCGATTTTAAACATCTTTAAGATGGGATGAATCACACCTCAAATATACCTCTCTCCACTGACTATATAGACCCTAAGGCTTCTTGTTCAGCTGAAAATGTCTGTATCACAGACATAACATATTCAGCAATGAATCTCATTCTTTCTGGCTAAATCACCAGTTTCACAAAAATCCCAAACTCAGAATATTGGAAATACCAATGGAATTACCACAGCATTTACATCCATGTCGATAACGGTATCTGGCACCAGCTGCAAGACTGGATCATTTACTTGCCTTTAATTTATGTATTGAAAATTCAAGTTAAGATCATGTCACTAGTCACCACAGAGTTAAGTTTAAGGTGCCTGCAATGAGTGTCCTAACCATAGATTCAAAACAGCTAGTCACACATTTTAATATGTTGCTGGTCAAGAGTAACCGGAAATTCCCTAATGAACTAGTCCTGTTTAGCATCATTATCCTTCTATATCCATTACTCAGATGGACTTTCCTTAAATTTTTGTTTGAAGGTGTATACACTAGTGAAGAGCTGCTGGGAGGAAGATCCAGAGAAGAGGCCTGACTTTAAGAAAATTGAGAGTACTCTGGCTAAAATATTCAGGTGAGCAGCAGGGGCTCTGTTCTTTCAAGATGGTCCAAACTCCTCCTAAGTGTTAGAAAACTAATATTGTTAAGTATGTAAGCTGATGTGATTATGATTCAGTCAGTGGAAAAACTGAGTGTCTTCATTTAGATCCTCTTTTATTCTTTGGCAGAAAAGTAGGTGAGCACGTGCATGTGTATACGTAAATGTATGCACATGAGCATCTATGTATGTATTAGCTGAGTGAGGGTAAGACAATCACCATACCTCAAATTGGTACATTGTGAAAGTAGTAAGCTGGATAATTAGAGAGTTAAACCATTCAAGTAATTCACCCCCTGTCTCTAGTCAAGAGTTGGATGGTGACTCATGTCGTCAAAGTTTCGGGAAATGAGTGCACATAAATGTTTGGAGGATGATTTGAAAGTTTGGATGAGCTGGGTTGTGCCATAAATGAGTTTGAATGGTCCCAAATTAAGCTGACTAGAAGTGTTGGATTGTAACTCACCAGAAGTATTAATTACAGGGTTTTGTTGTTATAAAGTTGTGGGATAATAAGGGCCATAGCTGGATAAACCCTGTGGGTTTATACAGGCCTTTCACCTGGCCAGTGCTGCATTTTTCCTACAGAGTTTAGTCTGAATTAATTATTTCTATGTCCAAACAGTGAACTTTTCATCACTTCCCTTGGGAAATTGCTTCCCAGTTTTTAAATCTCTCCTCTTCAACAAACCCCAACAGTACTTACATAATAATTTTTCATTTTACATGAGCAGAAGGACAACTGCACTATGCATAACTGAATGTATCAATTGAATAATCTTACTGCAGCTGAACGGAAAGACATCTTGGTTCAGCTCCTAAGCCTCCATCCTACAAAAGCAAAGAGGTGGCCTCTTGCCACATGCAACATGGTGTTCTCCTCATGGGAGGGTCTAAGATGGTGCATCCCTGACATAAAGATTTGTTTAAAGTAACAGTGGTTTTAAAGTCCTGTACAATACTAATCTGACTCTTCCAGCCTGGCCCCATCTACTTTCAGACTGCTTTGGCAAGTGCAGGCTGCCCAGACAAACAGGGGTTATGAGTGGCTCGTGTCACCACACTTCTGCTTCCAGGAGTTAGTAGGCTGGAGTCTGCAGGGTCTTGTGAGCACGATTAGCCCAGGGGCTGCTAATTTTCCATTGAATTATTCTGTCTTGTATGCAGGCAGCCCCAAATTGTTTTAATCTTTCTGGCTGAAGTCCCCGTCTAAACATTATATGCAATTTTATACTTACTATCTTTAACTTCCTCTCAGGATTTGAGCTTGTCATTCGCTTTTTACAAACAAATGTTCATGGATTACCCAAGGTAACCTGGAGCTGACAATATTAGCAGGGCTAAGTGATTTAAGGGTGCTTTAAGAATTACCAGCTCCAAGTGACAAGAGTGGATCACAGACTCTCAATTCATATACATAAGCCCTACAAGCAAGAAAAAGAATGATGCACTTGAGGTACTTTGTATTCTACCTACATGGAAGTCAAACATTGGAAAGATTTTCCGTTGCTCCTTTTTGCCTCTTTTTTGCTTCTCTCAACAATGTGCTTCCATCAATCTTTCTTGTTGGCTCCTGATTTCTGTTGTTCGCAGTAACTACCATGGCCAGACCAATGAAAGCTACATGGATACCCTGATCCGGCGTCTACAGCTGTATTCCCGGAACCTGGAGCACCTGGTGGAGGAAAGGACAGAGCTATACAAAGCAGAGCGAGACAGAGCAGACAGGCTTAATTTCATGTTACTTCCAAGGTAACTGGCCAGGAGGATTTTCACTGGCATTTTATTTACGTATATCAACTGATTCTTGGAGAGTGGGCGTTGGGATTAATATTAGTCTTCTATCTCCCCCCTCTCTAATCTGATCCTGCTAGGGAAGAAAGAAGCAGCAGCTGTCCCTAGGGTCTCCATCCTATGGTGGAATTTCATGCCAAGATGGTACTGGGACCCATTATCTTCCTCAACCTCTCTTCATGCACAGGATCTCCCTTTCCAGCACAAACCTCTTTTTCACTGCCTTCCTGGGAACATATAGATCTACAGTGATCCCACATCACAGAGCTCTGTTCTGCTCCAGCACCTTGCTAGGTAGAAGGACTGTCTCCAGCTGGAGAGCAGGAGTGCAGTCTAACTTCAGGCTGGGGTTTAGCAATGCAACAGAGGGGCTGAGGTAGGCTGGGCCATACTGGGCCAAACTGGGCTAGATGGATGCTTCAGGGTATGGTATAGGACTATTATTATTGATACTATAATATTGGTAATACCAGTAATTTTGGTATTGCATACATTTGGAATAGTAAAACTATCCTGGTATGTCATTACTAGTTTCAGGAGTACTTAAGTAGTCAGGGTATTGATTTTATAACTCATCTTTAAAAAAAGGTATCTGTTCAATCCAGTTTTGTGGAAAATTTGAAATGATCTGGCTGTGTCAACTGTGTGACAAGGAATCCACTTTTCTTTCCACTCTTTGTTGTTCCTACCACTCTATTATTGTCTCATTGCAGATGGAACGCAGCATTGTACAACAGCTGTAATTTTCTGGGTCTCTTTCTGTTATTCTCTTCTAATATCTCCACTAGGAACAGTTTTTTTCCTGGATTTAGAAATGCAAGAAAATTAAGGTCCCTCTGAATAGATACTGGCTGTCATGGTATTGAATTTTTCTTCCATAAAATTATCAGACTATGATATCTCACCTGAACTCAGGATGAGGTGAGGTAACTATCAGGATGAAATTAGTTCTGTGCTGGGGAAACAGAAAAATATGTCTGTTCTTACCTACTGTGTGCATGGAATGTAGAAGTTTCAGAATTTCAGTTTTAAAGTTGACTCAATATCCCCATTTCTGACCTTATCCAAGAAGCTCAGTTTCCTGTGCCTCAGTTTCCTCATGGCTATAACACATTTGGATTTTGTAAGGCTGTAGTGCCTTAATTAACAGTAGTAAGTGCTTTGAGGTCCCTGGCTGAAAGGCATTATGGGCATCTAAAATGTGATTACAGTGGCAGTTTTCAGCAAACTATTAGATGTTTCCTACACAGAAAGCAATGATATGATTGGGTTGCATGAAAAAATACCTTTAATATTAAACACAGACTACTCATCTGTCTTCCTGCCTTCTCTATTTCCACAGGCCAGTAGTAAAATCTTTGAAGGAGACTGGCCTGGTAGAGCCAGAGCTATTTGAAGAAGTCACTATCTACTTCAGTGACATTGTTGGCTTCACCACACTCTGCAAATACAGCACCCCTATGGAGGTGGTAGATATGCTGAATGATATCTACAAGAACTTTGACCACATTCTTGACCATCATGATGTTTACAAGGTGATTAGCTCTGCAGTTTTGCTCAGTTAAAAACCAGGGGACACGTAAATCAAAATGGATGATGTGGTGGATTTGGGAATCTGCCTTTTAAGCAAAGACAAAAAAGAGGAAAACAGGTCAAGATTACCTCATTTCAATATGCTTTCAGTGTGCCTGCTTGTACCAAATTTTCTACACCAGCTGATTACAGATTCATTAACTGGAGTCCTGGGTACAGTTGTAAACATTCATATACAAAAAAGGTGTCAGCTACCTTAAACTAATCAATCCTGCTGTCTAGCAAAGAAATGTTTGCTCACGAACAAGAGGATCTGATAAAACCTTTCTGCTTTTAACTAAATATGTATTTTGCTATGCCTGAAGGTAGGGAGTTCAAATTTTGTTTCCACAGGTGGAGACCATTGGTGATGCTTACATGGTGGTGAGTGGCTTACCAAAAAGGAATGGCAACCGGCACGCGGTAGACATCTCCATGATGGCTCTGGACATCCTCAGCTTTATGGGATCTTTTGAACTGAGACATCTGCCGCGTCTGCCTGTTTGGATTCGCATTGGAATTCACTCTGGTACACAGTAGGGCTAAACAAAACAATGACAACGTTGTTGCCTTGTTTTTGAACAGAACAGACATCCATAGAAGATCTGGTAGTACATCATAAGCAACTGCTCTCCTCATGAAGAATCAGGTTGAAAACAATGTACCTAGAGGAAGAGCAATAGAAGTAAATAAGCCACTGGCTTGCTCCCCTGTAGTGAAATAGCCCATACCCGTTCATTCATAGCTTAAGTCAGTAGCAATTGCCATTTTTCCTGGTGTGATTAAGCCTGTTGTACCAAAAAGCCTTCGCAGATCATTCCTTCCCAACCAAAGCAGAGATCAGCCATGGCCAGATATGCTTGTCTAGCCACAAAATGCAGGCCTGTATTTTCTGCTTTTGGAGGCAAAAGTTCTCACACGCCTATGTGGGAATTAATGTTTTAATTAACCCATAAAAATATTTTTTCTCAAAGGGAATCTGTAGATAGCTCAAGCAGATAGATCCCAAGTACTTTGAGAAATTCTGTCTTTGCATTTTTGTTTGTTTCAACAACCACCTGAACACCAGCTGCCAGAGGAGGAGCATATCTGTGAAAGTGACTGAGGCACTGGGAAACCCTTTGAGGCACCACTATGCACCCCTCCATAATGAGGCTCATTTTCGTTTCCTCTTGCTTCCAAACATGACATTTAGTAACTGTATTTTTTTCTGCACAAAAATTGTGTTTAAATACGGTTAACACTGTGCAGCCATATCCTTTTTATGCTCTTATTGGATTATGCAAGATGAACAGATCTAGGCTTGGTTTGGAGTGGAAGGGAGTACTTTGGGAAGTGAGGTACAAGGTATTGTCATTGGTGAGGAATGCAGAGCTTCAGCAGGTACCGCACTGCTCTGCAACAGCAAGACACCTTCCAACCAAATAGTGTCTTGATCCACCTTTTTTTCATTCTCTGCATTCCATTTCTAGGTCCATGTGCGGCTGGTGTGGTTGGAATAAAAATGCCTCGTTACTGTTTGTTTGGAGATACAGTGAACACAGCTTCGCGGATGGAATCCACAGGCTTGCGTAAGGATTTAATTTTAGCTGTCAGTGTGACAGGACCAAAGGTTATTGGTTAGTTTGTGACTGAAGTGTCTGTTTTCAACTGAGAACAACTTATTATCAGCTCGCAGAAGTTTTAAAGATTAAGAAGCCCTATTTGTTTTGATTACCAATTGTTTCACTGTCCTGCTGGGCAACAAAGAATTGTTCCTTGTTCACGCTTCAGTGCTGGTAACGGGGAGTATGTAGGCTGGTTCGCTGGCTGAGTTCCTCTGGAAGATGTGATACTTATGTGTCCGGGATTTAATTTTACTCTATGAATGGGAGATTTTAGTTTGACCTAGGATTGTATTACAGCTCTGTTGTGTAAATATGCTGACGGTATATTTTAAGTTGAAGCAATTATGTCTTCAACTTCACCATTAGGGAACTGTGCCAAGAGCCAGTTTGTCTTCCTTCTGCCCAATGTCTTCACATGACTATTCTCTGTATAGGACACTCCCAATTATTCTTTTCCCTTTTGGCACCTAAATACTGCAGATACCACAGTCACCTGTATTTCAGATCAATGGCTGTACCAGCTATTCCTTCCTAGATACAATGCTGTGTAGTGGAGTCAGATTTTTTGTACAGCAGTGTATTTGATTCTCATTAATTTGACTCTCAGAATTTATGTTGATAATAATTGGAGGAGCTTCTGCTATAGCACCAGCTTTCACACATACTTAATATGATTATGTGGTACACTTCCAGATTGAGCTTTCATTGTGTCTTTATTTTCAAGCTTTAAGGATTCATGTAAGTGGTTCCACTATTAACATCCTGAAAAGAACAGACTGCCGATTCCAGTATGAAGTGAGAGGGGAAACGTACTTGAAGGTAACCTTTACCATGCACATGCGTGAACACAGAGAAGAGGGATAGTATAAAATTATTACATAGCTGAGAGTACCCTGCAACTTAATTAACAGCTGGGGATCAATTGGTATCGCAGTCTCTAGTGGTTGAAGACACTTCTATAAAGACAATGCAGGCAATGAAGAGCTCCCTAAGTCATAAATTAAACCAACATAAAGATGTGGCGAATAAATGAAGCATACCATTTGTAACAGAAAATTGTGGAGTGAATTAATCTGACGGAAGGGAAGCTGAATCTATTGTTAATTTGCTCATGCTCCAATATCTGACTGTCTATCTACCAATCCATTTTTTTCAGTCTATTATACCTGGCAGATGTCTGTACTTGGGAGCTGATGGCAGGCAGCACAGCTCACCTCTCCCGTGGTGTGTGTTTCAGGTCATGCAACAAGGGAGTGGGTGTGCAGCTGCATCTCCCCCATTATTCTTCTCACATCTGATTTTTAATCCTTTGCTGTGAGCATCAGTTACTGAAAACAAGCACACACACCAATGTGCAATACAGTATTATTTAAGTAAAGTAACTATGGGAAATTGCATTCTAATCCCTAAATTGTGCTTTCTCTTCTTTGTCATACATATTTAGGGCAGAGGAACAGAGATTACCTACTGGTTGACGGGTACTGAGGACAAGAAATACAATCTCCCAACACCTCCTTCTGCGTAAGATAGTCTTATATGTGAAAAAGGGATGAGAAATTCCCAGTCTTTGTCTTTAGCCTTCACTGTTTCTCCCTGGCACTTGTGGGTTTTTTATACCGCTAGACTTGCCTTCAGTAGTTAGAGGCTTAACAATGTATGTGCACATAAACGTGTGTAAATATTCATGACACGGGACTATGTGTGCTGAAGGTTATTTGTATATATAAGAGCTTAGCAGGTTCATTTCCTTGGAAGGGAAATACGACTTAAAGGACAAGTTGCTGATGTAGTAAGTGCAAGAGATGGACAGAAAAATGAAAAACATTAATATTCCCAAAACTTTAGTCCTAATGGCACCTGTGTGTGACAGTACAGTGAGAGGATAACTGCAACTGAATGTGCAGCTCTCTGTAATACCTTGTTATGCCTGTGAGATCTTGTGGAGGAATTTGTAGGAGGAATGAAACTTGAGGATTTTGAGCAGTATTCTGCTAGAAGAGACAGACAAAGTTACTGTAGCATTGCACAGGCATAAAGCCTTTAAAAATTGAACAAAAGCTTACTTTCTAATACATAAGAGATAAGTCACCAAGAAAAAAATACGAGGTTGATGTCTTGGAACTGAGCTATCATTTTGCATTAGTATTGAATAAAATACAGATATAGTGCAAGTGCTGTTTTTGAGAAACTATGTAAAATTGAAGTGAGAATAACTGGTTGCATTTATTTAATGTGTATTTTGCATACGAGTACTGCATTATTTCCTGCAAGTTCACTAAATGTGGAAGTTCCTCACTTTCTGCTCTGAACTCCTGTGTACAGTGGCTCTTTACTAAGTGGGAATTTGCTTTGAAATGACAGTGTTTCAGTACAACTTGAAGCAATTATATATAGTACAAGTTGTCTCTGGGCAGAGCAGGTAATTACTCTTGTCTAAACTCATAACTCCTTTTTTGAATTAATATGATCATTTGAGACTATCACAATTATTAAACTGTCAGTTCTTCTGGAATTCAACTATTGAAAGTACCTCTTGATCTGGATTACTGTGGTCAGTGGTGTCGTTGTCTTTGCTTCCTCATATAGGCTGTGACTGATAAAATTGCCCCTTAAAATTGTTATATGTGGGGTACTCCAGCAAAAGCCAGACACACTGCAGAAATTTATGAAAAAGTGGCAACCTGGTTATGAAGGCCGCCTGAAGTTGAATCGTGGAAGTGCTGGTACCAGTAATGGTGTTGAGAGCTAGAATCTATTTTGAGTTGAGTTAATCCAATTCATGCCTTCCTTTTCATGCAAATGACACTGAATTTTTTTTTTAAGGTTGGTAATGACACAGCTACAGACCTCCTGTGCAGAGACAGTGAGCCATACTATCTGGAAAAACCACATGTAAATTCTGAACTCTATTCCCAAATCCAGAACCTGAATTTGGTTCTGCCCACACTTTCTATCAGTAGTGTGTGAATGTCATGAAGATAAACATAGGATAGAAATGTTTAAAAACCACTATCTGGGGATCACTTAAAACATGTGAATCACTGCATTTTTTGTTTCCATCCTGTTGTTTTCAGGGAGAATCAGCAGCGGTTACAAGATGACTTAGCAGAGATGATAACAAATATTCTTAAGAAAAGGGAAAATGAAGGGTTCAAGACACGGGAGCTTTCACGGGTGGCTAGCTACCGATCAGGTACCCTGGAATATCTGCACCTGGCCAGCACAGAGAATTCTGCCACATATCTTTAAAACTGGATGTCTAGTATGACTCAGAAAGCTGCAGCAGCTCTCTGGAGTACTTCATGTGAAGGCTGGAGCCTTCTGTTCTCAGCTAGAGGAGAAAGAAAATACTTTTTCAAGCATCCTTTCTACGTCCTACCTGCTATCAGTAAATCAAACCTCTCTTCACTGTGATGTCAAAATTGTTGGATGACTTCAGTAGGACACATGCAGCCTGATTTGAGGTAAATGAAAATATCTGCACTTGCGTCTGGAAAATAGTGTTTTCTTTGTTTTGGTTAGTTTTTTAAATGTGACAACCTGTTCAATAATCCACTTCTGAAAATATTCACAGAGAAACCTTAATTTGTAATGATTTTTAAATGTTGTATTTAATTTATAATTTTTATTTGAAGAAAGATTGGCTGTAACATGTTTGAAAATAACATTAAACATATCATAGGTAAATCCTGGATATGTTGCCATTTTGCTTCTTCTGTTGTTTTCCCCTGTTTCTCACGTTTTGTTTAATCAAGTTGACTTTGTTCGAGAGACAATACTTCTGTTATTTACCTTGGGAGATTACTCCAGAAGCTGTATGGTTTCTAAAGCTTATCTGAATCTCTTGGGCCTGCAAAATGAAACTAGAAATATTGCAAAAACAGACACTTTCATATCTTTTCTCCACTTCTGTTTCTGTCCCCAAACCAGAAGTGCAACAGAAATATAGGAAACAAACTTATCTGAATTTCTTAAACCTCAGAAACTTTCAATTCAACTTTTGGATGAAGTTTCACAACCGGGCAGAACTCAGGTTTTACCGAAATGACTTGCTCATTAACTGATACCATGACATTTATAAACAGCTTTAAAAAGCAATCAAAGCACAGGTGACACATGTAAAAGAAAATCAGCATTCACACGAAGAAATAACAAACAACAAGCGATATTTTTGCAAAGGCCTCTTGTGCATTGGTGGCTTTCAAAGCAGAACTACTTCTTTCACAATTGTCAAATATTGGTCAGCATCCAAACCATAAAACTTGTTGCAAAATAATTTCTTTATGGTTTTTGAACAGCATTTTTGTCCAAGTAAACAAACCTAAATGTTAAAAAAGAGCAAGCTAATTCCCTGTGTTTTTTCTTTATCAACCTAAACTGTCTTTCTAAGAACACACATAAAGAACAACCTAGGTGTAAATAGACAGATCTGAAGTGCAAAGATTCCTGAAAAAATCTTCTGGAAGGTTTGTTTTCTGCATGGTTCTGTCCCTGCAAATATCTGTCACATATACACCACAAAAAAATAAATTTTGACTACCCTTTTTAAAAATTTGCTCCTCCTTTCTGGTTTGAATCTGTCTTAGATTCAGTATCTTACCATTACATCTTGTTATCAAATGTTACATCGAAGAGCCCTCTGCCATCAGAAATCTGTCACTGAAGGTCTAGTCATTCACCTCTACTTTTTTTTTAAGCAATGAAACATTATATTAAAAATCTAGTGTGAAATATAATTTTGTTTGCCAAGTGGAAAGGATTTTGGCTGCACCACCGCCGTTTGTTTGAACTTAACTCACATAAAAAAAAAAATCTGTGAATCCCTGGGCTGGGAGCATGTGGAAGTGAACCTTTCCAAACGGACATCAAGAGCTTTGTAGTTTTGGTCATACTCAGACCCCCACCTTGTCTCCATCTCATTTTTGTCATGCATCTGCACTCACCTCCTGTTTCAGCATTGTATATTTGTGCTCTCTATCCTAGTTTGCATGTGCCTCCAATTCCTGGCTATGCCCATCACCTGCATACGGAGAATCTTGTTTTAAATACTTCGGGGTTTTTTCCCTGTGGTAATCCTATACAGGGAATTCTGTGGAAAATATAATTTTGTATTTTACTTCACCAACACAGTCAAACTGAGAAGCATGTGACAGAGATGAATTTCTCATTTGGAAAAAAAAATTTTGGAAAATACTCCTCCAAAGCAAACACAGCATCCATTCACGATTACACATTGAAGAGTTATTTTACACTGGTGAGGCAAAAAAAAGTAACAGCACTGTGTTTTATCCTTATGTCTTAGTGAAAAGTAGCCCAGAACAAAACAGTGATGGGTATGGAAGGATCCCTGCAGCTGGCAGTAGTGTTATAGTGCTCTTACCCTGGGCTTGAGGCCAAGTTGTGGTATTTGGCCTGAACTGGTTGGCATGTGACCTTGTTATATGAGGCTGTTACAGGCACTGGTATCAAATTTGAACGATCCCAAACAATTACTGAAACTAAAAGACCTAATAATGGCTGTTTAGGACAGTGGTAGAATATCCAACACTGAGGGAGAAGGCAGCATCTCAAAAGGATCTGAATCACGGGGGCAGGGGAAGACCCCATAGGAAGTTGTCCCTATCTGGAAACCCTAAGAAAAGGACTTTTTTTGTCCCAGCTTTTCTGCTGGGACAGGCGCAGCGGTTGTTCTTCTCAATAGGGCCAAAAGCTGCTCTTCCTCTGATGTAAAATGTAGTTCGATAAGACACCACCTAACTCCTGTTGCTTTACGAGGGCCTTTCCTGATAAACCTTTGCCCCTTTCTGGTTAATCACCCTTGGCAAGCCCAGTGGCCCAGCAGGCGCCTGCCTGGGATTCCCTCCATAGGAGGCTGCCCAGCGTGGCGGTGAGGCCCAACCTCAGCCTGGGGTGAACCCCACATCCTGGCCAGGCGTTGGGGGCTCCAAACAAGCACCAGGGCCCAAAGGTGCCAGGGCCCCGGGCTTTCTGCCCAGCTTGACTTAACGCCTTCCCCAGCGCCTTCTGCCATCGCGGCCAGCACGCCGGGCTGTGAGGCGCCTGAGGGCAGAGGGCAGCGTGCAGGCCGGGCCGGCGGGGCAGCCGGCGGCCCCGGGTCCAACAGCGGCCACGGGGCCCCTGCCGCGACGCTTTGGGTGGGAAGCGCGGTGTGAAAAGCGGCCGCCGCTGCCCAACTCCCCCGGGGCAGATCCCGGGCCCGGAGGGGAAAGGACGGCCGGCGCGAAGGGCATCACTCGCCCCGGCAGGGCCACCGCCAGTACGGGTCGCCGGGGCCGGGGCGGGCGCCGGAGGAGGCGGGGGCAGCGGCAAGACCTGCCCTGAGCGAGGGAACTTCTTAAAGTCCCGCCGCCTCCCAGTGCCCAGAGGAGGCGCGGGGGAGCAGCAGCATGGCCCGGCTCGGCGGCGTGTGCTGCTGCTGCTGGGGGCTCGTCCTCCTGTGGGCGGTGGCGGGGGGCCGAGCAGGTGAGGCGAGGGGGGGGGCGGGAGGCCGGCCCTGAGGGGGCGGGCGGGACGCAGCGGGGTGTCCCCGGCGTCGGGGGTGCCCGGCTGCCGGGAGAGGCTGTCTCGCCGCCGGAGCCCGGCCCGGAGTTCTGCCGCGGCTCCCGAGGAGGCAGCACAGCTCCCCCGGGCGCGCCCTGGGTGACCCGCCGGCCTCCGCGCCTTGTCTTTGGTCCTCGCTGCGCCTCCTCCCTGGCTGGCTGCGGGGGGAAAGTCCCCTCATGCCGCCTTGGAAACGGGTGCGAGGCGCTGAGGGGCCTCGTCCCACGGCAGTGCCGGGGCCGTCGTGGCGGTTAAGCCCCTCCACCCCCGAGGGGCCCTGCAGGGCCCGGCTGCCTCATGGGCTTGCTGCGAGAGCACCTCATGGCCCGTCGGCTGGGACTGGCTCGGCTGTGGTGCCTCGTGGGTGCTAAGTGCTGGCACCTCATTCCTGCTGGCTTCTAAAACATTTTTCCCGGAATGGGCGAGGGGAACCAAACTAAGAATTTAACAGATGGGAAGCTGCCTCGAGTGGCCAGTGGTACTGGGTGTTAAGGTAATGTGTGTGCATGGGGGTCGTGTAGGATGGACCCTTCGTTTTGGTGCTGTGGCCTACAGCGTGCCACGAGGTGCATCTTTAACAGAGTTTTAGTACTAGCTTGTGGGTATAGGTCAGCGTCCGTGTTTCAGAATTTGTACCCATGCGTGATCTGATGTTTTCCCAGCAGATAAACTTGTGTTGCCATTACAGTAAGTAATTTACCAATGTCTAATTGACTTTAACTTTTAATTGTTTTCTATGGTGCAAACACCACTTCATGCTAATTTTGTGCTCACGGTTGCTTTTCATTATATATTTGCATAATATACTTTTTCAGTCAAAGCTGTAAGGCTCCTATTAGGGTAATTCAATAACTGAAACTTTTGATCTTCCTCTGTTGACTGCTGTAGTTTTTCTGTCTCCTTGGTTCACAGCTTTATTCTGGTTGCAACTTTAGAGTCATATTTGGATGCAGGCGGAATTTGCTAAATGCCATAATGGCACATTTTGGTGAGCTTCAGAGTTATCCATAGAATCTTAGCTTCCCACTTCAAAATTGAGTTTCTGCTTGGTATGTTTGAGAAACTTTGCACCTGTGGACACATGGTGGTAGCTAACGAAGTTCTAGAAAAGACATGTGAGTCAGGTATGAACATAGGATTTTATTTTTTATTTTTTCTTTTCAAAGTATGAAACAGGCTTACCAGCAACCAAAAGGCATTCCCTTTTGGGGAAAGGAGTCACTAAAGGAGGGAATTTAAGAGATGCTGAGATAGTGTGGAGTGTGTGAAAGTCAAGCTGCCTCTGGAGGATCAGTAAAAATTAGTGACAGGCAGCAGCCATTTAGAGCAGGATGCCCATCAGAGAATTCTGGATACCATTTGTACTGATGGTAATAGTTGGGTGATTTGTTGGGGAGCAAATCTCAACAGGAGAATATCTCCTTCTGCTGCTGCTTTCAATGAACTTTGAAGATCTTAAGGGCTGGATTTAGTGATTATCTTCTACGAAATTCCTAGTTCATTTATTAATTGCCACAAAACAAGGAGAAATTAAGGTAATAATTGTTTTAATGTCCAAAATGATACAAGCATCTCCTTTTGCTGACGATCCTCATCTTGGAGACCTACCAAACCTTACCTGAATTGGCAAAAATTTTTAGTGCTATATTAGCAGGATTGAAGGAAGGGTATACTGTGAATCATGCAGAGGGAGTAAAAAGTTTAGGGTATAAAGTAGTTTCAGCTAATACCTACCTGATTCCTCATATCATAATTGAAATACTGGTAGAAAACTACTAAGTAGCAAATAGAAATGCCTTTTGGCTATTTAATGGAGTAAACTTGGCCTTCAGTATGGTGAATTGTCTAGATTTTTTTTTTTTAATTGGTTTATTGTTCTTTAGCCTTTTGAACACCTTGAAGATTCTTCATCATACTGTTTGGAAATTGTTTCTAGAGAATGTTCTCTGGTAAAAATAACTTAAATTTAGGGACTATGAGATTAGTGAAGCTACTTGTGAAATTATTATTTTTGTTTCCTCTGTGGATAACCTGTACTGGGGACCTAGAACTGTTTTGGCAAGTTTTCTGCATCAGCTAAGCTTTACTTGTAAGTGTTCTTGTGAACATGAAAACCATACAAGACTCAAACTCTTAATTTATAGTTCACATCTGAATATTGCTTTGCTCTCATGTAAGCACAAATCAGGGGATTAAGGCTTCAAATAATGACAGGCTTGTTAGAGGCAAATTGAAAAATTAGTTAGACCTGAAATGTATGAGGAAATGGGATGAATTAAGGCCAGTAGAATAGCAAATGCAAATAGCTTATATTCAATCAGAACAAGAAAGCATTTACTCCTTTAATTGAAAATTACTGGGTTTCGTGTTAAGTTCTTGTGTGGTTTAAGCTAATCTCTAAAGAAGTCCTGAAGTACTTAGCATTCATTTTGTAATGGATTCCAATCATAACTGTACTTTGAAATCTCAGTTGTACTTTAGAGGTATACAACCTTTTTTTAAAGAGTTAAGAGGATGATTCTAAAATTTTTAATGTGAAAATAGGACAAGCTCTAGCAAATTACAAAATTTAACAGAAACATAAGATGCTCCTTATTATGGTTGACCTGAAATATTTAAATGCTATACCATGCTAATATAATCTTTACTACTGAACGTTATGTGTAGGAGAGGGTATACTGAAAACAGGAGATGTGCAACTTTGTGCTAGGTTTTTTGTGTTTTGAAGTTGGGCAAAACTAGTTTTCAGTGAAACAGTAGAGTGATAGCTTCCTTATTTAGTGGAAATAGGTAGAATCTACGAAGTACATCTGAACACCTATAAAAAAAGGCTTCACCTTTGAAAAGCCATAAATAAAAATAAGCATGTAAAATATAAAGTAGTAGCTAAGGAAGCCAGTGGTTTTCCTGTTATTAGGAGATGCTCACAGTTGTTAACTTAATTTGGCTTGTTATATGCAACCTAACCAGTGCTTCATTGCGTGTGAGTTTGCTTGTTTCTCAGACTCAGGAAAAATATGAATATTAATTCTTACCCCCTAGCCTTGTAGCTCTTTCATCTGCAAGGAGAAAAAGGGAGTTCTGTTAATTTCTCCAATAAGAAAGTCCAATAGCCTATCTAGATATATGTATGTTTTAAAAACAACTTATGGCTGGGAAATCATGAGGAAAAGCGGCTGTTACATATTGCCAAACAAATTTCACTGGCCTTCTTAAGGCATGTCAGGTGTTATTTTTGTATCTGTAATTTACTTAATAAATATTAGTGGTAGTTATCAAATAGTATGTTTGTTAGATGGTCTTGGGCCATCTCTCTGTACTGCTCTTTGTTTTCTTCCTCATCTCTGCCCATTCTGTTCTTTCCTTACAAGTTACTGCTGCTCTTTCATGTCCTCTTCAGCATCCAGTTTCTTTTGTTTCATCTTGCCTCAGTCCTCTTGCTTAGTATTTCCTTTAATTGTTTTCTCTATATTCTCATGAACATGTATGTATTTCCACTCTCCAGCTGCCACCAAATAAAAGACAAGTGCCACTTTTAACTTAACTTTGTCACTGCCTGTATTGAGCTAAACAGACAACAGATTTGGCATTTCAGCCTGAAAACCAAGGTGTCTACCACCACCTCCTAGCTACAGCTGAAATATCTTAATTTTTCCATTATTTAGGGTATAATATTGGCAAAAAGCAGATACTTCTCACTTGTTGAAGAAATTCCAGCACTCTCCCAACTATAGTCCCTATTTTTGGATCTTTATTTGGCAGAAGCATTGATGTATCTTTAAAAACAGGCAACTTGAGGAAAGGTTCCTCCCAGTCCCTACTGACTGCAGAAAGGAGAAGGAACGCTTGTTTATTTCCAGGCTTGTTTTCTCATTGCACTTCTCCACTTCTTTCTCCCACCATACAGGGCACTGGTGGTTGTGGTGGAACTGCGCATCGCTGATGCTATGCAGTTCTCCTGGCTGGCTGGTTGCACAGAGGGGAACGGTGACTCCACTGACCTACCCTATCCCCAGGGATTTTGAGTCATTCATTGCAGTAAATAGTGTGTGCCTTGGCTTATTATTTCGGTTGTTCTAAGCAATGCTGTTATGGAATAGTCACAGATTACCACAGTCTTTTCTGTTCTTCAGAGTCCTGAGAGGAGGCAGTAGGCCGAAATAGTCATCAGCATTTTTAGCTACACACTGGGAATTCTAACTTCTGTGATAAAAGGATGATTGTAGATTCATGGAGATGTCGTATTTGATTCGTATGCAAGAAGTTAACCAGTTTGACTGCTGGGATAAGAGTTGCTGGGGCTGCTGCCTCACCCTCCAAAAATAAATATAAAAATGCCAGCATTGTTCAAGGGGAAGGTTTCTGTTGTTGCAGGACACATATGGGGTTGTTTGGAAATGTGCAGTTGCTTCTTGTATGTATATAGTCAATGTTATACTTTAGTTCTGGATGGTTTTCTTGGCAAAGGTAGTGCTGCTAGTTTAGATGAATGCCGATTAATATTGTAACAGACTGGGTGATAGCAAGTGCTTCAATTACATTGTAGTGTAAGCATGTTTTAAGTGTACACAGATTTATAAGCTTGTACTTTTAACTCCATCTGTAGCAAGAGGAAGACTTATCTTCTAAATTGTAACAATTACTGTATGTATATATGTGTTCCTTGAAATAAACATAGCAATTTCGTATGTCGGTATTTTGACACTTCAGACCAGGGCAATTAGATATGCAGAAATGGACATAAAAATTAATGGGGTGAAATGTGACGATGATTGAATGAGTTGGGGAAAAAAAAAAAATCAGTAATGGGAAATGGTCTTCTTCAGCATCATTGTTAAGCCACATCTATTACAACTACTTTGATACTGTTCCTCTAAAGGCCTCTCCAGGTTTATTGCAAATCATCTTGTAATTTAATCTTGTAACTTTCACCTTCTCTCCTATCCTCTTCTAGTCCTGGTTTTCTTCAGTTTAATTTTGTCATATAATGCAGTTGGGGCAGGGCAAACTCCAAGGGTAATTTTTAAAGTTTGTTCTGACTTTTGAAAATAGCTCTGCATGTTCATGCTCTGGCAGAGCATAAAACAAAGAAACACAGCCTGCCGTGTTAGAATGCCTGTGTCAGATCAGTCTGGCACCGCCATCAGCCGCCTTTTAAAAAAGAAAGCAACAGCCATTTGACTTTAGGCAGAAGACATACCTGTTTAGTCTGTGGGCACTAATAACAATACCCAGCTGACCCGGTTCCCCTTTTCTCTCCACAGCCTACTGAAGAGATGGAGAGAGGATCATCTTTTCCCCTACTTTATTCTTGCTCTTTTTACCCATTCCTCAACTGTTTTGTGGACTGGGCATGTGGCCTGTCTCTCTTCCGCCCTGCAGCGGGCTTCTTGGTTGGAATCAGCCTTCCTCTTTACCGCTGGACAGGTTCGTTGTGTTCTGCGCTGACCCCTTGCACCACTCCACAGGACCTCCCTTTCCCTGACCTCTCTGCTTATACTCTAGCTCTGTAAGATGGCCTTTGGCTCTCCTCAGTGATGACCCTTATCAGCCTGCTTTTTATAGGTTTTCAATCTGAGTGATTCCCATGTTTACCCTTAAGCTAAAGTAGCAATTACCCCATGCATTACTAGAAAATACTTAAGGAGGCAACAGAAAAGTAAGATTATAGCTGCTTGAAGAGTTATCCAAAGTCTGTCATGGCTCAGTCCTTTAAATAGCCTCAGTACCTGGCAGATGAAAAACATGTTTTTAAATGCTGTGTTCCAAGTCCCTGGAATGACTTCATCTCTAAATAGAGATTCATGTGAAAACTTCTATTCATAGAATGGGAGGGGGGAATCCAGTTCCTTCCTGTTAAAATTCTGTTCTTGCTAATGCTTTTCCTCTTCACATGAGAAGTCTCTAGTACATCATGGAGACTGACATAGTGCTTAGTGGTACAAAGTCTAGCTGGAGGCCAGTAACTAGTGGTGTGTCAGCAGTTGATACTGTTCAGCATCTTCCTTAATGATCTGGGTGATGGGGCAGAGTGAACCCTTAGCAAGTTTGCGAATGATACAAAACTGGGGAGTAGTGGCTCATACATCAGAGGGTTGTGCTGCCATTTGGAGAGATCTCAACAGGCTGGAGAAATGGGCTGACATTCTCACGCAGTTCAACAAAGCAAAATGCCAAGTCCTGCACCCAGGGAGGAATAACCCCATGGACCAATACATGCTGGGGGCTGACCATTTCGAAAGCAACTTTGCAGGAAAGAGCATGGGGGTCCTGGTGGATGCCAGGCTGAACATGAGCCACCAATATGCCCTTGTGGCAAAAAGGGGTAACAGTCTCCTGAGCTGCATTAAAAGTGTTAGCAGCAGGTCAAGGGAGATGATCCTTCCCCTCTGCTTAGCATTGGTAAGGGCATGCCTGGAGTGCTGGGTCCAGTTCTGGGCTCCCCAGTACAAGAGAGATCTGGAGCTACTGGAGACAGTGTGGCAAAGGGCTACAAAGGTGATTAAGGGACTGGGGCATCTCTCACAAGAGGAATGGCTGAGAGAGCTGGGACTGCTCCACCTGGAGAAGAGAAGGTGCAAGGAAGATCTCATCAATGTGTAAAAATACTTGGAGAAGGTCTAAAGGAGATGGAGCCAGGTTCTTTTCAGTGGTGCCTGGTGACAGGACCAGAGGCAGTGAGCACAAACTGAAACACAGGAGGTTCTCTTGGAGCATCAGGAGATGCTTTATTACTATGAGGGTGAGCAAGCACTGGTACAGGTTGCCCAGAGAAGGTTGTAAGCATCTCCAAGGATGGAGATGCTTAAAAGCCATCTGGACATGATCCATTGCAACTTAGTGGTGGGTGGGGGCGGATGGAGTTTGGACAAGATGACCTCCAGAAGTCCCCTCCAACCTCACCCATTCTGTGATTCCCAGTAAGAAATAGTTTTAGCTGCTGTTGCTGGAACACTAGGAGGGAACAGTTTTCTGGCTGTTGAATGACACAGAGTATTCAACAGTCTGGTAAAATGGATCAAAAATGGCTTAAAGCAAGCAACCGAGTAACTGCTAAGTCAAGAAGTGATTAGCTGGAGAAAGAGTTTGGTTCTTGGAAAACATTGTTGCTTTTTTATTCAAATACTGCATGACTCTTCATAAAAATAGTTTCTTTGTTATGTTTTAGAGTACTGAATAAAGTGGGTGCACTTAATTTGAAATCAAACTGGCTGCTTAATCACAAACTTTTTTACTTGCTGCTTTTTGAAGAGCATTAGATATTGTGCTGGCATTATATTGCTTTTTCTATAGCTTTGTTATCATAGCATACA
This sequence comes from Phaethon aethereus, assembly GCF_964289735.1. NCBI lineage: Eukaryota > Metazoa > Chordata > Aves > Phaethontiformes > Phaethontidae > Phaethon > Phaethon aethereus. Next base: position 56,387,376 of record NC_138575.1, on the reverse strand, counting down.
TATGAAGTATTTTGTCTGAGATGATCCAGAGTTAGATCTAGCTGTCTATTTTGCAGCTGTTATGGGCATGATGCACAAAATGAGTTGTTGTGAGGAGTGGTAAACAAATTGTAACTTCTCGCTATAAACTGGTGGGACTAGTTGTCACACACTGGAGAAGGATCATGGGAATAAAAACATTGATGGTTTCTTGGTAGTTGTAAATGTTTATGAGCTTATCCCTTAAAACTTTTCAAATAATTCTGGGAACTCTGACTCATGATTTGTGAACTCTTTTCACTTCCAACACTGTAGCAGTGATTTGATCAGTCATGAACAGAGATCTGATGCAATCAGGTCCCGTCTTAGGGAAGGTTGAATTAGAGTTGTAGGGTGGTCTTTTTGTGTGTGTGGTGGTTTTTTTTGGTTTTTTTTTTTTTGGAAAGCAGTTTACCTTGCTCTTTGTTCTTCAGCTCAGCAGGATTAAAACCCAACTAATGAAGAATCTTTCTTAAACAGCAGTCCAAGCAGAACTCTTGAGCAGTTTAGTGCTCTTCCTTCCTGTTAATTTCACACTTGGGATAGATACTAGTCTGTCTGGGTGACAGGGATTGTGTCTTGTAAAGGATTGCATACCTGTGGTGCTTTGTCTTTAAGCCTGTGATCCACTATGTTCTAGTGCTCCTGTTTGGTAATGCCACCTCCAGGATTAGTTGCCCAGAAAGACAGTCTAAACTCTTGTAGCCTTTTGAATCTTTAGGTGGAAAACAAAGTCAATGGTAGCTTTTAATCCTTTGCAGTTGCTAAGGCATGCTGTATTCTCAAGTTATTTTCAATAAGACCTGTGTAGATTTTCTTCTGGGCCAGGTAAGGAAATAATTTTCTAAATCTTATATCAAGACTCAGCTGTGTTGGAGCTCTATACTGAAAGAGTTGTAGATAATTTCCAGAAGAGTAACATGAGAATATTTATCTGTAAGCTTTTGTCTTGGTAAAACTCCAGTTAGTTCTCGTGCCACTTTTCAGTGTGTTAACATTAGTGTTGCTCTCCACAGTAGAACCAAACCTGATGGAAAGCTATCAAATTAACTTTTTTAAATTGCCAAGATATTGTTTTGACATTTTCGTACTAGATAGGAAATACATACTCATGTTTGTTTGTTTCCCTTGCCCCCTTTCTTCTCCACCATAGAGATCAGCTATGCAACTGTGTACTGGAATAGAGCTGAAAAAACACTTCAGGTCAAGAATATACTGGACAGGAGTGGAGATGCCTATGGTTTCTACAACAACACTATACAGGCGACAGGTTGGGGAGTTCTGGAGATCAGAGCAGGCTATGGCAGTCAGACCTTAAGCAATGAGGATATCATGTATGCAGCTGGCTTCTTGGAAGGCTATCTCACGGCTCCGTAAGTACCTCAGGAAGCAACTCAACTTATGACACTTCCAGTGGATTTCTGTATACTTGTGAGTTTTCTTTTGTTTTTTTCCTTTCCCTTAATTCCCATCCATTTAAACTAACCATACATTTTGCAGTTGTGTACAGTTCTAATTAGCAGCCATGAAGTACAGCATCTTCATTATGGGATCAAGATGTGCCCTCTCCTTTTCATCCTGCAGGCTTTCCTAACACTTTGGTGAGATAGGAGTACTGTATCTATATTACTGATTAAGTAATGTAATCACAGAAGAGCGTATGTGTAAGGAAGTGCATAAGCCCTATGTTGTAAGTAATTACAGAAGTAGAAAGAATAGTTACCTCCCCAGCCTATAGTTAGGTGACTGACCAACAACAGGTGAGACAATGGAGAGCAGATCAGATAGGGAGAGGTGTTGCTAGCAAGGGCTGCAGGGCTTCATGAAGGACCTTTTTCACCAAAAACTGTTGAGAAACTGCTGGGGAGCGGATACTGAAACTTCACACAATAGGGAGTTTACTCTGTCTTGGACAAATAAAAAAAAAAAAAAAAAAAGCTGATATACTGATAGGCCTGAAGGCAGACTGGTGTGTGTCTAGAAGGGTCAGTGTAATCCTGAAAGCCCTTTGAAGAGAAGATGAGGGACTGAGTCTCTCCAGCAATGCAGATCTATGAAGACTGACAGAATTTTGTACTTTTTATGAATCCATAGCAGTTGTTTTCTAAAAAAAAAAAAAAACCAAACCAAAAAACCCAACCAACCAAAAAAATAAGCAACCTCAAACCCAAACTGTATTCTTTCCTTGACTAAGTTGGAAGACAGAATGGCACTATGACATACTAGCTGGTAGAATATAGCTGATGATATAGCCAAGAACACAAAATGTGGTTTGTTGAACAAGCTACATCTTTTCCTCTATCAACTTGGTCATAGGAAAATAAAAATTCCCAAATTATGATGCATGGCTGGGGAATAGTTGGGAGATGCTTGTGATGGATGTGGTGACATGAATTTGGTTTCACCAGCTTTGCTTCCAGAATAGTAAAATAAATACTCATAGGCTGCATTGAACAGGCCAGCAGGGGAGGATTGTCTGTCGAACAGTTGTCAGATATAGCTGCTGGACAAGATGATATTAAATTAATTAGTAAGGCATTTTAAGATCAGTTAAGATTTATGGATAATTCTCTGATTGTATGATATGTTAATGTGACTGTAGTATATTTTGCTGGAGAGGCAGCTAGGTCTCTGGAGAGTATAAAGGAAATTCAATAAAGAAATATTTGTCTATAACAAAACACTTCTGAGGGGAAGAGTAAAGGAATCTTAGAGTTCTGAGTGTACAACCTGTACTCTAGACAGGAAAGGAAATGAACATGAGATCTGTATGTATGTTGTTGGATTACTTGGCATGAGAGGTTACCGTTACGTGCTATTCAGACAGTTTATGTAAACTACGTATGGATCTGGGGGATGCTAGCATTACATTTAGAATATTGTTTAAATTGGGTATTGCGCAACAGATTTTTTTTTTTGCTAAGGCTTTACCTAGGTGTACTCCTCTCTAAGTGGTTAAGCTTAAGTTTTGTCATACTACATAGAAAGCCCAATCCATGCTAAGCCCAACTGATAGCCAACTAATGTTCTAGTAGCAACAACCTATGCCCTATTCCGCTTCTGCCTCCACTGTAGATTTATAAATCTTCCTGGCTGTCTTTTAAACAAACTTAAGTATATGCCCATTCCTTTAAACATGGTCTGAATGTGAAACAGTGTCTGCAGGAACTTTATCTGGTGTTTTAGTCTATGCTTAGGTTTAGGGGAGTGCGTTTCTCCCCTTTGTTTTTTCCACAGGTGTTAAGTGAAGATTTATAGAAGTGAAGGTACTCACAAGTTGTTCTGCTCAAGGCTTTTGCCTGCTCTAGGTCAGGTGCTTACTGAGGCTGGTTCATTAGCCCTAGCTGTTGTTCCTGTAGGGCTGCTAGCTCTAGCACTGAGTGGGCATTTGTAGAGAAGTGGATATAGCAGAAATAGTAATGAACAGAGATCTTAAAGTTTGTGGAAGTGAAGTTGAGGATTTGTATCTATGTGGAAAAGTAGGATTTGAGACTTTGGCTTTTAAGCAAAGTGGGAAACTCAACTATTTTAAAGGAGTTTGAGTGGGTTAAGACGCAAAAATAGAAGTAGCCAAAAGCCCTTCTCTTCTGAGGAAACTTTTTGAGGCAATCCACTGAGAAAATCCTCTGACAGTGCAAAACCTGAAAATGCTTACTATCATTAAAATGACTATCAAATACTATACACACCATCTGAATTTGGGTTTTGGCTATGTCTTTGGCCCACTGTACATTTGTACATGCAGTGGAAGCATATTTCTCACTGGGTGTTATGAATATGAGCTTTTTCTGTCAGGTCTTGTAAAGCTATTTTGGATAAAGAGGGCTTCTCTGTGAAGATACGAATACCTATTGAAAATGCTCCAGCTAAGGAGCGGAGATGAATTAGTGATGTAGTCCCCTGACCCTTGATAAGACTGAGAACCTATTACTTCAGGTTTTAGCTGTATGAACTTGGTGTTTTTTTGTTCCACAAACTGCAACTAGTGAATCCTCTTATACAGTGCCTTTTCAATTTCCTGAACCACAGGAGTAGAGAGAACTTGCTAAGTTTGCAGATGTTAAGATTGCTTGCAGAGCTCCATTTCTTTCTTCATCTTGCCTAGAAATTTGCAGAATCCCAGTTAACATGCTGTCAGATGTTTTTTCTTTGGGACAGTTACACAAGTCTTCCAAAGTAAAATCGGGAAACATTCTTTCATCTGTAACTCTATTCCCATCAGACTGTCTGGCCCATTCAGCCTATCTTCAGGGAAGCTCTCTAGCACCTTTGTGACTTCTTTTATGAGGAGGTGTCTCTAAACACTCTCATTCTGCTTTTGCAGACATCAGCGCCCACAGTAGTTGCACACAGCTTAACTCTGGTAGCTAAGTGGCTGTTGATGTAAATAAAGCCTTCACCACAGCTAAACACATTGTTACACTCTTCCTTGTTGTTACCAAATTTTTAAAAAGGAAGGTTAAGATGGTTGTGTCACTTGCCCATACAAGCACCATCTCAGGTGGCTCAGACACAGCGCCCCAATGTGAATACATTGGGTATGGCTGGTTATTGAAGTGCCCTCTAGCACATTGCTACCTGTAGCCTGAATAACTCCAAGGTCTGCAGATGTCTTGTATTTGTTTGTGGCAATGACTCCATGAAGTAGAAGTGACCCAAGGTGGCTCTTTGCAGAAACCCTGAAGTCCTACCAGGAATAGCTCTGATGTAATGCATTATTGGGAAGGATATGTTGCAAGCCTAATCATAGAATAGTTTGGGTTGGAAGAGACCTATAACGGTCATCTAGTCCAAGCCCCCTGCAATGACCAGGGACAGCTTCAACTAGATCAGGTTGCTCAGAGCCCTGTCCAACCTGACCTGGAATGTTTCCAGGGATGGGGCATCTACCACCTCTCTGGCCAACCTGTGGCAGTGTTTCACCACCCTCACTGTGAAAAGTTTCTTCCCTGTATCTAGTTGAAATCTGCCCTCTTTTAGTTTAAAACCATTACCCTTTGTCCCATTGCAACAGGCCCTGCTAAAAAGTCTGTCCCCATCTTTCTTTATAAGCCCCCTTTGAGTACTGGAAGGCTGCAATAAGGTCTTCCTGGAGCCTTCTCTTCTCCAGGCTGAACAACCCCAGCTCTCCCAGCCTGTCTTTGTACGAGAGGTGTTCCATCCCTCTGATCATTTTTGTGTTCCTCCTCTGGACCTGATCCAACAGGTCCATGTCTTTGCTGTGCTGAGGGCTCCAGAGCTGGATGCAGTACTCCTGGTGGGGTCTCACCAGAGCAGAGTAGAGGGGCAGAATCACCTCCCTCAACCTGCTGGCCACACTTTGTTGGATGCATCCCAGGATACATGTGGCCTTCTGGGCTGTGAGCGCACATTGCTGGCTCATGTCCAGCTTTTCATCCACCAGAACCCCCAAGTCCTTCTTGGCAGGGCTGCTCTTGATCCCTTCACCTCTCAGCCTGTATTGGTACTGGGGGTTGCCCCGACCCAGTTGCAGGACCCTGCACTGGGCCTTGTTGAACCCCATGAGGTTCACACAGGCCCATTCTTCCTGATCCCAATTTGAAGTACAGGTTCCTGCAGGAGCTCCGGTGCCTGCAATTTGTAGATCTCCAGGAATTCTCAGCTAGCTTAGTTCTTATATTACACTTAAGGCATGTAGGAGGGTTTCTAGACACAGCTTGGCCTCATGATGTAAGCAAAAGAATGATAAAATATCTCTCATAAAAGCATATGCTTCATGCTTTGTCCTTAGTAGGCGCCTAAGCAGAATGAAAGACAACAGGATTTAAAAAAAAAGAAACATACTGGGACTGTCTTTTCTCAGATTACTGGAGAAGAATTAATCTCTGCTCTAGCTATGTAGGTCTGTGGTAGAAAAAGCAGTAACTAAGTTACTCAGTCCTGTTTACCAGTGAGAGTAGAAACACAGGCCTTTTCTAGAGCATGATTCATCTTTCTAGTGTTGGCATCTGATTCAGATAGTAGCTGTCTATTTTGAAAACACATAGTTAGGGGTGGAATAAGTTTAATTCTAGTGTCTGTTTTGCCTGGAGATCAGACATTTGTTTTTATCACCAGTCTCTCACCTCTGTGTAATGTCCAGTCCTGTCATTCAGCCAAAGATGTTTGCTCTGGTTTTCTTGGGTATGAATTCTCTTCCTCCATTATAAGCAGAAGTGTTAATGAGGCCTCACTTTACTTGGGGAATGGCAGAGCACATCCAAATCCATGACGTCAAGCATATACTTTTAATCAGTTCCAATTGGGGCATGCCTGGTGCCTAAGAGCAGTATTTAAATTTGAAGCAACATTAGTTGTGCTTTTTTTTTTTTCTGATGTGACCTCGGCTGACCTGAGTCCTGTCATCTTACTCTCTAATTTGAAGAAGGGTTCTGCTTTGCTGTTTTTAGACTTTGAATTCTTGTCCCAACTTTGTAATTGCATTGTATTTGGCCTTAGATGCAGTTGCAAAGCCTTACCTTACTATAATGATCCAATTTACTTCAGAGGATAATACCCTTACAAAACATCCAAGTCATGCACATAGAAGCTTTGTTAAAGTGAAACAAAAAATAAACAGGGCAACTAGGGGAAAAGTTCTCAATAACCTTGGACATTTAAAAAAGAAAAATAAATTCCAGGAATTCTATGTCCTCTGTTAGCACATGCAAGAAGGAAGGCCAGTAAAGAAGTTGTCTTCAGTCCCCTGATTCTTAACTAACGTGGTTTCTACATGAGTCATCACAGCTTAAAGATATTTCTAGTGTAAAATCTGTCTTGTGTGGTATAACCTGTGCAAAATGTTGTGAGTTAGAGCTGATGGTTGAACCTGGAAGCCTGATCATCTGTCCTGGCCTAGGCATTGATTTAAGAGTAGTGTCCTGGCTGCTTTAATCCTCCTCATCTGTTTCTCATCCCGAAAAGACGATCCGCCTCAGGGACTGTTGTGTGCTCTTTTGCTCCTCTTCTGTAGTGCCATGAGAGCTCTGACTTTTAGTATGGGGTATGTCATGATATAATTTCCTTCCTAAAATTACTTTGAATTTTTATTTGCCATATTCTCTGTGACTGCAGGGGTGGAGAATATTGATCTGTCTCTTCAAGAAGTAGGTTATGATTATAGCATGTAGTCTTGTGTTAAATGGGAGATGGGAAACTCCAGAACTAAAATTGATACTGTAACTGCAGTTTCATGAAAGGTGTAATGGTGTGAAGCTTTGGAATGGTCCCCAGCTCTTGCCCCTTTCATGCACCAGTTCATTTGCTAACATAGTAGAGAGCTGCCTTCTTGCACCACTTCCGTTGCTTATCTCTCTACATAACAACCTAATTCAAACTACTAACTGCCGGAAAATATATCCCCTTGTTTGTTGGGTTAGTGTTTTGCCTGAATGTAGGTGGACTATTAGATTTGGTAGTCAGAATGGTACCAGAGCTGAGATAAGGCAGCAGGGTCATTGAATCAAGTACTTAAACAGCTGGGAATGGTGCAGGGGACAGGAGGAGAGCTCTGGTCTGCGTCCAGCAGAAGAAGTTGCTCTCATGAGTTTTTAATACAGAAAATTCTGTTTTGCTGTCATCTACTTTTCTTGAGGCTGGTATCTTTATTTCAGCACTTGGTAGGAGCTAATTTTACTGATGACTGATCTAGTTCTACCAACTCCAGACCTCAGCAAAATAATCTGCTGATTTCCACCTAGAACTAAATATTCTTCTCCCCTCCTTTTTTTTAATTCAGTGGCTGAAAAAAATGGTTGTTTGACCTAAATTATGGAATGTTGATAGGAGAAAAAATCAGAATGAGAAAGTCCAAAAGTTTTGTACGATTATGTTTAACCTAAAATGGAAGGGTGACTTTACTTTTGGGTTCCTGAGCAATTTTTGGCAGTTGATTTCATCTTGAAATGTAAAGTGCTTCACTTCAACAAAACTAACAAACAACAGCAAAAACTAACCAAAAAACCCCCCTACAACTTTTTTTTTGTTGTTGAATCCAGTTAGCTGTTTCATCCCCATTAACTGATAGAAACAAACCACGGTAATTTTGGACTCCATAAAGCTGAATCTGTTTAGGGCTGGCATGAGTGTGAGTTTCTGTGGGAACATGTAGGATCAACGCATACATGCTTTAAAATAGAGATATTTAGCTTAATCTGTAAGGAAGAAACATGGTTAATAGTAAGTAAAACCTGTTAGATCTCAGCCTGAAATTCTCTCTCTCATAACTGAATCAGCAAATTATATTCTCCTCACCTCTGTTTTCTTGGTTCCAGATAGAATAGCTCTGCAGTAAACTATTTTTGTTGTGATATAGTGTGCTAAGGCTTCCAAGATGCTTCTGCCCTACAAATATTCAGCAAATATGAAGTTTTGCCATGAAGTAGTTCAATCTCATTCTTGCTTCTCTTTCCATTGTATAGCAGTTTGAACAGGTGTTAGCAATGTCATTTATTTTAAGTTAAAATTTCAACAATCCATTTGTGTTACCTTTGCTATTTGTCATACATTAAAGATATAAAGTAATTTCTGTGGTTAGGGAAAGCTTACTTTGTAGACTGTGGTGCTTGTCTGTCAATGCTTGTTGACCAATGGTAAGCAAAAGGAAGGGAAGATGCAAAAGAATAACTTCTGCTAATCTTGTTCTTTCAGGCACATGTATGACCATGCTGCAAATATGTATCCGCAGTTAATTAAGAATCCTGCTGTTCGAAGTGGAGTTCAGAATTTTATGGCGTATGTATTTAGTTATCAGAAAAGAAATTATTCAAGACATGGGGTTGGAAGGTGACAGAATTTTCAAGGGTTTTTTTTTTTCTCTTCCTATGGGCTGAAGAAAGTATATGCTTCCTTTCCCTCTGACTGAATGCTATTAATATGAAAAAAAAATTCTAAACATACGGTAAGAAGGGCATATACCCTTCCCTAATTCTGATTCTTTCAAAGAAAAATTTAAAACCATTGCTACAAAGGGATGTGGATAATACCAATGAATTCTGAATGTCGTTCTAGTCAAAATCCTTTTCTAAAAAGCTGGTATTTTGAATGTTACACTGAACAGTGTGGTCTCTTGGCACCTTAACCTTTTTAGCACTGTGTATGTATCCTTTCCTTACTCTGTTAGGTTAGCATTTTGTTTATTCTACCACTGACGTAAATTCTGTTCTAATCACAAAAGTCCTGATTCCCTTTTCTCTTCAGCTGTATAAATCAAAAGTAAATCTGCTCAAATAACACAGCTACACTGGTGGGAAACTACAAGTGGGAGAAGAACCAGGCCAGGTACTAGGAAACTCAACTGTGACTACCACTTATTTAAATATCCTTAGACTTACGTTTTCTTCCATTATAAATACTTCTGTGAAACTTTGGTAATTTCTGGGGACTATTTTTTCCTTCTTTCCCTTGTCTTGTGCTTTCCACAAGGGTTTACATATCTGATTAATTCTGTTATTAGTGCACATATATAAAGTTGGTTGGTTTTAGCTTATGCAAAAAGAGGGGGGAGAAGAAATAAAATCTTAGTGCTCCCTTAGACAGCAATGCTGAAGAATGATAGTTCCTTGTGAGAAAAACGGGCTAGCTACCATATCAATGTGTATGTTTCTTTTCCAGAATGATTCAGCGTAGCAGCTCTATCCCCCAAGATGCATTGTTGGAGGATGGGGGAAATATTAGGTGGCCTTATGATTTTTCTGTTGCCTGTATCCTGGACTTCTGCATTGCTGCTTTACTTAATAGCAGTCTGGTAATATGGGCTGCTGCGTTGTCCTGAAAGTCTTTAGCCCTGAATGCTCTGACCATATCCCTGTTTCCTCTGACATACTTCTTGCATCTTGTTACTTCCAGAAAGCTAAGTCTGTCTGGTTTTGTCACCCATAGACTGCTGGAAGAGTTTGCTTCCTTCCCAGATTCATTTGCTCTTTTTTTTGCTGCTGTACATAATGTTGGATGGATAGATACAGGAGGATGGAAGAAGCTGGAATCTAGTCCTGACTGACTTTAACAGCTGTAGTTCTTCTGTGTCCCTTTGCATGCAGCAAAAGAGGGAACTCTGGGGGATCCTTCTAATGTTGGTTGCTCTTGCACTAGGGTCTGTTCAACTTGTGTTGCCTCATGCTTGAAACCTGGGTTATCTGGCTAGTAACCTCTTGATTGAATTTGGCACGTGGGATCATTGTGTTTGGCCTCCCACCTTTTTATCAGAGGATGATAGCAGTGGTTCTTCGGTAGTGTTTGAGCACCAACAGCAGCACACCTTCATTGCATTTGTATGTAGGGGAGAGAAATGGGCTCCTACAAGTTCAGTATATTTTATCCTTAAATAGGCATTTAAAGGGGAATGATTCATCTGACATATCAAATGCTTGTTTCCCTTTATGGACCATAAGGGGATGCTGTAGCAGAGTGCCCCCCCACCCCAAGGTGGAGTCCAACTCTTTCTTTGATACTAAAATCTGGTAGAGGCACACTACTGTAGAGTATGTTGCATGGATCTGAACATTTACATCTGGAGGATATAACATTTGTCTGCAGGATTTCCAGAGCATGATTTGTCTCAAAAAACTTCGGAAGGTTGGATCATCTGGGTCATAATAAATTTGCCCCTTCCCTTCATTATCAATTATACTCTAAAACAAAAACAAGAAAACCCCAACCTGTTTGTTCCTCTGCAGGAAACAAGATCAATGGACAAGACAACAAATCAGAAATAATAAGGATGACCCCTTTTGGAGGCATGCTGGCTATATTATTGCACAGTTGGATGGTCTGTACATGGGAGCCCTCAAGTGGGCTAAACTACACAAACGAACAGTAAGATTACTGCATCTCTTTTTCAGTAGCTGGGGATGGGATGTTAGAGGACAAAGATGGGAGAAGGGAATCTGATATTAAAAAAGAGGAGGATAATTAATGGCAAGTAGTCATTCTGCATGCCATTCTACAAAAACTTCAGTGGCTGTTCAGTGTAGATAATGTGACTGAGCTGTTGGGTCTTGTCACCACAGATCTTTTGCACTGGACTTGGAACCCTGGCCACTCACATGCCGATTAGATTGGGGGTGGCTTCTGTATCCATGTGTGAATGCTGGAAGGACAGACACTTCTAAAGTGCTTGCTGTCATTTCTTTACAATTGTTATTGAGCAAATGACACTCTAGGTATAAAGAGTAGCTGCAACTGCATGAATCAGCACATACAAAGTGTATTAAAGCTTTCATTCTTACCTCCAGGCATCAGATTTGAAATCTTCAAAGCCTCTCAGTTTTGGAGTATGTTTTATGCTGCTAAATGTCTTCTCCTTTTCTGTCTTCTAAGTCTCCCATTACAAAATACATAGTCGGTGCTGTAGCAGATGGTGCTGCAGGTTCCTCTGTTTGCCGGAGCCAGTAAGTTAATATCAGTCTCTTAACTTTGAGTACAGTTTGGACATTTGCTTTTGCACCTACATGTTTGGTTTTCCTTGGCATCAACATGATACTGACAGGTCTGCAAAGGTACATGCAGTTCGCTTTGAATACCATGCTACTTTTCAAATACTCTTGGGAGATTAGGCTACAACAGTGCTATTTGTATACATATTTACTACTGTTAGGATCCCTTTTAGGAAATGACGAGCTTGAAGGTTGTTGCTCCAAGCTTACACAGACAGTAAAAACAGGTGGAGATGCAGTGTTTAGGGACTAGCATTGAAATGAAACTTGACAAATAAAAAAAACCCCAGAGAAGACCAACAGTATCTTCCTTATTCCTTATGATTAAAGAACATCTGCCCTCCAAAGAGGCTGTTTTCAAATTTGCTCTTGCAGTACATATTATGAGAATGTTAAAAAGGTACTTTTATTTAATCCTTTAGGTTGTTGGTAAGTAAATGTTTGACAAATTTCCCATATAGATTCCCCCCCCCCCCACCCCCCCGCCCCATTTCTAAGTATTATACTTTGGTTCAATTCATCCAATGTTGTTTTGATCTTTGGGCAACAACTGCAGTAACAAGTATTTACTATTTCCATTACTCATTTCTCACCTTAAAAAATAATTGAAGAAACTTGTTACTGAAAGACCCCACAACAAATTCTACATGTTTTTAAAAGCAAATCTCTTTCCTATTGCATGTTTTCCATAGTGCTTTGAGAGTCTCTTCTTCCCTCTTTCCTTTGGTAGATACTACTTTTGTTTCATTAAGAAAATAATCCTCTCTATATGTGTATTGTCTTGGGATTATTATCATTGGGAACAAGTTTATCTTATGATCTCTAGTGGTGCAGTACTTTGCATCCATGGTGTTAATGAACATCAGAAATACTGAAAATATCTTGTGTATGGATTGTGTGGTGTTTTTACCGCTGCGCTCCTCCCATCCCCCTCCCCCCAAAACAAACCCAAAACCTAATCAAAACCCAAAACGTGATAGGCTGTATTTTGTTGCCTTGTGTTCTAACTGCTGTTGGGAAAAACTATGCATACTTCTAAATACAACTGATTACTCTGTAGTTACTCTTTATGTGCAGAGTGCAATTTTCCCACAATGTCCTAAGCTTAAAAGAAGGCTAAACTCTGCAGAAAAAAGGCTGGGAAGTCTTACTTTTCCCTCTAACTCCCAAAAGTTAGACAAACATGGACAAAGTTCTGTCCTGAACACTGAGAAGTTGGTTGGTTGGTGGGTTGACAAAGGTAGGTCAAAAGATGGAGAAAAAGGACTGTGTTTACAAAGTGTGTGGATTTCAATACAGGCAAAGTTGAACAAAATTGTTCCATTTTCAGGAGAATGGAAACAAGCTGTATCAATAGCTAACCTGCTTTTAATCTTACATCTCATGTCAAGGTTTCTTATCAGCACTACGCATCCCTTTTCAAAGTTGCAAGTAGCTGGAGTTTTACACATGGTGGATTAGTTGATGTACACTTATTTGAGGAAGACGAGTGGAAAGATCTGGCTTCCCATTGTCCTGTACAATGCAGAACAAATTTCTACGAACTACTACAATGTAGTTTGAAGCTTTGCCGAATCCAGAAAGTGCTTAAATGAGAGTTGGATTATGTGCACACAGGCCACTCTGAAATGTTCCGTTTTTCTTTTTTTCCCCTAAACTTCAGGTCTACTTCACTTGAATATTGTAGAACCATTGTGTCTGCCACACATAATTAAGCCTTGCTACAGAAAGAAAATTTGGTTTGGATGTGGAAATGTTTGATAGTAGTACTAGTACATTTTTCTTTTTATTCCTATAGGTATGAAGCATATGTTTTGTAGTGTACTGTTCTAAACTCTTTTTAGTTGCATGAAATCTGGTTTCCTGCAGAGCTATTTTAGATAGGTGCTTCCATTGAGACCTTCATGAAGGCAATGTATACTGTAAACTTACCTATTTTTAATTTGATATTTACAGGTAACATTAAGAATGATGTCAAAATCTGAATACATTTTCATGTTAAAGTGTGACATTATTGTGTCTGGTTTAGCAACATTTTATACCCAGTAAACAAACCCAGCCCTTTTGTCAAGACAATTTCTGAAGGAGGGGCACTCAAAGAACATTAAGCCTTTTCATCTGCCTAATGCTCTCCCAACGCTGTGATTAATCTTGGGCTTGTCTACACAGGGAAATTACCCTTGAATAAGGAGGTGTCATAGTTTTAAGTACAATGATTCTAGGACAGCTCTCTATTTGTGCTTCCTTATTTTGTATTGAAAATGCTCACGCATGGGGAAGTTACTGGAGAACAGTTGTTACAGAATAACATCTATTTTACTGTCCCATGTAGACAAGCCTTTAAGGCTGGTTCTCTCCTATCTGCTCCCCTTTCTAAGTTTATTTCTCCTTACAGCTCATGTAACTCAAACTCAGTTTGAAATTTTTTTTTTTTTGCTGTTCAGGGTGATACCCTAGAGGAGGAGCCACACATTCTAGAAAAAGACCTTTTTCCTCTTCTTGTGTCTATACCACCTCTCCACTTGTCATTTTAGCTCATTCATTTACATCCTGAAGAGTGAACCATGCACGCAAGGAGTTTTTCTGACATTGCTGTGTGAGATGGGAGAAGGTGACTACAAAAGATTGTAATATGCCCTATATTATGCACTTGTTACAATGCACACTTTTTTGGGGGGGGTCTAATTCTTGCTGATGGACAGTGATTAACTCCTCATAGAGAATACTTCTTCATATATCCTGGAAATCGGCTGTAATAATTCCCAAGCTGTGGCGCTCTGCTTTGTGGTAGATGCCTGAGGCTACTCCTGAAATTCCCAGATTTGGCCTGCATTGTAGATGCCCAGGTCTTCTGTTTGAATGCATTGTTCCTCTGGAGTTTCAGACTCCAGAAAAGCTCTGTGCACTGTGCTTGTGTGATGTCTTAAACACAAAACCAGGTTTATCCAAGCAAAGGAATGAGTTCTTGGAAATAAACTGGAATGAAATTTGCTTGCCCCTCAAAAGAGAAATGAAAACAGAACCCTAGTGGGTACTTAGCCTAGTTCTTCTCTTACTTCTCTGATACTTTGGCTGACTTAGGGAGCTGGCAACCTAATGTCACCCAGTGGAGTCCTAGGAATTTATATAACCTTTGCTGCTTTGAGTGGGCCTTTTCTACTGCTCTCTGGCCACCTTTCTGTGCATATAGTTCTGATAGCTTCCTTGCTTGGCACCTTTGTTCTAGTTCTAGCTTGAATGGACTTCCTAGTAGTTACTGAATTTTTTTACTTGAAATGACTGTAAGATAGCACAGAAATGTGAAACTTTAAAAAAAAAAAATACAGTCAATTCAAGTGATGCTGCAGCAATATCAGTGTAGCTACCTGTAGATGTTGCAATGAAGGCAGGTTTTATGGAAGAGAAGATGGAGTGGTAGCAAATGGGTGGCAAGTACAATTAAAATGTCTTGGGGCTGGCCGACCATTCTTATATGTGATCCTGTTTTATCCCCTCCCAGTGGTACTGTACAGTAATGGCTGTGTAAATTGGACACTCGAAACAGCTGCTTCTGATTGTGTGGTGGGCTTGCAGACCTTTAAGCGCAGCTGGATGGGGGAAAATTGTACTGAAACAGTGCCAAGTCTCTCTATATGGATTCCAGTGAGATAGAAGTTGTTGGGACTTGTTTGTAAATGATTCATACCACTGAGTTGCTTAAAACTGTCCAAAGATACTTGATGTTTATTAGTTGTGGCCTTTGCTGCTCCCTGTTTGGGTCCTTACAGCACAAACATGATGAGCTAAAGCAATGTAACATATATGAAAGTTTGCTTGGATTTCTTCCTCAAACTATAGCTGCTGTTAGGGCCTTCTGTGGGGCAGGATTTTACTTGCAAGAATGGCTTATTTCTCTCACTTGTCTTGGTAAGCATTGTGCGAAGGTTTAATTCCTTCCCCTGGGATATATGGACTAGAGTTTACATTATTTTTGGTTTTCCTGTTGGTTATTCTCTCTGCCAGAACAGCAGATGGATAGTACAGAATTCAGCCTTCTGAATAAAAAGTAAATGGATTTGGTGCTATTTATTTTTTTTCCACGTCCTTGTCTCCTCTTTATTGTGGTTTGCAGAGAGGTCAGCTATATGGTTTAATAACGGTGATTTATATAGCAAGCTATGTGTTTCTTTGCTATATGATTGTGTCCCATTCTAAAATTACTGTTCATAGCCCTACAGTGTTGTGTGTTCTGACTTGTTTTCGTTAAGCCTTGCCTTAACTAAAGGCACGGTGCAAGCAAGAACAGGAAAGATTTAGAAAACGGTCTTTGAAGGTTGAGGTTAGACCACTGTTGAGTTCCTATTTCTGAAGAAGCAAATTAAGAGAAGGTTCTGAAGAGCATATTGCACAAGGAGTTCTGTGTAATTAACCCTGGATAGTTCTAACCATAAGCGGTTTTCGCAAGCATGTAGCATAGCAAATTGCCTTTTGACTGACTTCCTCTCTTCAGCTAGTTCCATACTTCATTAGTGTTTTTATCATATCTTGCTTCCCTTGCTTACTTCCTCCTCAGTCCTGAGGATGTCTTAAAATTGCAGTCTTTATAAAGATCTGAAAACTCACAAGAGTGTTTGTTAAGGTAAGGCTCTTTAAAAGCATCTAGATAACAAAACAAACAAACAAAAAATCTTACTATTACCCCAGTGTAACAGTAACAGCAGACTGATTCGTATGCTGTTTGTGAAGACACACAAAAGTTTTGTAAGTTACTGCTAGTGTCGTCTTTTTCCTCAGAAATGTTAGTGGTAATTAGTGGTAATGCCACTACAAGGGCCAGACCCTTAAAGATACCTAGCTGCCTAATTTGACACTAAGTTTGGAGCATCTGGGCCTTGTGAGCAGGTATTTCATAGATCATGTAAAAGCTTCCTTTGAGAACAAAAGGAAAATTCTAACAGCTGAGACTGTCTTGATGCTTCTCTGAAAGTGCTTTTTGTGGTCTCTCTCTTCTCCCTTTCCTCAGCCACTGAGCATCTTTGATGTCCAATTTCTGAATGCAGTTGGAGACCTGTTGGACCTCATTCCTGCATTATTTGAGTATTCTGCACGGAGTGGGCAATGCAATGTGGAGCCAGGAAGCCATGGGAAATATCAGTGGGATATGGGTCACTGCTCTGCGCTCATCAAGGTGAGCACCAAGAACATAATCTCCAGTGACTGTGTTGATTTGCAGTGTCATGAGTCTGCGTTTCCGGAGTCTTCACTGTTTATGTTGTATGAGCCTAAAGAGGCTCCTTGTCAACCAGGGTGTTTTTATGCAGTTGTCATTTGTGCCTCCATAGAATTCTGGGTCCAGTTTTGCTCACTTGTGTTCAAAGGCAGGGAAAAAAAACCCCAAAACAAAACCACAGAGACTGACAATGAAAAGCTACTAGAATTACTACAGAACAGGGAACTGCCACAGAGAGGAGACTGGAAGAGGGTAATTTGTTTCACCTAGCCAAGTGAAGTCTGAAAGGGGGTATTGTGAATATCTCCAAATGCATTGGATAAATAAGCAGGGAGGAAGGGAAGAGGATTACTTAAACTAAAGGACAGTGCTAGCACAAGAACAAATGAGTGTAGGTGGCTATGCTTTCTAAGTGTTAACATTGATACTCTGGAATGGCTTTCCAATGGGAGTAATGATGGAAAAAACGCTTTTAAGATAAGTCTGATATATCATCACAGCAGTTAAATTTTTCAGTTAAAATTATCAAGGATCTAGTCGGAATAGGGAGATTCCATGTATCCCAGAACAACAATATTCACCTTAAATTGAGATGCATTTACCTACAGCAAGAGGTTTCTGAGCTAACAACAAATCTTAGAATCAGGGAAATAACTTGAAAAGATGTACTATTAATATATATATATTCCTTTTCAGAATGAATTTACTTGCATTTGCTTACATACTTTAAAGTCACCCAGAGGCATTTTCACAGAAACAATATGTTCTAAGTTAAGGCTGGATATGTTTGCAGAGAGCTGATATGAATGTGTAAATACAAGTATTCAACAGGAAACAAAAAATACCATGTGATGCAGGTGTCCCAAAAAACTCTACGGTGTTTTATTGTGAAAAATAACAACTGATTATTTGAAAACAATATATGGGCAAGAATTATTTCCAGAGGTTTCAGAAATTCATTATTAAGTACACAGTTAAAAGCACAAGAATCTGCTCCTTCTTGAATAATACAATTAATCAAACTAATTAAAACAAGTTGTTCTTCCAGTTTCTATTGAGTACAAAACATGTAGAGTATAATAGGGTCTGAAATTATTAATCTTTCTGCTTCTGTTTTCCAGGTTCTACCTGGATATGAGAATATATATTTTGCCCATTCCAGCTGGTTTACATATGCAGCCACGCTGAGAATATATAAGCATTGGAACTTCAATATAGTTGATCCAGACACTAGCACCAGCCGTGTCTCATTCAGCAGTTACCCAGGTACAGTCAAGAAACCCAGAACAATGTAGATATCCAAGACGGTATGGACCATCTTACTGTCTTGCAAATGTCTTGCCTGTAAAAAGGAGAATACCTCAACAAGCACTGGCTTCAATCTACCTTGAAACTTCTAGCCACCGAGAGGACAAAATGTCATCTTCAGTTTTCTGGCTTGAACATGATGTTGTCATCGTCTTTTGTTGTTGATTAATCACCTTCAGTGCTCTGAATAGTACTAGTTAAATATTCTACCTCTGGCACAAACATGCTGCTTTGAATTCTGCTCGTGTAGTCTGCAGTCATCTCAACTGTTCAACTTCTCACCTTGCCTATAGCATTCAGATGTTTGGTAATAAGTTTTGAACGCCTCTGTTTACCACTGTGGCATGACTCGTGCTCTAATGGGTTTATTAGAGAGTACCAAACATCAGCCATTTCAAGTTGTACTGACTTTTTTGGGTTAGCAAACCTTCAGTAGTTTTTGTTCTCCCCTCAATCTCCCTCTTCCAGCTTCCCTATAAACTGTTGCAGAGGGGAGTATTTTTTTTTTTAATTCTTATGTCATGTATTAGTAATATAGCCAGCCAGGATATTTAAATCTCCTTCAGGAAGCTTAGGCAGTGCATAACATTCTCAAGTTGCCTGGAAGAATGTTAGACATTGCCAGCAGTTAATGTTTCAGTGGTAAAATATGTACTCTTACTAGAGCAGCACCAAGAAATGTGAACATGAAAAACCAAAGCAAATCTAAGACTCTAAGAGTAAGCATTGGCTAAGTTTTTAAAGCTGGAATTTCAAATTCAAGAATGCCCAAACACTTGAGAACCTTTGTAATTTTTTTTAAGTCAAGTATGTGCCGTAGGAGACTGTCTGATTCTGATGAAATTTTGTTGGTTGAGGATTTAAAAATGTGTTTTATTGAATTACTGTGCTTGCCTTACTACAAAGGTAAGGGTTCTTCATGGCTGGGACTCTTGAGACTATGAAACTGTTCTTGAAAAGCAGTTGCATTCATTTAATGTTGAAAGCAATTTCTTTTTTCTGTGGGGTTCTGACGCTCTTCAGTGACCCTCAGGAATGCAGCATTTTCTGACCACTGAGATTTCTGCTTTGAGGAAGGAGTAGAAGTATTCTGGCAAATGTCTTAAGTGTACAGCCTTTCAAGAGCATGGGTTTATCTCTGATTCCTTTGGGGAATTTCACTCACTTGTTGCAAGGAATTTTGCCAAGTCCATGTAACCTGGTAGAAAGCCAAGGTTTCGGTCTGAGCTCTGTTCATCAGCTGAATGTACAGAAGGTTGTTCTGGGTCTTGTATCTCTCAGCAGAAATACTGTTGGGGGTAGTGCTATGCTTCAGGAGAATGTGTCTCTCTTTCCCAACTGTTGCATGCTGCCCTGTGCTGCAGATTCAAACTGGGGATCAGGATCAGCCATACAGAACATTTATTTTATTTTTAGTGGGTGTCCATGGTCATGCCTCTGGGATCCTTTTGTGGATTCTTTGTATAAAGTGAAATATAAGTCTTCTGTTTTGATGAGACTGATAAAGCTTGCTGTATGGGAGGATACTGGAAAATCAGCTACTACTGTGCTGAAATGTACACTACTGAACAGATGCTGTCAAAAATCCCAGTGTGCTTCCCTGAGGCTGAAGTCTGCAGAGATGGCTGATTTAAAAGCTTTGCTTGTGCCGGGTTGACTCTGAGACAGTGATGTAGTAAGGTGTACTTCTATCAACAAAATTGAGGGAGAACTGTTGCAAAACAGTTCCCATGGCTACAGTGAAGTTTGAGAGACTTGCGGTATGCAAAGTGTACTCACTGGTTGCCTAATTACAGGGTACCATCACAAGCACTAGACAAGCATGATCCACTGACTTCAGCAAATTACATTAGCTCTGGGTGTAGCTCACAAACTTGCAGTTTTCCAGAGAATGAGCAAGCTCTAAGCACTGGCCTGGTAATGATCTAGGGACATAACACAGGAAGGAGGGATCTGCCAAATTCCTTTCCTGCATGTTGTGATGAAGCTTTATATTTTCAGGGCATCTGGCCATGGAATCTGCATGATTCTTGAAGACTGCAACTTCTCCCTGCGTGCAAGTTCCTGTTCTTATTCTCCATCCTGATTAGACACTAAGAACCAGTAAGAAAGACCAAGCTAGTGAGCTCCTGTGAATTGTAACATGATCCTAATGTACATAGAAGTATTGACTTTTGGAGGAAACAAAGAGCATTAAAAAACAGGTGTCCTTCCAGGTCTTCAGTGACACTTAACTGAGTGATTAAAAGATTTCTGTCATCTAGTAGATTGGATATGAAGTAAAACTCTTCTGGTGTCCAAAAGCTGTGTCAGAAAATCCTCAAGGAGTCGTTTGCTTTCTGAGAAGGAATGTGCCAACTCCCTGATTTCTCCTGGGATCACAGAGTAAAGGTGTACCGATTGATTATTTACTGAACTTCAAAAGACAGACTACTACACTGCAAAAATTAATATTTGTTGTGATTCAAAGGATCTAAGACTGTTCACTAACGATGGTGCATGTCAGCATGTGCCTTATGATACAGCTAGATGGCCTCATGCTTCCTAGCTTCTGCTGTGTTTGAGCAGGTAGGAGGTCAGGCAGGAATTGCAGAGTCCACCCTGGCTTCACTGGCAGTTCCCCCCATTCCTGCCAGCATGCTCAAATGTCTGCTGTTACAGCAGGTCTTGTCTTTGTTGCTTTCTCCCTTTCAGACCAACAGTAGTACTGCAGAGGCACAGTCAAGTGGAAATGAATGGGAGTATTAATCTCTGCTTTTCCAGGATGATTTAGCCACTTGCTGCTCATTTCCACACTAATCCTCACCTCAGCTCTGCTCGTAGTCTTATCTTTCTCTTCTGTTGAAGAAGCTGCATGTAGGATAGCTCTGTGAACCTCTGGAAAGGAGGAGTGTCTCCAAGCTGAATGCTTGGGCACCCCTGACTTCAGTGTCTCGTTCAAGCTCTGGACAGAAGTACTTAATGTGGTTGGTGAATCTATGCACAGAAAAGAGAACTTAAATTGTACAGACATGTTACATTTGCTCACGAATGTTGTGTGAAGCTGTACTCATTTGCGGGGGGTAAGAAATGTGATGACAGAGACAAAGTAGGTGTTGTGTTGTGCAGGACATATCTAGTAAAACATCAGAGAACCCCCCCATGCTATGCAGGCACTACTCTACACTGCCCCATTGAGGCATTCAAAGAAATGAGACCAATTAACTGATGAAATTTGCAGTTTTCCTTGGACAGCAGGGAGGCTGCAGCTCCCAAGACTTATGTATGTTTGGATGGACCTCTTGAACAGTTCGTTTTGAACGCCAGTGAAGAAAGGGAGTCTACCATTTGGACCCAAGCACTCTGGTTTGGGTAGTGACCTACTCTTCCTGAGCTGAGCCACAGTCTTGTTAAGTATGCTACTCTGATTTTTAGCTGTTTAAGCAAAACAGTTGAGAAGAACTTTACTGCCACCTTTGCTCCTCTGGTCTGCTGTTATGATCTGGCTTGGTTGAGACAGGCTGTGACATAGGAAGAACAAGATGACACAAGTTGTCTTGATGGATGGCTAAACATGTGCTCCTGAGGCAGGAGAGAGAAGTAACATGTGCCACTTGCTTTGAAGCAATCTGGTGTTAGTGCAGGATCAGAAAGTGCAGCATGATCCTTCCCCACAGCCTGAGCAAGAGCTAGAAGGAACATAAGATGGAAAGGGTGGTAGCTCTTGTAGTCAGGGGACCAGCTTGGTCATGAAGTATTGCTACACCACTTCTTACTTCCCTGCTCCCTCCAAAGCTGGAGGTAGAGGCCAGTGTCTGATGTACTTTGGACATGAGAGGCCAAAGCTATAGTGTGGGATGTGCTATTTCTTAGTGCCTAGGAGAGGTCTGCAAGTAGGAGGAAGGCAACTGGCAGGAGCTCAGTCTTAGTGTGAGAAGCAGCTGCTGCTGTGATTAAGAAAGCTAATCTGGAGAAGACATTTCCTTTCCCATTGTCAAGTGTGTTTATAGCCCAAAGCATTGAGCATCTCAGCTGGGAGCTACTCTCATCCTTGTGAGGTGATGGCTAGACTTCATGTCTCTGACTTCCAGCCTATAATACTGACCTTTTCTGTACTTGAAGGAGCACAACAACCTCTTAAAACACAAAAAAGGCTGATGCCATCAGGTTCAGAAAGCAGCAACCTACCTCTTTAGGAACAATAGCTGCCAGGAATGTGTTATACATACCTCCCCCCACCCCCCATACACTTTGGTGTGCTGGCTGTTCGGAGAACACTGTGTCTTAGATTTCAAAAAATATTTTGCTTTGCTTGGCTGATTAATATTGTCATGATGACTGAAACTCCAGACTATGGAAACTTCCGTTTTCCAGTGGTGTTTGGAAACTTAATCTAAATGGCTCCGCCCCAGAAGATGCAATGAGAAGTGCTTTTGCTTTTTTTCTGCATAGGAAGAGTCAGGTTCATTGGAAAGGAGGAAAAGGGGGGGGAATACTGAGAGTTGCTGATAAAAAGGAGAGATGGGTTTACAGTAAAAAATAGGTGAACTGTACACTGGGATGAAATAAAAGGGATTTTCAATTGCAACAGATTCTGATACATACTTACAAGCACAAGAATGACACAAGAGGACATCAAATATTTGGTGATACAGGATCATAGAATAGTTTGGGTTGGAAGGGACCTGTAAAGGACATCTAGTCCAACCCCCCTGCAATGAGCAGGGACATCTTCAACTAGATAAGGTTGCTCAGAGCCCCATCCAACCTGACCCTCCAGGGATGGGGCATCTACCACCTCCCTGGGCTACCTATGCCAGTATACCACCACACTCATTGTGAAAAATTTCTTCCCTGTATCTACTCTGAATCTGCCCTCTGTTAGTTTAGAACCATTACCCCTTGTCCCTTTGCAACAGGCCCTGCTAAAAAGCCTGTCCCCATCTTTCTTATAAGCCCTCTTTTAAGTACTGGGAGCCTGCAATAAGGTCTCACCAGAGCCTTGTCTTTTCCAGGCTGACTGAGCAACCCCAACTCTCTCAGCCTGTCCTCATAGGAGAGGTGTTCCATCCCTCTGATCATTTTGGTGGCCCTCCTCTGTACTCGCTCCACCAGGTCCATGTCTTTCCTGTGTTGAGGGCTCCAGAGCTGGATGCAGTACTCCACATAGAATCTCACCAGAGCAGAATAGAGGGGCAGAATCACCTCCTTTGACCTGATGCGGCCCAGGATACTCTTGGCCTTCTGGGCTGCGAGCGCACATTGATGGCTTATGTCCAGCTTTTCATCCACCAGTACCCCCAAGTCCTTCTCGACAGGGCTGCTCTCAATCCCTTCACCCCTAGCCTGTACCGATACTGGCGATTGCTCCAACCCAGGTGCAGGACCCTGCACTTGGCCTTCTTGAACCACATGAGGTTCACAAGGGCCCATTCCTCGAGCTTGTCCAGGTCCCTCTGGATAGCATCCCATCCCTCAGGCGTGTCAACCACACTTGCCAAGGGTGTACCCGATCCCACTATGTCATTGATAAAGACATTAAACGTTACTGGTCCAATATGGACCCCTTAGGAACACCACTCATCACTGATCTCCATCTGGACATTGAGCTGTTGACCACCACCCTCTGGATGCGACCATCCAGTTCCTTATCCACCCAACAGTCCACTTGTCAAATCCATCTCTCTCCAATTTAGAGAGAAGGATGTTGTGGGGGACCATGTCAAAGGCCTTACAGAAGTCCAGACAGACAACATCCGTAGCTCTTCCCTTGTCCACTGATGTGGTCACTCCATCATAGAAGGCCACTATGTTGGTCAGGCAGGACTTGCCCTTGGTGAAGCCATGCTGGCTGGCTGGAATCACTCCATGTGCCTTAGCATAGCTTCTAGGAGGATTTGTTCCATGCTCTTCCAGTAGTTCCCAGGGTCCTCCTTTCTACCCTGTTTAAAAATGTGTGCAATGTTTCCCTTTTTCCAGTCACCAGGGAAATTCAGACTCTTCAAATATCTCTAGGCTTCCCCCAGGTTTTATTTTTGTGGTTGTCTTTGCCTTGGGTAAACTAGTTGTTTGTGTGTTAACTTCCCCTTTTTTTCAGGGTTGCCTATGTCTTAAATCAAAATGGTATATGTTGCCTTGGAGTAATTAGGCTAGTAATGGTGTATCATCGAGGGCATGCTGTAGTATAAAACATTGCAGGATAAAACTTGGGAAATACTAAGGCCCAGAAGGAAATCCCCTTGTTTTCAGCTTAGCTGAGCTTTGCAGTTTATTTGAATTACAGAGATCAAACTTCAGTTAATTCAGCATCATTACTTGTGTTGACACTTGCTTTGAGTTGAGTTTTTCTGTTTTATCTCAGCTGTTGATTAAAAAAGAAGAAAAAAACCTATTTGCTTTATTCTGAAGTAGGGCACTTGGCATTGGCACCCACATGGGAGTTGGCATTCAATTCAAATCACAATTGTTTAACAATTCCATTTCTTGTCTCTGGGCAAGCAATTGACTGATTACACAACAGTTTATTGTTGGAGTATCCCATGTCATTCTATAAAACAGACTGGCAGAGCCAGGTTTAGTGTTTCTCTTCTTGTCCTTACTTATTTGGGAGAGAACTCTGCTGTTGATGTACACAATTTCTTGGAGACAGAAAAGGAGTATCAATAATAAAATACTAGGAACCACAAGCTGCCAGGGTGCTCTGCCTGTTCTATACTGACATTTTAGGTGACAGGTGACTACAGAGTATATTTTCCTGGATCTGTTTTGATTTGGGAACTTGGGACATTAAATAAATCTCGCTGAAACGGAGTCCCTAAACATTACATTTGCTTGAAAGAGATCTGCCTTTTGATGAAAGCCTAGGAATAGGAGGTAGAGCGGAGTTGTCCTTCTGGCTGTCACAGGTTGCTGACCTTAATTTGTTTGCAGACTGCATTAATAGAGCTTGCTGTAGAAGATTTCATAGAACTCAACTATTATGCTGTTGTGTAGCATTTTAATATTTTGTGCTCTTTGAAGAGTGATACCATTAAAAACTCACTAGCAAGAGACCAGGTTCTGGATGACTTCCCTGTCAGGACCTCAGTTAACAACCTTTCTTCCCCAACCTGGAAGCCCTGTATCTGCTGGGGAATCTCAAAGTCAAGTTATTTCTGCTTTGTAAGTCATCATCATGCGATAGCTGACCTTTGCAGCTCTGTATACCATCTCCTGGCGTGGGATCTGCAACTGGACCTAGTACTTCTGTTGGCATGTAACCTGGAAGGGAATCCTGCCTAGAGATCTATCGCTGTGTTGATTTTGCAGGGCTGATTGATAGGCAAAAAAAATCAATTACAACATGTCAGAAAGAGGAGCGGGTAAAACTTTGTCTCATATACAGGATGTGGTTTATGATTTAAGAGGTGCCCATTTCTTGGAGATGCTTTTAAGAATAGTTAGACTGGAAAAGATTAAACTAGAAGGAAGACTTTTCTGCTTGGCTTGATTTAATCCAGAAGGGATTAATTTAAAGGAATATCTGTTGTCCTTACAGAATAAAAATCTAAAACTAAAACTGGTTGATGAAAATCTCTTTGTGGAGTTTGTACTTTTGTTTTGGTTTTCTTTGTTGTATTTTTAAAGGAATTTCTTTGTTAGAAACAAACACTCACTAGGCATTTATAGTATGTAATCCTCAACATAAGAATAAGACATAGCTTGACAAATGAAAAACTGTGCTGACAGGTGGGCTTAAAGCACTTGCAGAAGTCACCACCTCATTTTTAATATTTGTACAGTTTGATTTTAAACATGCAGATGTTGACTCATTCATATCCTCTTGGCTTGTCTCTCTGTTTTGTTCTACGAGTATCAAAGGCTCACAAAGAACAAATTTTGTATTATTGCTATTTAAGGCTTTTTGGTGTCCCTGGATGACTTTTACATACTAGGCAGTGGCTTGATAATGCTGCAGACTACCAACAGTGTATTCAACCAAACCCTCATGAAGCAAGTGGTGCCTGAATCCCTGTTGGCTTGGCAGAGGGTCCGCATTGCTAACATGATGGCAGATGGTGGCAAAACTTGGGCAGAAACCTTCTCGAAGTGCAACTCTGGTAAGTACACTTTCGTATGAATCTTAGAAAAAAGAACGTGTTCCCTCTCCCCCTTGTACCCTTTTCCTTCCCCAAGCAGGACACGTAACTCTCTCTTTGCTCTTGTACCTAGGGACTTACAACAATCAGTACATGGTGCTGGACCTGAAGAAGGTCAAGCTGCAGAAGAGCCTTGATGATGGTGCATTGTACATTGTTGAGCAGATCCCGACCCTTGTGGAGTATTCCGATCAAACAAATATTCTCCGGAAAGGTAATAACTCCTATAGTAGTTAGTGGCTTAGAAAAGCCATCTCTTTGTGCCAGCTGATGGAGAACTGTGCTTTGTACCTAGGAAGGGTTTACTGAATGCTAGTGCTGAGTTTCAAGTTAGCCTTCTGTTGCCAGGTCTATTACGCTGTTTTCATTTCTCCTGTATGCTGTGGCAGAAATGTGGTGAGCTTCTGTGTTTCTTAGAAGCTGGGGAAGGAGAAGTAGACTTTATCTTCTTGCTTGCTTTTTCCTGGTATTATTTTGCACTGTCTTAGAGACCATGAGGAAAAAGATGAGGTCTATTTGAAGCAATACTAAATAACTGTGATGCTGTGGGCTACTTGAAATGTTTGGTGAGTGGGTCACTCTATAAGGACATGAGCTTTTAAATACGAGAGAAGTTCTAGGTTAGACTTAACTCCTGAACGTTTCTGGAACTCAGTTTTCTGATTAATATTTGCTGTTTAAAAGATTCCTTAATCCCATGGCAAGACTAGCAACAACTTGATGGAAAACAAACAAACAAAAACCTAGGTGAAGCAAAACACCCACTTGTCAGGTTTCATTCACAAGTGTTTTCTAGATACTTTATGTTGGCATCCAAAAGCCTGAGCTCATTCCACAAATTTAAGTGTCTGGTGCTTTGTGCTCCCTCCTCTAATCACATGCTGAGGATGTGAATTGATGAATTGCTATTAATCATCAATTACTGGAAATGCATTTATGTTAGCAGCTGGGGTGGTTTCGCTTTTGGAATTCTTCCTTTTGTCTGGCTCCCTGGAAAATTCTGGCTTACTTTAGGCATTGCCACAATGTCAATATGGTTTTATGAGATGTTTCATATCGGTAACTTGGAAAAATCCCGTGTCTCTCCCTTAGACTTCTCTGGCTTCTTTATCCATTGAAGGTATGAAAGTAGGCTGTTACACCTTATGTTCCAGTGTTTGTGTGTAGTTCAGATGGTGAAATGCCTTGGGCTTATCTGTGCTGTGGATTGTGGTGCTGACAAACAAACTAATAGAAATCCTCTAGCTCTGGCACTTGAAGCAATGCAACGACATCATGGCAGTGCTGCACCTGTGCAGAGAGACCAGGCTTAGAGGGTTCCCTGAGTTCCTTTTCAGCAGTAACTTGAGAGCTGCTGTGTGGGATTCTCTGTAGGACTGAACCCAACCCCTGGGCTTGGGCACACAATGTTCACTTATTCTCTCCTTGGAGATCCTGTGGCTGCTCTTTTCTTGAAGGTGGCAGCATGTATTAGAAGTTACATATTATTTTACAGTTACAGTATGGCTTTTCCCAGGTATCTAAATGCACATTGTGTGTATTGGGATAATGCAGCCATCAGTCTCTGGCAGTTTAAACATTGGAAGGACAGCCCTCAGCACACAGGGTGGGTTAAGCACTGCAGTAATGCTGCCGTAGAGACCTCAGCTGCTATAAGCCAGCACTGCTCCTGTAAGCAGCAGATTTGGACTCCTCCATGCAATGCAGGACACCAGACAAGACCCATCAAGGCCCCTGTCCTGTTCCCTGGTGCTTGGAGTAGCCCAGGTGAAGGAAGTTTGCCCTTCTCAAGAGCAGTGCTGGCTTAAAGTGTTTGTAGAGCAGCTGACCCTGGCACACTCCATAATTGTCATGTAGCTGGTATCCAAAGAGATAATGCACTTCTGACACTCTGGTTTGGTCAGAGTGGGTTTGTACCAGCCTTGGCTTCCTGCCCCTCCCCTCCCCCCAAGCATAAACCTTGAAATAACAGAGAATAAAAATTGAGTTTTCAGGTGAACAAAGGCAGGCATTGCTGTAGTAAGCCCTGTATCTGAGGAAGAAGGAAGCATTTTCTTATATGGGTTTGAAAATGGAAACCTTCTTTTTTATGGCTTCTGTCAGCTTCTTTTGTAGTGCAAGTGAATTCTAAAAACCAGGCATCTCTTACATTGCCCTTTCCACGCAAAGATGTCAAGGTGCTTTCTGTATCTTGACAAAGAAAACTCAGGAATCCTTTAGAAGAGGTGGGGGAGGGCAATACTATCTCCAGTATAGGGATATAGGGGACAGGAGTGGGCCGCAGTTTACGTTTCATGATGAGTGAATAGTACATAGATTTCAGCATAAAAAGCAGCACATCAGATCAGAACATGGGATCTCAGTCTCTTCTACCATACATGTAAATATTCTCATTGCTTTACCTCTCGATATTGCTGAGATCTCTTGCTCTGATGGGTAGGGACGCATTTTGTTTCAGAGAATTCTTGCTGCCTTCATGTCATCCACCCTCCTCTCTTTCAACCTTATACCATCTCTGACTTGGTTTTGTCACTATCCACTCTGTCAGGCCCAACAGGCAGGTTTCACTGGCTTATAGCAGCAGCCCTTGGGTGAAGGCTGCATTGGGTTGGGTGCTGTACTGTCTGCATGGGATCTGCAGTCTTGCAGAGCCTGAGACAGAAGAGCTCTTGCTGCAGGAGAACTTGAATAGCTTCCTCTGTTTTGGCAATTTAAACAAAAAGTTTTTCCAGGTGGGAGAAGGGGGTCATACGTATGCACTGCGTTCATGTGAGACAATAGCACCTTTTTGAATTGCAACTAAACCCTGCTGGTTTGGAAGCTGATGTATTCATATCCTCTGGCCTGCATCATTAGAGGCTGGCAAGTGAGCTCACATCTGGAGGACACCTGTATTACAACACAACACGTACACAACCTGTTTCCTTCAGGTAGGCTCTAGGTCACGTAAGCAAATGCCAGCAGACAAGGTATTCCTGTCTCTGGCAGGACCCAAGCTTGTAAGGCCTCCGCTCAGGCAGCGTTCCAGTGCTTACTGTCTGTGTATCTGTCCTTCGGGAAGTTTGGTTTGTATCTGTGTGTATCACTCCCAGTGAGTCCCAGTTGATTTTCCTGAGCATCTCACAGCCAGGCTCTTCCGGTTGTGCTGGGCTGATGCTAATACATGGAGTGCTGCATTTACCAGTGTCTAGATAGTAAATCTCTAAACCAGATCCTGGTGTGTTTGATTTAAGAAGCAACATTCCTCACTGACAACAGAAATGCTAGTTCTTTGGAGATGACCTGAAAGTATGCTGCTCTTGGGACTAGCTCATGTTAGATACTCTCTGCCTAAACACTTCTTGGTGCCTGCCTTGCAAAAAAAAAAATCTAAAAATTTATGTTAAGGTATAGGTTTTTATATATAAGGTATATCTGTTTTTAATTCTCACAGGACTTGCTGTACCCAGATCCTGACCTGGATTGTCCCCTGGCTCTTTACAAGTTTTTCTGCTTTCTAGACTAGTCTTGTTTCAGTTGTATGTCACCTACCGAAAACTCTCTTTGGAGTTCTGGCTGGTAACCCTGCTCTTTAGAGTTAACAAGACTGCAGGATTCACACTTGTTCTTGGAAAAGTTAGGACACTTCTTAACCCTCAAAGCCAGATACTGGCAAACATGCATCTATCGCCCATGTCTCCTTATCACTGTGTGCAATCGCAGCTTTCCAACCACCATGGCACAAAGCATGTGTATGTTCTTTGCTGACCTGCCTCCTGTTCACCCCTATCAGCTCTGTGGTTCCTGCGTGTGTCCATCTGTCCCTGACATCTCAGCATGGTGTATTACCCCATGTAATACACGTGGGGTGGATGAGGAAAGGGAGTGACTTCAAGCCTCTTAGTGGCAAGTTTGGACGTAAATGATCTTGCACTCCTCTGAGATTGAGCAGGGAAACCTCTGTAGGAGGGCTGTGGCTGCTCTGCGTGTTCACCTCAGACTCCTGCAAGTCTGATCTCAGCTGTTTTGCAGGATGAGTCCTCAGGGTGGAAGTCTAGGGGCGGGTTGCCTGGGTGCAGTCTCCAATGGTGTATTACACTGGGAGTCAACCCTGGTCATGTCATTCACTATTGCCTTATTTTCTTGTGTTCAAACCAGTTTGACGTGTTGTTCCTCGACGTGCTGTTAAGGCAATACAGCATGGAAAATGGTTTATTTTTCTTTTTTTGAGGTAAACAAGAGTGCTCAGCTTTTCTAACTGATTAACAGACTGGGTTTTGTCTCTTGCAGGTTACTGGCCTTCATACAATATCCCTTTCCATGAAAAGATTTACAATCTCAGTGGGTATGCAGCATATGTTGAGAAGTATGGCATGGATTTCTCTTATGAGCTTGCTCCAAGAGCAAAAATCTTTCGTCGAGACCAGGGCAAGGTGACCAACTTGGAAAGCATGAAGTACATCATGAGATACAACAGTAAGACATGTGTTTATGTACTGTGGAGCTGATCTTAATAAAGCACTGTTACTTTTATTTCTTGGATTATAGTGGGAAGCTGCAGCCTCCCGTACAGATCAGAGTTGTATTACCCTAGGTGCAGAGTACACATAAAGCAAAAAGATAACACAAGCTTACTGTCAAGGTAGAAAACCAGGCTAAAATTACTCTAACGGAAACAAGACTGGGTTCCTTCTAGAACAAGGGCCCTTGGGCTTACTGTTTGACCTTTCCTTGAGCTTGCTGTTTGACCTTCCAGAGAGCTTCTAGCACTCAGAGAGACTCTCTGGACTGCTGTTACCCATTAAATCTACAGCCAGTCAATCCTCAAAGCCTTCAATCCTAAGCATGAGTTAGGTCAGATCAGACCAGAGAATTTGGTGTAAAACTTCAGATCAACTTGGCCTCTTTTTTTTCCCCTGTTCAGGCAGAATGATCTTTGGTAGGTAATGCTCTGCTCTGCTTTTACCTGAGGAGTTTCTCCTTAACAGCATTAAAAATAGCTTAATTTACTTCTCACTAAGCCCACCTAAGTACAGATAGTTTTAGATGCTATATTTTTATTCCCAGTTATAGGGTCCATGCTGATTACCAGGCTTGGGTTTGGAAGGCCTCTCCCAGGGTGGGGTATCACTACTGTTACAGTTGTGAGTAGCAGCATGCTCATAGACATTGAGGCTTGTCCACCTTCTCCTCCTAGCTTGCAGCTACTACAACGGGTGTTCAAAGGCTTTGCTCTTTAACACTCATTTTAGTCCAGAACAGGAAAACAAAGGCTCTTGCTGCTGTACTTTTCCTTCCCTCCCTTTTCCTTTCTCTTCTGCTTTTCTCTCCTGACAAAATTCCCGCAAGCTTTCATCATGCGGAGTTGCAGATGTTTGTGGTTAGAGGTTGGCAGTGGTGCCCTGGGATGCAGAAATAGCTGTATGGACTTGTATTAGGAGCTCTTCTACTTAATACCCTGTGTCAAGCACTGACTTCCAGCTGGTACCTGGGGAGGAGCATGAGAGCAGTGTGATAGACCTGTGTTTCTGCCAGTGCACTTACCCAGCTTTTAGTGGCTCGGGTACTTTGCATCAGTGGTAGAGGCTTTTTGTGAGGGGACTAATTTGTTTTCTTTTCTTCCTTCCCTCCCACCATATTTCTCCCCAGACTACCAGCGTGATCCTTATGCTGAACATAATCCTTGCAACACCATCTGCTGCCGGGAAGACCTGAATCCTTCTTTTCCAGTGCCTGCAGGCTGCTATGACTCCAAGGTAAATTACCTCAGTTTCAGTATCTGCTGAATGTTTCCTGCAGCCTGTTTGTGCTCCTATCAGACCTGTAGCATGTTTGCCTGCACAAGGGCAGGCATGGCCAGGCCTGTCTGTTCCCTCTTTTCATGCTTTCCCAGTGCTTAGGCAGATCCTGAGATGGTAATTCTGTGCAGAGTCCTATCTGCTGTCCCTGACACCAGTCCCATCACAGTGGCAGAGGATACAGGGGGAGGTGTGCAAAAAAATTATGTTCATGGGAATGGGAACTTCTGCTGTTTAGGGGTTAAACCCCAAAGCCTTGCAGCAGGAGAAGCCTAAGAGAAGGCTGAAATGAGTCTTCACATCACTTGGGGAAGGTGACTGTGGCACAGCCTCAGTCTCCTGTTCATGGGGACCTGTGGATGCCTCCCCAGAGCACACAGGAATGTGTTTTCAGCCTAACTTTAGCTTTACCTTTGCAAAAGCCCACCTCTCTTAGTGAGTCACCCTACTCCAGGGCTTCACCCCCCTGTGCAACTGCTTTGGGCAAAGTTTGGTAAAGATCACTTGGCTTTCTGGGGCGATGTGAGGAAAATTCTTAGACTGACTGTCCTGGAGAAAGCTGCAGTTTTTCTAGGCAGCTCGTATGGTATTTTCACTGGGAGGAGCAATACCTGAGTGAGCAGCTGCCCAGCCCTGGTGTGCTCGGAGGTCATATGGTGCTTTATCCTGTGGGGACCAGCGTGCTGCATTTTTGGATTGTGACTTTGGTTGCTAGGATGGGTGCTGTGGAAGCTGTTTTGGCATTGCCAGTGCTGTGTGTCCACTCAGCTTGCACAAGCCCGGGCCAGCTGCCTGCTGCAGTGGCCAGTAGGAGCTCCCAGAGCTGGTTATTACAAGATGAATCCATAAAATTGCTGTGTAGAGGTGTCTGGTAAGGGAGCAGGTCAGAGCACAGTGGTTGCGATACCTTTGCCAGGACAGTTAGGCAAGGGGAATGGGCTGGGCAGGGGGAGGACAGGGGACCTGAGAGGCCCTGAGACAGCCTAGAGCAGAAGCAAAACCCGGCAGTGAAGCTAAGGTCAGTCTGCTGTAAACACTAAAAGCAATGTTAATGTCTCTAAGTTTGGGAAGATGGAGCAGGCAGGGAACCTCTTGGGAGATAATGAAGGAACAGGACAAGGTCTGGGCAGCAGCATTAACTCTGTGCTGCCTTTCTTTGTCTTTTCCTAAATTACTCTGACAGTGCCCGAGAGGACAGCCCAAGTGTTTAACGTGCAGCAGAGCTTAGGTCAGGCCTTCTAGGCTGCCTGCTGCAGCTCCAGCTCTTTTGGAGACACCCAAACCCAGGGAGGACTGTCCTGAGGGCAGATGTGCTGCCTCTCACCCTGGATAGCACAAGGGCTAGAGGGCATCGTGGGCTTGTGCTTTGCTACTGCCCTTCGGCGCTGGCTGTTCTGTGGCTGAAGATGCCTCTGTGCAGCGGAGGAATGCCTGACCAGCATGCATTTCCCCTTGTTCACTTTATTGTTATCAGATCTCTGAGCTGCTCCTGCTCTGTGGGATGGATGCACCATTTTGCCCTGAACTCCTGTCCTTTATTACAGGTGTCAGATTTCCGCCTGGCTTCAGCGTTCACAGCCACTGCAATCAATGGCCCCCCAGTACAGGGCGGTCTCCCGGTCTTCACTTGGAGGCGGTTTAACCACACACGACACCAGGGCCTGCCAGAATCATACAACTTTAATTTCATCACCATGAGGCCGATTCTATAAAACCAGCAGCAATATTCCCAAAGGGGATTTTTTTTTTTAAATGGAAACTTTCATTCCTGTGTGTAATAAATTGACCTGGATGTCCGTATCCCTGTGCCTTACCTGCCTTCCCCTGTCCTGCCTGCAAGGCACTTTTTATTGACATTGTCTGCCTCTGTGCAGCCCAATGCATGTTCTGCTCTTCTGAGACATTTAGGTGGCCCTTGCTCTGACTGGGATTGATGGGAAGCAGGTGTGGCATTGCTTTTTGGTGATTTGAGCTGTCATCACAGCTGCTCCCTGAGCAGGAGTGAACCTCAATACGATCAATGAGTGATCTGTCTCTAGTAAGCAACATGGGACCTGCCTCGAGGGCTGGGCCAAGCTAGGTGGCTGCTTTGGGCCATGGCAGCCTTATCTCTGTGCTGGTTTGGTGTCTGCCTTTTGTCTGAGCAGCAGCTGTGAGCTGTGCTGCAAACTGCTTCTCGTGCAGGGATGTCACTAGCAAAGAGTCGAGGCCCTGTTCTCCATGGCAGATCAGTAGACAGCAGGCACACAGGGGATGGCTTTTGCAAGATTTCCTTTGGCTCTCCAAAGCAGCATGCAGCGGTTGGGCTGCTAAAGGTGGTAGAGAGATAAGCCTGGTGATTTCTGAAAGAAGACTGATGTTTTTGGAAACAGCACCCCACACCTCCCCCTGCCCCAGGCTGCAGCATAGCAGCAGGGAAAGAACTGTGGCTGTGCAACAGGTCTTTTACTGATCGGCCCACGCGGTTGTTCAGTGACCTCTTTGCCTGCTTCCTCCACTATCGAGGTGGAATGTGAGAGTAAGAAAGACGGCTGTGAGGGCTGGCGCTGTACATACCACTCTTAGTTACCTATGCTTACATCGAGGAGGCGAGTCACTGGGCTGCTTTATGCTAGATGTTATACATGCAATTAAGTAAAACAAAATAAACAGCTCTTGCCTCATGGCCTTGGCAGTCCAAGCTAAACTGCCCTGTATTACAAAGGTGAAGGATGAGCAGTGTGAGGTTTTGATCAGGCCCCTGGAGTTTTACTTGTGTGATGGAGGAGTGAGTTACTGTAGCATGGGTGATGTTCTACCCTAAGTATTTGACTGTCACAGTAGGGCTGATTTCCCTCCAGGGGAGGAGGAGACCACAAGTTACAGCAAAACTTCTGCTGAAGATGAAAATCTGCGTGAAGAGTGAAGTAATTTGCTGGAGCAGAATGAGGTAAGTGTGAGAGGCTGGAGAGAGCATCTGTGTCATGTGCAAGGGTAGAAGGAATGGGTGGGTTACAGGGGCAGGAGAGCATGGTGTAAAATGACTCTAACAGCCAAAGTACTCACCACAGAGCTGCTTTTTGCCCTGCAGCACAGTTCTTCATTGGGTAAAGCAGCAAAATTGCTCAGCCACGGTAGCTAGACACACACAGCCACACTGTAAGTGTATGCACTGGTGTATGTGACAGCTGCAGCTGTGCCTGTGCTAGAGGGGGGTGGGTGTGATGTTCACTTGGTGCCTCTTACGAGCCAAACCCCAGCCACAGAGGTTTTTAAATACAACACCCCCTTTACTCCTACCCCTGAGGTTCTCTATCAGTGAAGGTGTCTTGCTTGCCTGAAGCTGGGGACCCCAGGGACATTGGTCCCTGTGCCAGCCCTTGCCCCTGCGTGGCTCATCTGTGCCCCACCAGACCACCTCCAGGTAATGTTTTGTCATCCCAGCCACCCCTCCCTGCCCTGCTCCAGCTGTGCTGAACGATGGGCGGTGGGGCACCGGGGACTTGCGATGTCCTTCTGAGCATGAACAGCAGTGCTCAGCCAAACAGCCCTGCCTCTGAGTTGGGCCCTGGCAGCTCTAGGTGTGGGGAAGCTCTTCCTGCCATATGTCACTTACCTTGTGGTGTTTGCTTGGAGACTGTGAGGGCCTGTCTGTTGTTCCTGCTGGCTGTCATCAAGGGTGTCTCACCCTCTGCCTGGTTTGTCAGCTTTCTGAACTCTTGCTGGGGCACTCTTGATTGCAACTCCAGCCTTACAGGGCAGCAATCTTGATGCTTTTTGGATAAGTACCAAATACAAATCAAGCACTTTTTTGTGTAGCCCTCAGGTGTTTGCAGCTGATCACTGCCTTGAGAGACATGTTTTAAACTCCTGTACTGGAGACTGGCAGCTACAGAGCCACTGCCACAGAATGAATGGAATCGAATTGAACAGGCTGTAACGGGCATTAAGGAGCACCCTTAAAAGGAGGACTGGAGCTGGGTCACGAAGGGCAGTACATGGGTATGAGCTGATGGCAAATAAGAGAATCAGCTGCTTGTTTTGAGACTGGAAGCACAGAGCGGCCGGAGGATGGCAGTTTGCTACTTGACTGTTGCTCCTAGGCAACACAAGCAACATTGCAGGTTGTATTTATTTGCTGCCTTTTCACCCAATCTTGTATATAAATACTAATGGAAGAGTATAGTTTAAAAGTTTGTTCCCCAGGGGCCAGGAAATTGCTAATTGATTACTGGGGTGGATGGTGTTCTTGATCGGGGCAGACCTGGATGGGGCACTCCCTGCAGGGGGTGGAGGCAGGCAGCAGCAGGGCCCATCTGTCAATGGGCACAGAAATGGAGATCTGCTGTCCCCCAACCGACAGCTTCCAGCCCTGAGGCAGGAGCTGCTTTGTGCTCAAACCCAGAGCTGTGGGAAAACAACTCCACTTTGAAGAGCTGTTTTCTATGAGTAAATGTTTACATCAATGAGACCTTAAGAGCCTTAGGACTCTAATCCATGTGACTGTGACTACTTTTTAACCTTTGATGGTTGTGCTGTTAAAGGCCACTGCATTCCTCTTGCTGTGCTGTCCCGTGTGCTTCCTTTGTCAGCAGCCCAGCCTGGGTTGCTCTGCCAACCACAGCCACAGGAGCTGGGTCCAGCACCTCTTCCCCAGCACAGCAAGGTCAGGGACTGGAGGAGAAGGCTGTGAGTGTGGCTGCATGCACCTACAGGCAGGGGCAAGTGAACTGATAGCTTAATTCTCAGGCAGCTGCATAAAGTTAAAAGGTCTCTTTGATCATCTTACTCCCCTCTGCAGCTCTTGCTGGGAAAATAAGAGCACACCTTCCCCTAAGCAGAGGGTTTGTGGCAGAAGCTGCCCCCTTTTTCACACCCCACCTGCAGGCTTTTCCATGTTGTGGGATGTTCTGCCTTTTAAACTTAAGGTTTTCAGGCTTGCCTAGAAAGGGACTGACTGACTGACTTTTTTTGTGGGGGAGATGGAGAGGTGGTTGTGATAAACCCCTCCCTTGCAATAATAATGATGGGAAAGGTGCTGTTCAGTCACCAGAGAATGCCTACAGAGGAAATGACTCTTCCCAGCAAGACCACTGGCGTTACCATGTCTAATGCAAGTGTTTCCCTCCTTGGCCATCCCCCTTTTCCGAAATCCTGTAACAACCTCACCCCTACTCGCTGCCCCTCCCAGTTCAGCACAAAGGCACTATTGGCCATACCCTGCATGGCCTCGGCTCTTGCAGGGGCCTGATGTGACGACAGCTCCCTCACAGCAGAGACGCCCCAGCAGGGTCTGACAGGCGGGGGCTGTCTGGATGTGACTGTGCAATGCTCCCCAGGGAGAAACCAACTTCATTTCTTTCTCGGTGTGCTGGTGCTGTGCTGCTGGGTCAGATTACCTCTCAACCCATTCCTGGTTGTTTTTTAGTTTGTTGCACAGTAGAAACACTGGTGGTCTACAGAGGTGTGCTTTGCTGTGTGTACTTTCTGTGCTGAGGTTGTAGCTCATCTTTCCAGACAAACCAGTGAGCGTATGGCAGAGCTACCCTGAAGCAAAACAGCGAGTGCTGTGGGTGTTCCCTGGCTCACTTTAATCCAGCAGAAACTGCAATTACAACAGTGCTTCAGCAGAGTGGTTAGTTACACTGTATGACAAAACCAATGGTCTGAACTACATGCAGTATGTATACTCTTACTCTAAGTAGGCAGTTTGAGAAACTCTCTGGACTTTCAAGTGTGATTGTGTTCAGGCATCACTTCACAAGCGTCCATCATCTTTTGGCCAGTGACTTGAAGCAAGTTTTAGTAAGTGCTGGAAAACTATTTGCTACCATCACAAATTAATTACATGCCCTTGAAGTATGGGCTTAGCACTAAGGGTAGTAGGCATGTGAGTAACTCCAAGTTTTAAGTAAGTACTCAAATAGATTTCTCTACAGTTTGGCAGCAGAGCCAGTTTTTATCATACTGCGTTCTTGTAAGGCAGTTTATTGGTTCTTTCTTAAGTTGCACAACATGTGTCATGGTGCTATACCTGGCTTCTGCCCTTGAAAAGCAACGGGGAGGGGGGGCAGACACTTTCTGGATCCCTGCACTAAAACACCCTTTTTATTACCCCTGATTTCATTATGTTCAACTGATGCAACGCTGTGTACAACAGCTTGCCCCCTTGCTTCTGAAGCTGGGCTGCCTGAGACCACTGCTGCAGGCTCAAAAGCTTAAGCGTGCTGTGAAAAACCCAAGACAGCTCCTGTACTTTGTGTAAAGAATGACCACTTTTTTTCTAAGGTCAAACCCAGCCTCTTGGAGGGCAAAAAGTAGCAGCAGCAATCTGGTTTCCATTCCTGTCCCCCTGTGGGGCTACTCTGGGGCGCCAGTTACAGGATGCCATCTGTCCAGGACATATAGCCCCTCTCAGCTTTGCAAAAGCACCTGGAAGGTGACTTTTGAGATGTTACCGCACTGCTTCCGCTTTTTGCTTGTGTGAGAAGGCCGGGAGGGCAGCAGCATGCAGTTGACTTTCTGGGAATGAGCTAGAGCCAAACCATTGCTGCTCAATGCTCTTTGAGCAAGGTGACAACAAGCCTGCCCGCCTGCCATGCCCAGTGCCCCCTCCTCCAGGTGACAGCACTGCTGAAGGGGAAGAGCATGCACTGTTGTCTCCTGAGATGTCTGGAACTAAGCACAGATGACTCAAAATGTTAAAAACCCAGTAGTTTATTTCAAAGTATAAATTTCAGGCTTGTCAGACAAAACCTCACTACAGTTAACACAGACACACACACACTCTAATCTACAGTACATAGAAAAATGGGGAGAGCTTGCAACTGCCCAGTTTAAAGTGGACATTAAATCAGTCCTACTTTTTTTGTATTTATAAGTCCAGCTGCAAAACAAAACAAGAAATCGGATTCTGAGTTTCCCAACAAAGATTTTGCACGTTTGACTCCCAATAGCCAATAAATTACAAAAGCTGAACAGGACTCCCCAAACAGCTACTACCCAGTTGTCTTATTTACAGCTATACCCCATTAAATTAAAGACAGCACTTCAAATATATATATATATCTCTCTGTATGTGTGTGTATATATATATATATATAAAAAAAATGCTCAGCGTGCATCATGACAATGAGAAATAAAGATGCATTTTAATGGGGACTTAGAAGGGATGAAAAGGAAAACTCATTTATTTGCTTTCTCTTAGCTATCCTCATTTTCTTCTTTCTCCCCTTAGACAGTGGTTGGAAGGGAATACAGATTTTGGTGTCAGGGCTGGCTCAGTGTCACTTGAACTCCTCTCCCTCCAGTGTTTCCATACAATGCCCACCCCTATCCAAACCAACAAATTAAAAAAATATATATTTAATATATCAAGCTTCTATCTAAAAAATCTGGATACGTATTTTTGACTAAATTAAAATACTGAAGAGTTTATAAGAAGGCAGAATCACAGCTTGATTTTGTACAGTGTATGCAATACTCCAATACTGGGGCATGTCTGTTTGGGGAGCAGGAACAGATTTGATCTGTCCCTACATATAATACAGATTCTGATTTATTGGACATTTATGACAAATAGCATAAAGGAAGGGCTGAAGTGACTATTTTTGTCACAGTACAAATCAGCACTCAGATCCTACTACTGAGCCCAATCGTGCTCCCACTGCAGGCACGAAGGGTTTTGCTGCCGTTTTCAAAGGAAGCAGGGTAACGCCCCTTATTTTTACAGGGAAGACACCATGGGCATTTCCAGCCCCGTGCTAAAACCCTTGGGATGGGCAAGTGTCTCAGTGCTTGTGCTCGGTGATGTAACATGGCCAGCGGTAGCACAAATAAATCGAAGGAGCAAAGTCTAATACCAACTGCTGCTCCTAGGGAAGCTGGTCAGAGCATGGAAATAAATACAGGCCGAGGGGAACCTGCCTCTGCACCCTCGCGTTTTCTCAAGCTGCCACTTGCAGATACAGCACAGACGTACAGACCTACAGTCTGCCCCCTTCCTAGCGTGTAGTTATTTGTCCAATGAAGCTTTTTGAAGAGATAGATACACTAAAATAAAGGCAGCCAGTGAAGCTGTGACTAGGAGGAATGCAGTGGAAAGGAATGGCATTTTGCCATCGGCACTCCACAGCAGGGCTCCTCTCCAACCAGAAACTGAACGAACTCAAATTGCTTTCAACCTGGACAGTCCAGATGCCCTTGTATCCCACAGAGAAAACAAACCAAACCTAAAACAAACCAGAAAGTAAATGAGGGTGGAAAACACAGCTGTAGAGTCAGTGCTGCATTTGCAAAAACACAGGGAACTAGATCCAAGGTGGTACTGCTGAAATGTCATGTGCCCAGTGGCAACAGCAAAACACTAAGTCAGGAACAACTTATACCAGGGTACTGAAAAGAAGATGGGAAAACTTGCCTGAAGCACAGCAGGGAAACTAAAACCAACCCTTCCACTTAAAAGCCATATAGAGATTTTTAGTGCGTTTAAAAGTGGATTATTGTACGCCTCCAGCAACTAACACTTTTATGAAGAGCCCAGTCTAGAAGCACGGTGCTAGAAGACCTGTACTGAATGTTCCCAGATATTTTGGCAATACTTTCAAATAAAGTCTATTAAATGAAATCCATTATTTCTGAATGTTTGCTGCTAGCAGAAATTTAGTTTCGCAATTATTGTTTCTGGGAGGTAAAGGATAATAAAATTAATCAGCCACCCCACAATACAGGGAGAAGTGCCACGACTTAAGAAATTAAGCAATACTCCTGTTCGTTATCATAAGGGGTGAACACTCACTGCAGAGGTCTGCTCCACCATGAAAATCGTTTTGCAGAAATAGCATAGTTCTCTCTTTGTGTGTCAGTGATTTAAGAACCCGCTACCTTTAAGGTCTCCAAACTAAGGTAGGTGTTTGAAAGTCAAGCCATGCTTTATCACATGCTTTGCCACCACTGCTTGCTTAAGATCCTGAAATTGGACCTTTAGCAGCTCTGCTGGGATGAAACAAGAGAAGTCAGCTGTCACCCCACAGCTGCGATGGCTTCAGTCAAACAGTAGGTAGCTTATTTAATCTATTCACAAAAAATCAACTGCACTCTGCTGTGCATAGCAGAAATGGATCTATTATGCCAGAAGCCAGGTTTTACAATCAGTTCAGTTGAGAACTGCATCTTTCTTCAGTAAATAAAGACGAGTCTTCTTTCTCTAAAGATACAGCCCACAAAACCTACAAACACAATACCAGACCATACCTAATCCCTCCGCTGGAGGAAAGAAAAAAAAAATTCTAACGCAGGACTCTCACCCCCTGCCTATCCCAAGCAAGACATAGCTAAGAACAATTATGACCTAAATGCAAGCACAAACTATAGAAAAGCTCATGTATAGTTTGGGCTGGAATCACAATTAAATAAGCAGCGTAAGTTCTAGGTTGTATTCTAATATTTATTTTAACTTTCAAACTAGAAAACCTCATTGTACTGATATGGCCAACGGCCCTTTGGTACCACCTCAAAGACATAAAAAAAAAAACCTGCCCAAGGAGGACTTTGACAGCCATCAACTGGAATGAACTGCTCTAACCTCTAATACAAAACTGGCTTCATAAGGACCCAACTTTCTATAAGTCGACTAAATGCATTATTAAGTAATTATTCCTTGAGAGAGGCAGACAAAACATTTAATTAAACATAGAAAAATTCAAGGCATTATTGATTATTGGCACCAGTAATACAGGGACAACTGTTACTCAAAAGAAAGGTTACACATGGTTCATACATGAGATTTTGTGTGAACCTTCTCTCCTGATACTTTTAGACAGAATTTTTGCTCACCCAAATCAATAAAACTGCTGTACTTTAAATGCAAGTTTCCTTACAGAAAATATTTGCTACTCACCCGACAGAAGTGACAATCCCAGCTACATGGAGTGCAGTAAAATAGTATAGACAAAAGTCTACAATGCAGACTGATAAAAGTTCTCAAAGGGAACATATCTAGAGAACCCATAATCCCATGGCATATTTCACCAGCCATATTTTGGGATTTAATTTTTCCTGCCCCTTTTCAACCTTGCCTTACATTTAAAAAAGTCAGTTTTAAGAAAGAGCACACTGAAATTTAAAAATGTTACCTTCTATAGCTTT
The DNA here is from genome assembly GCF_964289735.1 of Phaethon aethereus. NCBI lineage: Eukaryota > Metazoa > Chordata > Aves > Phaethontiformes > Phaethontidae > Phaethon > Phaethon aethereus. Next base: position 56,345,390 of record NC_138575.1, on the reverse strand, counting down.
GCTATATGGCAAAGTGGATTAACAAAAAAAGACTCTTTCCCTTCTAAATGCACTGTTTGGTTCTGCTGGGCAGGAATGAGACTGCTGTCCTTGTTCTGAAAAGTGCCAAAATAAAAACCTTACATATACTTTCTTGTCCAGGTGCGTTACGATTTGGTTCTGCAAAAAACAAGTTTAACATGTCCACGACAGTGGGACAGATGCAGCAATTTCTTTTCTCAGCTCGGAAGCATCATGAAAGCGTCTATTAACGTTTGCAAACTCTCACAAGTTTTAGGCCAGTGTCTAAAATTGTTTCTCTACCGCTTTGGGTGTGTTAGCTTTCTGCAGAGGCAGGCAGGGAACTGAGATCAAAAGGAGGACTGGGAAGCCAACTTCCTAGCTTTTTGTACTAGCTGAACATCCAAACCGAGTGCAAACAGCTAGAAGCTTTCATGGTGCCCCAACCACAGAGGTTTCTTCTTTGGCTGAACTGCAGCATACAGATTTCCCAAAAGAACAGGGAAAGGCTCTGGTGGAAAATACTGTCTGTATACTGTAATATTCTTGACAAAGACAACTACACGAGAACTACAGTGAGGACAGGGTTGAATGATACCGCAGATAAAACCAAATCCAGCATCAGCAGATGTTACACTTCCTGGTCTTTACAGAAACAGGAATTACTGCAGGCCAGGAAAATGAAAAGCAATAATGAAAGGCTAGAAGAATAAAGGGAAAAATAACTCCAAGCAAATAAAGGAACACCACAAGGTATCTGGCTACATTTATTTCTGAAATTATTCTTTAAGGCACAAAATAAATCTAAAAAATAGGGTTGGATGTGTGACTTGAGGGGCGGAGAAATTATCTGAGCTAGAGAGGTGTGAATGTAGTCTCTACAATCCAGTTTCAGACCTGACCCGGGAACGCTCCCAGTGGGAGTGGGGGAGGATGGTGAAAATCAAGGAGTGTTCTTATTTAGGAAAGGTAGAAGGTAGTGGGGTGATTTTTTTCCCCCACCACCTCCAAATTTACACACATACTGGTTCCCTGGCCAGACTCAAGTTCCATTCCCTCCCCTCAGAGAGCTCATTACAGTTTGTAAAGTAAGACCAAACCACTCAATCTTCCAGTACAAAAGTGAGACCTTGAATCACCCTTCATATCACAGCCTGCTCACAGAGCGGTGGAAGGCAAGAGGCAAATCTGTCCTTGCCCTCATGTTAGTGACTTGATAGATATTACAGATGTGTATGTTTTGCTTCAGACAAACTGTAATTTATTACTGTGTTCCCACTCTGAAGCAGAATCCCAGGCATCCAGGGTACGCTTGGATAAAGGGTAGGTAGGTATCTAAGTGGAACAGCTGTCATGGAAGGGAAAATGAAATTTTCAAACGGCCCATGACTTGAGCTATCCAGAAAAAACAGGCTCTCTTGCTGCAGGTGAGACTTTATTTTTCTTTTGGTTCTGAATGCATATAGTGTATCACACAATTTTCTAAAATAATCCTGCAGAGAGTGGATTTAAAAGTGAATTTCATGCATGGGATCAACCCCCCAAAACTGGGGTAATTCTTGGTAGGACAGGTTTAAAGGCTCCAAAGATCTCTAGTTTAACTGCTCTGGGAAGAGATCACATCTGTGGACTGGGGGTCACAGAAGGGTCCAAAACGTCCATAGATGTCCTTAGCCCGGACCGCAAAGTAGTATTTGCTGCCAGACACAAACTGCGTAAGAGTGCATGCCATAGGTAGTGGGAGGGCCTTCACTTCCCCAATCTTCTTCCACTGGGAGGGCATAGTGGCACTCGGGTCCTCGTGGTACGCATAGAGATGGTAACTGTCCACAGCAGCGCAGCTCCGGTCCACCTCCATGACACTCCATGATAGCACAATACCGTTCTGGCTCTGTACCCGTGCCAGCTTCAGTTGTGGCTTTTGAGGCAGAGAAGTGTTGGCAGCTTCAGGGGGCAGACGTGGTGGCTGTGGTGCCTCCGGGAGCGGGGCAGGATGTATGGGGCGTGGTGGCTCCTAAGCAATGTAAGAGCAGTAAGGGAAAGGTCAGCGTCCACAGCAGTGGAAGGAGGCTTTAATTCATCGTTCCCCAGCCAAAAGGGGAAAATGAGCCTGCAATCACTCAGCCATCACAAGTCTCTGTGTGCAGAGACAAGAGACCAGCAGCAAAGGTTGAGAAGGGGCGGGACTAAGGATGCCGTAAGTTATTATTATTCACATATAAATCCCTAGCTGTACAGATGATCGTTGCCAGTTATTTCCCTATATCCTCCTCGGTTCCCACTCAAGAGGTGATGGACAGAACACTGTGCCCTTTACCAAAACTCAGCACAGGCAGGTTCACAATGACTTTGAGCTAATTTACATTTGAGCTACTGTTCCCACATTACCCAAAACACTCCAGGCAGTGAATTAAGCTGACATTTCATCATCTTTTAAACAGGCAGGTTTTCAGTCACAAAAGGAAGAATGAGTAACGGTGTCACATGGATTGTGTCACCTTAAATTTGATCACAAAAGCTCAGCCTCAGTTTCAGAAAATTCTGAAATAAGAGCACAAATGTGGCTTTCCATTGTTTTTTTTTTAATACAACAGAAACAGTCCTAGGTCTCTCGTTTATGTTAGTTAAAATGAATTTAGGAATGTGTTTACAAGGAGTATGAAATTTTGTTATCCTTCCAGTGGATATCCAGCCAGTGGCCTTTCAGGTTGGAATCTGGGGTAGCTTTTGTGTTGTGTGTGATGTGGACATATGTATTCAGTGTGACTGGAGAATGCATGAAGTTGAACAGTGTCTAGATTGAAAGAATGGTGAGCCACCCTGTTGATAATGTATTTACCATTTCAGGACATCAGAAGTGATGTGACTGCCCAACAGTGAGTATGCAGGCAATGTATTTGGTTCAGTCTCAACAACAAAACCATATGAAATGAGTCAGAGTAAATTCTCAAATACATACACAAAGGGGTTTGAGGTGATTAGAAGTAATCACCCCCAACAGTGATTAAAAAAACCCTCTGAAATTTGGGAGTTGGCAACCTTGAGGATCTTGTATCTTGTTCTCCTACCTCAGTTTTGCAAACAGCTGTACCGAGAAACTGGTCATCCAATTCATAGCCAAACCATGACTAAACTTTTTAGTGGCAGTTCTTCTGTACCCGTGACTCCACAAGTCACCTGCAGACAATTCATGCGCCGTTTTTTAGTATGAGCTGCTGGTGATCTGGAGAACTCTGGGGTAAGCTAACAGATTGCATAGCTTTTACCATTCTTGCCAGTGGTTGCTCTAGGTGATAGGGTGGTGCTATGCACGTGAACTGGCTGCAAAGTGTCTACAAGGCAATTCACTATTCTGCAGTTCACACTAAGAAGCAATCTGCAAGACATTAATGCAGAGACAAGCCTGTAAATTGCATCAAGTAATTCCAAAATGACTACTTACAGCATGCACTTGTGGTGGTCGATGATGCACTGTAAGCTGAGGTGCCCCAGATCCAAGAGTTAGTCCATTGTTCACAACATATGCAGTTGTTTGAGGCATTCGTACTGTCATACCTATAAAAAGCACAGTGAATACTCTGAATATTCAATACTTAAAATCAGCTAAACGGAACACTGGAAGACTTAACTCCATGGTTCAGTTGGATGACATCAAATTTCAAACTGACACACTCTCCTCAAACTGCCAGCAGACAGCAAAACAACAAAACCAACCTCCTGTCTCCTGAAGCTGTAAAAGTGAAAGAGAGCAAGTGCTTATGTCTGCAGAGGGGACAAAATGATGTTTTAATAATTTGTAGCATGAAAGAAATGGGCGGGGAGGGGAAGCGTGGGAGATACAGGGAGCTTAAGTATGAAAAGAAAAACTATCACTTTGGGATTCAGAAAGGAAAAGATAAATGCTGCTGCAGCAGAATGATATCCACTCAGTATTCAAATACCAGAAGGCTGTGCTGTGGATGGCACTGAAAACAAAAAAGAGAAGTTGTTGTCCAAGAAGCTTGTCCTCCCTCACAGAATGGACACCACAATGGATGTTACTCACAGGTGTTACCATTTCATTAATTCTCACAGCAAATTGACCTTACTGTCAGGAATAAACTGGGTAATTTTATAGCCTTGAAGATAATACCCAGAACACTTGCAAACTACCAACTTTTCATTCATTTTATACCACATCTCACTCTCTTAAGTAATATTTTGTCCATTTACTGTTGGAACATGTATGTTCTGTGAGCTCAAAGTTTTGCTCATTGTTATGGGTTGCCTAAGGTGTCCTTATATTTCTGTCTAGAAATACAAGATCTAGGGCAATCTCCACACTTGTATGAGATAAAAGCATTCTAATACTCCAGAAGAGGAGCTTTCAGAGTAACACATCAGGAAACCACAGCTATTGTATGGTAATTCCTTCTCTATAGACAAAGTTATGGAATTGTACAGTCACTAAATAGTTTGGGTTGGAAGGGACCTTTTAAAGGTAATCTAGTCCAACCCTCCCTGCAATGAGCAGGGACATCTTCAACTAGATCAGGTTGCTCAGAGCCCTGTCCAACCTAACCATGAGTATTTCCAGGGATGGGGCATCTACCACCTCTCTGGGCAACCTGTGGCAGTGTTTCATCACCCTCACTGTGAAAAATTTCTTCCTCATGTCTAATCTAAATCTTCCCTCTTTCAGTTTAAAACCATTACCCCTTGTCCTATTGCAACAGGCCCTGATAAAAAGTCTGTCCCCATCTTTCTTGTAAGCCCCCTTTAAGTATTGGAAGGCTGGAATAAGGTCTTCCTGGAGCCTTCTTTTCTCCAGGAGAAGTGGAGAGGTGTTCCATCCCTCTGATCATTTTTGTGGCCCTCCTCTGGACCCTCTCCAACAGGTCCATGTCTTTCCTGTGCTCCAGAGCTGGATGCAGTACTCCAGGTGGGGTCTCACCGGAGTGGAGCAGAGGGGCAGAATCACCTCCCTCAATCTGCTGGCCACGCTTCTTCGCATGCAGCCCAGGATATAGTTGGCCTTCTGGGCTGCGAGGGCACATTGCTGGCTCATGTCCAGCTTTTCATCCACCAGTATCCCCAAGTCCTTCTCGGCAAGGCTGCTCTCAATCCCTTCACCCCCAGCCTGTATGGATACTGGGGATTGCCCTGACCCAGTTGCAGGACTCTGCACTTGGCCTTCTTGAACCTCATGATGTTCACACGGACCCATTCCTCGAGCTTGTCCAGGTCCCTCTGGATGGCATCCTGTCCCTCGGGTGCATCAACTGCACTACTCAGTTTGGTGTCATCTGCAAACTTGCTGAGGGTGCAGTCAATCCCACTATGTCATTGATGAAGATATTAAATAGTACTGGTCTCAATACGGACCCTTGAGGGACACCACTCATCACCAATCTCCATCTGGACATTGAGCTGTTGACCACCACCCTCTGGATGCAACTAACCAGTTCCTCATCCACCCAACAGTCCACTTGTCAAATCCATCTCTCTCCAATTTAGAGAGAAGGATGTTGTGGGGGACCATGTCAAAGGCCTTACAGAAATCCAGACAGACAACATCCGTAGCTCTTCCCTTGTCCACTGATGTGGTCACTCCATCATAGAAGGCCACTATGTTGGTCAGGCAGGACTTGCCCTTGGTGAAGCCATGCTGGCTGTCTGGAATCACTCCTTCTAGGAGGATCTGTTCCATGCTCTTCCAAGGCACAGAGGCGAGTCTGACTGGTCAGTAGTTCCCATGGTCCTCCTTTCTACCCTGTTTAAAAATGTGTGCAATGTTTCCCTTTTTCCAGTCCTGAGGGACTTCACCTGAATGCCATGACTTTTCAAATATCATGGAGAGTGGCTTGGCAACTACATCAGCCAATTCCCTCAGGACGCTGGGATGCATCTTGTCAGGTCTATGTCTTATGTATGTTCAGGTTCCTGAGGTGGTCTCAAACCTGATCTTCTGTTACAGCAGGAGGGACTTTGCTCCTCCAGTCCCTGTCGTGCAGGCCATCCCCTCGAGGTGTGGGAAGAGAGACTGCCAGTTGCAATTGCAACTGGTAAAATTTGCAAAGTTGTTGTTGAGTACCTCAGCCTTCTTGTCATCTGTTGTTACCAGTTTGACAGTTGTCTTCCTTGGAGGGGGAGTATACTTTCTTTGGCCTTCCTTTTCTGCCTGGCATACCTGTAGAAGCCTTTCTTATTATTCTTTGCATCCTTTGCCAAGTTCAGCTCCAGCCGCACCTTGGCCTTCCTGACCCCACCCCTACACAACCAGGCAGTGTCCTTGTACTCATCTCGGGATCCCTGCTTCCACTGCCTGTGCATTTCCTTCTTGCCCTTTAGTTTGATCAGCAGGTCCTAACTCATCCATGCCAGTCTCTTGCCTTCCTTTCCTGATTTCTTACACCTGGGGATTGAGATCTCTTGCAGTCTATGGAAAGCGTCCTTAAAGATCTGCCACCTCTGTTCTGCGCCCTTGTCTCTGAGGCCAGTTTCCTGGGGGCCCTATTGACTAACTCCCTGACGAACTGGAATTTTGCTTGCCTAAAGTTCAGGGTACTGACTTTACTCTTCACCTGACCCATATCCCTCAGGACTGTGAACTCTACCAGTGCATGATCACCGCAGTCCAGGCTGCCTCCAATCTTGACATCACTGATTAGCTCACTTGTATTGGTGACCAACAGGTCCAGTATCACATTCCCTCTGGTAGGCCTGGCTTAAGAAGTTATCCTCAATGCATTCCAGGAGTCTCCTGGATTGCCTACAGCTCACCATGCTACTTTTCCATCAGATGCCGTGGTGGTTGAAGTCCCCCAGCAGGACAAGAACCTGTGAGCACAATGCCTCCTGTAGCTGGAGTAAGAAAGCTTCATCAATAGTCTCCCCTTGATCAGGGGGGCTGTAGTAAACACCGACCACAAGGTCCCTTTGTTGCCTTGGTCTCTGATTCCTACCCATAAGCCTTCAACCTGATTGTGGCTATTCTTCAGAGACAGCTCTTTGCACTCTATCCACTTCTTGATGTGGAGGGCAACCCCTTTGTCCTTCCTTCCTCGCCTGTCCCTTCTGAACAGTCTGTAGTCATCGGTAGCAGCACTCCAGTCATGGGATTTGTGCCACAAAGTTTCAGTAACAGCAACCACGTCGTAGCTTTCTAGCAGCACGGTGGTTTCCAACTCCTCCTATTTGTTGCCCTTGCTGCATGCATTGGTGTAGAGGCACTTTAGGTGGGCTGTCGGCCATGTCACCTTCTTAGAGGAACACCTCTTAGTTCCTTTGAGGTATTCCACTGGTGTTTCCTGTTGGCTCCTATTACCTCAGGAGCCCCTGGCTCATCTCCATAAGACTTCAAGCGTGCTGCAGTGTAGCCAGCATGTCTCAACAGGCTGAGGGCCCTCGCTAGCATCCCGTCTCTCTAACCTTGGCGTGTCATCCCACAGCTTGTCACGGGCAAGCCTGATATTATCCCCCTCCCCTTCCAAGTCTAGTTTAAAGCCCTGTCAGTAAGTCCCACTAGCTTGTGTGCAAAGACCCTCTTCCTCCTTTGAGAAAGGTGAATCCCATCTGATGCCAGCAGGCCTGGTGTCATGTAGGCCATCCCATTATCAAAAACCCAAAACTGTGGCAGTGACACTAGCCACAGAGATATGTATTAATAGAGTGGGCCCATCTGCTTCTTCCAGTATTGCTGCACGCAACTGGAAGGAGAAAACCTAGCACCTGTATCATGACCATCTCCACAAGGAAGAAAAGACAGGTTATAGTTGTAGGCAACTCCCTACTGAGGGGAACAGAGGGTCCAATGTACCAGACAGGCTCTCCTCTTAGGGAAGTCTGCTGCCTCCCTGGAGCCCAGGTTGAGGACGTCACTAGGAAACTTCTAGCCTGGTACAGCCCTTGGACTATTACCCATTAATGCTCGTCCACGTGGGTGCAATGAAGCCACAACGCATAGTCTAAGGGCAATCAAAAGAGACTTCAGGGCCTTGGGACAGCTGGTAAGGGAATCTGGAGCACAGGTTATTTTTCCTCATCAAGCTATATCATAGGTCTATGTAATCTGTGAATCTGAGGCAGGGAGCTCAGAATGCTAAATCTTAATGCTTTTATAATAAAGTGCTGAACTCTAGGTAGCTGCTTCCCGTCTTTTTCCTAATGGCGTCTATCTGAGAAGCTAATGAAGCTGTGTTATCCTGTAGGATAAACAGTCACCTGAACTGGCTATTTCTCATGTATGAGAATCCAATCAGATATGCTGTTTTAGCATGACTGTGATTCTATGTCAGGAAATTACAATAATCAGATGGACAGAAATGCCTTAATAAGATATAAGGTACAAATTTAGCATTATTTCTAGGTAGGCATACTACTTGGTTGAGATAGAAGTACAAAACTACAATTTGCAAAAAACCACTTTGGATGAGTTCTCACAGTTAATCTTTCAAAGATAAAGGGCAGAGGTCTCACTCCTGACGTATCTGTTACTGACGCTAAAGATTATTTCAATGATAATATAAACTAATACACATCAGTAACAACATTTCTGAAAGCTGTATAACAAAGATGGTGAAAAATGTAGCATGGACTAAAAGATGAAAACTCATGACAGCTAAAAGGGATCAAGAAACACGATTGCTTTTTTGTTAACAATACGTGAAACCTCTCTACCTGATATGCAAATACAAAGCCTTGAAATAATCTGCATTCTACCTAAACAAGTCTTTTATCTACTCAGGTTAACCATCTGGCTTCCTTGTCCTGAGGTACAGGAAATACACAATACTATGAAGGAATTGTCATTTTATTCCTTCTTAGGTGGCTTGTCAGACTATAGTACTATGAAATACATAGACTTTTTTTTCAAGCCAGAGTAAGAGAACTGCCTCTAACAGAATTACAGAAAAGTCCAGGTTTGAAGGAACCTCTAGAGATGACCTGTCCCAACCTTCTGTTGAAAGAATGCTCTTAGATTAGGTTATTCAAGGTCTGGTCAAGCTGAATCTTAATTATTTTGGTGGAAACCTGCCTTGATTTCCAAGAATTTGTAAGCAGACAACTGAAGGATGAGCATTCATTGTATCAATGGACCATCATGTCAGAAGCACATTACACAGAGATCAGTTGTTGGATGACCTCGCCCGAAAAACGTATGAATTCCCTACCTCATTGAGTTCTCCTAGAAAAGGCCTTAAAATAGCGTATTACCTATTACATGTTCTTCAATAACATATTAATTACCTTGCATGTGTAACACTAAAAGGTATTCTGTAGCTATTAATACTAGCTATGCGTCATAGTAACTGCCCTAAGAAGTGGCAGATTTTGACAAAAACATGTTTTATATTTTGGTACAAAATAATTATTTTTAATAGTACTTTCTTAACATAAGTGAATGCACGGTTAAGTACTCAAAACTACTTCCAAAACAACAGGTAGATCACACACGTCTAACTTGTAGCTTAGGGTAATGATGAAGAAAACTAAGTGCAGGCTGAGGTTACCTTGTCTTTTAATGGCCTTTTGCCAACAGGAATGCAAGATGCAGACATGCCCCTCAAAAGATACTTGCAGGTCAGAAAAACCTGAACTCAAATGGCATAAGAGTGTGAGAAGTTTAAGAAAGATGAACAAGTACTCTGAAACAAACAGAAATTTCCTCACACCCTGACATTTCATAGAGATCGCTCAAGAACTGTCCCATCAAATTCTGTTTAGCTAGCACAGCTGATTTTTCACAGCCTATGGCAATGGAGCTAAATCCAGTCGTAAGAGACACTTACAACTGAATTGCTACAAACATATGCGGATATTCTCCTTTCCAAAAAACTGTAATTTCAGAACAATAAATCAATTATTTCTGCACAAACCTACATAGGTACAGTCTTACATGGCTCAAGCATGCAGTGTTCCGAGTCTGGTTTATACAGATGGTGTCTAAAAAATCACTACCTGGATGTCACAAAAGTAGGTTCATACTCAGTGCACTGGAACAGGGAAATTTATGTTCAACATGATGGTGTTAAAATAACCATAGTGTAGAAATTGTGGGGAGCTAACAAAAGGCAGTTAAGATCCACCACTTAGTATTAGAATCTAAACTATCATTCAACTTTAAAGTTACTTTGGACACCTACCTTTGGACACCATTTCAGAAAATGTGTTTACTGCTATGGTAAGATAGCAGTTTTTATGCTAAGATACCAGCTATGTTTTTCAAGATGAACTTGCTGACATCTCTAGTCAAGGAAACTCAAGCATGCATCAATTTCTGATACCTTTGGTGAAAAATTTCATTTCTCCAGACCTTGAGAAAATAAGAAAATTTGCCGGACACAAGACATCAGAGATCATTAAAGAATTACCTTAGGATGCCTGATGTAAATGTAACTTTTAGACAGGAAATCGAACACCATTTACTACATGCATAACTGTTTTAATTTTATTCCACAATAACAAAATGGTCTCTAACTATCTTTCTACAAAACAGTGATAAAGTATTGGGCATGTCATCCAGAGATGCTTAATTGGCAGAGTTAGTGCCTGAGATGACTTAAATCCAGTTTTTCCCCATTCACATAGTTGCAGGGGGAATGATTTCTTAATAGCCCGAGATTTACTCAAGTCTGTAAGTTGGAAAAAACCCCTAACCTCTATAATTAGGACTAATATTGTAAATAAACACAAGCAACAAACCCAGAACAAAAAACCCAAACCCCACACGCATCAAGTAGAACATACCAGGCTGTGTTGTGCTAAAATGTGCATGGAAGAAAGCATCCCCTACCTCCAGTCTGTGGGTTGACTGGCCTTAAGCCTGGGCTTGACACGACAGCTCCTCTTGCAGGATTCTGAGCTGGTGGTGCAGGAAGAGTGGTATAGACCACCTGATGGTTGGCAGGGGCTCTTGGTATAGGAAGTTTTGCAGCAGTTTGAGTCACTGGCCGATGAGTTACATTCATTGTTGCCGGAGCTGGAAAAAGACAGAGATATCACAACCTAGAGTGGAATTCCATGACATTAAGCTAATATGCCTATTCCAGAGTATACACCTCCTTTGGAAAAGTGACTCATCTGAGCCATCCAAAATAAAAACTCTCTGTGAAATTCTATCTGCTTTTGATAATGCAAGAAAAGAGAAAAGAACCTAAGCAAACAGTAATTTTCACATGAAATAATCATGCCAATATATATACAAATTCCAAACAAAAATGTAATGCCCTCTCCCCCCAGGAAAAGAGGAGGAAAAGAGGAGGAAAAGAGGAGGAAAAGAGGAGGAAAAGAGGAGGAAAAGAGGAGGAAAAGAGGAGGAAAAGAGGAGGAAAAGAGGAGGAAAAGAGGAGGAAAAGAGGAGGAAAAGAGGAGGAAAAGAGGAGGAAAAGAGGAGGAAAAGAGGAGGAAAAGAGGAGGAAAAGAGAAAAAATTCTGAATGCAAGCACAGCTGTGGAGAATATAAAACTCACCACCAAAGAGTCTGTAGAACAGATCAGTCATAATAAAGAAAAAAAAGAAGAGGACCTATGTTTCTTTACGCTAGAAAGAAAAGGGCGGGGAGGGAAATCACACTGCAGACAAAGTAACATTTAACTAGGGACAGAACTTCAATGTCAGCCTTGCCATTCACTCTGCCAAAAGGAGTAATTGCCATGTGCAGGTCGACAGAGCTAGGAGTGATGTCACTAATGTTTTTTTCCCCATTAGTTAAACAATGCAACTACTACTGGTTTCTTCTCCTTCACTTTTACAAAGAGCAGTATATTTAATAATTTCCATGACCATCCTTAATAGGATTTCTTCCTCTCCATAAAATTAATTTCATCCTAAATTCTTTCCAAACCCAACTGGACTATCTTTCCCTTTCACTTCATCAGTTCAAAAAAAAAAAAAAAAGTTATGGGAAACTGACTAGAATGGAAGATTAAAAAGTGACTCAAACATTCTGAATATCCACCTGAAAAGATTAGCATCCTGTAGAACACTCAAGAGTCTAGTTTAAGAAAAAAAAGCGGTCACTGCATTCACATAATGATGTAAAATGAAGTTACCTGTAGGTAATACATGTATGGTGGTCTGGGAAGGTCCACTTGTTGGCACACCTGTCTGCTGCACAGGATTTGGCTGCAAAGGCTGCAAGGGTCGAGCCAGGGGCTGGGTGGATACACTCGCCCCTGTAACAGGTGTCTGGTTCTGTTTCTTGCCATCCGCTTTAAAACAAAATAAAGTTATTGACAATAGCAAACAGAAATTAGAACATCACAGAGTTTTAAAATATTTTCTCCCTGCTGTCATTCACAGACTAGCAAAGAGTATTTCCTAGCATGACATTTCTTTGGCCTTTTCATTCTGCAAAAAAAGAAAATTCATTCAGTTCCCCTCATTTTCATTATCTCACTCTCCCACCCCCCATAATGTTTCATTCTGTCATCATGAAGTCTGTATTTCAGCATAATTTGGAAACACAAATTTAATGGAACACTATGCTGAAGTCTTTAGAAGTTTCTATAAAAAAAGAATAGCCTGAAACCTTAAAAAGACCTAAACACTGCTGTACTCAATTTGTCTCAAAAGTGATAGAGGTCCCTAAATAAATCTTGTCTACCTTTGCTGCTTACATCCTTTTATTATTTGCTCTTTCCTTTGTTCAATCTGTTAGTCAGCCCTGTTTGTTGCGGTTGTGAATTTTCATGCTATTTTCTTAAAAATAGGAATTGCTTTATTATTTATAGAAAGCTTTAAAAAGAGAATTGAAGTTGTTTTCTCATATTGACACCATCCTCAACATGACTTAGTGACTTGTGAGAAGTGACAAATAGTGTCTGTAGTTTACTATAGCAATATTTTTTCCTGCTTTAGTTTATGACAACATAATATTGTTATGATAACAAATATTCATTTGAGTGCAAGTCTGTATGTAATCAAGCCTGTGCACAAGTTGAATAAAGAAGAATTAAGAAGCTTTTGCCTGGATATTTCAGTCAGAATACAGTAGTAGTTAGGCAGAGAAGGAACCACCAAAACCCAAAACTTACAAGAAAAAAGAGTAAGTTTTAAGGGTATTCATTCAAAAAAGATTTGCCCTAACAAAATTGTACATGCAGCAGCCACTGATTTAGTAAAAGAGCTTTATTTCATTTGCGTGGCAAGGTTTTGGTAGTGGGTGGAGGGGGAAGCTACAGGGGCGGCTTATGTGAGAAGCTGCTAGAAGTTTCCCCATGTCTGATAGAGCCAGTGCCACCTGGCTCCAGGATGGGCCTGCCGCTGCCCAAGGCCAAGCCCATCAGCAACGGTGGTAGCACCTCTGGGATAACAGTTAAGAAGGGGAACGGCAACAGAATGCGCAACGGCAATTGCAGCTGGAGAGAGGAGTGAGAATATGTGAGAGCAACAGCTCTGCAGACACCAAGGTCAGGGAAGGAGGGGAGGAGGTGCTCCAGGCGCCAGAGCAGAGATTCCCCTGCAGCCCGTGGAGGTTAACAGTGGAGCAGATCTCCACCTGCAGCCCATGGAGGACCCCACGCTGGAGCAGGGGGATGCCTGAAGGAGGCTGTGACCTTGTGGGAAGCCCGCACTGGAGCAGGTTCCTGGTAGGACCTGTGGACCCATGGAGAGAACCCCAGGCTGGCGCAGGCTCTTGTCAAGACTTGTGGCCCCATGGGGGGACCCACACTGGAGCAGTCTGCTCCTGAAGGATGGCACCCCGTGGAAGGGATCCATGCTGGAGCAGTTCGTGAAGAACAGCAGCCCATGGGAAAGACCCACGTTGGAGAAGTTCATGAAGGACTGTCTCCCGTGGGAAGGACCCAACACTGGAGCAGGGGAAGGGTGTGAGGAGTCCTGCCCCTGAGGGGGGAAGGAGTGGCAGAGACAACATGTGATGAACTGGCCACAACGCCCATTCCTTGTCCTCTTGTGCCATTCGTGGGGAGGAGGTAGAGAAATCAGGAGTGAAGTTGAGCCTGGGAAGAAGGGAGGGGCAGGGGGAAGGTGTTTTAAGATTTGGGTTTAGTTCTCATTACCCTACTCTGATGTGATTGGTAATAAATTAAACTAATTTCCCCAAGTGTGTTTTTCCTGTGATGGTAATTGCTGAACGATCTCTCCCTGCCCTTATCTTGACACACCAGCTTCCCATTATATTTTCTCTCCCCTGTCCAGCTGAGCAGGGGAGTGATAGAGCAGCTTTGGTGGGGACCTGGCATCCAGTCAGGGTCAACCCACCACAAGAGTGCACAATATTTAAAAAAAAAACCTTAATAAAAAAAAAGTTAATTACTCTTGAGAAAACATAGCAATATACTGAAGAACACATTTAGAAACTATCAATTAAGTCTGATTTCAAGTTAATTTTTAAGTTAAGATTTCAAAGAATTAACAACAGGGTTAATAGCAGTGTAGCTCAGAATGCTGGGGTTTTTAGCAGTTGGAGACTTTTGATGTCTCACCAAGCTGTCTAACACCAACTACTAATAGCTTGAAGTAACAGCACCCTTCACAAACTGCTATATGATAAATTAAATACAATTCAAGACTTCAAAAATAAAATACAATATAAACTGCAGACCACATTGTCTTTCTGTAGTCTGAATAGTTGAGATAAAATTATGTTTTCATCAAATGGCTTTAGTGAATTATTTTCTTTCTTTTTTCGAAATCTATAAAAAGAGCAGTAAAGGAATGCTAATTTTGGGAAAAAAAAAAAAGTGAGAAGTTTCCTGCTCTTTCATCAACAGGACTTGTGATTAGTTCAAGTTTCCTTCTTTTACTTTCCATGAGAGATTTCCCAGTGTTCAACAAATCATTTGATGAAGAGATTCCTACAAACATGCATACACCTGTTTGATGCATACACAAACTTTGAATATTTACAAACTGATACACATTTCAACTGCCACTGGATAATTTAAGTGACGCGAGCACATTCTTAGTCATGACTTACAGAAGATGTGCTCATGATCTAACTAGTAAAAATGCAGACACACTACTGCTGTAAAAATGTAGTTCAAGTAAAAATGACAGTCTGGACAAATGTGAGGACTTTTTTGGTTGTCCTTTTGTTCTTCATCGCACAGAGAAGCAAGTTCATTTGTCCCTGACAAATCAAGAGCCCCATCCAGATTCCAGTTGCTGGAAAAAAGGTCAGGATTGTACCAGCCACAGGAAATGAAAGATAACCAGTTAGATTTCACTAAATAAATGGAAACAAATAGCAAAGGCTAATTTAGCCATGTAAGTAAAAAATCAGCAAGGAAAATGGGAGAACTGAGTGCATAGTAAGCACAGGACTAAGGTTAAAAATAATACAGGAACAGTTCCAATGCTAAAGGAACACAGCATAATATTTATTAAAAATGAGGAACTGGAAGAGACTGGACAATCTGATTTATGGAAATGAGCATAAAACGGAAATCATTACTACTGGAGGTGTAAGCAAAACTCCAAATCTAATACACAAAATGGAAAAGAATAGGGGCTAATTTCCGTGCCAGAAAATGGGCATACAACACTGCAGTTACAGCAGCAAGCAGTTTTAATCATCATATTAATTCAGAAGTGGTATAATGGGATTACAGAACAGCAAACATACCATACATGTTCAAGAATAAGACAAAAAGTGATCCAGAAAACTAGATTTGTTAATCAGATAAAACAGCTTATAAAATAAAAACTTGACTGGTATGTATTTAATAATTTTCCCTATAAAAAGATAAATGCTAAAAAAGTCAAACATGGCTGTTTTCTAGAGTATACTTCTGTGTCTTTCTTAGATTACAAATCCATTTTAGAGTAGGGATAGGTATCAGCTAAATCTATTAGTTGCTTTAGTAGTTTTATGAAATAATTTGATGCAGTGTGCTACACATATATTTAATAAAAAGGACAGCAAGAGGACTGTACAGGTATTGCAAGATACTTGCAGACAGGTATCTAGATTTTTATCTCAAATAAAAGGATGATGTCTGAACAGAAATTAACAACACACTTTCTCAAATGTTACACAACATTTTCATTAATAATTTTTACACGCATCAGAGGGTGTGCACTTAATTTAGTGTACTAATCTGGAAGATGCTACCAGTATGGAGGTGGACAAAATATCACACAGGAACAAAGCTAAGTCTTGATAACTAGAAAAAAGAAGATAAGAGAGAGAGTACAACATCAGTCATTTAGGAATTTATAAGAACTTCTACTATTAATGTGGGAAATCATGTGTGGGGTAGTGAAGATGATCAGGAAAACCTGCATATTTTATTGATTACAGAATATCTGTGTGTTGCTTGTCTGATAAGATAAAGAGAAGAAATGCAAACCTAAGCTCTGTGGGTCGAGTGTTTCCAGCGTGGTGGTAATACTTCCCCCCCCCATGAAGCACAAACTGCTACATGTAAAGAAGGGGCTGGAAGTTAGAAACACACATTTCAGTGTTAATAGTGGGGTTTCAAAATGCCAAACCAATAGCTGTTGAAGGACAGCTGCTCTGTTTTGTAGGAGTACTGTGTCCAAACCCAGTGGCTCAAGCACATGATTAGAGGTCCCAGTAGCTATGACACTGTCCCCCCACAATCTCCCCCCCCCCCAACTTGATCAACTCTTAAAAATAATGCACAGGGTTTTGTCTATCTACCATGACTGAAGACTGGGCTTGATGACAGTCTATACAGGTCTGCTCCTCCATGACCCAGTACAGAAACTCTGATTTCAGTTTAATATCCTCACAAAATGGAACACCTAAAAATTCCATAGTTCTTAACCTAAAGTTTAAGTCTAATTTACCCTATATGCATACACTAGTATACAGTATTACAGATATTGATTATTGATCCAAATGGCAACTTCATTGGGAAAAGGAAGGGTTGGAGAGTCGATTACACTAACAAGTTTTAAAATCTGCAACTATGTTAAAATTTACTCTCAACCTGAATCTTTAGTAGTTTCAACCAACAAGGACATACATGGTAGTTGTATACTACCAAAATAGTGTAACTGTTTCCTAGTTGCACCAGAAGAGATTTAAAGGGAAGCACATGATAGACATCTCTCTCCAGATATTAACATCTATTTAAATACCTTTTGTAAGTAACAGAATTAGGTTTACCTAGTATGTGGTGACACTGCTTTAAACAAAATAATCAGGATCTGAGTGTTCCCAAGAACACTATATAGGTATTGCTCTTCTATTTGAATTAGTACTGAACTGACATTCCAGCATACTGCAGAAAACACCATAATGCTGGAGGTACTTTCTACCCTAAGGTTATGTACCAGTAAATCTAGAACAAAATCAAACTTGCTCCACATTTGCTGTAAACAAAGTGCAGTGGAAAAAATATGTGGCCAGAGGTATAACATGCATATGATTATGCAAAAGGTGTCAGAAGTGTAGTCTTCTTAGAACACATGAATTATTTCCCAAGAAACTTGTTCAAAATCCTAGAGATGTGTTTTCACTGCATGGTGAAACTCAAGCTTTTATTAGGATTTCAGTCCATACATTTCTACAGCTTGTATGAAAAATACTGACTCCTCACACAAACTAAATATAAACTGATCTGCAAGGCTGCAGACTATCCGTTAGAGGCTGGCTTATGCTTTGCAGTGAAGAGACACACAGGAGCTAACCCAGCCTGGAAGTACCCCACTAACACTCCTCCTAATGAAAGGATGATTTTCTAAAACCTGGTAACTAAGGAGAAAGAATCTCAGAATATCCCAGAAGAAAGAAATTATAGAGATACTGGCTCAAGCCCCAGAAAAGAAACCGAGAAAGAACATTACTATACTGTAATGCAGCTACGACTCTGCCATGGCTGGTAGCATTTCTACTTAGAGAAGCATTCTTACAGTTGTACATGCAATCATGGTGTTGATCTTTTATGGTAATTGTGAAGACATACTTTATGCATCAGGGAGGAAAACGCTCTCTGAAAAATGTTACTTTTGGTAGACAAGGATTAGCTGAAATACATTACAATACTGTGACATGCTACTTTAAAACATACCATAAACCCATTCAGATCTGTTGGTGTCTTTCACAGACTATTAAATAGGACTGGGTAGCTTAACCCTACCTGACAGAGTTCCACAGTTCAAGTGCAAGAATCTTTTTCATCTTTTTGAGAACCAGCCCTCAGAGAGATGACAGTGGTTAAAACTTGATTCCCTATGCTATTCTGACACTCAGCTAAGCAATTCACAGAATCATCAAAATCCTGGCTGGAAACGACCTCTGGTGGCCATGTAGTCAACTCTTCTTTAAGCTGGACTGTCACCAACACTAAATCAAATGACTTGCGGTTTGGCTCAGCTGAATGTTCAGAACATTCAAGAGTGGAGTTTCTACCATCCCTCTGTGCTGCACTACCTTCCTACTGTGATTTCTTTTCCCCTCAAGCTCAAACTGAACCTCCTGAACTTGTAGTTCATGGCCACTGCCCCTTCATATTATCATCTGGCACTGCTGAGAAGAGTTGTCTCTATCATCTTTGTAACTACTCTAATCCTCCAAGCAGTTGTAGGCTGCTATCACATTGTCTCTCAGTTTGCTCTTTACCAAACGTGCCACGGTCTGTCAATCTCTTCTCACAGGTCACGTACTCTATGCCCCCATCATCCTGACACCATCTACTGGGCCCTCTCCAGTGCCACCACAACTCTTCTGAACTCAAGGAATGGGGAGCCAAAACTGGACACTGTATTTCAGGTGTGAGCCCACTAGTATCAATGTCGGGGGGATACTAACTTAAATTTACATGAGAACACACTGTTAACTCATACGCAATTCAGCGTCCATCATATATCCTCTGTTGATAAAAGAACCAGACTGACAGCTATCTGTATTGCATAATGCTTCTCTAATACCTGTGTACCACATGAACTCCTTTTGGTGGTAATACTATATATCTCCCTCACTGAAAGAAATGCTACCATATCCCAGTATGATTTTCTACTTTTGTGTAATACTAGTATGGAGCAAGTAAAAATATTAAGAATGTATCTGTAGAACTTCAATGCAGTAGCTAGAGAGATCGTGTAGAGGAATCAAACTTCTTGGTGGCTGGACTTCAGAATATGTTTAGAGACCACACAGAACTTAAAATTTATCTCTAATAGTAGAAAGATCAATTTTTCAGTTAAGATGACAACACCATACATGGCCTTAAGTACAGACTCATTACTTCTCTGAAATAAGAGAATTCTTTGCTAATCCAATGCAAATATACAGTGTATATATAATTAGACCTGCCCACAGTTACACAAGACTTTTAAAAGAATCCATTTTTTATAAGATGAAGTACATCCACACTGCCAAAGGATACAAGAGCAAAACTGTATTTACTCTAATCTTGGCATACAGTCCCAAACCAAAGAACAGATCTGCATTCGGAATCTAAACTCTTGCAAGCGAAATTTTTTTAGTTAAACAAAAGATTAGAAGCTGTAATAATCTAATGCCTGAATACCCACTGTAGAATCAAAAGGTCTTTAATCAGTAAACAGAAAAATTAAATATACCTGGAAGAACTTTCCAAAATATAATAAAGAATTCAAACATCTCAAATTATTCCACAAGCCTGACAGATTTAAGCATAGACAGCAACAATGCCTAAATTAAGGGAAAGGTAAAAATCTTAAAGACAGTTTTACAGCAAGTAGAATTCTTTTTATTTAATGCCTATAAGAATTCTTTAATAACAGTCCTGTTTAACTGAAACACCAGGGAATAAAACACACTAAGCAGAAACAGAAGCTTATCCCTTTCTATCATTCAAGGGATGAAATAATACTTGTAGCTGAATTACCCCTGCAGCTAGCAAAATCTTTTTCACCTACCTTGAGAAGAGGCGTCATCCTCTTCATCCAGTGTAAGATCAATGACACCTCCTGAATCGCTTCCTGTGACCTTCCCGCTCTGAAAGACAAAACTCCTTCATTTTGCAAAAGCAAATCCAGGCAACACAGGCGGAAAAGGGATACAAATTGAACATAGAGAAGGAGAGGTCTCAGAAATGATGCACTTCTTAGAAGGAATTCATGAAATGAGCAGGAGAAGGAAATTGCAGACAAATTTCCCAGGAGTTGAAAAACAGGCAATAACCAAGTGACTGTACTGTGATATCAAATATTAACGTATATTTAGCTTTATAAGGAGTAAAGAAACCCAATGACCAGTAGCATATTGTTACTTTGACAGGTAAATAAATAATACTTTGGTGTTACAGAGCATCTTTCAGTTATGACTTTTAATATTTTAACCTAATTGTAATCTGTGCTTTCCTTTACAGTAGTACAACCTTTTGACGGAACAGTCACTAGGACAATATATTACTTATCTTGAGACAGCTCGGCCTATGTGCTTATAAAGAAATTGACTTTGCAATAAGAAAAAGGGAAAGCTACACCAGAACCTGTAATGTTTATAAAACATGTCATCAAAAGCCATCAGAAAACTCCAACTGTATCCATCTTTTTAAAGTAATTTCATCACTGTACTTTTATCCATTTTCACAAATTTTAGGATTCTATTGTTCCACATATGAAGCCATTTGTAACTGTCTCTTTAGAGAGGATAAAGGAATCTTTTAAGCTATTGTGAAGTCTAACTGTTAAAATGTTATTAAAAAAACCTAGAGGACCATCAAACAAGATTTATCTTCTGGATCAGTTGCTGTCCCTCGTCTATTCAGACTTGGAGGGACCATCAACATTTTCCTTTAGGTGATGGAAGAAAATACTGGAGGAGGTCCTATATATTCCTGTGTTTTTAAATATACTTTCCAGAAAAAAATCTTGAATTATGTAAATTTCTAGTTCCTTAAACTTGCTGCAAAAATTAGGGTTTTTTTGGTTTTGTAGAAGAGATTATCATTTATTGTTGCATTGAACTGCTACCAATTTATGGATTAGAGTAAACCAAGTTCCTTAGGACAGACAAAGGGTTAGGAAAACAACATAATTATCAAAATCTCTGAACCATACGATGGAAAAAAGTGTAAAGAGTTATCAGCCCCACAAATGTCAACATCATAAATCCTAGGAAGAGTAGAGATTTTTCTGTGCAGTCTGATGAGGGCAGATGCAAAAAGCCTAAGCATTGAGATTACCTGCTCTATGACCTTTCATTTGGGTAAAACTAAGCCTTTAAGGAGGTCCTAACGACAATTCTCATACCGGCAAGGCTTTGAGGGAAAAGAGGTATTGTATGATTACTAAATGCAAACAAAAGCTGTGTCCAAATTATCAGCTACTGAATCTGGAATGCCTGACATGACTATCTCTTCATTATGCATTATTACAACCCAATTTCTTCTCGCCTTAAGTTCTGATGCTGCCACCGATGAAATTCTGGTAATAACCTATATGATACACAATTCAGTAAGAAATATCTAACTACTTATGGTCACAGGCAATAGAAAAGACCTCTGTAGGTACTCCCTCTTTGCTATAGAAAGAGAAACATCTTTCAGATTTATTAATCATGGAATTCTTCTGTTGAGCAATTTCTATTTCAATGACTTTCCAGCTTCAGTTTTCTTAGTATGATGAGCTGATTTACCCACTTGAAGCATAAGATAAAAGGTGCACTCAAATAATCAATGATTACTCGATTAGCATAAATTCAAAGGGAATTTCATTCCAACTTGATAATCTTCCCAGTAAATTATGTATATTTTGAACTATGGCATGCTCTGCCAGGCGAAAGCAAATTGAAAAATGGAGGGGGAGATTTATAAGAAACTGGAGAAATAAAAAACTAACACTAAGCTATTCATTTCTCCCCACTATAAAATACATTAGTCTGAAGTAATTTCCTTTCAATTCTTCCTCCACAATCTAAATCCTTAGAAAAATACTCTGTGTGAAAGCTAACTGTTTTGAAGTCCTACTTAACTGTGCCGGTCAAGAAAGTTCTTTGAATTTCCAAGTCAGCAAGTGTCACTGCATGAATTTTTTATATTGGTGTGTCTAGACAGACAAAATCTTGAATTAGTTAAACAGGCAACATGAAAAACATGAAAAATCCAAGCAGCTGACAAGGTCTCACACATGCACTTCTCAGGAGCAAAGATCTTCTTGTAGTTAGCCACACTACTCAAGGTTTTCTACTAAACAACCCTGGTAGCAATCTCCTCAACAGGTAGCAGTTAGGTTCTTTCCACAACCCACACCAGAAGTTATAGATCTGCAGGGCAACGTTTTTAACCGTGCTCTGTGGTACATCCCCCACTCCTGGTTCCATGGCACACACTCCAGCTACTCCAAGAATATGCTGTACTCCACACACTGCACACCCTGAAGTCCTGACTCCCCAGGGTCCTCAATTAGATTCTCCTAGTTCACAGACCATGCATCTCCCTTGAATGAAATTTAGGGGTACAGGAAAATTTTGAGGGAACTTGAACACTGAAAATGCTGCACATTGTGTTTCCTACTTAGCGGGGGTATAGTGCCAGAGTGTTGTCACTTAACCACCTGAATGGTTAAGACCTACAAATGGAACTATTTGGAATCATTCCTACCAAAAGCAAGTAATAAACTATCTTCAGATAATTCTCTGCCCAAGCAATCAAGAAAATAAACACATCCCTTTTGAGTATCATGACTATTTTACTCAGAAATTCTCTCAGGGAAGTTTTTGTTGCTACAAGGACTTGTGAAAACTCCAGTTTACAACAGAGTTATGTTTGAGGAAAGGCTAGAGAGAAACAACTGCTAATGCTTCTGTAAACCAAAGGGAATGGGATTCTGAAGAGGAGACTGCAATGTCACACATCAGATTCAGACAAGCTGCTCTGAGCAAAATCAGAAACCAGCTTAAGGCAGTTGGCTTGCAGCCCTGACAAAGGCAAAAGGAAGCCTGACGTTGGACTTTTGGTCATGTATGAACAACCTTCACATTTATGTCAAAAACATAAGATAACAAAGTCTTTCAGTGCCTAATACTACATTTCAGCAAGCATTTCGGCAGAAACTGCTAAGACAGAGAAGCCAAGTCAAAGCATTCTGGTCTGCTATCAGTTTTCAGCTTTCTCCAAATACAGGAAGTCAAGAACCTGAACCTGCTTCAGCTGATCTCGGCAGAAGAGCAAGATGATGCAATCATAAAACCTTTTCATCAGTATAGTCACACTAGTGAAATAATTAAAACCATTTAATGGAAACCCAAAACATATGCCTGGTGCTTTAGTTCACATATTGCCTAGCAAGTCTGAATAACAGAAGATTCAATCACCTTAAAATACCAAATAAGCTGAACAGAAACAAAATAACAACAGTAATAAGAAGTGATCTCTAGCTATTTAAAGATCACAGTTACCAAAAAACCAAAACAAACAAAACCACAAATCCCAAAACCACCTTTTCATCATTTGTTAGAACCAGAGCACCAGTCTCCAAACAGACAGGAAACGGCATTTAAATCTGATTGCTTACTGACAGCAACAGCATCTGGGTAGTTTATAGTCATCAAACACAATAAAGTTTACCTCAAGATCTAACCTAAATGTAAACTGCCAAACTCCCTTCTCCATCCTTCGTAACATCTCACACATGTTAATGTGTATGCCTTTAAACTCCCAGGTGAGTGGAAATCCTCCAAAATACTGTCATTCACACTGCCATTTTGGACCTGTTTTATCTATAGCTGAATGAGGTAACTTTGTACACCCTGGAAGTAGTAACATCATGAACTGAACTATTCAGTTAACCACAACTGTTTCTAAGCTGCCAAAGTTAAATCTTTCTCTATTACAGTGCTGGCTGCTATGTGAAAGCAATCTTAACATAAAACAATGCAAAAAAAAAAATTAAATTAAAAATTAAGTCTAACAAATCCAACTCTGAAATGTCCTGGTTTTAAAGATAAACATGAGAAAAATTTTTAGGAAGAGAGCAAGAAAAATACAAACTTCATCTTTTCCTGACTTCCTAATTTTAATATAGTCACATCTTTATTCTTCATCTGGTTGGTGAACTTCCATTTGCAATTAAGATGTTTTGCATAAAAATGATGCGGCCTGTAACTGAACATTTCATACTTAAGTCTCATGTAGATCCAGCCCAAGATGATGCACGCACCTTGGAGTTGAAAGGCAAAACACTAGGTGAAGTGGGGGAAGAGGACGGTAAGGTACAATTAACAGCAGAAAAAGGTGAAGAAAGGAGGCAGAATGAGGAAAAGGCAGCAGGGGAAAAGAGAATTACAAGCCAAGAAGCAACCATGCATGCACCACCGCAAATAGAGAAGGATGCTGTCAGCATACTGTACTCTACTATTCTCATTCAGTGTTGTGTATTCTTCCTGAAACAACCAGCCAAGGAGAAGGCACTTCACATTTACAATCTTGATCTGTTTTGAAAAGCGTGTTCTTTAAAGAAAACCTTGTCAAATTGCAGGCCTTCTGCCCCAGCTTCTTCAGTTTGCAAAGTCATGTCCACACCTACTGCATTTATCAATATATAACTATCCCTGGGCTCTGTTTGCATGCCAAATGCCCCCGGCAAGCATCTAACTTGGCAAGTGTGAAGGAAAAAGTATTTTAATGCCAAGCACATAACTTGTGAAAGCTGCAACTGAAAGACCCTAGAAGAGGGGCAAACCCAAAAGAATAAATCCTTATTCCTTTCAAATATCTGAGCGAAACCTGGTAAGTCCTGAAACAGAGGCTAAATCATAACCTCCTCTGAATACCGCTTAGTTAAGCATAAACAGCTTTATAGTACATATGGAAGATAAAATAATGAAAAATATGTATGAAATGAACACAACTATTCAGATTTGTGCATATTCTCACTTAAAGTAGTATTAGAAATAGGTATTTCTACATGTTCCATTAGCTGTAAAACTTCTGCTGAAAAGTGATCTATAGTACTTCCTTGTTCCGAGTATCATTTTCCAATCTTTTTTTACCATGAAAACTACTAGAAACAGACTTTGATTTAATTTCTTTTCATATTACAGTAATTATACTTCAATTCAGGGTTTTCTACAAAGGATGGGTAAAAATGACCTATACTCAGAATTTCCTGTATTTTCCACTGCATATACTATGAGAACGTAACATATTCTTCCTTCCAATCCCAACCACAAAAGTCTTTTTAACAATTAAAGAAAGTACTGAGAAATAGATGTACTGACAAATGAGATATACTTATGGGGAGAAGTGCTAGGAAAAAGCAACAATAATACAGTATTCCTTAAGGAAGAAAATAATTATACAGTGACTTTCTAGAACTAATGCCATATAGGTATTACAGAAATTTTTAAAACAAGTATAATAGAAAAAGAGTTCTTCGAAGTAATAAAAATCCTGGAACTTGTTAAAAACACATAAATAAAGTGAACAGGGTCACCTGAATCTGATGTCACAATTAAGATGTGCAAAAAACCCCAATATAAATGCCTTTTAATTAAGAACTTTCTTCCTTCTTTTGGAAGACTGTCATTATATCCCATATGTCATTGACTGCAATATCTAATAATTAACCTACACACTAGCTAGTAGTAAATTAATAAAGGGAAATCAGAAAGGAATCAGCCTCACAATAAAATGAAGGGCTGCCTCGTGTTGAAGTGATTCTGAAGCAGTCTCCTCATCTGCCTCCGGAAAAGCACGGACACAGAGCCAGGCTACTATCTTATGTGCTACGCTCTGTTTTTCCACACACTAAGACCATTTCACACTGCTGTAATATACACTGCAGGGTGAGACAGAAAGAATATCGCCTTAGCTTTCCGATCCAGCAACTTTTACAAATCAGCACTGCTGCAAATTAGGCTGATTCATCATTTGTAATTTTGAAAAAGGAAAGAAAAAAAGGGATGGGGGTGGGGTTCGGAGAAAAAAAGCTATTCCAGTTCCATGAGGAAAACAAATACAAGGAACGAGACTTGAATTTCAAGGCCAAAGCATGTACGGTAGACATGATGGTGAAACAAGAGGTATCTTCCACCATAATTACAATTGTGAAATTTAACACAGAAAGTAGTACTTAGAACATCACAGCATATATATGTCAATGGCAAACTACTGAAGAAAACTGGGAAAGAAATCTCTAAAACTCAAATTGAACAGAAAATATTACCCATTACATTGTTTTATATAACAGCACACATACGCCAACGTGCACATGTATTGCACCACATGAAAAACCAAAAAGGTAAACGGTATTTTGAAGAAAGTTCTGGATATGCACTATTAATTCTCTATTCATATATGATATGATTAAAAAAAAAAAGGTTTTGGTATTATATAACGCCACGGTTCAGTTCATCACATAGTGATAACAAAGCTACTAATTGTAATGCCACCTGCTTTTCATAAAGGAACATTTCAGTAAGTAAAAGTGAAAAATGAAGGGGAAAAAAAAGGAAACAAAAAACCACAGTGCAAAATAAAAATTAATTCCAGGGTAGTAAAGTTAAAAATTCTGAAGCTTACATGTGGCACACTGACACAGCACAGACAACTTTATTATTAACAGTTTCTACAGTAACAAAACGGAAAAAATTCTGGGGGTTGTAAAACAGACAATCCATGAAGCATCACACCACCACAATCATACACGACGCACCAAGGCGTTATATAATAGCAAAATCAATGTTAAATTATGGGGAGCGGTTAAAAACATGTTCTCGGAACAAGGTGTGTGTTGGGAGGGTGGTGATACTGTGTATGTATGCATAATTATAAGGCCCATATTACTTCTTTAGTGATACATATACAAAACAATAGATTTCAAGCACAGTCTAAGCAGCTGTGGAATTTTTTTTTTTTTAATACATTTTGGAGCATATTTCAGTCATTAACTGCTTCAGTGTCAGACTTATCACTTCTTAACAGTTTTTTCCAATGCAGTAACTCCCACAAAATTGAAGTAACTATTCCAGCCTTGCAAAGCTGTCATGTATTTGTCATCTCTTACCAAAATAAAAATGAAAATGATAATTTAACGAAGTCATCAGTTTACCGAGATCACAGTTCACACAAACAAAATTTCACAGGGCTGTAATATATGTTTTGATAGTGTGTGGTTGCATACTTGTATAATATTGAAACACTATTAACAGACATTTTATGTATTGCATTTACAAGACCGCTGCGTTCCCCTTAATAGGTACTGTGCAAGACTTCCTACAGAACAAGAACAATGCAAACATGGAAAAGATGAACAACCAGTCTTAGTAACCCCTATGTATTATATACACTCTCATTTCTTTGGTGCAAGCAGTACATCTTAGCTCTGCCACCCCTATTAATAAGAATCATAAATCAAGAAGGCTGAGAGATTGGTTGCCAGAAATGCTGGTTTTAGGCATTAGCAGTCATAATTCCAACTAGAAGCCATAAAGGAACACTTGACACAATGCTTGAAGTATTTCTCTACTGCTGTGAATTTGTTTTTCCCTAATCAATTAAAAGGGTATATAATAAACACATACATGCATGCACGCGCCCACACACATCTCTCTACTGGTTCTTACTCTTTTAAGGTGAAACATCTACCCTGCTTCCCCAAAGCCCACTGGCAGTTTCCCAACAGTATTATGTGGGATGGCCATTTTGGGTAACAGAAGATCATCTTATTAATCAGTAAATATATTTTATTTATATTGCTTTTCAGACTAGTATAATGAAGCTTTTAAAAGCTATTATCCGTGTCTGGTGTAATGACATCATCAGTTAGATTGTTTTAGTATTCCTCTCAATTTTTTGGCCCAAAATGACAAATTGGAGCCTACAAAACACAAGTGTATTTACTTACTGAAAGCTGCTCTCAGTAACTGGGGAGGTTTAGATAACACAGATATTTTAAAAAAATAACCTGAAAAATTCCCAACAGGACGTCATGTAGCTGAATTGGGTGGCTGTTGTAATGAACAAAATTCAAATTAATTCATTCTTGTATGTCTTTTAAACTGTCCTCATGCTAGTATCTTTGTAATTTAGATTTCTAATTAGTCTCAGGTAAAGGTTCCACCTCACAGATGAGCTAGTTGCATTTTAAACAGCACAAACATAACCCCAGGGTCAGAGACAAAAATCAAATATTCCATTTTACATATATAATTATGCATGTTTATTTTCAGTGACAAAACCATGAAATGCAAGGAAACATATTCATCAATAATGCTTCAACAATATAGGATTAATAGCTGCTTACAAATTGTAAGCTGACATATTCACTTTGTTCACATTGTTTCCCAACAGACATTCACAAAGTTTGTTACACACTGCAAAGTAAAGGGATAGGAATTATAAATGTACTTTATTAACATTTTACCAGATGCATTTCCAATAGCTAGCAAAATACCTTAAATTAAACTGTAATTCAACCAAACAAATCAAGGCATGTCAGAAACAATGGGAAATGGATAGAACACAGGTGGATTTTTTTTTTTTTTTTAAAACTACTATTAGCTGAAAAGGTGAAACGCACAGATGAAATTTAGACTGAAAAAAGATATACTCCATAAGAGGGTAAGGTGCACCTGCAGTGGGGAACAGGGAAGAAAAGACTATTCACCTGACCTGGTGTTTTAATAAATATAACGTAAACATTCCTGAACAGATTGACTTTATGCCAGCCATTTTTAACACATTCAACCCCATTCAAATTTGTCCACTGTTATTTTATGTCATAACTTAATAAAAGCTGCTTTCACAGATTCCCTCAGTATACCATTGCTATATTTATATATTATATATAATATATATAAATCCTATATCTATAACTGGGATTAATAATAAAATACTTAAAAAGCATTCTAAAGATTTGTTATATAAGTAGAAATGCCTTTGCCTCTGTAACAATAATATTTACCCCAATACATCAAAAGTGCTTGTTAGTCTTCAGAAATGCAATTCTAGGACCCGAGGCACTGGAACAGTCATTGGTAAAATGACAGGGACTGAATAACAACCCTTAAATTTCTATGTATGCAGGAAAAAGTTGAAGTTGAGAGACTAACACAAACATAGTAAGATGCCTCCTCCCACATTCCTGTGGCCATTCCTTTTGGAGCAAGCAGAGGAAGGCTGAAAAAGGAGAAGCAGTCACACAGCAAAATCATATGTCCAAGCTGCTTACTGAAAACTTTGACTATAAAACAAAACAGTGTGCAACTATTGAGAAGTTGTATAGTTCAGGGTAACAAAAGAGAGATGTACCAGACTAAAACCACAACAAAGCCAAGAACACGTTCAGTTTCAGAGCATCCTTCCAATGCTTTCAGGTATTTGACATTGTGCACAATGGAGCTCTTTGGGGGCACACAGAAGGTGCATATAGCGAAGAACATTTACCTTCTATATCTCCCACACTGTAGATCACAGTGCCTTACAGTGGGATGAATTACTTAAATAGCAATAAAAGAATAAAAAAAAATTACATACTGTAAGATACTGTGCCAACTTCATAAAAAGTAATTAGGGTACTCCTTGAAGTAACGGCAGAGATTTCCAAACATATCACGAAAAAACACAAAAACCCCCAAGTTCTAGATTCACAGCACCAGTACCGAATCTTCATTATGAAAATGAGATTAAAAAAAATAAATATATATATATATTATATAGGGTTCTAGTAATTTCCCACTGTTTTCAGAGTCATCTGCATCAAGGGAAATGGAATTTAATCAATGTCATGGCAGCCATTATTAAAAAAATAGTTTAGTTGACTTGGTTAAGGCTAAGTGCTGTTTTTTTGCAACTGAAATTAAATATTCTTATTCTAGGAAAAGATCTAATTAGAAAATTCAAGAGTGACAGATGACAAATTTCTTTCAAAGTATATTTGTTATATTTAAGTTTTTAAATTATGATTAAAAATTCTGTATTAAGTTTACAGACAAAGTCTAAATTTAAGCTTAGACAAACAGACTGTATGTAATCTGTTGGTTCACCAACATGCTTTACCTATAATGGAAATAAAATGGAAAAAAACTCCCAAACCAAAACTCAATTATCCTGCTGTGTTGACATTCTCTGCTGATACTGCCACTGAGGAGACCAATTCATGTCTATTTTGATAGAATTCATGATGTTCACACAGCATAACCTGTACTGCAATGAACAAGATTGACCTGAGATTTTATCTCACAGTTAAAAAAAAACAAAACAAAAAACACATAGCCAAAGTTAACTTTACCGAAGTGGCAAAACACCCATTCTGTTTGCCTACTTCAGGTTTTCTAGGATGGAAATACATGTAGGAAAGAGTCATTTAACGCTTTGGATGGCAGGGGGAACAAGAGAAAGATTTTTGAGTTCTGGAAGGTTAGAAATATGTTCTATTAGTTAGAATTAATTCAACTATTAGCAGAAAGCTTAGTGAACACCGACTCCGGCTCTTGTGAAGCAATACTACTTCCAGCCCAAACCAGGAATGCTTTTTCTTATTTTCAAAAAATATTTCTCCCATACGAAAATAAAAAGCTAGTAATACTGCAGTCAGTAGCTTTGAAGTATCAGGTTCAAACTGAAGGTAGTAAGAGTACATTGTATAGCTGGGTGCCAAGAGAATTAGAATTTAACAAAAGAGAAGCCAAAAAAATCCCATTTTGAGCCAACAGAATGGAAGTCAAGTTAGAAGCCAAATGATAATTAAAAAGAATCAGAGACATGCCCAGATTGGCCAAAAGAGTCCCTTTTTCAGTGTAAATCACCAACAAGATTTGTGTTAAGGAAAGAAACAATCAGCAATATGCTGTTACAGTAAGTTACCTAGATGCAGTTAGGACCAGAGCAGGGCATGCGGTCAGTATGACCACAGTATGCAGCAAAAGGAAATAAAAAAATCATCATCTCCTGGCAACATATTCTTCTTGTTTCTGCAGGATGAATGTTCAACGCCAGTATGCTGGAACAAGCAACTACCTGAGACAAAGACAGGATTTTTTTTTTTTTTTCTTAAATAATAGATACCCATCTTGGTGAAAGTTTAGAGTAAATCTCTTCAAACAAGAAATTAAATTTGCCAGTATTGCTGAATTATGAATTCTATGAATCCCTAACATTTGGAAATCTGTTACGCTAAAATATCCTAGACGAAGTTACTGCACAGTTCTCCTATATTTTGAGAATTGTTTGCCCTTTCTTTTTTTCAATTTTTCTTCCTTTTTCTAGCCATTAGAAAGGATTACTTTCTTTACCATTTCCATTTGATTTACTCTAGGCTTGACAAAATGATTATCCTGGATCCGTGATTTCTTTCCTCTAGTCATTGATGACATAAGTTAACGCTGCAAGTAAGGAAGTGTAGGATTGTGCAGAAGTAATTTTTGTATTAACAATTACATCTGATCAACTAGCTCAATCATTATAAAAACAGCAAATAGAAGTGACTGTAAACACAATATGTAAGATGAATATAGCACTTTCAAAACCTTTTAATCTTTAACATGATCCATCAGAAAGTGGAACACTTTCTGCTGGTCTTAAACTTTGAAAAATTGATGCAGTAAGTGTGAATAACCTACCCAAGGCCACAAAGGTAAACATTATCAGCCAAGATGAAAATAACTCCAAAGTTCAGGCATGAATTCCTCTGTTCAGACTATAACAAAGCGATAAATCTCGTTCAATATTTGAAAGCCTTTCCCAGCAAGGAAGTTCTTCACAGAATTAGAAGTTTATAATGGTCAATTTGTTATTTCAGCTGGGATTTTTCTTCTATTTTGTCCACTGCTGAGCAACACAAACACTTCCAGAAAGTCCTTAGTGTGACAAACTGTGTGTGTGGGCACGTGTGTGTGTACATACAAATACACATGCACTTCAGAAAGACAAAGTCACTTATTTCATTCAGTTAACATAATGGAAAACAGTTTTAAATGCTACACTGTTTCTTCTTCCAAGGTGAACCTACCATAATTTATGATTTGATGACCAGTTTTGCATTTTCATTTACAGGAAGATCTCTCAATTTGTCAAAATCTCTGATGAAAATCATGGCAAAAGAATAGCAGAGACGAACCATAAGTTAGATTCTCAAGTGTGATTCATTAAAATGAACATGACTAGCCCTCCTAATCTGTAATTTTTCTTCATTAAAGAGCCTTTTAAACTACACTTTTATTCCTTTTAAACTACACTTTTATTTCTCTGACAAAATCCACATCCACTATCATGAGAATTTCTAACCTGTAAAAATTTCCTATGGAAAATGTAATGATAGGATCAGTTTGCTACAGTGAACAAAAGAAGTTAAAACCAAAAATAATATTTGTAAAGGTTTGGTGAGGAAGAACAGGATGCGCTTCTTGTGAATTACACTATACTGACAAAGACTATACTGACTATACTGCAAAGACAATGTGAAATGTAATGGAAGGACTAGGTGAGAGGAAATACAAAAAAATCTCTCACAAGATAAGCACATACAGAAACAACACTTCCACTTCAATTACTTGCCATTTAAGCAACCAACCTGTTCTTGACTCTTTTGAGAACATTTTCCCCATTTCATGCATAACTGAAGAGATCCCAATTTTAATATAATTTCTATCAAATAGTGCCTTTGGAGAACAGAATGACTGAAATCTCAGCCAGAAATATTAAATAGAAAAAGGAAAGACCTGCAATACAAATCTGTAGCTCACAGATAAAATCAATTTAGAATAATGCGCTTTTTTTTTTAAAGAAAGGCACAATCCTCTGGTAAGTCTGATAACTATTTGAACAGAGAGGGTGACAGTGGTCAAGCAATTCCAGGTGTTTTCATGCTTATGTATATATTTGTAGTGTATCTGTGTCTATTTCATTCAGCTTCTACTTTCTCTGTGCTCTTCAGTAATCAAGTGTTTGATTTATAAGATGCTACATTAGTGCCAACAGGCACAAAATTGTATAATAAATACACTCTTCACAAAATATAAAAGCCATGCAGTCAGTGAAGAAAGCATAGCTCTTCAGCTAAGTGGAAATCAGTATCTCCCTTTCATTTTTTTAAAATAGCTCTGCTCGGCCACTTCAAGAGTCCCAGCTGCCACAGAAAGTCATACAACTCTAGGCCCTGCTCTGTTTAGAGTCTCTGTTCCATAGCTCACTTCAGGAGTGCGAACAGGATACTTCTTGCTGAACTAGACCGTAAGAAATTTCCTTAGTAGACCAAGTGAAAAAACAAATATGGTAATTTTTCCATTTTAGCAATTAATTTGAAATCAGTTCCATTACAGATGCATCAAGTCATTGGTTCTTGTTTTATCACACGCTTTATAAAGACAGGTTCATTACAACAGCCTTGAAGGGGACAGGCAGTTAGGTTCCCACTGACCATGCTCTTGGGGAGAAACACCTTCGACAAACTGTGGTTCAACAGGACAGGGCTTTTGGAATTCAGAGCTGGGTGTCCCTCAGGGACTAAAGTCACAGAATTAGTGCCAGGTGGCACCAGAGATTTCTTAGGGAATGAAGTTTTGCTTTGTTCTAGAACATGGTTTATAGAAGAGGTGGAGGCACCAGATAATGATTCTTTTATCACTTCATTTGGGATCTTGCCATATAGGTAATTGGGGGCGTTACTCTCCATTATATCTGACCAAGCCCTGTAGCGAACTTCCGCAGCTCCCCAGTAGTGTCTAATAGCAGACTCGGAGCGATGGCCTGTCACTGCCATTATTTCTCTAGGCCCCAGTCCTGCTTCACACAGTAGCTGGATGGTAGTAGTTCGGAGAGAATGATTGGTATACCGTTGAGAGAGTCTGGCTGCCACACTTATCCTGGGCATCATGGTACCTAAGTAGTTCACACCCATCGGTTCTCTTTTGTACCAGACAGGCTGTTCTTGCATTTGCTCTGATGTTAGCTTTAAAGGATGCAGGTAAAAGGCAGGGGGCTCCGGAGGCAACTTAGACAAATAAAGCTCCAAGGAAAAAACAGGACAGTTTGGGTCCCCTGGCATATCATACATTTTACCCATTTTATGAGGATCTTCTCCATTTTTCCCTTTGCCAGGATACCTAAACATAGCATATCGACGCCCGCTCTTGTCCTTCTCAACAACAAAGGCATCTGGAGCCAGATCTCTTAAAATTTCCCTCCCTCGTTTGGCAAAATGCAACTGCAAATCAAACCACACCTTGTTGACGAGTGCCAGTGGACTGTGCAATCCCAGCACACCAGATTGTTTAATCTTACGCAAGTCCTCAGCGGCTATAGGAGGATGGTGGCGAGTCTCATCCTTTCCCTGCATGCGCAGCATCTTCAGCACGCTCACAAATACCATGTTTGCACTAGCAAACTCTTTGTCCTTCATTAAGCAAATCTGACGATTATAAGGTGGCATTTTGAGATGCCGGTTTAAGCCAGCACGCATTGACTTGTAGCTTGCCACACTGTAGGTATTTCCATCATGATTCCTTATTGTGTAATAAAACTCTCTTAAGATATCATTGAGTTCACTTACTGGGGCCAATTCAAAGCTAGGATCCTTGCCATTTTTGGCCAGCCATTGTTTTAATAGGTTAGCTGCCCAGCCAGTCTGCTTGTGGGTGTTTTTGATGCTCTTAGCATCCTCTTCCTCTTCCTCCAAGCCAAAGAGGACATCCTCGGTGAAGTTAAAATCCGTCTGTGCTGCTTCTACCGCTTCTTTATTTTCTGACGAAGTCTCTTCCTGTTTCAACTGCTTTTCGAAACAATTGATCAAAGTTGTACCATCAAATATGCCACAGGTATACGGCACACAGCGAACTACTTTTTGTTCTGAGAGCTGTGAAGTGCGGAGTAATACATAATATTTTGGATTTTACACAACAAAAAGCAGGTGGCATTAATTGGATTTTTCAAATGATATGGCATGTCAATTCCATACCTCACTAGCCAATTAAAATGCATCAGGTCCTTCTTTATTAACCATGGCATTACACATGCTTTAACTAATTTGACTGAAAGCAAACCTAGAAAAACACTGTAACAGAAGACTGAAAACCGGAAAGCATCATGTGTCCTTTATTTCCCTCCTCCTTGCTCATCTTCCATTGCTAAATACCACTATCACACACAATCTATTTTTCCAAAGTCTTTTCCGGGTTTCAGGCTCTACTGAAGAAGAAAAATTCCAAAATATGCATCTTATATTGAAAATTAAATCTTAAAACCATACATCTGTCATCCATTCTGGTACTGAATTTCCTATGTATCAAGTACTGACAAATGTTTTAATAGCTATAATCCACAGGTATCTTTGAAGTTCCAAACAACCATTCTTTATGGAATGCCTTAATAAAAAGGTAGAGTGAGGCACAGTTTATGCTCTATAATACTGGCTATCTTTGCCAGACTATTTCTCTGATAGGTGAAAAACAGAATCATGTCCAGTATATTTTCTTCTTGCTTTGAAATACAATTCAGATTTAACTATACCTTGAAATACTATTAAATGTGGAAATTTTGGCCAGAAGAAATTAATTTTATTCCCCCTAATAAAAAGGCTTCCAGTTAGCAGCAAGGTACGTATGAGGTGCTTTGTGAACTATCTGGATGCAGAAATAAAATTAATTACAAAGTACTTAAAATAGTTCAATGTCAACCTTTAAATTTTAAAGCAAGTCAACAAATCTCAGATGAGGAATCCAGAAGTACTGCAAGTTCTCCCTTATCATGAAGTAGTTATTTGTGAAGAAAGTTTCTTTTTCCTTTTTTTTTTTTTAATGACATATGTCAATGAAATATTAGAACCCAAATTCTTATTAACTTCTGGATTAGTGTGGAAATGAGAGCGCTGCAATAATTTACAGAATATTTGTAGCTTTAAGTTCAAGCCCTTCAGACAGAAACTGGGCAGGGTTTTCTTTTGTATGTTAGCTCTGTTGTATCAGACACATTTTTAATATGCTCCTGAATTACTAACTCATCTACTTACACAAACACCATCAGAAAACTTCTGAAAAGATTATCAGAAGCTCATGCTCCCAGTAATACTCTGGATCAGAAGAAGAAGAAAAATACAAATGGACAGAAACTAGAAAGGATGGCACAAAAAAGAAACTAAAATTGTTTCATTATAAGCAATAAAGGTAAAGAACTTTTCTCCTGTGGATTGTAACTTTAGAATTTTATATAGAAACATAATCAAAAACCTACCTGTGTTGTTCCCTCAGCAGTTCGCTTGTTTGCCGAAGTATCTGCTGGTGGCTTGCTTGTCTGGTTTTCTGAGGGGTCAAGAAATTGTTCATTTGCAGTATCTAATCAGTATCAAATACTGCTATAAATTTGGAGGCAATATTCAAAATTGTTTGATGCTAAACATTCAGTATGTGGCACATTTAACATTTTTAAGCCCTAATTTTCAATTGTAAGTATTCAAGCTTGATTATTACCATTTTTCAGAGGGAACAGAAGAAACAGAAAAGCAAAAGCACTTTCCAGCCTAGAAGCAGTATATGTTTCCTTGCTTGAAAGTCTGGCATTGTATTCCAAATATTTTATGAAAAATTCCCTTGCCTAGCTGAGGACAAAGCATAACTCCAACGTCTCCTCCTTCTGTATGTAAACTGACAAAGATATTAAACAAAAAACCAGAGCTTATCCACAACAGTGCTGGCCCAAAGCAGTGTTTCAATTCTGGTGAGAAAACTACTATGGTATACACCAAGGCTGAACTGCAGAAAATGAGACGCATCTTTGGACTCACATGCCCTTCCTTTGGTCACTGTCCCTGGTCTGTCACAACCCTTTTTATGTTGCATTAAATCATTATATTAGTTTTAGAGTTAAAAAACCAATACAAAGCATATAACTGTCCAACTCCATGGAAGATATATTTTAACACAGGTAACTTAGAGATGGGAAAATGAAATAAAACTAGTTCTGACATCAAGTTCTACTTGGAGTTCATTTTAACATATTGTGCCAATGAGAAACTTGCAACTCACTTAGAAATCTTGAGGACTTCTTAGAAAAAAATTTTCAAGGTATGCAAAATCAGAAGTGCACAGAATCATCATGGCATGGCCAAAGATGGAGAGAAAGTATATTTTCACTATAAAATAGTTCATCTAGATACTGTATTTGAATATTCATTATCTTCAGAGACTTTATTTTAAATACAATAAATGTACTTGTTTGGAACTTGCTTAATATTCATTTGCCTTTTGTTGCCCCATTTTGTGTACTTTTAAGTGTTGTGAAAATTAAGTTAATGATTGTACTTTCCTTTCAGTATGTCTTTGCTTAGAAAGGCAGCCAGATTATTTTGAGAGGCTGTATTAAAAATAAATACCAAGTTGTTCATGGTAGAATAGGAGTTTCTGATTTCATGCTAGGAATGATATAAATCAAGTTCTAAATAAAACAAAACTTACAGAGCCACACTACTGACTCCTTCTAAGGAGAGATGATTTTAAACAATGGCTGAAACACATCTATGATGGATATGATTTCAATCTTGACAATTTCAGCAGAAAGGCAACCCAGAAGTATCTCGGTAAAATACACTAACAAACAAATTTCCACAGAGTGGAGTTTTGTGTTTCTCTTTGACAGCTATTTTTCTTTCCCAGTGTCAACATTCAAGCATAACTTACCAACTCTGGGCGCTGTAACGGCGGGTGGTTCAATAGGAGCTGTACTACTAAAAGCAGAGAGGGGAATCTTCATCTGTAGGGGGGCTCGACTGGTGGTAGCATTATAAAGTCCTGAAGTACCCACTGTGGGCAAAGAAGTCCTTGTGGCCTGGGCAACAGGATGTGCAGTAGAAACAGCCTGTACTGACAATGTTGTGCCTACTGACCCAGCACTAGCTGGAGAGTTCCTTTGAACACTAGGACTGGGCACAGATGGGCTGTTATTTGGTTTCGTTGGGTTAGTTGATGCCAAAGACACTGTAGTTTTGGTAAGGCTACCAACTGTAGATGAGCTTTGTACAGATATAAATTCAACATTGCCTGACTGTTGGTTAGTGACCAAAGTCCCTGTGTGGCCTTGCAGGAGCTGAGGCTGGGAGGACACTGCCAGAGGTACATGCAAGATTACGGGCAAAGACTGCAATGAGACAGACACTGACTGAGTGCTGCCACTAGGCACTTGGTTAGTGCCTACAACCGTAGCTGTGTTAGCTGTGGGGAGAACTGTTGTTGTCAAAGAGCTGGTGGAGGTCGCTGGTGTCTGAGGCTTAGGATGTCCACTGACAACTGTCGGAGGAGCAGCAAGACTGGAAGTGGGCACTACACAGAAAAAAAAAATTAAAAAATTTAAGTACTTAAACCAAGTGGGAAGTTTCACTCCAACAGAACAAATGGAAATGATTTATTATGAGGACAGGACACTGCAACAGAGTGTCTGGAGAACTTGTGAATGCTGTATCATTGTCAGTGTTCAAAGTCAGGCTGGACAGGACTTTGAGCAGCCTGATCTAATGAAAGATGTCCTGGCCCATGGCAGGGGGTTTGAACTAGATGATCTTTAAAGGTCCATTCTAACCCGACTGTTCTATGATTCTATGAAAAATGTGGTACATGATTAATCTTTTTTCAAAGACAGTCTATAGGTACTCTTTTTTTTTTTTTGTACACTGATATTCAATGGCCTAGTTAAAGACAGTTAATATTGTATTTCTGTTTGAAGGAACTATATATAAATGGTGAAAGATTAAGAGATACAAAACACATGAAATACAGCGTTTTAAACACTCATTACAGAAATGGTAGAACAACTGGTCCTTCAGAAAACACAAGGAAAGAAAAACTAAGATAGTTATGAGTAACTTGCCTTGTATAGGTAGGACCTTGTATCCAGAAGGTTCCACTGAAACCAAGGATTAATGTGTCAGAGAAGATAATCACTTTTACACAATAAAATTTCAGGAGTAAATCTAGAGATCAGGAGCATAATACACTACAGAAAGCCAGTATATGTCTACTATGAGATGATTCTGTGGGAAAGATTCAGCTTTCAATATTAAGTAAACTATTTTTAAAACCAAGGATGGTGTGACTACAATGAATGTAGTTAATGGTGGTTTTGATTCTACATTCCCTGTAAAATTCTAATCTAGGAGTTCCATTTTTCAACTTCATTCTTTTAAGGAATAGGGTTTATAACTTCCTTTGGTTCCCCACTCAACCTCTGTAGCCATTATAGGGGAAGATATCAACATCGTACTATGATCAAGTACAAAAAATGGCCTGTGAACAATGTGTTTCACCTGTCTGCAGCTCAGAGACTGCAAGTTTTGCTGCCATACCCAGCAAGCAGTCTGCCGATTTACCCACATGTTCTAGGTGGCCAAATCAACACATTTTTCCCTTACACAGTAAGCACACTACACAAATGTAAACTGGGAATGTGGCAGGGAGCTGAAAATAATGATTTTTGATGTCAGAAAACAAATGTCATAAAATCCAGCTTTGGTCTCTTCAGTTACCTAATTAATGGAAAGCAATAAAAATTTTAAGAGGTGTGTTTATAGTCCATAGCAGTTTCTTACCTGCATTCACAGGGGCTTGAAAGGTTGCTGGTGTGCTCTCTCCTGTATTCCTCTTTGACTCCAGCATCTGCCTCACTGTGCCAGCATTTCTGTGGAATCACAGAATCATTAAGGTTGGAAAGGACCTTCAAGATCATCAAGTCAAACCATTAATCCAGCGCCATCGTGACCCCAAACCATGTCCTGTAGCGCCACATCCACACGTTTTCTGAACACTTCCAGAGATGGTGACTCCACCACTTCCCTGGGCAGCCTGTTCCAATGCTTGACCACCCTCTCGGTGAAGAAATTTTTCCTAATATCCAATCTAAACCTCCCCTGGTGCAACTTGAGGCCATTTCCTCTTGTCCTATCGCTAGTTATTTGGGAGAAGAGACCAACACCCTCATTGCCACAACCCCCTTCCAGGTAGTTGTAGAGAGCAATAAGGTCTCCCCTCAGCCTCCTTTTCTCCAGACTAAACAACTCCAGTTCCCTCAGCCGCTCCTCATAAGACTTGTGCTCCAGACCCCTCACCAGCTTCGTTGCCCTTCTTTGGACACGCTCAAGCACCTCAGCATCCTTCTTGTAGTGAGGGACCCAAAACTGAGGACAGTATTTAAGGTGTGGCCTCACCAGTGCCGAGTACATGGGCACGATCACTTCCCTACTCCTGCTGGCCACACTATTTCTGATACAGGCCAGGATGCTGTTGGCCTTCTTGGCCACCTGGGCACACTGCTGGCTCATATTCAGCCGGCTATCAAACAGCACCCCCAGGTCCCTTTCTGCCAGGCAGCTCTCCAGCCCCTCTGTCCCAAGCCTGTAGCGTTGCATAGGGTTGTTGTGGCCGAAGTGCAGGACCGGGTACTTGGCCTTATTAAACCTCATACAGTTGACCTCTGCCCATCGATCCAGGAGAATGCTGTGGGAGACGCTGTCAAAGGCTTTACTAAAGTCCAGGTAGACAACATCCACAGCCTTTCCCTCATCCATTAGGCGGGTCACCTGGTCATAAAAGGAAATCAGGTTGGTCAAGTAGGACCTGCCTCTCATGAACTCGTGCTGGCTGGGCCTGATCCCTTGGTTGTCCTGCACATGCCCTGTGACCACTCTCAGTTAGCGTTTCTCAATGACCCACATGAAGTATAATTATGAACAGTACAATGATTAAAAAAACCCTATTTTACAACTATTCTTTTCATTGACATTTTCTAAACCCATCAAAATCAACCTTAGGTATTCTCCTGCTAAAAAAAAAAAAAACCACAGAATTATTTGTAAATTTTCAAGAGCTTGCACCAAGTTTGCCTGTCCTTGAAATTAAACCTCCATTTTTATCCATTATTTTTTAACTGCTGAAACACTGATCTCAGTTTACCTACGAATGGATTCAATACTGTCCATTTATGACTTCTGTGAAAGAAAATTGAATTTTACAATTGAAGACCAATGAAGGAAAAAGAGCACTTTAAGTAAAAAAAGAAAATACAGGGATTATCCATTACATTAGGTATCTCAAGTGTCCTATTGTAATTTTTAACATGGTCACAGTGAAGAGGTTTGCTTACCGATATGTCACATTGTTTGTGTTTGCAGTGTCACTTGCTGTTTTCCCTGGAGACAGAGGTGCATTTGATGAATTCTAAAAAAAAAGAAAAAAAAAAAAAAAAGAAAAAAAAAGAAAAAGAAAAAGTGCCATAACGAAACAACCATAAGTCAGATTGCAAACTCATTGTATTTAATTTTCACTAATTTCTGTTACTGATATGTATTTTCTGGAACCAATGCTGCAGGAGAACTTGACATGTTTTACAACCCCCCAAAACCTCCTTGATTCCTACTTGCCTCCCTCTCCTCCATCCTCCTTTTTTGTAAGTCTCTTGCCTTCAGGTTTTTATAGCATGATAACAAAAATTTCTTCTTGAACATTAATGGACTTCTAGCTTCCACTTCTTCACAGTAATTAATCCAAAATATTCATTCTACACACAGAGAAATACTATTGCTTGTATCCATTCCTCTCCCCACTCCACCCCCAAAATCAAGGTACTGGGATTCACTTTTATTTACTCTGTATTCTTCATATTGAATCAAATTCCATTTACTTACATATAGTTTAAGGTGCTTTCACACTAATAATGCCTACAGAACCTTCTGTACAAATCAGAATTACATAACAGATGTTAAAAGGCTATTCTTTCATATCACTGCCTTTAACCAAACAAGACAAACCTACTTTGTGAACACCACTGAACAACCAAGTCACATCTTTCTGTATATAAAATTTCTTTATTTTTCAACACAGGGTTTAGGCTAACTCAGAAAAACAAATGTAACAGATCTAGTTCTTACTTCCTGTCTTTTCTTCAAGTCCTCCCTGGCTGCTCCAAACCGCTTTGTCAATCTAGCAATTTTAGCCTAAATGGGAAGAAGATGAAAACAAACAAACCCATAAATATCCTCCCCAAGAACCAAAGAAATTATACAAACTAAGAGATACGTAATTAAGACATCAAGTCAAAGTCTGTTTTCATATCAGGGGCAACTATTCTTCCTTGAAACATAGTACAACTATATTACTTCAGAGCAGCAGAAAGACACACATGTGTATCACAATCAAGCTATCTTGGAGACAACTGAATTATTTTCCTTCCTATTCACAATCGCACAATCAGAATCCATACTGCAGAGTTTCATGCAATATTCTGCATGAATGAAAGCAACTGAAAGCGTTTGACTGTTTTAATGCCTTAGGTACCAGCCATATCAACAATTGCATGCCTTTTTGCCTTTCATGTTATCTACTCAACCCCTCCATTTATCCTATTTCTGCCTCTCACTGATACACTTCATATCACACACACCTTACTGTCAGCTTTGTTCTACTCTATTTGATGGTCAGGTGCCAGGTTCATTATCTTCTTAAGCACCATTCTTACATCTCGTCTTTTACTCCTTGTGCTTCCCTCAATATACTATTTGGTGACCATTCCTTCTGTAATTACCTCAGCATTACAAGATACTAATGTACCCTATCTAGGTTGCAGTTCTGATGGTTGACTTATTCTGGAGGCAGCAGCTGTGCCACTTGTTCTAAGCAGGTACTTTTTCTTTTCTATTTTTTGGGGTTTTTTTTTTTTTTTTTCAAAGAAAGAAGAGTTAAATTATTTTTACAAACTCCTGAAAACACTAGGTTAGCACTAGAAGAATGGAAGTTTTTTAAAAAGTCAGTGAGTTTCATATACCATGATTTCAGAACTTCTTACCTAAAAGGAGCTGGCCCATTGAGAAATCTCACCTCTTTCACATTTTTACAAAGCAACATGACAGGCTACAATTATAGTCTGCCTTTAATTACATTTATATTTCAATTTCTGTTATCTTTTACAACGTAGAGGTCTTTTGGAGCACCTTGCATAATAAAACCTTGTAAGCTTAGATTGCGAGGATATTAACACATTCACAGCCTTATATGAGGTTATTAATTTGACACTGTAGTTGATGGCTAAAGACAGTGAATACCAAAAGCGCCGTAGCACTTTGTTAACAAAAAGTCAACATAAAATATCTGGGGTGGCGAGGGGGAAGAGTTATATAGTAGGAACTTCAAAACTGTGATGTTTCTCACCTCACCACTATGTACATAATCTCTATAAAGAATGCACGAAAGCATATGGCATTCAACACTAGTTATTTGTTTCCTTGCTAGAACATAACTACTTAGTTTCTGGGGAAATAAAACGGGTAAGTATCATGTGATGTTTCTTTGCTTGAACATTCTACAAGTACAGTGCTATTGTCCTCTCCTTTCTGCACTTCTCTGTTTTTAAGCAAGTTTCTGGCTTCATAGTGGCATTAGATATTTCCACACTTAACATTTATTTGAAGAATATCTAAATGGAACATAAGAGTGGAAAAGTGGTTTATTAACTAATGAATCAGTTTGCCAGAAGGAAGATTTGCTTTGGGTTTTTTTGATAATTTATTGGTTGCTTTCTTCTTTCAGTAGGGAAATAGAATTTCACAAGTTCAAGCAACATTATAGTATTTGCTGCTTCCTCTCCCTTCCCTTTGTGGAGTCAAAATGGCTTTCCTACTGACAATTACAGGAAACTTACTACTAAATGTTGAGGAACTTATTTTTAAATTTGACTCTAGTATGCAGTTCAACACACAAACACTCACCTGTAGTTCAGTAAGCACAGTTTTATGCCTCTTATTACATTCTACTTTCTCTATTCGGGTTTTCAAGTCTGCCAGAGTCTTGTCAAATACAGCACACTGTAAAGCAGTAAGTTTTTCTTCTAACAGTCTCTGGATAACCTGCAAAATTATTACATGCCCCCCCCCCCAAAAAAAAAAAAAAAAAGAAAAAAGAAATATAACAATGCACTCCCAGAATCAAGGAGACCATCTATAAAAATGTTCTCAACTCTTAACAAGTATCCTGCTACAAAAAGGACAATGACAACGGTTGTGCCCTGCCAATCAAATAAATCTATAGTCACCAATAAGCATGTGGTTGCACAGCTAAGAAAAGTTTCTACATCTATTTCGGCAAATACAAATGGTGCCTCTGTCATTAATTCAAGAAATTAATTTCATTGTAGTATGATAAATGTATAAAACCTTATTACATATAAACCTTATTACATATAAAAAGAACCCTAACAACAGAAGATAGTTTCATAAATTAATTTTTTACAAATTTATTTGTTTACACAAATTAATCTTTTTTCCTCTTACTTTTCTGTTCTTGAGAGGGACATTGGCATTCAAACAACAGAAACTAAAGACATTCAACAAAACTTTATTTCCGAGATGCATTTTCCCCTAGTAGAAATGCCCTATGTTGCTTTTCTTGCAGAAGCTAAAAATGGAAAAAGAGACTGATTTCCGCAAAGGTTATTTGTTACACTTGTTATTTAAATTTTTTCTCCCTCCTACACCTATTGCAGTGCAAAAATTTTCCTTAGGAAACAAAAATAAACAAGCAAACATGGTTCAACATTAATGAAATTTTAACAGCCACTAGCTAACTACCTAATGGAAGAAATGCACAATTTTGTTTTTCTTCAAGAACATAGGTTTCTTTACACACCAATGGTGCAATCAGGCAATTAACAGCTCTATAAAAACCTGCAAAATGCTATGTTGATTGCACTCCTTTGGAGACAGACTTTCTTTAAAGCTAAGCACACAAAGTACACCACATATAAACCTTTACCACACTGAAATACCTCCTTAGCTAAGATTGTCTATCTATAGTCACTTAAGAATTTAAATATTTAACGCATTTCAAATATAATTCTT
Source organism: Phaethon aethereus (assembly GCF_964289735.1). Classification (NCBI taxonomy): domain Eukaryota; kingdom Metazoa; phylum Chordata; class Aves; order Phaethontiformes; family Phaethontidae; genus Phaethon; species Phaethon aethereus. The sequence continues at coordinate 56,300,684 of NC_138575.1, read as the reverse complement.
GCAGCAGTTTCCAAATGATATTTGATCTCTTCTTAAAAGTAGGGCTATACAGGACTTTATATGAAAAGCCACCTTTGTTATTTGAATTATGTCCAATCTGCAACCACAAAAAAGAGAAAATGTTTTGGAGGGGCAGGAAATGTGTTGGAAAGGATAGCTAATTCAAAGACAGTATGACAAGTGACTGGTGTCTGTTTCCTATCTTTGCTCTGCACCTCCATACTACCTTTTGTAATTTTTGGTCAACATCCCTTCTGGCTGTAATTTTTACTTGAAGTTCTGCTTCATAATCTTCTCCCATGTACCGACGACGCTTAGAATGAACATTGTCCATGTCCTCAGATTTGGAACGCTTTCTCCTTGATGCTTCACCTGGAACAATTGGATACAACTGCTCGTGAGGAACTTTTGAAAAATGGCAGAATGCCATGATTCTTATGAAGTTTCATTTGTCCCCAGTTTCAGGGTGTCATCCTAAACCAGTAAAAACGCCTTTGGAAAAACAAGATGCTTGATGACATCAAAGCAGTTCCTTTGGTCTCTGTACATCGCTGCCCTGTTAGTGAGTTCTGCTTTGTGATTTACCAAACCACTGCCCCAAACACAAGACGGCTCTAGTACCACCATTCCCTTCTCCAGAACTTGCCTCCAGTTCTTCCTGCTCCTATCAGCACCATCTTATAATGAAACATGGCTTCTGAGAAGCAAAACAAAACCCTCTTCTAAAAAAGGAATCCTCTTCTCAGGATTCCAGCCAAATAAAACTACATCTCATTCTGCCAGTATCAGCGATGAACTTTTTTTTCTACCTGCCATTGAGTTTTAACCTGTACCTCCAAACCCTGGCTGAAAAAACATTCAAACCTTTTTCTTACTTCTTGGGTAAGAAGGAAAGTAAAAACCTAACAAAAGAACAGGCTCAAAGCAGAACTGTATTTTAAAAGTAATTTTCATCACAGCAATGAAGCACAAAAGTACCAAAAAGAGACCTCATTCACACCTCCAGCTTCTGGCACTGTATCCTCTAGAGATCCACGTAGAAAACAAGTCTAGGTAAATTATCAGGAAGGGAAGCTACAGAGTGTACTATGGGTGGGTACCTGACCACCATCAAAACATCAAAGACCACAGGCCCAACCCCTCCACCCCAAACCTGAGGATGATTCAGAAAGACATAATGAAGATTCACTGGAGACTGAAATGGCGTAACAGTTACTTTCTATTGCCATTTTTTCTTTACTTATATTACCTACACTCTGTGAGTTGTATTTCTAACTTCACAAATTTCTTATAATCTGATTTTTTTGAGTTAGATTTCTGATAGTTTCAGTCTGGTCTGATTTCCTGATGGTTTCTGGGTTTTTTTGAGAGTTGCAATAGAAATGCACTAATGTACTAAAAATTATTAAAAGGTAGTATTTCAAAATCTGCATGACAACCTAGCTTATTTTTAAAAGTTTGTGAAAGCGTAGGTCCTCAAATTTTAGGTAGGTTTTATAGGGCCACAGGGCTCTTCATAAACATTTGCAGAATGCTGAATATTTGCAAGCAATATAAATGTCTAAGGTATGAATTTGTCATGGTTTTTCTCAAAATGATAGTAAACAGTGGAAAATAAAGGAGAAAAAAAATTAAATAGCTACATCTCCAGTTTTCTTCCATCCATCAGAAAAACTTGTAGAAATAATAAATAAATAAATCGGAAGTTAGAACACTATTCCCAGACTACTGAAGACAAGTTTATTAGGATCTTCCAGACTCCTTCCTACTCCCAGTGAGTCTCTTCAGAAAAACCCTAGTCACTGAACAGTACAACAAGTAGTTTGTAACATGCAAGAGCTGCTTACATATTTAACAGAACATGTTTAATGTTCAGGTAGTTTGTTCTAAAGCAGATGCTACATCTAATTTTATTGCAGTTTGATTCTCTTTGAAGAACTTCAGGTTGCTTATTACTAGTGGAAAGGATATCTACAGGAGGCTGTTACTTCCAGGAAACCCTAGCAGCTTCTAATGAGCTCCATCTTGATCAAAGGGTGCTTTGCGCTTATGCTCCAGCTGATTCCTTATAGAGGTTGAAACACCCTTTCAGCAGGTACTAACTAGAGACCGACATTTTTGCTGGGCCTAGAGTGCAGCTCCCAGAGAGCAGTTAAGAAACATAGGACTTTGCACAGCAGGGTGCACAGAAGGTGGTCATGGTCCCTGTGCTCAATAATGGTGGTGATGTGCCAAATGGTGTGGTCTCCAGCAGCCACTGGAACAACTCTCTCAGTAACATCTGAGCCTCCACCCAAACTGAGCTATTCTGGGGAAAGATATAGCTTTGCAAGTCTTGGGCTGCAAGGATTATGTAGGGCCCCCTGTTCTGGTTGAAGCTATGACAGAGGTAGAGGAGTTTCTTGGCTACAGAAGGTGCAAGCTAGTGGGAGAACTGTGTCACCAAGTTAAAAGGAGCTATGGGAGGTGGTCAGGGAACGGCACAGCATCAGAAATAATGAAAAACAGACTGACTGGATTTACTTCAAGATCCTGCAGCCTCAAGAACTGCAATCCCCAGCTGTACCAAAGGAGGTACAGCCAGAGCCTGAGCTTATCCAGCTGTGAAATGGAAACTCCCATGTGATAACAAAGGCTGGAAGCATGAGGACAGAAGCTCCTGCTCTGTCTGCAGATGTACAGGACAATGACAGAATCGGTTCAGTGCCCTCATAGCAGATAGGGGCTGTGAGCTGTGCCCACTGAAATGTCTGACCTGGTTAAGCCTGAGCCATCCAGTAGCATCACATATTAGTAGTGAGTGACTCCCTGCCTGCAGGGAGTGGAGACACCCATCTGCTAGGGACAGGTCACCCATGAGAAAGATAAAGGCACTGTGTGGGTGGGAATTGGATTAGGAAAGCTGAAGGTCACCTTAAGCTGAATCTGGTGAGGGACCTGAAGGGCTACAAGAAGGGCTTCCACCAGTATACCAGCAGCAAAAGGCAAGCTAGGAAAAAAACGTGCCCCCCTGCTGAATGAGGCAGGAGACCAAGTGACAAAGGACAAAGAAAAAGCCCAGGCACTCAATGCCTTCTTTGCCTCAGACTTTAATGCGACGATTTGTCTTCAGCAATGCCAGCTCCCTGAGACCAGTGGGACAGACTTGCTCTCAGTAGAGGAGCATTGAGTTAACATTTAAACAAACTGGACACACACAAGTCCATGCAAGCTAGAAGGATGCACTCATGAGTGGTGAGGGAGCTGGCTGAGGTGACTGCAAAGCCACTCTCAACCTCTGAAAGATTGTGGCAATAGCAGAAGGTTCTTGAGGACAGAAGTAATATTTGCTTTCTTCTAATCTTCAAGTAGGGCAAGAAGGATCCAGGGAATTACAGGACGGTCAGCCTGACCTCAATCCCTGGGAATGTGATGGAGCAAGTAATTCTAGAAATCATCTCTAAACATATTAGGAAGAAGGTAATGGGGAACAGTCAGAATGGATTTATCAAGGGGAAATCATGCTTCATCAGCCTGATAGCCTTCTATGATGAGACAAATGGCTTAGTGGATGAGGGGAGAGCAGTGGATACTGTTTCTCTTGTTTTCAGTAATGCTTTTGACACCCAAAACATCCTCAGAAATAAACGTATGATGTATGGCTTAGATAAATGGACTGGCTCAACCTCTGGGCCTCAAGAGCTGTGATTACTGGCACAAAGTCCATTTGGAGCTTGTCACTAGTAATGTACACCAGCAGATGATACCAGTACCAATACTAAGCATCTTCATTAATGACCTAGATAACGGGATAGAGGGCATCCTCAGCAATTTGCAGATGATACAAAACTGGAAGGAATGGTTGCTACACTCGATGGTTATGCTGCCATTTAGAGTGACCTTGACAAGCTGGAGAAATAGGCAAACAGGAACTTCATGAAGTTCAACAAAAGGAAATGCAAAGTCCTACACTTGGGTAGGAATAATCCCATGTACTAGTACAGGCTGGGAACTGACTGGCTGCAAAACAGCTTTGCAGAAAAGGCCTTGGTGGTCTTCATGCACAACAGGTTGAACATGAGCCAGCAATGTGTTCTGCTGGCAAAGGTGGCCAACACCACCCTTGGCTGCTTGAGGAAGAGTATCGCCAGCAGGTCGAGGGAGGCAATTATTCCCCTCTAATCAGCACTGTGAGACTGAACCTTGAGTCTTGTGTCCAGTTCTGGGCTTCTAAAAAGAAGAAAGATGTGAGCATACTGGAGAGAGTTCAGTGTAGGGCCACCAAGATGTTTTACAGACTGGAGCATGTCGTATGAGGAAATGACAGCTGGCAGTGTTCAATTTGAGAAGGCAGTCAGGGGATATTTTATAATGTGTGTAAATTATCTGATAGATGGAGAATGAAAACGAGCAAGACTCTTGGTGAGTACCCATGAAAGGACAAAACAGATACGAATTGAAATACAGGAAATTCCACTCAAACATACCAAAACCTCTTTACTGTGAGGGTGGTCAAACACTGGAAGTGGAACATTGGAAGGCTGTGGAGTCTCCACCTGTGGAGATACTCAAAACCTGTCCGGACATCATTCTGAGCAAACTGCTCTAGTTGATCTGGTTTTGAGCAGGGCGTTTAGACTAGCTAATCTCCAAAGTTCCCTTCCAAGCTCAATGATTCTGTTTCTAACATGTGCCTCCAGTAAAGCATAATAGTTTTAACATTACATACTTCTCTCTGTGTGTTTCTCCTCTTCTTTGTGGGCCTCTTCTCCTTCTTTATCCCCTTCACTCTCCTTTCTTCTCTCCTCTTCAACCTCTTCTACAAACAGAAAAAAAAAAAGCCCCATGTATTACTTGCGCTGACCAGCAAAAGTCTACTAAGACTCCTATTGTGACTAACAAACTTAGAATACTTGTGAAAAACCATGCTGGGGAAGGTGAGAGAAATAAGGAGGACACAGAGGACATGCAGAGATGAAAAAAAGCAGGGGATACCTTCAGCGTAAAAATTTGAACTATCATACAACACAGTAAGATTCACTTCTGGATTTGCTTAGCTTTAAAATCAACAGAATGCCTCAAAGTTACCTCTGAAATGAAATGATGTATTTCTAATGTATGTAAGTTCTCAATAAATGATTTTAGTTTATTTTTCACCTAGGAAAAAAGTATAAAGGTTGCCATAACAAAATACTAATACATTTTTCTATTTATTTACAATTGGCAAACTCACCCATAACCTTTATGGTAGAAAAGGCCTAGATTATTATTTTCTTAACAAATATGAATTTTCATTTAAAGTTTCTTCCTAATACAAAGTATCACAATTCAAGAACATTACAAACATACAGTTTAGGAAATTCTTAAAAAAAGAAAAATCTGAAATAACACCCCCAAATGCACACAGATTAAAATGAAAGATACTAACACTTCCTTAAAACTTCTATTGTATGTTCCATGAACTTCCATTGCGTGTTTCATATAGGCTGCATTTGCCACCTCCTGTGCTTGCCAGATACAACATAAAACTATTGCTTTTCAGATTGCATTAATAAATTCTTCAAAAACAATGTGATTTATTTTTAAGGTAATAAAATGGCATAGTGCCAATGTCACCTGCTTTTTAAGACTTACAGATAAGCTTCATATATTTAATTGTTATTAATAACAAAGGACTCAAGAATCTAAAGGAGATTCTTGTCCTGGTTTCAGCTAGGATAGTTAATTTTCTTCACAGAAGCTAGTGTGAGGCTATGTCTTGGATTTGGGATGAGAAAATATTGATAATGTGCTGATGTTTTGAGTTGTTGCTAAGCTGTCAAGGACTGTCCAGCTTCTCATGCTGGCCTGCCAGCGAGAAGGCTAGGGGTGCACATGAAGCTGGGAGGGGGCACAGCCAGGACAGCTGATCCAAACTGGCCGAAGGGATATTCCATACCATATGATGTCATGCTCCATATATAAAGCTGGGACAAAGAAGAAGGAAGGGGTGGAGGGACATTTGGAGTTATGCCATCTGTCTTCCCAAGAAACCATTACACACAATGGAGCCCTGCTTTCCTGGAGGTGGCTGAACACCTGCCTGCCCATGGGAAGTGGTGAACAGATTCCTTGTTTTGCTCTGCTTGCATGCACGGCTTTTGCTTTGCCTATTAAACTGTCTTTGTCTCAAGCCACGAATTTCCTCACTTTTACTCTTCCGATTCTCTCCCCTGTCCCACTGTGAAGGAGTAAGCAAGTGGCTACGTGCGGCTTAGTTGCTGGCTGGGGTTAAACCACAACATTGTTATCAATAAAATAGGCCTCATTTACCTAAGAATTTAAAGGAGTCTCATTAAGTTCAAAAGTGCTTTTCCCACAATTTAGATCTTAATATTCAACTGAAAGACACAAAAATTCCATGGAAAGATACACATACCTAGAGTGTCTTCAAAATATCACCTTACAATTTTCAAAGTTGATCTTTTCGAGTTCTGTGTAGAGAACAACGTAATTTTAGGGACAAGGAAGTCCCTTCCTTACAAACTCCTGTCACTGTGTGAACAAATTTAGCTTGTTTGACTAAAAGTGCTTTAAACACAATGCCCAGCTAAACCTCTCTACTTAAGAATGTTTGAACCATAATACAGAGATAATTTTTACAATTGGCTATCAGCTTATTTTTCACTGATAAGCTGTGATCTTGTTATGCTGATGCTAGACAGGCAGAAGCAATAAATGCAATCATTTAAAAAGATAATAATTTGATGGTATCATTAAGTTGTCACTATTTATCACACAGTCGTCTTAATAAGTCACACTATTTGCTGTGGATCTAAACACAAAGGTGGGGTTTTTTTTGTTTTTTACTAGGTGTTTGCCTATCACTAAACAGCTGAAAATACCTTATAATAATTTCTACAACTGCAAGCATTTAAATCTGCTTAGTAACTGACTGGATGCATATTTGGATGTCAGTTCTGCCAAAACATACATATAAATGGAAATAAAAATAATGAGTAAGCCTAAGAGTATCTGAACAGTATTTGCAAGTTACTCTGGACCGCATAGTCATACTCTCACTATTCCATAATCCTGTAACCACAACATTCTCCTTATAGATTGGTTAGAACTGATGTGCACAGGCAGCAATCACAAGAAAGTACAAAAGCATAGCCTTTTCCTTTCTAAGTAGTGAATCCTTGATCAAACTCTACCCAAAAGTTATTATAAAACAGAAATACAGGTTTTTCCCATGAAACATGACAGGATTTCATTATTTATGTTTAGGAAGAAATCATAGATTCATTCATTTTCAAAGAAATCATCATGACCTAGACAAGCTGAAGAAATGGGATGACAAATGCTTTAAGATATTTAACAAGGACAAACACAAAAGTTCTGCACCTGGGAAGGGAGAACCCTTGCAATGACCCAGGCTAGGGCCCGCATGGCTGGGGAGCAGCTCTGCTTTGAGGACTCCCACAGACAGCAAGCAAAGCATGAGCCAACAGCATGCCCTGGCAGCAAAGGACGTCCACAGCATCCTGAGCTGCATTTACAGGAACAGAGCCAGTATATCATCAGAAGTGGTTATTGCCTTTTACTTGGCACTTGTTATGCCGTCTCTCTGTACAGAGCAAGAGACTGCTAAGGGTCTGGGAAACATGGCCTGTAAGAGAGGCTGAGGGAGCTGAGCCTGTTCAGCATGGAGAATAAAAAGCTTAATGGAGACTTAAAACCAGTTTTCCAATACCTGTAAAGTGGCTTTTGAGAAGAAGCAGCCATACTCATTGTAAAGGTACATGGCAAAGGATAAGAGACAATATGTATAAGCAGAAACAAAGAGATTCCAACTGGTAGAAAGAAAAACATTTCCCACATGAAGAGAGTCATTGGAACAGGTTGCCCAGAGAGGTCATTCAGCATTCATCAGTGGAAGTTTTCAAGACCTAACTGGATAAACCTGAGCTACCTTGTCTAATTTCACAGCTGACTCTATTTCGAGCAGATGACTGGACTAGAGACCTCTTGAGGTCCCTCCCAACCTGAACGACTCTATTATTTGGTCACAACCCCTCCTCCCTATCAAAAAATGTAATTAAAAAAATAAGTGATTCAAACACAAAGCACAATATTCTCTTCTTTAGTTATTTATTACCACAATTTTAGTTTAAAAAAAAAAACCATAAAGGATTTAAAGATTACAGATGATGAATTCAACATCCATTAATTGGCCCTCCAAAGTCTGTTTGACAGAAGCGTGCCTGATTTCAGGTTTGCAAGATCGAGTGGATCAAAAATGCAGCAGTTGTGTCTTTGTCTGCTACATTAAAGATACCTCTTTCCACAATATATTCAGCTCCTGTTTAGAGATATTATAGACCTTCATCTTCTACTGGATGAACAAAACTTATGTTCTTTTAAGTTTTCCAGTACAAAATTTTGTTTCCAAAATGCTGAAGTATTTTCTGCAGCAACTCTTTGAAAGCCTTCTATTATGACTTTTTGAAGTAAAAACCAGAACTAGAAATATTACTGCAGAGAAGCGGTCTCACCGGTGCCATTTAAGTGTAACTTATTTTCCTTTTTGCAAATTCAAGAATTTTCAAAGCTAGTTCTATCACAACACAGAAACAAAAGTTCACGTTTAGTTGTTTATCTGCCATTCATATGCTCTGAAGTTCTCTTCAAACACTACTTTATATAAGACAAGCGGTGTTCTTTTAAATGTTAAATGCACTTTTTATTCTTGAAAGGTTGTACTTGGGTGTGCTGCTTGACTTCAGACTCCCTTAAAGATCAGTAACAAGTATGCTCTCTTTCGAACTATCCCTGGAGGGCATGAAATGCCATTGCTGTAGAGAAGCCTAGAACCAAGGTGTCTAGAATGCACTCAAAGTGCTAGCAATTCTGAGAATGAAAGACTTCAGATTTGCTTTGGCAAACATCCTCACCTCGTCAAACTTGAGAGTGTACATATTAGGTAAGAGAAAGAACATAGCAAGAGCAGCAATAGGGAAAACCAACAATTCACCTAATCCAGGATTGTATCTCCCAACACTTACATGTAAAAAGTAGATGATCAAGCAGGGAAGAATATAAGGAAGAGAAGAGAACACAGTCCCAGAAAGCTTCCTCAGGTTTCTGAAAAATTGCTGGTGGATGACCTCCAGAGCCTTAGGGTTTCCGTGCTTGAGAAAAAAACTCCTCCTCCACAGAAGATGAATGTAGGTAAACTTTTAGCAGTCACAGTATTGCTAGCAAGGAGTTCCATAGTTCTCCACATGGAGAACCATCTTTTATTCCACGCCTTGACCTTGCCTCTCACTTTTTTACCCTCCTCCACTTGATACATGTAGTTCTTGTAGAGGAAAAGACAGCAAATATTCATTTTCCACACCACTTACTCTTACTAAGATTTACAGATCTTTGTCACATCCCTCCTCCATCTCTTTTTCAGTCCATCCTTGTCTAAAAGTTCTCCCTGTGATCTAAGTCAGAAAATGAAGAAGCTGTAGGAAAAGATGAGCTGGTTGTCTAGAATCAACAAAGAGGGGATAAACTACAACGCTGCAGAGACAAAAACCCAAGCCCCACAATGCAAGGAAACAGGGACAGCCAGAGGCTATATTCAAAATAGTAACAAATGGAGATTTTCAAAATGAAGGAGGTAAGAAGCCTGTGACTTCCAGCAACAGAATGAAGACTCCCTCTTTACCTGCAAATCTGCATTTACCGAATAGGTAGAGCACTGATGGAACACATTAAAAGGAAAATCTTGTAATAAGGGAAGCATCAGAGCCAGCTGAGTCTGAACCAACCGCCTGCATAAGGACAGACTGGTGATAGTACCAGGGACTCCCTCTCACAGGAGGTACCCACCTAGCAACCTGGCCTGATGCCTCAAGATATTAGCTGTTTGCTGATGGCCTGGATGCCCAATGTTGCCAAGCGGCTAGGCAAGGCTCATCCGGTCCTCAGTCTACTACCTCTTGCTGTTTATCCACGTGGGCACCAGCAATGCTACCACAAGCAATTTTAGGCATATCAAGAGTGACAATCTTGATTGGATCTCTGCAGAAAAGGATGAAGGGCGCAAGGGCCCAGGTGGCGTTATCACTAATCCTCCCAATGAATGAACCGGGACAAAAAAAACACCACTCTAATAAAAGTGCATGCATCCAGAAGATCAAGACCTGGCTGAATGACAGGTGTCACAGGTAAGGTTTTCACACCTTTCACTGTGGTAGTCTGTGATGATCAAGAATTACTGAACAAGGACCGAATCCATCTGAAAAAGTTGAACAAGAGTTCTGCAAACAGGCTTGCTAACCTAATGAGGAAAACCTGAAACTAGGCATGGTAGGAAATGGTTGTCATAACCTGAAGTTGAGGTATGGGAGGCAGTGAGGAAACATCTGGGGAACAGCATGACAGGGAAGGTGCTTGCTTGTCCTTTGTGAAAGCATCATGACTCAAGGTTCATCATCTCAAGTATCTGTAAACAAATGCAGCACAAGAAACAAGAGGAATTACTAGTCTCTACACAACTGCAAAATTATGATTTCATTTGTATCAGAGACATGGTGGGATAGCTGAAATGACTATTGCATTGCAACAGATGAACACAGGCTCTTCAAGAAAGACAGGCTGGAAAGGGTGAGGAGTGGTTGTGCTTTATGTGGAGGGGTGCCCAGAGCTTTGCCATAGGGCAGGTGATGAGCCAGTTGGGTGCTCATAAGCAAGGAGAAGGCGGCAAAGCAACATGGGCAATATCATGGTAGGCACTCTGTAACTACAGACTACTTGATCAAGGAGAGAATCAATAGAGCCATCTCACACAATCACAAGCCTTAGGACTGACTCATGGGTGTACTTTAACTGGAAGGGCTATATGATTGGGCACAATCCAGTCGGTTTCTGGAGTGGGCTGAAGACAATCTCTTGACACAGGCAACTGATGAGTCAACTAGGGAAGATGCTCTGTTGGGTTTGTTATTCACAAACAAGGAAGAACTGGTCTGGGACATGATGGTCAAGGGTAGGTTTGCCTGCAGCAACCATGACACTGTGAAATATTAAATCCTGCAAGAAGTCAGCAGGACAAATAGCATCACTGCCCGTGCCTTCAGGATAGCAAATTTCACCATATACAGGACCTACTTGGTAGTATCCCAAAGGGAGCTGCCCTGGAAAGCAAAAGGACCCAGGAGAGCTCATTGTTCTTCAAGGACAGCTTCCTCAAAGTATGAGAACAGTTCATTTTAATGTGCAGAATATAAAGCCAGCATGGAAGAAAGCCAGCATGGGTGAACAGATGTGAGCTCTGACAGAGCTCCAATGTAAAAAAGAATTACACAGGAAGAAGTAGTAAGAAAGAGGAATATGGGGACATTGTCCAGTTGTGCAGGAATGGAATAAAAGAAGCCAAAGCTCAACTGGAATTGAAGCCAGTGAGGGATGTGAAGGTCAAGAAGGGCTTCTGTAACTACAGAGGCAGCAAAAGGAAGGCTAATGAAAACTGTGGGGCCAGTGCTCATTGGGGCAGACAACCTAATGACTGAAGACATAGCAAATGCTGAGGTACTCAACATTTCTGTCTCCATTTTTCACTGGCAAGTTTCCCTCCTAATTTCCTCAGAGCAGAGGGAGAGACCCTGGCAGAGCCTGCCTGGCAGTGGTGTGCTACCCACAGTCAAGGAGATAGAGCTAGGGCACACTTAAGCCAGGTGGATACAGAGAAGTCCACAGGAACAAATGAGATGTACCCAAGAGTGCTGAGGAAGGCAGGCTGCTGGCATTATGAGGCCACTCTCCACCATCTTCATGGCAACCAAGGGAAGCTCCTGATGACTGGAAAAAGGAAAATGTCATGGCCATCTTCAAGACAGACAAGGAGAAACTACAGGCTGGGTGGCCTCACCTAGCATCTTGGGGAGGTTATGTAAAAAAATCTTAATAGGAAGCCATTGCCAGGCACACAAAGGACAAGAAGGTGACTGGGAATAGCCCACTTGGATTTAGTAAGGGCAAATTGCAGACGACACCAAGTTGGGTGGGAGTGCTGATCTGCTCGAGGGCAAGAAGGTTCTGCAGAGGGATCTGGACAGGCTGGATTGATGGGCTGAGGTCAACTGTATGAGGTTTAATAATGTCAAGTGCCGGATCCTGCACTTGGGTCACAACACCACCACCCAACGCTACTGGCTTGGGACAGAGGGGCTGGAGAGCTGCCTGGCAGAAAAGGACCCAGGGGTGTTGGTTGACAGATGGCTGAATATGACCCAGCAGTGTGCCCAGGTGGCCAAGAAGGCAAAAAGCATCCTGGCCTATATCAGAAATAATGTGGCCAGCAGGAGTAGGGAAGTGATTGTCTCCCGGTACTTGGCACTGGTGAGGCTGTACCTCAAATACTCTGTTTTGGGCCCCTCACTACAAGACAGACATTGAGTTGGTGGAGCGTGTCCAAAGAAGGGCAACAAAGCTGATGAGGGCTCTGGAGATGAAGTCTTATGAGGAGCAGCTGTGGGAACTGGGGTGGTTTAGTCTGGAGAAGAGAAGGCTGAGGCAAGACCATATCACGCTCTACAGTGACCTGAAAGGGGGTTGTGGTAAGGTGGGTGTTGGTCTCTTCTCCCAACTAACTAGCGATAGGACAAGAGGAAATGGCCTCAAGTTGTGCCAGGGGAAGTTTAGACTGGACATTAGGAAAAATTTCTTTGCTGAAGGAGTGGTCAAGCATTGGAACAGGCTGCCCAGGGAGGTGGTGGAGTCACCGTCACTGGAAGTGTTCAAAAAGCATGCAGACATGGCACTTTGGGACATGGTTTAGTGGGCATGATGGTGTTAGGTTGACAGTTGGACTTTATGTTTTTAAAGGTCTTTTCCAACCTTAATGGTTCTGTGAAATCATGCCTGATTAACCTGCTAGCTTTTTACAATGGGCTCAAATTGGCATAAGTGGTATACAATCCAGCTGGTGGCTTGGTACTAGAGGCAGTCCTCAGGGATCCATACTGGGCTGATGCAGTTTACCGTATTTACTAATGACCTGGACTTGTGGGCAGGAGATAACACTTGGCAAGTTCACAGATACAAATTAGGGACAGTGGTAAATATTCTGCAGGGCATAGCTGCTATTCACAGGCATACTGACAGGCTGGAAAAATGGATTAACACAAAGTGCAGTAAGTGCAAATGCAGAGTCCTGCATCTGGGATAGAATAACCCTATGTAGTAAGACAGGCTGGAGGTTGATTGGCTAGAATGTAACTTTGTAGAACAGGGCCTTGATTCCTGGTGGAAAACAAGCTGAACATTAGTCAGCAATGTGAATTAAGTTCAGTAGCATTTTAGGCCATATTAACAAGAAATGTATCCAGCAGGTTAAGGGAAGTGATTCTCATTTGTTCAGCACTTGAGAAACCCCAATGTGGAGCACTATGTCTTGGTTTTGGATCCCCACTACTAGAGAGGCACTAACAAAACCATAGCAAGTCCAGCGAAAGGTCACCTGAAACATCAAGGAGATGAAGTATATGCTCTGTGAGGTGCAGATGACAGAACTGGCTTTGGTCAGCCTTAACAAGTGAAGACTACTTGGAGATTGTATTGCTGCCTTCCATTACATAATATGGGAAGGCACAGAGAAGATAGAGCCACCACTCTTTAAGGTGCACAACAACAGGACAGGTGGCAATGGACACAAGTTGGAACACAGAATATTCCAATTAAATATAAGCAGAAAGTTTTTCACTGTTGAGGCTGGTTAAATATTAGGCTACCCAAGAAAAAGTTGTGGTATACACATCCTTGGAGATGCACAAAAGTAAACTGCCAAGGTCCCCGAGTCATCTGATGTAATTGGACCTGCTTCAAGTATGGGGCTGGAATAAAGACCATCGGAGGGTTGAATTAAAACTACTTTGCAATGCCATCATCTTCCCTGTGGTCTTTCACATACCTTTTCCAGTTCTGTGACATCTTCTTTGATATGGGGAGGGGGAAGGAAACAGAATGATACAAAACATTTAAGAGCTTGGTGTCCCATAATGAAGTTTTCCTCAATTTCTTAATTTTTCACAGCATTCTTTATTTGCTTTCTTCAACTGCTACTGTATCAATGTTTTCACAAAACTACCTGCTGTAATCCTGGAAAATCATTGCTGAGTCTGTTCTACTTTCCTATCAAGTTATGAACACTTTTGTATTAATCCGTACCACTTTGTAGTTAACCACAATGAGTTTCATCTGCCATTTTATACCCCAGTCACTCAGCATTGCAAGATTCTTCTACAGCTCTTCACAGTATCACCTGCAAACTGTCACCCTGCTAGTCACCTTTCATTTTAGATAAATTATTAACTCCATCACAGAGCACAGCCTCTAGAACAGATCACTGTAGATTTACTTTTGTCCTGGTTTCATCCAGGAGAGAGTTAATTTTCTTCACAGAAGCTAGTGTGAGGCTATGTTTTGGATTTGGGATGAGAAAATGCTGTAATGTGCCGATGTTTTGAGTTGCTGCTAAGCTGTCAAGGACAGTCAAGCTTCTCATGCTGGCCTGCTAGCGAGAAGGCTGGGAGTGCATGGGAAGCTGGAAGGGGACACAGCCAGGACAACTGACCTAGGCTGATAAAAGAGGTATTCCATACCATATCATGTCATGTCATGCTCCATATATAAAATTGGGACGAAGAAGAAGGAAGGGGTGGAGGGACATTTGGAGTTATGCCATCTGTTTTCCCAAGAAACCATTACACACAATGGAGCCCTGCTTTCCTGGAGATGGCTGGACACCTGCCTGCCAACGGGAAGCGATGAATGAATTCCTTGTTTTGCTTTGCTTGCGTGTGTGGCTTTTGGTTTACCTATTAAACTGCCTTTATCTCAAACCATGAGTTTCCTCACTTTTACTCTTCCGATTCTCTCCCCTGTCCCACCGTGGGAGAGTGAGAGAGTGGCTGCATGGGGCTTGGTTGCCAGCCAGGGCTAAACCACAACAACTTTCCATTCTTCAAATGATTATTTGCTCCATGAGGACTTTCCATCTTGTCTGAAGACAGATCAGTTTCCAAAAGTTCTTGATAAGATATCATTCGTGTTTGGATATCCAAAAGAATTCGGAAATATCAGTCAGGTGTTCCTTGTCATGTGCTTGTTTACTTACCCAAAGAGCTCCAAGGTTTTCTAAGGTACAATCTTCCATTACAAAAATCTTAAGTGCCAATATGGCTGTTATAGTTACTAATTCTACTTGAGAAAAAGATTCTATTAATCTGCCCATTTAAAGAAAGTCTTCTAGTACCATTCTTTACATTGTTGTTTCGCCATCCTAGTTTTCATCTGGGCTTTTTAAAAACTGTACTTTTTAACAGAGCAGCTTGCACCTGTGCCTCCAATGATCTCCATACTGTCTCCACAGATTTAATTCTCACAAACTCTTTCCAAAAGTTAATCTTTATCTTCTAAGATAATGTGTCACTTGTTCACTCTACCTGTTTTCTCATACAGTTGTTCCCTGCCCCTGCAACCTCTCTGCTATTATCTTTGTTATTGAAAGATTGAAATTGGTGAAAGGACTGCAAAATTTTTGTATTAATACCATGTTAAATTTAATACAAAATGGGTCCCCAAAAGATTTGCTTAAAATATTTCGTACAGAATTTGCTATTCAGTAAAATTTAAATTCCCTTCTCTGCAACTCAATGGACAAGCTTTACAAAGCTTAGAACGCAGAAATAAACTGCTGACTACTGGTTAAATACTGAATATACTTCACAGTGGCCAGTTTTCATTTCACAAACAGTCTCAGTTACAGCCATGCCAACTGCAAAAGTCAAACACTGCTATAGCCAATAAATAAAACAACTAGCCAAGAGAATTTGTCCCATCACCAAAAATGCAAATCTAGGAAAAAAATAGTAATATTGCTGGATACAATAATTTTAGCCTTCTGCAAATCGTAGTCCAATATTTAATATTAATCTTGGTCTTTCTGCTCCAGAGCAAAAACTCCTCTGTGACCACAGCATGTTTTCTCACTGGGTAAGATGAAAAAAGCAATCCTAGTATCATAACTGCATTCATGTCCAATGAAAGAAGCCTTAAATTGCAGTAAGAACAAGGGACCAACAATTTACTTGTAATGCACATTTTGTAAAAGGGACTTGTAACACACTACAATTTCTACACAAATATACACAGCATTCTTTCTCCCTGCCACTCCGCAACTCCAGTTTCTGGAAGACTCAATTTCACAACAATGGTATCACTTTTGCAATCTCAGTGCAACACCTAACACCTAAATAAGATTCTTAGAAACAAACTATGGAATCTACCTTTTCTCTGTTTAACTGGCATAAATTTAAAGGTAAATACCAGAAAAGAAGGGTCTGAAACATGGCTGACGAGACATATTCTCATCTCCCTTTCTCTAGCTGTTTAGAGATTGAAGACTCAGAGTTCCATCACACATTAGTAAAAGACAAAGTTTCATCATTAGTGAAACAAGAGTTGAGAACTATGCATACTGACTTCCCAGAGACTGAAAGACACCTGAATCTTGTTTAGTCTATGGAATTCCTACCCAGTCAAGCATGTTTAAACACATTTGGGTCATCTTTTCATAAAAAGCTATACAACAGGAGGGGAAAAAAAAAGAAAGAAAAAACCCAACCACGATTATTTAAAACAACAGCTTTCTTAATTACAGATAAAAGAGCAGTGTCAACTTATCTGTAAATTATTAATCTGTGTTATTTTCAGAAGTGCAGTAGTATGACAATGAGTGCCCTATTTAAAAAAATAAATATGCTTACAAAACTCTGTAACAAAAATATAGAGGGCATGCATTCAGTTTAACATCAAAAAAAACTTCTGCTAACTACATTAAGAGACTGAAGTACCAGCTTCCTACATTTAATGCTTTCAAATGTTAATCAGTTGGCGTAGTCATCAGATAAAGGTTAGATAAAAAACACTAGGAGTTAAATGAATAAAAGCTATATGGCATGAAAACCATATATGACTTGTATTTTTCGTGAAACCTTTCCCATACTGTCTTTTGGTGAAAAAAAAAAATTTGAAACAAATGGCATTTGTGGCATGTCTGGATTACCAGCATGTTTTCATTCTTACTATTTATTTGCATGTTAAAGAAAGTTGAAATCCCTTCTTTCCCTCAAGAGCAGTAAGTGAACACATTTTTCTTTCCACAAACCTTTCTGTTCCATGTCTGGCAATTACTCATCTTTCCTCTTCTTCCACCCACCACCTCACCTCAGTCTGCAAAGAATATGAGGGGAAAAAGCTCCCAACAAACCAGATCTCAAAGATGACAGTTTTTTGGTGTTACTTTCAGTTCTTCCTGGGCCTCAAATTCCATCCTTGAAAACTGTAAGACTACATAACACAGAATTGGTGGGTAAGACTGCCTTTTTCATTTAGAAACATGTCATAAGTGTGTCATTCTAAGAAATAAACAAAATCTCAGACTTGAATCAAAATTACCAATTTAGAAAATCTTACCTGGAAAACTTGACTTGTTTGGTAGTATCACTTCAGCACGTTCCTCCTTCTCATCATTGGGATCCTCTTCATCAGACAGTACTAAGAAAGCCTCTTTTGGCAGACTTTCATTGCTTTCCTGTTTGGATGGTGAACCCAAACAGTTGTCTATTTTCTCTTCTAAATCTGTGACTGTGTCATCCACTGGAAGCAGAGAACTTTTAGAAAAACAGCTCAGTTCATCTTCAGCCGGGGCTAGTTTTTCCAAAATTGGGATAATTTCATCTGTTTCCATAGAGTCAGTATTGTCCAAGATACTTTCACTTGGCTCATCTATTGTCTTCTGAACTGTGGTTTCTGAAAGATCTGAAGTGCAGTCTTGTTTGTCCTTTGGTTCCTGGTCAGCTTCCATACTGCTAGAAATGGCTGCTTCTCCAACAGCATCATCAACAGTTACTTCTTCAGCCTTCTTTTCCTCACCAGATAAATTGGAATTAATAGTCAAGTCATTTGTTTCTCCCTTTTCTTCTGAAGAGTCATTAACATCACAAATTGATTTACTTTCACCTTCTGATGGGATGTCACCCTCTCTTTGGTCCGCATGATCTTTTGTATTATTTTCTTCATGGAAGTTATCTTTATTGCTACCAAGCACTCCATTTTCAGCCTCACAAGCTAAAGCAGTATCAGTACCTTTATCTTTCTCAGGATTAACATTTTCTGGAGACAGCATTAGAGGTTTGGGTTCTATGTCATTGACTATGTTCCCTGCCCTACTTTCAGGGCTTTTGGCTTCACTAATTTCATCAGAAGCTGTTCTTCCTCCTTCAGAGTCAACACACAAATCCACTAGGCCATTAACTTCCCTCTTGTCCTCCATACAGTCTGTATTGCTTAAAGGGGAATTTAAATCAGAATCTCCATTCTCATGCTTTCCATTTAACAGTTTAACTTCAGTTGTCTTTAACACGTCCTCTTTAACCTTATAGACAGCTTCAAGTTGTTGTCTATCACTTACTCTCATTGTTTTTCGTGCTTTAAAGACTTTTTTCTGGGGTTCATCTGTGCTATCCATCTTGACCCTAAAAAAACAACATAAAGAATTGTGAAGGTAGCAATTCATTATCATATTACAGTGTTCCTAAGACAGACTGTGGCACTTCGCACATTTTAAAGCAAACTGGTTTAACTGTATCTGCAATAACAAAGAAACACTAGACAACACACTTAAATTTTGTTTGTCCTCAGAAAAAGTGAATATAAGTTTCTACATATGCTGTACAAACATGTGCATGTAAAGACCATTAAGATCACGCTATCACATTAATATTATGTAGTAATATTCTGACTACACATTTTAGACCAGTCGTCTTGCGGTATTATAGCAAAGCCACAAAACGAGGTTTTCTATCTAGACACTGATATTATGCTAATGTAAGAGCCAGCAGCTTCTCTTCTCCTAAAAAAATAAGAAATATTCTTGGTCTACCAGTTTACACTTATTTTATCTTTCTAAACCTCCGTAATTTCAATGAGTTTCAAATAGAATTAACTGGGGTAAGTGCAAAGATTTTTATATCTTCTAAGAAAATTTCAATATATTGAAAGAACTTCTGAATGTGTCAGAGAGAATTTTTTTTTCCTGTACAGATAAAATAGACCTTCATCACCCGTATTTATACAATAGTTAACTGAACTTGGGTTTTTAGAGCACTTCCATTCAGTTTGCAATAATATTTTACTGAGACTATTTGTACTCATAAAAACTACAGTTTTTGTAGTTGTTTAGAAAAATTTCTTTTTCAAGGAAAACTGATGGGTTTTGCCTTCCATTATAACTTTATTCATTCCATGACAAGTAAGAGCATTAATAGATAGAAAAATAATGTTAAAAAAATCTACTTTATGAAATCAATAAATGGAGTTAAGTCCAGCATTACCTAGGAAGTTAAAATAATTTTGTTGAAATACAAAGAAATCTCATTTCATTTGTTTCTATTAAACAAAACAAACAAAAAATCCATAAGGATTTTAAAATGTATTTTTTTTCCCCATGTGGTCTTGTTTTAGGACCTGGTTTTAAAGGATTAGGCACAATCATTCATATCACATGAGATTGTTCAGAAGCAAAAAGCAGTTAGGGAACTTGTTATATCCTAAATGTAACTCAGCAACTAAGATCTTGAATCAGCTGATGCTAACCAATTTAGCTCTACTGAAGTTACTACACCATCATAAGTTACTCCTGCCTAAGAGAAGTTTCTCAAAACATGCAAAAATTCACTTGGGTAACAGTAGTTAAAAGATATTACAGCAAGTAGAACAAAAGAAAGAAAATAAATCAGGCTGTTTTCTCCATATGAATTTTATTTTTTTCCCCACAAGCACCAGATAAGCAAATGTTTATACCATCTATACAGCAGAATTAATTCACAAAGGATGCATTTTGAATACTTAGCACAGTTAATTTTGCATCTTCCCCCAAACCACTTTAATTCACAGAGCTGAGAAATCATTAATAGATAGCATTTTGTCTTTTCAGGCGGGGTATAATTTTTTTTTTTTGATAAAAATTCAAATATCAAATCACACAAACATGCCTAGAGCTTTCAAATATGTCAATCTCTCCTTCAAGTCCAAAACTCCCAATTATTCCTGAGAGAATCAATCATGTTTTATCACCAGAAGTATCTGTGGCATGCAGTATCATTACAATACCTTTACAGGATATAATGTTTTGAGGTTTCACACCAAAATTGTCAGTCAAAAATAGAAATGTACCACTGAATTCTGGTGTTCATTAAAAGGAAAGCAAGAGTTGCATATTTATTAGGTAAGTTCTCCAGTATCCTTCTTGTTTTAAATATACTTATCTTCACCAGTTTAGCACACCATTTTAGCTATGGGAATCAAGAGTTTATGGGTTTGGGGCAGATTAAGCTGCAACAGCTGGGGTAGGTATCAACATCTATTCCAGTTCAGGCCAATATATCAGATTATTTAGCTGTTCAACAGTTGATTAATCCACTATTCAAACTGCTCCTAACTTTGGGCAATAACTTTGGAGAGTGGCTGGTCTGACCACTGTGTGGCTCAACAACACAGCAGTTAATCTAGGGGCAACGGTTTAAATCTACTACCAAAAGTCCACTGACACTTAAATTAGTTTGCCCACAGTGGAAACATTCAGCACAGAAGGAAGTCCTTGAAGTCTGAGCCATGCTCTGCAGTAATGATGGCAAATCTTTGTTTTAACTGATGTCAAATTTGTTGTCAGAAGCCCCAGCCCTCACTGTCATGTATACTAGCTCATTTGTTAGTCCCAAAATTGACAGCAGTTACATATTTCATTAACACTGTCTTAAAAGATTTAAGATAACAAGTTATTTTATTTCAGAGCAGGTCTTACAGAGAAGCCTATCTTTGAGGAAAAGAAAAAAAATATTTCCCTTAGAATTCTAAGGAATCTCCTGGAATGACTGGGAAAAAAATGCAAGTTATACCACAGAGTATTACTGCCCAATCTAGCTACAGTTAACTACCTGAAGGAATCAAAGAATCATAGAAATGTTCCTCTCAAGACACCTGTGGAGGTCAAATAATCCAACTTTCCACTCAAAGCAGGACTATCACCGACATTAGTTCGGATCAGAGATGGTGTTGTACACCAAGTTGTAAAATCCACAAAACAGAGATTCCACAGCCTCTAAGTAAGTTTGACTCCACCCTCTTTGTAACCAACCTTGCCTACAAGTTCTATTTAGGCAGCTGTAAGACTGTCCTTTAGCCTTCTCTTCAGCAGATTAAAGTTGTCAATCTCCCTCCATGCCTCATTATACATCATATGCTTTATGCTCCTATCATTTTGGTAGTCCTCTGCTGGATCATTCCTAGTTTACCTGGAACAGTTTGTTTATGAAGGAAATTATATAAAATCTACACATTGCCCAACTAGAATATTCTAAGGTAAGGTATGACTATATATTCTAAGGTAAAATATGAATTCAACTATCAAGACAAACTGTAAACCTTACACTCATTACATACCATACTTTATAATTATAAGGCATCTGTTACATTCCGTTAACATGACCTGACAAAAATATGGACAAAATAGAAAGCAATATGATAAAAACCAAGATTTTTTTCCCCCGTCTTGCATTTCTATTAACATAACATATTTCAGTTCTTTTCTGCATGACAATCTAGAATCCCCGTATTTGAGTAACTGATGGTGCTTAAACAACGCTTCAATTCACACCTCAGGAACAGATGAACAAATCTTCACAAAATGTTGTATTGGCTCTGTTTACAGGCTGTCAATAATATGATTAAGACATGAATGTTAGTGTCTTAATCACAATCAAAGTCTAGTTAAGACTTTGCCAGTCTGAACTAGAGTTTCTGAACAGAACTATCTATTACTGCATTGCCACTAGTGGGAGCAAAATACAACACCTATAAAAACACTGATTTGAAACGCCAGTTTGCTTGTTTTTAGAAAATGTTCTAATCGCATAACTATTTCCAGTCACATGAAATATGAACTCCAGGTGAGCTGTTAATGTCCTTCCAGAGCTGTCTACATGCTAAATACAGTATCTTTATATTCCTCCAGAAGAGGAATTAACACAGTAATTCTAGCCGTGAAGTTAGGAGAAGCATAAAAACCTCTGGTATTTCAGAAGTGCATGTACACTTTTTGAAAGCATATCCCTTCCTTCTTCCCAAGAATTTAGAATGTAAAGCACATTTTTTCATGTCATTATAAAAGCATATATCAGGCTGTCAAGTAATAGAGCACTGATCACCATATTCACATTCCATGCATCCAACATGCATGCTGTTACAGATGTAGACCTCGTACAGCCAATTTGGAAAAGAATACAAAATTCCAGGCTCGGCCAACCTTGAACAATTCTAAGAGCTAATAGGTGACCACCTAGTGACAGTCTTCTGTTAATGTAGTACAAGGATACAGGGCCTTTGTATCAAAATTAAGACAAGTAGTTTGATCTCGCAGGCTACGATGTTTTCTTTTATAAGCATTACCCAGAATTTAGAAGTTCTTATATTACAAAATTCAATCCTACTTCTCCTATGACCAAAAGATAAACTAACAGATTAATAGTGTTCACAGACAACTTAAAATCAAATTCCTAAGTGTGTCACTTGAGTAATCATAAAACATAACAGAAATTAGTATTTTCTGCTCTACTTTCCTTAATCATCTAAGCAATCTTTCATTCATATTTTTAACAGAAAATAAAATACAGTAAATAGAGAGTAAAATGAAGGGCAATTCCTTTTTAAATTTGCCAAGAATAGCAGTCTTAAAAAAACCAAAATACCTTTATACCGATGCATCCTTACTTTTTTCTTAAAAAAACCCTGAATGAATCTCAAATTTCTAACATTTCAAAATTACATTTACTTTATATCTTAGGATATTATTCAACATCTAGTTTAGAAACAAAGCTCTAATACAGTTCTACAGTGAACCCGTACAAAAAAAAAAGGATTCTCATAAAATTCCATTGTTAGACCGTTATTTGAGCAACTCATGCATATTTTCAGCTCAATCCCACAATCTTTTGCAGCCAAATAAAATCCAGCAACAGCTACTGTAAGTGACAAAATTATAAGCATAGATGAGATTAAAAGATGAACACTAAACGCTGGTTAACAGCTAAACATCATGTATCACTGCAGACCAGCCTTAAAGTGTTTCCAGCCATACCCACAAGGGAGCACACTCCAGCCAAGTAACAGATCTCATGTGAGAGCTGAGTAAAAGAAGAAACAAATAAATCGGTAACCAGTCCAGACAGGCTTGGTCATACCCATGCCAGCCAATCAGCATTCATCTGACAAATACTGCCTTCCAGTCTTCCGAAGGGGTAAGGAGGTTGCCCTTCAGACAGCAACTCCAGAGCAGGCTAGGTGAATTCAGTCTTCTACAAATAAAACATTTAAAACTAGTAGTGTTCTGTGGGAATTTATGTCGGTAGCCTCCCTTTATACTTAAAAATTAACACAGCATTTAGCTATGTTTGCTATGCACTTCCCTCACCTGATGCTTGGGTATTTTCAGTTTTTGCTCATTGTGTGACCAAGTCACAAGAAGGGAACAAGTGGCCCAGGCACCAAGCCAAGAAAGGGGCATCTTTCATTTCAAGGAAAGGTATTTGTACAGAACAGCACAAAATGACTCCTGCACGTAGAGCTAGGTGTGTAAGAGGTAAACACTGTAAATAAGGTGGTGGGTTTTGGGGTCACTTCTTTTGTTTTGATTCTTTAAACACAACACACACAAACGTTATGTACATTTGTTTAGGTACCATTTAAGAAAATTCCCTTTTTCATTTTAAGCTTGAAAGTCATATATACTTCAACATGAGACACAAACACACCACTAGGCACCTCCCTCCAACAGTATCTGGAGATTTCTTTCTCATGACCAAATGTGTGCTACATGGCAAAACCAAAACGTGCCAGTGCAGCGAGGAATACGGGAAGGACTCCTCTCTCAGCCAATTAGAAAGGTTTTCCTTTTAAAAAAAATTATTATTGTTATTATTATTACTCTGGAGAGGGAGATCACAGCTCTAAAGCCACAAAGAAAGGTATCAGTTTAGCTGCTATGGATTAGCCTATAATCGTGTGCTCATAGGAGCTGCCCAAGAGCTGCTTGAAACGTCAGCCAATCAGCAAGCGGCTGCCTGAATCCTGCCTGGTAACACGCAGCAGGCAGAGAGAAGGTCATGGAAACATGGGCGGGGGGGTGGAATCGAAACAATAGAGCACAATGGGGTTTGCGTAATAACACCAGTCTAGAACAGCATTGGCACAGAGCTCCTGGAGCACACGCAGGGCTAGCCAGAAGCACCACAACCGTAAAACATTTGCCAAGGCACAAGAACTACATGGAGGAAGTAAAGCCTTTGATCATGAAAAATCAGTGCTCAAATATGCAAGTCTGCATAGAGCATAGCATAGCCAAATCAAGGAAAGCAAGGCAGCAAATGGTCAGGAGTATTTTGTTCTAGATGGAGAGTCCCAAAGAATGAAAGTGGTGAAGAGACTCTACCTTTTTAAGTAGTGGTTCATAAAAAGCAGTTTTCAGTTGAAATCCTCTATGGTAATGTTGGTATCAATTGTCAGAAATTTAAAAACTATTTTCAAATAAGAAAAAAATAACCGTTTGTGACCTATTCATACTGAACATGCACTGAAACTATACACCAATTTGTTTTTCTACCGCTAACACAAGTCTACTTATCTGACTGAACATAAGACACGCATCACCAGCCTACCGAGCTCCACGTAGTACTGCGTTTATTTTAAAACGTCATAAACACAAGAGAGGACATATGGTAAGAGCAAATAGTATTTCTTCTAGCACACCACTGATAATTTGAGTTTTCCTCCCTTTTAGGCTAAAATTCTGTTACTATTGGCTAAACAAAGTGAAAGAACAACGTGCCATTTTCTGAGAAAGAATTACGTCACCATCCTGTCCTACTTCACCTAGCGCACATACAGCAAAACAAGGTCCACTGTAATTAAAAAAATCTTGAGCTTATATCCCCCCCGCACCGCCCAGTACCGAGGCCGGCGGTTTAAGGAACGAGCGGCATTCTCCCCGGCAGCAGAGCCCTGCAGTGGCGGAAGCGCACCCGAGGGGGAGCCCGCCGCGGCCCCGCGCCGCGGGACGCGCCCGCGCCGGCCCTCGCCTCGGCCCTGCAGGGCAACGGACTCGAGTCCCTTACCCCATTGGCTGGGAGGAGCGGCTGCACGGCAGCCAATCAGACAGCAGTTCCTTAAATTCAACCCAGCAACAAACCCTCCTGAGGCCATCGGCAAGAGCTCAGCCAGGATATGAAGACGAAGACGGGGCCCCACGGCGCGGGCAGGCGGGTTTGCGTTACACGAACAGGATTTTCCAAAGAGCTGGTAAATGACATGAAAGAAAAGTTAAGCGTTTTCACTTTGAGACCTGGAGCTGCCCAGAAGTGCTAACCCACGAGTGCAGCGCGCAGGGGGTGCGCTGCCTCAGTGGTGATTTGGTGTATAACGTGCAGGAGCATTTTTAGGCTATTTTAAGGCTACTAAATTTCTGTGATGTTAAATGTTGAACAAAAAAAACCTGCCGAGATCCAGCCTGGGTTCAAGTACGGCAGCTGTTAACCTTCCCTTTCTTCAAATACCGTGCTGTGCCCATGCTTTTCTAGTGTCCAACAGAAGCATCAAAATCGGTGCTTCTTCACGGCTGCAATATGACTTCTGCCTTGAAAGTAGAGGCCATTCTCCCCCACCCTAGTGCTTTCCCTTTGAAGAACCAGCTCAGTAAAACATTAAGTCCACACGTGTATCTATGGCTAAAAGAAACACTCAAATATATGGTTACAGTCTTGGTAAACCAGAGTAAATTCACAGAACTGTTTCACAGAGGTTGTATAATCTTGTGTACTGTACTTGATTGACAACTTCTTGTACAAACTTGAACTACGCTCTTGTCACTTGGGCATCACAGTGAATTAAGCAGTTGTCCTGTGTCTTCTCTACCTCCAAAGGACAATACCGCCTTTGACTTTGGCTCATAAACCCGTTTCTCATACTAATGTAGCAATTCTAGAGTTCTTTTCCCATGAGGCTGCCATGCCTTGTGGGAAAAAATGGATTCCTCATGGGAAAAAAGGACCGTCAGGTCCATTTACACATCTAAGATCTTTTCGTCTGGTGGTTTTGCAGAATTGTCCTGACATGGTTCATCAGTTTATGCCTTGATAACGACTATACATAAAATGCATACTTTTAAAGATGGAAGAACAGAAAATGTGCGAGAACCTTTCCTAGACAACTTCTAATTAAAATACATACTCCAGTTAGCCTTATACAAGCAACTCAAGTGCCATAGAAACACCTGCTCTTTAACATAGCAAGCTTAAGCTCATTCTCCACAGTTTTTTCTTTTTCTGTGAACTAAATTTTAACAGCCATTCAGGTTGTTAAACCCATAATACTGCTTGCGTGGAATTCAGCCAGAGCAAGTGGTAGATACTGTGTTTTCTTACTTCCCACAAGTGTTAGAGATTTCAAATTTTATCAACAACTCAAAACATAAGCTTTCAATTCAGCTGCCAGATCTCCAAACAGTAAACAAGTACTGCTGTTTGAAATATCTGTAACAGTAAAATTCAACTTTCTTACAGATTGATTTTTTTTTAGCACAAGCTAAAGCACTAAGTATGTTTCTTTCTGAAAAACTGTATTTACTAAAATTTTACAGAAAGTTGAATTTGTGCATTTTAAGATACATTTCTGGAATATTTTTATTCTACGCCACTTAAATGTTATACTGCAGTTCCTCTTTGGCACAGGATTAACAGTTACCATTATCCTTAAATATAAGGAGGAAGATAATTCCATAGAGGTGAACACTAACTCCCAGAACACATCTATGATTAAAAACTTACCCAACTTCTGATATTCCAAACTTAAAACCTGAACAAGCTGAATTAATCATTCATGTACATGCAGACCAAAAAATATGAGAAACTGTTGAAAAAAATCCTTTAAAAAAAGGGCAAGATGTTCTGTTCATGTTTAGGTTTATCTATGCATTACAAAATATGTATTTTTCCATTCATAGGTGAAGTTTCAAAGGAAATTCAACAGGCTATGTCTGTAAGAAGGTATCCCTAATGTATGCAGAAGTGCATCCTTCTAAGGCAGATCTCTTTATGAGTCTTCTGTTAGATAAAATGGAGAACAACACTATTTTACTTTAAAAATTGATACATTTACCCTAAACACACTGTAAAGTATTTTCTAAACTAGTTCACATACTACATACACAACTAACTGTACTGATGTAATCTTGGCGTTCAAACACTTGCAACTTGGTGACATCACACTTTAGAGGTGAGCTGTCTGATACTAACAGTGGTCCGTTGAGGTTGCTTCTCAAATGCCAGAAGAAAAAGAAATGGAAAGAAAACTTGCAACAAAAAAAGATGATACTGCATTAAAATGTTAAGTGTTTGTCATGCATACAAGCATGCTTGAGAAGTTTTTTTGCAAAGATTACATTTTCTCAGTAACAGAAAAGCAACAATTTAAAATGGAACAAAAATAGCAGTTGATTAGTTGGCTGTGGGAACCTGCTCTTTTATAAAGTATTACCAGTATTTCACAGAATCATTAAGGTTGGAAAAGACCTTTAAGATCAAGTCCAACCATCAACCCAACACCATCATGCCCACTAAACCATGCCCCAAAGTGCCACATCTGCACGTTTTTTGAATACTTCCAGTGACAGTGACTCCACCACCTCCCTGGGCAGCCTGTTCCAATGCTTGACCACTCCTTCAGCAAAGAAATTTTTCCTAATGTCCAGTCTAAACTTCCCCTGGCACAACTTAAGGCCATTTCCTCTTGTTCTGTTGCTAGTTACTTGGGAGAAGAGACCAACACCCATCTCGCCACAACCCCATTTCAGGTAATTGTAGAGAGCGATAAGGTCTCCCTTCAGCCTCCTCTTCTCCAGACTAAACAACCCCACTTCCCTCAGCTGCTCCTCATAAGACTTCATCTCCAGAGCCCTCACCAGCTTTGTTGCCCTTCTTTGGACATGCTCCACCAACTCAATGTCTGTCTTGTAGTGAGGGGCCCAAAACAGAACACAGTATTTGAGGTGCGGCCTCACCAGCACCGAGTACCGGGAGACAATCACTTCCCTACTCCTGCTGGCCACATTATTTCTGATACAGGCCAGGATGCTTTTGGTGTTCTTGGCCACCTGGGCACACTGCTGGGTCATATTCAGCCATCTGTCAACCAACACCCCTGGGTCCTTTTCTGTCAGACAGCTCTCCCTCAAGCCTGTAGTATTGCATGGGGTTGTTGTGACCCAAGTGCAGGATCCGGCACTTGGCATTATTAAACCTCATACAGTTGACCTCGGCCCATCAATCCAGCCTGTCCAGATTCCTCTGCAGAGCTCTGCTACCCTCGAGCAGATCAGCACTCCCACTCAACTTGGTGTCATCTGCAAACTTACTGAGGGAGCACTCGACCCCCTCATCCAGATCATCAATAAAGATATTGAACAAGATCGTCCCCAGAACCAAGTCCTGGGGAACACCGCTTGTGACTGCCCACCAACTGGTTTTATCTCCATTCACCACAACTCTCTGAGCTCATCCATCCAGCCAGTTCTTTACCTAGTGAAGAGTACATCTGTCTAAGCCACAAGCTGACAGTTTCTCTCTAGGAGAATGCTGTGGGAGACGCTGTCAAAGGCTTTACTAAAGTCAAGGTAGACAAATCCACAGCCTTTCCCTCACCCACTAGGTGGGTCACCTGGTCATAGAAGGAGATCAAGTTGGTCAAGCAGGACCTGCCTTTCATGAGCCCGTGCTGGTTGGGCCTGATCCCTTGGTTGTCCTGCACATGCCCTGTGAGCACCCTCGAGATGATCCGCTCTGTAATCTTCCCCGGTACTGAGGTCAGGCTGACAGGCCTGTAGTTCCCAGGATCCTCCTTCTGGCCCTTCTTGTAGATGGGCATCACATTGGCAAAGCCTCCAGTCATCTGGGACCTCCCCTGTTAACCAGGACTGCTGATAAATGATAGAGAGTGGCTTGGCAAGCTCTTCTGCCAGCTCCCCCAGTACTCTTGGGTGGATCCCATCAAGCCAGGACTTGTGGTTATCCAGGTCACACAGCAGGTCCATAACTGTTTCCTGCTGGATTATGGGGAGTTTATTCTGCTCTGCATCCCTGTCTTCCAGCTCAGGGGGCTGAATACTCTGTGGATACCTGGTCAGGCTATTAAAGACTGGGGCAAAGAAAGCATTAAGTACGTCAGCTGTATCCTCAACCTTGGTGACAGTGTTCCCCCCTATATCCAATAAGGGATGGAGATTCTCCTTGGCCCTCTTCTTGTTGTCAATCTACTTGTAAAAACATTTTTTGTTTTCCTTTACGACCGTGGCCAGACTGCGTTCTAGCTGGGCTTTTGCCTTTCTAGTTTTGTCTCTGCTTGGCCTAACAAGATCCTTGTGATCTTCTTGAGTTGCTTTCCCCTTCTTCCAAAGGTGATAAACTCTTCTCTTTTCCCTGAGTCTCAGCAAAAGCTCCCTGTTCAGCCAAGCCAGTCATCTTCCCTCCCAGCTCATCTTACAGTACATGGGGACCACCTGCTCCTGCACCTTTCCTTCTTGAAGACTGTCCAGCCTTCCTGAATCCTTTTGCCTTTCAGGATTGCCTCCCAAGGGACTCTCTCAACCAGTGACCTGAACACATTGAAGTCTGCCCTAGGGAAGTCCATGGTAGCAGTTTTGCTGACCCCTGTCCTTACTTCACTCAGAATCAAGAATTCTATCATGTCATGGTCACTAAGACCAAGACAGCCTCCGACCACCACATCTCCCACCAGTCCTTCTCTGTTGGTAAACAGCAGGTCAAGCGGGGCACCTCCCCTGGTAGGCTCACTTGCCAGCTGTGTCAGGAAGTTATCTTCCACACACTCCAGGAACCTCCTAGACTGTTTCTTCTCTGCTGTCTTATACTTCCAGATGTCGGGTAAATTGAAGTTCCCTACAAGAACAAGGGCTAGCAACTGTGATACTTCTGCCAGTCACTTTTAGAATGCTTCATCTGCCTCTTCATCCTGGTTGCATGGTCTATAAGACTCCCAGCAGGATATCTGCCTCATTGGCCTTCCCCCTCATCCTCACCCACAAGCACTCGACCTGGTCAGCACAATCATAGATTTCTATACAAACAAAACACTCCCTAACATACAGGGCCACCCCACCGCCTCTCCTTCCAGGCCTATCCCAAGAGCTTACAGGCATCTATTGCAGCACTTCAGTCATGAGAGTCATCCCACCATGTTTCTGTGATGGCGACTGAAGTCATAGCTGTTCTCGCTGCACAATGGCTTCCAGCTCTTCCTGTTTAATGCCCATGCTGCGTGCATTAGTGTAGATGCACTTAATGGGCTATTGATTTCACCCCCAACACTGTCATGCCACCCCTATGCTCATCTCTAGTGAGCCTGGTTTTATCCCCTTCCTCCTCCGAATCTAGTTTAAAGTCCTCTCGATGAGGCCTGCCAACTCATAAGCTAGAATCCTTTTCCCCCTTGAAGAAAGTTGCACTCCATCTGCTGCCAGCAGGGCCAGTGCCATGTAAACCACCCTATAGTCAAAAAAATCCAAAATTCTGCCGATGGCACCAGCCCCTGAGCCATGTGTTAACCAGATGTGCTTTCCTAATTTCCTCCAGGGAAGGAGAAATACTGCCCTTTCTCAGCAGGGGCAGCAGCCGCTGCCTTGCTCACTTGTTCCTTTCTCAGACCAGTCCTTCTACACACATAAATCACTGCTGAACTCCCACCAAGAGCATCATCTCAGACTGGAGGAGGTGGTATATGAAGGAACCAGCTGTTTCATAATTTCATCTCATTGAAGGCTTATGAAGACTTTTCATACTTTTTAGGTTTGGGGGGGCAGGAAGGCTATTTGCCTATTTTTCGCATGAAATGATTAATTTTCTTTCTGTGACTGTCAGAGGGAGACCCCGCAGCCATCTAGCACCAGCACCTGCACCCCCGCACCCGCTCCCAGGCCGGAAGAGCCAAACTCCGGCTGCCTGATGGCCGGGGACTGCGGGAAACCTGCATACCCGCTCGGGATTGGCTGCAGGACGGTTGCTTAGCATAAACCAATCCGCAACCGCGAGGCGGAACCACCGCCGGAGGCCCGCGCCAATCCGCCCAGCAACCGGCCAAAAACCGAAAGGGCGCCCTGGCGCGTCACCAAGACGGGGCACGATGGTGACGTGTGTACGTATGCAAACACGTCATGCGGGCCCTCATCCTCCCGAAACGTGGAGCCGCCGCCGCGGAGGTGCAGAGGAACAGCCACTGCAAACACTAGGAACGAAGGGAAACCCAGTCTTCAAGTTTTATGCCAAAAGCAGAGGCATTATGTGCAGGTATGGCATACTTACTTGCTCAGGTTTTTCTGTGTTTTAGGATTTTTTTTAAATAGAAAAAAATATTTCTGAAGCACTGCAGTCATTGTCTTTTCAAATCAAAACATGAACTATTATAATCTACACATTTTCTTCTTTCTCTCCTTTATTTCTAAGCAAGCATGAACAGAAGCCATCTTTCTTACTCTGACTGTTTAATCAGAATAGTTTGGGTTGGAAGAGACCTATAAAGGTCATCTAGTCCAGCCTCCCTGCAGCGAGCAGGGACATCTTCAACTAGATCAGGTTGCTCAGAGCCCCGTCCAGCCTGACCTTGAATGTTTCCAGGGATGGGGCATCTATCACGTCTCTGGGCAACCTGTGCCAATGTTTTATCACCCTCCCCGTGAAAAATTTCTTCCTTATATCTAGTCTAAATATACCCTCTCTTAGTTTAAGATTAAGACACTAAGCCTTAGACTAAGTTTAAGACATCACCCTTTATCCTATTGCAACAGGCCCTGCTAAAAAGCCTGTCCCCATCTTTCTTATAAGCTCCCTTTAAGTACTGGGAGGCTGCAGTAAGGTCTCCCAGGAGCCTTCTTGTCTCCAGGCTGAAAAACCCCAACTCTCTCAGCCTGTCCTCATAGGAGAGGTGTTCCACATCACTTCGGTGATGTGAAAAATGGAGTCGCCCACCCCACTGCAACAGATGTCATCAAATCCTCATTAAATGTGGACTCTCATATCTGAAGTTAAATACTTACTTTTTGCCTCCTGAGTTATCCCTTGTTAAGTCACACCTCACCAGAGACACCCCTGTACTCAGGTGCACTCAAACTAAAGAGAATGTGGGATTTTGAAAGGTGAGCAGGCTGAACCAAGGCAAGAAACTCTGTAAATAGATAAGGCATCTTGAAAATAAAAATGAAATACAAAACAGTATAAGTAAAGTGCACAATTTTTAAATTATATGTAAGTACATGTTCTATTATGAATAACTGCAGCAGTGAGCTACATGTATGCCATTTTCAATCTACAAAACAGGTATCATCTACACAAGTTTGATTTTAAGTACTACTGAACTGATGGCATAAACTCTTCTGACTGCAGCAAAAGCAAATAAAGAGGTTTCTGCACCTTCTCATCCACCACATCTGCCCCCAGGTTTCTGTTTCATGGAACTGGTCAAATGCAGGTGAAAGCCAACACAGTGAGACTGATGAGAACAGCACCCAACATATGTGGGGCATGTATGCCTAATCCAGGTCTTCAGTAGCCTGAAAAGCACCATCTAGACACGTGTTACATATGAGCACACCTGGTACATAAAATTGTATGATTTTTTTCTACAAGGCTGTCACAATTAAATAAGGAGAGAAGGAAGAAAGGTGGCCAAGGCTGATGGTCATAGAGTGACCACTGACAATGGTTGATAGCTTCTGAATGACTTGATAAAACAGAATCACAAAAATTAACGAGAAATCACAAAAGAAAGGTTAAACTGAAGGAAGATAAAAATTTGAATTTTTATCAAAATCTTCAAAAGAACACTAGAAGAAAAAAAAATTTAAAATTTTCTTGCAAAAGCTACAATTTACTGAAACTTTGTTACCCATACCTACTGCTGGAAATATTTGTCACAAGCATCCTTCCTTAAGGAAAGGTAGCTCATTCCATAGATCTTAGTTACTACTGCTAATAAACTTTACTAGCAACTGTGCCCCCCCTGCACACAAGATGGTTATTCATTAATCAACAGAAGCTAAAAATCAACGGAGGTTTTCCAAAGGAAACTAACGTCGGGGAAGGATAACGTCGGGGAAGGATAACGTCGGGGAAGGATAACGTCGGGGAAGGATAACGTCGGGGAAGGATAACGTCGGGGAAGGATAACGTCGGGGAAGGATAACGTCGGGGAAGGATAACGTCGGGGAAGGATAACGTCGGGGAAGGATAACGTCGGGGAAGGATAACGTCGGGGAAGGATAACGTCGGGGAAGGATAACGTCGGGGAAGGATAACGTCGGGGAAGGATAACGTCGGGGAAGGATAACGTCGGGGAAGGATAACGTCGGGGAAGGATAACGTCGGGGAAGGATAACGTCGGGGAAGGATAACGTCGGGGAAGGATAACGTCGGGGAAGGATAACGTCGGGGAAGGATAACGTCGGGGAAGGATAACGTCGGGGAAGGATAACGTCGGGGAAGGATAACGTCGGGGAAGGATAACGTCGGGGAAGGATAACGTCGGGGAAGGATAACGTCGGGGAAGGATAACGTCGGGGAAGGATAACGTCGGGGAAGGATAACGTCGGGGAAGGATAACGTCGGGGAAGGATAACGTCGGGGAAGGATAACGTCGGGGAAGGATAACGTCGGGGAAGGATAACGTCGGGGAAGGATAACGTCGGGGAAGGATAACGTCGGGGAAGGATAACGTCGGGGAAGGATAACGTCGGGGAAGGATAACGTCGGGGAAGGATAACGTCGGGGAAGGATAACGTCGGGGAAGGATAACGTCGGGGAAGGATAACGTCGGGGAAGGATGGGGACTGAAAAACTTGTCAACCTAATGTTCTATTCATTACTAGATACAAGAGAAAAATCAAAAAGTGTGTTTTCAGTGCTGGTAACCCACTGTATTAATATGCTAAGAACCCTAGATAATGCCAGTAAGTTGTGTTTTTACAATGATAAGCACTCTCTAATAAATTTCTATGGCAGTCAATTTCTTATTATACCAACCATAGAACAGACTAACATTTATTTACCCTAGTAAAAGTGTACAGCAGCAGATTATATTCTCTTGGGTCAAGGGGCAGACAATTATTTTTCCGTATTTGCTGCTAGGCAAAGATTTGTCATGTCTCAAACTTGTGAAGACTTGTAAGAAAAATTACCCAAGGTATTACCCAAACTGCACTTTAAACATTTCATAATCCAACACGTAAGCACCCATAGCATAGATGATTCTTCAACCTAAGCATGCTTAGAACATGCAGATGCAGACTTCCAGACTTAAATTAATTTGTTGCTTAACTGACTAACAAACAGAAGCAGAAAGTGGACAAACACAAGGTGGTTTCTTTATGTAGTTCCAATCATGGAAAACATTAAGAACAATAGAACTAGTTTTGAAAGAGCGTTTGATGGCAAAAAGTAACCTGAAATTGTACTGATTCTTGCTGTATTCTTCCTTTATAGAACCTTCAACATACCCACCTTTTCTCACTACACCAGCTGCATAATCAGTAGCCTTATTATCTTGCTACACTCCATTTGCCAGAGTTGTTTCAAGACGAAATGCAACATCTTAGGTTTGATTGTTACTGTATAAAAGACTCTCTTTTCTACTTGGTATCTT
Source organism: Phaethon aethereus (assembly GCF_964289735.1). Classification (NCBI taxonomy): domain Eukaryota; kingdom Metazoa; phylum Chordata; class Aves; order Phaethontiformes; family Phaethontidae; genus Phaethon; species Phaethon aethereus. The sequence continues at coordinate 56,265,860 of NC_138575.1, read as the reverse complement.
CTTCCCACACTTTTAAAATTCAATACAAGAAGGTATAAATTTTGAAATAATGTCACACTCATTAACTGGCAGCTGTGTTTACCTGCATCAACAAAGCATTATATGCCCTATTGATTTCTGAGGTGCTGACTTACACCTAACGCTAATACACTCATGTCAACTCAGTCATACACTCTGAGAAACACAGATATTTGAACAAAAGCAAAGGATGACCAGAGGAATGTCCTGAAAGTAATCACTCAGTTGATGGGACAATACTTTTGTACTTGGCTCTTTAACAACCAACCAACCAACCAAAACCAAACCAAACCAAAACCAACCAAACAAAAAAAATTCTTCCTATCACTGTTTTTGAATGAACATTAATAACAAAATTCCATCCACTCCACAAAGTGTGTTGATATTACATTACACAGTATGAGAGTCACATTTGCATATGAAGGATGGAATAAAGAGAGAATATGAGGCAAGCACTGGGGAGGTTGCATGTGAACTCCGATCAGGGACCTCGGCCACGTTAAAGCTAACCTTTCAGTTGAACCCAGCAAACACAAATCAACCCAGCAAGTGAAAAAAGCTTCAGCCCAGATCAGTTGTCTGACACTATTAACCACGCAGCTGCTTTTAACACTTAAGCCAGCACAAGACGGGGCAGAAGGCGGAAGAGAGAACCGCTTCAAGACTAGGGTGTTGCATACCAGCCTTTCAATACCAACTTGCATTACTTGCACAACTACAGCACTAAGCTATATCAGGGAGCGTAACTTCCAGATACGTATTTAGTAGGAGTCCTGCTTTGTTGAACACAGCTTCTTCAACTGTCTGATGAAACAATCACAGGAACACCAAGGCTGCCGCACCAGAACATGCAATAGACCAGCCTTGGGATTTTTCCAGGTGTAGATCTATGAGACAAGGACAGGCAGACCTTCCAGAGGTTGACAAAGCACTACAAGTGTCCCACAAAGTCAGCTGCATCTGGTTATTCATGCTTTTTAGAGACAGGGCAAAGAGGCTGTTCCCACAATGAAATACGGTTGATATCTTCAAGTATATGTCCTAATTATTTTAAAATGCTCCTAACTACTCCTCTGACATAAAAGCAATAGGTGCAATAATATTAATTACATATACAACAAGAGGTAGTTATTTCTTGAAAGCTTCAAAAATGAAGTACTATAAAAAAGGAGATTAAAGATTTAATTTAACTCCTGGTTTTGGACTGTACTAGATTATCCAGTGGTGGAAGGACCCTGAAACACACAGTGCTTTTGGACAGAGCATTAAGAAGGGAGACAAAATTTGCCTCTGCTCTATAGACAATACCAAGCTCCTAATATGAAATTTTATTTAGGTATTTCCAGACCTATGTACTCAATTACAGATAAAAACTTGATTATACTTGGTATAATGAATTCAATACCATGAGTATTAGTACAGAAAATACGGAAATCCATACTATCCCATCCCTTTAAAAAGATTTCAGTGAACATCCCGCAGTATGTGCAAACATTTTATTCTCTATTTAAAAAAAGAAAATACTTATTTTTGGTGGCTCCTATAAATATATACACATACTAGGCTTTTTGCCAACTGACCTGATGATAATCAAGTATGTTATTACTAAACATTACTTCGGTGCTTTAAATTGGATGACAAACTTTATTCCATAACATTCTCAAATTTTCTTGGTCACATGAAGACAGAGTTACATGCATTTGAGCTGTAGAAATTTTCTGTGGAAATTCTTTACTCACTCATCTATTTGGATTATCCATTAATTTAGTAATTTGGTATCTATTTTAAACATACCAGGAAAATGAATTAAGGAAGAGTATATTTATAACCCACAGCTGGCTTGGATGGCTCTACTTAATATTCAGTTATCCCAAACAAACACAAAGTGTCATCATCACAAAGTTGAGTGTTGCATCAACTAAAAAGGTCAGACTGCTGAGAAAAAAAACATGTATAGTCTGCCAGAGTATCCTTAAGGGAATATAACTATTGAAGCTTGAAATGGCTTAGCCTAAGGCTAATTACATCTTACATAAACATGATTTGCAAAATTCATGTGTCTGCATTTGATAATCAAAGAGAATAGTGATTTGTGACAAGGACCAACAGGGAGAAGTAACCCCTTAAGGGGTCACAGATTATCCCAAAACTTAAAAGAAAATTTCTAATCTTTAGCAGAGGTTGAGAGCATTAAAGCATTTCCTTCTCCCCCACCCCAATCATTTTTCCTACAAAGACAGAAAACTGATTTCCCTGGCCCTGTTCTTCCCTGAAAAAAACAAAACAAAACAAAAAAACCACAAAACATTATTGAGAAACTATATTAGGAAAAAAATAAACAGAATAAAATCCCCCAAACACCAGTTCTACTTCACATATACCAAACAATTGGAGTTTTTGCTCATCTAAACCGCTTTGCTAAGTATTAAAGACAGCTTACAAGTAATCACTTGTGGTTTTTAATTACATAGTACAGTATGACTTCACAGTAAGTACAAATAATAAATGTACCTTTCTGTGTTTATCAGCATTCAGTATCTTGATTTAGAGATTAAAATAACTACTAGAGTTTATAACTGCCAAGAACAACAGAGAAGCTAACCTAAGCAAACTATAAGGTAGCTGTACTAAGTTGCCAAAAGTCAGCTATAAATACACTAATTCAAATTTGATGCAGCATTCCTGTCTCAAGAGAACTAGTATCTGATGACTGATCTGATCATTTGGGGCCACGTGGTTCAGACAGTAACACATAGAAGTAGCGAAGTTTGGAGCACAGCATTCCAAATACGCCTACTAGTGAATTAGTTTGGACTAGATGACTCTCTTTTGCTGGCTACATGCACTCACACCTGTCTTCAACTCAAATATCAGATATCAACCCAGATCTTGAACAAGGCATGCAGAAATTTTGTCACATTTGTAATACTCTGCATTCAGAATGATCGTATTTAATCTCAGCTGATTGCATTCACTCTTTGAGTCCCTAAGGAAGAATTTAAAACATTTAAGTACCAAATCTGAAACCAGGTGCAGACAATAAATTATGCATTAACAACAGCAATTCAAAAATGCTGTTAAACAGATGAAAATAAATTTTAATGTATACAAAAAGCCGATAACAACAATTTTAGGCAAAGTGTTTTACCCCATTTATCTTTTCTGTCCTCACATACACTTCACTGAGAACATCAAATGTTTCCCACACTTAGACTGCTAGAGAAAGAAAAACACATAGTTCATGCAGGGGAAGTGGAAACATGGAGGGACACACACACACACAAGGCAGATGAGAGATCGGAATTTTAATTCTAACTGCATTATGAAAAAAAATTAATTATGACTAGAGTGAGCAAGCAGTCAAATTTATTTTTATTATGCTTGGTACTTTACGACTCCTTCACTAACAAAGACCTGGCTTATCCCTCTACTTAATGCATGTATCTTGCACTTGCTTTATTGATGAAATGAGCCATAGAGAAAGAATGCTAATGAGCTTACTCAGTATCAGACAAAAAGCCTAGAAATAAAACCACAACACCAAGAAAAAGTACCCACAATTTGTAACTCTCAAGTCTCTCCTAACCTACTATCATTTCATTTATGCATTGTCTTGATTAAAAATAACTAGTTACTTTCCAAACTGACTCAGCTTTTAAGATCAGGCCTTGCATTAGATTAGATTATTCTAAAGAAAACTGATGTTATCTGAAGAAATAAGAGTGACATCTACCCATTTTTGCATGTTTACATCTGTAGCCTATTACCACAACCACTTACACTTGTGTTTTGAATCTGTCCAGTACTTTAAGGTGCTTTGACAAATATAATGAAACTAGGAAAATATTTTATTTGATAGTTAATGCAAAAAGGACACACAGCAAAGATTGCATTTGGCAACAGCCCTGTGCCATTTCTTGATTTATATGCAGCTACAAGACGTTTACAATAGAAGCCTAAGATGAACAAAATCTTTTCAGAATGTTTTACCTCGGGGGGTAAACTCCTACACCCCTAGCACTTAAGCTTTTTTGGAGCCTAGTTCCTAGGGTATTCTGTAATTAGTGAAGGTTCTTAATTGTTCTGCGTGACAATTGGTAACATAACAAACCACTTAGTTTGCTTTTATTGACAACTCTTTCAGAAAGATCAATCTGATAATCCACCATTGAAAACAAAAAAACCCAGTATGCTAAATGCGTAAATACAGAAAGATCAACAGTGTGATCATTAGTACCTTTCCAAACACATTTTGCAGTGAGTGAAATATGTAGCAGAAATAACCTGAAGAGCTGATCTCCTTTTCCATGATATGCCCAGATAACTGAGTCTTCTGTCCTTCAAACAAGATTTATGTTTAGTACAGCTGAAACACAACTGAAGTAACCTGTGCAAGGGCCACCAATGCAGAGATTTAACTTTCACTATTGGACAGCGTCCTCTCTGGATAGGTCAGTACTAACCAGTTCGAAAGAGAAGCAGTATGAAGATGAACCCAGTGACTGCAAAAGATGCAACGTAAGCATTTACACTTCTATTCTCTGGTACTGTCTGGAACAAAAAGGCAAAATGAAAAAGCTTTATTTCTATTGACACCATTGCAGGCTACCTTAAAACATGGTTATGAGTAAGCAAAAACAATAAGCAGTCAGAAGAAACACATATATATACACACAATCAGGAAGTCTTCTACATATTTTTGCATTAAAAAACATCAAGCAAAACTATGAAAATAGGAGATTGTTCCAGTTCTGTATAACTGATTCTTGTCAGTAGAGACTTTGGAGTTCTCCCAAGAGCAAAAAAAAAAAAGCACTGTCTCTGGCATGTCCAAAGTTGTATGTGTGCCAATTGATGAGCTGAGCGCTACTAAACAGACACTACTGTGTATGAGCCCTCCCTCTACCTCAGTAGGAACACTAACTGGAGATTACTCCAACTTCTGTCCAACTAGCAATTCTCATAAAGTTTGTAGGAATGAACTTTAAAGGTTTGCCTTTAAAGTTTGGCTGAAATCAGTTGGTGGGTAAAGAATCATGAAAAGCAATAACTTTTATCTCAGTATAAGAAAGAATTTTTTACAGTGAGAACAATGATTCACTGGAACAGCCTCCCCAGGTATGTGGCAAAATGCCCACTGCTGGAGGTTTTCAGGATGCAATTGGACAGATATTGCTAGATAATCTTATCTAGGCCCCCTTTCCCAAGGAAGATGGACCAGATGATCTTTCAAGGTCCCTTCCAACCTGGGCTATTCTGTGAACTTAGCTGTAAGACTGACCAAAAGATCTGCATTAGCTGCAACATATTAAAAAAAACCCTCTAAAACAAGACCTTTAAAGGTGGACAGATGACTAGTCCACCAGTCTTCTGAAAGTTACATCTTCAGCAAGAGAGCAGTAATTGCAGAGTTGAGGAGGTACCTTTCAAGCTAAACAGTCTTCTACCAATAATCTAAGCCATTAAAAAAAGAGGTACTTCTCTTTGAATATGTTACATATATACACACACATTCAAAATATATTTGATATACTTTTAGTATTTTGTATTTACATAGATACATATATATGCTTGGAGAAAATGCGATCAGCTGACTTACAATAAGAAAAGTCTAAAAGATGGTAATTATGTTGTGAACTTAAAGGATCTAGTTTTATTTGCATAGGTTTTTAAATACAATTCTTGTATAAGGAAGCTGAAAAATATATGCAGAGCATAGAAGACCAGACTGAAATAAGCAGAAGTGAACTTATTTTAGCCACCTTCCTCCCAGGAAAACAAATTCAGCTTGTTTGGCATCTCTGATCAGATATGCAAAAAATTGATACAACTGAAACAAGACTCTGCTTCTGAAACATAACTTCTAATTTATATTAAGACACAGACTTCTATCAGACCTGAGATACGAATTCCAAGTACCTGGCTTCCATTTCTGTGGTCAACCAATACAATTAGGGCTTCATTTTGTGTTCTTGAGCTCACTTTTTTATCGTTTACTGTTTTGACATGCTGAGATAAACCACTCATTTAGTAGTTGCTGCTGATAAAAGTAGAGAGATATATACTTGAAGACACTGCAAGGAATACTAAGTTTAACAGGATCTTACAAAATTCTTCAAGTTGCACAAAGAGATGAAGCAAGTGATTTTAATATTTAAGGGTGAATAATGAAAAGAGAGTGTATGCTTCAGAATTTGTTTTATTTAGGAATACCCTATACAACAATGTAGACAAACAGGATGTCAAATTAACACTACTATGAATGTCTTTGATTTAAGGGCACGGTAGACTGCAAGGTTTAAGGATCCCATTCTAGAAGGGGAAGGTTATTTATTTTCCGAAGTACAAACTCTGGGACACTGAGCAACTGACAACAACTTTAAAGCACCTGTCAAAAACAGCACTTTTCTGGGGTTTGGGGTTTTTTTTAGTTCAAAGAACTCAAGTGAAAACATCAGGATAATCTTGAAGTGCAATGCAATGCATTTTTGATTCAGATCCTCACACCTACAAAACTTGTTGATTAAAATTAGTATTGTTAAAATTTCCACAAATTTAGACTATGCTTTCATACATAGGTTTCAACCTTCACATTCCATTTACTCATCTTCATCTTCCACCTCCAAAATTTAATTTCAGAATAACATTCAAGAGTTCACAAGTTGCATAAGTAAGAAGTTAAATTTCAAAATACATTTGCACTAGGAAATCTTCTAGTGAAGGAAAGAAGAAATGAAGCTGCTTCCAGTAGGGTTTGTAGAACTTCCCTAAGAACGCACAATACAGTCGAATAAATGTACAGCAGGGAGCATTGCAAGGGTCATGGAGGATATTGGGGCTAATGCCACAAGAAAAAATACCAAAAGCAATTTATCCTCAGATATAATAAAATATTTTTAGTTCTGCTACTATAGCCTGTGCACAACTAATCCAGTATAATCCTTCCTCAAATTCTTAACACAAGTCAAGGAACAGAAATACTAGATCTTATCACTACTATAATACAAAATGTAATACTAAAATATTTGATAGAAAGTGTTGTTTACTACTAGGAAAACATCAATTTGCAAAATCAGTTTTATTGCCACATTGTTGTTTCCCATCCCTGACAAAGCTAGTTTGAAGGTTCACCAGAATGAGGACAAAATAATTTTTGAATTTCATAAAGAAAACGAGCCTCTTTAGACATCCTTCTTCAGACAGACTCACTTTACAGCAACACTGCTTCTGTAAACACTCATTGTATTAGTCTGTGGCCACCAGAGACTTCCACAGTTGCTAAGCAACATCTCTTAGTTTCATCTCAGTTTTGACATTTGCCATTTGGGAATATTCATTGGAACCTAACACTCTTAATAACCCCATCTCGTTCCTCTCCTTTTCCAAAGATCTATAATGCACTGACTTGACTATATAACATCAGATACCAAATGAAAAAGTGAGCTTTTCACAACTGTTTCATGAAATGCAATCAAGTAGATTTTTCAAGGACCAGTAAATGCTTTTTCTTTATATATGAGAATCTGCCCATACAATTCTGTTTTGGTGATCCTCTCCCATAAAGACATTTTTTCCCCAAGTCTGCACATCAAGCTATCAAAAATCAGGTAGCAAAATATGGGGGATGGGAGGAGTGGGGAGGGAAAAGCCTCTTTTCTGCTACGCTCTTCTGAATATCTGTGTGTATCTTCTGCAGATAAAGTATCTTAGAATATTTGCATGTGGCAAGAAACAGCCATCATAGTGCTACACAAACCACGCAGTTTCAGCAACTGTCTTGCCTTTTCTGATTTCTAGTTTCTCCACTTAAGGTAAGCAAGAACAGAAACTAGAGACTTTCATAGCAACAACAATAATAAAAAATTCAAACCACAGGGAAGTTAGCATATTATCTAGATTTATTGTACTCTTGGAATACATAAACTCCATAAATGAGACTGAACCCTCGCAGTGAAAGAAAATCACACATGAACCTATACGTGTTCTCTTTCTATCTTGCCAAAAAAGGACCAAACTAAACAACCTTCAGTGACTCTGCTGCTTGATGTCTGCATGTTGGTAGATTCCCCAGTGGCCAGAAGAAAACAGACTGCAAAAATTCATGCAATAAATATGTTTCTATGGATAATATTGCTATGAGGTTAACTGCTCCTTGAGAGACTGCCCACACAGATTGTCAGCTAACCCATAGGGGCTTCCTGCGGAGCAATGCCTTACAGTTCAGCATCCTATGCCCGACATGGTTACTCTGCACACTATGAATACAGTAGCAGTATTCAAAAGAGACAGTAAGTTTTCCAGAACTTCAGCAGAATAAGCACCACTGCTGCTATGCAGTGACATCTTGAATAGTTTAGTCAATGTTCATACATAGAACCCATTGTCATGAACTCTCTCCTGACCTTATTAAGTAGCATTTAAGCATTAAAGAGCATTCCTGATTGTCTTGTAATAAGTGTTACGTTATGTGACATTTCCCATTGGGCTGAGTAAGGACTGGGGAAGAAAGAGAGGAGAGGATGAAATTCTAGTAATTAGGTGTAGGTTCTCGAGATGAGAACTATAAATAGCTGAATTTTTATGAAATACTAAATAAGTGGAATCATGCATGCACTTCAAACAACAGCTCTTCAAATCATAGCCTTAATCTGATCAAGGAAAAAAGCAAGTGCTTAGTTAACCATTTGAAATAGGAAATGACAAACCTGACTAATGTTACATAGATGTCTCAAAGATGCAGAGTAAAAATGTTTTAGATAAAAGTAATCCAGCTATTGCACTTTCTCATCTCGCAGTATGAAACATAATAAAAAGGAGTCAACTAGAAAGTTTTGTATCACTAGCAAAAATGAAAGTCATAGAAAATTCCAAAGCAGTATCAGATTGACAAAGAAAACACTGTAGAGAGAGAGGGTTTCCATTTGTATTTCTTACACAAGCAAGTCTAGTTCAGGACTTACAGTAGAACCTTCTGGGGCATATGCTGCCAGACCACGAGACAGACACTGAGCATGAACTGCTAAGTTTGTGTGTGCAGAAACTGAATAGACTTAAAACTGGTCATGATGACCTTTCTTTTGTTTCATGATCTCCTGCACCAAGAGGCATATGTGAACTGTAGTCTTCAAGGAAAGACGTGTTTTACAGACATTTCTGGATAACCCCCTGAAAATACCAGTCTAAGAACATTACCTTGCTTCAAAATCCAGACATAACAGCTCTCTGCAAGAACAAGGACTTGATTCTTCCCTTTCTGTGAATATATAAAACCCACTGCTGTTACGCTGTCAGTACCTGAACTCTCTCATGGGAAGGTAGAATTGCCTGGCAGACTAATTAGATGGCCTTATTTCCCAAAACATTCTTACACATCTTCAGGGAAAAAGAAATTCCATGATATAAAAGATGACATGGCTAGATTGCCCATCTCCAGCTGGAAATATCCTTCCCAAATGCCTTGATAAGGGTAAATGATGGATAATACATTGCATGCATTATTTTTTTCACCCATTTAACATGAGAAGGTCTGACAGGTTGCTTACAGCCGACATTCTAACACTGTCTCTAGTCTAGATACAATCCACTGTAAAAATTTTTGCATGGAGGTACTTCTGCAGAGGACTTCTAAAGTCTGGCATCTTGCTTCACCCAACTGCATGAATAAGTCCAACAAACCATAAATATGCTTTTGGCAATATCTCTGTATTAAAAAGCTTCCCCTGAGTTAGGTATTTGTCTTGCAAATTCTTATTGACACAGGTCCCTTTGGATAATTTTTACAATCTTTGTGGTTTACTGATCGCAGAAATCCAGTTTTCAAAGAAAGCTAGTTCCTTACAAGGGTGATGTCACTTAGATTAACCTTTAAATCACCAGTCTATGAACAAGGTGCTGAAGCTGCTAAGTAGCTTGCATTTATCTTTTGTGTTGCAGGATGACCAAATGTCAACAGCCATACCTGTAGCAAAACACTAGCACTAGGAATCTGAAATATTTTCTGTGAATTACAGCTTATTGTTAGTGTTACAAAGGAATGTGAACTTCTAAACATAAGAAAATGAAATGAAAGTCTGTAGCCTAAGGCATCTCCTCATGACCAAGAAAGAATCTTTGTGTTTCCTCAGTATCTTAGAGAAAGGTTCTTGAAGAAGAAAACAGAAAAAAAAAGTTATATGCAAAATATCCTCTTGACAGTCCTCTTGAACACAGCAGGCTGCAGGTTTTCTCGGACTAGGCTTCTTAGAGGACACAAATGCAAAATAAAGAGGAAGACTGCAGAGATGTTCCACCTGATAAATGAAGACCTCTGCCTTTTAGAATAAGAAGCTACAGGCCTCAAATGAGATCAAATCACACCTCCAGAAGTATTTATTATGTCTTAAGAGGCTCTTCACTAACGACCCCAGTGACACGTGCAATTACACAGGATGCACAAGAATCACTCCAAAAGGCATTCCTGGCTTTAAACTTCACATCTAGGACAACAGGCTGTAATTTTTTTTCTGTGGAATTCTTTTCAAAGACAGCTATGAGTCCCAGTTTGCAGTCGCTCAACACTATCAACTGTGTGTGGTAGCTGGCAGTGAACTTGTGGACAGAAGTAGTCAGCTAGCAACTTTTTGTTGGTGCTGACTAGCAAGATATACTAGCCTGGCGAACCAGAGAAACACAGAGAGAGATACACGATCCTCCTAGGACCCATGCCTCCTCCTGCACTGAAAGAATGGGTCTAGAGCTACCTCCAATGCCAGTGCTGCACTCCTAAGTGGAAAGGATGGAAGTAAACAAAAGCAAAACACATGTCTTCCAGTAATGACACCATTGTTTTGTTTACTACTGCAAATCTTTAAAAATAAAGACGACAAGACAACATTATAAATTTATGAAGCATTGATAGTCTGCATAAAACATCAAGCTAGCATTCACAGTAGTATACAATACAATTAAAAAAAAAAACAAACCCACAAAAAAGAGCTGCAGGTTTAGCTTAACCTATATATTATTTGGCAAGGATTTTGCCAGAACAGTCCATAAAAAGTTTTTTGAGCCTGGACCTAAAAGCAATGGCCAGGCTATAGTGACACTGTCAGCACTTTCAGCAGTGGTTAATATTTGGTCTGTAAAAGACTTCTGCAAACTGCTGTCTGAAGAGCTCAAAATAACCCTATGAAAAGCATCCTTAATTTTATGATTGTGGGTGGGAGAAAAGCAGTTGATGAAACAACAATCCAGGAGCACCATCTTCACAGACACAGAAGTACACGAAGAATTTATACAGCTATTTTAGACTGCTTGCCTTCCCAAATGTCATCGAAAATTATATGGAGAAAAATGCATCCACACAGAGTCACTCAGAGCGATCACCTACAATAAACTTAATTTTTCTTGTCTAGAAAGCTTCCCAAATGCCATTCAATTAGATGCCAGAAGCAGACAGTATGAATTATACTCAGGAATGCCTCTGCTGACAAATGGTGTAAAAGCCTCAAAGGAAAGCTGTCTTAAATTTTAACTATTTAAGTTTAGCTGTACTAGCTCAACCTCCAGAAAGTTTTTACTCAGAAACCTTTAACATCAAAAGGAATATTATGAATGTAGCTCCTCCATAGGCTGACTTTTGCCTGGTGAACCAGCAAGCCACAATGCTTGTTTGCTTGCTTCTTGTAAAGCAAAGACTGCAGTTTCACCTTATCCCCAAAATCAAAGGCTAGATTTCTCTTTGAATAACTGCAGACACCAATATACATCCTTTTTTCCATGTACTGGCACATAACATAGCTGAGCTGTTTCCTGATCATTTTGCAGACTAACTCCAGACTCTCCTGACAATTATATATGTGTGACCATCTCACTACAAGTTATCATTCCTGATTATAAAACTATTTTATTTATGTACCCAAAAAGGCAAATATTAACCAGGTCATATTAATTTGTCACCATGGGACCTGCTTGGTGAAGAAAGTCTCTAAGCAATGGAACACTGAAGAAACGGTAGCAGAAGCTATTGAACTGAATAACATCCTGAGAATCCTTCTCATCAATTTTCTTTGGAAGCTGTTACTAGCTTCTTTAAAATCTTGTGCAGACAGTTTTCACTGAAGCTCTACAAGAAACTATTATCTTGAAGGGTCACTTTAAAAACCAGCTTGTTCTGAGAGGCCAGATGCTCCCTAGAAGTTCTGTTTTCTCCTTTGAAATAAGGCAAATTTCTGTGAAGCCTGTGAGTATTCAAGACTGAATGTGCCAGGATGGTGTTAAGAGACACCCCCACCCCCCCACCTATGAGAAAACTGTTAATAGAACACTCTATGGCTGTGACATTTTGACTTCAAAAAGAAGCCACCCGAAAGAATGATATTGAGATGTTAACCACCAATACTGCCAACCTCCTAAAGTGCTTATAGTACTTTTCCTCAAATGGCAAGACCTTGTAGGTATCATAATGGCAATAACCTAGTATTAAATTGAGTTGACTATAAATACAGACTCCGAGGATTCTTTTCCGGCATTTGAGCCTAGATTAACAGTTAATTTTTTCCCCATTTTTTAGCAGATGCTGGATTACTAATCTATGATAGTATTGGTCCAACAAATGAAGTGGTTTTAACAGTAACTGTTGCTACAATAGTGTAAACCCTTGCAAAAAGAAAAAACACATTCTTTTATTCTGTTTATGAGGTAGTGTGGTAATGTCTTTTTTCTGTTTCAGCATATCCATCTTACAGAGGGATGAAGAATCTTATTTTGAATAAACAGTATAATTATAATACCTAGCAGTCTTTCAGTTTTGCCTGGAAGAAGCCTTCATCCTAATTGTGAAGGTTTTTTCTTCTAAAAAGAGTGATACTGAATAAGGATTCTACCTCAGATTGAATGAGTAGGATGCTCTTTCTCTTTTGTAGACATTTCCTTAGCAAAAGGGGTTTTTTTGTGTTTTTTTTTTTTTAAAACACAGAATAGTTTGATCGAGATGACACACCCTCTCCTGCCAGATATTCTCTCTGGAACTACATCAGAACTGGAGGTACCTATGCTTTATTCTCTCCAAAATACTAACGGAGAGAAACAGATTCTGCTCAGTATGTTTTAGCAAAATCCTCACATGACAGTGACAGAAAACTGGTTCCTTTGCCATTTTACTCATTGAGTTTGTCAGTCAGACTTTGACGGATTTTCTCACTGTCCATCTCAGAATACTTAAAGAAAAGGACAACCCTTTTCAGATCCTTTTTGCTGGGGCTGCATATTTTTTGCTTCACAGCAAGGTCCAAATTTAGTCCTTCCTGATTCTTTTTATCATGTAGAGCAGAATTTGAGATAGGAGTCCTCTGACGGCAGGACTCAGGGTTTATTTTTCAAGCAGTCTTTTTAACTTGAAGGCTTATGCATGGTTGAAATACTGACTTCACAAGGTGTCTCCTAGACACCTCTGCTTTGTTCAGTGGAGATCCGTTTTCACAGGAAAAAGAGTGTGTTCAGCCTATGACCAGAGTACCAGATTCCAAACGATGAGATCCAAAACTAGCCAGAGTTCTTTCTCATTCAAGATGCAACTGGGCTGACATTGCTAGCATGACACAGCTCTGCTTCACTTTGAAACTGCACAAAGATAATGAAGATTGATAGGAAGAGTGAGCAGTGAGCTTTAGAGGTTCTTACTCTGCCTTGGAATCCTGTTGGCTGGTGTCTTACTGCCACAGTGGCTTCAGAGTGAGTAACTTTTTCAGACTTGAACTTCAGTTCAAGTTCTTCCATCTTTCTTTCCACTCTTATCCAGGCAAGGAAGAGCCGCTTCTCTGTAGCAGATGTTTTACAACAGAGGGTCTACCATCACTTCTTGGAAGATCTTCCTTAAAAAGGCTGAAAAAAATCCTGCTCCAGCCTGAACCCTCTAGAGGATTTGAGACTTCTCCAAAAAGGGGGGGGGGGGGGGGAGAGAGAGAGAAGGGTCAAATGCTCAAATTTTAAAAATTACAAAATCTAGTTTGCTTCTCCATTTGTGGCTTTATCTATGTTCTGCATGGTATTTGAATAAGCTGAGGAAATGAGAAGGAAGACAGACCTAAGGCAGGAAGCATTTCAACAGAAGTTAGGCTTGAAAACCGAAGTCTGTTTATTCAGTCAGACTAAATGACAGTGTGAGAAAGAACCACCTCACATTACACCACAACTTCCACACATTTATAGATCTCTCTCACTGTTATTCTACATGGACATAGTTTTCTGCAAAGCCAACATAATAAGAATACTTTCCAATTTAGTAAGATTAGACTCCAATCCCCTCTAAGCCAAAAGCAAAACTTTAACGCACAAAAATTATGTAATGCCCTGGGAAACAAAGAAGTCTTCATTTTTCTCTGTCCTTGTAAAACATGGTCCTTCCCCAAAACCATCAAAAATTCTATTCTACAATTACTGCACATATTTACAGGATTGTTGACACTGAAATAAAGGACCAACATGCATTTTTGCAGTGACAAATCCTATATCCATATTCCTCAGCCCCGCATTTCCACCCTACGCCAGTTCTACTATGTTGGCAGAACAGCCTGTAAAAGACAGCACAGTGAGCCATTGAACCAGCTTCCCCCCCGCCAGTAGTTTTTCAGATCAGTTTTCTGATTCAGCTCCTTGCTGTGCCAACATCATGAACAGGATGGTAAAGGCTAGGAACAAGTAGCTAAAACCAGGAAGTAACAAGGGCTGCTTAAGTAATGTTGATGCAAAATGTTGAAATCACAGCTTAGATTATTTCCAGCTCATTTTTAATCTACTCAAGCTACAACTATTGGCAGCTTATGTACTTTACCACCAGATGATGGGGGGTAGGGGGTGTCTACCTATATGTGAAATTCCTTAAGGTACACTGTCGAGATGCATTTTCCATCATGTATGCCTACATACTCAAAACCCTGAACTCAGTTTCCTTTTGCCTGTACACACAGCTGCGCATCCCCCTTCCCTCATGCTCAACAGCAAGTAAGTTAAAAAATTCCCATGCTTTTGGCTCATCAGGGCAATTTTACTGCCACAAAGATGTCTGAGCCTCAACATTATGAAGTATTTAATGAGAAACCAAAACTAGCAAAAGATTTGTCTTTGTAAACCAGAAAAATTCAGAAAGCTATCAAGCAAGTAAAAAATCTGTGCAGCTGAACAACAGTGAATACTCCAGCTGTCCCAAACAAAGCCATCCCAGCTCTATCAGTGACCTCTGTCTACCTTTAAGACTGCCAGGAAGTCAAAAAATACAGCCAGAGATGGCAAAAGTCTGGATCTCAAGTAATTTCAACTACTGATAAAACTTTTCTAAATGGTTACAAATTTATGTTTGAAGAAGTCCACAATCACCTCACCGCACCAGTGGACCACTTTCAGAACCTAATGTGGACAGGTTCTGAAAAGAATCATCTGTTCTACCTATCACAGTATGGTCTCCAGACACTTGATATTTAACCTAATTCCAAAGGGCTGCCCTGAAAAAAACATTTAATGACAGACATACTCCAGAGAATGGATTCAGCTTTCGCTGAATATAGAAGCTCTGACCATCCTTAACTGATTCACCTCTAAAAGCTTTGGCACAATCCAATATTCAACTAAACAGTTCTTGAGCAGATGCAATGTTTGTGTTTTTTTGGTAATGAAAACCAACATCTGAGAAAACTTCCATAAAGTTTTGATTCAGCACAGGTAAAAATTAAGACTCTTCTCATACCAAATAGATGTACAGATGCCTCAGCACCTGAAACCAATGCTCAGAAAAAAATTACGAGAAATCTTCCGAACAACATTAAGTACTGTGACCAAGAAGAAAGAAAACTTAGAATAATTCCTTAGAGATCTGGCTCAGTGAAAACAGAATATGAACTACATAAATGCCTGCCATAACTCTCTCTCCCCCTCTCCTCAAACTAACAGCCACACAAAAACCCCACTTCATCTAAAGATACGGACTCAAGCTGCTAGGATATTAGAGCAGAGACTAGGTTTACATCTCACTAAGCCATCACAACTGGAGCAGAGGAAATCGATTGGCTAAATACACAAAAGCAATTCAACACCATGTAGAGAAGAACTGATCTTCCATAGGCAAATAACACAGCAGTTACCCACATTGTTTAAAAAAGATGGAAGTCAACTTGCTTTGGCTTACCAAATGATTTGAGAAAAAGAAAGAAATTATGAGGAATGAGATCTATCACAGCAGCACACCAAAAATTTCATCCTGGAATGTCTCTTTGTATCTTCTGTCCATTCTACTGCCAAAAGCTTCCCAGTACCTAAGCTAAGACAACAAGGTGGAAGTACCAGCAAGCTGATCTACCTTTGAAAAAGAAGCATGGTGATTGTGCCACTCCTGTGATAAAGCAATGAACTGAAATCACCTATCTGCCATAAAAAAAAACCAAAACACACCCCCCACCCCCCAAAAAAACCCCAAAAATCCAAAAAACCCACAATCTGCTCTCCTGCCCTGCCTGGGGATAACAGGAGCAGGCCTTGCCTCTAGGCACTGCCCAGAAAACATGTGCACCTCTACAGGAACAGGGAAGAACTCCACATATGTATCAGAATTACCTTGAGGTAAGGAGGTATGTTTGAAGGCTTGATATAGGATTATGTCTTGGTAACACACAGCTGCCTCCGATTCTGGCTGAGGAAGATGCCGCTGACAATTATGAAACAGGGTAAGACAGGCTGAAGTGGATTCTCTCTCATGTGGGAGAGAAAAGCAGTCTCTTTGTGTCTGAAGCAGTATCTCATAATCCTCTCCACACCATTTGCTGGGGAGTGATACGTGTCCTTAGTTTGACCATCCTAGAAGTTATCCTTGAATGTAACCCTGAAGAACATCTGAAACATGTCTTAAAAAAAGGTATCAAGAGACTATATGGGTGTCATCCATTTCTCTGCCTCAAAGTCATATGGCTTTGGAACAGCCAGAATGCTGCATAGAAGCATCTAAGGAAGCAATGGTCTCATGCCAAGAACTGAATCCTAAAAAGTAACAACTAGCACCAAAGTGTATTCTGGAAAAGGAGCTACTTGGTTCATCAGGCTTCTTTCCCTTCTAAACGTCTCAATTCCCAGAAATATAATCAACAACCAGGCTAGGCATAGAGGCAGTCTCACCAAAAATTACGTAAAAATGCTCAGATTCTTGCATGATCATCTTGTTCCAGAAGCTGCTCTCTGCTTTTGAAGGTGTGGCTTTTTCAGCTTCTCTTTCAAGATTTCTTCAAATCTGAGGTTCCATAGGAAGGGCTGTAATTTCTCACACAGATCAGTAATACTGGCAAGTTCGTTATCTTTCAGATTATCCAGGCACTGAAGGTGAGATGAAGCAGACAGCATACATACTGAATTCAGCTCTGAGCAGAACCAGATACATTCGCAACATCTGTCAGTCCGAGGGGATGGGTAAAGATTTACACTAGATCCAGGTACAGTGAAGGCCAAAGGCCTGGAGATTCCAAAGTCTCCACATGCCAAGAGCAGAACTTCAGTAGTAAAGATGCACCAGCCTGTAAAAGTAGAGAAGCACTGAAAGCAAAAAAAAGTAGAGAACAAAACAGAAATATTTGGGCCAAGAATGTAACAGCAACAAATTCTCTACGCCTTGCTGGACAGCTAGAGTTTCAGGGCAAGGTCTGCCTGTTTGCTGGCAGGACAACACACACGTTATCTTTATGGATACACACATGGCTTTGGCCAAAAAAGTCACCAAATGACTGTTCCTCAGAATCCCATAAAACTGCGGGTGGGATGGGTGGGGATGGGGACAAACCCAAAATAAAACTTTAGTATTACTCTAATACTTGCTTTCTACCCACAGTGCATGTGTGTGTGCATGCATGTGCACATGCATGTGCACAATGACAAACCATGAAGGAAGATGCACAAGATACTATGATCTGGAGAATAAAGCACCAGACTGGAGCTGATGATGATCTTGTTTCCATTGCCATTCCACTACTGATCAACAATTTAGCCCTGTCAAATAAGCATTATCTCCTGCCTCAGTTTTTCTTGATTGTAAAGTGAGATACAGAGGTGAGTGTTTTTCTGTAAAGTCTACTGCTAGAAGTCAGGAATTATGACGAAGTGATCTAGAATAGTCTTGCCTCTTGCATTTTCTTAGGGAAAAAAGCTTCAGCTAGTCAGCTGGTACAAGTGAAAGACTCAGTAACACATGTAAGTAAACACAAAAGCAAATAATTTATTTTGAAAAGACAGCTTTTATCTAGTTTATGCTTTTTAAGAAGACAATACATTTCAAGCTGACAATGGATATGGACTGTATTTCATCATCTTAAAATCTACATCTCACATAAAATCATTGCTTTTCAAGTAAAATAAAGAATGAGAGAAAGACTTCTAATACATCTGAATATCCTGGGTATACCTCTTGATCTTTAGGGTCATTATAGCACTATGCCTGTCATATTTTTTCCAAATAAGGGTATTTCCTATTATTGATGAATGTTATCCAGAAACTGAATTAATTTTGAAGAGTGGAAGTTAATGTATTGCTTCTAAGAAAATTCCACAAGTTACAAGTTCATTCCAAATGACACTGTTTGTGTAGTCTTTTTTCAGAAGAATATTGAAATAAACATGACCAAAACCCCCAACTTTCAGTCTCTAGGCTAGGAAATTATCAGTCAACTCAATAATGGAAGAGGGCAGGCATTGCAAAACCAAGTCCAAGACTGTTCATTTGGCACAGAAAATCCAGCTATCGTAGGAACTATCAAAGTTAAAATGTTAAAACTTAACTTTAATGCCACTTAAAGTAGATGATGCAGGCTATCAGTTGGTTAGGACGTGCCATGATTATTTCTAACTTAGTATGGAAGATGAGCTTCCTCTAGGGGGAAGGCTTTGCTTCCGTCTTCTAAAGAGAAGTGATTGTTTCTAGCAAAGAACTAGCATTCATTTAACAAGGATATTGGAAGAACAGCCTACAGAATAATGAAAGCATTTTAATGAATGTGAACCTGCTAAAAGACTGGCTGATACTTGAGCTGGAAAAAGCTGACATTACCTAGCCCTTAGTAGGTACAGTGGTGTTTGCTTATATGCAAAATATGACCAGTTCTTAATCTCTAAGCACAATTATTATTGTTTTCAAAATCTCAAGTCGATTGATGAAAGCAGCATGCATCCATGATTTATTAGTCCCTATTTGCTGCTGACTTTCCCTAGGGGAAGATGGAAGCACTTTAGTGATCAGTACTCTAGTTATGTTAAAATAGAAAAGAAACTTTTCTTCCCAAACAGCTGTGGTAATTAACTATTGTATTTTAATGCAACATATGTGGTAGTTTGAGAATTGTTGATAGGATCTTTTTCTTCATGCTTGAAGGAATGCTGTGATACTGCTGTAGATTCTGCATCATTTGGGAAGGCCATCATACTGCTAGCAGCAGCCTTCTCTTTGAGGATTGTGCACTTTGAAAACAAAATGGAAATTCTCAGGGTGCATTGACTATTTAAAAAAAGCCAAACATGTTAGTACAAGTGCTCAAACTTCTAGCTTCAGTTGGTTCTGAATAATATAGCAGACACTTTCTAAGCTTCTAGCTTGCTCAAAGAATTGCCTCTTGATTTGCAATACAGTTTAAGTCCCAAGGAACAGAGATGGTTTTGATATAAAGCGTTTTCAAGTTGAGGGTAACTTACAGCTGGATTTCAGACTTCCTATTTAAGATTCACAAGTACATTGTTGTATTCTGTCAGAACATGACAGTGTCATGTATTTTACAAAAGATTAAAAGAGGTGCCTTTGGTGAGGCACAAGGATAATACTGAATTGGGCTTTGTGTTTGATGTATAAAACATATGAAGAAAATGACATTTTAGGGATTTGGGTCCCTTAAATGTATACCACAAAGTATTAGTTTTGTTACATGGCTTAAGTAGTCCCAAGAGACTTTCTTCACAGCAGCCAAACTGTTTGTTGGTAGCTTGGAGAAAGAAGGGAGGCATTTGCTGTGAGTTTCCTACACTTCTAGACTTTAGCATTGGTTAGTTTTAAAGGATAGGGTTCACTTCATAGGCAGAGTCATATACAGCCATTCTTAGATGCTCTAGGATGTGACTTCTGCATCTCAGCTGTGATTCCAGAAGGGCACTGGTATCCTCTAGGTCTTGTGTTACATCTGCTAGCTTCATGCAGATTCTAGAGCATCAAAACCAGCACTAGTTGCCTGTGCTTAGGCTACTGAGTCTCCATGCTGTGTGTTCGTATGCTCCTGGACCTTTTACATTTACCACAGCTTATTATAACGTCTGTCTCTGCATCCTGTTGTCCTTAAAGTTTGAAGGTCTGAGCACTTCAGAACTCTTCAGGTAACACATGGCATTGTGCTTTACTTAAACTTAAGATGCAGATGTTTGAATAATGGAACACAAGTAGTTCTGTTTTCTCCCATCAAGATATACCACTTGGTGTGTTCTGTGTTCTCATAAATTTGAATGGTATGATACAGGAAATGGATTTTAGAAGCACTGTCTAAAATTTTTGGTGATTGCTATTTTCCAGAAACTGTTTTCATAGGAGAAGCATTATAATTCTCAGCAAAAATGCTGAAGTACTGAAATAGATTTTTTGCTTTGGTTATTCAACAACAGGAAACATTTCTAGTCTCATCAGACCATTAAATGCCCTTAACCATACATTTGTTGACACTAGAAAGGCACTTGGCTAATGCAAAGCTGGCCAATTTTCTTGACCTCACCATCTAAGTATCTTATCTGGATAAGAGCCACAAGATGAGACAGTCCACAAATTATTCTTGGGCTGAAGATCTAGACAACTTTTGTGGGGTCTCACCACATCAATATAAGGCTGGGCATGGTTTGGCTAAATATGTAGCCAGCCCTGAGTCAAACGAGTCATAAAGGTTGTAACAGTCCCTACTAAGTAACTGCATCCAGTAACGAGAAATTTAGATTACATGGAAGGCTTCATGCAGCACTATCCCATGCAACCCAGCTGCAGAGTTGCCATAGTGGGCAAGCACACATCAGCTGTTCCAAAACCATGCGCCATCTAAGTGTCATCGGTTGGCCATTCTTTTAAACCTGTCTTCAAATCAAGATTAGGTGCCTTTCTAGAAGACGACAAAACAGAAAGAAAGAAAATTCACTGCTTCCCTTACTCACTCAGTAACTCATTCACTCAACAGAAGTAACTGCTTTACAATACCAATCATAAAGAAACTTTACTTAGAGCATGCTTCCTACTCCACTCTCCTTCAAAAGCTTTAAAAAGCTTTTTAATAAATTGGGGGTGTGTGGGGTGTGTGTGTTTGTTATTTAAGAAAAAGACTGTATCAAGACATAATTGCATTTATAGATATTGGGTATTTACACTAAGCAACAGTGTTCTAAAACAAATTAAGTTAGGATTTTTTTTTAAATAAAGTTTTATTTCCATTAAACCACCTCAGCATTCATTCTAATATTATTATGTCACATTTACCGAATCCCTCAGTTGTTCCTCCATTATTTTTCCTCAGGATTGATGTAAGGCTATATAGTTATTTAGGTCATCCTGCTTGACCTTTTAAATAAAAGGTCTTCAAGGTCTTCTGGAATTTCCATTGTATTTTAAGAACTATTGTGAGGGACACCTCAGAAAAGAGATACTCTCAGCCAATTCTTTTAGAACTCCTGGATGCAGACTACAAAGACCTGCTTATAACCTTTGTTAAGAAAGGTCTATCATATACCCTTTTAGTACCTTCCTTATAACTTCTACATTTTAAGTACTTAATTCATCTGCAAGATATTACAATAATCTCACTTCTATAGAAGAAAAAAACCACAAAAATATTTACGGTAATCTTCTGCCTTTTCTTTTTCACTATGAATCATGTTATCATTGTCACTTACCTTGCTGTTAGGATTCTTTCTCAATTTCTAACACTGTCACCTTCCTTATCCTTTACCTTAGCAGTCCAGGTTTTCTCAGGAACATTTTGTTTCCTTTAATCAGTTTTCTACATTTTTCATGCCCCACTTAATGCCATTTCTCCTCTACCATCCTCGCACTTACACTTTACAGGAAAAGGAGGGAGGGGCCCTTCACATTGCAATGAAAGCAAGACTGATTTTAACAGAATTTGCCCTTTATGGACAACCTTTACAGCTGTTAACTGCAATTTCTAATGCAATGTATTTGGGCAAGTCTTCCATATACATCTTTACATACTTTCTCACCCACACACCATTTTTGTCATCTTTTTAGTCTGGACATGCCAGAAGAAGAACCAGACTTCTACATGATAAGCAAAATCATCCCCCATATCAAATCTTAAGTGATCGCTAAAAAAAGTTATCAGAGATTTCAAAGTAAATGAGATACGTGCAAAACAAACAAGACTCATTTGGCCCCACTTGTCAGCATGCAGCATTTTACTCTGTCATATCAATGCAGAAGTATACCTTCCTCTGTTATCAAATTCCCCCTTCCTCACTATCAATCAGTTGTAGTTCCCTTTCCTAGCATACTCACATCTTCTCTATTGGCCTTAATTCACAGTCCATTTCAAAATGGCTCTAATATTTTTAGTCCCATCACTGCCATTTTAAACTCAAATAACCTACCTGTCAGCTTTGCCCTTCTCTCTTTTTAGTTTTATTTTCTATCTTTTTAGTTCTAGTCTCTTCAATTAACACCATCTTTCCACCACCTGGACCAGGCCTGTCTACTGCCAGTTCCACATCCCTGTCTTGAGCTAATACCCACCTTTAAGTGACCATGTTTTCCTTGGCCTGTTAATGCATTTCCAAATCTCTCTTTAGCTCAGAGACTTCCCAGATCCAGTATTTTTTTTTTCCCCATCTCCACTTCCCAGTCTGTCACCTTGTACTGGGTTTGTGTGGCAAGGTTTTAGTAGTGGAGGGGCTGCAGAGGTGGCTTCTGTGAGAAGCTGCTAGAAGTCTCCCCCATGTCCGATAGAGCCAGTGCCAGCCAGCTCCAAGATGGACCCACTGCTGCCCAAGGCCAAGCCCATCAGCGATGGTGGTAGCACCTCTGGGGTAACATCATTAAGAAGGGGGAAAAAACCTGCTGCATAATGGTAAATGCACCTGGAGAGAGGAGTGAGAATATGTGAGAGCAACAGCTCTGCAGACACCAAGGTCAGAGCAGAAGGAGGGGCAGAAGGTGCTCCAGGTACTGGAGCAGAGATTCCCCTGCAGCCTGTGGTGAAGACCATGATGAGGCAGGCTGTGCCCGTGCAGCCCATGGAGCTCCACGCTGGAGCAGATATCTACCTGCAGCCCATGGAGGACCCCATGCCAGAGCAGGTGGATGCCTGCAGGAGGCTGTGACCCTGTGGGAAGCCCACGCTGGAGAAGGTTCCTGGCAGGACCTGTGGACCTGTGGAGAGAGGAGCCCACGCTGGAGCAAGTTTGCCAGCAGGACTTGTGACCCCATGGGGGACCCACACTGGAGCAGTCTGCTCCTGAAGGACTGCACCCCGTGGAAGGGATCCATGCTGCAGCAGTTCGTGAAGAACGGCAGCCCATCGGTAGGACCCATGTTGGAGAAGTTCATGGAGAACTGTCTCCCATGGGAGGGACGCCACGCTGGAGCAGGGGAAGGGTGTGAGGAGTCCTGCCCCTGAAGGGGAAGGAGTGGCAGAGACAACGTGATGAACTGACCACAACACCCATTCCCCAACCCCCTTCGCCACTTGGTGGGGGAGGAGATAGAGAAAATTGGGAGTGAAGTTGAGCCTAGGAAGAAGGGAGGGGTGGGAGGAAGATGTTTTAAGATTTATTTTAATTTCTCATTATCCTACTCTGACTTTTGGTTGGTAATAAATTAAATTAAGTTCCCCAAGTCGAATTTGTTTTGCCTGTGACGGTAATTGGTGAGTGATCTCCCTGTCCTTATCTCGACCCACAAGTTTTTCATTATACTTTTTGTCCCCTGTCCAGTTGAGGAGGGGAGCGACAGAGCAGCTTTGGTGGGCACCTGGTGTCCAGCCAGGGTCAACCCACCACACACTCTGTCACAATTTTTTTGACTTGTAATATAGAAACAATGCAAATACATGTGTATGTAACTAACACATCTGCCCCATGCAGTCATTTCATGCACTATATGCATAACCACAATACAGTATATTATGTAATTGGCAATACTACCATTTTGTTAAAATTTGGTACTTTAAGTCAAGCTTATTGTCTTATGAGGGAGATCAGACAAATATCATATTCTGATCCATTTCCCTATTTACAAACACACCTTTTTAAAATTTGCATAAATAAACTTGAGATTGTGCATTTATACTAAAAGATACATGGACAGCAGTTCAGTGTCCAATACTTTCAACAGCTTTGCCATCTCAAAAAGAAGAGAATTCAAACTGCAACCAAGATAATGAAATTCCTTCATAATGCCATGAAGCCAAAAAACCACCATTGGTGGATTCAACCTTCATAATTCTGCACCCTTTTCAGGGGTAAGCTCACAGTATTGCTAAGCCTCCATGTGCATCAACTGGTGTCACTACAGAGAGAAAAATAACACAATAGCAAAACAGTAGAGGTTTGAACCAAACCAAACCAGTAACAGCAGCAAAAACTACATAATCTGACTCCTAAAGTCTTAATTTTTACTTAAGTAAACATCTTACAATAATTGCTAATTAACATTCCCTGTTACAACAGTGACCTAAAAATAATTACACCAAGACCAAATGACTTCCGGGCTTCCCAGAAAATGCCTCTGATATTTAAATTTAATTCCTGGCATTATGCCAAAGTGGCGGATGGGCACGTAAGTGGAAAAATAACTTTAAAGGCCTCTGATACATTAATGCAGAAAATGAGTTGCTTCTCTTACCTGTCAAGAAGGCGTCACGTGCAAAATGAACTTCCTCCTCTGAGTAAGCCTCTGACATGTAGCTCATTTGCATAAGTAGCACGAGCTACAAGTAGACTTCCAGGTCGGCCATCTTGATACTAAGATCTTGTTTTGTTTACATAACAGCACGAGTACTATTTTTTAGCCAGCCTGAGCTCTGCTGTTGTACCTCTCAGCTAGCAGCCTACATCTGCTTGTTAAAGCCTGCTGGAACTCCCACTTCTCCACACCAGCGGCAGAACGTGGCAGGAGTGCCTCTGCAGCTCACTGAGCATGCCACAGCCTCCAAGGGAACGTTGCAACTGCGAGTGCCTTCAGTCGGACTCTTTGCACTGCCTTCTGTGCTGCCAACTATTAGCACTGCAGCAACTATGTGCAGTGAAGTACCTCCCACATACCACACAGTAGTACCAACAAGCATGAATTTATTACAGCACAGCGCAAGTCGGCACACTAAGAAAAGCAGCAAGCTGACATTCCCTCAGTATTTTCACTTACTAGCAAGCTAATTACACCTAGGTTGCTTTGTACATCTTTTCACGTTCATCAGTGTGGCTCTTTCGGTCCAGAAACCAGAGTGCTCCTGCAATCCGTGCACAGGAGAAGTCCATGACACATGTTCGTTGCTGCCGACGCGGAGACAGACTGCAGTTACAGCTAGCTGGCGCCAGTAAAAATTTACATAAAGGGGCCTCATTTCAAGACTAAATGGCAGCAGGATATTGCTGAGCAAAGCCTCCTCCCGCCCCCGCGAGACTACCACGGGTTCTAGAATATACCGTCTAGCTATTTGCTTACTAATAATCCAGATCCATGTGAAAAGTCAAGTCCTGCTCTGTTTATATAAACGAAAATTGACAATAGTCTCTGCAAAACAGATTCCACCTTGAAGCCTGTTCCTAGTAGGAATGCTACACACTGCATTGTTCACAGCAATTCTGGTGAGCCCTCTGTAGTAACTGAAACAACACCAGGTATGCTCAGTGCTCAGCAACCAGCTTTTCTTAGACTGGTATTTCCAATATTTTGCAGCCTACCAGTAACAAATAAATACATATCAGCTCCAAGCAAGACAGATCCATTTTTAAGCTAATGTTGACAGGTAACATGCCTGGCCATTTAATTTACTGTTTCCACTTCATGTTTAATTTTTATTCATCAGGCAGATGAAGGAAAAAATCCCCCATCTGGAGCTTTGGACTTGATCTTTTTGAGTGGCTAAAAGGTACGGTGACAGGTTGAGTCAGAAATTTGGATTTCAGTCTCGCTCTGACTTCAAAGAGTTAATTTCCTAATTCTTACCTCTTTCCTTCCAGTCAAAGTCCAATTACATTAATAAATTACATTTTACAAATGCTTATTCTAAAAAAGTCACTGTAGTTTTTTTGGGGGAGGGAAGAAGCTAGGCTTTGCTTACTATTAAGCATGCGTATATAAAGGATGAATCATCCGCCAATATCTTTTTCCCCTCATTTGCTGCCTTATGAGAAACTCTTAAAGCATGAAACAACTCAATGTGAATAAACATACCATTTATTATACTAACTATAAAAGTGAATTTGTGAAGCCCTAAATAAAATGAAGTTAAACCCACAGCAATGTTTGGCTAGCTACACACCTAGCAACACTGCTGTAGTTGCAGCCTGGCACCATTTAGTGGAAAAGGAAAGCGACGGAGACCATGATGCTTGTCGATTCCAGCAGGGCAAAGGCAGACCTGCCTCAGGACCAGAAGAGCCTGCTTTGCACCACAGGCCTCTCCTAGTTCCCTGCATTGTTCTTCTTTAGAATGCCAGCAGTGTCAAGGCTATATATAGTCAGATTACTTTATATGTCCCCTTTTCCACTATGAGTGTAATTTGCTGTATGGCTGGTTCTAGGTTATTTGAGCATAACACAGTTTGCTGATCTGCAATGTCAAAAAGATGCAGATTCTGTGCCTGAAAGTATCTAGTGATGCAAATTACTCATCATTGGTTGTTACAATTCATCCTCAGCTGTTGTATCCAAAAGCCTAAAGTGATGTGTTAGGGAAAAATAATCATTTTTTCAGAATGACTGACACATTAAAGCGATAGCTATTAACTATACAAGTGATCTGGTATTGTTCTGCTTTGACATCACGTGCATCTTTTGATTTATCTTACTTTCAGACAGATTTGTGTGTGTTAGCACATTTAAGCGCTGCGCAGAATACTTTCAGTGATGCTGTTTTCATTTGCAGAATGAATCATCAGATGAACAGCCTCTGAGCTTAAAAATAAAGAGCACCAATGCTGCTTTTAAAAAAAGCAAACTAAAAAAACCCCTTGTGTTTCCCACCTACAGCCGCCCCCCCCCGCCCAACTCTACAGCCTTGTGCACAAAAACCAGAATAATAGTATGATTCTCAACACAGTAAAACAGATACTGCAAAATAAGAGCCTTTACTCGCAGCATTTTCTGTTCTCGGCTCCAGTCTGCTCAGGGAAGTCCACGCCAGAGCTTGCCGGCAGCTCCGAGGGCGAGCTCTCCATCTGTCTGCCGTCTGGGGGAGGCACCACCCCGCTTCCAGAACGTTCCGGCACAGGCAGCCGCAGTCCGTCGGCTTTATCTTCCTCTCTGCGTCTTCCTGCCTCTCGCACCACTAGCTATGATAAAGCTCGGTTTCAAACGCAAAATGTTTTTACGGAGAGGAGGAGCAACTGGCTGAGTAGTTAGAAACGCGCCAACTCGGTGGCTCGGGGTAGAGGGGCCGCCTCCCAGCCAGAGGTGAGCCGAAGGAGGGCTTGCTGGGCCCCAACCCAACTGCAGCGCCGTCCACCTGCCGCGTACAGGGCAACCAAACCGACCCCGGGACCTAGCGCAGGGACTGCTCCAGCTGCTTCCAAACCGGCGTACTGGCGTGGGGGGTTCTGGTTTCCCTTTTTGTTTGTTTGTTTTGGTGTGGTTGGGGGGGGGGGGGGTGTTGGGTTTTGGTTTTTTGCGGGGGTTTTTTGTTTGGAGGGTTTTTTTGTTTGGAGTTGGTTGTTTTTTTTAATACAGGAGTCTAACCTGGGAGAATAAACAACAGCGTACTCATTCTCCAGTGATTGCCGCTACAGAAAAAGCCAAAACGTCTGCCCACTTTTCCCACATTTAGCATGCAGTCAGTCGAAACACGAGAGCTTTATGACTGCTTTCTCAAAGCCAGTCAACACAACTCTTCCTCCATCCACCATGCACACAATTCTCTCGTCTCTCATCACACGCAACGTTAAAGAGCGGATAGCACAGTCAAAAGTAACACGGCCAATTGCATTTAGAATAATTGCTATCAGCTGCATGGTTTCAATTGTTACTTATCAAAGACAGCATCCTCAAATTTCAAATGTCAGTTGATTCATCTCATAATAGAATGGTACAGAAAAGTCTGCCACAGAATGATTAGCCTAATTTAGACACAATTTTAGATATGAAAGCATTTCATTGACAGTTCGTCTAAAAAAAAACCCCATGATGAAATCTGTCCCTAGTAGTTTGTTGAAAGAAAGGAAGGCCCACTACAGAGCAAAAGAACACAAAAGGCCCTGGGCCTTCTGTAGGCAACACGCACACTCCAAAACATCCCCTTCCAACTCCCCTCGGACTTTGCCTCTTCTCCAAAGCATGAAACAGAATGAATAATTGACCCAAGTCAGCCAGGAGTTTGGTACTTCCCAGGTTTTTTCTCATGTTGGTCTTTGAAAGGCACAGAAAATTATGTTCCATTTCTGAAATACAGAACTTGTCTATCAACCCATTACCTTAGCCAGTGTGGTTTATTTGAGAGATTTTACAGCAGAAGCCTATACCAGCAAAAGGAGCAGTGAAGGGGGGGGGGGGGGCGGGGAGGGATGTGTGTGTGTAGAAGGGCTCACCCTTAGTTATATCTGCTTTTTTACTGTAGAAAAGGGGTGAGAATGTGTCTAAAATGGGTAACTTCCAGGGAGTAACAGTCTAATGTTGCACTCCCTTTCTTTTAGAAAAGGAAAATACTAATTTTGACTCATTATCAACTTTAGAAAAAACACTTTTGCTCACTTAAGTTTGCATGAATTTTGTTATTTACTAAACAAATACTGAAAAGTTGACATCTTAACCTGCAAATCAAGATCCTGCAGAAAAAAATAGCATTTGCCTTAAAATTCCTTCAAAGACACTACATTCTTGAGGAAAACATAGTAAAGTTTACAGCTAAAAATAAAGGTTTAATGTAACTGTTTAGTAATAGTCATCATATGATTAAGTATTTAAGATTCAAAACAGTTCTAAGTGCGTGGTAACCGTTTGTTTGGTTCTTTGGGTATAGAAATAAGTCAGCTGTTTCAAAGTGATTTGCATGCATTGAACAGTATTAACTCAGCAGTCCATTCCAGTTTATTTAGAATCCTGCCTGAAATTGTTTGCTCCCAAAATATCTACCAAAATAGAAGATGCAGCTGTGCAAATTGAGACAATTCTGAGTTTTAAGAGGAACATAAAAAAAAAAAAAAAAAATCAAGCCATGTTAGAATGGTTCCAAGCAAGTACGATTTATTAATGAAAACCATCGAAATAGTTGGAGCACAAATGAAAATAAAGTAGAATCATTTTCTTATAATCAAATATACCATTTGCAACAGATTTTATTGAAAAAAAAAGGTGAATCTATACAATCCTTCAGAGTAAACTACTGTGAGGTATTTCTCTTTGAAGGTCACATATATTTGAGACTGCTACCCTATTAGCAATTAATTTAATTCTGAAAGCCTGTCCTTCAAGTTTACCTATGAGCAGTACAAAACTAATTTTCTAGAATGCAGCAGGTCTCAGAATTGAAGAAAATTCAGACGGAACACTGAGCAGAGTCTGACAATGCATCTTGCATTAAAAATTTATACCAATCAATTCAGTTGAAGTTGTTTATTCATTATACACACCTATTTCTAATTCAAATTATGAACATCTAATTTATATATTTATTAAAGGCGTACTTTTTTTTAGCATCCACTGAAGTGCCTTGTTCCTATGCAGGTAAAATGGTGGTTTTAATTTTATTTTTGACTACTAAAAACCAAACTATTAACACATGGGAGGGAACAGAGCTGATCATGCTGTCAGCTGCAAGTACTACTGTACAGCAAGCATTACAGTATACTCAGGCTTCTGGAAATGGGTATGTGTTCCATATGCAACACAGGATTCAAAACCTACCATACTTTATGCATTCAAACACCCACTTTAGGAAAGACACACACACCCGCTCCCCCAAACCCAAACAAAAACAACCAAAACCAAACCTAAACCACAGCACCCACCCAGCTCACTACAACAAAATGCTACAGTTCCCTAATGGGCCAGTCATTTTGTACAGCACTTCCAAGAATGAGGCCTGTTAAAGAGCAAAGTAAACCAAAAGCAAAGGGAAAGGAACACACTGAGACAAAAGCTTTCCTCTGAACTCTGGCAATCTCTCCATGCCTTTTCTGTAAAATGGGAGTAAGCTTACTTAGCTCACAAAAAAACATGGGCAACACAAAAGTTCGAAAAGGTCTATATGAAAGACATGGTGTGAATATACAATATTTTACTCAAATGTAATGCATATGAAGAACCACCCCTTACAGCAAACATCAGAAAATACGCTACTTTTCCTTTTCATCTTCCCATTAAGGAGGGGGTTAACAAAAACCCCAAACCAACACAACCAATATCACTTAACAATTTTTATATGCCTACTGTTTTGTAACATTTTTGTATGTTAGTTTAAAAAAACCCACAACTAAACAACAAAAACACACCAAAAAAACCCCCAACAACAAAACCACCACTGAATGTCTATGGTCAAGTATGTTTCAGGCATAAAATTTCATCCCCTTCAATGATTACTAAGTAAGAGTTTGGTGATCTTATTATAAAGAATGAATTGTTTCGGCTTGCTTTGAACAATATGAGTTAATGATACCTGGAATTAATCAACAATAACTGACTAAAAAACACACAAACACAAACCTCAGTAATCATTTATAAGACTGGGCTCAATATGACTTGGCTCAAGAGTATCTTGAAGAAAACCAGAAAGATTATTGTTTGGGGGATGGGATGAAGGAAATCTCACTACATTATTAATCTGCATTCATTAGATGACGTGAATGTATGGCAAAACTTCACATATTATCTTGATAAGTGCATTTGAATAGAATGAAAATGTCTGAAAACTCAGACAACAGACGTACCCAAATGCTCTCAGGATCTTAACTATCTTACCCAATCAAGAAAAGCCACTATGAACTAAAATCTGCCTTAAATCAAATCCACTAAACAAAATACCACTAGCAGTAAAACTACCTATCAACCAGCATTTCATGAGCGCCTGTGACCACACATTCGCATTACTCCTGTCTCTGAACTTTCATCCTAAAGCAGGAAAATCCTATGACCAATTACATACAGATTTACAGTTACCTGAAGTCAGCAATCAACCTGGGCTTAAAATCCTGTATTCTACCGATTTATTTTTTTATTTCTTCATACCAAATGTACACGGTAAACATGGAGAAACCATGTCTCCTGAGAACCTGATATGCACTATCTGCCCAGAATACTTTTGTTTCTTTATCAACAGTGTATTGTCATTAACTATAGAAGATCATATTGTCTAACAATAGAAGATCATTTATGGGAACAGATATTTAAAAACCAATTTAACCACCAGGTGCTTTGTTACAGAATATGCTAAATGCACCAAATTAAGATGCAAAAATATTGAAGAAGGGTTAATCTTAGGTGTTTAGTACTGGCTTTCACATCCTTGGCACGAAGTTCAACTTCAGGCAGGAAAATACTACGAGTTACATCCAGCTTTTCTGCTGCTCCGGATAAATTTCTGGAGAACTTCAAGTAACTCCCTATTTAATTACTCTCAGATTAACTCATATCCAGCTTGAGATCCCATAAAGACCTTAACGAGGTATTTGAGACAGACACAAAACAAGAAAATGAATGAGTCATGAGGAAAAATGTCTTCTCCTCCTTTTCTGTTCTCCCCCTCCCCCATGGAAAAAAGCTGAGCACTGCTTTTCTTCCACCTTCATGTCCCTGAGCACTGACACCTATCAACTATCTTTTAATGAGTGTTGAGGATGACAGATAGCTAGGCCGCCAACCAGTAGCACAGACAGGAAAAGATTAGGCCATGTGAAACCACTAGCGCTTTGAAGCTCAGCAAAAGAAACAAAAGAATAATTTACCTTGAAACTTTCATTCTATCATTTGTAGTAGTTCTGCAGAATTTATAGTAGCGTTATTCTTGAGTAGCAAATAACTGCTATCTGCAAAATAGTTAACATTTACATAATCATTGCTATTCCAATGTATTTACACAGGTTTTGTAGTTCTTATCTACCATTGGGAAAAGTTACATGTTGAAAATATGATAATGAAATGTAAATCTAACCACATAGTTACAAAAATGTAATGAAGTTCATAAAAAGTTTATTTTATGTTTTAGTTAAAGTATGAGGCAAGCTTTTGAAAAAGGGCAGCATAAAGTGAGAGCTCTTCTGGCCCGGTAAGGAAGTAAGCCAAAATGAAGTAATTTGATTAGCCAGACATAGGGGTATGACCTTTGACCTCTCCTGTCCCACCCAATCTAGCCAGTAATGGAGAAAGGATAGAGGTCTATGAATTAGTTCAGTGAGAGAGGGGAGGGAAAACAGAAAACACCAAACAAAAAAAAACCTGCCAAAAAACACCCTCCTGTTGACAAGAAAGGAAAAATATTTTAAGATAGCTTATACAGCTTAGATTGACTTAATTTTGCCTAAACAAAGTTTGAAATTGTTTCTCAGCAAAGCAGAGCTATTGCTTACCTCTAAGATCTGGAGCGTGTGATGCCAACAGCTGTGCTCATTTGCATACAGTCAAGCTGAACTGCTGCAATGAACAGCACTTCGTCAGCCATTTTGAAACTGCACTGTCTCAGCTGCACTGAAAAATGTGATTAAGATGGCTGCAATGTGGACTCAAGACCAGCCACTCAGGGACAACTCAGCAGTGGATAAAACATTTATACAGCAAAGCACCTCCCCCTTTGCCACACTGCAACAAACTGCACAGGCAGAAGGGGGCCAGAGGAATGGCTGCTTTGAGAGGCAGGAAATGGTTAATGCACGGCTGCAACACTGCAGCTACTCAGAGCACCACTGGTAACCAGAAAACTAAAATAAGCCAAAACCCACTGAGAGGCAGCCCTCCTAGGTCTGTGATCCAGGATTTGTATCGCATACTTCAAATCCCTCCCGACTCCAGGCAGTTCAGAATCCATGTCACACATTAACAGCCACAGATACAGAGCCAGATCACGCATAAAACTGACAAACATTAGGGAATACTTTTCAAGAGCAGCCTCATTTCAGTCTTTTAAAAAAAAAAGCTTCAGAAACTGATCTATACCTTCTTACAGCACCATCTATTTTGAAATACTGTGCAATATTAGTTGCCCAATAAAACAGTTTTACTTGGAGGGAAAAAAAAAGGAAGTTCACTTTATAAATAAAGAAGCTAGCAAAAACCCCAAGAACACTCCAGAACTTCAGTGCCCACAGAAATGAAGTATCTAATTCTTTATAAATGATGCAGTATGTTGTGTAAGCTTTTCAAAGAAGAGACAGATCTAGAATCCCTTCAGCAATTTTGCTGGAATTTTGTTGTAATGATACTGAGTAGTTTGTTTCTAAAGAACTGGTTTGGGAACCTATGAGGGGAACAGAGGGGTTGTCAAACAAATACACAATTTAATAACCTGTTCATTAATGCCAACCAGCTGCTCTTGTCCAGGCAACAGTGGATCTGTTCTGGAGGGATCTCCTCTATGTCTGCTTTACTCCATCGCACCTCTTCTACAAAATCCAAATATGGCTATGCTAAAACGAAGTAACTGCAAGTGCACGTGGGGCAATCCTGAAGGAAATTAACCTTTTATTATTCCTAACCTCCTACGAAAAAATAGCCCAACACGGTAAGCCCCCACCCAGAAGTGGGAGAACATGCCTTCCATCCAGTTCTTTTACGAAAATGTCTAAACTTACATAACTGTGCATGTCTGTTGCCAGCTGGAGCTGATTATTTCAGGACTGATTAATCATGCCAGCAGTAGTTGTCTGATGCATGCATCAGCACCACAGTTAGTACTTCAAACTTAAAAAATGTTAAAATACATCATCTGGCTAATACAAGGACAAAAAGAAAAGCATGATTTGCAACACAAGAAAAAGCCATGCCACATACATGTAAACAGCTACACTGACTATTATCATCTGTGATAATACTGTACAGATTCAGAGGACTAAATTAAAATATGCTTGAAGTTCAAATGCCCAAAAGACAAGTCTCTCAAAAACAAATTTGTAAAGACTGGAGAACAACTTCATTACAATTAATTCAAAGTTACCCACTACACTGAAGCTTTTTTCCCCACCAAGTCCTATTACTAAATAAAAAAAAAAAAAAAAAAGAAGTTTACAACCAATTCAAAAGAAACATTTTCTATTAGCCAATTATAACCCATGTTGCTTACTCTGAACTTCATAAATAGAACACCTTCAGCTTACAGGTATATATGTTACAGTAACTTGTAACATTTCAAAATTCAAACTTAGTATTTCATTCATATGACAAATACATATACATTTCAATTTCCACAGTAGTGATGTTTTAAATAGAAGAGAATTCTATGTTCAGCACACCTACAAAATTCCTACATCAAAAGGTGAAAGCTGACCTCCACTCCTGGAAGTTCAGCAAATACCTAGGGAGGTTCTAACCCCGAACCCAAGAGCTGCACTTGTACTACACTGCATTCTCTAAGAATTGGAGCTCGATATATGGAATCTCAATGACTTAAATAGGTTTGAACAGGCATAACTACTTGGAGGGAGGGGGAAAAAAAAAAAAATCAGAGAACACTTTGATCAGGCCAGAGAAAACAGAACCCATTCACACTCCAGTTGCTGCAGTCAATCATCTTACCTTGTCAGAAAGCTTCATGAACAGGCAGAGGTACTAATATGTTAATACAGACATCTAGCTGCAAAAAATCTAGCTGAATAGTAAGAAACCATATGCGTTTACTCAAGACTTCACTTCAACATGCTTTGGTTAACATACACAGCCGTGTTAATATGTTAAAAAGTATTAACCGAACTATTTTTAAAATAAAACCTGACATTTACTTAAACACAAAATTAGGAGTGAAATAACTCATCTGAGAATGCTTTGTTCCAGGAAATATTAAAGTGAACCTACACTAATGTGGAATTCTTGTATTAGTGTGGGACTACAATTTCTTAATGCTACTTAGGGTGGCATCTATAGAGGTTCTCAAAAAATAAGAAAATCAGGCATTTAAAAAAGATTCAGAATGGAATTTAAACTTAACCTGTTATGTTTAGATTTCTCTTAAATACATAATAAAAATGCCAAACAACCTTAACTCTGCCCTTTCTGATGACATGCCAACATGCTGCAGTATCATCTCAGCAAGTTCAATTATTCTAGTCATAAGTTAAATTTTAAAACAGAGCTTCCATTTTCCAACCTTCTCATGAACATCAAACAAGAAACGCAAGAGAATGATACCCTGTCATTTCTCTAATTGTTGCCCTGTATAAGTAATATCATCCACACACACCTCTTTGAAATATCATTACATAGAGTCAGACTTTATACTGGGGCTCCTACCCTGAAGAATCAAGGGGAGGCAGAAAATTCTGGACTTTCAGATGGGTTTTATGCCATTTCACATTACAAGGGCAGTAAAAAAGCAGCCAAAGCATAAATAATTTCTTTTGCTCTAATTACATGCTTAGAAACCAGTCTGCTACATATCATCCACATTTCCGTGTGTACAAACCACATTTCATATACTTTCCTCCTTTACCCTCTTCTTTTGCTCTTTTTTGTTATTTTTTTGGAATGTTAGTTGACATTAAGTGGACAAAACAGCTCTTACACTGATGAAAATCCTGAGAGACTACTACTGTTTGTATGCAGCTGAAGTCTCAATAGACCATCTACTGAAACTCTCCTTTATTCCTATTTGCATAGGCCAGTAGGCTCACTTCAGGAAACATCTCAATTCTCACTTAGGACTGCAAGAACTTTGCAGATAAAAACTAAACTATTGGGGGAAAGAAGGAGTCCATGATGATCATGAGACAAGGAACACTAGAGTTCAGGAAGTCCACATAACATTTGAGATCTTCCCATAATCCCAGGCCACTTGAAGGTATGACCAGTGATGGAAATTTTCAGTATATTGACTGAAGTCAGCAAGCATGTATGTTTATGTGCTAGTTTGCTACTGAACATAGTTTGAAAGACTTAAAAAAACCCTAGACTGCAACATCTTTTTTTAAATGACCTTCTAGAAACTGCAGTAAATTGGAGGCAAAGGTAGAAGGAACTTACTTTCATGTCAGGGTTTGGGTTCATCGTTTTTTTAACCATAACATTTCTCTACACTATTGTGAAATGGAGGATAATGCTTAGGACAGCACAAAATGAAAGAGCGATTATACAGGTTATTTTAACGCTACCTGAAATATCCAGAGTCATATAATTCATAAAATGATGTGCTTTGAGTACGTGAATTTACTTAACAGCATTTTCAGAAATTGGATCTAGAAGAGAAAAACATTTCTCCTGTATTAAAAATATCCAAGTCACACACAGCAAACAAGCTCTGCCAGTTTACCTAAGTATCCTAGAAAATAAATTATTCAAAAAAACCCAAAACTTTGCACAGAGCCATCTAATTTACTAAGATCTCACATGATTTGATGTTTGTTCCTGGAAGAAACAAGAGCTGGTAGCTTCTCAGTACAATTTTTAGTCATTTATAACATGCACAGCTCAAAATAAAACACTTAAAAAAAAAAGCTATGCCCTTTAAAGTACTCATAAATCCCGAAGGAACATAAAGGGCATTTACACAATATACATAGCATTCTGAATTCCTCCACAGGGATATGATGGAAGCTGACATAAAACTGAGGATCAGGCATTTCTTTAATACCACAGTTAATATTATGCCTTCAGCTACACCACCAAGGGATCGTTACTTTAAAAAAAAAAACACAAAAAAAACCCAAACCAAAACAAAACAAAACCCAAAAAACCCCCCAACCCCCCCCCAACAAACACAACCAACAAAAAAAACAAGACAACAAGGGGGAGGAATGACAGGGGGAGCAGCCTTGCTGTAAACACACTGGCAGTTTTAAAAAGTATCTGTCAGTGGTACTAAACAAGATAATGAGTGAACAGCAGAACTAATGAAACCACGTTTCCTGCAGATTTATAAACATTGTCTTGCTACTTTTTATCAGAGTAACCTCCGGTTATCATTGGTGCCGTACCACACTGGGCAAGCAAGTGCACGTACACATCTAGTCCAAAGCTGCATGTTGATGCTACAGCCTCCATACTGCTTTGACCAACAAAGGTACCTATGTGCTGACTGACAGCAAGTTATCCCCCAAAACAACATGTAACTGCCAAGTTCCCTCACTGGGGACAATGATAACCTCTCCTTACCCCAGATGCTTGTTTTCACAAAATTTGCAGGAATTAGTCATCTTTGATACTTAATACTCTGTCAAATTCACTGAAAGCCAACAAGCTTTGAAGAATGACTAAGGATAGAACAACTGACAAACAATGATCACATAAAATCAGACTACTACACTAGAACTGATCAGATTTCTGTTAAAATTTGTAGGGCTGTAACACAATTAAACATTTTTGTCACATGCCCGTTTTGCAATTTTCTGCTTATGCAAAAAAAGATAATTTATATTTGTTAAACACATTTGTTTTATTAGTGGGATTCCTAAGTGCCATTTAATAACTTTATTCATACATCTTTTAAGTTTCATGCAGGCATTTATTAAACAAAAACCAGAATGCTATTAGTGAAAAATACTAACAACCTCAAATGAAAACCTAAATACAAAGCAACATAAAACTCAACTGTAGCTGAAATTCTACTCTCAACTTTGGTATGTTTTTTTGCATATCTATATATGTAAAGCAATAGTCAAGACAGAACCCAGGTTAGAACTAGAACGTTAACTAAAACCAGAATATGCAACTAAAGTAAAAGACAAAAAAAACCCCCAACCAAACAAAACAGACTCCCAGTTCTGGATCACAATTCAATTGTTTACACCTTGAAAAGCTATAGAATGCACTGATTTAGTTCAATCTTTACCATTCTAGAAAAATTACTAATGCATTCTTCAGAGCCCATTTTTGGATAACTAATCTCAGTACTTTATATCTCTGAAGTTGATCACACTCACTTTTATAGTCTGATCTGTAGTCTAATAACGATCTTTAATGAGCAGATGCTTCCAGAGACTTAAACATTCTACATGTGAACTCAAGGATTTTCTGACCTCCATTTCTACAGAAATAGGGAGGGGAAAAAAGGTAACAAAAAACCCCACACAAACAAAAAAGATAAGACACCTAAATACACTACAAATCATACACAAAATCTCTGCAGACAAATGAAAATTAAGATCCCATAACAACATGCAATATTTTGCTTTTAAAAAGATAACCAGAACTTAAAGGCTGACAAAATCGATGCTCCAGATAAAATCTCAAAGCTAGGAGACTTCACAGTTACCTTCTTTGGGATCAGCCACCAGGCTTTAATATCCAAAACAAGACTAAGCTACAGGAATTTTAAATATGAAGTATTACCCAACTTGCATTTAAACTTTATTCAGACATTCTGTAACTGTCCAACTTAACAAGAACAGCTGATTACAGAAATCACTTTAGAGAACAACCTAACTTTCTCTCCACTTCTTAATGAGCTGTCAAAAAAAAAAAAAATCAAGTTGGTTTTTGTCCCACACAACAACTCTATCTTAACTCTCCATTTGGATAAGTCACTGCTGCTTGTCAAAGAGTTTATTATAGTATGGTGGGTGGGAACAGGAGAGCATTTTTTCATACAGTACAGCATATAGTGCAATGACTGTAACTGAAATACTAGAATTACAAATATTCATCATGAAAGCATTATTTGTGTTGGCCAGTGTATGAGCTCCCAACTGTTTTGAGTGTGTAGGTTAATCTCCCAAAATAATGTCACATACTATAGAGAAGTAAAGAGTCCAGCTGCAGATTTAACTAAAAAATATTAAAAATCTTATTTCAGTCCGTTTAAGAGAAATATTATATAAAAATATACTGGGGAGGAAAACCAAACCAAACCAAAAAACCCGCATTCACATATCATAATAGTTTTATAACTTGTAACTTATTTCCTCATCTAACATCCCTTATGAAAACTGTGATATACATCAGTGTCACTGTAGTAATTTCCAAAATAAACTCATAATATAAACATCTAACTACCCCATAATATAGAAGAACACCAGCTGGAAATCAAATAGAAAAAATGCATTCAACTTGCAAACTATCTGGGTAAGGGCAACATACTGGTAAAGTATCTTTTGGCCTTACTATCTGCATTTCATGAATAACCTTGAGATTTTTGGCATAAGTATACTTTCTGACAATAAGCCCAGATAAGCCTTATTAATGATTATCCTATTAAAAACACCTAGATGGAGAGAAATCTGATTTTTTTTCTTGTTTTGGAAGGAAAATAGAGTGTCTGGTTTAGTGAACTACTTTTCACTGTGGAAATATTGTTTGTAACAGAAAAAATGCCTTCTCCCAAAAATCACAACCAAACACAATGAATCAGGATTTCGTTACTAATTAGGAATCAGTTACTAAAATAGGATTTTTAAAATTGTTTCACATGTAAACTGTTTCTGTTTGCAACAGATTCTGTAAAATCAGCTTTTAAAATTAAATTATTTTTACTCATAGGTTGTTCAGTCTCTTGGCTAGCAAGATCACCTCCCATGCTATGAGGAAAGCATATCTATATTATATCACATTTCCTGTCTTTATGCCCCAAATGGAAGCATTTCTAAAGGAGCCTTTACAGGAAAACTAA
Organism: Phaethon aethereus; assembly: GCF_964289735.1. Lineage (NCBI taxonomy): Eukaryota > Metazoa > Chordata > Aves > Phaethontiformes > Phaethontidae > Phaethon > Phaethon aethereus. Next base: position 56,225,922 of record NC_138575.1, on the reverse strand, counting down.
CATACTACAGTTAATGCTGATCTTCTAAATATGTGAAATGGGCATAACAATACAAGCTAAAACAGGAGGTATCAGCAAATGCAGCAGAGTATGGCATGTATCCACATCTATTGGGATTTGCATCTTACTGGAAACAGACTTTGTAATGGCTAGGAAATGAGAATTAATAGGTCTCTCAATAAGAGCATCAAAATGTCTGTTTCAATAGATGTATATAATTATTGTATGCTTTTATGAATCAATACCATTATGATCAGTTTCAAGCCTACACAACATTCAAGATAGTCTTGTTAAATTAATTCATACAGGAAAATACAACACTATTCCTTATTATCACAGGAAGCATCAGTTCAGCACTGTTACATTTGGTAGCAAGGCTGCAGCTGATAAAAAGCCTTTTACTCAAAGCAACGTAGTAAGTCTACTACTAAGAACCTAACGATAAGAACACAGAGATCTCTTGAGATTCTTTGAAAAAGAACACACAATGAGCTGTTACTTATAAACAGTGACAAAACAAGCTTTTCTGTACTTTAATTATTTGGCAGTTATTGAAAAAATGTATTGCTATCCAAAATTATTAGTACAATTCCTTTCTGGATTATACGTACATAGGAACTTGATTTGATACTTCTGGAGCATACAAAATAGTAAGATAACTGCCAGACCTGAGGAATAAATAGTGGGTGTAGTTGCCATGATTCATGAATTGCACAAGTCCTCATGCAGTCATTATTGAATTCATTTTACGATGGGCTTGACAACTACCACTAGCCCCATTTCAGATATCTGAAAACTGAGAAATTACCTACCCATGATTACATCTCAATGAGCAGTATTTTTTGTGTTTGGCTTTTTCCCCTCCAAAGAATTCTTACTATTTGAGGTAATATTCTTGTTCATACCTTCCTGTAGGACTGCACAAACCAGTACCTAATCAGAAAAACATACTTATTTCTTACACTGATATCTGCTGTTTGTGTACACAGTTAATATTTAACTTATTTATTTTACATTTAGGCAGAAGTTAAGCACATTCTTCACATTTTTATTTTTAAAAACCTAAATATAAAGGAAATATTAATAACTGTAATAATTTGACTAGCTCAAACTCGTGTAACATAATGGCCCAAAACATATTTTAACCTTCAAGACTAACAAACAGCACATGTGTATAACATCCTGTTCTTGCAGATGCAAATTCCAATAAATTTATTCATAATAATATTGTATTTACTTGTATAATCTGGGATATTGACTGAACGTATTTATTAACATCCTCTTACTTCCGCCACTTAGCACGTTAAATAAGCTGTCTAGCTGCACAAGTGTTATTTTTCTGTGACTGCACGAAGGCTGCAGTTTTCAGCTCATTGACTGTTGCCTAGAACAACTGAGCTGTTCACCCCTTTAAGAGAATATTTTTCCATTGACAATTCCATCCAATTTCTCCATCCAACCAGTCTATCTGTGTTAACGGCCACACTGATATTACACTACGTAGATTTATTTCAAAATTACTACTATGCAACAAAAAATTCTACTGTAGGCATTTCCACTAGATATCTGTCAAAGATTAGGAGATCTAATAAGATAGATATATACCAGTTAAAAGAAAAAACTGCTTGAGGACAATGCTACATCTCTAACAGGACCCACTGTCAAATCAGAGTTAAAATGTGAAACGCTTCACCAGGAATAGTTTCCATATTTTAAATGCTTAAGTTGAAGGAAAATTAAAAGTTCAAATGTCACATGAATACACTACTTAAACTGTTAACTTTTGCCATTTTGTTTGATGTGAACCTCCACAACAACCTGGAGTGGGCACTCTGGCCTTGTTTACTGATGACATCGCAGAAATAAGGCGCAACTAGGCCCTCCCCCCCAACCCAAACACCTTCATTTCCAGTAAGTTAGCATGCCCATATGCTTCAGAAACTTTAATCTGCAGTTCATCAGGATGCTGTTGAGTGCAATAATAAGAAAAAACGTTTTCTCTTCATTGCTTCCACAGCCCATCCACCACAACACGCAACATCAACGCCCACAGTATTTGCGAGGATATCCACTGGCTGCATACAACACCGCCCAGGTCACGCCATCCCCAATTCGGACAAAGAGTTAGGAAATGCTTTCGAGGCATCAGGCAGCCTGATGTGCCCCTGTCCCACCCAAACACCCGCCAGGTGCGGCATAGGATGCGCCTCCGCCTCACCTACCCTGATGGGTAAGACAGAATGCAATCAGACAACTGCCTGGCATTGCCCAGCTCTCTATGCCTTCAGAACCCAGCAGCATACCCCAGCTGTGCCCTGCCCCACGCTAAACCTACCTGTGACCCGCAGAGACCACCGCCGGGATCCCTCCACACGTGAGGGGACGGAAGAAGGCGCCTCCCCGCACCCCGCTCCCCACCTGCTGCCACCTCTGCGCGAAAACAGCAACGCGCATGCGCGCCGCCGCCTGCACTGGAGCCGAGTCACGTGCTCCCATGCAGCACGCGCGTAGCTGCGCTGCGCGTGTGAGCGAGCGGGGGTGCCGGCAGCGGCGCGTGTGCAAAGCTGCAGCCCCGGAGCATGCGCATTGCCGCCGCCACCGCGCGGGGCAACCGTTCCGCGTAGAGTGCTGCCACTGCCCGGCCGTTCGCGCCCCGAAAGTGACGTGCGGTACCTGTGCCCCCTGCGTTCCACGGCAGCTCCTGTCTCAGCGCTCGGCGGCAAGCTGCCGCCGCTCCCGCCTGCCCGGTGCTGCCGCCGTAGATTCAAAATCGGAAGCCACTCCAGGCACCAACGCCGCCTCCCCACGTCGCACGCGCCGGGCCGTTATGCAAATAAGCCCCGTGTCCCCTCCCTCTCTCGACTGACCCCGCCCCCTCCGTGGGCACAGGGGCCGGCAGTGGGGGCTGCCTCGGAGCCGGCCAATCCCAGGGCTGGCCATCTTGCCAGCATGCAAATAAACGGCCGAGTTATTTAAATGAGCAGTTGGCTCCGCCCCTTGGCGGGCGGTGGCGAACGGTTATTCGCGATAACGCGTCGGGGCCGAGGGACGTGCTGCAGCCGTCACTGCCAGGGGGCGCTGTGGTGGAGCCGGGGGCAGGGCGAAAGCAGCCGACTCCTTCCTTCCTTCCTTCCTTCCTTCCTTCCTCCCTTCCTCCCTTCCTCCCTTCCTCCCTTCCTCCCTTCCTCCCTCCCCTCCCTCTCCTCCCATCCCTCAGCTTCCTGGCACAGCAGCTGTGGGCTGTGTGACTCTGGAGCCTTCTGACACCTTCAAAAGCCAGCCCGAGGTCCGCTAGGCATCTCTGAAAATAACCTATTTTATCAGCTTCCCGCACTGTTTGCTGCGGCTTCCTTACCGCTCCTCTTGTGCAGGTTCTGGGCTGCGTGCGCGGTAGCTTCGAGTTTTCTCTATGGCAGGCTCTACCTGGCCAAAACACAGAGGTTTGGGTGTGGGTTTTTTTTTTAATAACCAGCTTTGGGTTTCAAGACTGTCAAGAAACCAAACGGTGCCGATGGCTGTGCATTAACTGGATCTAAGGCACATGGCTTATCTTGGGTGAGCTGCAGGTCAAAACCACAAGCAGCCATTGCCCACTCACCCGCCATTTCTGCCTAAGGGGTGTGGGCAGAACAGGGAGAAAACCACAGGACCTGCTTTAATCTGAGCCAGAATTTGGCACCCTTTATACCATTAGCTAAAGGAGGGAATGACCGCTGCCAACAGCCAGTCTGTCCCACGAGGCACAGGCCAGGTGTAGCAGAGAGACTGGCGGCTGTATCCTCAGGTGCTCAGAAGGAAATAGAACATAGGAGGACATGTGTAGCGTTTCAGCAGAAATACTTATATACTGCCTGTGCTAATCTAGTGCTGAGATTCAAGTATCAGTCACCTACTGACCCTGTAATGGAGAGTCCCATTCCCTCCTCATTGAGACTGATAGAGTTCACATTCTTCCTACTGAAGGCGTGAAAAATGGCATCCTGATTTATCTACTTCAAGAGTAAGCTAAATATGAATTAAGTTTTTGTCAGTTGCATACAGACCAGGCTGACCAACAGGGTGCTCTGTTCCTGTATGTCATGAAACAGCACCTATGACAGCCATTTTAAGAGTCCTGTCAGATGTGCTTGGCAGGTTGAGGGGCAGCGTTGTAAGATGCTGCCATTCCCAGTGGTTTGCCTGACCTCCCTGCTACATGCTTGCGTTGCACAGCCAAGATGGAAGAAGGAAATGTTTACATGTGCCCATAAATTTGTGCAAACACATCTGCAACACTGCTTTAAGCGGGTGTACTAGCCTGGGAACTTGAACTGCTGAGGTGTGAACACACACCTTGCTCTGCTGTCTTTGCTACAGGCATGACAATTTCTAAGAGAAAGTGTGGCAGACGTCTGCAACAGTAATTTCTTAAACTTTCATAGCTAGATTTATTGAGCTGCGGTGCAATATTGGAATGTTTTGTCCTGAGAGAAAAGAAACTTGAAGTTTAGTTGAGTCTTCTGGGCTTTTACATACAGAGGACAAAGCATTTCAAAAAGAAAGGGCTAGAGATATCTAGAAGTGGGCAGCTCCTAGCCATGCCTATTGTTTAACTTGAAATTTCACTGCTGGTGAGCACTTTTGCAGGGTCCGTTACATACATCCTTTGAGACTCAATCAGGAGTGAATGTTGTGTGGCTAAAAGATGCATGTGTTCAGAAGGCTCAGTATTGGTACAGCCATCTCTTTGGATAACAATTGGTGTTATTCCAGATTTAATTTAGTATGGAAGCTGTTACAGCAACATAGTATTTTGTCCACTGCAGTGCATTTTGTGCACCTAAAGGGAGAATGGAAAAGGTTTTGTCATATACAGTTTGTCAAGTCTGCATTTAGGTTTGAATTTGCTGCCATTAGCTTGATTTTTTTTTTCTCCTTACAAATAAATAGAAAATATAGAAGTGCACCAAGAAATGAATTATTACGAAAATCTGTCTTGGTTCTCTGAGGAAAAGATAGTACTGAAAATCTGAGTGCCTCAATAAAATCCTATTTGTCAGGTTTAATATCTGTCTCCATTTCATGATAGGATGCAGTTTAATCAGCAACTGAGGGGACCCATCAAGTACTACTGGAAGAGATGGGATGCTGTTGATTGTGATTATGCCCAGATAATCTAGATCACTAAAAATGTCTGAAGTGTTTGTAAGTCTATGTATAAACATGCTACTGCTCTTTCAAATGCTGAAGAATCCAGATGTTCAGTTTTTATGTTGTTCACAAGAAACTGAGAAATCTCTGAAAGAAGTTCAGAGAGACAGTTCTGTAATGAAATACAGCAACATGAAAGTTGTCATTGAAATCTTACACTTAAATAGCATGGGAAAGCTTCTGCAAGGCCCAGTAGACCAATGGCTATTTCTTAAGAATTACTCATAAATATTGCAATGCTGTTTAGGAAAATGGTTTTTGATGTTTTGTTTTGTGGGTATTTTTAATTATTAATAAATAACTCTTACTTGAAAGGTGACAGGAAACAAATGCATTCAAAGTTTTATATAGAATTGCCTAGAGATTTAACTTGGTGTATGGATTCTTTTTGCAAAGACAGAATGTGATACCGTTCTTCACCGAAGGTTTACAACAATGACAAAAGTGGAATATAATAACTTTCTTTGCTCCAAAACAGTTATAGAAAGACAAACTATTAAAAAGCAAACAAACAAAGTAAGTTGGGGTTTTGTCAGGACTTCTTGTTATTGATCACCAAAGACAATAAAGATTAACAGAAAATCAGCATCAACACTATTTTTAAATGGAAAACTTATTTTCACTTTTGTTTTACTTAGCACAAATTATGTTAATGTGTTCATCATAGCCATTTTCTATCATTACAAATACATATCAGATGATTTATTGTTGCTTAAAAATGGATTTATAGAAAAACTAAAGAATACACCCCAAAATATGTTTTTAATGCCGATGTTCTTTTTTCAACTTCTTTCTCAGGCAGTCAATTCAGCCTTAAAAGCAAAAAAACCAACCTGTATTTTGTTTATTTTATTCACATACTCCACAGTTTTGTTAATTAACTAGAGTTGTATTAACGTAGATGTTACAGTAAGTGCATGCCCTGCTATGGTATTTTACATACCAGTATAAACAGCAGGCTAACATCCTTAAATTTGAAGAGCAATGACCATATTTGAATTATCAGGTTAGTAATTTGAGGAAGCTGAAGTCCAGACTTCAGTCAACTGCTCTTGCTGAAGTCAGACTGGCCATACATTCAAAAAAGCAATGGTATCAGTTTATATTGCTCAGACTCTTTGAAAGAAGTAAGTTAAAAAATTGTTCAGAAAATACAACTTCAGCAGCTTTTCTTTATTTGCAAAATTTATTTTTTTTTCCTGTGAAAGTAACATTAAATCTTAAATTTACAAGATACTAAAATTGTAATACCACAGAAAGTAGGTGTCCATGTAGTTCACTTTCCTGTCTGAGGGCTGTGCTAATGTGTTCAGGCATTGTAATGATAGACAGAGAAAAAACCCAATAAATTCCATCACACTTTACAATTTTTTTTTTTAAATTGTATTTTATGTGCAATAGTGAATGTCTTCTTGAAGTTCTCAATTCTCCACTGAACTTAAGGCTTGAAGTACGCATATAACATTTCATTTTATTATTTCTAGGTAACTGTCATAGGACAGCTCCCAACCTATGATTGACATGTCACTATTAAGCTGATTTCATTATCCTTCTTTCTGTATGTCAAATTGTGTTAGAAAAATGAGATTTAACAACTTGAATATTTGCCAAATATTAACTCTCTCAATATGATTTAATAATGGCTAATGGAGACATTGCAGAGTCACAAATGGGAATGATAAAAGGCACGTGATGAACAAAAGAGGTATAGTTCTCAGTATGAAAATAAACTTTTTATATACAGAAAACTACTTTTAAAGAAATCAATTTGTACATTTTATTTTTAAATTATCACTGGAAAATGTGCATTTACAAGAGGTCACCTTACTAAATGGACAATACTTTTGAGCCAATAAGATTTACGTTAATTTTTCTTGGTAATTGACTAGATTAATAAGTATTTATTGCATAGTAATAGCCTAATAGGATGGAATGTTTATGACTTCTCTGCTTATAAACAGTTCCTACATGGGGCAAAAGAAACACCATAATACCAGAAAGTAATTTCACTAACAGAAATCTTTCTGGCAAGAAAAAATGTATCCCTATTTGACAACATAATCTGTGATTTAATGACTAATTTGGGACTTCAGGAATTTCACTAGGAAGGCTTAAGATGTCATGGAAAAAGGAATTGCACAATACCTTTCTGGTGAAGGAAAACAGAGAAGATTTTTAAAATTCCTTTTTCATATAAGGGCACTTTTTAAAAATACAGAAACTTAAAGCACCGCCAGCAGAAAGATATCTATGAAAATATGTTGAGACCTTTCTTAAACTTTTTTAAAACATAAACTTAACAATGTACATGGAGCACAAACATAGTAAATGTAATGAAAATACTTGAGGAAATTTTACTGTAATGAATTAAGCCTATTTAAGGCATTTTCACTTAGGTTACTTTTCACTGTAGATTAAGTTTCTTTCTGTAATGTGCCTTTTGTAAAATATGCTGATGTTATCTATTACCTTTAAGGGTAATAAGAGGATTTGGGGAAAATTCCTAATCTACTCTATTCCTCTCTGACTTAATAATAGTTTAAAAAATAAACTTTACTAATCATTAAGTAAATATTCTGCTGCTCAGCTGTTTTCTGATCAAACTTACTCTGTGGTAACTTTGCTGTATTAACTAACTCACTCATCTGTTTACTTAGCAGATATGTTTAGGTTAAACACCTACCAGTAATTTTTTCCTCTTGAGTTGTCCTCTCCCTTTGCTACCTTCCATCTCCACCACAACAAACTAGATCTAACTTAATTTCTGGTTTTAATAAGAAAATCATATTTTGTACCATAAAGTGGTAAATGCAGAATTAAATTATGAACAAGTAGTGACAAAAACATGTTTTTATAGCTTGTTAAATTTGTTTATGCTACACTAAACTATCAGTATTTGTAGATACAAGCAAGTATCATCTGCACCATGAATTCTTGTGCTTAACATCTAGCTAGAGTCTATCAGACTTCAAAAGAAAAAGTAATTTTAACAGAATGTGACCTGATTGACAATTGGAATCTAGTAAAAGAAGATCCTTTTCCAAAGGGTCTAAAAATTAAGTCAATTCTAACCACTCATCAGGAATCTATTGGAAAGAAGGGGTTTACTCCCACTGTCCCATTTTTTGATATGACAAAGTTGTGAAACCTGGTTGTAAAAACTGCACCTGGTGTCCTGGAGAACCTTAAAGCTATTGAAAGATCCTTTTGTTTTAGCTATTTTTCTTCCAGTTTAATTTCAATCACTAGAAGTATTCATGTGGTGGCCGTGGAACAATCTGGTTTTCATAAAGTCTTTTGACTATGTAACTTGCCTGCTGAACACAGTTATCTTTCCATTACTTCAGAGATAATTTGTCCAGAAGTAGTTTGGGTTGGAAGATGCCTTTTCCCCCTAAAAATGCAAAGTAATACTGTTGTAGCATTGTTATTACAATAGAGGTTGAGAAATTCGTGCTCAGCTTTAACTCCCACAATACTTATTAGATGCAGTGTGCTTGACCTCCAGATTACACAAGTAAAGTTTTACGAACATGTGTCTCATTAAGTTTTATCCAATATATTTAAGTATTTTTAAAACTGATGAAGAGATGTAAAGGATATTTTATATGTTTCCTCCTTGGGAGTATGTTTTGACCTGTTGGAAGAAATCTATCTGAACATCACTCTGGAATGTAAAGAATATGGGATGTCTTCAGTAAATGAGCTATGCAGATAATCTGAAATGTGTGGGCTGATTTTTGTGTAGTCATGTTACTGACTTAGTTTAAATGAATGAAAACATTTGACGTTTTCGAATGTTTAGAAATGGAAATACTTTAAACAGTATAGAAATTTTTCTATCAAATAAAAAGACTTACGCTCAGGGTGAATCAGTTTCTTTTCTCAATTTCTTTTTCTCAGCTCTAACCTTGGGCTTTTTCAATTTAATACCTGCTTTAGATCTTTCTAGAATGTGGAAGACTCATGCGTTAACAAATACAAGTGGTAACAGTGGTAATAAATTTCTCAATAAATGATGTGGATCTGCAGGAAATTGCCAGTGAACAATCTGATGCAGAGTGGTTTAGTAACAACTTAAAAAGGTAAAATACTTGGGCTTAGCCATAGTGAACTTTTTCAAGAAGTTGTTAATTACAAAATAATTGGGACTTCAGAATATCTTACGATCTCCTCAGTTGTATTTCAAAAGGTCTCTCTTTTTTTTTTGTCTTAAAGGATGCTCAGCCTTGATTTAACTTGCTGGAGGCTTTGTAACTAAAATTTTTCTGTCAGAAAAGGGGTGGAATTTAAGAATGTGCTTGTTTGGATTTATTTATTTATTATTGTTTGTTTTATTATTATTGTTGTATGTCCTGCTTGGATTGAATTTTCTCCACAGTGAGTTGAACTGAAAATGAAGGGCAACTTAAAACTCACTATATGCCAAACCTAAAAAAGCAATCATGTTTATTAAAACAAAAAAAAATGAAATTTTGGGTTTTGTCAGTGATAAGTTGCCCGTTACTTTTGCTAGAAATCACTGTCTTGCCTGTATAGCTTTTTCCTAATTGAAGTTGTCATCTCGTATTTTTTACCACATTCTGAGTACTTTCTCATGACTTCCTCCTATAGGTTCTTTTTATTATGTGGTAAAACAAGATCAATACCTCTTGTATCAAACAGTTCTTCCAATACTGAGGCAGGTAACTAACCAAAACACATGATATTCACTGATCCTGACTAAAGTCATCAACAAATGGAGAACTTGGCACCTATCAGTTGCCAGTTACCACCATCTTACTTAATAACGTATTTTATTTCCATGACACAGTAGAATAATTTTAGATGATTTCTCCAGATGTTGGTGTACTTGGGGAAGTGAGAAAGGAGCTCTTATATATTTTTGAGGTAGGGGTCCTACAGATCATAATATGCACACAGACACTCAAGAAAGGAAGAAAGGAAGGAAAGCTTAGGTTGCCTCTCCTGCCCCTTTCACCAGGGAGGCATGGTCCTCAACATTTGAATGAAGGAGCCGCTGTTGAGAAGACCTCCTTAGACTTTGGCTAACAGCTAACATGTACGCAATAGAAACAATCTTACCCCTGTATCAGTGTAGCAGGGACCTCTCACAGAGACATCCCCTATGATACAGGGATCTGAAATCACTTCTCCATTCTCAGTTTTGTGTGAGATGCATCTGTTCTATAGCAGCCGTTCCCTGTGGCTGTGAAGGCTGTGAAGAGCAGATGGATGCCCACCTATGACAAGAGAAGAATGGAAATTAAAAGGAAGGGGACCAGTTGATTACAACAAATAGTAGGTTTTAAAGTAGAGCTGCCAAGCATTTTATCTTTTCCATCCATTCCATTCACCCCATCCCTTAATGTCCTCATCCTCTGCCACTGCTACTATCTACTCTCCTTCTACTCTTTCCACTTCTCCATTCTCTAATCTTTCTCCTTTTCTAGCAGTTTTCTGCATGCCTTCATTCCTCAACTGTGCTAAGATTGTAAGAATCTGCAAGTGCTATTACCAGTTCATTGTCAGGGGCTGCATGTCTTGTAAGCCCTGAATCAAGTGTTACCAAAACTTGTTTTCCTTTGATCCCAATCAGTTCCATTGTTCAGGGGACAGGATTCATTATTTCAACTATTTATCAAAAATGTTCATTTTGTTTTGACAACAGCTATGAAACATATCTGCTCTACAACTGTACAGTGGATTGCACTGGACAGAGTTAAAGCTGAAAATATATCATGTTATTTCTACCCTACTATCCTGCAAAAGTGTCTTGAGCACTTCCTCCCCCTCCTTCTTCTCTGATCTTGGTATTCACAGGGTTGTTTCTCACACTTCTTTTTGTCACTCCTACTGCAGTACAGTGTTTTACCCTTTCATAAATCTGTTTTCGCAGAGCTGCCACCAGGTTGGCTGGTGGGCTCAGCTGTGTCCTGTAGTGGGTCTGTTGCGAAGCCAGCTGGAACCGTCTGTATCCAGCACAGGGCAGGCCCTGACCTCTTCTCAGAGGCCACCCCTGCAGTCCCCCTGCTACCAAAACCTTGCCACCTACATGCAATACATTCTTCCTCTTGCCTCTGTGAAACACATTTTTGGCATTAAAATATACATTCATCACACATTCTCCACAAACTTTACTTACAACATCAACAAAAAATTCCCCATATCAAAATCAAAGTAACACCATCACAACACTGACAAGGGTGAACAATATACACACAGAATAAAACTCCACCACTTGTCCCTTTACCACAACAAAAATTCCCAACACCAGTATCAAAGCTCCCTCACATTATTCCACTCCCTGGCAATGTCCAGTCCAAGTTTTGCCCATTACCTCTCACAATTACTGTCATTATCTCAAATTCCTTGAGCCCCATGTTGGACACCAAAAAGGACTGAGGTGGCTTAGCCTTGTCTAGCAGCCAGGTGCCCGCCTAGCCACTCTCTCACTCCCCCTCTTCAAGGTGGGGAAGAGGACAAGTGGAAAAAATAGGATGGGCAAGCTTAGGATTGTTGAGATAAAGACAATAAAATCACTTATCAGTTACTGCCTCTGCCAAAACAGACTCGACTTGGGGAACATTAATTTAATCTATTGCCAATTAAAATAGATTTGAGTAGTGAGAAATAAAAACAAAAATTAAAACACCCCCCCCATCTCAAAACAAAAATAGTCCAAAGTTCCCATTGTGTAATAAATCACATATTTTCCTTTATTCTTTGCTTTTTGGCAAAAATGCTGAAACTATAGTTCCGTTTACCATAAGCTGCTACTGGTTCTTGTTGTGTTTGTGTAATTCTGCCCATATTCTTAGAAGTTGACATTTTAATGTTTTCTTCATGTAGCACACTGTATAAGTCCAACTACTAATTATTAACAAAACAATCTTTTCAAATGTACCTCACTTGTTTCAAAAAGAAGCGAACAACTTAAAAAAATTCAAAATAAAACATTATCTCATCATACTCAGTTTCTTCATTAGGATGGGGTAGGTACAGGTTTCTAAGGAAGTTCTTTCTGTGGCAAAAATACCCCTCTTGGAGCAGTAGGAAGAGAAATAGATCATGCAGAAAATCCATAGATACATGGAAGAAGTTATGCTGCCACTCAACAGCATGTTCTAAATGCTTACAATATCTATGAGCAAATTCACTCTTTATTTTGCATTTTCACATTACCCCAACTTTCAGACACCAATAACTCTGTAGGATTTAATCTGAAAGAACAAACATGTTTTGTATTAAGTTATATGATATTAATAATACTGCTTAATGAAATGTCAAAACTACTAAAAATATATTTGATTGAAATTTCAGACATTTTAATTTTATAAATGCTCGTTGTGTGACCTCAGTTTATCCCAGTCTTGTGTCTCTAAAGAAAAAACAGATAGAGATCTCTAGAACTCAGCATACTAACCAGAGTTAAATAGTCCACCTGTTGTAAGACAACCAAGAGTTAATCTGTATATGCGTAAATGTTGATGTAGCTGAGGTACGTTCTTTGCCTGGGAACAAGCTGGGTGTCCTTGAGTTAGTCCGGACTGGATACTGAAGGAATTTCTAATCTTGATTTTGCCTCAAATTTGTCCTTCAAGGCAGGAACATCCCAAAGCGTGAGTCAACTAACTGTGTGGTTAATCAGTATGTTTAGAATAGTCAGCAAAAAGCGTGATTAAAACTGAACCTTGAGTGAACTATCCCTATTAACATCTAATTAACATATAATTGGCATAATAGAAACCTGCCCCTGGGTGAGGAAAGCCCCCAACTCACAAAAGCCCCTTCCTCACTGAGTGTGCGCAGTAAAAAGGAAGGAAGCTGCGACTTTAAGTGGAGATGAGGCTTGCGAGAATCAATGGGAACAAGGGTAACTGAGCCAGTTTTTCAAAATATTGATAACTGTTGCTAGAAATTTATAAATATTATCTGTGTGTTAACCAAGGTGTGCTAGCTTTGTGGGCCTACCACCTAGCACCCAACTCAGCACAGACTTGGAATAAACCGATATCTTGTCTCTGTGTGTGAAATTGGCTTATTGCACACCGGGTAATGAATCTGCCTTCTCAGACAACACACCCTCATGATGCTACTGCTGAGTTTCCAGAAATAAAAGGAATGCATCATTTTTAGTGTAGCTGACGGTAACTGTCAGCTACCAAAATACAACTTTTTGTGTGATGAACAACACTTAAATAACACACTTTCTGCACAGTATTTGATTAACAACAGACCTGGCCAACAACATAAATAATTGTCAGAAATATCACTCGAATATTTGATACATTTTGAAAGAACATATCCATTAAAACCTGGTTAACTCATTAAATTTAACCAAGTATTTTTTCTTTCTTTACATCCTCCTCTCCACAATCGCTCTTCCGTTCCGGTTGTCAAAACTCAACGCACAAAAATGTGTTTTGGAATTGCATTGGCATCTGGTCAGGAGTCTCACTGTCAAGGGTCAGAGCTCTGAACAAAAGACATGAAACTCTCAGGTGAATAGTCAACTCCTTTCAAATTACTGAGGTTTTTAGGTGCATTTCTTTCCAGTCTCCATAGTTCTGCCTTTTGTACTGATCTGATGCTGATGTCCAGCCCATTCACTCCTGAGATGTGTCCACTGGGCATGTACTATTTCTGTACACTAGCACCTGTTCCAGCTGCTCCAGGCTCTGGTATCTTTATTGCTTTACCCTTTCCCAGCCTGTCTGGGGCTTTCACTTCCACCAAGACCGTTTCTCTAGCCAGTTGAGAAAAGAGCAGGTTCACTTACATTTCTGGTTACCCAGCAGCAAAAACAATGAGGAACCACACAGCTACCGATTGGCAAACCTGTGACCTACGGCATTGGAGCAACAAGCAGAAAACCAAAATTGTTTTGTATATATCCATCGTAACTGTGAGGACTGTCATTATTATACAATACTCAAAAGGAGTCAATGTTCTTCATCAATTAAAGCCATCTACCTTTGCCTTGTTTCAAATTTTGCTTGATGAGTAATTTTCTTCTGCTTTGCAGTTTTTTCTCTTTTTAGTGGTCTTGCTCCCTCTACTTTTAGAGTGACTTCTTCCAGTTACTCAAAAGTAATGTCCCATTTGAGGTGAAATGTAGTGTCTTCGTGAAGAACATAGGAAAACAATTAATTAGGGTAGGAATTTGGGATGTAATTAAACATAGCGGAATTAAATTAGTATTATTCTTAGTAGTTTTATCACTTTCATTCAGCGGTTCAAGGATGTGTTCAAGCCAGGTTGGATGGGTCTTTGAGCAACATGGTCTAGTGGAAGGTGTCCCTGCCCATGGCAAGGGGATTGGAACGAGATGATCATTAAGGTCCCTTCCAACCCAAACCATTCTATGATTCTGTGATTTGCTAGAAGGGTTTTGGTTTTCCACTATGCCATTCTGCTTCTTGCTAAGGACTAGCACCATGGTTTTACTTACTAATTACTTGCTAGTTCACCCGTAGCGTGGTAAGAGTGGTTCCCTAGAATAGGAAACCGAATGGTTTTAGGGTTTTATTTCCCACTCAAGATGATGGCTCTGCTCTGGCCACACAACACTCTTCAACTCCCTCAGGTGCCTTCAGAGAAACCTACTTCCACCAACATGGCATGTATGGAAGTAAAACAAGATACGCCTGCTCATCAGCCTAACGGTGATCGCGGTGAAGCTCGTGAGGGGTCACCGCACAGCCTCCCTGAATTCCAGGTCTCTGCTTTGAAAGAACAATATTGTTTGATTTTTTCTGTTTTTTCAGAGCTGTGGAGCAGCCAGTGGTCCTGAAATTGTGTAAGGCAGAGCTGGGAGTGCCCCCGGGCTCGGCGCCTCCGGCCCAAAGGCTGAGGGGAGGGCGGCCGGGGTCCCCCGCGGCCGGCGGCCGGGCCAAGAGCTGGGGGGCGTCCCAGGTATCCGCGCGGGGCCCCAGGGCCACCGGCAGAGGGGCGGCCATGGCAGCCCGCCGAGCGGGGACGGGGCGCGGGGAGACGTCACCATGGCAACGCGCGTGAGGTAAGCGGTGTTGCCTGGCAACCGGGGCTCCGGGCACGAGGAGCCTCTCGAGAGTTCGGAGCACGGCCGTTGGTGGTGGGGGGAGGGGAAGAGAGCTGTCGTGGAGGAGGGGAGGAAGCAGGAAGGCGCTTTGAAAATGGGCCCAAAACCGGCCAAACGGAGGCTCGAAGGTTGGGCTGAGGCAGGACAGGCGCAACGGGTGTCTGCAGGAAGGTGCTAGGCGTGCCGGGCAGCCATGGCCTGGTGCTGTGGGGCCTGGCTGCTGCCGTCCCTGGGCAACGCTGCCCCTGGGCTCCATTGCCTGCCAGTCTGTGGTGCCTCCCCTTGTCCTTCCTACCAGGGAGTACGGACAGTGCCAGCCGAAGGGCGCGTGGTGATGCAAAAGGACGTTACGGAATGTCCCTGCACAAATTTTGGTTTTCTTGGCGTAGACTGAGATCAGAAAGAGCTCATTGAGCGTATCACTCTCATGCAGTGGAGTTGCCTTCTAAAATCATGTCACCGTGGCAGTACATTTTTTTTTTCAGCAGCATTAGTAATGCCGATAGGTAAAACACAGTTGCTTAAAATAGAATGTGTTTAGAGAGACTTGCTGAGATCTAGAGTTTGCATCCCAACAAGAGAGGTCACAAGTGAGAGAGGTCCAGAGGAAGCTGCAGGAGACAACCAGGTGTCTGTTTTAATGACAGTTAATTTTCTTTTTTTTTCTGTGCTAGTTGTTATGAAAATTCACAACTGGCTCATACTGACTGAGGAGAGAGGCTAGGATGCAAAGTATAGAATTACAAGGGTAAATATTCATGCATGTGAGGTGTCCCAAACAAATTGGGGCACCTCAAATGTGGTTTTACACAAGGTTCTTGTACCCTTCAAGTGTTCAGCTACAACGCGATTTGACTAATCACTAACACAACACTACTGGTTACTAGTCATAGAAAAACTTTGCAAAGCAGCTACAGGTCTGCAGCATTCTGGTTGCTTGTCTATTGATATAGCAAGACATCAGTCTTGCTATAGTTACTTATCTATGATGCCAGACAATGCTGGGAGTGTTTCAAAGATGTGTTAGAGGGCTAGGATGCTAGCGTTATCTTGGCTGCCCAGGGGTATCTTTTATCCTTCATGGACAGCTCTAAGCTTCCAAGAAGCAAAGTCCTTATTTCCAGGGCTAGGTTGTCCTCCCAGTCCTTGCAATGAGCTGGTGTCCATTAGTTTGTTTTTCTTAAGCATGAACAATCCCAAAGTCTCCAGTAAAATCCCATTACCTTAGTACGTTGCAGTGTATAATGTGAACTAATATATATTAACAAAGTTAATATACTTTCATACTATAAAGACTGCTTGATAAAATAGTTAGGGAAGGGAATTTCCATAACGTAGAGAACAGATCAAAATGAGAAGGTATAATACAGAGACCTAGTGATGGCTTCTACATTGACTGATTACTCAAGACATCAGGAGGTTATGATAGACACATAAATCTGCACTGAATATGAATTAACAATTTAAAAATAAAATAGAAAAATATGAGAAGACATGCAATATTGGAAGAAAAATGACATCAACAGTAGTAGAATATTAGTCTGTCTATCTGTATCTCTACATTATATTCTTTCATATTGTTGTGGTTTAAGCCGGCAGGCAGCTAAACACCACACAGCTGTTTGCTAATCCCGCCCCCAGCAGGATGGGATCCCTTCCCTCCAGCATATCAACTGCACCACACAGCTTGGTGCCGCTGGCAAACTTGCTGAGGATGCACTCAATTCCACTGTGCATGTTGCCAACAAAGATATTAAACAGTGCTGGTCCCAGTACCGACCCCTGGGGAATGCCACTTGTCACTGGTGTCCACTTGGACATCAAGCCACTGACCACAGCTCTTTTGAATGCGACCATCCAAGCAATTCCTTATGCACCGAACAGCCCATCTGTCAAATCCATGTCTCTCCAATTTAGTGACAAGGATGTTGTGCAAGACACTGTCAAATGCTTTGCACAAGTCCAGGTAGATGACATCAGTTGCTCTGCCCTTATCCACCAACACTGTAACCCTGTCATAGAAGGCCACCAAATTTGTCAGGCATGATTTACCCTTAGTGAAGCCATGCTGGCTGTCACCAATCACTTCCTTATTTTCCATGTGCCTTAGCATAGTTTCCAGGAGGATTTTCTCCATGATCTTGCTGGGCACAGAAGTGAGACTGACTGGCCCATAGTTCCCCGAGTCATCCTTTTTCTCCTTTTCAAAAATGGGGGTGATGTTTCACCTTTTCCAGTCAGTGGGAACTTCACTGGACTGCCACAACTTCTCAAATATGATGGATAGTAGCTTAGCAACTTCAGCTGCCAGTTCCCTCATGACCCACAGATGCATCTCATCAGGTCCCATAGACCTGTACATCTTCAGGTTCCTTAGATGGTCTCAAACCTGATCTTCTCCTGCTGTGGGTACATCTTCATTCTCCCAGTCCCTGCCTTTGCCTTCTGCAACTTGGGTGGTGTGGCTTGAGCACTTGCTGGTGAAGAGTGAGGCAAAAAAGTCATTGAGTATCTCAGCCTTCTCCATATCCTGGGTAACCAGGTCTCCTGTTTCCTTCTGGAGGGAACCCACATTTTCCCTAGTCTTCCTTTTATCACTAACATACCGATAGAAGCTTTTCTTGTTGCCCTTGACGTCCCTGGCCAGATTTAATTCTGTCAGGGCTTTAGCTTTCCTGAGCTGATCCCTGTCTGCTCAGACAATTTCTCTGTATTCTTCCCAGGCTACCTGTCCCTGCTCCCACCCTCTGTAGGCTTTTTTTTTGTGTTTGAATTTGTCCAGGAGCTCCTTGTTCATCCATGCAGGCCTCCTGGAGTTTTTGCCTGACTTCCTCTTTGTTGGGATGCATCGCTCCTGAGCTTGCAGTAGGTGATCCTTGAATATTAACCAGCTTTCTTGGGCCCCTCTTCCCTCTACAGAGGTAGATCCCATGTGTTACAACAAGTGTTGAATCTACAGTAAATGTATTCAGAAAAAATACAGAGTTAGGATTTAATAATTCTCATCTCTGCAATTGAAGGAAAAGGCTAATTTTCCATAATTTTTTCTACCAAGCATATTTCATATATATGTTTTTTTCACTTGCCCACAGATTCTTCTTTTTCATTATTAAAAAAACAAGAAAGGCGCTAGTGTGGGAGAGAAGGAGAAAACTTTCAGAAAGTTAAATAAGTTTCAAGCGTTTTTATGCAATAGTTGCACTTAAATGTTCTGTTTTTAAAGAGTACAGGCTTGATATTTGCTTAAAATTCATAATACAATGACTGTAATTACACTGAAATTATAGCATAGTTACACCAGTAATTTTTTATCCTACAATTACCACTAATTCATGTAACCACAAAGAACATGGCTGGGAGTAATTATAGTGGGAACACAATGGTTCATGTAGCCACAATGTACATCTGAGATATATATACATATATATCTAGATGTGATTGTATGTCTGTCTGTACATGTATGTAGAATTCAGATGTAGAATACACACATGTGTTGTGTAGAATGGGAGTTACTGTAATACCTGAATAGTTACTTCATATTTGTTTTGGCATCAATTAATCATTAAAAAGCATGACCCTACTGTAGCTCGGTATCATAAACTGGACTGAAACTACACTGTAATTAATCGCTGTGCGATTATGTTGATATCCCACATGCTTAAAGTACAAAATATTTTAACTCTCTATTGCACATAATTTTAAAATTTGACATAGCGACTCTAACCTCAGTTACCTGCAATTGTTTATAAATGGTCATGTGTTGAAATGCCACATTTAAAAAAAATAATCAATTATTCAACTGTGATGACGTGATTCCAAACTTGGTTTTGATGCTTTTATAATTAAAAAATAGGTAAGATGTAGAATTTTAGGTTTGTAATATTAGTTTTCTATAAGAAATACTGAGAAGTCACTACAGTTTGAAGCTATTAGAAAGACTGAGATATTAAATGTTCCACACTATTATTATCATGTTTCATGTTAGCTTTCATGAGAAATAGTTAAAAATATTTAAGTTTTTACAGTGCACTAACACTTTCAGTGCAAGGAATGCTTATATCTAAAGAGTAAGACAGATGTGAAGGAGAAAAAAGACAAAGGTAGAGCAAAATAGTAGTGGTGATCTTTTTGGTTCCATGATTTCTGTCTTGGTTTTTCCATTTCGTCTTGTGGCTTTGTCTGTCTGCTTTATATGGCAGAAAAACGGAAGGGATTGGTTGCAGGAAACACAAAAGAGAATGAGAGGCTGTGAAGGACCATTGGAGGCAGGAAGTGCAGTGTTGATGAAAGAAGGAAGTGAGAGCCATACAGGAAGCAGTCAGTCAGATGGGGTCAGGAGAGTTAAGAACAAAGAGTACTGTGCAATGACATCATCAGTAAGCCCACTTAAATTACTTCTATAACTATGTCTGCCAACACCGAACTCTGGTGGAATCCTTACAGGAAAATGCTTATCCTTCCC
The DNA here is from genome assembly GCF_964289735.1 of Phaethon aethereus. Taxonomy (NCBI): domain Eukaryota; kingdom Metazoa; phylum Chordata; class Aves; order Phaethontiformes; family Phaethontidae; genus Phaethon; species Phaethon aethereus. The sequence continues at coordinate 56,206,207 of NC_138575.1, read as the reverse complement.
CTTAGCTCATATAAACACTGAGTGATGGTGGAAGACGGCTGCATGGAAACTATGTCACTGAATGATGAGCTGTGAAATAATGATTTTTGTCCTACAGGAAGGCTCAACGACAGCTGAAAATAGAATGCAGATGAAAAGGACTTATTTGACAATGTCCCTGCAATTCTACTTCTGCACATTTGATAATTAATGTAGAAATGAGTGACGACGTAGGTCAAGATATGCATTTACCGTTCAGGATGTCTTTGCAACATGATTTCTCTTGTGAAATCCCACCGGTTGAGACGGTCCAGTTTCATGTTCCTCTAACTTCCTCTCTTTAGAAGCAAGAAAATTAATGCAACCTTGCACACTACATACTCTCTTGCATTATATTATTGAATCTGTAAGTGGAGGGTTTTATATTCAAATCCCTTCCAGAGTTGCATGCCTGCACAGCAGTATGACAAGTAGTATTAAATATTTGGAATGAGGCTTTTATTAGTGACAATTTACTGCCTCAAGAAGACTCACTTTGTAAGCTACCAAGCTTAGTCCGTCAGTTAACTTCTAAGCCTGTGTACTATTGAGCTCACCTTACTTGCATGCAATAAGGTCAGGCTAATATACCTATGAAAACATGTATCTTTGAAGGACCTGAACCAAGCAAAGCTTAGCAATATTTATGACCATTATACCAGTGTATATATATTCATCCATTTACAGACTTTTATGTTCTTAAGTGGACCTTCAGTAAGTGTCTCACATTCATGTGGTAACAATTATTGCATGGGTGGGTCTGTGTTATGATGGCATACATAAATATGTCATGCTATTTGTATGAACAGCGTAAACAACTGAGGAACATTACAACAAATGTGTAACAACTCATTTCCTCCACAGACCAATGATTACAGTGCATAAATTCTAATGCAGGAAAACTCTAATTCTGAAATGGAACTATGTCTGAGTTGGAATGGTGCAAGACAATCACATAATAATTCCCTCTTTTATAGTACTTCAAGGTCCTTTTTTTATCAAACTTATTAAAATGAAAAGCACAGGAAAAAAAATCTAGTCTTTTTATTGAAGCAAATGGGTTTTCCTTGGCAGCCTCCTGGCAGGCATGCTAGCTGGTGAGAACTGATTAACTTGAAACCCAACATAAGATACTTAAATATGAACAGCTCACTTTTATAAATATCCAACACCAAAAGACAGAGAAGAGGGAAACTGGAATGAAAAGACAAATTGCACCATGTTAATGCTGGGGTATCCTACCAGTTGATCACTGGATATTTGCCTTCTCATCTTAAACAGACTAAAAAGTGACAGGACATTTTTAATTTTGAGACTGCTGTACTGTAGACATCAAAAGATGTAAGTGCTTAGGAGGTGAGATCTGTTTAAGAACCTAGAAATATAGTGACACTATCACTGTATATGTACCTGAATCCAAATCACTTTTTTAAGAAATATTTTTTGTGGGCAAGGCAGCAGTTTCCTCTTGATGGTACAAATGTAATTTGTCTGTCTCCTTCTAAAGACGATCTTTGCAAGAATTATTTGATTTTTTTTTTCCCCAGGCCAAAAAAGAAAAAAGATACACTGAAATAATTGAATGTACATGGGGGTGGAGGGGGGGAATTCTGGGAGGCAGTGTTAATAACGATGCCCAGGATCTAAGGTCAATGGACTCCCCTTAAATTAACATGGTTAACAAAGGAAAGGCTTGAAGACATCTAAAAACAGACCAGTGAGTCAAAAGGAAAGTACAATGGCTTCAAGAGTGTTTATTCTTCCTCTTAGAACCCCCCTTTCTTTATAAAGAAAACCAATATGACGCATACAGTTTCAGGAAATGGCCATATACCCATTGTCAGATTATATCAAGAGGTGAAGGAGTGACCTCATTACATCTGAAGACCAACACAGAAAACACCTGTGTAACCTTCCTGCTGGTTTGTTGCTTCCCAGAGCAGCACTGACAAAGACATTCAAGAAGCTGGCACTAAGTCATCTCACCCATTTCAGTGCTGCACATATGAGAGCCCTGCAGAAAACAGGGTCACATTGAATCCGTGTGTTTCAGAGAAGCCATTCGGCCGGCTATTCCTCTTCATCCAGCGTTCCTCTGCACCTGGCTCAGCTTCTCCATTTACTTGTGTACAGCTTTCTCCCGTCCTCAAATCATCTTAACCTGATGTCACCTTCCTGTTCTGAATGCAAGTGCACCATGCAGTACAAATGTTTGCAGTTACAACTTGTTTGCAAGTACATGCAGAAAAGGATACAGACCTCCTTAGAGTGGCCACACTTTTATCTCCTTCTGTGCTTCAATATAGCCCTAGTAAAATCCCCTGGATAGATCCTTGTTCTCTTGAGAGAGGATCACATCCAATCGTCGCTGTGCAGCCTCTGAAATACCAAGACTTGCAAGAAGTTGGCAGTGCCAACACTGGAGGAAAGGTATTTATGGGACATCGACTGGGGCCACTACAAAGCAAAGGGTCACTGCAGGACTGCAATAAGGGAAACGGCAACATGAGCACTTCTGTTAATGCTGTTGACATGATCACCCATACTACGTGGAAAAAAGTCAATGTTTACAGCAAAGGCCATCACCAAACCCTAGCAGAGGTTCTGTAAAGTTTGAACGTGGTTTCACAAAGTATCCAGACAAATCCAGCCCCTAATGAGGTGGTTCCTGTCAATGTGTGGTGCAAAAGTAGAGATCCAGATGCTACAGATACTCCTGGAAACCCGATGAAGACCCAGACTGAAACTGGTACACAGAGTTCACCTAGCATTATGTCGTGGTGTAGCCCCAGCCAGCAACTAAGCACCACAGAGCTGCTCTGTTGCACCTCTCCCCTCGCCAGGTGGGATAGAAGGAGAGAATCGGAAAAAAACGTCACATATTGAGGTAGAAACAGCTTAATAGGACAGCAAAGGAAGAGGAAATTCTAATACTGGAATATACAAAAACCAGTGATGCACAGTGCAACAATTGCTCACCACCTGGTGATCGATAGCCCATCCCTGAGCAGCAATTCCCACCCCCCAGCCAACTCCAGTTTATGTACTGGGCATGACGTTATGTGGTGAGCAATGTCATTTTGGCCAGTCTGGGTCAGCTGTCCTGGCTGTGCCCCCTCCGAGCTTCTTGTGCACCTCCCTGCGGGAAGAGCATGGGAAGCTGAGAAGTTCTTGACTAAGCACTACAACTAGTTGGCAACAACTAAAAACAGCAGTGTGTCATCAACATTATTCTCATACTAAATCCAAAACACAGCACTATACCAGATATTAGGCAGAAAATTATTTCTATCCCAGCTGAAACCAGGACTCATTACCTGCTGTGTTATCATATGACTTTACAGAGGGAGCTAAGCTACCTCATACCTTGTAGTGTTTGTGTGCTGTCACACTGTGAAGAGTTAGCCTCTCTCTGCACCCTCAGGTTCCATCTGCACATCTTAGTGTATGAAAAGCTGTGTGCACCAAATAACTACATTTTCAACATGCTCATTTCCCAGAGATATATCCTGCAGCCTTTGACTGTGTGGAAACAGGAAAAATACAGGGAAAAAACCAACAAGAAAAATAAATTTGCTTACAGTCCTTTTATTTACATTTCCCATTTTAGAATGCAAACTGACAAAAGTAGATCTCCTTTTATGCATTATAGGGCACTCACTGCAATTATTTATATTGTACTTATATCTATGTATATCTCTGCCGTGTGTGTGTTAAACTTTGGCAAAGGCTTCACAAGACAAATGCTACCTTTTCTAGGTTGCCCCACAGTATGTTCTTGCTAATTCAGCCTAGAGAATTTGACCTTGCAAACAGCATAATGCATATCTCCAAAAAGACCAGTGACTTTTGAATGAAGCCATTCTGCCATCTGAAATGCAGAATCTTAAATAACACCTTCCACCCAGACAAACTGTAGGTCTGAGCGTGCAATTACAATCATGACTGCAGATTCCTCAGATGCTCTCTAAGTGAATACCAACCCTATATAGGCTTGAAGGTCCCGTAGAAATGAGCTGCAAGTGAAAAAATGTCCTTTCCAAGTGCACTTCAAACTGGGAATAGGAATCACCAAAAAGTGATAAAGAAAAGCAAATTTCATCCTGGCTGGTGCTTGGCTTAGTATTTGGACAATAAAGATTTGTGCATTTTTTTCTTCTTTATTTCCACCTGCATACTGCACTCCTAATAGGTAGAGGCTGTCATCTGCTAAGTACCTGATAAAGCTTCAAGGAAGAAAGGGATGAAGGACAAACTTGCTGAGGTCATATTTGCATCTCGTCAAAATGGCCAGAAAGCTGACAAGTGAAGACAACAGATATTTCACAGCCTTCCAATTGCAATTCATTCTGTTGAATTGTAATTCATCCTAACATTTAGAAAAGTTTTTCTAAAACTGTTAAACATTTTTAAGGTGCAACTACCTTCTTCTCTTTCCACTTTGTTACTTCTTTGTCCTATTCCAGTGGACATGAAATAAAACAATAATTCTGCCCCTTTTTGCAGCAACTTTTTAAATATTTGAATTGTAACCACGTTTTCCCTCATTCTTTACTAGACTAAACATGTCCAGTTATTCCAGCCCGGGGTCAAGTTTTCTAGATTTCTTACAATTTTTGTTACTCATCTTTGGATTTTCTCCAGCTGACATGTATATTTGCTTGGAGTGTAGTGCCCATATTTGGACATGCTATTTTATAGCTAAGATTTTAGCAAACTTTTCACTTGTAAAGTGAAAGGAAATTCTGCCCTTCTTCCCTATTCACCTTAAATGATCATTATTATGTTGAATAAATAATAATTTTATTATGTAAAATTCTTCTTAGGAATTTTATTTGAAGTTGACTGATGTACAGTTTCCCCTGATTACATCAATTTGTACGATATTTAAAAATAATTTATTCAGTGTCCTTGGTAAAAGTACATCCTTTTCCTATTGATCAATATTGCTCCTATTGATCTCTGATCAAGAACAGTAATCGCCTAGCTGAACAGACAAAAATTGTGCATATCCATCCTCACAGGTGTGGTTCGTTAACCTTTGCTGAATGACAGGTGCCCACCAAAGCTGCTCTATCACTCCCTCTCCTCTACTGGACAGCAGGGAGAAAATATGATGAAAGGTTCATGGTTTTGTCCTCAAGGACAGGGAGATCACTGCAAGATGGGGACTGGAGGAGCAAAGTCCCTCCCACTGTAAGAGAAGATCAGGTTCAAGACCACCTGAGGAACCTGGACATACACAAGTCTATGGGACCTGATGAGATGCATCCCAGAATCCTGAGGGAACTGGCTGATGGAGTTGTCAAGCCACTCTCCATGATCTCTGAAAAGTCATGGCAGTCAGGTGAAGTCCCTGGTGACTGGAAAACAGGGAAACATTGCAGCCATTTTTAAAAAGCGTAGCAAGGAGGACCCTGGGAACGACTGACCTGTCAACCTGGGAAGATCATGGAACAGGTCCTCCTAGAAGCTATGCTAAGGCACATGGAGGACAGGGAGGTGATATGAGACAGCCAGCATGGCTTCACCAAGGGCAAGTCCTCCCTGATCAACCTAGTGGCCTTCTATGATGGAGTGACCGCATCAGTGGACAAAGGAAGAGCTGACAATGTCTCTCTGGACTTCTGTAAGGTCTTTGACACGGTCCCCCACACTATCTTTCTCTCTAAACTGGTGAGATATGGATTTGATGGGTAGACTGTTGGATGGATAAAGAATTGGTTGGATGATTGCAGCCAGAGGGTAGTGGTCAATGGCTCAATGTCCAGATGGAGATCGGTGATGAGTGATGTCTCTCAGGCGTCCGTATTGAGACCAGTACTATTTAATATCTTCATCAATGACATAGTGGGATTGACTGCACCCTCAGCAAGTTTGTCAACAGCACCAAGGTGAGTGATGCAGTTGACACATCTGAGGGATGGGATGCCATCCAGAGGGACCTAGACAAGCTCCAGGAATGGGCCTATGTGAAGCTCATGAAGTTCAACAAGGCCCAGTGCAGAGTCCTGCAACTGGGTCAGGGCAATCCCCAGTATCCATACAGGCTGGGGGTGAAGGGATTGAGAGCAGCCTTGCCGAGAAGGACTTGGGGGTACTGGTGGATGAAAAACTGGACATGAGCCAGCAATGTGCGCTTGCAGCCCAGAAGGCCAACCGTATCCTGGGCTGCATCAAAAGCAGCGTGGCCAGCAGGTTGAAGGAGGTGACTCTGCCCCTCTACTCCGTTCTCGTGAGACCCCACCTGCAGTACTGTGTCCAGCTCTGGAGCCCTCAGCACAAGAAAGACATGGACCTGTTGGAGCGGCTCCAGAGGAGGGCCACCAAAATGATCAGAGGGATGGAACACCTCTCCTGTGAGGACACGCTGAGAGAGTTGGGTTTGTTCAGCCTGGAGAAGAGAAGGCTCCAGGGAGACCATACCGCAGCCTTCCAGTACTTAAAAGGGGCTTATAAGAAAGATGAGGACAGACTATTTATCAGGGCCTGTTGCAATGGGACAAGGGGTAATGGTTTTAAACTAAGAGAGGGTAGATTTAGACAAGTTATAAGGAAGAAATTTTTCACAATGAGGGTGTTGAAACACAGGCACAGGTTGCCCAGAGAGGTGGTAGATGCTCCATGCCTGGAAACATTCAAGGTCAGGTTGGACGGGACTCTGAGCAACCTGGTCTAGTTGAAGATGTCTTGGATGAGATGACCTTCAAATGTCCCTTCCAACCCAAAGATTCTATGATTCTATGGTCACTCACCAATTACTGTCATAGGCAAAACAAACTCGACTTGGGGAACTTAATTTAATTTATTACCAACCAAAAGTCAGAGTAGGATAATGAGAAATTAAAATAAATCTTAAAACATCTTCCTTCCACCCCTCCCTTCTTCCTAGGCTCAACTTCACTCCCAATTTTCTCTATCTCATCCCCCACCAAGTGGCGAAGGGGGGTGGGGAATGGGTGTTGTGGTCAGTTCATCACGTTGTCTCTGCCACTCCTTCCCCTTCAGGGGCAGGACTCCTCACACCCTTCCCCTGCTCCAGCGTGGCATCCCTCCCATGGGAGACAGTTCTCCATGAACTTCTCCAACATGGGTCCTTCCCATGGGCTGCCATTCTTCACGAACTGCTCCAGTGTGGATCCCTTCCACGGGGTGCCGTCCTTCAGGAACAGACTGCTCCAGTGTAGGACCCCCACGGGGTCACAAGTCCTGCCAGCAAACCTGCTCCAGTATGGGCTCCTCTCTCCACGGGGCCACAGGTCCTGCCAGCAAACCTGCTCCAGTATGGGCTCCTCTCTCCACGGGGCCACAGGTCCTGCCAGGAACCTTCTCCAGCGTGGGCTTCCCACAGGGTCACAGCCTCCTTCAGGCATCCCCCTGCTCTGGCATGGGGTCCTCCCCGGGCTGCGGTGGAGATCTGCTCCAGCATGGAGCTCCATGGGCTGCAGGGGCACAGCCTGCCTCACGATGGTCTTCACCACGGGCTGCAGGGGAGTCTCTGCTCCGGCACCTGGAGCACCTCCTGCCCCTCCTTCTGGCTCTGACCTTGGTGTCTGCAGAGCTGTTGCTCTCACATATTCTCACTCCTCTCTCCAGCTGCAATTGCCATTACGCAGCAGTTTTTTTCCCGTTCTTAACTATGTTACCCCAGAGGTGCTACCACCATTGCTGATGGGCTTGGCCTTGGGCAGCAGTGGGTCCATCTTGGAGCTGGCTGGCACTGGCTCTATCAGGCATGGGGGAAGCTTCTAGCAGCTTCTCAAAGAAGTCACTCCTGCAGCCCCCCACTACCAAAACCTTGCCACGTAAACCCAATACAACAGGCTATTCAATAGATCTGGAAAGTCTCTCCACCTTTATCTCCCAGTCACAGGCCGGTATCTCTGCCACTGTTACAGAGCGAAGCACAGTAACAACCTGTCACTCAAAAAAGATACTGCTCAGAAATTACCGCCTGATCATAAGGCCCTCCACCTGCCCAACAGGCTTGTAAATGTATTGTACTGTCACTCAGCAGATGATCAGTTTGTAGCCAAGCAACTCCTTTACTTCCGTAAGGTCTGTAAAAAGTTGACACTTTCATCCATAGGAAGTGGGTATTATGCCGAAATCTAAGTTGCCGTATATATTGTGTTTCTATATTTGTATACTAAATAAAAACAACTGTTAGTACTGCAAACTCCCAGTTTCTGACAACGGAAAACAATTTAAGCGTTTTGATTCAGTCAGCTGAAAACTGGCAACACTCGTAACTATACTAGGGGTTAGTGGGAGGCAGTCATCTAACCAAGAGAAACTACAGTCCCTAACTTGTTTCACACAGGGTAGGAAACAACTCCCTGATAATAATAACTTCTGGTCACAACTGGCCACAGTTCCAAAGTCACTCAGTGTCCAGCATCCTGAAAATTTGATCACCTGGCCATTTATTTAGGTACTTTGCATAGCTTTAGTTATTTTGAAAATCTGCCTTTGACAACTAAGTGCTGTTTAAACTTACTAAGTTTAAAATCAGGCTATTTTGTGATCTTAAATATATTAAAAAAAAACAGGATCTGGAACACTGGCCGGCAGATATACAGATTAAAGAATTTGTTTTATTAATTTTCTGATGGAAAAGGTGTTATGATGAGCCTCTCCTAAATGTGGAGAATCCTGAAGAAAATAAAATTATACCCATTCTTGAACATCCAGGGTTCAAACCTCCTGCCTTTTGTTTCCCTAAAATTGTTTTTTCTGTGCTGTCAGCAGAGACGTGAAGGGGAGAAATTTCTATTATTGCAGCTGAATGCTGGGGGACATATTTGTTACTGAACTGTTAACAATATCTGAAGACAGTCAGGAGACTAACCAACGGAGATTACCTATCAGCATGAGGAAGAAATTGTCGAAACCAAAACCCTCACAATTTCCTAGCATGCTCAAGTCCTCAGCTGGCAATGCCAAATTTGAACAGCTCATATACACACAGCACTAGAGCATGACAAGTAAACATCATGTCACAATTTCAAGATGTCCTTGGCAGAGATACCCTGCTAATGCAAATTCCGTGGCTAATTAACAGCATGGGAGAAACGGTGCTTAGCAATTGAAATCTATTGCAAAGCTACACGGATCTATTTTAAAGCCTATGCTAAAGTAATTACATAGAATTCAGAATTTACAGTATAAAAAACAGATGGAAGCCCTTTCCATCACACAATGCTATGAAATCTATTCCCCATCCAGCACAAGCACAACCCATGCAGGCTGAAGCTGGGGTAAGAGAAAGACACAGCTGAACGGAATTCACTGATCTGATGCCTCTCCTTCATAGGACTGTTGAACAAGAAAAAGCCTAACTGGCTGAAGCTGAAAGAGCTGAGATGGGTAATTTTCCCCAAGGACTCCAGCTGAAACCTTTTCATTGCAGTACAGAGCTCCTTTCAGCCTCTGCATAGTTCATTTGACTGTCTTCAGACCCCTCTCTGTGTGACTTCTCTCAAGTCCAAAGCAAACAATCCTATCCCCTCAGATGGGAGAAGTAAAATCTGCAGCCTAAATAGAGGTCTCCGGACCTTTGGATGTGACTTATGTTTTGCAGGGACATTGTGTGCATTTGATAACTGGCATTTTCTAACAAAGACACATTTTCAGTGCTGTTGCAAGGGAAATACACTGAATATGTCAAGAACCTGCATCATTATTTTCATCTGGACCTTTCTCTCTGTGACTGACATATAAAAGAGTGAAGTTAAGTCAGACTTCATCTCTTCCCAGTGTTTCCAACTTTACTTCCTTTGCTCCTGTAGACTGGAGCACACCACCTACAGAACTGTTGATTTTTGTGGAGAAAACAAGAAGCTCCATCTCTCTGTTTTGTGTTCAGTCTCATACTCCTCCCATGCCATGCGTGCATAGGTACATATGCACACATACACTCCCCGTCGTGGCAGTGTAGGCTCTGTAGTTACAGGATGGCTTTCCATCTTGTCTTACTGTGGAAAAATTCCAATTATTTCGGACAACCAGTGTTCACAGTTCCAGGGTAGCTAAATTTGCTGGCACTGCAGGGCTGAATACATAGTAGAAAGGGTAGAATTCTTCCTAAATGGCCCCAGGAGAGCTTAAAGAGCTGGGAGGGTAAAGCATAAGATCATCATAATTAAGTGGTATTATATTTATTCCTAGTTCAACTGAGAGAGATTACTGGCAAGGAAATTTCTACATTTTGAATTTATGAACTTACCATCTTATGCACAGTCAGAATCACAGCTTCCCTAATTTGTATTTTCCTACTGTTGTACTGACGGAAAGACAATTTGAGAAACAGGAAAATTTGATTGTATAAAGCTGCAATAACTGACATAGTAGAATCATATGTAGGAGTGGTACTTGGAAAAAAAGACTTCAAGATTGGCTGCATAGATGTCAGTTTTTCTGTATTGTTTTGCAGTAGTAACCAGTTTTACATCAACACAGTGTCAGTTATCTGTAAAGTCCTCAGAAGGCTATTTAAGATCCCCATGCACGGCTTGTAGCATGAAGTGGATATTGGGGCTTTTTGGAAGTGAAATGGCAAACCAGATTATATTGTTGGAGCTCTACATATCTGAACAAATCTTAAACTTTTTTTCATCCTTATGGTTAGGCTCCACGTTCTTTTCCATGTGAATCATGGCTGATACTATTTGGAAGATGCTTCTGACTAGCATCTGGACAGAACCACTCAACAAATACAGGTTGTAACTCTCTATGAATCAGAGATAATTAGCTGTCATACAGCGAAGGCGTACAAGGCAACACAAAGAGATGGACTGTGGAAAAAGTTATTTGGGTCACCACCCAGTTTTAAAATGTATTTATTTTTAATCAGTATTTGCACATCACCTAAACTTCATGGTATTCTCTAGTTTCTGTACCTCTAGAAAACTTAGCAAACAGTAATCAGAAACAAGGTAGCTTATTTTTCAAAAATGATGGCTCCAGACCTTTCCTAGCAGATGCCATTCTTTGCCACTGGATTTCCCCTTTTTTTTTTTTTCCCAGTTTACAGTGTTTCACCAGTACTTTTAGCACTGATGAATGCTTGTGAGTGTAAGCACTTACAATGGGGAGTGCACTGCATTCAAATGTGCAGGACATTCTGTACATGCTGTGTTGACCTACATATGCCTTCTGGCTCTTGCACAAGGGCAGAAGGCAGCTCTGTTTCCTGCCATGAGTCATCATTCAAGAATGATATTTAAATAGGAGAAAAAGGAAGGAAAAATACGTGAACAGATTCCAGGGAAAAGCAAGTAGCAGCCTGTGGTTTTTACAGACAGAATTACCTTTTTTTTCCTTTCTAGTAACCATGCTGCTAGGAAATCCCAGGAAAGTCAGAGCCTTGTAGCTTTTATTATGTTACAACTAGCCTGAGTGGAAAAACTGCATTAGAACATAATGTTGACCTTGGCTTGCTATAGTGAAGTAGATATTGTCCATGTGTCTCCACTAGAGTTTCACAGTGAGAAATTTTATGAATACACACATGCACAACCCCGTTTTATCAATGAAGATACAGTCTTAGGTTAAAGAATGAATATTTAGAACCTGGATCAGTTACGTGAAGAGTGCACATATTAACCTTTACAAATATTGGGTGCCTCAAGTTAAATGGCCATTAGTTAACTTGAGGTAAAGTCAAGTGAAAACAAGCTCTGTTGGGAGGATGGGAAGTGCTAAAAGACACTTTTTCTGGATGAGTTAGTCTGCATCTTGTTCCTTCCCCCTGAAGCAACTAACTGTGATTACTATAGGAGACAGCACACTGGATTGAAACACTCCAATCTACCAAAGTAATGCTTTGCTTGCTGTAGAATGCCCAAACATCTTGCTAGACCCCAACTTTTCCTGATGCTTTCTGTTTTATTTCTGTCAAAGTGTTTTTCTGTCTTATACGCAAAATCATTTCCTCTCTGGGGACTATGGGTTGGCAAATGAAATAACATACTTTTTTTCAATGTTGCCAAAATTTGGAGGGTTTTTGGCTTTTTTTTTTACTACCATTTTTGACAGGAACAGAAGAAAACCCCCAGAGGGAAATCTGGTAATTAAGATGTGGGGGAAGGGAGGAAGGAAAGTAAAGAGCAGCACAGGGAGGAAATGGGACTCAGGTGGCTAAGAAAAACAACTAGAGCATGGAGGATGAACAGCAAGAGGTAAAAGGACTTTCTCATGCTCTTACTGTGAAAAGGCAGGATAAGCATTTCACAGGTGTTAAAAAACTAAACTAAAGGTATCAATAAAACAGAAACTGTCATCCAGATTTTTCTAGCTGTTCTCAGGCTAGGAGTGACTGAAACTGATTCATTTGCTTGGTGGCTCTCAGCAACCTGTACAAAATGAGCTCATGGTTATTTTCTGAGGAAGTAGTATTCATATCCCTCTACTCCACAGGGCACTAATCAATCCTTGTGTTGGCAGTCTCTGCTAGCAGGCCTGTTACAGCAAGACCACAGAAACTAAGCTACTTTTTGCTTTAATAGTGGTCTCGTGGGCTCAGAGGTGAACCACAAGGGGAAGGAAGAAGTAGAGTGGGTGTAAAAGTTCATATGCTGTTATCCACACCTCATCTCTTCTGAGGACAGACAAGACTTTCACTGTCAGTGATCTATCCAAGGCAGAAGGTTTTCTTTCAAAAACACCTGCAGGAAAAAGTACCTTATTCTAATATTATTAACACTTAACTGGAGGGGGAGGACAACACCAGTTGTACCATCACAACACAGGCTGACTTTGGGGCTGAAGTCAGCTTAACAGGGCCGCAAAGGTCAGCTGTTTAGAATAAAACAGAGTAGAGTGGAGTGGAGTGGAGTGGAGTGGAGTGGAGTGGAGTGGTGTGGCGTGGAGTGGAGTAGAATAGAGTATTTCAGTTGGAAGGGGCCTACAATGATCATCTAGTCCAACTGCCTGACCAATTCAGAGCTGACCAAAAGCTAAAGCATGTTGTTAAGGGCATTGCCAAATGCCTCTTAAACACTGACAGGCTTGGGGCATTGAACACCTCCCTAGGAAGCCTGTTCCAGTGTTTGACCAGGCTCTCAGTAAAGAAAAGCTTCCTAGTGTCCAGACTAAATCTCCCCTGATGCAGCTTTGAACCATTCCCACTTGTCCTATTGATATCTGAAGCAAATGGAAGATTCTAGTGTGCAGGTCGGTAGGAGTTAACACAGTCAAAAACGGTTAATGAAACTGGATCTGGTGATCAAGAAGATGAAGAAGTATTTGTACTTAAGCAGTAAACCATGAAGACTAGCTGTTCCTGCACTCTTGAAAAATGTAACTGTCATGAGGTCAGCAGAATCTACAGTAACTAGGGTAAAGGTAAAGGTGGCAGGGGGAGATTGTGACCACTGTGACTCACTCAGTTGAGGGACTATGCAAATTACCCCCTCACTCCTCCTAGGAGCATGTGCGCCAGTTAGAGTATGTGTAAGCAATGTGGTCATTATTAGCCAATGAATGTGAACTTGGGTGGGTTCTCTATTGTTTTTGCTAAACATGTAACAGGATAAATATGTGGTAATTCCTCTGTGTGGTGTGCTAGCTTTGTGGAATACCACCTAGCACCCATATCTGCACAAATATGCTATAAAATACCTCTGCTCGGTGTGTATATTGGCATGTTGCACACTGGATATACGATCCCACTTTTGGGACAACACTATCACTGGATACCAGGCAGAAGAGAACAGCACCTCCCACTCTACTTCCCCTCCTCAGGAAGCTGTAGAGAGCAATGGGGTTGCCCCTCAGCCTCCTCTTCTGCAAACTAGACAAGCCCAAAGTCCTTGGCCGTGCTTCTCACAGGATGTTCCTTCCAGCCCTTTCACCAGCTTTGCATCCTCTGGATGCATTCAAGGACCTTCACATCCTTCTGAAATTGTGGGGCCCAGAACTGCACACAGTACTCAAGGTGAGGCCACACCAACGCTGAATACAGCGGGATAACCACCTCTTTTGACCAACTGGTCATACTGTGTTTGATGCACCCAGGATGGGGTTTGCCCTCTGGGCTGCCAGGGCACACTGCTGACTCCTTTTCAGCCCGCTGCCGGCCAGCACCCCCAGATCCCTTTCTGCAGAGCTGCCCTCCAGCCACTCCTCTCCCAATTTATAGTTGTGCCCGGAGTTACTCTGTCCTAGGTGCAGGATCCACCATTTGGACTTGTTAAATTTCATTCCATTAATCATTGCCCAATGCTCCAATCTATCTAGATCCTTCTGCAAGGCCTCCTGTCCCTCAAGAGAGTCAACAGCACCTCCCAGTTTGGTATCATCAGCAAACTTGATGATCATCAGCAAACATCATCTTGCTCCTACGCCCAGCTGTCTGCCACCCCTTTCACTGTGCTGATTAAATCCTTTATGGAGATGTACTTTGCAGATCACAGAAGTTATCAGTTTGAAATGTAACTTTACAGGGGGGAAAATAGGTTGTTTGCTTTTTTCCCCCCCACCTTTTCAATGACCTAATTAACAGTGCAGATCCACACACCGTTGTATTGATTCACTGAGGACGGATAAATTGCGTTAGCAAGGGAGAAGCAGCAGAAGGAATAAACGTCTTGAGAGTCAGGATCTGATGCTGAGAAAACAGCATTTGGAAGGACTGCTTTGGGTCACCTGCTGAAGGGCTGGCTGTTTGTGGGAGCACTGAGAGAAGCTGTGTCAGATGAGGCTTCAAGGTCCCGAAGCGCTCTCCGCCTGGCCCACCACAACAGCCCTGCACATGGGTCTGGTCAGCTGCAACTCTACTGTTTCCCTAACAACAGTCTCCATGGCACTGTCACACAGACAATAGTAGTCATCCTGGCTGGAAAAGGTGGTGTCAAAGGTTCACACTCCCTCCCCACACTGTTGGGGGAGGGTGGTAGCTGGTCTCCGAAGGCATCTCAGCAGGACTGGTTTGATGAGGGTGGAGCCTCTTTTTTTGCATTGAAAGCACAAGGTCCATGCTCAGCTGAACTGGCTGCTGGTACCAGGGAATGAAGTTCTATGCATTCAACCCATTCCTTCATCCGTAGCTGTAACAGTAATGTGGTTTCATTTAAAATATGACATGGCAAGAGCTTAAGCCACAAGGAGTGGTTAGAGGCGTTTCTGTTGATAAGGAACCATTTCCCCCCATCCCTTGGCATCGAAACCTGAAATCAGAAACAAAATTTAACGACTACTGCCATGCACTTTCGGAGGGACAGGCCACAAGCAGCACTGTACAGAGGCATTCCTGAAGAACAAAGATAGGAGGCCTCCAAAAGCAGCTCTGGAGCATGGCAATGTATGGGAGTTGCTACACTTGTTTAACAGGTTTATCTGGCCCAGACACAATACCCCTGTAGCTGTCAGCATTTCCGGCACATTAGCCATCACCTCTGGCAACTGTGAACTCACCATGTCTTCTTCCCCACCTGGAAAAAAGAGGAGGCACACGAGAGTTAGAAGGCTCCTCTCTATGCCTTCCCATACAACGATCTGTGCATGGGAGTGTCCCTCTCCACATGCTGGAGAGAGTCCCTCCTTCTAACAATAAACAGCAAAAAAGATAAAGGCAATGGGAAACCTGTACATACAAGCCCAAACTTGTGTTCTTTCTAAAACAGTTTTGATCTGCTGAGGCTGGGAGGCAGCACTGACACTGAATATTCTCAAGTACATCAAGCCAAAGACATTTGTGACTCAGTACTTCTGGACCCAGGCCTCTTTGACATGTGTGAACTGTGCTCCAGGATCTCTGGCTATTTGATGCCTAGAAGATCACTCCTCCATTGGTTAACTGCACCCTCAGACCTCTTTCAGTCACAAAATGGGTGGGTCTCGCTTTAAGCTGGGTCTAGAGGCAGGGGAAAAAAGAAAGATGGCTTGCAGACCTCCTCTCGGACACTTTGCCCACCTAATGCTCTAACTGAGATGAGGGACAGTCTGGTTCAGTTTCTTATCCAAAAGCCTTGCTTAGATTCAGCTTCATAGCTTCTAAGTGGAATGAATAAACAACTGCCCTTTGACTGTCAAATTTTGTCACTTAGACTCTAAGTAAATACTTTACTTGTTTACACATGAAGCTTTTCCTGATTAAGTCCATGTGTGGACACTTTTGTTCTGAATAAGGAATATCCATGCACAGTTATTTCAGAGATGCCATTGCACGTTTAAATTCATTGCCTCTCCCAACACACATTAACTTTGAAGTGCTGTTAAAACAAACATGTTTTTGAGAGCTTGTCTACCTGCCAATATAACACAGAAAATTGAAGACGAAATGAGTGCTCTTCATGTTAGCTAAGGAGGGGTGAGAATAACTGTTGTGCTCTTCAATTCACACCCCAGCTCGTTTCACAATATTTCATTTATACAAACAGACCCTGACCTTATATTTTTTTTTCCTCTGTCACCCTAAAATGCCTAGCTTTGGTAGGGAGAACTCTCTATTCGAGACTTTCCATGATGTCATGATATAAAGAACATTTATTGGACAAATATGAGTATTTCAAGGGGAAAAACATATTTGAATGGTTATTTGAATAAAAATTCCTGTACAGGAGCCAATGCCATTGAGATTAATTACTTCATCTATTTATGAATGTTTATTGTTTAGTTTGTTATATTGCCATTTTCTCACTATGTTCAGATTTTTTCTATGTAATTTCCCTTGCCTCATCACACCTAATTCCATACAAAGGTCCTCCTGCAGTTGAAAGTAAAACCTATCTGGGAATAAAAATATATTCCAAACACACTGTGCACACATTGACACAGATGCTGTAATTACGGTTAATGATTAGTGGTGAAGGAATATTTATTGCCAAGAAAAGATAAAGAAAAGCAAAAATATTCTTGGCTTTTACAAAACTTTTGTAAAATTGAAGCATTTTTAATTTAAGATTTTATACCATTCTTCCTAATTTCTTAAAGATTGACTGACAAAACTAAAGAAAATTCAGCCCTCGCAGTCTCCACATCCAATAGAACCACAGAGCCAAAAAGTCTATGAATGAATGCAACTATAGTGCAAGGGGCACCGCTGACAATTTGGTTTTTTTCAAAGGATGTGCAAGAGACTCAACTACCGATGCATGTCCACTGGCAAAGTCTGCCAGTACAAACATGTAACTATCTTCATAAACATTTCTTAGTAGAGGCAAGACCTGCTGTTAAATGTCCTATGCCCAAGGGCAACAGTGTAATCTTGATGTCCTGTTATAAACTTTGCTTTTATTGACCCATGTCTTCTTTGCCTACCAGATGTGAGCAGATTGCCTAAATCACATGAGAGCAACAAGCTGGATTTGGCTCTAGGACTCGATCATATGAGAACAGAGGAGCAGGTCAGCTGCCATGACCTATTTAGCTTTCTGGGAGGAGATGCAGACTTCTTGATCACGATAAAGCCCTCGTGTAGGTGAGCACATGTGATGTTTTTTTATGAGGTTTGCTGTACCTATGAGGAACAGCAAGTTCACCTCTTAGAAGTATGTCTGGTCCTGTAGAGAGTGGGGCAAGGGGGACAGTTAATGGTGGCGCCTCTGCTTTTCTTTTGAGCAAATAATGTGCTCCTCCCAGCAGCTTACAGTCTGCTGGCGACCAGCTCAGCTCTGAAATATGAGCTACGATAGATGGGGGAAGGAAGGTCAGCCTGGAAGGGTGTGGGAGAGGATTTCCATTCCAGACACAGGCTTTTGGTTAGAGCACTATTGTTCAGATGTGAGTTATTTGAATGAGAAAATACTCTCGCCTCCTCCCTCTCCCCTTTTTTAGCAATCCTAACCTAAGTATAAAGGAAGATAAACACTTTTTGTTATATTTCACGTTTCATAGTCCTGATTGCATTGAGCATTTCACAGTAAGACTTCAAAGTGCTCCTGCCTTTTCATTTTACATATGGATGTACAGTTTGCTTGAAAATATGTGTCCTGCTCAAATTACATTAAGAAAACATTGGAACTATGATATACACCCATCAGCTAGCCATAAATTAGTGCTATTTCAAATTCTGCTGCAGCGTCTTAGCAGTTTTCAGCATTTTTTCTCTCATCCTAGGAAACAGGTTTTTACACACCTTTGCTGACATTTGGAGAGTTTAGTCTCTATGCTGTCAAACACTGAACACTTTGTGAAACCCCATCATTAAAGAAAAGAACTCACAAACAATGAAAGAAAAACAAGAAATAACTTGTTTTAACAAATTAATTGCTGTGATAAGAGGCACTGTTAAAAAATATGCATGTGAAATCCAAGACATTTAAGCACATATATTCCTTATTTCTAGCCAAGGGATACATGATACAAATATGGGGCAATGTCTGATCCAGAACTGGTAGGATATCTTATATAATTACCCAAGTTATTGCTCAAATTAAGGGAACTGTGAATTACTTTTATTATGTTAAAAATTAGAGCGGAAGCAGGAGGCTTTTTGATCAATTCCACTTCTTTAGAAAGAGTGTACACAAAGTGTTGCCTGAAATCATCAAGAACCTAATAACAGGAGACACTTTTTTAGAAAACCACCAGCAAAATATATTTCTCTTATACAGGTCTGATATTTGCCAGTTTTGTTTGCCAATACATGCCTATGTTTGGTGATGGAGACGATTCTCTGGCACTATAAAGGAGCACAAACTTTTCTCATCTTAGCTGAAATGGGGTAGGTGTTGCTTCATGGACAGGAGATACTCTTCCACCCTAATGGAAAATTAATGCTGAAAGTTTCTTAGCCCAGTTCAGGAAAAGAAGTATTACAGAGCACATTAATTAAAATACCTGCCACCACCACCCATAGGTAAACTACAGAAAGCAGAAAATTGCTTTTATAAAAACTGTAATTCAGACAAATGAATGTAATTTATCAATAAATGTAATTTTAAAAATTCCTCCAGGAATATCACATTAATAACTTTATCCCTGCTCTGAGGCAAAGCCCAATAACTTCTAAAGACTAGATGAATCACAATTACTTGGTCATCTCATAGCTGAAAGAACTGTAAACATGGATGTTTATAAGCCCTAGTCTGCACTGCTGTACCAAGAGACATAATGTTTTGTGCTGCGTATGAGCTCTAAGCTACAATATACCAAAGAAGACTTTCTATCATTTAGAAGATAAATCCTGGAGAAAAAAAACAGACCTTTTATTGAGGTCCACAGAGATATTCTGACCTCCAAAGGATTTCTGGAAGGAAAGATGCAAATCTACTTGTCCATTAATTCCTACATTTTTGTGTGTTTGTTTTACTCTTTACTTGCTCTCCTTCAGGTTTGTTCCTTTCCTCTGGCAACCTCCCTTCATCCCTTTTTCTTTCTTCAATCTGCAACACCTTCTCCTTTCCTCCTACACCTTGTGTGACTTTTCCAACCCGTTCTCTCTTCTCATTCTCTTCACCATACTTGCTTCTCTTCTTGTGCTCTCTCATGAGACCTATCCTTGACTCTTCTAATTTGACATTTACACTCGGCAAGAAAAGAGACTGGTGATACTTTCACTTTCACGTTCTCTTCCTCCTTCCCTCTTCTTGTCAAGTTTTTAGTCACCAAAATACTTAAGACTGTAAAAAACTTGCATTCATGACTGTGCTGCCATTTAAAATTACCGAGATGCGCAATACCTTGCTAGTGTAAACTCTTCATCGGGAAATCTACAGAGAGGGAGTTCTTGATTCTTCTCTGACCTTCTTCAAGCAGTTTTTCAGAGGTGCTCAGAGCTGGATGTGGCCATGATGTGAATTAATTAGGTGCTTGTGCAGCAGCTTAGGTTCCCCCCTCTTGGGTAACTGAGAGACACTACCAGGCAATACCAACTGCAGGTTAGACAGTTAAAGAGACTATTGATCTATATAGAGTCTCTCCAATAACTCTATCCTGTTGTCAATAACCACAACTCGGATACCATTAATGGGAATTTTACAGCATGGGACCTCTCGGGAAAAAAACCAAACCTTAACTTTAAAATTTATTTCTTGTGAGTCCCCATTATGCATTAGTTATGATGACTTGTATTATAGAAGACACTTGATAGTGCATCATAACTGAGGGTTCAAAATCATTCTAATTATAACAGCATTTTATACATGGGACTTATAGAAGTATTTGTGTGTTTAAGGTTTCCACATTAAGCTTTGAGAATTTTCCATTTTTAATCTCAGCTGGAAAGTATTTTGAAATGTTCTAAGCAAAATCAATTCATCTGGGGTTTTTTGTTTTTCTGTTTGACTTATCGGGGGGGAGAAAAAAGCATTCTATTTGCTAAATATATTATTTGCCAAGGTTCTCATTGCTGTGGTCAAGAACCCAAAGTGGAGAGCAATCTCTTTTGCTCTCAAAGATTTGGAAAATTTTAGAGCAACAGTAAACTTGCTCTGAAGCCAGACTACTTCTGGTGTCCCTGAGAGACAGAACGACATTACACCCCCTTCTCCAGTGAGAGGTAGTTAGAGTTCCCTAAAGCAAGTGAATAAGTGAAATATGTTCCTTCCCTAGCTGTTACAGGAAGCTAAACTAGAATCAAAGAATTACATGTGAAGTTTTAACATAGGTTTTTATCAATAAATTGCAATAGAAAACAAAGAAAACAGAGTAACACAGATAAGCAATTACTCCTCTTAGAAATATATCCTATTCTCTGTATTTTAATCCTCAACACTAACAAGACACAAAACATTTCATGAATGCTACAGCAGCAACAGAGAATTTCGTTTATTCTGTATGCATAACAAAAATAAGGAAACCTTGCTGAATTCTTAAGAAGATGGAGGAAGCAAAGAAAATGTCAAACAAATGGCGACCAGCCAGTATCAGTATGTCCCCAAAGAAAGGGAAGCAACACACTGTTCAGATGTCATAAAGAAAAGAACCATCAAAGAGACTACATTTCTTTGTATCGCCAGTAAGTTAAAAGCTGAGACCAAACACCAAAAGCATGAATCAGGCTTGTTTACAATTAATAACAACAAAAGCTATTAGCCAAGGCCCAATTTAGCAACAAATCTAGAGACTTCTCAGAGGTGTAAACTGTTAAAAAACGTGAGCAATATTCAGATGACAATGGTGACCTACCACACAACTCCTATCTCCAGCAAGAGAGTTTCTGTGGATGTTTCCTTTATTGTATAATCTTGATTCACTCCTACAACACTGTGCACTGCATATGGCAAAGATCCTTGTGAATGACCATAACGTTTACTGGAAGTATGGGATAAACTGGAGTTGTGCAAGCAACCTTCATTCTGGCATTTTTTGAATGAATACTTGATTTTGCAGCCTTAACAATTGTTTAAATGAGGATTTTTATGAGTAATTTTTAACAGAAAATGAACAAAAATTGACCAATTTTCTTATTCTTCCCTAGCAACTCAGTCATGTGATGTCAGCTTTACACTTTGGTTCTAGACAAGACTGGATTACAGACTTTTGTGACTTGTACTAGCAGAGAAATAACTGAGGTAGCATGTTTCGTCCGCTATGCAGAGTGCCATGCCCTTGTGAGTGGATTTCACTACTATTTGCTTACATCTGAGGACTGGGGAGATTCAGAAGTCGCAAGTTTTATTCCAGACCTGAAACAGAAATCTAGTAGATCAGTCTTAAGCTCCTCTGCTTGTTTCCCTTGAAACTGACCCTTTCTGCTGCAGTCTTTCCACAATGACTCCCAAATCCTTGCTCTCTCTTACCTCTATTTCTAGTCCTTACTTTCTTGCCCCGCTTATGCAAATTTCTACAATTTTCCTCCCACGACAGTTCCAGTCTCCTCCATAATCCAAGACAGATTATTTAATACCCCTGTTACTTTCATAGCATACATTATCCCTCGCCAAGGCCCAACAGCTCAACAACCCCCAGACTCCACCTCTTCCTCGATTCTCCACCAATTTTCTTGACCAGCTGGTCTACTGTACTTCCATATTAAATCACATTAAATCCATTTCTGTTTTCTGTATTTCCTTCTGCTGTACCAATTGTACTCCTGGGATACTGATGCCTCACGTAACTTTCTACCCCCCATATCTAGTTCCTGTCCTTTTTCCATTTAAATTAGGTCCCCTCTTTCAATTCCTTGAAATGGGGTAGAGAGTAACTGAGACAGGCATTTTGGGTTTAGTCGTGTTGTTTGGCCATAGTCCAGCCCACAAACACATCAGAGCTACAACCAAAGACCATGCACAGTCCTCAGCTGTAGTATGAGGACTATGCAGGAAATATGACAGTGGTTAATATATTGGTATGCCGAGGCCACTATTTATCGATCAGTAACAGTCCATTAACTCCCTACTCCTTAACTCCTTTACCAGCCTGTCTATATCCATCTGCTTTCCTGCTCCATGCATCCTGATAAGCACACTTCTGGGGCAAGGCCTGCCTTGGAGTTGTGTCTTTGCAGAGTGCAGCACAGTGGGATCTTGGTTCAGAGTGAGAGCTAGATGGGATTATGATGTTCATGGTGATAAAGAAATTAGGATTCCTGCTGAAAACATGAACATCCTATGGTTTTTAAAAGGGCTTTAACTTGCCAAATGTGTGCAGAGCTTCACAGGAACAGCAAAAGGCACATCCCCAGCATAAAGGCCATTTCTCTCCAAAATATCAAGTTACTTTGGAGCTTCCTAAAGTAAAGGACATCAGAACTTCTTACTGGAGGAAAACAGTCTCTTCTTTTTCCTTGACCTCATTCTTGGAAATAGAGGAATGTTTTTGACTGCAAATAAATTAAAATGTAATCAAATGAAATACAAACACCAGACATATGGCCAGAAAGTTTTAGCCTGAATGGTTAATATTTTGTGAAAGTTTTTGCAATTGGAAATGGGTTTACCATAGGAAGTGCAGTCAACTTTAATAACAGGTGGTGCTCTTAAGTCTTTCCTATAAGACAGAATCATCCATACAAATAAAACTCTTATTTTCTAGAAAGAATAGGATTTTGATATTGTTTCCTGTATTATAGGTATAGATTTGTAGGCAGACACATCCAGTTCTAATCTGCAGGTCTCAGTTTTGTGACTTCCTTAAAAAGACATTTTCAACTTCCATTCTTTCATCCCTGCTATTAGTCCTAAAGAACTTTTTTGAGAGTAAGATGATCTTAAATCTGCAGCCTTCCACATACACTCTTGAACTAATCCTCTCTCTTAATGCAATGCAGTATTACATCCAACATCCACATCTAATAGGTGTTTTTGTCCTGGGGAGGGCACTGGGGGAGAACCTGCATGCATATGCACGGCTGTGTGGAGAAGAATGACCATGAATTAACTTTTAAAGTCAAAACATTTGGCAACACGACTTCTTCATTTCTTCCTTTCGGTATTTGTGTCCAGGTATAAGGCATAGGTACCAAACTTCCCTGCCTTAACTCCATTTTATCTATGGCTTCGTCAAAATCTTAGTTCGATCACTGTTACACAAAGCTTAACTACACACTTTCATTTCTACCTTGCTGTTGCATATTTTGAGCTTCTTGTCTACCAATAAGGTGCATTTTGAGGCATAAGACCAGAAGATGTTTCTACCCTGAAGTACAAGAGAAGTACAGCCCCTACAATAAGATGTTTGAGGAAAGGCAACTCATGTTAAGTCAGTTAGCCTTAGGTGGGTTTGACTGATAATTTGAAAGGGCTTCACACATTATTAACATCCTGCTACTTTTGTGTGGCTAAGTATCTCTTCAGTTTTCACATAATCTGTCTTGACAGTCAGCAGAGAAGTAAAATGGGAGACAGAGGGAGGCAGGCCTTCTGAGGATGGACATAGGCACTTGTCATGTTAGGAGTAAAAGTCTGACATCCGTTGAGTCACAAAGTTCAGAAAGGACCCCCTTGCTTTCTAAACTCCTTCTCAGGGAGGAGTCTAGGTGCAGCTAGATCCAGTCTTAGTCCCAGACTTGGTCAACAGTTTATGTATACAGGATTGTGTCTGTAGCCATTTATCAGAGTCAACATTTGCCCATCAGAGCCCTCTCAAGGCCTTTCACTGAGACAGCTTTGTAACACAGATATAACAGATTTGGAATTGCTGTTGATAAATACATTTACTGCAAAAAATTGAGATCGAGTTAATAGTTCAATGCTTTTGTTAAGATATTTTCTCAGGGAACATCCAATGTAGTTGGAGGCGCAAATCTTACCAAAGAGGCATCCCTAATTGGGGAGGAGAGAGGTGCAGGCCCATTGACCCATCTGGTAGTTGGAGTTCTCGTCCTCAAAAGGGAGGATTCTAAATGCCAGGTTTATACTCTTGGTGAGGTGTGACTAAGTCAATTATTGTGTGCCGATTGGCTCTTAGCAAGCATCTGTCAATTTTGGAGAGTTGGTGGGGCCTGATGAGTCAGTACGGGAGGGCAGAATTTGGTGCAGATGTGCGGAAGTCTTTGTGGTCTTGCTGTAGCAACATCGGGCTGCGAGACTTTCGCCTCACCCCAGATGTCACTCAACAACAGTCAACTATGAGACCGTCCAACTGCAATTCGTCAACGTTGCTTTTGAAGATAAGCATGTTGCTTGAGTCTAACCCTGCTACTCCCTACTGACTCACGGTGATTTCCCACAGCACTTCGCTTTTTTTTCCCCACTATCAAAAGGAGAGAATGAGTGTGGGTATAGCCACCTCTACTTCTCCCAAACAGGTCTGTCTGCGTGATTAAAATTCAGAACAAAGTATCTCTGTAATTATGCACACACATGGCATATAACACAACACAACAGCTTAGAGTAGGCAAGAGGAATCTTGAGCTGACCAAACCTAGTTACACAAATTGGAGTTTGGTTGAGATATTAGGTTCAAACACCCAATCCAGTGACATGAAAGAAGATGCTCCAAGATCTTCTGGAAGAACACCTTGTTAGTCCTCAATTTTTATATTCCATTAAAAACATCAGGCAAACTGAGGACTAAACCAACAAATTCCATTTATAGTGTTCAATTATACAAAGCAACTGTTTACAGTATGCTTGTATATGTAGTATTTACGCTAAAAAGACTGTATTTCTCTTTCATTTATCTGTCAGGACCCATATTCAAAGTTCACTGTTGCCTAGGAAACAGTGGATAAAAGCAACGAAAGCAAAATATTTCACTGAACATCCTACATGGCTTTAGATGCCTGTATTGTTCTCAATTGCTCAATTCTAGTCTTTGCAGATAAGTGAAAAATGAGTGGCAATTCAATTTTATTTAAAAATGTAAACCCCAGTGATTTGAGAAGAGTAGTGTAGTCTAATGGTTAGCTGTCAGATGATGAATGTCCTGGGCATTTGACTCGCAGTGACCTTCAGCAACTCCCTTAGCCTCATTCTCATGCTTGTGTGAACAAATTTTTTTGCATGCCTACACTATAAAAGGATCTGTGACATAGGTGATATGATGTTGTTTCTTAAAAGTGCAAGAACATAAACTTACTGTGCAATGTGTTAACCAAGGCATCTGATATATACAAATGACTAAAATAATCTGCTTAACATTTGACTCACTTGTAATATCTCACATGCACTCTTATGGTTATGCCAAAATGCTATAACAAATAAACACAGTGGGGGAGACATTTGGGTAAAAGAGGAGAGAAAAATGCTGTTTTGTAATTTAGAAACTTACATTTTTTTCCTTATAAAAATACAATACACTTCAAACATGACAAAATTAACATAGCAACTCTGAATGAAGCAACACATATTCACCAATGTTTGAGACACATGCAGGAAACTTTTTGCTCATCAGGTCACAATTCTCAAGTAAGCATGGGCAAGAAAATCTGGCTGCAACAAGAGTTTACTGTTCCGGCAGTGGTGTCATAGATAAACAGGTCTGACTTCCTCAGGTGCAGAAATATTTCAAGACACAATATCCACAGAACATTGGAGTTTTTTGTCTTTTTCTTCCTCTGATGGGACACAGGTATATCCTTTATTACTATAACAGAAAAAAAAAAAAAGAGGAGCTATTGGGAGGATAAACTGTCTCATGCATTTCAATATAGTTTTAATTCCACAGTACAGGATGGGACCCATCCGCATCCTTTGACAATACAGAGCATCAGAAGAGCACAGCACAACTGGCTTACCCAAAGCACCACAGCTGACTACCCTGTAGTAACCCATATAAATACTAAGTAGCTCTCTTGCTTCATTATCTTTCATGTCAGGCAGAAAGAGTACCTGCTGCTAGCTATATTTACTTGCATATATTCTTGGAAGGAAATCTCTTTTACCCCAAGTACTAAGCATATTGAGCTGAAACAGAAACACCTCTGTTCCAGTGACTCTGTCCATATTTAGTATTTATAAAAATACAATTAGTCCATATTGACATATGCTGACTTCTTCGGACTTTTGAAGAACAAAATACAGCTCCTATGTCTTCCTACACCTTTAGGTTCTGTCTGAACTAGATTATCTCCTGTGACTGCTTTGGAGTTATCAGAGCAGATCCGCTTCTGCTAAGGCCTGTAGGCAAAATCTGTATGGCCAAAAGTACTTTTATCAATAGCATCTCTAAATGGATCTACATAGACTGTAAATGTGTCAGACAACTCAGCAAGGGAGCACCTTCTCTGCACCACCATCCCCACCTCTCCCAAAGCTGTGCCAGTGGTGAGAAAAGTGACATACAGTAATGCCAAGGGACAAAAAAAAAAAAAAAAAAAAGATTAAAAAGTAAAAACACTGTCAATGATGGACAGGTGGAGAGAGAGTGTCCTCCATTTATCAGGGGTATCTGGAGAACAATATAACCCAATAAGAGAGACAAAGATGAAAGACTGAAACTAGAAGCAGATCAAATGCTTATGGGAGATTAAAGACACATGGAGAGATCTGCTCTAATATAAAGAGAGGGGATAAGACTGTTCTTTTGCTGTTCAGTGAGATGACAAGATGATTGAGTTAGCCCTTAGGCTGAAACACCACGGGCCAGTTCACATTGCTGTTACCAGCCCAGTGTGACAGAAAGAACAAAAGAACTTGAAGACCAGAAATCGCATCTGTTGCAATTGCAGATCTCCACTCAAGTAACGCGTACAGGTGAAAAGTATACTGTTTGTTAGAAGGTGATTGACTTACTATGCTGTAGGTGGCCATTGAAAATTGATCTAGAAAGTAGAATGTAATAAAATGGTAATTTAGGCTCAGAAAGGATAAAGAATGCCTTCTACTAGGTAAGATATTAAAGCGTGAAATCATTTCCCAAATAAAGTCAGGAGCCTGTGGCTCTCTGCTCCAGTGATGGACAGTTTAATAACGAGATTGTATCAGCCACAGGAGGAAAAAACAGCAAATGTATTTCAGGGGAAATTGCCACTTCCCCTACAAAAGGGTTCAGATGCCTTTTTGTACTTCAAATGCTACCATGGCAAATCAAATGGAATATTTATGTATTTGCAAATACAGTGCAAAAGGAACACAGAAAACACGTGTGGTTTAACAGGCATTTCAAGGGAGATTCTAGGCAAGTCCAAAAACCTGTGCTTAAGGGTTACAGGAACCCCCTGCCGTGTGAGAGGCAACGACAGCGGGTGCCCGGAACAGCGTCGCCCCGGCGACCCGCGGCGGGCAGCCCCCGGCGCTCAGGCGCGGCCCGGCCCTGAGGCGTCCCCTCCCCCACCGGCCGCAAAACCGGCTACTCCGGCTGAAACCCGACACCGGGGGCCTCCTTCCCCCCCGGCAGGCTGGGGCCGCGCCAGGCGAGACGGAAAGGCAGGGGTGGATCCTCGCCTGGAGGCGGCTTCAGCTGCGGCGGAACCAGGAGGGGCCAGGCCGGGCCGTCTTGCGGCTGCTGGCGGCGGCCGCGCAGGGCGACGTCGCGCAGAACCCCGCTCCGAGGACTCTGCGTGATCCAGCCCGGAGAGTACCGGCCGCCCGGAGGCAGGCGGTGTCCGCAGCAGCTGCTGTCTCCTTCCAGCGCCCCAACCGGCCTGAACCGGCTCGAACTGGCTTAGGCCGGATCTGCTGGCTGCGGAGCAGCGCCTTCCTCCTTCCCCCTCCCCCTTCTTCCCCTCCTTCTCTCCCTCCTCCTCCTTCTCCTCTCCCCCGAGTCCCTCGGCCTCCTTCCCAGCAGCACCGTGAACCTGTGCTCCCCCATCCCTGGCCCCCGCTCTGCCTCGGTGCGCCGGGAGGCCCTGCCCAGCCCCGCGGCCTCCCCACAGCTGCGCCGCGGCCTTGAATCTAATCGGCGTGTTCCTCTGCCCTAGCTTCCTACTCACATGTCCCTCTCCTCCAGAATCAGGGAAACACAGTGTGTTTTGCAGGTTTTTTTTTTCTTCCACTTAGGGAAGAAATGGGCACAACACAAGCTTTGCCTTTTTTGGTCAAACCTGCCTTCTCTTCAGTGGACATGGCTGCACCTAGGACCCTCACAGTCCCCTGCCCCCTGCAGTTGTGTGCAGATTGGAGATAACAGTTCTCCTTCCCTGCCTGTCCTGTGCTTGGACTCAGCTTCTTGCTCCCCCAGCACACATGTCTCGCTGAAGGCGTGGGATCCCAGCTCTCTGTCCCCTCTTGACACAGCTCTGCAAGGAGCAATGCAGCTCCCGTTGCCTGCCGCCATCATGGCAGAAAAAGGCCCCCCCTGTGCCCACCCATGTACCCCTGTCATGGTCAGGCCAGTCACCCTTGTCAGTACAGGAGGCAAAGAAACCTGCGTGTTACCCTCTCCCTTCTGCCCCACACAGTCACCAGGAAGATAAGCACACCCTGGCTTTGTCACCCCATAACGACTGAAGACACTGCTTTGTGCTTTTTTTTTTTTTTTTTTTAACCCTGTTTTCCATTCTTGCAGATAAAGGAAAACAGCCTGACTCCATTTTGGAGAGGATATTGCTTGGAGGTTTGATTTCTCTCTGCAGAGCGATTTCTCTCTGCAGAGCAATTTCCCTCTGCAGAGCACTTTCCTCCAGCAGCATCTGGAGCAAGAAAGGAGATAGCACACCTTGTCCTGCGGGTGCTGTGGGATGCCTCTCTGCCATTCGGAGCCAGTGGCTGGCACAACTTCTCTGTGGCTGAGTGGTTTTGTCAGGCACGGTTTTGTGCCAAACTGGAGCAGTATGTGTGCCTGGGCTTTATCCAGCTCTGCTGCACTTCTGGTAGTTTTGGTGATCAGCCCTCCATGCTTCTGAAGGCATTAAAGTAGTCACCCTACACATCTCTAGGGAACATTACACACAACCTCGGGAGGGCGATAGCTGTATGTTTGCCACTTTCTTCCTTGGCTTTGGTTTGATGATTCAGCTGAGCCGACCTAGCAGCTGGCTGCTGCTGAAAGTTCCCCCTCCTTTCACCTGTGCTAGCTGTGACATTTGTCAGACACTTCACTGAGCCAATTTAGTTCAGTAACATGGTAGATGCTACTCCCATCCTCTGAAAGAAATATTCTGCCAGATCCAGGAGTTGAGCTGGCTCACCGAAGAGCAAATGCTGCAGCCAACTCTAAAGCAGGTCTGCTGCACAAGTGTGGTGTGGGGAAGGAGTAAACAACTCCCTGTGTGGCAGCAAGCTGTTTATTTGTCTCACTGATACTGTCAAGCTGTTCCTGAACGGTTCCTCCTTAGCGAGCATAGGCAACCACATGTGATAATGTGTGCCTCCACCCGAATCTCTGGAAGTCAATCATTCATCATCCTTAGGAGCATAAGCACTATAGGTGTAAAGACTTCTCCCATAGGTGCATGCCATTCGCACCCACATCTGGATGTAAAAATGTGTACAACTCCTATTTGATTTTGAGGATGGCACAGACAACAGGCACAAGTCATCTGGTTGGTATGTTGTGACAAATGTTAGCAAAATGTAGAGATTCCCCAAGGAAAGTAGGAAGAAACATTCATACACATGCAATTGGTTGGCCATCCTCATGTAAAAGGAGTTGTGGTGGGTTGGCTGCCGCTGGCAGTCAAGCTCTGACACAGCTGCTTGCTTGCCCCCCACCTATAGCATGGTGGTGGAGAGAACAGGAAGAACAGGAATGAGGAGGCTCCCGGGTAGAGATAAAGTTGGGGAGATCACTTACCGATTACCATTGCAGGCAAAACAGACTCACGTTGGGGAAATTAATTTATTGCCTATATATATGTATATAAAAAATTACTGATTTGGGTCTTGAGAAACAAAACAACAAACATTAAAACACATAGGAAAACTCCTTTCTTCCCCTGTTTCCCAGGCTCACTTGATTCCTCTCCAGATGCTTGTCCTACCAGGTTCTTACCACCGCAGGTCACTCTCAGTCCCATTAGGGAGGAAATCAGTGTGGCAAGGGCAGGGTGTTATGGTCAGTACGTAGCAGTTTCTCTCTGATGCTCCTCCGTCTCACACTTTTCATCTGCTCTGGCACAGGTTGTCATGGGTTGTAGGGAGTATCTGCTCTGCCATGGAGCATCTCCTCCTCCTCCTTCTTTTCCTCCTCTGTTGGAGCCAGCTGGAACTGGCTGTTTGGCATAGTGGCCTTTTCTCACAGAAGCCACTCCTGCAGCCCCCACTGCCAACACTGTGACATCTGCACCCAGTACGGGACTCAGAGTTACGGGATCCCAGAAAAAATTAAGTTGGAAAGGACCTTTGGAGGTCATCTGCAGCCATCTTCCTCTGCACTCCTCCCACCAAAAAGGCCATTTTGGCCGGTTGATCAGGCTGCTCCCAGAATTGCCCAGACAAATTTTTGATGTCTCCAAAGACAGTGATTCTGCATCCTCTCTAAACAACTTACCTCAGTATTTTAGTGTCATTGCTGTGAAGATTTTTTTCCTTGTTTTTACTTCAAATTTTCCCAAAGAACCATCCAGTTCTGTTTACTCTAACTATCAATAGGTAGTAAAAGGCAGCAACTTGATTCCCTCATGGCCACCTTTCCAGTTTGAAGAAACCCAGCTGTCTTGTAGAGGAGAGAAACATTAAGGTTGGTATTAATGGAGAGTGAATGGGTGTGGTGGCACCAGAAGGAATGGCAGAAAAAATGTCTATAAAATGGCATAAGTTGATGGCACTTAGATTAGCACTGGTCATTAAGATCTGCATACATCTACAGGCAACTTCTCCAGACATAAGAGTGTCAGTAGTCTAAGGACTCACGGAGATGGGAAGGTGGAGAGACTAATTAGTGTCAGCTAAAAGCTCCACTAACCAAACATACCCAAAACCAAAAAAACACATCTGCCAGAACATCTTGACACAAAGCTATGAACCCAGGAAAGCTGAGGAGCACTTGGTTGCTGGCATCACTTGTTTTAAGTGTAATTGCAAGGAAGCCTGACAAGACTATTGGGACTGAGTGTGAGTAAATTAAACCAGTTTTTCTTTAAAATTAAATCACCTTCTCTTCCTACAGGGTGTTCCATTGTTGCTACAATATTGCAACATTATTTCCCATGTTTTCTATAGTCACTCCTACCCTACTGATTCAGGCTCCAAACCATCTTGGTGGCCCTCCACTGGGCTCGCTCTAGCTTGCAAGTACCTTTCTAGCACTGGGGAGCCCAAACTGGGACATAGTACTTTGGAGTGGTACAATTTTGCACATGCTGAATAGTGGGAGATAACAATTCCCTTGAACCTGCTGGCTGCACTTCTGGCTAACGCAGCTCAGTAGTTGGCCTAGATTTCTGCAAAAGTGCACTGCTGAGCCGTGTTCAACTTCTTGCCTACCAGGAGTTGCAGGTCCTTTTTTGGAAAGGTGCTTTCTAGTTGATCCCCTAAGCTGTACAGATTCATGGGGTTGTTCTGTTCCAGGTACAGGATTTCACATTTGTTTTTGTTGAACTTTATGAGGTTTCTGTTGACCAATTCTTTCCAGTTTGTTGGGACTGCTACTAAGTGGCAGTCCAGCGGTCAAGCATGTTGACCTCTCCTCCTCCAGTTTTCTGTCCACAGCACACACACTCCCTTCAGCCGCTGCAGAGTGTTTTATGGAAGGCTGTTCACACACCATCCTCACTGCCTGCTGAAGGAAATGCATCTACTCACTGCTTTCCTCTAAAATAAGAGCAACAATGACCTTGGGGAAAATTGATGTATGTGTACAAACATGCGCGCGCACACACACACATTACCAAGCCAAGTCTGAACTGTAAAGTGGATTCAGTGGAATTCATTACACTGTGGCGGTTTGCAGTTACGCTGCATTTCAGGTATCCATTTCAAGGACCCTCTGCTCCAGGACCAGAAAAATTCTGCTTTTCAAAACAGGGATTTCCTGCCTAGCCTTAAAACAGAGAACATTTAAGATAATAAGGAAAAAAGGTCTCACTCTTATCTCACAGGAGGCTGTATGTCAACAACTGTCTCTGATAAAAAGGACTAGCCCCTCTATATAAAGCACAGCTTCCCCTTCCCCCACCCCATCCGTTGCTGCCAGCCCTCATGCCAACAGAAAATACTTGCATTCTCACATTTTCCACTAGAGTCAAAAGTATCCCCTCCTTTTCACAGAATGTTTGTAACTTTTCAAATATTCTCAGACCTGGAGGCCACTCTGACAAAGGGAAAGTCTCTGCTTTACCTGCCTGCCTTGCTCCCTTGGTACCTCTCCCTGATTTCCTTAGAAAAGGCAGGTCACACCATCTCTGAAATACTCTAGGGAAAGCGTTTGTATTTTTGTCTGTAACTGCAGGAATGAGAGGGGAAAAAAAAAGCAAGTAGAAACCTTCAGGAATTTAGGCAGCCAGAAAACCATTTTACATTGCAACTGAATACAGATTTGTATTCAAATTTCAAGCCCTCTTTGAAACAGGGCTTGAAAAAATTCCTCATAATACATTATGCCTCATTTAAGATGAGCATCAACAGTCCCGATTTTGGCTGTTCTCATTTGTCTCCCTCTCCTGGTCAATGGCGGTTATTTTTTTCCAGATTTTGTGGGGTTTTGGGCGGGGAAGTCTTTGTCTGGCTTTCGTCCATACACAAAGAACTCAAAGCGAACACGTGGCTGAGCAAAATAGATTTTACCCATACACACTTGTTCCAGTGTATTGAAGGGTTAAATAAATATTTACCTGTTTAAAAATTCACCTCTGCAGTCTTGAAATGAAAACATAAATCTTGCCATATCTCTGAAAATGAGCCAGGGGAAATCTGCTAAGGGGAGTGCTCACTTTCAGTCAAGTTCGGCACACTGGAAAGATGCCAGGAGTAGTGGAGCTGAGAGGTGGCTGCATTTCTGAAGATGTGGTGACAGGCAGAAGAGCTGGAGTCAGTCAGTTTAAGGGAATTTGACAGTTTTGGTATAGTAAATTGAATTCTTCTGGCTTTTAAAGGCTTAGTATTGACATAATACACTGCAGGCTGCCAATTTTTACCTTTTGCTTTAATGAGTCATATAAATAAAATGTATGAAAAAAAAAGATAATTAATTTATTGGTGTGTATAATGAAGAGCCTGGGAATAGACTGAGGGGTACTCAGATAATACATAATCCTCCTGTTCTGGTTCTGACAGTTATTCCCTGAATGCTGTATCTATTCAAGGGCTACCCAACAATCCCAGTTTTGGTAACTCACCTCAGTTGCAATCCTGACCACTTCCCTCATATCACACAGTGCCAAGCCTGTTTCTTCTGCATCCTTAGAGCTTCCTACCAAAAACTTTATCCACTGTTCATTCCCTTCCCTTTCTGGCTTTGAAATCCAACTCAGCCACTATCCATGGAAACTGCTATTTAAGTCCAGACTTCCACAGACCTCTTTCTGGACCCTGGAGGCTTCATCCTCAGCACCCTGAGAGTCTAGTCAGGGATTTTCCAAGGACAGGACAGCTAATTTTGTCTAGTTATGTAGTTTTTGTAGATAAAGTGTGTTATTTAGCTTAAGACAAACAGATGTTCCAATTTAATTTCATTTATGAGCTACAGAAGAATGTGAATATCCTGTAGCCCAAAAGATTCCAAGTAGTTAAATATCCAACTAATTACATATCCCAGTGCGTCACTAAGCTGTATTCACTTGTGCAGCAGCTATGTTGTCTTCCTGCCACCCCTCCACCACCTCATTTTCCCATTTTTAAAAAAAGGAAACTAAATACAGGCTTGTTTCAGAATAGCCTTCCAGTCTTAAGGAGAAATCTGTCCTTCAACTGCAAATCTGCCCTGCTTTTTTATTTCATTTATTTTTTACACTTTAACAATTAGTATTGATGCATTCAGGAGAGAAAAGAGCAGAACTGTAGAGATGAGTAAGGAATACGAGAGTCTGAGTTCGAAGAAAGTAGCCATCTGGATTATTTTATTATTTAGAAGGCAAAGGGAAAAATAGAGTCAACATAAAACACTTTGAAAAATCACAGAATATAGAATGTGGAAGAAATGTAATAAAAGTTCAAAAAAATCTGTTCCTATGTTTCAGTGTAACAAGCAAAATAAGCATTCAGCAACTGTATTTTTTATGAAGAGTACACCAGCATTTACTCTGAGTAGAAAATATATGTTCTCAGAAGATTCAAGTGAATTGGTAAATCAGAGTCCTTTAGGAAAGTTGTATGTCAAACAATTTTTTTATTGTCCTGGATTGTCTTGTGATAACTACTCAAACTTTTTGGCTCATTGAACTCACTCAGATCTCCTACTCTGACATAACCGTGAGATTTTTTAACGTGTTTTCTTCCATAATTTGTCATGATTGAATGCTTTCCCTTTAGCAAACAAATATTCTACTACGGAAATTTTAAAGGAAAAAAAAGTACCTGAAAGTGGCCGCCCTCCTTTGTTCAACATGATTTAGGCTGTCGTTATATTGCTATTTTAATCTGGCAGAAGTATGAGCTGCTGTTGAAAGGAGCAGGCTGGTTTTCCTTCTCCCACTGTCTCCTGCCACTGCTTCCCACCACGTCCCTTGTGCCACTTGTATGCCTGTGGCTGTGCCATGAGTTGCTTCAGGGAACCGCTCTGCTTGAAAGCTAATTTTTCTTTTGCTAGCCTAGTTTTCCTCACTGCGAGGAGTACAAACAGTAATGCCAGCCCAAGGGCAGTAATAGGAAAAGTGTCTGGAGGTGAACAGGATTATTCTTCAATAGTCATTTAATAGTCAGCTTAAGCTAAACAGGTATTACAAAAGTTATTATGTGCTGGCGTTGGAGGTACTGCTACTGTTTTGAACAAAGTATTGATAACTTGATAGAAAACAGATTTTCAACTGAATTAATTAGTCCGCTTTTTGCACCCACACAACTTTAGTTTTCCAGCAAAAGACCAATTGCCTGCAAACCACACTATTTCAGTTTGGATAAATTCAGTAATTGTTACAGCTGTTGGGTGTATAATCTTGGCAAAACTCTAAGGATCTAATGGAATTCAGGTAGACTGTGCCTGCAGGCTTTAAAAGTGCCTTGATCTATTAGGGATCCATAAGACCTAAAGCTTTGGCTGCTGAGAGAGCTGGCCACAGCTATAGATCAAAGTTGTTTCAGCAGAATCTGAATACAGGAGATTCTTGCGGCCAACTGTACTTCTGCCACTTTCGCCTCACATTGTTCTGTGTATTTGCCAAATGTTTAATTAATATGTGTATAACAAATGTATAATTAAGTGAATAAGAAACTATGAAATGTATTGGTACATTTAAATGTATTGGTACATTGAAAAAGAATAGAATTGAAATCAATACTTAAGTAAGAAAGACTGGTAGTTCAGAATTCACATGTGTGTATTCAGGTCAAATTTTTTTCATACAGATGTGTGAATGTGCCTTTGTTCTTTATCCCTATGATTTATTTCACCTAGGTTTGAGAGTTCACAGTATTTGCCATGATTACAGAGATTAGCGCAGGATTTGAAGTAGAACACAGCTGTTTGAATCCCTACAAGAAGGCCTGATAATACTTTTAGAAACCTGGGTGTAGAGGATAGCTAGAAGTTCGCACAGGATTTTTCTGCATCATCTCTCTTTAGATTCCTAAGAGCGATACTGTAATCCTCAAACATCTTGAACTACTTTAAAATCCTCAAGGTGGTCAGTGTAATTTCAGCTGAAAAATATACACAGAAGCAGATATAGTGCTGCAAATGTATATTTTGCAGCACTATGTTTCAAGTGAAAGAAACATTACATTTTATTCACAAATCTAACTGTCACAAAATTGTGGATAAAATACGTAGGAGTGAGTATTGAAAAAAAAAAGGTCTAATTTGCTGAATTTCTTTTGAAGAAATTCAAAGAAATACCTTTCTCAAGAAGGTATTCAATTATATTCAGGAGGCCTGAGGACAGAGAAGTGTGGCCAACCTGGAGGTGGAATAGACTGATCAGGTTGTGCAAAATAATCTTCAAGGGAGCTAAGAGCTGAGAGGGGACGGGGAGTTGAGATGCAGGACAGATGAGAAGGTGAATGAGCAGGAGGTAAAGAATGGGAAGAGTTTGAAATTTTCTCTTGGCAAGCGAGGAAGACTGCAGATCTCTGACAAAGGATGCTTGCTGAGAGCTGAATACACTTGCTGGTTGCTGGCACGACAGGGATGCTTCTTGGCATGCTCCCATACAGCTGCTTACATAGGAGTAGTAATGTTGGTCCTATACTTTTCTATGGTATAGCTTGACTCTGCTTTCAGAAAAGAGCACAACAATTTCTAAATCTGGAGAGAATGGGAATTTTTCTATTAAAACCAAAATAAGATCTTGGAGAGTCATTCTGCTTTCCTGTCCTAAAATTGACATATTGCATACCATGAACTTCTTGAGTTTGATGAAAATATTATAACCTTTTGCTTGCATGTTTTACATTCACAGTCAAGCTCCTGTGAAATCAGAGTTTATGTTTCACTTGTTTTTCAGGGAATTAGATTAAGAGCTTTGCATGACTCAGACAAATACTTGCTATGTGTTGACTTTTCATGCACCATGACATTTCTTTCTTGTTAATTTCAGACATGGTTACAGAAATAAGATTGGTGTTCTGGAATGACAGCTAGGGAGACAGCAATATCCCAAAGTCTAGTACTAGGTTACTCAAGATACAGAATCATTACACATGCAGTTCTAATGTACCCAGTGCAACCTGTAGTTGACATCTGCAATAATTGGCTTAAGTAACCCAGAACAGGACCAGCAAAATAAACCAGAAAGAAGAATAGCTGCTGTTGGGTGATTTCAAAGCTTGCAAGCAGGATGGAAGGAGATAAAGAAGCTGAGGAAAGTGTCTTTGGAAGGATTTAGAAAAGAGGCAGGAAAAACAAGTGTTGAATTAGGGGAAAGCATTAGAAGACTCAAAAGAACTGGAGGGAAAAAAAAAAGTGACAGGAAAAAAAGGACCCGTGAGCACTGAATACAAAGGAGCTGCATTTGCATGGACCTCTGCAGTATGCCATCTCCAGGTCCCCAAGGCTGCTGGGTTATCTGACAGGATTAGTGAGGTCTTGGTAACAGAACTATGTGTCATTGCTTAGTTTTGTATAGTTGTACCCTGTGTCTCCAGTAAGACTTGTCTCTTGGATAACAGAGTGTCTTTGTCTCAACCGCTGTCTGCTTTACTGACCCTTGCCCTGATGCATTTCTTTGGTAACCACAAGAGTGCAGACTGTGCTCTCTCCGTCTTTCCAAGCATCTTGACGAGCAGGGGGAGGTGGGAAGACATACAACAGAGTCTGTGCCCAGGCTTGCAAAGTCACCTGTCATCTTCAATTTGGGAGTCAAGGGAGGCTCTTCAGGGTGCTTTATTGATGTTCTTATGTGCAAGGCTGTAAATCATTTGCCCACCAGATTGATTTATGTTGCTGAATGCAGGAGCCAGTCATCTTCTGCTTCATAGTTTTGATGTTCATCTTGTCTGTGTTGGCCATTGACTACCAAAACAGGAAATGTTGTTGATTGATTGTTTTCTTTGTTACTTATGACCAATGCAGGTGACACACTGACTGCATGCTCAAAACAAGAAGTGGTGACTTGAATGACTGTGGGATGACATTGCCTTTTCAGTGGACTCCAACTTGATTTTTTTTATTACTTCTATATTCATAATGAATGTAAACTTCTACACCACAAGCTTTACACCACAATCTTATTCTTAGTGCAGACTTATAATTAAGTTCTCTGAAATCATGTTGGTTTTGAATCCAAACCGTGTCAAAGTAATATTTACTTCAGCTTTCTCTCTAAAAAACCTTGAAGAAAGAGGATTAAATGGAAGTTAATTTCTTTCTTCCTAGATGTTTGTATGTCATGACAATAAAGAGAGCCTGGGAACATATTCAAGAAGAAACACTGAA
The DNA here is from genome assembly GCF_964289735.1 of Phaethon aethereus. Lineage (NCBI taxonomy): Eukaryota > Metazoa > Chordata > Aves > Phaethontiformes > Phaethontidae > Phaethon > Phaethon aethereus. The sequence continues at coordinate 56,168,014 of NC_138575.1, read as the reverse complement.
TAGCCAGATGAAGAAAACAATCATCATCATCTGTATAACATAGGAATTATCTGAAAATAGTGAAGTGGGAATATCTGGAGATGATACTGGCTTTAGAAACTTATTTAATTTCTTCAAAGTCCTCATTTGCTTTTCTTCACTCTGTAAGGCTAGAAACAGGGTAAAAGATGGATTGTAGTGATCTAATGTGAAATAGGTGGAAATCATTGTGTCATGGCATCTCCGTGATTTGCTGCCATTTGTAATAAGACAAAGCAGTGTGTGCAGCTCTTGTAGAGTTTGGTGAAGTGCTTCTCTGCTGAACAGTATCCAATGTCCTCACTTGATCAAAGCTAAATGTAGATGTCTTTATCTATAGGTGTTCTCACATGGAAGGAGGCAGGCACCAGTCCTGGCTCTTACTCCAGACAGGTCTAGTTCAGTTCAGACAGCTTTTGCTTTGGTACCTGCAGTCCTCATTTTTACTTAGAAAGCAGTATTTTCTTTTTCAATATGGTTCAACATGCTGAACTAACATTTTCTGTAGTGAGTGTCTGTGTGAGTAGAGTTATCTGATAATTCTGAATAGCTTAAATTTCTCATAAAATTTGACAGTGTGTCATGAGGGTAACTGGAGACTTACTTGCTTTGAAAGATTACATGTTACTTGCAGTGTCTTGTACAGTCGTGCAGGGTACTAGTAGCATTTCTTAATGACTTGCTGTTTCCTGAGGCCACCTGAAGGTTTTCTTGCAGGGAGTGCTGAAGTTATTAGGAGTTGGCTGCTTGTGAAGGGGACATCTTTTCCAGGTAAAGTCACACTTGCCTTCTGTTGCATCTGCTTGTCAGATACCTCTGGTATCTGTATGTGAGAAGGTATCCATAGCTGCAGTAGGTATAGAAGACCATCCAGTGCACCTTGCATTTTGGGAGGAGGTAATTATCTGTGATTTTAATTGATGAACTATGTATTTATATTTACTATTTGTCTACTTGAGTTCAGGGACCTGCTTTTCCTCTCTGTGAACAGAAGAGTTCACTTTGTGCAGGGACCCCTTATGCTGCCTGCTGTGAAGATGGATGGGAGACCCACACACTGTGGGCTGTTTGTTAGGCTGCCCTCCATGACAATGCTTTTATTGATTTATATCTTCTTCATGAGTTTTATTCTTATGATTCTGCTTCAGAAAATGGAGAGCGAAACTTGGGATTAGAGATTGCTGTGAGTTATTTTGAAGAGCTCCTTGCAGGCAAAACATGATCTTCTTATCTCTTCTTGCCTGTGGGTGCCTGGGAATGCTTTCCAGCTCCTGGGTTCAGCTATGCACCCTAGTTGTGTAAGATCCATATTAAGGGACATGGTAGCACTTCCTCCCTCCCCAAGTTTCCTATTTGCGATGCACATCCATTGATACCCATTAAGTGCAGCCGTTGTTTGTCCTCTCCTGCCTCTAGGATATTTCTGGGTTCAGCAGGTCTGTGTACCAAGCTCTCTCCTGGTCGGCATCACTGGAGTCTATAGGCCAGGGAGATTGTCTTACCCACATGGCAGGCAGTGGAAGGATCAGAGCCTTGAGGCAGTGTCTTCACTTGCACCCTGTAGCAGCTGAGCTCTGCAGTCAAAACTTTGGGTGGGTGAGAGAGGAGGAGTTAAATTTGGTAATTTCCAGCCCTCCCAGGATCCTTTCCTGGCAAGGGGTGGATGGTGAGGCAAGCGGCCCTCTGGTTGATCTCTGTGTTCAAACGTTCCCTGAAGCAATAGAGCTTCTACCATCTTTTTGCCTCTGGTTTTCTTGGCCTAGGTTTTCACAGCAGCCTCCCAGGGCATTAATCTCTGCAAATGTCTCACCAAGGGAAGTGGGGCTGGTGGGACATCTGCCCCCAAATATCGTATACCTAGAGCCCAGACTGTTAGTGTGCTGGATGAACTACAGTTAGGGATTTCCCTGAGGTGTCTGTGGGAGTCATCTGTGCTGCAGGACAAGCGGATAAAGTGGATGGAGACTCCAGGAGTGGGAAAAGCCCCGTCTGTGGGACATGGCGTGAAGGGAAGTGCCTTGGTGGGGGTAAGGGAACATAAGTGCAGGTGAGAGAAGTGTAGCAGCAGAACAGGGGACAGAGAGAGGAAAAAGGGAGCCTCGTGGGAGCAGGCAAAAATCTGAGGGTACATGTATGGCAGGAGATTGGGCTGCAGGCTAAAGAGAGAAAATGGGTGGAGGAGAACAGTAGGATGGCAAGACAGAAAAGGGAAGAGAAGCAGGCAGGAGTTGAAAAAATAGAATGGAAAACTCCCTAATCCTCAAGACAGGAGAACAGGCAGAGTTCTGCCTAGAGCAGCCATGAGGGAGCCCATATTTTTGTGTGTGAATTTAAGGTTTGATGTTAGGGTAGGTTCCCTCCCTAAAGCTAAAAAATGAAAAAAATCTACTGAAAAGGGTGGAGATTGAAAATATTCTATAATGTTGAAGACAGTGTTGTCTCTTTTAGGGGGAGGGATGTGATACAAGAATTTTGCATTCTGGTTTTGATATTATGAAAATGAAAAGATTTAGATAGAGAAATAGTTCCTGAGAGATCTCTAGCCAGGTTTGGACTAACAGCTATCATTGGACTAACAACTATGAGGCAGTAGGCGAGTGGGAATAGGAAGAAAACCCAGTGAGATGTAGCATAACAACATACTGGAATGGAGATTATGTCCCTGTAGTATAAAGAAACTTGATTTAACAATGCAGAGTTCTCTTCTTATGGCTAACAGCTGTAATATAACTAGTCTAACAAGTCAAAGGAGGTAAATTTGCTTGGGGGATACCTGGCTGCTATTTATAGCACAATTTACTGAGTCTGCTAGTGTCTCCTATACCCTCACCATCCTTTTTGGAAGCATCATAGCAGGTGTGTTTTTCAGGCCGTATCCTCTCCTGCTAATGCAATTTTGGTTGGCCCAGGTCACCTGAGGTGAATTATGCTCTTTTGAAAACACTTGAGTTTAAACACTGCTTATTTGAATAATTGCAGGAATAATTGCCAGAAGACTTGGAAGGCTGAAATGTCGTCTGTGTGAAAAGGTGAGGGTCTGTGTGCTCCTAAGAATTTTGACCATCTGCATATGCATTTATGGTAGCTTCACAATTAATGCCCTCCTTTCCTGTATTACAAATGGAAAAGGGACACTGTGCAGGATTTTGGTAATTTTGGGTATATTTTCTTCTGTCTGTGTAGTGGGACTGGGATGTTCTGAGGCAGGTGTAAGCTTTTGAAGGACATTGCCTAATGATCTTGTATATTCCTCTATTTCCAAGGCTGTGCTGCTAAAGCGTAGTAGTGGAGCAAAAAGTGAAAGGAAAAACATGCTACTCTCTGCAAAAGTGCTGGTGAAATAACTAAGAAAATAAAATATGTAATCTTGAGAATTATGTTTGTCATAATATATTTTAAGGCTAGATGTGAAAGCAACATATCTCTGACCTCCTGCTTCAGGTGACTGTAGAACTGCCCTCAATGTTTTTTTAAAATCAAGCTCAGTGGTTTCTGCTTAAAATTTCAAAATAATATTCACTCTTGAATTAAAGATTTCAACATGTCTTTAGAAACATTGTTTCTATGACTAATTTATCTGATAGATAATATTTTGCACCGTGTTTCATGTTAATTTAATCTATGTTCAACTTCCAGGTTTCAGAATATCTTTAACTGCTTTTCTGTGAGACACTTCACTAAGAAAAAAAATCTCACCACATAAGTACATCTCAATTACTGTGAAGCAGATCCTTATCTTTCTGTAGCTGCAATATGTATTCATATAGACAAAGAAATGATCTTTGTAAAAAGTAAAGTCAGGAAAGAAAAAGTTGCTATGTATGATTTAAATTTAAAAAATATTTTGCTAACCAGTATTTTTTTTTTTTTAATGTTATAAATAGCATTATAATGTAGTGAACATGCAACTAACAAATATTTGAAATTTGAATAGCCATAATAGCGCCACTCTGTGAAGGACAGGGTTACATGTGCATGTGAGCAGAGGTCTGGCGTTTTCTAACATTTAAATAGTGAAAGTATTCAAATGTGATTACCATATTATTTTGAAGTAGTATTAAAATATTAATGGGACACTAACATTAGGGGGCATGATATTTACCTTTTTAGTGAAGAAAAAACATAGATATTTTATTTCATTCTTTTTCTAGGAGTAGAGGGAAGGCAAAATTTTCTCATACAAAAGAATATATTTGTAATGAGTATATAGTATTAAACCCTTTTTTTAAATTAAGCTTTTATTTTATTTTATCAGGTTATTGAAAGGCTACTTATTTTTGTGTGTCTGGTTTGCTTTCTTTCACTCCTGTTTGAGGAACACCAGTATTCATTACAATTTTCAGTCTTACAAAACCAATGAAGAATCTTCTGAGAGAGTGATGTGAAAAAACTTTTTTTTTTAATTCAGCAGTAACACTCTGCACAAGTTATATTTTTATGTTGTAGAATGAGCAAATCTGTGTTTTCAGCAGCATTAGAGTGCCTCTCCACTGCTTATATGTTAGAGAATATTTACATAAAGGTTAATATTATCTTTTTATTACTATATGGATAAAACCAGGTATTTTTAGAGCAACTGGTGATCATTCAGACTGTTTTATCGAAAACTAGTAGAGAACCCCGTTCTCTCCCTCTTAACAAAAAAACCCAAAAAACCCCACAAACTAAAGGTTTTTATCATCTGACCAAGGTTCACAAACATTTGGGCTTTTCTGCAAAGTAGCTCAGACAATTAAAATGGACACTCTTAAAGAAAACTCGGTTTAGTATTTCAGCTATGTGGCCACTCCATACGCTGTCAAAAGCCTTTTCATCATTTAAAAGGCTCACATACTTCCAGGAGAACAGAAATGTGGAAGAAGAGACAGTCAATGGTTGCTTTGTTGTTCTGGAGCCAGTACTGTGTGGCTTGGGTTATGGGTTATCATGTTTGTGTGTTAAAACAGCTTTAATGCCATTGATCAAGAAAAATCAGCCTATATAGCATGCATTCCCAGGATATTTATTTATAATTACATCTAGCAATACTCTCAGGTGTTGAGAATACCATTATAAAATGTTCAGAGTGCCTTGGAATTCAGACAATGTCATAGTATACTGAAATGCACACAGCACTGATAGTTTTGTTATTAACAAAATTTGTGTCTGATGTGGAGAAAGCAGGTAATCTAAAAGCTGTAGTTGCACACGGGTGATTAGGATTTCAGAATTTCAAGAAACTTTGCATGAGCCTAGCAATCTTTTTGCCAGAGATAACGGCACATGATATTTTAAAAACTTTCCCTCTAATTAGTTTATAATTCCAACTATAGCAATCAGGTAAGTGCAGGGTTAGGATTTTACAAATGGTAGAAAAACAAAATCCAAACAAAATTTGGAAAAAACATTTCTTAGCCCTACCATTTAAGCAATCACCCTTCGGATTTGTTGAGCAAGTAATTCTGGAAAACAATAAACCTAATTTTCTAATCCAAGATTAGGAAACAGTTCACAAAATGAAAAACAGACACACATGCAAAACAGCATAGCTGTAAAATTTCTTGTTTGCTTTGTCTGCTGATGACCTGAATATGTTTCTTCTGTGGAATGTGATGTAAAATGTGAACCTTCAGCTGTTAGTTTTCTTTTTGATGAAGTTGTGGGAAATACAGACTTGAAAAGTGGGCACCAACTTACTATATTTATGATTTAATTTACTTAGCCTGCACTGAGTTACCTCACAAAGGCTGCTTACTTTCTACCTCTTGATGAATCTCTGAGATTTCTCTCTGAAGATGAATGTATGAATCTTGCTTCGAAAGGAAGCTATATAATAGTGTGTGGAATATACAGCATAACCTTGATTTGTTGTTGTTGGATGTTTTGTTAAGATGATTTGATGTAGTTAGATGGTGTTGGTAAAAAAGAAACTGATCATTCTATTAAAACACCGTAGCATGGGTGTATATACTTTTCATACAAAAGAAAAGCAGTCCGTAGCATTTCTGAACATGCAAAGAAGGATAGAAATATTTAGAATGAATATTTTTGTACCATGAGATTTTAAGTCTGCTATGAGATTGTGAGTCTAAGTGGGTTGATAGGACCGCTAAAATTTATATTATCACTAGCATAGAGTTGTGGCTGATGTTACTTAAAAGCGTCTCGCTTAAAGTCCTCAGATATTAAGAGTTATGTTTCACATGATAGTTGGAGCTGATCAAATAGCTTGCAGCTATTGGGAGGAGCAGTCATGCTTGCCCTTCCCCTGCTCCCATGTGTGCTTCTGTCCCCTTGGCTCTTGGGTGACCTTTAGTGAGGTGGACACTTACTGAAATAGTGGAAAACCATTGTTGATCTAGTGTTTGGTTTGCTTTCTGCCCCTGGGCAAGTTGCACTGATCGACCAAAGGGCCAGATGGGTGCTGTAGGGGATAGAGGGTATGGGTAGGTGTGTGCAGGGGCGTGGGAAGGAGTGGAGCTCCCCTTTGGAGGCAGCAAGCTCTTAGACTGACTGAGATGTCTCATGAAGTCTCAACCTGAGAGGTGCAGAGGAAGAGCATCCCTTTCTACCCCACAGCTTAGGCTCCTGGTCCCCTGATCTCTCCCTCTAGCCCCTTGTGTATACATGCCAGGGCTTCTTCTGCAGTGGGACCACTGGTTTCCCTTCCTAGTGCCTGTCCATGGATCATGGACGCAAACAGCATGTCCCAAGGGACTTCCCAGCCTCTCTGACTGAGTGCCTGTGTTACACTTAAGCGATGGGGTCAAAGACAATATACACAGCCTGTGTGGCCACAGCATTAGCTGGATGACTGGAAGTCCCTCAAAGCTATTTCTTTAACTAAATTTCTAACACTGGTCATTAATACATTGCGTACCACAAAGTGGTCTTCACAATAGTCTTTGACAGTGGGTCTCATGGTGACCTCAGTCACCTGAGAAACACACGTGTTTATGCAGTGAGGTGAAAGTTGTGTGCTTTATTTTCTTTCAATCTAGCTCTCGTGTTTTAAGTGCTTGGCTGTGAGACCCCACCTGCAGTACTGCATCCAGCTCTGGAGCCCTCAGCACAGGAAAGATATGGACCTGTTGGAGCGGGGCCAGAGAAGGGCCACAAAAATTATCAAAGGGATGGAACACCTCTCCTATGAGGACAGACTGAGAGAGTTGGGATTTCTCAGTCAGCCTGGAGAAGAGAAGGCTCCGGGGAGACCTTACTGCAGCCTCCCGGTACTTAAAGGGAGCTTATAAGAAAGATGGAGGCAGACTTTTTAGAAGGGCCTGTTGCAATAAGACAAGGGGTAATGGTTTTAAACTAAGAGAGGGTATATTTAGACTAGATACAAGGAAGAAATTTTTCACAATGAGGGTGTTGAAACACTGGCACAGGTTGCCCGGAGCGCTGGTAGATGCCCCCAATCCTGGAAATACTCAAGGTCAGGTTGGATGGGGGTCTGAGCAACCTTATCTAGTTGAAGCTGTCCCTGCTCATTGCAGGGGGGTTGGACTAGATGACCTTTAAATGTCCCTTCCAACCCAAAGTTTCTGTGATTCTATGATCCTTCAAACTGAACCCCAGATCATCTTCTAAGACACAGCCCAACCAAATGTTTACATTTAAAGGTGGGCTGAAGTCCTACTGAAATCAAAAAGACTGGCTTGCACTGTGCAAGTGTTTTCATGCATCTGAATAGGTCTCAGGTGGCTAGATTTTAAAAAGTGCTGAACACACTGAAGAGATAACTAGAGATTTTTTAATAAAATACATTTTTTTTTCTGTATATCTCCATGTTGCTACTAGTCATATGTATGAGGGTGGACTAGCATATGTAGAATGATTTTTCTGTCTTATCTTTGCACTCCTGCTGCGCTCATATTCAGTGGGTTTTCATTCTGTGTCCCCTAATCTACATTGTCAATTTCTTTGGTAGGGACTGCCTTTTATTATATGCTTTTGCAGCAACGCTACAATTAGATATAGTTCTGATTGGTACATTGGGGCTTACCATAAGGTAAACAATTACTAATCTTAATTATGTGTTTAACGGTAACGTGCTGGCAGTTCCAGTCTTCGAGAGCTGGCCGGTGTTCCAGTAAGAAGAGTAGTTACTCCCTTTTTTCTAATACTTATTTTTTTGCCAGTCCACATTTGTGCCACACATAAACAAGATCTGCAAACCGCCAGCAATTCAGGTAATGCTTAATCCGAGCATTTTTTGAGGTTGGGGTTTTAGCACCAATGAAGCAATGTATTGAGCAAGTCTGGTCCAGTGCAGAAAGGGGAGCGAGGCAGAGCGGTGGGCTGCTTTACCAATGCTGCCATCTCTTGATCTTCTTTGGTATTGCCACTCTTAAAAATTCATGGGCGATCTGGTCGTTTTCTTAAAAGCAAAACCAAGACCCCGCAAAACCAAGACCCCTCAAAACCTTGGAGTTAACAGATGACTTTTTTTTTTCTTCCTAAAACCTCTCAACTTTTATGTAAATAAACTCGTTAAGCACATAACTGCATTTAGCCTCAAGCAAGGTTACTTTCAGGCTTTTATATTTTTAATGACTTCCTAGACTGGGTCACACAAACTTTGAGGGTGTTCTGAATTGCTGTAATTCAAATTAAAACTTAACTCTGAGAAACAGCAAGATGAACAAAATGGAAACAACAGATCTGTCCAGTAGTACTATATGCTTCCTCAACTTTAAAAGGTCTCTCTTATGACTGGAAACCGTGATGGGAATAGACACTACAAAATCTTTCTGAGTTCACGGAAGTTGAAAGTCCACTTTCTCCTACTAGGCAATGGTTGCTTTGGGGTTTCTATAAAACAGGGTCTTAGCTTAGTTTCCAGTGGACAATCCAAAATGTTGATTACAAATGATAATTTTGTGAGGAGACTTTAGTGGTGTTGTTTTTTTTTCCGTTGGCCAGGAAGTTTATCACTGGAAGATACCAGTTTCTCATACCTGGATGAATTAATGGAAAAGAGTGGATTCCAATAGGCTTATATTCTTCTGAAGCTTTACAAAAAGTCAGTCTTCTCCCCCCAATTTATCAGTGTTTTAAAATATAGACGTTTACAATTTTGGGTTAAAATGGCAATTGTTTTTACGCTAATGAACATGAAAAACAGTGAAATTTGAAGGTATCATATTGAAATGATTGAGATAGAATATTTCTGTAGAAACCTACTGAAATTATTTCTGAATTTTAAAAGATTATGACTTAGTTTTAAAAGATTATGACTTAGTTTTAGTTATGTTTTGACCTATCTTGAAAATTAATATAGTTACTTATTAATTTGAATGGAAGATAACATTTCTCAACAGATCTGATCTTTGCAGCCAGAGGAAAATGAACTTTGTCCTTGTTTCTAAGTATACTGCCTCATGGACAGATTGAAACAAGCTGGTGTGATTATAGTCCCTGTCTTGGCAACTGCATTTGATACATAAAGACAATTATGCCAGTCTAGCTGTTTCCACAAATGCTTTTTAAAATCCTTTAAAAATATCAAAATTATTGATAAGAAAATGCAAGTTTTCGTTTGGACTTCTGCTGGTTTTCCTCTCATCCTTACAATATGAAGTGGTACATTTCCAGTGAGGATGCTGTTTTCTTGAGAACTGGTCTGAGATTTCCAATATCACTCGGGTAATATGTTATAGAATACTGATCTGAACTGGAACAGAACTGATGACTCAGAACTATTTGGATTTGTAACACAATTTCACATCTGTCCCCTTAGAAAACCCCAATGTAATGTCATTCTGCAACTTTGCTACTCTGGCATTTTAGTTGTGGGGGAAGACAACTGTTTATTTTCACATTCATTTTTTTTATTACTATTTTTCTTTGACTCTTTCTGCTTGTGGTGCTCTTGGCTAGGTAATTTATGGCCTAATATCAGAGCCATAGACAACTGTGCTGGTTGCTAGAGGCTTGGCAATCAGGTCTGAGAAGTGTTTTAAAGACGTGTTTTGTTTGAAATTGCTTTTCTGTTCTTCCCCAAATGAAATCCTGCAGCTACACACATTTATTTTGGAATGGGAGGAGCAACAGTGGAGGAGAGATGGTGTGTGTTTATAAAGACCCTTCCAAGACAAAGCTTTTGAGAAGCTGAAGCTTTCTGGAGATATGAGAAGTAGACTACTTGCATTTGGACGAGAGGTGGAGTTCTCGAAAACTGGGATGGGCGTTAGGGTAATACTGCTGAGGCCATGGCTAACATTTGCGCTTGTACAGGCTAAAGTAGTGGCCAAGAGGTGTCTCCCACCCTGATTCTCTGAATGCACATGCTGTAGCCTCGGGTGTCCTGTTGTCCCAGTATCTGCTGCAGAGTAGCATCCTGTGTCTTCCTGTGATCCTGCTCTGACACCGGGCTGTATGCCGCTGCCCCTGTGTGTGTTAGCACTTCTTACTCAGCAGGTCCCCGTGGCCGTGTGGCTTCTGCATCACCACACTTGGGAATGGGGTAATGGTGGTGTTGATTAAGGGCTCTTCAGAAATGAAACGCTTTTTCTTTGGCTGGTTTATTTGGAAGAGAGCAAGGGGAGTAAAAAAAAGGGGGGGTGGTGGTGTGAAACAGCAAGTAGAGCCAAGGCTGCTTTGGTTTCATGAGATCTTGTGGTTTAATAAAATGGATGAACTTTCTAGGGAGTTCTAGAGGGAATCCTGGTAGCTTTTTATTCCTTGTCTGCTTGCTGCTGCTTTCAAACAGCAGCTCCCAGGTGCTCTCCTTTTGTTTTAGGATGGCTCTTCACTGAAGCTCCCATACAGCTCCTGAGCTGATCTTTGAAGGTATCTCTGCAGAATTTACCAACCAAACTTGTTTTTCCTTTCTCACCTGGTTGCATTATTGACTTTCAATACCTCTGCTGCTTTTATGCTGAGGAAGGGCATGCAATCCCCTCCACAAGCATTCTGTCTCCTCTGCACTGAGATTTTTAGCAATCACGTATGTCCTGGTTTCAGCTGGGATAGAGTTAATTATCTTCATAGAAGCTATATGAGTTTGGATTTGGGATGAAAATAATGTTGATAATGTGCTGATGTTTTCAGTTGTTGCTGAGCAGTCAAGGACAGTCTGGCTTCTCAAGCTGGCCTGCCAGCGAGGAGGCTGGGGGTGCTCGGGGAGCTGGGAGGGGACACAGCCAGGACAGCTGACCCAGGCTGGCCAAAGGCCAAAGGGATATTCCATACCATATGACATCATGCTCAGTATATAAAGCTGGGGGAAGAAGAAGAAAGGTGTGTTGGGACATTCAGGGTTATGGCATTTGTCTTCCCAAGTAACCGTTACGCGTGATGGAGCCCTGCTTCCCTGGAGATGACTGAACACCTGCCTGCCCATGGGGAGTGGTGAATGAATTCCTTGTTTTGCTCTGCTTGTTTGCGTGGCTTTTGCTTTACCTGTTAAACTGTCTTTGTCTCAACCCATAAGTTTTCTTACTTTTACATTCTCTTTCCCCATCCCACCATGGGGGAGTGAGTGAGCGGCTGCGTGGTACTTAATTGCTGGCTGGGGTTAAACCACGACGACATGTATTACACAAATCCCATTTTTACTTTTTAAGCATCTGTTTCTCCTGCTATTCTTTTTTCTGGGTGCCTCATCCTTTTCCCCCTTTGGAAAATACCTGGTCCCATCTGAAGTGTGATCCCCCTGCCTCCAGCATTCAGAGCATACCTTTTGTTGACTTTTGATTTGGGCTCCCACTCCAGAAATGATGAGAAATTCTTCCATCACTTTTTGAAGCCCTCCAGAAACTGAGTTCCGGTTTCCCACAAAGGAGGAGTTTCTTTCTGTTTCTGAGGTTATGGTTGGGATAGTGGTTGGTCACTTTTTAAGCCGTAAGTGTCTGCACAGTCGTCTTTAATATATCTTCTTCCTCTTCTCTTTTTCTGCCTGGAGTAAATCTGGGTCGTCTTTGTGAGGCCTTTATTTCAGTCATACAGTTTCTCTGTTTTTAATGAAAATTTTGATGTTGACCATGCTACTTACTAGTACTTGTTGCATGCCCACTTGGAGTCTCCTTAGTTTTGACCAACATGTTGCCACAGCCTTAGTAGAGCACAACTGCCTTTTGCATGGGACACAAATGTAGGCTTTGGGCTTAAAAAAAAAAAAAGGGGGGTGTGAATGCTTCATAAAGCCAATATTAATAGGATTGAATAAGGCCTTGAATTAAATGAAGCAAATATGTAACATAAAAAAAAATATGTCTAAACATCCCCAGTCCGCGTTGGAATTTCTACACAAGAGCATTGAGTGATGCTATGTCTGAACTGTGAAGTCCTGCTGACATACCCATGTTATGTCAGATTATGTCAAATTTCCCTCATTTCCATGGGAAACCTCCATGATGGCAAAGACAAGGTTACACAAAGGGGAGGAAACTGCCATGCAGGGGAGTATTCATTGCTTGTACATAGGATGCCAAATACAACCAGAGCCATAATGAGCTCCAAACTAGATAGGACCTTGTTTAGGGAACTGGAAAGTTACGCAGGATGTGGGCAGCATCATGGATCCGCCAAACTAAAGGTGACTGCACTGAGAGTTGAGAGATGCATTCTTCAGCCTTAACAACCTGACAGAGGAAAGAATCTACTGGAAAAACAAAGTGTAATTTTTGTTTTAAATTACCATTGACTCTGCTTCCTACAACCCTCTAGTCACGTGAGGCAGGAAAGGGAATGTAGCAAATGTAGCCTAGTAGCAATGGCTTGGGGTAAGAAAGAGTGACACCTTAAAACCAAACATGTTCAGAGCAAACCACAGACAAGTCGGTTCTCAAACTGTGCTGAGTGCTGGGACAGTCTCTGCAGTAGCAAGCAAAGAGAGTGAAACAAAGACCTCTTTCCTCAGGGTATCGCAGGGTACGTCTACATGGTGTATTATGGGCCAGCATGAGCTTGTGACTACTAGAAATATGTTGCATAAACATACCCATAACAAGCCGGTCCCTGAACATGTACGTATTTAGTACGGCAAAATGTTTGCTTATTGGAAACAATGCCGCCAACCCAAACATACAGAAATCATGTGCCAAGCCTCCCCTCCAACATGTGATTGCCTTTAAAATCGCAAGCTTAAACCACCACCAACCTAAAGCAATACATTTTGGATTATTTTTATTTGCCGTCTGGTGTTGGAACATTCATTGTCTGCTTTCAAGTTTGCCACATTGTCACGAAAGCTAGAAATGTGCTTTGAAAAATTAAATCTCAGACTCTAAGGTAGTTACCTGATTACAGCCTCTGCAATGCTCACAAAGCCGTCAGGTATCACAAGAGTTGTGCTGGGTGTGACTACTCAGGATTGTGTAACTGGGGAGACTCACACCTGTGTGCCGTGGGGAACGTGGATTTGAATGCCAGGGTGAGGCATATACATGTTCACATGTGCTGAGTAGAAGACAAATCTTGAGTGAGTTTAGAAGATGTGCAAGATATTTAAGGATTTGGACAGGCTTTCTTTTCTGGGCCTAGGTAAGGTAGTTTAAGATGTTCCTATCCCCAATTGTTCAGCTTCCCCCAGTGCTGGAGACTTCTGCCTCCCCAGCTGAGCTGTACGGTGGGAAGGGTGCTACAGTACAATGTCAGATCACGTTCCCCAGCATTTCAAGCTCAGTTAATGGGCTCTGAAGGACACTGGATGAGGAACACTTGCGCCGTTTGTCCTCCTGGCAGTGGGAGTGAGGATCCTACTGACAGGAGCAAGGAGATTGGGCGTGACATGCATCTGAGGAATGATAATGTCTTAAATCACTTCCAGTTCTCTGTAGAATAAACGTGTGTCTAACCCAAGGCAAGGCTGGAAAGGTGCTGGTAACGCAGCTTGATATTACAGATACTGAAAGTTCCTGCCTCTAAGGGGCTTTCTGCTTTCTCAGGACAGATTGTGGTAACCTGTAGTGCAGGAAGGAGCATGCGCGAGAAGCGGAGGATTAGGTATCACCTCACTGAAATTTGTTTGCCCTTCAGACTGAGGCTAAGCCACTGAAACTGCTTTGGATTTTATCTTGGCATTGGGAAGGAGGCTGGTTTCCAACTGTATAGTGATATGTCATCTTCTGCTCCATCACTGCTCTGTGTCTGTCTATGATCAGATATGGATGGAGCTGTCTCGTACAGGGCTCCCTGTCTGGATATTGCTGCTGCTTTGATTTTGATGCCCTGTGTTTGGAATCAGATCCGAGTCCACATCAAAAAGCAAACAAAACCCAAGAGCTGGAGTGCAGCTGATGTGTGAAGAGAGGCTGTCTGGGTGTTTGCTCCATTTCTGACATTTATGCAAAGCTCCCTCTTGTCCTGGGGATATTATTACCCAACAAAAGTATATAACGCAGTTGGTGTTAGATCATCCACTTTATATTCATTATAATTTTAAATAATGCTTGCCTGACCTCATGTGCTGGGAACGATCACAGCTGTGTGTGTGTGCATGTGTGAGGTTATGCACTCCTCCATTTCGGCTGTCCTGGTCCTGCCCTTCTGTCAGTGAGCCAGCAAAATGGCTGTCACGTTGGTCTTTCTGCCAGGCCCCAAGGGTTTTCAAACCAAGTCCCTGGCTGAAATGGGAAGAAGGAAAATGTGCTTTTCTCTGATCCTGTATGGTAAAACTCAGGGGGCTACAGGAGAGAGATCGAGAAGCTGATGAAAACAGCTGGATAGAAAACAAATCACGGGGGCAAGGAAAATATGACTTTCAACACGACTAAGTTTCATAAACTGCAATTCTCTGTATGCATCCATTACCATGTGACAGAAAACCACACGCTGCATGAGGTCACACGAGATGGTCATGTGAGATGAAGACTGTTCAAATCTTTTGCAAGCAAACATGAAAACTCTTCCCGGGGCATGTGTTTCTGCCAGTCTCACCCAACTTTTCCTTGTCTTCACTGTTGGGAAGGTGTGTCCTGGAAAACAGAATAGTTTGAAATTTTTTCCCTTTGACTTGTTATTTGTAGTCAGATAAATAATGTTACGGTTCAGCATCCAGGCATGTCCTGAGGAGGAATTGGTAATATTTTTGTGATGCCTCAGATACAACTGTGAGCATTCCCTGATCTGCAGCAGTGCAAAATTGCCCGTATGTGATGGGGAGGAGGGTTCCGGGTGGCGGATGAGGAGTGCTCTTCTGTTCCATGCCACCGGCACCGCTCTGATGAGCCCATCAGAGCACTGAAGATGTGTACAATGAATGCTAAGCACGTCGTGCAAATAAGCACAATAATAATAATGTTGAAGATGGGAAATGAATAATTTCTCTAAATGAAGCTTGGGCAGGAATTCAGATAGAAAGTATGTAATTAAACCAAGCTGGAACTCGATCAAAATACTGAAATGGTACTAGAAAAAAAAGAGAAAAGTTATTTAATGACTATTAGCAGGAAGAACCTTGGCTTTTTATTTCAACCAGAAAGGAAACAACTGCCAGAACCAGGAAAAGTTGGATTCCCAAGAGGATGTCCCTCCTTCTCCCACATGATTTTCCCATGGAGAATTGCTATCTTGGGCTACCAGGATAATACCCATCAGTTCTGGAAGTGGGGCAGAGATCTGTGCGGGGCAGAGACTTGTGGGCTTGAGCCTGGCCAGACAGTGGGAGGGCTGGTGGCTGAGTTGAGCACAGCCAGTGCTGGTCCTGGCTGAGGATGCAGGGAGTGGAGATGTCTGGAGGCATGTTTTAACACCTGGTCCTACTGAAGTGGATGAAATGACTGTTTACACAGTCCTGTTCCCATCCAAACTCTGACCAGACCAGACCTTTGCTTAACTTGGACTCTCCAGTACAAAACTCACGGTCCTATGACAATCTGAGGAAAGACAAGCAGCGAGGATCTTCACCCCATCACAAGCCACAAGGGCACATTTGCTACTATGTGATAAAGACTCAGAACTGCTGCTGGCTTTACTGGCGAGTGATTGCCCCCTCGTTCTGCTCCCATGGCTAGAGGAGGTAATAAATTATCCAGAGAGTACCTTTCTTTGGTTGTGTGTTTGTGGAGCTCAGTGCACAATTAACCTGGCACAATTCACTGTGGCATAGTTCACTGTAAATCCTTACACAATAAATGGATTGTAATCACTACGTTTCAGTGACTACTGAAAAGCAATTTGAAGACTAAATAAAGCAGGACGTTGAGATTTCAGGTTGCAGGTCTTTTGAAAGGTTTTGAGGCAAAAGGAGAACACCGCAGTGCTCCGCACTGCTTGCGATGGGGCTGTGTGTGCTGACAGGATGGTCAAGCAGCACACGGCTGCTTGGGCTCCTGGGGAGAAGGAGAGATCAAGCCTTCATTCCTGCGCTGGAGGCAAAGGGGGTGGGAATCCGTTGCCAATCACATCATGGACCTGCGCTCAGTGGTGGGGAGCGACAACCCCACACTATTTTTTCCAATTCCCATAAAAGGGAATTATGTCGCTTAAAGCGTGGTGTTATTCCACAGCATGAGCACTGTCTTGCTGCTGGTTTGACCCTACTAAAGCCAGAGTGCGAGTTAGCTGTGCCTGTGAGGAACGGTTTTGCGGTCACAGGCATGTTGGTGTCTGTGTAAGACTCAGCAGGCGAGGAAGAGTTTGCAAAGGAAGGCGTCGTTGAACGCCACAAAGCCCAATCCTCAGTGAGGTTAAGGTCAATAATCTTACAGGAGCTTCTAGCAGCTGGCACTCTGTCCCCGGCTCTTGGGTGATGCTATGGTGTGGTCCAAGGCTGTGCGACTGCCTACGCCTGCTGCTGTGCTAAATCTGAGGAAATTAAACCAGCAGGAGCAGAGCTGCTCACCCTGGGACGACCGAGGAAATGGCAGCTCAATAGACACCAGTTACCTGGGGATCCCAGGATGGGAGCGGGGGGAGTTTACTGTGGTGGCTTTCATGAGCTGATATATGATTTAGGGCTGGTGAATGCCTAAGCGTTGGGCTGTAACCTTCCCCTGAGCTACTGCGAGGAAGTCTATAATACGCGCCGCGATGGGCTCCCCGCTGTGCCTTCGTGATGTGGGCTGCACTGGGGACTCTCCGTGCTTAAGGTGCTATGAATCGGATCCAAACGTGATTTAAGGTAATTTTCTTCTAATTCACAGTCAGGCAATGAAATAGATCTATCTTCTGAGAATCAAAAGTATTAATAACGCACTTCGATGCAGTTTGGAAGCAAATGAATACCCCCATTCTTTGCTAAATTTTGAGAACGTTATTTTACTGTACGGAGATGAACTCCATTAACAGAACACATGAATTAAAACAAAAGGAGCTTATTTGCTTTGTGATTAACCATTCCTGAGATGAGAAAGCTCATCTAGTTGTGAATATACAGCAACAAAGATTGTAAATGGTGCGATGGGACTTAATCTTTGGTTTTAATGTTTCTACAAAATGCCTTTCATACAGAAACATTTTCTTCTTACCTACAGCTGAAATTTGTCACTATGGTAACCGGCTGGATTTGGAGGGGTGGGGTGCTCTAGGCAAATATGTGGCCGCAACCTCAGAAATTGTTACCTAAATTTGATTTCATTTCTCCTCTCTTTCTTTAAGATCTGTGAGGGTCTTACACACTGGGCAGCAGCTCATGTAACCAGATCAGAGGGAGGCCATATGGATTTAAACTCTTGTTTTCTTTCTTTGAAAGGAGCCGTGTTCAGGGCAATTTCCCCCCTTATTCAACTGGCTCCATCCTTCCCTGGCTAAGGCTCCAAGCCAGCTCGGCTTTCCAGGAGCTGCTGGACCATGGTCTGCTCCGGTGCCTGCAGCATCACCCACTGTTGCTGTGGAAACGCAGAAATCCTGAACTGGGGTCCCAGCAGCTCAGCATTGGAGATTATGATGTTCATTTACTGGCTTCAATATACACATAGTTCTATACTGTTTTGTTTGACGTACATGTCTGAGAGTGACTCGGCTGTTTTTTAGTTGGGGTGTATTTTTGTATTTTTGAAGGGGAAAAAAATGGCACAAATGTGCATTAAGACTTCTGAAAATAAAATTATTAAAACCTTAGAGAACTCTCCTCCACAATATTGTGTCAGTGCAATATTATTTGAAGGACATGTCACCATCCTGATCATTTAACTTCTGATTTTTATTTCCCATTTTATTTGTCAAATTATTTCCCACTGCTTGCCCATGTTCTCTTTCTGGCTTTTAGGTTGCAGGGAAAAAGGAGGAGTTTATGATTAAAGCGCTTTGTAGACTGCCACGCAGTTGTTAGTGAAGTTGCTATTAGTGAACTACTGGCTCTGCTACTGACTCCTGAGATAACCACGGTTGAGTCACTTCATGTCTTTCTGCCTGAGGTCCCAGTCTGCAGACAACACACAGTCTTTCTTCTTGACCTTTTGCTTTTTGCGTGGGTATAGAGTGGGGCAAGCGCTGGTGTCGCAGATGTTTCTAATCTGTGCAGTAGTGCCTTGATTTTAGCTGAAGCTTCTTGGTGTAGCTAATAAATAAACAGTAAATAAAAATGATTCGAGGGAGTGCAATAATAAGCAAAGTGGTGACCTTACCTGTTTGTTTGCTTTTTGATAAGCTCCTGGCCTACCACAGGAGCTATCAGTAAATAAACCCCTGTCATTTAAGTACCTCCACTTCTTTCTTCTCCCTGTGACTGACATTTGCACCTTCTTGTCTTTCCCCTCTAGGCTGGGAGCAGTCAAAGACATTCCTCCATATTAAGGCAGGGTGTGATTTCAAGTGTTGTCTGGCCTGGGCCAGCTCTGGCTTCTGTACCTATCTTTGCTCCTTGGTAGCTGTCTACTGCCTTGGATGCATCCTGGGGAAAGAGTGCATCAGCAGTTACACCAAGGAGCTGACCTGTGCTGCAGTCTCACTCATAAGTTTATAAAACAAGCAAGCAGCTGGTTTATACTTTCTCCTCAGGCCCCATCAGCGCTTGGTTACTGCGTATATTTGAGTACACTGGAAGTACATCTGGATGTGGCTTCCTAGTAGGGGTAAAGCCCTGAGGGGGGACTGACGTACACCAGCAATTCCTTTCTCAAGGGTTCTTAGCTTGTGTTTTGCCCCATGACCTGCCTGACATCGATGAAATAGCTGTTGAAGAGAGCTGTTGATGAACATAATTTGGCTCCTTCAGGGCTGGCAAGGAGTATTCAGTGAGCAGTGGGGCTACCGCAAGGCCACCCCGAGTGCAGCATCGAGGCTATAACATTAGGTGCCACATATACTGTTTTCTGCTGCCAGCTCCTATGTGCTCTTCTCAAGGGTAAAACATTTCTCTTACAAAGTTTGGCAAAAAGTTTAAAGGCCTCAGAGCCATTGGCAGGCAGAGGGAAGTCTCCCTGAGGGCAGTCTGAGTGCTAGGTCCCCTTCTTGGCACCTAGCACATGAGGCTGAGCAGACTATAAATATGCAGCCACTCATCACAGTACCGTGCCAGTAGGGCCTGGGGGCAGAAAGCAGCATTTTGGGGACTTTACAAAGCAGTAGAATGTGGAGCACAACAATAGCTGGTTGCCATCCACCGTCTCTCTTCCTTTACACCATCTTCTCCTCCCTGTGTCAAGGGCAACACAGCATGAAAGGGGAAAAAGACATGGTGTGCTGAGGCTGCAATAAGCTCTCTGGTGTCTCCTACCCCCTGTCCCCTCTTCTGCTGTATGCTTCCCTCCTTTCATCTTGTTTTGGGCAGAGTGGTGGATCACCAACGCGCTGTTATTAGGAAAAGGACCTTGCCATTCTGATGCTTATATAGACACATCTCCTAGATTACCCATATCCCTTGCATCTGCAGAACTGGGTAGGGAAATTTGTAAGAATGTGTTTCCCCCCCCGAGATTTTTGGAGACACCTTCTTATCAGGTGTATTACACAAACAACAAAATGTCTCCCTCCAAAGGGACCATCTCCCGATCAACTCCCCCCAGATTTAAGGCAGGTAGGGAGTTGAAAAGCGATGATTTCCTAAGTTATCTGAACTTTTTTTCAAGTCACCTAAATTCTTTGCAGGCTCAGACTGGCATGGGGGATGAGCAGAGGTTGTGCTGGGTGCCTGTTGTGTTCAGATGAATTGATCCTCTCCCCAGAGCCCCATCTCTTGTGTGCAGCCAAATCGTGTGTGTTTGCAGGAGACAGTATGCTTGTGTTTCTCCCACGACCCTGCTGGCTCATTAGTGTTATTTCTGGAGGTCTTGTTTCCACAGTAACAAGCAATTACCATTGTTCCTTGGACTGCCAAAGTTACCACCAGCAACGCAGAGGAAGATGCGTTATTCTCTATATTGGGATAAAATGCCTTCATATGTCTTGCTATTCACTGAATGCCAATCCTGACACAGGTCCTGTGCAAATAGCACACTCCACCCCCTGCCAATGCTGCTTTTGCTGGTATTAAGACATGCCAAATTCTGAAACGATCCAAAGCGATCTTCTCAGGTCTGTGGCTACACTGGCAACGACAGGGTCAGGATTTCAGCAGCAGGATGACTGTACCAATGGTAGCTCTGGTAGGAATATAAATAGAATAGCTTGGAGGCAGTTCTTTTTGCAATTATGCTTAGCCCTGTTCTAAATAACGCTGGCTAGTGACGTCAATAAAATATACTCTCTGTCTTTACCCTATAGCTTCTACCAGTACAGTGGTGGAGCTCCTACAGGGGAGTCTGGTGGTCTTATGCTAGCAGGATGCTGAAGTGTTTCTATTGCAGAATGCCTTCATCATCCCCAAGGGGCGATGTGTGTGTATCTGCTCCAACCATTCCATCAGTGGCTTCTCCTTTCCCTTTTACCTTTACATTGCACACAGACAGATTCAGCCAGAGTGAGCTTTAAACCCCGTAGAACATATCCTGAATTTCATGCACATATCAAAAGATTAGGCAGGTGGGAAGCTGAAGGAAGACAGGCTTTTGTAGGCGAGAGAAGCGGGGTAGTGAGACGCTGGGGCAGCTGGATTAGGTTTCATGCCTTGGAGAGTTTGAATGGCTTTCAGTGACTCCAGTCTCCAAGTGTGACTGCATATTCTAAAATGCTCTGGGGCCACGTTGTAAGCTCTGCGCTCCTCTTAACAGAGTTTTCTTGTGAATGGATCTACATATATGCACCCACTTGCCCAAATGACTAGTAGCAGGTGCTGGAGGGAGAACATGGCCTCTAGCCTCCATAAAGCAAAGCACAGGGGAGCAGAAGGAGCTGAAGCAAAGAGATCGAGGGAGGCATTTTAAAACTGGGAAGGAAACAGCCTTTTGTGAAAGGTCTTGGAAACACCTGCACTAGAGATTTTTAAAACCTGGACTTACCAGAGAAGGTGGAGGACAGTTTCATATCAGGCCAGTATATGAGGGTGACAATGAGCAGAAAGGGTGCTGCTTTGGCAGCTACCAAGATCGCATTGCTTTAGCTGTCCTTGGGGAAATAAAAATCCAGCATCAAACACATTGTCTTTTCTTGGGATGGAGAAAGGGAGAGGCAGAAACAATTGGTGATAGGGTCCTTGATTCTTTTTTCTGCCTTAAGTCCCACCAAGTCTGTGAAATGAAGGTGGAGGAGGGAGTCAAACAGAAGTGGAAAGAAAGTGCCTGTATATCATCTATCTGTTCTAGAGGCCAGGCCTAACTTTTAAGTGTCTCTCAATTATTAGGTATTGAAGTGTTAGAATGTCCTTCAGTTTTCTTGGGGGCTGACCATGAGTGAAGGCAGCACCACGGAGAAAAGTTAAGAAGATATCCTTGAGTGTGGGAGAGCAGTCCTACCTAATCCAACAAGCTTCTCTTCTCCTCTTTTGTGTTGCATCCTCCTAAGCCTTGGATTTTAGCACGGTCTGTATGGTGGGAAATAAAAAAATATAATCTCTCCACACGTAAACCAGAATCCAGTGTCTGAGTTCTAGGTGCCAGCATACGAGGCTTGGGTGGTTCATAATGAGCAGAGACTCGTTTTTGTATTGTAAGGAGAATATTCCCATCTCGAAAATAAACCCAGCTTTTGCTCTTTATCTGTAAGCTTCAGGGCACCGCTTGGCATCCCACATTTTAAGCCGGGGTGCTGTGCCGAGCTTGCCAACAGTCACTAGGTGGAAGCCTTGGGCTGCGGTTTTACCTCAGTCGCTGAAGGAAGAAAGAGCAGAGGACTTGCGCTTTCAGAAGGGAGGTTTTTTTCTTTTCTTGCTGCTCTCACATGCCAGAAAGGAAAGTCCAAGCTCTTTAGGTGTGGAATTGGATGAGCGAAGGAATGGAGGAGAAGTGTCTGTCCCATCCCAGGTCCTCCCTACCACAGGATTTTGTGAGCAGGGCTGCGGTGGGAGCATTGAAGCCTTCCTAGTTTTTGGGTGTGGTTGGGTTGCAAAATTGATTTAATTTATCCTGATTAATTTAATCCTCATTTATATATCCTGGTGGGGATAATTTTAAGGTCCTCATGAATGCATATAAAAAGTATTAAAATCGGGATGAAAGTGAGTACTGATGCTGGTAGAACAAGCTAAGATGAAGTGCTGTATTTATGACGATTGCTTTCAACAAGGCCTCCAATCTTAAAACTATTCCAAATAGGGAGATTTAGAGTTAGTACAAAGACTGAATCATAGGTTAAGTGAGAGCTAGATGAAACTTGAAATGTTCATTTTGAGAGACATTTCAAAGTTTATGATTTCAAAGCTTCTTGTCACTCTTCGTGGTAAGGATACTCTTTTCAGTGTACTCCTAAGAACTGAAAATTTTGGACATTTCAGTTCGATACTTTTAGAAAACTAACTGGTCTTTTGTTTTGAAAATTAATTAAATTGGTAATGTTTCACATGTCAGTTGTAATGCAGAGTTAGGTTATGCCAAATGAAGTCTTATATGAGGGCATGTTATGCAATCCTACCAGTAACATAGCATACCATGAATATAGTAATTTAATATTCTGTTATATAATTTAGTACAGGTGACATTTTATTTTCAAAACAAGTGAATTTTCTACCAAGTAATGAGTTTTCTATCAAAAGTGATACCAGCTTTATTAGTCTATGCTGAATGGAACAATTTTAATTTTTACACTCTGAAAAAGAAATGTGCTAGGTACTAGTTAGGGACCAATTGTTTTTAATATCCTAGAAACCTGATTCCAGGCAGGATATTGAACACATCAGTGTCTTATTATCAACTGAAGAATGTAAAAAAAAATACAAGCAGTAGAATATGAGAAGAAAATATAAAGTTGCTTTCAAAATTAGTATTTTAATTTGAAAGAAAATCTGGCATTTTTTTCCCTATGACAAACTTTCCAATACTGAAAATTTTGTTTGAGCCTCCTTTTCCATAAGGATTTTTCATTTATAGTTATGATTTTGTGAAAAATGTTGATTTTATCAAAATAGTATTTTCTGGTTGAAGACTGTTTCGATTAAAATTTTCTCACTAGTGTGAGCTGTTATGACACTCTCCTCCTCCACCCTTTGAGCTGTGGTAAAAGGGTGAGTGATGTTATTGATTTATCTTTCCGTATTTTTTTTTTTAGTGCAACGGCTTCGAGAACTCCGTGGCTGTTCTGCAGACAGATGCGCAATTGTGAAACATCAATATGGACTGCAAATCTCTACTGTCAGTCAGCTCCTCTTCCCCTCTGCATAACGTAATCCCTATCTCCACAATGCCTGCATAAATGCACATCTGCAAAGATATTTTTCTGGGGATAGCGTGCATAGCAAGCACTCTTTTACTTGTTCTTATCTCTAGCAACATTATATGGAGTTTCAGTTCACAGTTCACTCTGTTCCCCCTCCTACCACTGAAATGCAGCCAACTCCGAGCTGCGGCTATTAGACATCACACAAGCAACACCACAAAACAGATTGTGGAAAGCAAAGGAATTCAGAGAAAAGCAACAAATAGAGTGAGGACTGCAAGGGTTGTCTGTAAAGTGATAACAAAGGATTATAGAGAATGAGTAGTGGTTAACAGTGATGCAGAATAGCCATCACCTTGATATTCAGGTGAAACTTGCGTGCAAGGGAGAGCTTTTGAGGGTGGCACAGAGAGATGTCACTAGGAGTAGTCAGGTTTCAGCCGGGGAGGTGAGCGGGTCAGCTTCCCTAACCACTGAGTTTTGTCAGACTGAGTCCCAAGGAAAGGGCTGCAGGCATCACTGCCTGAGGGTTTTAAAACTGGTCAAAGTTTCGAGACAGGACAAGGCAGTATCAGGACAGGTGAATGAAACAAGTTGGAGCAAATAGCCATATCTGTCCAATAGCCATCTCTATCCCCATTTTGTATGAGTCTGAGAAAACAGTTGGGAGAAAGATAGCAAGGTCTGAAGGAACCTCACGTGCGAAGTTAGAAAAGAGTGTGAACTGGCATGACAAGAGATGCGACATGGCAAGGGAAAAGAAAGTGCTCTTCTTTGACAATATGATGACTTTAGGGTAGGAAAGGAGGAAAAAGGGGAAGATGTGCAGCAAATCAGAGGAAAAGAGAAATGTATGTGGATGTATGTAGCTGTTCACATGTTTGTGTGGCACAACAGGCATCTCATTCAGATTGGAAAAAGCATTGTGGGTGTCTGCATCTCAGCTTCTCAGAGTAGTGGCTGGAAGAGGGCACCTTGGCATAAAACCTGCACATGAATTCTTGCTGCTTTAGGTAAAGTGATGAGGAGGGAAGGTTGCCAGACACTGTCACTGAGCATTCAACGGACAAATAAGAAGCAACTGCAAAAGTCTGTTCACAACCCAAGTTGCACAGCAACACTAAATTGTCAGATTGCTGTTACGGCAGTCCCTCACATTACCCCCATTATTAGAGCCCTTTTTTAGGAATCATGCAGTATGATGTCACTAGCCCACTCCCAAGCTGGTTGTTTTGTCTCTTGCTGAATGATGCCATGTAATTTGCTGCAAAGGTGTCTTGAAGTAGTACACCAGAGAGAAAAGTCCTTGAGGATCCATCAACATAGGCCTTAGGGAGCAAAAGATGTGCTTGTGCAGGATGGGGCAGGAGAGATAGAAGAGGGAGCAGCAATATCCTCAAAGAAGTCTAGTGTCTGACAGACTCAGCAGGATGTATGGTACCCCATCACTTCTCTGAACTGAGTCTTCTCTGATCCAGCAGAAAGGCTATTTTGAGGGCTGAGCTCGTAAGATGCATTTCAAACGCTTCCAGTGTACGCTTGTGCCTGGTTGGTTGGATGTCTCCTATGGACCATTGCTGCTGTGAAATCCTAACTTCCAGCCAGCTGTTTCCTGCTTTTCATTGTATCACCTTGTGAGCTGTCTCCTGGAGGAGATGCTGAAACACAAAAGCAGTCACAGCATCATCATCCTCTGGTGTTTCAGACACTGCCAGTATCTGAAACAATACCTAGAAGTCTGCTTGTCTTGCAGGATGTTGCTAGTGTCCTGCATAATTTCTTTCCTGGATGTCTTGTATAACACAGCATCCTCCTTCCTAATTCATTCGAATGCTACTTCTTTTGCTGGCACAAGATCCTGACGTGCCCCTGCCATCTATCTGCAGCCAAGGCAACCAGGGTCACTGGATACCAAGGTGTAGCTGGAATTTTAAGGATGCGAATAAACTGAATGAACTCCTTTACTGCAAACATACAGACACGGACTTAGGACACCAGGTAGAGTGGAAATGAGCTTACAGGCCTTTTGCACTGAGTGATGGGGAGAGCGGTCTGTTTAAGCAAGTAATTCTTAGTGATGTGTCACCTTTCCGAAGAATGCCTGGTTGTAAACTATTACCAGCTTTTTCAAGATCACCACTGCAAACTATGAACCAGCAAGCAGACCTCAGAAGGACGAGATAGACTGCCTGTCCCCTCTGTATAGAGCAATGGAATTATTCTGCTTCATTAAAACAACTGATGAGGAAAGAACAGCCTTGAGATTCAGTACCTCTATGTTTCTGTGCCCAGAACCCAGAGCACACAAATGGCATAACACCCGGACTAGATGCTACAAGTCACTCTTTCTTGATATTAAGGGAATCAAGCTTGGACAAGGTCTAACAGAGCAAGTGATAAACATCCATGCATGATATTGCTAAAAGAGATCTGATGGCCATGGAGTTATCCCTGACAAAGGAACTTCTCTCTAAAACAAAATAGCTTAGCAGTCCTTACAAACAAGGTGCAAAAGGTGTTCATCTGGCCTTCTTTCTTCCCTTGAGTGTCTCTCATGAACAAGAACTGCTGCATGGGACACTCCAAAGAGTTTATTTCTCTCTCCAGGAGAAAGCCTTCTTCTCTCTGTCTGTTTTTTTTAGATTTATCTTGCTTCCCCCAGAGGCTGAGGGATTTGAGATCAGAGAAATGCAAAAGAAATGAAAATAGACAGGTTTTAAAGAATATAATCTTCTGTCAGCATTGTTTGCATGTGTGCTCATTTCTCATAAACATTCAAAGGCTCAAGTTTCCTGTTACTAGTATACATGGAAAAAAAAGTCAAGACTGCACATGATTACTTGCCATAAATTAATATTAAATGTGCACACACACTTCATCTGGAAGTGCTTGTACACTCCTCTTGTCAGAAAACAGAATAACTAATGATCCGGACCACCATCTAGAGCTGGTGATTTCCATCTGTAGATATGAAAACGCTCTACAAGGAAGGTCAGGATCATAGCCTCCACTTTTGCAAATGGGACACAGTTTCTCAGTAAAGTCACTTGTCTGGTAGTCACAGAGCTTCCACCTTTCTACCTAACCCGCAGAGGCAAGTGAGGATGCACATGTGATTATTTTCTCTTCCATTCTTGACTGCCCCTTTTAAAAGGGCAGGGCACGAGGTTATCCATCACCACCCAGCCCAGGCTGCTGTCCATCCTGGCTCTGCACGTGTGCTTACTGACAAGTATTTTCTCTCTGTCTCTCTTCCTCCTTGCCTTGCAGGCATGCCTTGCTGACTCCCTTCAGGTCACCTCTGCTTCTGCCTTCGGTGACCCTCACTGCAAAGGATGTCTTCTCCCCTGCATTTCTTCTGGGCTGGCAAGAAGCCTCCTGCAGCGAATTTCCTTGCAGAGCAGGCCTTACTGTATGCTTGGGTATTCTGTACCTCTCCTGCTGTCCTTGTCCTTTTCACAGGGGTGTCTCATTTTCCAGGGTTGTTAGAGGAAGATTTGTAGTTCTGAGTCTTCCCTCTGCTTTCTTGTGTGGGTTTTCATCCTGACAGTCCCCCAAATTGTGCAGAGATGCAGGATGCAGGAGGGTTATAAAGTGAGTGTGTTATTTCCTGCCAGGGAAGATTTTGGTAATGGGTTTTACAAGGTTCCCTGTGAGGATGGGCTTGGTAGTGGCTTCAAGAAATGAAATTTAGTCAGAAGGGACTTGATCGAAGTGCCTAAAGTAACATGTATCAGAAGAGGTCTGTCAAGAACACCTTTTCTTTGTGTCTCTCCAGAAACTAACAAAGGGCTGTTCAGGGAAAAATTGGCAAATGCGGTACTCCAGTACTTCACACAGTGGTAAATTAACCACAAGGCATGTTGCCAGTGAGTGTTCTGGAGGCCACAAACTAAAGTAAAAAATGCTGGTGGCTCTACAGAGTGAGCCAGTTTCCAAATTCCTAGGGATTAAAACGTTTCTTGAGCCTCCTTCTAGAACTTCTTTTCAGGGCTCCGAGGGCACCACCAGCCCTGACTGTCCCTGTCCAGCATCTCCTGGGGCTCCTTACACTCTGCCCTTGTCTCAGGACCCCATTTCAGCCCCCAGGGCCATCAGTCCCTGCCCCAGCGATGCTGCAGCAGGGCTGCTCTCCAGCTCCCACAGCTCTGCCCTGTCTTGCCGCGGGCCTCGCTGCACCAGGGAGGTATCTGTTGCCCAGGGCTGGGGCTGCTCCTGGTCTGCCCTGGCTGCCCTGCTCCCTGGCTGGGGTGGTGGGATGTCTCTGGGAAGCCCCCAGCCCTCCCAGTGCCCTGACGCTTCTTAGGTTGTTTGGTGTGGACACTGCTAGACTGTCGGCTGTGCCCTGCTGTATATGTGTGGTTTCTTTTAGGCCTTGTACAGTCTACACCATCACACTATTGCCACAGCCAATAACATTTTTAAAGTGGACAATTCCCTCCCAATATACTGCTTTTATCTACATCAAGAGTGTTAATGCCTGCCAGAATATAGAACTGATTGGAGAGAATGCAAATATGATACTTGGACTAGTAAGTCATTTTGCCGATGCACTTCCTCTTAAAAGTGATCATTGTTAGAAATCATTGATCTTTTCCTTGTCCTCTTAGTCTGACAATATCACAGCTCCAAAATGGGAAGCCTTGCTGTGTGAGCTGAGATACACAGATCAATATCCCTTCTCATGGCAGCAAATGAAAATGCGTGGTACAAAGGTAGACTTCCACAACCCTGTTAGCAGGAACAGTTTGGAGAGAAGCATCAAATGTCATGGCAGTTGAAATTAAGAAAGTGAATATCGATGTTTATGGCATCAATCTGCCTTGGTTTCAAGTTCAAGGATTATTATTTTGAGGATAATTGCAACATTTCATTATAAAACTTCTAGAATTTCTAGGGAGAGGGAGGGGAATGAAGCTAGAAATACCTATCAAAATAGCTGCATCTCACCTTGTTTAGGTACATCCATTTCAGAAAGGCAGGTAGTTAGTCAGAAGAGACTAAGGGACCTATGGTTTTGTGAATGTACACTCCTATGTATACTAAAACTGCAGGCTACAATATCTTTGCTCTAGGTTTACCAGCAGGTATATTGCAGCTCAACAACCAAAGTCTCCAATGCCAAAATCCAGTATAGCTTTGGTACAGCCCAGGTAAACTTGGTTCTGTGTCTCCTATTGGTGAGATATTTGAGCAAAACGTGTTGCACCTGTTGTGAGGATCTTCTTGCACCATGCAGGACAGAGGGATCATGGACAGACTCAACTGTTTTTTTAACAAAGGAAATAACTTTTCAGATCAAAGAGTTAAAAAAAACATTAGTATACTGACGTCCATCTCTTTATTGTGTTGGGTTGTAGAACAGGAGAGGTTTTTTTCCCGCCAGTACAGAAAAGCCTTTTTGCTCTTTCTGGTTCCAATGCCAAGGTCAAATTCACAGCCCAGCTGCTTCGCACGCTCACGGGGGGGATGGCTGGGCTGCCTCGCTTGCACGCTGCTTCATGGTCTTGGCAAATACGGGACCTGACTGTGCATCAAGTCCGAGGAATCCCATAGGAAGCCTCCACAGCGAGGATTTAACTTGTGAGTAAAAGCAAGACAGGGCTGCATCGATGTTAACCTCCTCTCTGCAAAAACCAAGAAGGTCTCCCAAACCTCTCCTCCCCAAACCCCCACCACTTTTCCTCTTTCTTTGATTTTTTCAGCTAAAAATAGGGTGACAGAGGGACTGTGGGGTAAGCAGCTGGAGTAGAGCGGAGCCAGTTGCCATAGAAACCAATGAGCCACTTAGCAGCACTTGCCTTCCTCCTTTGCCTGCGGAGTTCTTTTCCCTCTCGTGCGTGGAAGGGCAGTGTGGGGGGAGCCGGCGGAGCCGGGGCCCACCTCCCTGCCCCACGGCCACCCGGGATGCCAGCGCTGCCGCGGGACCTGCCTCCCAAGCGAGGGAGGGGAGAGGGAGGACGGACGTCAGGAGGAAGAAGGGTTTGGGCATCAACGCGTGGACTTACGCAGGGAGTCTCCCCCTCACCCTGGCATCTCGTTTTCCTCTCATGCTAGATGGCACTTGGATGGTGCCCCCAAATATTCAGAGAGGGCTCTCCAGGCCGCTGGTGACCTGCCCTGTCCCTAAAGACGGCAAATAGCGACGAAAGCAGGGTTATACATATTCAACCATGTGCTGTATTACAACCGAGGCTTGAGTAGCCAAGACAGTAGTTTGGAGGTGAACACAAGGGTTAGCAGAAGAGAATGTTCCTCTCCTCTCAGGTTTTCCTTCCATCATGAAAAATTAACATTTGGGTGATTATTTAAAATAGATATCCAACCTACTTTTTGTTCACATGGGGCTAAAGTTGCTTTAATTTCACTGCATATATATTTCTCAGTGGGGAAAACCTATTTCCTTGGAAGATCTGAAGCCCTAAGTGGGATACCTGAAACATATTAAGCTATAATTTGGTTATACCTGATACTGGTTTGCAGTGCTTGATATTCAGTCTGGTTTTTCTTTCTTTTTTTTATTTTTTTTTCCCCAAGACTGAAGAGACATACATTGTTAGGTAGCACATACTTCACTAAGTTTATTTTTAAACTTAGAAAATATTATCACTAGCAAAAAAGTACTAGATTGGCAGCTCTTGGAGAATGAAATCTACTTTTCAGCCCTGGAGTGACAGAGCCAGTTTTGGTAAGATCTTCCCACACTGCAGCTCATCTGTGTGCTCCAAGCGTGGCTTCCTCGTAACCTGAATCACACAAAAAACCCCAGCTCCTCACACCTGGATGCAAAGCCCAGGTGTCTGCTTGCAGGTGCTGTTTTCTTTCTCATGCTGTGCTATGTGGAAGCAGTAGCAGCACAGACAGACATACATTAATGGGTGCTGCAAGCACAGGAAAGCTGTAAGGAATTTGCCAGCAGAACCATACCTGGTAAATCTTGCTGATGTAGTGCTTCTCCTTCAGGTTGCAGGTTACCAGCATTTCTGAAAGCCGGGAGAGGACGTCTATCAGCTAGAAATCGTGGTAGATAAAATAGAAAGCAGTTGCTAGAAATTTGGGCTAGATAGTTTTCCTCTTGGTGGTCTGAAACAGGGGGTTTGTGTTTGATTTCTCCTCTTAACATGAACGAAGGACTGAAAGATAATAAATGGCATCACACAGCAGTGCGTGTAAGGAAGCGTAAATGTTAAATAATGAATCCTTATAAAATACCTGCAAAGTCAAATGTATCATTTAACTTCTGCTCATCAGAGAAGGTCAGGCAAGACGTGTACAGAGTTAGGACTAGATCAAAGGTATACCTGGGCAGACCTGAAGACCTCCTTCACTGAGAAGTGGTCTGGGTATCCCAAGGATACCATTTTGCAGCTGCTCAGAAGAGGTCAATGGAAAGTCCAGCTTTGACTCTTGATGCTGATGCTTAATGTTACTCATCTGTACTACAACACTGACACCAGCAGGGCATATCTCTGCTCTGAAGAGCGGTGTGAGCACTTGTGCAGCTGTGTGACTCCACTTTGGAGCTGTACAGACCCATAGTAGGGAGCACGGCAGAAATACAGACAGGGTCATGCTGTGTTCTGGTGCTGTCCTGGTTGGCACAGCAGTCTTTCTGCAGCCCTTGCCATCAAAATAATATGAAACAACCTTGGGGTTTTATTAATATGTCACATCAGGGCCATTCGTTTAGTCACCCACGCTTTCTTCTCTCTCCTCATTTCTGCACAGGGTGCTGTGCAGTCATCTCACGTGCGATGAACTTCTTTCCAGGATTTAACTAAGACTGCAGTGCAAAATTTGGATCTGAATTAAAATATGTCCCCAGATTTAGGCAGCTTGATCCAGGTTTGGTGGTGGCCTATTTCTCGGTGAAATGTATAATAGCAGCCAAGTGTCTTCTCTTGTATATTATTATGTTTCTTAATTTCATGGTGTGTTTTCTTTGTTTGTTGTAGTAGCCTGAAGTCATGCATCAAAACTCTTACTGTATTCATGAAAACATACCAAAGGCGAGCTTCACTGACTAATTAAATCATCTCTGTTGCACACTGGCATGACAAATATAGATTTAAAACAAACGTAATTTGCTATTATAGAGCTGCTCCTATTCTATTCACCTGATGCTATCAGAAGGGTCTGGCCCAGGAGGCAGGATGTGCTGAATGCAATGCAGGAGGATGGAGGAGCAAAAATCTGGGGCAGGTGGGTACAAAAATAAAGGGGTCTTTGTACACAGAGGAATTCCTGTATGCTAGCAGAAAAAGATAAAGGTTACAGAGCAAATACTTCCATCAGCAAGATCAGAAGCTGCATGTCTTCTGTTCTCTTTAGGAGTCATTCATAGCTGCAGCTTGTTGGCTGCAGAAAGCAAATGAGATTTGGGACGAGAAGAACTGAACCCTACAGCAACAGCTTGTGGTGGAGGGGAACAGAGGACTGTCGAGCACACTGAACATCAACAACAGATGGGTTTTTGTGCAAAACATGGTACCACAGTTAGACTGGGAAGGAAAAATGATGGCTTTCCATCTCAGCCTCAGAGTATTCAGGCAGAATAGATGTGTTCTTGATGGTTTGAACTGAAAGGTGGGGATTGGCTCGTGTCTCCTTCCTGTTCTCCCTCCTTCCTAAAGAAACTTTTTCACATTTCTCTACTTCCTGTAGGACCTTCATCCATGCAGAAATTCCTACCATCTCCAGCATCTGAGGGACTGACATTTTGGCAGTCTCCAGCCCCTAATGCTACTCACTACTGCCAGTTTAGCTGATCTGAGCTTGATGCCCTTTTCTTCAAGTCCACAAGCTGATGTCCACAAACTGCTATCTAGAAGCATTGGTGAAGAACATATGCCAGTAGGTGGGTAAGCAGAGGAGAGAAGTGGTGACCGGAGGAGAACTGGCCAGGCTGGATTCTTTGCGGGAACCAGGTCTGAGATGGTCTTGCCACCCAGCTGCTAGAAACAATGCTTGTGTTTTTCCATTGACAGGGTCTTAGTGCTGCTGGAAAACTCCCTACCTTCCACAGCATCTGCAATTTGTAGGGGAATTCTAAAAAAAAATAGAAAATGTATTTACACATAAAATGATAATGTTCTAGTTCAGTTAATATTATGTCCTTTTCATTAACAATATTGGGGTTACATTGAATTTGTTTTGCATGGCATCTCTGTTTTCAACATGGAATGAGTTTTTGCACTGGTTGCAGGTCACTGCTGAACTGGCTTGACAGGGAAAGCAATGAGAGAAGCAATGGTAACTTGGGGTTTGGTAAATCAGCCACTGTCTCTACTGGGGCTAAGGAATCCCAGTTTCATTTAGCTGTTTTCTCCATGAAGATGAATGTAACAGAGCTAATATTTTTGTTTCCATTAGGATTTGATGCCTGTAAGGAAAAGTGAAGGTTTTATGCCTTTTCACAAGTGCTGAAGAGCCACAGAGCTGGCTCAGGCATAAAACCTGTCTGGAAGAGAATGGAAAAGGATGCTTCCATGCTGGGCATGGATTCAGGAGGTCAGCGTGGCATCAGATTACATCTGTTTGGTATTTTGAGGTTTCTTTATAATCCTGAAGTAGAATGTTGCTCCCTGAAGAATGCAGTCCTCCAGTTTAAGAAGAAATACTCTGGTATAAAATGTATTCCACAGGAAATTCTGCTGCTGTGGAAAATGTGGGGCCTTGCCAGAAACCCTCCCACCCAGGAGAGAAACTGAATCCCAGAAAAGCGGATGGACTCCACGATATTAAACACTAGAGGAATGGGTTCAACTCTGTTGCCCTTTTCGGTGAGATTGCAGCTGGCAGTTCAGGCAGGAGGACATGTGCAGTGAGTAACGTGAAGTGGGATAATGCATGCAGAACACTGTGTGCTGGAAGACTTACATACGGCTCTTGCTCAAAATAGTGTCTTCAGACATAGACTGTGGAGTATGTGCATAATGGCTCTTTGCTGAAGTTTTTGTAATGTATAATCTTTGATGGGAAGTCGAGGCTTTGCTTCTGCACAGAACTGCATCTGCCATTGCAGACTGCTGGGCATGTTCTGTGCATAATGTTCTGGTGTTACTGCAAGTGTATGTTGCTAATGCCTAGATGCTTCTGAAATTATGAAAATTTTTCCTTCATTATGATCTGGTGTAATGACAATTCCTCACCAAAGTGTTAATCTCAACTACTTGCACTTCAGTGCAAAAATTGTTATACAAAATAATAATTATTTGTTTAAAGGCAGCAAATATACTTTCTTCCCTCTCTCCCCCTCTTGTTCTCAGATAACTCAGGCATAACGGCTTTGCAGTTTTTTCCTGAGGCTTGCTGGAATACAAGGTACAACTATCTGCCGTCGCGCGTCGGAACCAAAGGAACTGTTTGGGACTTTGTTCACTTTGCAAACAAAACAAAGCCTAGATGCTTTCTGTTGTTCTCTTTTCTAGGCTGTTAACTCTGGGTATTGTTCACTGTCAGTGCTAGCAGAAAATGAATAAACTTAAAATGTGACTCCTTTGAGCAACTGAACAGAGAAGTTTAGAATGAGAGCCCTTTCTCAAATTTACTTACTGCAAACCATTCAGAGCTTGCTAGACCGCTCTTTGTTCTCTCCGGCGCTTTGGATCGTGACAGAAAGACACTGTGCAAACGTAAGATATTATTATTAGCTCTGTCCCGTGTTCAAGCTGGCTGATAACAGCAACTGTCCTCTCCTTTCATTGATGTACTTGTGAGCACAAGAAGAGGAGGGTGCAAGCGTGTTTATTTTTACTGTCAATTGTATTTGCTAATGAGAAAGGAGTCCATTACTAGAGAGGGAGCCTGTGCGAGTTAGTGACTGAGTCAATTCGTCATCAAGTGCTGGCTCTAGTGCCAAATATTGCTTGGGAGAACTGAAAATCATAATTCCTCCACCCCCAGCTCCCCTTGGCTTAGCTTTTCACATTCACCCCTGATACTAACTGGAGATCACAGCTGCTGAGAAACGGGAGGATACAATTTTATAAATGGATGTTGTCTGATGTCAACCTTTCCTCCTCCCCTCCCCAAGCATCTGACATTTCTCAACCAAACGGACAGATGATAGAGCAAAACTGGGATTATTTTTTTATGTTCATGATAATAATGACTTACTTTCAGGGTGCTTTTGCTCAGTGAGGAGGGGGGATAGAATAGCGTTTATCCAGCTTGCATTCTCCCTTCTCGTCTGCTGTTTTCTCTGCCCCGCAGCATCCTCCTTTTTCCACTCGATCTCCCTCTCTTTCTTTTTCCTTTTTAACACTTCTGGTCCCCTGCACATCATGTTGCTTTGGTGGTGGCTCCATCACCTGAGATCAGATGTGGTCCTAGTCCGCTCTGGCTTTACAAACCACCCCTCTGTGCTTTCTAGTCTCTTTTCCTGAACTGAACGTTTTCCTGACCCAGCCTGCTCTCCACGGGGCAGATTTCTTACTACCTGGGGAGACGTGCTTCATCCCCACTGGAAACAACAGTGTGAGATGGCTGCCTTTGGCGTGAGCAGTTACCGCTGCCTGGGAATGCTGGAGAGCAACGGCAGCCTCCCGTGCTGAGCTCCCCGAGCTCTCTGCCTCGCTACTGCTTAAAGCAGACGAAGCCTCATTTTGCATGAGGTAGGACATCATAGCCCGAAAAAAGCCGGAAATCACGACAAACTCCAAAGCTTTGGGAAGAATCCGGGGCCATCTGGCAGACAGCACCTTCAGTCTTTCAGGGAGGTGCTCATCCAGAGCTGTCTCCGGTGGCAGAGCCACCAGCACAGCTCCTGCTTCGTCTCCTCGCGCTGCTCGTCCCACTGCTGGCCAAATGTAGGCTGGGCTGTTTCTCTGGGGACGAACCCCGAGGTGGTGTCATTACAGGTAGGGTAACGTGTGTGACCTGTGCATACCAATGTCTCAATTCTACCCCCAGGAAAGCCCTTATCTTTACTTCAGATCCTCTTCGTCCGTTGAACATCTTTCTCCAGGTTTGCTCTCCCCCTCTCTCCGATGGAGCAATTCCCATGTGATTCAGGAGCTGATTTTTGCATTGTTTCCTTATTTCACACCCTTTCCTGGCCTTGCCTAGCCTGCCCACCTGGCCGGTCTGTTTGGAAAAGGTCTCCTCATCACCTCATGCTATTTATTTCAGTGGTTTCATTACCTCATGCTTTTTATTTCAGTGGTTCCTCCGTGGTCTGGACCTCTGCTGCCTCACACCTCTAGTCAGGTCACGGCTCTCAACCATGACCCTTGTTTCACTGAGCATGTGGCTACTGTTTTTTTGTAGATTCTGAAAAGACTGGAAAACTTTTTAACCTGGGAGAAAGGATAGTGGGCCTCCTGTCAGTGGACAGTGGAGGGAGCAGATGTTCCGCACAGTGCTCCTCCCTTGTCACCTTTGGGGAAAATGGGTTGACTTCATTTTGCTCCACTCACTTTTAGCATTGTAGTACCAGGCTTGGAAAAAAGAAAAAGTGAGATTCCAAACTCTTTTCTACCCTGGGCAAGAAAGAAGCAGGAAGGCTTGAACACTGCTGTGGTTGTGTAGTTTTACCCCATCGTATTCCACCTTGTTTCACCACAACACACGTGGTAGGTTGTGGTAGGGGTAGGAGAGCAAAGAAGAATCTCGGCAGAGGTGTGCCAAGGAGTAAGGGGGAGAAGTGGGAATTAACTCCTATGAGACGGGACAACAGCAGGAGAGGTGGGGCTGAGAAGTGAGTAATTCACTATTGGTCTTGCAGATGAGGAGGTATGTGGGGCAGGGGGAACCACTGACACTTGTGGGGAGGAGCTGGGTTTTCTGCATTGCTGAGTGGCCAAAGTGACTGCAGAGATGATCCAAAGTCACCATCTGCTTTTGGGAATGCTGGGAAGTCTCTGAATGTTATATGCTGGGGAGCTGGGAATAGGGTGCTCCAAATGGAATTCAAACACAGCGGCATTTCCAGAGGAAAAAAATATGAAGATCTTGTAATGACTTTTCTGGAGTCCAACTCCTGTTTTTTTCACTCCTTGTGGCTGGCTGTACTGAACTTACACTCCTAAACCTCTTCACGCTATTAATCCTTACAATACCCCATTTGTAAGATCCACCCCCCTGCTACAAATGGAAAAGTTGTCCAACAGAGGAGACCAAGGGACTTATCCCTACACCCAGGGTGAGGGAACTTTCTGAGTCGGGTTCCTTGCTCTTGTCTATTATATCTATTAGACCATAACCTGCTTCCCACCCCTTCCTTCATGTGTATTGCCTTGCTTTCTTCTACTTATCTACCACAGTTAGTGTGAAACCCTCCTCTAGTGTTGATTTAGCCATATAAGAACAGTTTTCCTGCTTTTCTGCTTCAACTAATCGCTTTTTAAAACATTTCAGCTGAAAGTGCATCTTCATAGCCTACGCTCTTGAATTTTTCTCTTCCTCTGCAATTATTTACCCCTCGAAAGTGGTTTTATTTAGCTACAGTATGTACATTAAATATGAAAACGTGGTTGACTTTTTTAGAATAGTTATTATTGGATGATTTCAGATTGCATGATGAACGTGAAGTAAATAAGTCTTGCTAAGTAGGTAGGCAATGTAATAGTCAAGGGTCACTTCAATATCTCTCACAAGTATCCAGCTCTAAGTGCCACAACCTTTGAGGGCACAGGCTGCAGAATAAAGTTGAGTTATAATCTGCTGGTGGATGTTTTCAGGTCTTTGTCTTTCTTGTGTAGTTTCTTTAACTCCTATATGTTGTATACTTTGCTCCCAGCATGATTTATGGCACAGCCCGGAAGGTAGGTTGGTGAGGCAGGAAGAGGACTTACGTCCTGCAGAGGGGATTAAAAAGCAATAGTTTGTACTTATCTGGGTACATGAATACAGACAAAAAACAAACTCCAGACTTAGAGAATATGCCTCCAAAATTCAAGGTCGTTTAAAAACCTGCTCAGTTAAGCTTGATCTAGAATTTGCTGGAGCTGTAATTTAGATCAGATTTGAGGCAGTCAGAGCCACTTTTGCTGAACGGGTTTCAGCCTCACGTGGAACAGGCTTTGTAATGGGCCTGATAGAAATATAGCAGACATCTGACCTTTGTGACAGTGCAGCTGATTCTGGGATCAGTTTAGCTGAGCTGGAACTGGTTTGAATTATGAACAAATGTTTGCTGTTACTGCTCTGATGTAACAACATCCTTCAATAGTGGGGCAGGAATGGTTTGTCTCAAGCACACTGTTCTCCCCAAGGTTGGTTGGTTGCTATCTGGTCCAGTCTTCATCAAGAGCCGATAATGGACTGCATATGCTATTTTCATCAATATTTTCAGGAATTGTATAATGTACATCTACTTCAACCTACATCTATATAATTTTCTACACTTCTGCACACTTTTCAATGTTTCAGCTCATAAGGCAGCAAACCCTCCCTTTTATTTGGTAGGGTGTTAGGACTTTTCAGCTTGGAAAAGAGATGTCTGAGTAGCACATGACAGAGGTGTAGGAGGATCAGGGAGATGAGCAGGAAATGACTGTTTTCTCTTAATATGAAAAGTAGGAATCCCCAGTAAATTTATCAGTCAGAACCAAAAACATTTTAATCTGGTGCATGCTTAAATTGTGGAATTCACAGGATGGTGTGGAGGGCAAAATTATTAATTCTTCTAAAAGCATCTTGACACATTTATGGAAAAAAAAAGGCTATTAAGATCTACTAAACACATTGACACAGATGTGATCTTTGGCTCAGGAAACTCTCAGCTGTGGATATCTGGCTGCTGTGAGAATACAGTGGGAGAAGGATATATTGTATATCTGTGCCATCTTTACCTAAGCCTTTGCTGTTTCCTGTTGCAGTCAGAGCACTGGGCTGGGTGGTCCTTTGGGTCCGGTACCAGACATATGCTCTGGCAGTCTTAGCAATATTTCTTTAAGAGCATGTAAACAGCTTGTTTGGAGTCAAATTAAACATTGGTGTTTAACTTCATCAGCAGGGAGGTTTTTTCACTATCTTGTCAGGAGTTGTTCCTAGATATGATCAAGGGACAACAACAGCGTCTCTACAGGTAGGACAGTCAATAACCATTTGGAAGAAATGTTAACATACCTTGATTAAATATTAATGTTGTGAGTCATAGAGAGTTTTTGGAGACTGGGGAGAATGGAAAGAAGGCTTAACTCTCAGGGGAACCCCATGAGGGAACTATTTATTTAAGACAAGTAACATATCCAGTATGTGTCTGAGCAATACCCAGGGCAAGAGTCTTGCCTGAAACTTGGATCCCTGATACAAGGACTATGTTCCTTGATGCTAGAACTAAAAAAAAGTTCATCCATTTTTAACTGGATGAAGCAGGGACTGAAATTCTGGCAGCTTAACTATAGCAAAAGCCTGGTTTTCTTTAATTGCTGTATGCCTGTCTCTAAGCTTAGCAATTCTATTTTTAATATATGGATTGTAGCAAATACACTATATCTTTAATTTTATCTTAACCTCCTTGTCTGCTGTTAGAAGTGCCTTCAGGGAAGATTGAACTCCAGAAGCTCTATTCCCAAGGGAATGTTGAACCATAAACCACTTTCATTGTGTCCTGGGATGAATTCAGGCTCCCTCATTAAGCTTTCTGGGCTTGTGTGAAAGCTGGCAACAGAAGATGTCAATCTGGAAAAGCTGTTTTCTGTCAACAGAATTTACCCAGACTACCTTTAGTATGAAGTGAAACAGTGAGATGCGTTCCTAAAACTTAAGACTCCTCCATGAATTCACAAAATCAGGCCAAGCAAATTTTGAAATGGTTGGGAGCTGCAGTGGAAGCAAATCTTAGAGAGAATAAATGCAGTTGGAAGGGCATAATGTGCTTTTTTGCTGCTTTTGATTACTGCGCTGCTTTTTGCTCTGACCAGCAAAACTTCCTTCTTCTTTACACAGAGCAGAGGCATTTGTTTTGAAGCAAGGGTGCAAGTGTTGGTGTGGATGGGTGTCACAGAATCACAGAATGGTAGGGGTTGGAAGGGACCTCTGAAGATCATCTGGTCCAACCCCCCTGCCAAGGCAGGATCACCTAGGGCAGGTTGCACAGGAACGCGTCCAGTCAGGTTTTGAAGGTCTCCAGAGAAGGAGACTCCACAACCTCTCTGGGCAGCCTGTCCCAGTGCTTCATCACCCTCACAGTAAAGAAGTTTTTCCTCATGTTGAGGTGGAACTTCCTGTGCTGCAGGTTATGCCCATTGCCTCTCATCCTATCACTGGGCATTACTGAAAAAAGACTGGCCCCATTCTCCTGACAGCCACCCTTCAGATATTTATAGACATTGATAAGGTCCCCTTCTCAGCCTTCTCTTCTCCCGACTAAACAGCCCCAGGTCTCCTAGCCTTTCCTCATCTGAGAGATGTTCCAGGCCCTTAATTATCCTTGTAGCCCTCTGTTGGACTCTCTCCAAAAGTTCCCTGTCTCTCTTGAACTGGGGAGCCCAGAACTGGACACAATACTCCAGATGAAGCCTCACCAGCGCAGAGTAGAGTGGGAGGATAACCTCAACCTGCTGGTCACACTCTTCTTAATGCACCCCAGGATACCCTTGGCCCTCTTGGCCACCAGGGCACATTGCTGTCCCATGGATAACATTGTCTACCAGGACTCCAAGGTCCTTCTCCATGGAGCTGCTTTCCAGCAGGTCAACCCCTAACTTGTACTGATGCACGGGGTTGTTCCTCCCCAGGTGCAGAACTGTCTACTTGTCCTTGTTAAATTTCATGTGGTTCCCCTCCGCCCAACTCTCCAGTCTGTCCAGATCCCGTTGAATGGCAGCACAGCCTCCTGGTGTATCAGGAGAGTAGAGGTCTGGTATAAAGAGGGACAGATTTTGTAACCACTTATAATATTCCTAATGTCTGTTTAACTTGAGAACTGGAATACATCGTGAAAGCAATGAACACTTCATGGCTCCTGGTGACCTGAGCTTTGATTCACACTCATGGATGTGCCATGGGAACACTAAGGACTACACACGCGGCACGCCGCAGCTCATTGCCTCGCTGCCTGAACTCCTTTCAGCTGTGATCTCTTCTGCCTTTCTCCATGTTTCCCACCAAAAGGGCTAATCTACCCAACAAGTGGTTGTGTCTGACATGATACCCAGCTGCCCTCTCCCTTCCCTTCTTCATGCAATATATACTAAACAGATTCTCATTATTGTTCTCTGGTAACTAGGCAACCATGAAATGTCAGCTTGGCCTAAATAAATAAAAAAGGGATACATATCTTTGTAATATATGTATCTCTACATACATGTAGTTATTGATATATGTGGTCATCTGAGCACATCTAAACGTGTGTGAAATGCGACTAAATGTGACAATACTTTGCACTTCTGCCTGTGATCTTGAAGCTTTTTGTTTAAGGGTACTCATGCTCTTGTGATGGAAATATTATTGCTACCTCCAAGTGACATGTAAGTAAGCTATGGTATAAAGAAATAAATTGACATTTCAAGGTCACAGAAATACCCAGCTGAAAATGCAGGAACAGCTTCTTGAAAGGTGTGTGCATGAATATCCTGTACCGGATCCAAATCCTTCACCCCATCACTATTTCCAGTATTACGAACAGCAGACTGGCATCTCCCTGTCTTTTCACTGTGCATCTGCTCCTCCTTTCCTCTCTCATTTTACTCACTCATTGTCTCGCTGTTGTACCCCAGATTTTTCCTATTGTTCCCCAGTGACTGTTCCCCGTCACCAGATGTCCTTTTACTTCATATAGACACACTTTCCTTAGATCCTCTCTGGCTTATTGTTCCTCTTCCTCCACTGCCATGTCTCCTTTCTGCTCTCCAGCTCTACTCCAGCCCGCTCTTCTTCCACTCTTCATCCACATATACAGAACTTGGCAAGCTGCAGAAAATGGTCATTCCAAGAGAAACTGGTGGCATGTCCTTGGAGCCGGGAGCGGCTATAGGCTGCAGGGAAAAGCACTTCCCAAGCTGGCGATGAAGAATTCTTTTTAATGAGAATGGGAGGCACAAGGATTACGTGGGGAGGAAGAAAGAAAAACCACGAAATTTTGTTGCTCTCCATAGCTCCTCTCCTTTCCAGAAAAGGATGGTTTCAGGAAGTTTCTCCCATGTGAAACGCATCTATACAAATATTTACTATGAGCCAGACATGAGTCCTTGCTTTGGCAGTGCAGGACTAGTACTTTGGTACTTCAGCCCCCGCCAAGGAATTTCATGATGTAAAAAAAACCCTTTAGAGAGTTGTGGGCTGTTCTTGGCACCCTGCCTACAGGATGAGGCCAGAGCATCTTTGTGCACTGACAGTCCCTTGTCACCATCCTGGACCTTTCCCAATATCAGGTCCAAAATAAAGCTCACCTCCCCTGTGAATGCCTGGGAATTCCCCAGAACCTGTGTCCTGCTAGTGTGTGTTTCCTAGAGGCTTAACTAAAATATTGTTTGAATGCTGTTCAAGACCTGGGGCAAACATCAGGTCTCAGTGAATGTCTTGAGCTTTTCTTTGGTTACCTAGAAAAAAATTCAGGTTTCTCAGGCTCCTCATGATCCTTATTGCTGCACTGACTCGTTCAGCACGGAGAGAA
The DNA here is from genome assembly GCF_964289735.1 of Phaethon aethereus. Lineage (NCBI taxonomy): Eukaryota > Metazoa > Chordata > Aves > Phaethontiformes > Phaethontidae > Phaethon > Phaethon aethereus. Next base: position 56,125,881 of record NC_138575.1, on the reverse strand, counting down.
ACCAGATCCCTGGTCAAAACTAAGGATCAAAGGCTGGGGAGTCCAGTTTTTTTGTCCATGTACTGTGCACCTGACAAACAATAGCAAGGGGGTATACATACAGCTGTATGCTCGGGGTCCTGAATTTTAGTTGAGGATATGTTTATGCAGTCAAGAGGTTTGCTCTAACATCATAACTACAACAGCTTATCCTGTGTAAGTTGAGTGGGCTTAAAAGAGGAGCGGGAGGAAAAGAACTGCAACAGATCTGGAGGCAAAAAGGTCAGGAAGGACTACCTTAAAGCATGACTCTTTAAAATTTCCTGACTCATGTAGGCACCACTCCCCTCCCTTAGCTGAAAACACACATTCAAGGCTGTCCATCTGAACAGATCTTCCATCAGCCACATTCAGCCATGACAATCTTCAGCAGGTCCACTGTAAGCCAGGAAAGGAACCAGGACAGACCTTCAGCTGGCTGCAGAGACCAAAGCTGCCACCATCCTTTCAGGGCTGCAGCCAGAGCCCACTCTTGACGACATGCCAACAGCAGGCTGACGGGACTCAGTGGGTGAACATCTAAGAGATGCAGTCTTTCCAGCAAGGCAAAACCTCACTGCTTCCAACTCTCTGCTTCCCCCAAGGTGTTGTGGTTTCTCGTCCATCCACAGTGAGTGCTGAGAGCAGCCTGCCCTCCCACCTCTGCTGGAGTAGGGGAATGACAGAAAATGCTGATCTTGGGAGTCTCTGTGAGTAGACTCGGCAGGGCCAGGGCACTGGCTGTCCTGTGATCATCCTGACCATCATGTTGTTAACGAAGCCCCCAGCACAGATTTAGCCTGTGCCAACTTGCAGACAAATCCAGGCTGCAGCTCAGGAGCAGCTTTGTCCAGGCACTGCTCCCAGGAGCTGCCAAGGGGTAGAGGAGGAGGGTAGCTATAGGGAGATGAGCCACACTGTGCCACTTGCCTTGCAAGGGCCCTGGCCGATTTTAGCTGCTAGGATTGACTGAACCAGATGATCACTAGCAGCAGAGGGCCATGATAGGTGTAGAAATATTTCCTTTCTAGATCACAAGGGGAGGCAGATAAGCCTTGTCCCTGACTCAGCCAGTCAGGCTAGGTCACCCAATGATGTTAAATTGCTCAAAAAGAGAAGTAATGGCTTTTAAACGATGTTTCCTACAGTAATTCCTCTTTTGCCTTCTTCAGGGAAAGATTTGGGGCAGCTGGTGGTGTAGCTCCATCTACCAGGAAGCAACGAGTCAGGCTCCACTGTCAGTCACAGATGGTGTAATTAATTCTTCTAGGTAGTGTAATTAGTCCGTCCTATCAGCTACATATTTTCTCAGTCAAAATTATGCTAAAGCTAATAATACATAAAGCACAGAAAACAAAAAAGAAACCCAAAAAAGGGGAAGGAATAATGGGAGGAGAAGGGATTAGAACAAAATTTACCAGTGTATAATTTTTTCTTGTTGTACATTTCCTCTTCCCTTCAGCTTCAAACACAATTCAGAACAACTGGTGAATGTAGCAAGCAGAATGAATACAAATTGGCTTGCTTTAAATAGCAGCATGTAGGACTTAGCCAAAGTCTGCTTTCAGATGCTGAGGCAAGATAAGGCACGGATCCTGCAACGAACTCTGTGTGGGTATTGTGTCGGGGCTGGGCTTCTGCACCTCGCCGTGCCCGAAAGTCCGGGGTGCAGGAAAGCAGCGCGTCCGCTGCCAATGTGCACTCTTCTTTTGGCTGGGGTCCCAGCAGGGCAGGCCTGCTGGCAGGGCTGGGTGGAAACCTGGATCTAACTCTCCTGCAACGCGATGTGGGGTGCGTTGGATGTCTCTGCCTCTGAGCAAGGAAGAGGTACCCGGGAGCGGTGGTCACAGATTTGGGAATTGAGCCCCAAAGCAGGGAAGGGCTGGGTTACCTGGGATGGTGCCCATAAGAGAGGTCTCACAGCCACCCATGGGTGGGGGACTGCAGCCCAGAAGACCCTTGTGGGCTTGCTTCCTTTCCAGCTCAGATGCTAACGCAGAGCAGCTCTCTCAAACGGCGTTTGGCTTGTGGGAATAACCACTCCAAAATGTAGCTGCTGTGGGAATTTCCTTGGGGCTCAGATCTGAGGGTTGAGCCTAGAGATAGGAAAACCAGAAACTGCTGGGTGAAACCTTCCTCTACCATGACATGAGTCACTTCTCCAGAGGTTGGGCAGGCAGGGAGAGGAGGTGACGGCTGGCCTAAGCAAGATGAAAAAGGGGTCTGTGGGGCTCTGCAATGAGCTCAGCCTGTTATCATGTGGTCGTCTCTCCCCCTCAGCTGTTTTGCCCCCCAGCTTGCCCAAAGCACCCCATGGACTTGCAGTGCCCAGCTGGGGAGAGGATGGAGGGGGATTGTGTAGGGGGATGGGGATGCTGTAGCGCAGTTGGGGAGGACTTCGGTGAGCAGGACATGCCTGGCTCTTTCTGGTGGGAGGGAGGGCAGCAAGCGAGTTTGCAAAGAAAACTGGTGCTGAGAACATGAAGCTATTTTGGGCAGAAAAGAAGAAGATTCAAAGCAGACTGCACGAGTCAGTCTCAGTAATGAGAGACTTCTGAGCACAGCTGATCTCCGTAATCGCTCCTGTGTGAGCTCCCCAGGGCTGGGCAGGCTCACAAAGGTCCTGTGGTGGCCCTGGCTCCAGCATGGTGATCAGCACATGTTGCCTTGAAGCATCCTGTGCTTGCAGTACTCCTGGCCTGGGGTGGCCCCACGAGCCCGACACCCCACAGCGTCTGCGTGCCTCAGCCTTGCTGCTGAGTGACCCCACAGCAAAAGGAGAGGGGGAGCTGGCTGAGTCCCTGCGAGCGCAGAGAGCCTGTTTCCCTGGAGATAGAGTTATCTCTTTCTAAGAGTGGATTTAGCCCAGATGGGAAAAAAAAAAAAAGCTGAAAGGGAACAAAGTCCTTTTTTTAGAGCTTGAGGAGGCACAGCCTTCCCTAGTGCTGCCCCCCAAGTCTCTGAGAGCATCCTGTCCTCTGGGAAGAGGCGGTGGGGCAGCCTGGCCTTTCCCCCTGATCCTAAGGCTGCCACCAGCAGTGATGGCTGAAGTGTGTCCTGGGAGAGGGTACAGGGCTCTGGCCCCCGACAGGGGCTCTCCCGTGGGCAGCGTTTGGCGTCACACCTTCCAGTCCTCCCAGTAGGTTCGGTTCAACCAGCTGAAAACCAGCTACGGTGGTGCGCGCTTGCCGTACCTGCGCGGGCACGGCCAGGACTGCCTCGCGGCTACCCTTCGACAGAGCGCTTTGTGCCGCCTGGAGAGAGGCAGGTTCGGGGTAAGCTCATGCACCGCAAACGGCAAAGCCTGTTGGTCACAGCCGAGCTGGTGCAGAGCATGTGACACGCAGGTCAAAGCACAGGAGCCTACCGACCTGCAGCATAGCTCAAGAGAGAGATGGATGTGTCTCTCACCCCACGAGGGGTGGTCATGGTTTCCCAGGAAGACTGAAGTGCAGAAGGGACTCCGCTACCTGCAAACTTTGTCCTTTAGAAACTCAAGTACCTTCAGGCACCGCACCCGCCCTTTAATCTCCCTGACAATTTAGTTTCTGTCTTTCTCATCTCATTTTGCTTCAATGTCTCTCCTAACACCCCCCCATGCATCCATCTCTCTTGTTGCTAGGTGAAAAACTCAGAGCAGCAGCCATGGAAGCTGACTCATGGCCCATACTTGGGAACTGAAGACACTAAGTATTGCCTAGTGCCCAAAGCGAGCTGCTTTCAAACCCTGACTGTCCTGATGGGCTGTTATTGCCCTGAGCAGCCTCACCTGGGACCCCCACCCATGCACTCACACTGCTCCTTGGCCTGGGAGCACTGTATAGCTTCAGCCTTGCTCCCTGTCTAAGCTGTGTAGTGAGCAAGTCTGCTCTCAGCCTTAATGAATCTGGTTGGGCTTCCTGGACTGACCTTGGACTTGGCTTGTGGTCATTGGATGATTGCCGTACTGGCCTTGCTCAGGTGCTGTGGGGCTGTGCCTGCGTTGGTGACAATATGGCCCTGCAGTCCCTCTCTTCTCTTGCTTTTCCTTGTGGAGCAGCCTACCCTTTCCACTTCCTGAGAGCCTGAAGGAAAGTAGAGGTCTTGGGAGATGCTTGGGTCTTGTCTCAGGAACCTCTACAAAATGCTGCACTTTCCTTTTCTTCATCGCAGGTACTTTTCAAGGCATTATTGGAAGCAGAACTGGTGCTTCTTTGGCTTTCCTTAAGCCAGTGCAAGAACGTTCATGTACAAGAACATGGCTATAAGGAAATGACTGCTTAGCTTCTTCCTGGAGACCAAAACCTCAGTATAGCTGTGAGCCTCCTACTAATTTTCTCGCAATCTTGGTGTTCTTATTAATTCTGGATTGCTGTCCTTTTATGCTAGTGACCTGAAAACTTTCTGCAGCAACATGGAAGATATTCCACCTTGGACCATGTTTCTCCCACAACAGGGTGGTTCAAGGCATCTGTCTCACCCTGTGACAGTGAGTACAAGGGAGTGTGAAGAGATGGGACTTGGGACACTGTGATGCTGAACGTTTCCAGAAATATGCAAGACAGAGTGGGGGGGGATCAGAGCCAGTAAAAATGGAATTTAAAACTCTTTTCAGATTTTTCTTGTTTTACTTTAGAGTTGAAAGTATGCAGCGACTTATAGTATCCATGGTGATCTTCATTCACGTTGTTAAAGATGACCTGATCACCAATTAGGCTAGCATGTCACTTTTTCTCTTGGTACATAATGGCATGCATTTAGGGCGCTGGATCTGTCCAGGTTTTATGTATCTCTAGAAGGCTGGTATAACAACTGACTTGTCAGCCTGGCTTACAAAGGTGATTGGAGGAGCATATAGCTCTCCATTATAGCTTTCCACTTTTGCTTCTGATCTCATCCAAGTACTTAGGGTACTTCAAATTCAGACTCTTAAATCTTGCTAGAGTGCAGGACCAAAGGCTTGATTTGGAGGCAGGTTAATTTGGCAGAATAATTGCTCCTCTCAGGATCATGAGAGGAGAAACTAATTTATATATGTAATTTTGAGGCTTTGTCATGACTACTCATTGCACAGGATAGGAGCTCATTACACGCTGTTGAAGAAGCCTGGCAGAACTTGGAGGGATTTGCACCAGGATCAAAGAATAGACTGTTTTAGGGTCTTGCTCCGCTCTGGGAAAAGCGTAGTGGCTGGGATAGAGTGCTGAGAGTAAGACCAAAGAGCAGATTCATTGAGGGAGGGAAGGACAGTTCACAATCAGCATAGCATACAGATCTTCACTTAGGTGTGCCGCACTGTATGCTCTCGTCTTTCCCACGCGTAGTTCTCCTATTGGGGCCCATGGGAGGTCCCATACATTGACTATGGCTTCTAAAATGGACCAGACCTTGAATGTTGGTCAGCTCTGTAGATGAGGACAGGATCTGTTCCTTGCTATGAAAAGAGGCTTGACTTTGCTTGTTCCATGACGTGCAGTATTGTGATGTATTCACACTTTACATCAATAAAATGAAGTCTCTCTTCCTTATGTGTATAGTGTGCTGTTTGAAATAGTAGATATTTTTAATGTTCTGATAGCTTTTTGTTTAAAGAAAATGGAAATGGAAATCACATTTCTTAAATGAATTTTATCTCTATAGCAGTTCCAGCAATTCAGATCTGTGTCAGTGCCAGTTTATTGCAGTCTATTTTCTCCTCAGTGAGCATCTGCTTAACAGTTCAGTGCAGATACAGACAGATAGGAACATTCTAGCACACACCTAGCTCCACCCTGGGGCATGGCAGAAGTTACTTAGGGTACTAATTAATCCTTTTTAAAGCAAAAAGATTTTGGTCAAGCAAGATGTTTTGTCCACTGAACAGGTTGAAATGATCTCAGAATAAGAAAAAATGAGGATTGTGCTCTCCCTCCCCCTCTTATTTCCCTTAACTTGTTTTTTTCTAGCAGCAGTATTTAGAACAATTTGTTGTATAAATTCTACCCTGGTCTACGTATCATAGGCCTTGTCTTGTAGTGTAACCTAGCTGCTATGACCTATTATAACAAGTTGCAGAGCAATAAGCCATGAAGCTCCCCCAACGCATGTTTTTCCCCTTCCTCTTTCTCCCCATTGACTCCAGGATTAAATTATTTTTTTAAGGTTTATTCACTCTCAGATCAAGAAATGGATCTTAGTACCAGGTGGAAAATAAGCACAAGATTGAAAGCAAAGTGCTCTTGCTGGTGTTTATGAAATTGTTCAAGAAATACCCCTTTGGTTAAGCAGAGCACGGAAACAGATATAATTATCCATGCTATCTAGACTGGAAAGAGTGCTGCGAGGGAGGAGGAGGAGGATGGCTTCCTGCTCCAGTAAAGGCAGGGCGGTTTCCCACAGTGGAAGAGCTGTCCTTGCTGCTGAGTGGCGCCCAGTCAGCCATAGACTCGTGGAGCAAAATGAGGCCAAGGTTCTTTAAACAATAAAGCACAAAATCAGATTCCTGTGTTCTTACATTTATGCTCCTTAAGGAAAGAAGCTTCTTTTTGAAATGCTCCTCTGTCAACAGACTTTGAGCAGTGCTCCTGGAAGGGAAGGATCTGGTTGTAGGGGTCTTGCTGCAGGGTTGGGACACCACTGAAGGGACCTCCTAGGTCACTGGTCTCAGTCCCCCACTCTGACAGGCCCCACCTTATACAGGTACACAGGTAAGTACTCGCTGACAGCCATGCTCTTTCTGGCATGCGTATGCATAACTATACTTACATATAGGGGTGCTTGCAGAGCTGGAGCTGTGAACTTGGTGGGCAAACAGGGATGCGTCCAGAGCAAATGGACCCATTTGCTGTCAAACAAAAAAGAATTGTTTTGTCAAATAAGGTGTTCAGACTTTCAACTGGAAAAACATAGGATTAATTATACTCTATCTCCAACATGTGATAGAAGATTTTAAAGTAGTTTTCAGGATTCCTGTCGCTGTGTGACGATCTCAGCTCAGCGAAGGGAGCTGGCTGTTCTCTCCCAGGAGTGACCATTGCAGCGACACAGCACTGTACTTGCCAGCAGAAGGTCTGGCTACTGGAGCTGCATGATGAGGCAGGGGAATATCACACGGGTGACTTTGGGTCTGTTCTCGGCAGCACTAAGGGCATCCAGGCCAAGGTTTTCTGCTGCACCTTGTGGTTTGTTTTTTTTTTTTTAACTAAGCCTTATCTTACTTTGTAGTTTTTGCTCCTGATCCTTGCCACAGCAGTGGGAAGCAGGAGGGAGTTTATTCAGGTTTCAGAGCTCCCCATCCTCCCCCCTTAGTCAGCTGTGTCTCTTCCTGGCGGACAAGTGACATACCTGTGCCACTGCCCTGGTGCTGGTGCAGTCCTGACCTTGGGGAGGTCCTTCAAGGTCACCCTCCTCTGGCTTCTGATGGAGCGTTGCCTTAGCATTGCCCACACTGCTGGCTGCTGCTTTAGGCACACAAGAGTCTTGGAAAGGCTGCCGCCTGCTTCTCTGCCAAAGGTGTGGTAAAATACTCTGCAAGAGCGATGAGGCTAGAAATCCCTCTGGAGAGGGGAAGTGGTGATGATGAGGATGGAGTAGGGCCCCCAGAGCAGAGGAGGAGCCCTCAGGGACTGTGTTTTGGGCACAGGCAACCCTCTAGGAGTCAGTGGCTGGTTCTCCTAGGTGTGCTACAAGAAGCTTTGAGGAACGAAAGCAACTTCACCTGCAGAGCCTTTAAATAGCACTCACCCCACACTGACTTGTAGTGAGAGGCTGGTATAGGGAGAGGCTGCAACAGGAGGTTTGTGGAAACCCAGCCTCTGATCATCTCTGGCTGAGACTCCTGCTCCCTTGCAGCAGGAAAAGTCTTTTAGCTCCTTGTGTCCCTGTGACCTCGGTTTGACACGGAGTGAATACAAAGCGAGGAGCAACTTGGTGCTCAGAAGTGTTGCTCGCTAACTACAGATGTCATAGATCACCCTTCTGCAAGATCTACAGATTGCAAGGCAGGAATGGGGGTGGGGGAAGAGGATTTAGTTCAGCTGATGAGCCTGGCTTCTCTGTCTCTTTTAAGAAAGCAGATTTATTGGTATTAAACATGTCTCTCTTAATGTGGGTGATTTAAAATGGAAATTGCCTTTGAAAGGGGATTTCCTATTAACTAGCTGGGAAGGAAAAATAGGATAATACCATCATCCTTATACAGGGCCCATAGATGAGATACTGGAACAGAATGATCTGGTTAACTGCTGCTTCTTCAGAAATTATAGCTTCTCTTTTAAAGTGAGCCTTGGTCAAATTCTTCCATGAGGAATGGTTGTATAGATGCTTCCATAAAGTTATTTTTATGGAAAAAGCAGCAATTTTACTGGGTCCTTTGGAGTTCAGGTAAGAACCCGCTAAATATGAATTCTGAAGGCAGGATCAGGAGTATGCCCCGCTCTTCCATGTGTTATATTTGAGGCCAGGTGGAGACACAGACACTATAAGACTGGACCAAGGACTCACATTTGCTACCATGCAGTTAATGCCAATCAAAACTTGGATTACTTAATGATTTTAATAAGAAAAAGAAAGCCTTATCTATACCCAAATTTGCACTTGTTTAATCCAGGATGGCCCAGTTATCAATGAAGTCTATGCAGCCCATTTATGTGGAAGAATTGATTTACTTAATCTGAACCGTTTCAGTCTGCTTTGGTTAAAATGGATCTGTACGAGGGGATGTCTGTACAGCCAATGGAGATGGAGGTGGATATACGTAAGCTAGGCCTGAACAGACCAAATCCAGAATTCATATCAGCAGTGGGGCCCAGGGTTTGGTCTATGTGTGATGTGACATGAAGTAAAATACAAATAACTCCAAGAGAAGACGGTTCTGCTGTGGGCTTCCTGAAAAACTCCTTTTAAAACTGTGCCTGGTGCTTAGAGCTTGTGGCCTTGAATGAGACGGAGCCTTGCTCTAAGCCTTCTGTCCTTAGACAGTCAACTTTGAGCAAACCATGGGGGTGATTCCAGCTTCTAATGGTGATATGCCTGGTAAAAACAGCATGTCTAAAGGGTCCTTTAGCTATCTGGGCTGCCCTTGTACGCCACCCATACCAGACAGATGGTGCCAGCATGTGAGCCCCTGAGCTCAGTCTTCTCCTGGGGTGATTTCTCAGATTGCCCAAGGCAGCCTGTTGCCACAGCCTTCTTAAGGAGAAGGAAAACATGAGGCAAGTGGTGGGCGCTTGGATCATTTGTCTTGCTCTGATGTTGGGAAGCTGAACTTTGCTACGTAATGTGATTATAGGAAAGGCAGAGAGATGGGGCTAGGTTGAAAGCAGTGCTAAGCCTCTTCCTCGGGTCTCAGCCCTGGCTCTGGAGATACAGGAGGACAGCCCGCAGCAGCTGTCAGGATGTGGAGAGGCCAGGGAGTGAATGGGGGATAGGTGGAGGTAGGGGTGGGTAGGTAAGTGTAAGGCCTTACAGATATGGCTGCTATCCCAAGTTGCCCTCACTGGTGTTCTGCATGTGTGCAGACCAGGCTGTTCAGCATGCTCTCTGGAGGTGGGACAGCTCTGTGTGGATGATGTGGAGCAGTGTCCTGACCACCTGCAGTATGTGACCACCAAGGCTACGGGGAAGAGACAAGGGGTAAGACAGAAGACTGATGATCCATGTAAGACAGGGAAGTGCTCGGTGCCTGCACGAAGGCCGTTACTGGTTGGACTTCCTTGGCCTCTGTGTTTGTGCGCACTGTGAGTATGTGTTGATTAGTTGTGGGCATATTGGTTGCTTTGCAAATGGCATAAGTGCCTGGGCCAGTGCTCCTGATCAATGAGGGAAGAGAAGAGGATGGACCTGAGTAGATCCTAGCTATGGCTGGATGGAAGATACAAAATGGTGGCAGGCCCACCGGCTTTTGCATTGATCTGTGATGGGTTGCTGCGATCTGCTGTGGTTGGTTGCTCAGAGGATTCATGTTGCTTGGCAACCCTGTTGTCACGATTCAGCTGTCAATATCCAAGGGAGGGACACTTTTTAGGACACTGCTGCTGGGAGGGGAAGGGGGAGCTAGGGGAGGAGGGTAAGTACAATAACCATGGTGGCCCACACTGGTTGTGCTTTGCTCAGGACTGTGTGGTGGAGCAAGTACAGGGTCTGGTTATGGCTGTGTGTGTAGTCCCTCATGGGTTTGGTGGGGATAGGAAGCTAGTGAGCATCCTGGTGCTGTACAGGGATGTGGGCAGAGCAGTTGATGAGGAGACTGGGCACCCTGTCTTGATACTGACTGGGGTTTTGAAGAGATATATAGGGCATGAGTGTGTGAGAACTGTGGAGCATGCCTCCCCATGACCTTGTAAATGCATGCTGGTAAACATGGGGCCTGTAGTCTGTCCAGCCAGCATAGGCTTTTTCAGAAATTTGGGCTCAAAGACCCTGCAGAGAATACTTCTATACTTCTGCAGAAACTGACTTGAGGACAGGAAAGCAATGGGACAGCTTGCCCAGAGAGGCTGTGTGGTCTCCATCCTTGGATATTTTCAAGACCCAACTGGTTATAGCCCTGAGGAACTTGATCTGATCTCATAGCTGACCCTGGTTTGAGCAGGAGGTTGGACTAGAGCTTCCTGAGGTCCCTCCCAACCTGAATTATTGTATGATCCTGTGACTTCCTGATGGTGAGGACTGGCTGCTGTTCCTCTGTCACTGTGCTGTAAGACACCCACAGAACCAAGCACTTCAGGTCAATACAGCACCTCTGCAGTTTCCAACCCTTGTGGCCATCAAGAGAAATTTGAAAACAAAAATGTCACAGATGCAATGACAGTCAGATATGCAGTTAATAGTGAAGCCAATTGCTCCTATTCACCCCTTTGAAGGAGATTACACTGCTTTCATTGCAACACACTGAGACACCAAGCAGTTCTGACCTCTGTTGGACTTCAAAAGAAAGAAGAGATTTTTAAGGAGCCGGTCCTTTCTGATGAAAACTCTGAAATTGTTCTTTTGAGCAGTAACTCCAGGGGACATTTATAATCTTGTACATGTGCTAGACGCTTGCAGTCATAGAGCTTGAGGCCTACCATTATTACCTGAGATGGTGTGATTAGTTATTTCAATTCTATTCAGATGAGCTACAGCTGCTGGTAGCTGCACAGAAGAGTAATGCAGATCCTCCTGACAGTTTGGAGGGGATGGGGCTGTCACCATCCTGGTATTGCTGTTCTGTGGCCCAGGAAGTTAGCCAGTATCAGTGGTCTTGCCATGTTGTTTCCACTAAGCAAAGAAACTCTGTACAACGTGGAGTATCTTTTGTGTGAGCCCATTTATTTACAGCTGGTGTACCTAAGGACTTGTTTCCTGGAGTACTGTAGAAACAGATGATAATAGCCAGTTTCCTTGCTAACAATTTTCATGGCTGTCTTACCAGTCATCCCTGAAGCCAGGAGATACCTAACTCTGCTCCATGTCAATGTTGTGTTCAAGTGCACCAGTGCCTCTCAGAAAAGGTGTCCTTTCAGAACACCAGGTTGCAAAGTGGTGGTATCATGTGTAGCAGAGACCTACTCAACAGCAACCTGCCTCCAGCTCCTGGGGACCAGAATGGTCCACTACGGTCTAGTGCCCTGTACCAAATATGGCCATTTCAGATGGGGATTCCTGCAGCCATTTGCGCAGTCCTCCTCACTCTTTCTTTGGAGATCTACGTGCTTGGTGGTTGAAGCCAAACTTTCTCTGTAGCAGTTACGGTCCCTTAGTCTTTCCTTAGTATGCTCAGAGAGCAAAAGTACTCAGTTTGCATTTTTGGGGGATAAAGATTGAGGGACACAGTAGGAATTACCTGAGGATCAGAGAAGAGCTTGAACTTTGAATTGCCTGGATGCCTGCACCCAGGCCTTGTATTACCCCCATCTTCTCCTGTTGCATGTCTTTTGTCAGTGATCCTACGTGTGTGGGCTGCTGCCTTTTCTTCTGGTGAGGACCTGGACCAGGAGCAAGGCCTTTTCCAGAGTCAGATCTATCCTCAACTCTGGGACCCAGTATATCTGGAAACAGAAAAAGCAGTTCTGGCCTTATCGTTTTTGGGGAGATACGTAGATTTTTGCCTGACTGCAACTGACTGGCTGATCCCTGACTCTCTGCCGTAGAGCATCAGTTCTGGGAGGCAGGGACCAACACTCCATGGGACCATGCTGTTCTCTGCCTCTAGGAAGGTCAGCGGCAGCAAGTACAGGGGACTTGTATACATCTGAAGATCTTCTGACATGCTGTGCTGTGAGCTTGCACGTATCTCACACTGTCAGTGTACAGCCTTTAAGGCCAAGGGTGCAGAGGGACAGCTATCAGCTTCTGTGGATGGGTAGCAGACTAGTTTGAGGCACAGTTCATCACTAGGTTGTCACAGGAGTGGTAGGCGCTGTCATGGTGTACATTTTTTATCCCTTCATGATGTACCCCATAGCACTGCACACCTTGTAGTGTCCCAGAGGGAGCACTATCAGTTTTACTCAAAAGGGGTTCTCCAGCTGCTGGACCTGTGGCTCTATGAACTGTCAACCTGAGGTGATGGTTCACTGAATTAACAAAAAGGGGTCCTATGCCATTATAACATAGGGACTGATGGATGGTTGAGTAGGATGTTTGATCCACTCTGTGGGCATTAGCGCAGGTAATGTTGGATGTGTGTTGGATGCCTGCATCTTCAGAAGTTGTTTTGGTCATCATGGCCAGGTCAGGCTTTTTTCTGCCTGTGGACAGGAACTTTTGTAGCACACTACCCCCAACCTGCATTCCACATGATGCAGCTTACCTTAATTCTTACATTTCTTTCCAAACATGCCTGGCCATTACAGACATTGCACTAGGCCTTCAGTTCCTACTGAATTGACATAATGTGCATGTTCAGCCAGTTATCTGTAACAGAATCCCGAAGTTTGCTGACATTTCTGTAGCCTGTTCTGGATAACACAAGACAGCAAGGCCAACAAGGAGCTATTCTATCAACGCTGCATTTGCTGCAGTCAAATATGCTTTTTCTCAGCCCAACAGAGCCACCAGCCTTGAGTGACTCCTGGTAGGTAAAGGCTCCTCTTGGTAATATATATGTCCATGGCAGAAAGGAATGTAATAAACTAATTCATAGTTATAATTGACAATTCATGGCTTGGCCAAATACTGCTCCCTCCCACCATTCTCATTACCCTCTCCCAGCATCTCTCTTCCTCTCTCTGCATCCCCTGAGGTGCCACAAGGAACAATATAACTGAGACAGAGACCTCCTCTGATGGTCCTGAAGACAAAAATATGTTGGGAAAAGTGGCATTAATGATATCCCCTTTTCCCTGTGCTTTTCCTTCATTAGGTCATGGACTGTCCCTTGTGCCATCCGTGCCACTGAGACAGTGTCCTCTGCAGAGGCTGTGCTCCAATAACACAGCTGTTAGCTGGCAAAAGCAAGAAGATGGGGCCCTATGGAAGTTGAGTTATGAGAGAGACACAGATCAGTTCACAAGAAAAAATGTACAATTCCTTCAGGTAGCATGAAAACACATGGCCATCCTTGACCTAGAATAAGGACATGACCAGCAAGGACATAACAGCCTGCAGGCTCACTCTTTGTCAGCACGAGAAAGCCTGGTAGCACGGCAAGCCCAGAGTACCGACTCCTGACTGACATCGGGGCTGGAGCAGAGATGCCCAGCTGCTCTTTTGCCAGGGGAACAAGCCACGGCTCCACAGGAGCTTTATGTACTTGCATCTAAAGGGCACAACAAAGGACAAATGGCCTTGTCATAAAACCAAACAACACAACAGCATAAATACAGGGGAATGGCATGAAAAGAGCTCATAATATAATCACAGATTTCCCCTTTCTCAGGCAAACCTGTTTACGAGGGCCAGAAGAAGCCAAAATTTTCACTGTGAGCCACTTTGAGCTGTCCTTCCAAATAAATGTTGCCTTGCTCTAATGCAGGACTCTCTCCTTGGACTGGCAAAGCTTCCAGGGTGTGGCCAAAGCTCTAGGTGGACATTTTCTAAAGATGATGAGGGGAGAGGGACAGAGCAGTGTATGCTTTTCTGAATTCAGTGCTTGGGAAGGGGTGAAGAAAAGGCATACTCCGTGCATGGGAAGAGTTCATACTTTCCATTTTCCCACTGCCAGGCCATAGAAACACCATCAGCACTTGGGTCCTGGCAGTAACATGTCTGGGAGAGGGCACACTTGCAGGCTTGCAGGAGGCTGGTCAGCTGAAGCCAGACCTCACTCTGTTGACTTCATAATCACTATGGAGGTGAAAGAGAACTCATATTTGAGTAAGGCCTGGTCTTGGGATCAGGTTTACAGATGATAATGGCAAATAAAAAAGTCAGAGCATGAGACAATCTGTGATTAGTGAATGCAACCCAGATGCTGAGGCTTGAGTTTGAATCAGATCTAAGATGAGAGAAAAATGGGCTGCTGGGCTTCCAAGCAGTTGAGGTAAATGTCCTCCATTTCAATCTGATGGTAGATTAAAAGAGGCAGCTGAGGTGTACCAGAGGTATTTTGCTTATTACCTCTTCCTAGATGTCTAAGTAAGAGGATGTCTAACTAAAGGAGAGAAGAAGGTGGCAGTTTTCGTTAGAATATAGACCAATCTGACAGAAATCTTAATGCTTCTTCCAGCCAGAGGGCGGAACTGGTCAGCCGGCTCACTTGGAAAGAGCTCAGGCAAAGGAAATCTATCTCCATCTGCATAAAGTAATTTGCCAAGGGTAGGTATCTTTTTTCAGGAAGGTGTGGTGGTGACGGGGCAGCATGATAAGATGGGGCAGCATGATAACCTCAGTTGCTGGGGGTAGATATTCTCTCTCCGCTCTGTGAATATTCAAGGTTTAGCACATGCTTTTTGACCTTTCCAGTTAATGAGACCACTGAACAAATGGGCACAGGAGCAGGTGAACCTGATCCTGCTGGCTCTCAACTGACTATGGACACAGTGGTTTTCAGAGCTACTTTTAAGCTCATTAACATCTCTCTTCTGTTTGCCCCTGGGTAAGAAGCTATCTCAGGGACCACAGCTGCATGCTGAGATAATTTTTCACTTTAAAATGTGTCTACAGAAAACATTTGTCTTAAATTAGATGGTCAATATAAATGTAGAATAAATGCTGGAGTGAGCACCTAACCCAAACCCTGTGGGAGCATCCCCAGCTCACAGGCTCTTGGCTCGGTGGTGAAATCATCCTTACTTCTGTTTCAAAGAATGCTTTTTCAGACCCACATCTCTGTGTTAGAAAAGTGATCCGCTTTTCTAACATCATGCAGCTCCTTGTTCAGGATCCTTGTCATTATGAATAATATTTTCCTTCACTGCCATTCCTCCCCCCATATCCGCTCGGCGAGTTATTTGCAATACCATCTGCTTCACCTGAAGGAGGAATGAGAGGAACAGAGACTCAGTGCTGCTACCCACACCGAACTTTTCAGAAAAAAGCTGGGTCTGTTAGGAGGTCGTGAGCGATGGGGATCGTCAGAACTGCTGAGCCAGCAGGGAGCTTGGCTGGTGACACTAACCAGTGCCTCTGCTTTGCCACGTTGCCATTAAAGTGAATCCACTCGCTGGATATGCCCCAATCCGTATGTACGTGTCTGTATTAAATGGTATCAAAAGTTCTGACAGAGCTTGCAGGTGAAGGGGGACATGGCAGGTGGGTGGGACTTCGTCTTTGCTTTGCGTACATCGTTTCCCCGTGTTGAGGACTGAAAGGAATCCACGGAGAAAAAATATGAACTGTGTGTTTGGGAGGAAAAAAGTAGTGATGCTTTGGTGGCAGTATTTTGAGGTCATAAGGTGTTTAAATAAAAAACACATTATTTGGGAGAAAACCAAATATTTGTGTATACTGCAGCTGCCAGCATTTGCCTCAGTGGTGACACATATATTTTTCAGAAGGAAGGATGTATTTTTTATCCGCAGTAACTTAGTGTTCTAAGTGAGTTTATAATAGCACTGATTAACTGGTAGCATTTGGTTTAAGTGAAATATCAGCTCTGATGTCTATACTCCTCCTTGCTCCAGACATTTTTATCAGTCTTGGAGCTATTTAACTTTACTTAGTCCTTCCACAGGAGGTGGTTCATGTTGTAGTAATGTCCCATTGAACAAGCATTAAGGATTTGAGACTGCATAAGCGAAGGTGAGCTGTTCTGGGTAGGCTGAAGAAATCTGTGGAAAAGCTGGATATGTCCTACTGCTTCGTCTAGACGCCATTTGGATGGAGTAGGGCTTGCCTGCTACTTAACTAGCGTGTAGGCCTTCTGTGTAAGAAAAATAAACGTGCTTATTTATGGTAGCACTGATACTCTAGTACTTTGACCTGACTATAACATACAGAGCAAAGAAGTGGCATGTTATTAACTATTCTATTATCTACAACAAAGCAAGGTAAAAGTGAAAAGCAAGGAGTTTAAGTGACTGAACCTTACTGCCCTATGTTCTTGTAGTGAACAGTTTTCCTGTTAATATTGGGAGCTGGGAAGCAAAGTTTCTTGGAATGTGACTAGTTGAGCTTTTTCCTTTATGTGGATATTGTGTTAAAGACGAGACTGTCTAGGTAGAGCTGCAGTATCTGATCCCTCAGGGTGTGTGCAGCAGCTCTCAGTAGCATGAGCAGTAAACTAGATAATTGGTGTGTTGGTTCTCATCCAATAATAATTTATTTCCTGGGAGCAACTTCAAAGCTTAATCCTAGAATTAAATCCCCTATTCCTCCTTGGGATTTTAATTTAGTTTTGAATGCTCTGATGGATCCTCTGCTAGAACATTGAAGACGGCTTTCAGACATAAGGGCGATTTTCCTGGCTGCTGTATGCCCTGTACAGAGAATAGGTGAATGCAGGCACTTTCTTGAAGAGACTCTTTTTTAGCTTTTCATCACGATAAGCTGGCAAAAGCTACACCTTATCTCTTACTGAAAGCGGTTTTCCAGTTTCCTTTAAAGCATGAAGGCAATCTGCCTAATCCATTTTGCAGCTCCCCCAGTAAAGAGAAGAAAGAGTGTCATCACTTAAATCTGGAGAGAACCAATAAGGTTTTCATCAAGCGGAAACTTGATTTTAGAAAAAAACCCCAGATAATCTGTTTGTCTCGTTAGGGTTGGAACAGGATGGAGATGACTGCCTGGAGGGCTACGGTTTCTCATTCATTCAAGTGTGTCAGGAAACCATACCTTGTTAAGACCAGCGAGGTGGGACAAAATCTCCAGCCACTGGAATGATCTTTGCACCCTAGAGGTGGAGGAGAGAGGCTTCTTTCTCGGAGTGGTGCAAGGCAGTGCTTTGACCTTTCCTTCATGCTTCTGAATGGCACATGAAAAGAAACGGCATATATGGCTAATGTTTGTACCGTGCTTTGATGATATACAGTACAGCGTCTGATGATAATTACTATTTATTATTAGATGTGGTGGCTTTTGACAGATAGGTTCTTCAGTCTGAGTGTTCTATAGGTAGAGGAGCCATATACCATCTTAAAAAAGTGACAGTGTCAGTTTGAAATCTTGTCTGTGCTTTTGCAGTTTAAAAATAACATATTTCCATTTGAAAGAAAGATCTCCACAGTTCCTTAGTTTAATGTGTATGTATTTCACATATAAATGACCATTCAGGAAAACTGATTTCAGTGAGCCTGATGTTCCACACTCGAAAGAATAAAACAAGTCTATAAAGACACAGAGAAAGCTATTTCTCCTTTAATCTACTTTGCACTTTTTTTGAATCTGCCTGACAAAAAAACAGTCCGCTAGTTGTTTAGGATTTCTGGGGACAGACTGACCATGTCAGAGACAGTAGGGGATGCTGCAATTATTGCGATGTAAAATGATGAGCACTCAGCTAAGTGTCCTGGTGTGACAGCTGAGAGACATGTATATCACTTCAAAGCAAATGCAACAGTGCTCACGATTCTCTTCTGCAGGGCTGCTGGCAGGATGAGCATCCTCTGAGATAGCAAAGTGAGCGGTCTCCTTGTGCCCAGGTGTCTTCACAACAGACTGACTAGAACCCCCCCCAGTGGCATCTGCCTCAGCCCTGCTCTAGCATCTCTTGGTCCTGAGTCACGTGCAAAAGAGAGGATGGAAAGTTTCATGGCAAAATTCTGCTAAGTCCTTCAGCCAGGTGGTTGTGACACTGTCAGGTTTGTGTGCTTCTTTCTCTGTTTGCTTTCTCTTTAATTATCTGTCAAAACTTCCTTATGCTGTTTTTTATGCAGCATGACATGACATGCTTGCTTGTGGACCTGTGTGGCCAACATTATGGTGATCTTCCAAAAATGTCATCGGCCTCGTACCTGAACACCAGGACTTCCCGCAGTGTCTCAGACAGTGGGAAGATCTGGGACATGGGCACAGAGGTATTTGGCCACTTTATTATCAGATTGGCTGAGTGGAGCAGGGCGCAGACCACCGTATAAAAGCAGTTGGAGACTTGGTTATCACTCTCTGCAGCCCATATGCAAACACCCAAAGGAATGCTATTATGAAAAAACTTTTTAGGGTGTGAATTACCCAGAGCAATCAATCCATTTAATTGATTTTAAGGCATTGCTCTTCATAGACATGGCTTTTCTTACACTGATGCAACTGCACCTGTGTTTGTGCAGATGACTTATGAACTGCCATTCTTTTTCCTTAGCTGCAGACCCCGTTTATCTAGGGGCATACTGCACTGGAAGTGGGCTCTGATTTTATGAAGTCAGAGGGGTATTTACTAAGCATTAAAGATAGTGTAGTATCTCTATCTGTCAGTGCTGGCAGATGCTGTTCTGTGGTGGCAGAATGGCTCTGCTGCTCTGCATCCTCCTCAACACTGTCACTGCCACATCCAGCCCTAGCTGCTTTTGATATAAGAACTTTCATCCACATTCTTTTATCTTAGGCAGGACAAGAATAATATGGCCCTTAATTTATAGTAAGCATGGACACATTTAAAATAAATCCCTCAATTTGTCTTACAAATAACATTTAAGTGTTTTTGAATTGAAGAGATGTTTGAAAAACCAGTTTCCCGTCAGAGATGCTATTTGTTTCATTTTATACAGTTCATTCATTTTAGTTGATTGGAGAAAAAATAAAACCAAGCCCAGCTAGTGAGAGTACACCCTGTCAAAGCACAATGCTGCTGGGGATTTCATAACAATTTTTATTTGGAGATTACCTCCACACCCATTATTTACAACAAATATTACATCTTAATGTAAAAGTAATTTGGGGGTTAGACGCTGTGCAGATCTCAGGAAGAAGATAATTCTGAAGCAACTGGCATTTTTATGTGCCCAATTTTGAACTTGTAAGTGAGCCTGATTTCTTTGGTCAAGGGGAGTGGATCACCTTTCTCTAAAAAAGGCATCGTATCAGACACTCAGGCCTCAGATCTTGGCCCTTATGATTTATTTAAGGGCATATTATACATATATGTATGTATAATGTTTACACAATATGTACATATACACCTGTTGACTAGAAAGGCAACCTGCCTTATCCGTAAAAGCGAGACATAGCACAGACTGCCATGTACCATGTACCTGCAGAGTTCTATAGTTTTAGAAAGAAAACTTGTGGTTGATGAATTCCTTCGTCTTAAGGTCACAGAGAATGATAACCTTAAATATTGCTGACTTGCTTAAAGTAATTGCAGCTGTTCTCTTCTGATTGATAGGCCTCTCTTCAGAAATTATTCCTAAGATACTTCTTAACCCTCCATTTTGTGTGTCTAAGGAACATGCTGGATGAGACCCATTTCCTCTCCTTTTTGTCAAGCTCCTCCACTTGTTTCATCTCGAAGAATACTGGAGGACCTGCATAGTCCTAGTTTATCCCTTCTTGCCATACAAAAAGGAAAAACATCCCTTGGCCAAATCCTATCTGCTATTCTTGTATCACTATTATCAGTGAAAGGAATGGGAAAGTCAAATGACTAATCTCTTCAGCTATTAGCAACTTCTGTATGTAAGTATCACTCTACATTTTTTTTCTCCAACTGTTCTGAGATAATTTCAGATTACTTCAGGCTTTGGCTAATATGTCTTTCATTTTTACTGAAATTAGAATGAAAAAGATCATAGTCACTTTTTTTAAGCATGCCTAAAAATGTTAGGAAAATCTTTCTAACAGAACAGACCTTACCAGCACCCTCAGGAAGATCCTGACTGTCGAAATTAAAAGCTTGGTGTCTGCTTTTGGCAAAGAGCTCAAGCACAGATTGGTATTGCTTGTGGTCACTGCAGCTACAAGAAAAATACCACTATACACCCAGCGTACATGGACACAGCAACTCATTCAAGCTCCAGATGGCATGTTGATACGTGCATGCTGCAGCCACGTTGCCATCCATAACCTCCCCTACAGACCAGCAAACCCAGTTTGAACCACGTGGATGGACTCTGAGGTACCAACTGGCAGGACCCAGGGACTGAGCCTGCTGTAGTGCTTTCTGGAGGCTTTTTCTGCCTCAGGAACTGCAGCCATGCTAGTGTGGACTTTTTCCTTATATCCATGTTTTGCCCTGCAGACACACACCTGCAACAAAGGGCCAGCACTGAGTGCTTGGCTGCTCGCCGGAGCACAACTCTTCGGCCTGTGAGATCCAGCCCTTCTTGCCTGTCTTTTGAAGGGTGACTTCCTCACGCTCCTGGACACGGAGCATGCCTAGGTAGGTAGAGGCTACTGTGTTTCCCTTGGAGGGTGTTTTTGGTGAGAGGGATGCAAAGGCGGGACAACGTGGCCCCCATCAGCACTGAAGCAGAGCACGTGGTGCTGGGCCTGGGGTTTGATTTCCGCCTGGAGCGTAGCTGGCAGGGCAGCATGGGGAGGGTGTTCCTCGCTGCTCTGGTCTCTAGGGTGTCACCAAGGCCTGGCTGAGCCCTTCCAAACCTCCTACCAAGACCCAGCCAGTGGCAAGGCGGACGTTTGCGACCCTGGGGCAACTACATGTCCTGAAAGGTGCACTTGGCACATCTACTTGGAGGGGCTCTGCCTCGTCCTCTCCAGCTTGCCCTGGTTTGGGGCAGGCTTCCCCCAGGGCCATTTTGCAGTTCTGCGGGGAGCAGGTGGGCGCGCTCTGCTCTGCTCAGGCCACCCAGAGCTAAACCGTGAGAGGGGACAGAGGACGGACCCCTGACCACAGCGCGGGTCGCACTGCAGGGGTGAGGCCGAGAGCACCCCGGGAAGCAAGAGCACAGGCAGCCGCCAGCAGGGCAGCGCGGGCAGGGGGGAGTGCGCAAACGCACGTTGCTTTCCGTTCAGGCTGATTTCATGTTGCTCAGCTTCCAGGGGACTCTGAGAATAGCAATTAAAGCACCGGGCTTAATTGTGGAGTATCCAATTTGGATATTAGCGTTATCTCTGCTCTCACTCCTTTCTTTTCGTGCAGATCCAATTCCGCTGCCTGCCTGCTGGCTGGGCGCCTGTTCCTTTCTTCTTATTATTACTATTTTATGGTTATTGTTAATTTTTTTTTTAAAGCATTCCTTCTCTCCATCGCTTCCAACCACGCGGGACGCCAGCAGCCACTCCCCGCGGCTCGGTCCCTGGGGCCGGACCCACGGAGCCCCGGGCGTTCCACGCGGAGCGGCGCGGAGCTGGTCCCGGCGGCTGCGGCTCGGCCCCGGCCCCGGCCCCGGCCCGGCTGCAGGCCCCGGTGCCGCCCGCGGATCGGCACCCGGGCCCGGGCTCCCCCTTCGCCCCCGCCGGGCCTCGGAGGCTGCGACCTGCCCCCTCCGGCGGCGGGGAGGGGTTGGTCTCCCGTTCCCTCCACGGTCTCTTCTCCTCCTCCCCCTCCTCCTCTTCTCCCCCCGTTTTCCCCACTGCTCTCTGGCAAAGCTCCCTCGCCCCCCGAGCCTTGATTTCCCACCCCCCCCTTCCCACCATTTTCCGCATGTATATTTTATTATTATTAATCATTAAGCTGCTTTATTAGTTCACCTTCCCGTGCTTTCTCCCTCCCCGGGAAGCATTCTCAGAGCTTTTACATTGCAGAGGAATTTTTTTTTTCCCCCCTAGATGTATTTTTAGGGTGATGCTCTGAACACTTCCCCTTCCCCGCCCCGTATCTCCTGCCCTGGCGGTACCGGAGACCGAAGAAGTTGAGCATGCCTGAGGTGGGTCAGCCTTGCAGGGGGAGAGGGGGGCGGTAGCTGCTCGGAGCAGCCCGAGTGCTCGGAGCAGGATTTGCTGGTATGTACATGGGTCTGTATTTTATGACAGCTGTTAAGCGTGAATTGTTTTCCGTACGAGATGGGAGGGGAAAAAACCAAAAAATACCGGCGAGTTAATTAAATAAACGCCCGCATAGCTGTAAACCCTGCCCGCGTCTGCTGGAGGTGGTGCGTGGGGGGACACCCCCAGCCCTAACCCACCCTCCTCGGAAAAAACCCCCAACAACAAAAAGCCCAACCCGAGAGACCCCAGGGCTGTCCCCGCGGGGCGGTGGGGGGGTGGCACGTAGTGCAAACCGTCCACGTCGCAGGTGAAACGGCCCCCCCCGTGGCAGTGCGTGTTGCGCGTGTGTCCGCCCGGCTCCGCGGAGCGCGCCCCACGCTGCCCACCGAGCCGGAGCGGCAGCACTGCAGAGGGGTGGGCACGGCCCTCGCCGGCCCTCCGGGGGCTGGGCCCGGGGGTGGGCGAAATGCCGTGCGTGCGTGGGGAGGGGGCCGCGGGGGAGGGTGGGGGGGGCTCGCTTTCTCTCCGCGATTCACATCGCGCCCGCTTTCCCGTCTTGTGTGCATGCCTATCCCGGGAATGGTGTAGTCAGCCCGTATCTGAATTATTTATAGACTCGTGCCAGCTGTTTTTTTTTCAATTTTATTTCTATTTTTTTTTTTATTCCGCTTGTGTGCACTGTTGGGAAATGCGTTTTGCCTCCCTTTCTTCTCAATATATTAATGTCTTTGTTGGGGAGCAGTTTTTATCCCCTTCAGACCCCTCTAATGCAAAATTGATGCTTATTTTTCCCTTCAGGAAGGGGACGCTTTGAGGATAATCATGCTTCACAGAAGAACAGCACCGACCTCCAGTTGTTTTAAATACAACCTCCTCCACTAGGGCTCCAGGGAAAAAAAAAAAAAAAAAAGAGAATAATTATAAGAATAATCATTAAAAAGGCGAAAGGAATGCTTACTCTGGAACCTGCATTTGACGATCCTCACAAATCGCGCTGAATATTCTCTGAAGTGATTCTCTTCGGCTTTTGAATTCGCACCGCTTCAAGACGCAAGATTGCCACAAAGAATCCTCTATTTTTTTTTACAGCCAAACAGGATTTTTTTTTTAACTCATTCCGCCACGTTTGCCCCCCGACCCTTATTCTTCTTATGTGGATATGCAAGCAAGAAGAGGAGACTGGACATTCCCAACATGCTCTCTCCCTTGATCTGTCCGTCTAGAGGTTCCGCTTCTACAAACCAAGGTAGGGAATTTCCTGCTTCTCTGTTTTTGCTGGCAGCTCATTTTGGTAACATGGGTTTGCCCATGGAAGACCACACACGGTAAAACAAAAGGTTTGTGGATGCTGCTCCTAGAAGCAGATACAGAAGGAAAAAAAAAAAAAAAGAGGAAACATTCACCAGACATGTTGATTCCCTCTTTCCCTCTTGGCTCATCAAATAGGACATGAAGAGAAGGCGAGAAGGATGCTTTGAGTTACCTACTGTGTCGTGAATCGGGGGAAAAGTCCCTTGGGATTTTTTTGGGGAGTGGGCAGGTGGGGTTGGGGCAGACACGGGATGAGGAACACGGCTTTGGAAAGGGGTGAAAACGAAGATAACTTCCATCCATCCATCCATCCATCCATCCATCCATCCATCCATCCATCCATCCATCCATCCATCCATCCATCCATCCGCAAATTGCCTCTTTCTTTTCACGGCTCCAGCGGCTCCTTGTCACGCTTTGATGTGAAAATAGAGCTCATTAGGAATAACCAGTACGTAGAAACCTGCTTGTTGCCGAGGGGGGTGGTGCATTACTTAAAACCCACGCCGTCCTCTCGATCGTGAGCGGCCTAAGGCGGGGGCCGGGCCGCCCCCGGCACCGCGGCAGGAGCCCGCCCCACGCGGGGGGAGCGCGCCTGCTGGCGTGGAGGTGAGGGGCTATTTTAAGTTCAAGCACGTCAGGACACTTAACCTGAACCTACGAGGCGCTCTATCCAGCCAACTTCACGGGTTTTAATTTATCCTCGTCCCCCTCGGTGCTGTCAGCGGGCATCGTGGCCCCTTCTTCTCCCGACCCCCGCGTCTTCCACCCCGCGTCCCCACGCAGGCAGCCCCTTCCCCAGCCCGCGTGGGAGGGAGGCAAAATGGCTATCGTGCCGCTCGGCTGTAGATACGCGAGAGACACCGGTGCCTCCCGGCCGTAACGTGACATGTGAGTCTTTCCGTAAGATGGTGGCAAGACAAAGGGAGCGGAGCGCCGGGGGGTGCGGGAGCGCCGGGCACAAGGTGTTGAACGTCTCGGGGTTATTTTAAGCCTCAGCCCGTGCCCGCCGCGCCGCTTCGCCCGGCACGCGTGGGGCTGCGCGCCCCCACGCCGAAAAAGAGGCAGGGGGGCACGGGCGAGCTGCTGCAACCCCCCACCCCCCGGGGCGGACCCCCACCACCCTTCCCCTCGCCGTCAGCCCCCGCCTGGGCTCCCCACGACCCACCTCCCCCTGCCTCTCGTCCCTCCAGCAGACCGGAGGCCTGGCTGTGGGTGGGGGGAGGCCACAGAAAGCAGTGGGCTCACCCCACAGCAGGAGGAGGGAGGGGGCGGCCCCCCAGCCCTGCAGTGGGGCGGGCCGGGGCGGTGGGGGGTCCCCGGAGCATCCTGCGGCGGGGGCGCGTCTCTCCCACTCCTCCCTCGCCTTGATCCTTCCCGTGGCTCTCCCCCGCATTTCTAAGGGGGTTTTGTCGGGTTATTGTTAAAAACCGGGAGCGGTTCCCGGACCAGGGGTTGGGAGCCACCTTTCCTACCATATTCTGGCTGTGCTTCTATAAATATCTAAGGCTTCCCAGGGTTTATCCGCGCCTGGATCCTCCCTGCCAGAACCCTCCCTCCCTCCCGTTTCCTCCGCGAGTGGGAGTAGAAAGTTTACCTGTGTGGAGAGGAGGGCGTGTGGGAGCCTCTCTCCCGTTTTCGGGAGGAATTTCTCAGGCCCCGCAGCTCCCGGGTCCACCCGGGTCCCCAGCACTGCCCGGGACGAGGAGGTTATAGCCACCTCCCTCGGGTCTCATTTCCCCGTGGGACCTCCTAAAAGCACAGCCCCCGGAGGGGCGGCAGCAGGATTTGGGTGGGAGGCACCCCCTCCCCTCAAGGAGCAGGGCAAGAGGAGAGGAGGGCAGATGCTGGGCGAGCCCGCCTCAGCCGCTGCCCCGCTGACCCCGCCCCGGGTTTCGCAGGCAGGTCGGAGGGAAGGGAGCGGGGAGAGTTGCCTCGGGTGTCCAGCAAGGGAGGCAGCCCCCGGCAGCCGGGCTGGGCCCTGTGCCCCCTGGAGAGCGGTGCCCAGTGCTGCCCCCCCAGTGCCCGCCACAGCCACCAGCCCTGCCTGCAGGGCAGTGGGCCCGAGTGGGTGCCACATCCCCGCCATGGCCCTTCCCAGCTGTCACCTGGGCCAGGTTTGGGCAGAGGTAGAGCAGGGTGGATGGGAGCTGGGGAGGGGGTCTTGCAGTTTTGATGCTCAGCCGTGGGGGCAGGGAGCATGGGCCCACATCCTCATCCTGCCTTTACCTCCCAGTCTCTCTCGCTGCTACCTTTACCTGGGACTTTTCCTTGCCTTCCCTGCCAGCTCCAGCATGGGCAAACGGAGGTGCCCTCTAATATACCCCACAAACCATCAAGCACATCTACCCACAGGGAGGCAGCTGGTCCCTCCTGAGCTGCCACTCGGGTAGGCTGGGAGGGCTGGGTATGCAGCACTCTCAGCTCATGGGGTCTCATTGTGGCCCCAACTGCCCAAGACCTTGGGGAGCAGAGCAGATGCATGGCACCTGGGCGCGTGGGGTGACCTGATGTGCCTCAACTGCAGCTCTGGGGAGAGCAGCAGTGTGTGCATGTGCACAGGGTGCTCTGTAAGAGGGGAGGTGTTGGGTATGGGTGATTTTTCAAGCACCCACCCACGCCGCCCCAAAAGCAGCAGCTCATGTCACCGCCACACATCCCGGTTTTCTCTGGTCCCCCACCACACCAGCGTGTTTCCCAGTCTTGGGTGGGGATCTCAGAGGGTTGGGACAGGATGGGGAAGGTTGAGGGTGGTGTGGGGGAGCAGCCTGGGGGGGTGTGAAACCTCCTTCAGCTTCCCTTTGTCTCTGCCTTTGGTACAGAGGCTGATGTCAGCAGGGAAAAGCAGCTACTCCTCTTCCCGAGGACCCTGGGCTCTGATCTGGTGTCACATACCTGCTGCACCAGCCGGCTCAGCCTGCGCCAGTCCTGGTGCCTCTTGCGATCCCTTGGCCACTGAGACCATAGCTGGGCAAAGGAAAGTGTCTGGAGCAGCCCCCAGCCATCCTGGTCTGGGCAGGGTTCTCAGGATACTTGAGTTGATGGCTGAGTTTTACATTGTTACCTGTGTGCATAAGAGCCCAAAGAGATTGTGAGGAGGTGAAAAATACAGAGCAGGGGCAAAAATCCCAATCCTCCATCTCCATCCAGTAATTTAGGCTTTGATTAGTTTTATTCTCATTTTGGATTTTCAGCTGCTCCTGTATAAAACCCCTGTCAACCTATGAACCAGCACCCTATCCCCAAACCCTCACCTACAGGGGGAAGAGGTGGTGGCATTAATTTCTGTGTTTCATCTGCCTTTGGAGCTCAGCTAGAGCTGTTCCTTGTGCTTGGTTTGGAAGAGGGCAGGAGGACCCCGGCTCCGGTGACGGAGCCATTCTGCGCTAGCACATGGAGCTGCGCTTGGATTCCCACGCCGGACTCGCATTGCCTGGGCTGGCACTGGGAATCAGTGTCTCTGCAGTACCATGTGGGAGGTCTGGATTTGATTCCCAGTGCTGTTTTCTCATTCCCCCAAGCTGGCAGAGGATGGGAGTGCTGTACAGACAGCACTGCTTGTCTCTGCAATGGGCTCCATTCCCTGCTCCTGTCTTTTGCTCCTTAGGATGCGCAAAAGCTGCCTGTGAGATAGTCCAGACTGAGGGCTGGTGCCTAGAGGTTTAAATTTCTTGGCCTTTAGGGAAGCCACAGCTCTACTCTGCCTGTGCATTACTTCTCAGCATGGCTTGGTGGGCAGTGGGGAAAGAGAGTTATCTTGCAGCTGGAGAATAAGCAGTGTTTTTAAAATTTTTTTAAATTTTTTTCTTTCCTTTTGTTTGTATAAGCTGCAATTTATCACCAAAAAAGAGGATTAGCTGATGGGAGAGATTGACTAGATGATCTTTTTGAGAGACATGTCTTCATGTAATGTGTTTGCCTCATCTACAATGGGATGCTGGTAGTATCCACTCTGCCTGACATTTGGGCTCTGGGGCTGGCGGACTCTTTTGCAATTCAGTGATTAGCCTTCTTTGAGATATATTTATACTTGATAGAAAAGCAGGGAGTGGTTGGGAGAAACATGGCTGATACGTTATCTGCTATTACCCTGATCTGTCCTCCACCCACCCGTCCACAAGAATTCTTTAAACCACGGTGAATCAACTTACTCATTTTGTTGCTTTGCCACAGTCAGACGGACTAGCTACTGCCCTGGGTGCCTTCCTGCATAAGATGAAATGGCAGTCTGAAGATTGCAGCACTGGAATATGCGGAAGGGGAATCAGAGGAACATAAGATATTTAAAGCTAAGCATGGCCCTCCTGCTACCATTGCCTTGTCCCTTCCTCTGAGTTTCTGCTTCAGCTAAGTGCGTCATAACAGGAACTAAAAAGACCATTTCTCCAGCCATGAAGGGGGCTCCACCATCCCTCTGACTTACCCGTCTTGCTTGTCTGTTCATCTGAAGACAGGAGGGGAGGTTCCTGGAAGGTATGGACTGGCGCTTGCTCTGGCAAAATCAGTGCTATGGTGCTAACTGCCTGGGAAACAGAGACTGACTCAGCTGGGTTAAATGTCGAAGCTACCTTTCATGTTGGGGAAAAAAAAAGTCCAGATGAACGTACCCTTTATAGTTCAAGGACTCATGGCTTCCTTAAGCTGCAAACCACCAGCTCCCAGCTAGAATCGTGCATGGGTGTGTGAACTGGTGTGTGTAAAAGTTAACCAAGTGCACGGTGGTGATCTGTGCAAACCAGGCAGCGTACCTTCATGCGCCTGAGGTCAACTGCAGAGAAAAAAACCTCACTATGCACTCAGAAACAAATGCGTGGCACTAGGCAGTGTGCAAACTGTGCTGCGATCAAGTCAGTTCAAACCATGGCTAATTTGGCCCTCTCGAGGCAAGGCTGCATTTTGTTTAGTGTTTTCTTAGAAGCAGGAGAGAACTCTGGCTCTGGCCAGGAGGAGGGACTGGCTTCTTCTTTAATTTTTACACATACACTGAATATGCTTAATGTGAGTGGAACAAAAATACTGCTTTTTCTGTACTCAGGGCCACTGAAAATGGGGAGAGGGAAAGGGTACATGTTCTGAGACTCACTGTCAACTGATACATCCTAATACAGAGGGTATTTGCAGACTGTAAAGTAGGGTGGCTCTTTTCCCTTCTAACACAAGCAATCAAAGGCCAAGTTTGAGAGCCACCAATATAGATGGATTGATTAAGTATCTGGGGAAGAAGAGAAATTACAAATGAGAGTGCAGTTACTGGCTCAAAGTGAAAGCGATACTAAGCTGAGACCTCTGCAGTATTCATTCCGTATGCCTCTAACCCCATCCACAAGGAAGGTTCAAAACTGAAAAGAGTCACTGGAAGTGGCTCAGGTAAAATGTTAGGTTGCTCTAAATACTGAAGATGTTTCTGTATTCCCAGAGCAAATACAGTGTCATTAATATTGGTATGCTTGGCTGTGCTGAAACATTTACAGGGAAGAAGCACTTTTAGGGGAAAAATGGGAATTTGGTCATCATGCTCTGTTTGGTGGCTTGTCTCTGCTGATTGCTCATCCACCAAAACAGGTGTGGAGCTACTAGTTTATCTGACCTGAATAATCCATGGGACATTATTCTGTCTCTCCTGCTCACCTCTGGCATGCTAGGCACCTGGGAGCTCACGTCCAGTTAACTCTTCATGTAAAAAACTCGCGAGTTACTTCTCAAGGTAGCAGTCAGTCTACACTACTTCGTCCGTGTGTAGCTATCTAGTTGTGAAATGGGAACAGTTCTTGCTTACTACACTCCTAGTCTGAATTTGAACCACTGATCAAGAAATGAATCACTCTGGCGGCCACCATCCTCTACTGGACCTGCTGTCCAGCCCATGTGTGAGCTCTGTATGCAACCGTCGTTTGTTCAAAATGGTGAAATGATATGTCTGACACCTATTTACAGATGTGGTTAAGCCCTGCTTAGATAACTGCATTCTGTTTGGGGGCTGCACTTCTAAGAGAGGGAAGGACTGGGTAGAGCGTGGGGGAGTGAACAAAGACAATGATCACAGATCGGAGAAAACAAGACCCGTAAAGAAAGGTTGGGAGAGCCAGGCAAGCTCAGTCTGGAGAAAAGACAGCTGTGGGTGGATACCTAACTGTCTGCAAATACATAAAAGACTGTTACAGAAAGAGGACAGGGGCCAATTATTCTCATTAGTCACCAAGGACAAATCAGGAAATAAATGAGTTTAAGATGAAGCAGAGAGGATACAGATTAAACATCAAATTAAATGTTTACTGCAATAATGGTTTAGTGACAGTAGAAGATGCTGATAAACGTGGCAGAACGGCTGTGACTGAAGCTATTTAAAGCTAGATGTAGGTGCTGAACTATCAGGATTTCGTATCTAATAAAGTCTGTCTCCAGTGAACCATGGATCATGATATTTGCATGCCTAACCAAACAACTTTGGAAGAAACGTAATGAGGTCAATCTGTTCTGTGTGCAGGAGAGAGGGACTGACTGTCCCATGGGAGGAAACCCTCCCCACCTGGGTGGGTTTGGCCCTGCACTCCAAATCTCTCCTGGTACCTGTAGGAGTTAACATGATGGTGTTGACTGGTAGCAGAGCTTGAGCATATTGGGAGCTGCCCAAAGATGTCTGGTTTTCAAAACCTCTGGTACATTGTGGCAGCGCGTCCTGTCCTGGGAGATGGCTAGAGTTTCAGTACAGAGATCTGTGTGTAAGAAAGAGACTTACAAACCTGTCCCATGTGAACGATGCTTTAGGATTTGCAGGCGCTGTTCTTGAATCCTGGGGTAAGTTGAGCTGTTCTAGATTGAGACCGTGTGCCTTTCATTAAGAAGCTTCACCCATCTGTAGCCATCGCTTTCAAGGTTTTACACTATCACAGCATCCGAATAGCTAGTGTGCCAAAACCTGATACTTCAAGGGGAGGTGACGTGTATCATCACATACTGAACTATGTGAAAATACACACCTTGCTATTTCATGATGTCATTCTTCTGTCTTGTAAGATGAGCTACAGCGTAAAGGTGCCTTCTGTTTACTCACTTTTGCTGCTGCCAGAAGATAAAATGGGATTTGGGGAGCCACTAGCATCATGGTTTCTGAGAATCATCACTTCACTAGCCAGCCTCAAACTAGCAGTTCCTAGTGCTAGCAGGGCTCTGAGTTTGAGGAGCTTCCTGTGCATGGTTGGGGTTTGGATGGGCAGCTCTGCTAGTGGGTTCAGAGAGCAGTCTCCCTACTTTGAGTCCGTAGAGATTCCGCTTCTGGCAACTGAGAGGGCTGAAAGAGCCATTTTGAGACTGTGAGTTTGGCCAGCGTTGGGAACGTGCTGTGTGGCCTAAAGCCTATGCCAGTGTATATCCTCCTGTGCATCAGCAGAAGCCGGGACTCTGGTACAACCTTGCTAGTGGAGTACACTATTTTTTAGCAGAGCAACAAGTGTGTACTCCTGACCTCTGGTGTTTTTTGTAAGAAAAGGAGGAGTTTTCCTATACAGGTGTCCAGGACAAACTCAAACTCAAATGGACGGAATGACATGATAAGCTCTCTTTTTTAATTATACTTAGATTTAACATTTTTATTTCACCTCTTCTCCTAATGTCTTAGTTAGGGTTGCTGTGGTCTGTTGAGGAGCTAATATGCCCAACTCTTTCATGTGGATGTAGCTTCTTGCATGTACGACCTCTGAAGAACTTGGAGGGTTTTGCAAAAATAAACAAATGTAAAGCTTATTAAATTCACTATTTCGAAATAGACTAGAAGGTGAGCGAGTTACTGGGAGCCAGCTGAGACATATAAGATTTGGTGTCATGAACCCGCTGATAATTTACTAGCACAAATGCCATGTCCTACATCACAGCTGATTGCCTAATGAACAGAAAATTGTTTTCAGGTGATAGGCATAATAGCCTAATGATAGCTGAAGACAGCAGCAGCTGTGTGTTATCTCCGGCTGTGGGCCAGGAACAGGGTACGGGGGGATCTGGGTAGGTGAGAGATTGTAGTCTGCCATAGCAAGGGACTGTGGTTTCCCTCTGCCACATGGGACCTCTGTTACTCCAGCATCCCCAGCTGGGAATGAGGTCCTGGGGATACACAGCGGAGGTTTGGAATGTGGAAGGTGGAGGCCTTAAACGAATACTGCCTGGAAATGAATCGCAGAAGGTCTGCTAGGAGCTTAAAGCCGGCTCTGGTTCCAAGGGCAATCCTAAATCTTCACAGCATCTGGGGGCAGGTGCATGTGAAGCCCGCACAGTGAGGAGAGTGGCTCCGCTGCTGTGTGGAAAGGTGTAGAGATGCTGCCAGCTGCCCCAAGGAGGAGGGTGGAGAAAGGGTCACTGCTGTGAATCTCTTTGTGCCAGGTAAAGCGGGGTGTTAATTAGTTGCACATGACTGGATTGCTGGGGAATTTCTGTCACAGGGCTCTGCTGAGAAATGCATTTGAAGTGCATTGTGGCAGAGGGAATGCACAAAAATGCACTGGCTCGCAGCTACTGGCACGTAGGCTTACGCGTGCGTGGAAGGCATGCGGGAGGGATCTGCACGTCGCTGCACCCCTCTCCCTCCTCCTCTGTAATTCTCTGTTATTGCTGGCTGCTGTAGTCAGTGGCCTAAGCATCTCGGGGGAGATTCCCTCGTGTCAGACGTGTTTCAGCAGAGGCAAGCTGAAACATCAGAGGCTGACAATCCCCAAGGGAGAGTCTAATGAAAGCGACACAGTGACATAATCTGTTCTCGTAGTCTCTCCTCTTCAGCTCTCCACTTTTTTGGTGCAACTTGAAATTACCCTCTAATTTATTACTGAAAAGGTGAATGTTATATATAATTAACATTGCAAAGATAGTGTCCTGAAACGTTGAAAGTCAAAGCATAAAAGCAGCTTGGATGGGGTCTGAGGTACCACGTGTTTGAGTATTCTGGGAGGAAGCTTTTAAGGCTCCATCTGGAAGTAACGAAGTGGTAAATGCCACAAAAGCATAAACGGCATCTCAGAAAAGTCATTGCAATCGTTTCATTACATGATGGGGGGCCTGTACTCTAAACAGGAGGAGATAAAAACTAAGTAGCTTAGAAAAATAGGATAGCTGTGGGATGGCTGCCTTGGAAGAAGATACAGTCACTCTTACAGAAAGCTTTCTTTTGAATCCCTGGTTTGAAAGTTTGCAAACTTTCAAACTAGGGATTGAGAGATAGCTGTAAGGATCATGCTTTATCCACTTCTAATTTGCACCATTTCAGTGGGGAGTAAAGGGGCTAAAAGGCCCTCTGAACTTCAAGGCTCGGAGAACTTTGAGAGAGCTGAGCGCCTGTGCCTCGGCGCTCTCTGAAGCAGAAGCTGGGTGCCCACAGCGGGTATTTTACATGAGCAGCCCTTTCTGTGCAATGTTTTTTTTTCTACACAATAGGAGATGATTGTTGGTTAATGACCTACCTCGCCTTAATACCCTTACACTTTTTTTTGTTAGGACATTGAGGTGAAATCATGTTCCTTGCTCACAGCTTGTGGGAGAGTTCCTTGACTTCAGCTTTTGACGTGAGATATGGTGATTAAGGTTTTTGATAGGAGAAGTTTGTAACAGAGTGAACGTGTCTAGAAAATGGGTTTACTGCCCCACAAAAAAAAAAAAAAATGTAGATTTTGCTAGTTCTGCATTGAAGTTAATTACAACATGTGATGTGTTTCACGAAAAAGCAGACAAAAGCCCAGAATAGCCACCAGACTGATAAGCAGAAAAGTAACTGGGTTTTGGGTGATGCATTCCTATTCTGCATGCTTTGGAGTGGGGACTTGTCCCCGAGGCTGTTCTAGCCAACATGAGGGCCCAGACTACTGGGTCCTCTGCAGTAATGCTTTCTCAGTTGGAGCTTTTCCAGTTGGAGCTGTTCTGATTTATATAAATGCCTATTCATTGTGCTGGAGAGGGAGTGCTCTAACTACTGGCCTGTGGAGGTAGTTTGTTTCTTTGGCCTGATATAAAGTAATTACTTATATAAAAGGGAAAATAACTTCAGTGTGAAAGAGATGGAGAAGCAGGCTCCAGAAGCATAGCCCAGAGGCTGTGGAGTCCTCTGACGTATGGGAGACATGGGAGCTAATTCTCCCTCCAAATTAGGTAGTAAAGGTTTGTCCCTGTTCTGCTTTGGATGCATTTGTATTTCCCAGTGACAACAAAATATTTCATTTAGCATCCAGCTCCAGTGCTGACTCCAGGTGGGAGAAAAAGTGACAGGAGGAAGTGAATTCCCAGGCAACAAAGACCTGATCCTCAAGCAAATGCTCTTAAACAAAGGTTGAGGGATGAGAACTGCAGAGTCTCTGTGACAGGAAACCAGAGTTATTGCTTCAGTGAAAATTTTTATCATTTCCTATAATGTGTAGGTAGCTCTTTGAAGTTGTCTCCAGATCTTTAAAATCACTTGGGATTTTCATTCCTGCAGTTTGTATCCCTTGGTATATCCCCTCTCGTTGTTCATTATACATTTGCTTTTATAAGCTTGGAAAGATGTTTGACTTTTATATGGAAAGGGGAGTGTTTCCAGAAGCTAACAGGAGCTGTGGGAGACTTGTTTCCAGAGGATCTCCAGGGAGTCAGTGGAGAAAGAGGGGGTCCTTTGAAGGGCAGTGTAGAGCAGGAGCCCCATGGATGTGCCCTAGCTTGCCCTCTGGAGAAGCTAATCACTATTGACTACAAAGGCAGCCTTTATAGGTGAGCTTCCTAAACGGTTTTAAGTCTCTCTCTTGTTCTGTGTGTATGCATGTTAAGAATGTACAGGGTTGGGGGCTGGAAGAGACAAGAGTTGTATTAAATTATCCATCCCTCTTTCACCACTCAGTTTGGAAAACAGTCATGACCGAGGAGGAATCCAAAGTCTCCTAATCTGTGGTCCTCTGTCTTGTGTATTTTTCCACTGTTAAGAAAACTGGCTACCTGACAGTTCATCTCTTTTTGAACATGAAGGCCTGGAGATCGCCTAGTCTGGGTCTGATGTAAATGGTTTCCAAACATGATTTAAATGTGCAAGAAACAGCAATGTCCGTATAGCTCAGCCCAGCCACGATCTCAGGACATCTCAGATCTTAAGTTCAAGCCAGAGTGTGTCAAGTTGGCGCATGAGGTCCCTTGACATGACCAGGTATCATAGGGTTGGTCCTTGGCACCCCATAGAGAACTGTCCCTGAGGATGCCGCAGGAAGGAGAAGGAGAGGTGGCCAGATCTTTCTTCTTCTATAACTGCTGTGTCCTAGGAGGGAGCTGGTGTAAGAATGACATTTAATTATATGTCTTTGTACATCTTTGTCTGCATGCATTTAGAAGCATCACCCATTTCCACCAAGGAAGATGGTTCACAAGAAAATATTGCTTGCATGATGAAGCGTAAAAATCAAACAAAACTGAGAATTAGAGGGAGTGTTTGCCCCAGCAGTTGAACTGTGTCCATTTTAAGTGCACAGGGTAATACAGAAATCTGTGTGTCTTCTCTCACAGGACGGTCTTCTGTGATACTGTAGTTCAGCAACTGTGGTGGGACAAATTGCGATGTGTACTTACACAAGGGTTCAGCTACAGCACAGAGGCCAGATCCGCTGTCCCTTTGAGGTCAGACAGAATCTTGGCATTTGCTGTCAATTGGATTGACTCTGGATATCTGCTCTGTGGCACAAGATACAAGGGCTTGCAATACTTCTTTGAATCAGCTTCATTTCGAAGTATTATCATGTATGAACTTGTTCACCTTTGTCATCTGAGGAACATCTTAGAGCTATTGAGGTACTGTCTAGGTTCCTATTTTGATGCCTGCAATGAACGCTGCATAAAACCATGATGTTAGCTGCATACAATGGGTGTTATTTTTTGTCTTCGTATTCAATGCTTTCCTTGTTTTTCAAGCACTAAATTATGTGATTTTAAGGATACCAACAAATTCATCAACATTTGGAAAACAGTCATGACTGTTTTCCATTTCTTTTGCTGTATAAGTTTTCAGGTATTTTCTTGATCATCTAATGTATTGCTTTTCCCGCAGTATAAAACAGCAATAAGTATAGAATCTGGTTGACATTTAGTTTTGGGACCAGATTAAGTTGTGTCGAGTTTCCTCCCCCAAATCCTCATGGACAGTGCCTGGAGGAGAAAAATCAATGACTTTCTGGTAAGAACTGCTTAAAATGGCTGTATTTGGCATAGCTGAAATTTCCATTTGAACAGAATTTGAGACTTTTAAAGGAATTTAATGGTATTTTCTCATAATCTGAATGACTTTGAAGGAGTAATATAAAACAATAGTTTAAAAGTTGCAGGACAAAACTTGATGGAAAAATCATAAAACTTTTTTGCTATCAGAGATCCAGAGGGAGAGAAAAACGAAAG
The DNA here is from genome assembly GCF_964289735.1 of Phaethon aethereus. Lineage (NCBI taxonomy): Eukaryota > Metazoa > Chordata > Aves > Phaethontiformes > Phaethontidae > Phaethon > Phaethon aethereus. The sequence continues at coordinate 56,090,034 of NC_138575.1, read as the reverse complement.
AGTTAAAGACCTAAATTTCCTTTAAAACTCCTTATCTCCTTTATTATAGGTTGTCTAAATATTTAGCGAACTTAATGGAGATGGCAGAAAGATAGTGTTTGGTCCAATGCTTCTCCTGGATATGACAAATATACACCTTCTTCAGGTGAAGCTTGGGGTTTAGAGAAGTTTGTATGCAGAAGACTTAACTTGAACCTTGGCTTTACCGAAATGCCACCTTTATCGCACCAGCTGAAGAAATACAGGACTTTGATAAAAGCATCTGGAGACAGTCTGGTCAACGAAAGATCAGCGTAGCAATGTAAAGAGAAGACAGATTTCACTTAGAAGCAGCGGGTTAAGCTGTGCTTCTTAATGTAACTGGAAACGAAACATTATACATTCATACCAGTAAATAGAAGAACATGCTGGGGACAGCCATACAACCTTGAGCATGACTTGCAGTGCGCTGAATGGGTGGTGTTCCTTGGTGCAAAACTGGAGGGCTTGGAGAAGATGTAATTGAGAATTGTCTCATTGCTTGCTAGTGCAAGATGGTTAAAAGCCACGCTGAGATTTTTCTTGGCCACTGTCAGCTCCCAGTTGGCTGAAGTCAAGCTGACCTTCTCCATCCTGGCTAAGCTGGTGTAGTATATGCTGGTCAGCATTTGGCAGAAAATGCCCATCCTTGGTCTGTGCCAGGAGATGTGGTCAGGTGGTTTGGCTGGAGTGCCCTTGTATGCATAGGTCTGGCCTTTCTTTTCAGGCTAAAAGCATCCCAAGATCTTGCGGACTAGTCTCCTGCGAGGAGGACCCATGGGCTTCAAATAAGTGCAAAGCGTAGAGGTGGGAGAAATGTCGTGTGCGTCTGCACCATGTCACGTTTTCTGAACATCCAAAGGGTGGCTACTCTGCAGTTTTGTACTTTCATTCGGTCCACTTTGTTTCCCTCTGCTGAAACTGATTTGGACTTGATGATCTTAAATGTCTTTTCTAACCTTAATGATTCTGTGATTCTGGGTGATTCTGTGATCCTGTTAATTTGTAGTGAGGATCTTTGTGGTGGCACTAAACACTGTCATAAGTCTAGGCAATTCACACACATTGCGGCTTTTCAAGTGACTTGTGTTAGGCCTTTTCCCTCACTTTTTTCTGTTGGCACACAAGAGTGGAAAGTTAAGCAGAAGACCTTCTCTTGCTGCTGACGAGGAGGAATTGGGCTGACATGGGCCATGAGAATAGGTGGTGGCAGGAGGGTCACCTCGTTGGGCTTTCACTAGCAGTAAATTGCATTCTGGTCCTGGGAAAGCCTGGACCATGAGGGACTGAGAGCGCTGACTCGTAAATTTACCGGCACTAGCAGAACACATGCACGGGAGAGGGTGGGAGGGAGTAGCCAGTGCTTTATTTTCCGTGTTTTCTAGGGAGAAACTGGTGCTACAGGCTGCTGGGTGTGGGTAGATGTGCCCCCTTCACCTGGGGGCCAGAGCAGAGGGCACAGCCAGAGGCACAGAGGCAAGGAGCCCCGACCCACTTCATTTTGACACTGCTGAGCTGATGGTGGCCTTGTGGCTAGTGGAAGCAGGACTGGGCTGAGCAGCTCTTCCTCCACAGAGCTGAACAACTATGGAGGCGATGCATCAATGCTGCCCAGGGCTAGCTCTCCATTCACCTGTGACCTGAGGCACCTCACCTTCTCCTTGCTCCTCCATCCTCTTCCCACCTCCTCCAGGCTGGACAAGCCCAACTGGACTTCATGCCATCGCTCCCAGCTCGGGGTCAGGGCAGCCCTGCTAGTGATGGGTGTGGCTGGGGGGCAAAGCCCCCCTGTCCCAGTGCCTTTGAACTAGTTTGGGAGCTGTTGGATGCTCTGGTGTCTGTAGGGGAGCTGTGAGGAGCGGAGGGGCAGGGGAAGAGTTTTGGAGGAAATTTCAGAGGGATGAGGTTTGGAGGAGGGAGAAGGGTTTTTTCTTCTGCATCCTAAAAAAACCTTCTTTGCATGAAGGTCGGGACCTTCGGACATCTGTGACTGCCTGGTGCTTGGGCAGAGTCTGGGGTGCTTTGCACCAATGTGATGCCTTACAGAAAGGGTCTGAAGAAGCCCCCCCTCCCACTTTGGGATGAAGGAGGAGGGGGGCCTTTGACACCACCATCTGGAGGAAGATGATGCGCAGGCAACTAGGAAGGTGCCATGCCCACTTTGAGGAAAAAAGAGTACAGCGAAAGGCGGTGTACAGAAATGTACCCTAGCAGCAGTACACCTGGGCGATGCTTAATCGGCACTTGCCCAGTGCTCCCAGTAGTTCTCACAGGGCCATGCATGGGTCTCCAGGAGCCACTGCTTTTTCTGACCGCAGCAGGGCCTGACGCAAAGTTGTCGCACAGCAGCGTAACGTTGGTACACCGCTAAAGCCAAACTGCAGCATTTGAAAACGCTTTGGCAGTTTTTGGTGAGGGACTGATGCTGGGCACAGGTGTGTGAAAAATCCATATTGTCTTGTGAATTCAGGGACGTGCCTTGACTTTACTCTGACAAACCCCATGCCTTTTGCTTTGTGAGAGTATTTCCATTGGAAATCAGAGAGATTTGAGATCTAGCTGGCTAAGCAGTCATACCTCAGAATAGGATTTGGGGATTAGCAGAGTGGATAATAAATTGAATAGCAGGAGTTAAAATCAGACTGCACTCAAAGAAAGCAGAGATGAGAGGTACACCCCTGAAAAGCAGTAATGTCAGAAATGACGCGGGGGTTACACCGGTTAGCAAATGAGAGATGGGCTCGCAATACAATGCGGCAGCAAAGAAGCTGATGTGATTTCTGGATTGCATAAACAGAACTACTGCGTCTTGGAGCAAGGAAATGTTTTCTGCGTGTTTCTAGTCATGTTTTCTTCATGTGCCTGGTCTGAGTGTACCTTGGCTATTGAGTTCATTTCTGGAGAACTCGGTGCCCCAAAGATGGCAGCAAATTAGAACAAATTCAGTGGAGCAACAAAAAATGATTAAGATGCTGGAGGGATTGATCTAAGAGGGAATATTAAAGTAACTAATTACATTTAGCTTGGCCAAATGACAATTAAAAGACAAATGTGATGACTGCCTTCAAGTGTGTGCTTAAGAATGTAAACACCGAGGAGAGAGAAGGAGAGCGGGGAGTTGTTTAGCGCTGTTGGAGTGGTGGTGGGTTGGATGCCCGGTCTGCGCTGACAGTGGGGTTCTGCAGGAGCCTAACCAGACCCGAAGGAGAAGTAGCTGTAACCAAACAGCAGCAGCAAACCGAACGGAAGGAAGCGCTGCATAGACAGCACGGTTCCCGCTGTGAAGCGTAGCAGAGGCTGAAGTACCTTTCCTGGGGAAGCGATGGCAGTCTCTGAACAAATGTAGCCCTGGGAGCTTTGCTACAAGGAGTGTCCAAAATTCTCCAGGAGAGGAGGGGAAGGATGCGGTGTTCCCGCAGGAGTCCTCCCCCTCTGATTTGCAGGACTCTTAGATCATTTCTCCCCTGTCCTTTTGGCTGTGATTGTGCAGTGTTGCACACCATGTCGGGGTGTGGTGTTTTTAAAAACATAGTTTGCAGGCGGGGGCGGGGGGCAAGCAAGGGGACGGGGTAGATAACATTTCTTACAGGACATAGCGTGTACTGTTAAGAGAGCCAGGCACGACCAGTCTAGAGGAAAGATAACTGTGGGTGGAAACCGAACTGCCTGCAAATCTGTAAAGCACTGTTACAGAGAGAGAACAGGGGCCAATTATTCTCTTTAATCACTAAGGGCAGATCTGGAAGAAAGTGGGCCCTTAGTTGAAGCTGGGAAAATCGGGGTCCATAGGAAGGAGAAGCTTAAATGTTGGGTGACAAGGAGGCTAGGGAGGGGGTGGAGGAATTGCAATGAGTATAGATACCCAGGGACGACATTAGACACCTACTTATCAGGGGACAACACAGGCATCAGGAAACCGGTCTTGTTTCAGCAAGATTTCATATGACTTCATTGTCTTTAAAAGGCTGTTGAGTTTGTAAATGAGCCAGTGCTGTGGTGCTTTTTCCTTGCAGGATAGTTGTTTGGGATGTGTTTGTTAATGTTTCTGTTTAATTATGTTTTCTTCTTTGATTATGGATCTGTTTGAATGCTGCCTTTTGCAATGGAGGGACTACAGATGAAATGCACACTTCTTAAAAAAAAAAAAAAAAAAATGCAATGAGGAACTAAATCCACACTCTGCTGGAACAACTCGGGTTTCTTTTCCCCCTTTGATGTGAATCTTTTCTGAGGTATGAAATAGCTTAATTAGCTTTAAAAAAAAAAAGTCTCTGTGCAGTACTGTATCTCCTCGTTTTGACAAGCATGGGAAAATTTCATGAAGTAAGAGCTCTTATCACAGTGTTTCTCATCCAGTTGTACTGGACTTCTTTCATTTAAAATCCATTTTCAGATGCTAGGAGTATATTCCGTACCTGGAAATACTAATTTCCTGATCTGCTTTTAAGACTGAGTACGCTTCCAAGTGAAATGAGGTGAGGATAAGAAACAGAGCCATGCCCCTGTGCAGTATCTCAGCTGGTGGCTCCAGTCTCTCTGGGTAAATGGCTCTGGTGAGCCTGATGTGAAGAGCTTCCTAAATTTATTCTTTTGTGTTACCTGTTTGGAGGGTTGTTTGTAAAAATAAATGCTTCAGCTTAGCTCACTGTATGACAGTGGCTGTGTCCCAGTGGCACAGCTAGTTCCTGGGTAGTTTTAAGAGGGAATTCAAAGAGTGATAGGAGTCCAGGATCAGAGACACAGGTTCTTGCTGTAACTCGGAAGAGCACTTTTTAAGGCAAAGTCTGAAGCACTGCAGGCAAGAGGGGCTGTGCTGCCCCGGGCTACAGGAAAGACCAGTCTTGTGGTAAAGATAGGAGGCAGGTCAGCAGGGTCCCATATCTGACTTTTCCATGCATTGGCTCTTACTCAGTTAATGAAGAGCTGTGGTCAGTAAAGTCGTTTCACTTCCCTGCCCTGGCAGTTTGTTCCTGCAGCAGTTCAGTGGTCTGGCAAACCCACCGTCGTTGCTGGTTGAGGGTAGTGTCTCAGGCTGTCGACTGGAGTGGCTGAAACGCAGGCACACGTCTCCTCCCTTGCCACCTACAGGCAGTACCTTCTCATGAGCATGGCAAGTCTGAAACAGTAGCAGGGTTTGTCAGAGCCCATGAGCAAGTCGCTCAGCATGCCTGTTCATCGGTGAGCTGGGATGATGGACATGCACACCATACAGCTGTATTCAAAAGTCACACTTTCTTTTGTGTTTGTGAGGTGCCCTGAGACTTTTCAGCTGATGATGCCATAGAAAAATACTTGCTCTTTACTTGGTCTTGACTTTCAGAGTTTTACCCTTGGCATTCTTCAGTGGTTTGGCACTTACTGAAAGAAATAAAGCAAAAGCATCGTACAGAGCAGAAAAACACTTCATAAAGCATATTCTGATGAATTCAGCTCCTTGAACAGCTATGACAGGGACAGGGAAGCAGCCAGAAATACAGAAAGGGTGATATGATGGGAGATTTATGCTGGTGAATACCAGTCTTTGATTGGGCTCCAGTCCTGCAAGATCTATGGCTAGAGAAGAACTCATTGCTCAGCGCTGTGTTACCTGTGAAGCCCTCATCCCAAACTTCCAAGGCTCTGCAGCCAGTGTTGGATTTGCGGATGTCCTGCATGATACGGGATTTTGGATACAGTCAAATCCCATGTCCTCTGTGAAACAAGTATGAGGCATGTCAGTTTTCCCTGCATTTCTGTCATGACTTTCCACTTATCTATTTAGTTATCTTTCTATTTATTCATTTTTGGAAGGCAGCCAATGGGCTCATGCAGTTTATGACTTGTCAGTGCCAGCGCAGTGAGTCAACCCTGTGCCCTGGACCTCTTGAGTCCTTAGGAAGAACTGCACTCCTGTTGCTGGTGTGTTGGATGATGGTGAGGAGCTTGGTCTGGAGCTCTCTACAGCAGAGCAGAATATTTCTACCTTTAAGTTAGCTTTGGAGAATTTAAAATGTTACATTATACCTAAATAAATAAATAAACCCCCCAAACACCTTCATTCTAGAAATAAGTTGATTTGAACAATACAAAATTATTTAAGAAGAAAGCCTGTTTCTTTCCCCAGAGTATCTCCGAGTGGCCAGGTTTGCCTCGGAGTCAGAATGCAGTTGTAGTTTGAAACTGCAAAAGCTTTACCTAAACATAATCCTTCTCCTTTGCAAAGCTCCAAGAAGAGTGCATCAGCTTAGTCATCCAGCTGATGGATGGTCACATCCATCCCCATGGGGTCCCCTTTTCCCAAGAAGTGGGTGTTTGGGAGCAGAGGCTCAGCTTGGATGCTGGCTTAGGGACACTGGCGCTGACACGGACAGCAGCCATCCTGAAGGTTGTGTGGGCAGAGTCAGCGACGCGGGAGCCCGCGCTGGACGCGCAGACACGCGCACGTGCGTGCCCCTGCTAGCAGCTGGCTGTCCTGCCGCCCCCTCGGTATGCCGCAGCACCGGCTAATGAGGCTTCCGACCCCAAAGGGCTGCATAGCCGCACGCACCTAGCCAGCCCCGCTGCGCTGTCGTCTGCTGGCATTCGGAGGCACGTATACCGGACATTCTGACCTGCTTCGTGCTTGACAGACGGTCGAAGCAGATTGCTAGAGGCAGCCTTTGGTCTGCTTGCAGGCTGGCCTCAGGGGTTACATGTAAGGAGCTGTGGGCCATGAGAGCTGCAGCCTCGATGTCCTACAGTTCTACGTGGCTTCGTAGCGCTCGAGAGGCGTGCGCTGCGTCGCACGAGATCCTTGCAGCACTGCGGTGTCATTTCTGAAGAAGATACTCGGCATATCCACCTTGCACTTGTTCCTAGCTTGCAATGGGAGCCAAAGTACATAAGCTGTGTCTTTCCTGTAGCCCGTGTCTGCTGTTGCTAATACCCATTGACAACTTTTTTTTCCTGTGCAGTGCTGCAGGTTGGAAAGGCTGATGGCACCCACCGTGAATCACTACATGTTGATGTATTTACTTTACCTGTTGCTCTGTAGAAGCCCGAGATCCACACACTGAGGTTTTAAAGCCTCCCTGCCAATCAGATTAAATATTTAGCAGCAATAGGTTCTGGGCATCACATTCCTGACAGTGTATTTCATGCATCATTTGCTGTAAACGTTGGGAGATTTTTAGCTACCGCTTGCAAAGTAACTCTCTCTCCCATCCTTGTCTCCTCTTTTCAAAGTCCCTCTCGCTTTTCGCTTTTGTTCTTGTCCTGACTTTCTCTGCCCTGCTGTTTCCTTCCCCTTAGCTTTTCCCCTCTTTCTCTGATCATTGTTCACTGGTGTGCGGTTGTGTATATTGCACTGGGAATGGACGTCAGCCTGTGATGGAGGAGTGGAGGCACTGGTTGCATCTAACTGAGCACTCCTACCTTCTCAGAAAAGCTTGTGAAACTAGAGGAGGGTGCAGGCTGATGGCCTCTTTGGGGAGAGGGTACCCCTTGACTCAGGGAAGCACCTTGAGTTCAAGGAAAGGGAAAGCATCTCTATCATCCCTCTTCATGATGCTGCTCATCTGTCTGCAGGCACTGTCTTGCTCTTGGCACATGCAACAGCTGCTCTGGGACTATGACTATGGGGCAACATTTTTCCTTTTAGTTTGTTTTTGGCCAAAACTTTTTTAGAAGAGTGCATCAGCTTAGTCATCCAGCTGATGGATGGTCACATCCATCCCCATGGGGTCCCCTTTTCCCACCAGTTGTGGGCTTGCAGCAGACTTCTGTGTCAGCTGTGCCCACACAGCTGGCTGATATCCCCAGTGCTGGGATGAGGCCCATCAAAAACAAAAATCCAATGAATGTGGGGAGAGAAAAAAAAGGTGTACCTCTAGGCGAGGTTTCAATATGTGACGGTATTTTCTGTACTGCCAGAGGGTTGTCTCCTGGGACACAGCAAGCAGTGCAGAAGGGGCAAGGATCTTCCTGCACTTCCCTCAGAGTGTTGGACAGCAGCAGGTTTCACTTGTAAAACATACAGCTGCCTGGTGATCATCTGGGTTTTCAGGCATGATGTCTAAGGATATGGCCCTTTAGAGGGGCTGTGTGAAACAAGAATGATCACTGGCATCAGCAGTGGCTTTGGGCTGACACCGGGTTGGGGAGGGTAAAGTCTCCTGGGCTAGCGAGCTCCATAAGCAGGCTGGTGCACTGGATGTTTTATGCTGCAGAGCCTTCTCTAAGAGCTTGCTTTTCTCCTTTCACTCATTGCTTGCAATGATTTGATACTGTTCATTCTAAGCTGTGGTCAGATGGGTTGACTCTTCATGACTCTGTTCCCTGGACTGTTTGGTATGTGCATGTTTTCCTCTGCTCTTGCTCGAGGCATGCTGCCCGCCCGAACGTGTCGTTCCAGCCCCGGAGGGAGTCCCGTGGTTCTCACTGCCTCCATGTTCACCCTGTGTGATTGCTGCTCTGCATTTCTGTTGTCTCGCATCTCGTACTCAGCCCCAACTGCTCCAGCGGTCCTGCACTACCAGCCCAGGAGATGTCGATTAGTGCCAGGGTCAGGTTTTCCAAGCGGGTTTCTCTCCCTGCTGTGACAAGTCCGAAGCTATCAAGTTGGTGAAATACCATCTTCTTTTTCACATTTCTGTTGGTATGGGACATGTCCTCTGTTCACACCACCACTGCTGTTGCACCACTGTGGGCTTGAGGACGTGAGGGAGACGAGGACTGTCTCCTCATGGCGGCTGCCAAAGGATGGCTGGGGAGGTGCATTGCTTTGAAAGCTGGGATGTGTGTGCTTGTGCATGAGATTATTTTTGCTTATGAGAGAAGTGGGGGCCCTTTAGGTGGAGTGGAGTCAGGTCACAGTGGGTAGACAAGATGGCTCCTTCTTTTGCTCTGCCACAAAAGGCACTGAAGCCTTTTTGGCTGGGAGTCTGGTGGGATGGGCTATGGCAGGCCAGATGGTTTGAAGCAGGTACTAGGACATCTAGGAAGCTGCTTCAGTAGAGAGGAGTGGAAGACACCTGTAAATTCTGTCAAGCATGATAACTAGTGATGGGCAAACCAGCCTGCTTAATTTCTTGTTTTATTTCTTTCTCTTTTTTTTTTTTTTTTTAATTTTTCCCCTCCCTTCTTCATTGCTCTGTGCCCCTTCAGTCCATTCCCCTGCCTCTGGTGGCTTATTTCCCCACACATATCATCCTGAGAGTAACTCATGCCTGAGCACCTCCCTTGGGGAATTTGTGCTTTTTCTGAGTGCTTTTTCTTTCCCTAATGTCAGGACACCTGACTTTTTTTTGTTTCTTTGTATGTATGCTTTTAGGCAATTGTTTTTATAAGTAAATTAAAATTTTTAGCAGTGGGGAAAGCTGTACAACAGATGGATCCGGAGAGGACGGTCCCTTAGCTGCATGCCAGGCCAGCCGGGCTAAATGAATCAGCCAGAGGGGCTGCACAGCTTGCCCACCATCTCACCTCAGCTGCAGGGCCAGGAGCTCAGCCATGGTCTGGTATGTCCTCTGATTGCTTTAATTAGGAAAGGAGGAGTGATAAATGGGTATTGCTTTTAGTCTTGCTGAAGTATCCCTGGCCTCTGGATGGGGCGGTGACAGGGCTGTGCTAGGGATATAGTCAGGGAGGTGCTTTGCGGTCCCTGAAGCTTTGCAGGCTCAGAAGATAAAAGTACAAACAAGAGGAAAGGGATCCCAGAGCCAGGTGATAATGCATACATGGCTTGTTTGTTCCAGCTTTTCCCTTTCTCTCCTGAGACAAATATCACGGGGAGCGTGGCAAGAGGCTGCTCTATGGATGTGTGCTGTCTTTATAGATCATGAGCCCCCTCCCGTGGCATCCAGTGCCTCACAAAGGTGTTAACACCCGTGCAAAGCGGGTTTAAAATGCTGCCACATCAGATCAGAGGGGCTTTACACCCCTCTGGCACAGGGGTAGTGGAAACGCACAGTGCAAAGCCTCCGGGAGCTTTACTGTACTTGGGCATCTTCATATATATATATATATAACAACTGATGCAGCTACATACAAAAATGCCTCCTGGCTTGGAAACAAGGTCCTGTCCCTGTGTCATCCTGACAGGACACCAAAGGAGGAGGTATGTCAGAGAGGCTCTGCCAGAAGCCACCATGGTATCTAAGGGCTGATATTTTTTTTTTTTTTTTTTTTTTCAATTGAAACTGGTGACCATATGGGGCTGCGGTACAGCCCTGTGGCCTGGACCTGGCCTGGTGAAGTGTCAAAGCTGCAATGAGAAGGAGAAACAAGGGAACCCCAAAGTGAGCGTAGCCCCAGAAGCTTCAGGGTGAGTGGTGCGCATGAGGCAAAGTTTGGAGAGGCAATTCATATAAGCAACCTGGTTTGCTTTCTCTGCTTCACTGTAGGGGCCAAGTGATATTTGCAGTGTATAATCTTTGGCTGATCAGGATATCAATATTGGTACTGTCATATACAAACAAAGGTGAGACCTAGCTAGAGGCTCCAGCCTGTTGCTAACTGAATGCATTAGCTGGATGGTTGTATGGCACTATAGCCTCAGGATTGTACAAAAGCCCTTCACAAAAACAGAGCTGGCATCTCAGCGTTACTCTAGCACTTCAGGATGGGCAGTGTGAAAACAGCCTTCACGCCATATCCATTAAACCCCCACCTCCTGGCTGAGTGCTGCCTCTGCCTCCACCCCAGAAATGACTCTCAGGAGGGGGAGCAGCTGCTCTGTGCCAGGGGCTGAGCCCTGGTGTGGCAGCAAGGGTGGGTTCCCGCAAGGACCAGCTTAGATGTAGAAGGGATGCAACCTGAATGTTGTCTCCACCTTTTTTTTTCTTTTCTTTTTTTTTTTTTTTTTTTCTTCTTCACAAGGCTGCTTTTGAGTTTTCCTGTTTTCAGGAATATAGGGATTTAGTGCCTTTAGGAACTGGTGGCATTTAAGGTCTGGCAGTAAAGGGGTAACTGGCCATCCTGCAAAGAGCTCCTTCTCCCAGCTGCTTTCCTCCTTCAAAGAAATGCAACCCTATCTGCTGGTCCAAGATAAGATGGAGTGCATATATGCTAATTATATATATAAAAATAAATAATAATGACCAACAAATATAGATGTTTATATACATATATGTAGTATGTATATAAATAAATAAAAATACACATACATGCCCTCATTTTACTTCATACTTAGTTCTGGAGTGGGAATGTACTAGTCTTTCAACATTGTTCTATGCTAGTGTGCCTCAGGAAATGATGGGAACTGGAAGAATTTGAGTTGGGGTGGACTACGACATCTTTGACTCCAGGACTACCCCAGTCCTTAAGAACTGTCTCTGTTCAACAAAATAACCCACAAAGCAGAGCAGTTGCTCTCTGTAAACTCGACAATGACAACGCATACCCTGTGGCTACCAGTAGCCCTCCAAACCCCTTGTGTCGCCACTGGTATCACTGGGGTGCTCCACAGGCACAGCACAGCGGTGTTTGCGAAGCCCAACAGAATTACAGGGCATCAGGCTGCAGCCAGAGGTTTTCCAGGCAGGGGGACATTCAGAGGTAGAAATTTAGTTTTAGTCTGAACTTAATGGCAAAGTTCTCCCCCTCTCTCTGCAATCTGGAAATATTGGGGAAACTACAAGTTCAGAGGAACCAATAAAAGGGACTAGTAACTGCGGTGAAACTGTCAAAGCTATTTGTTTCCTCTCCTGGCTCCCAGGGCTTGTAGGGTTTGCAGCTCTGGGGCACTTTCAGTAATGGCCTGGCCTCAGGCTGTGGCCCTCTGAATTACATCTGAGGACTTCTCTACAAATCCCAGATTTCTGGCACCTTTGACACCATAGCCCCAGACAGGACTCTTGGGGTCTCCAAGTCCCCTGGTGTAAAACCAGGATTTTTGTTTAGAGGGAACCAGAGCTCCCAGGACTTTCTGGCTACGCTATAAAAGCCTGGTGCCTCTGGTCTGGCGATCTTCTCCAGATCTGTTTAAACACAGGGTCCAAGGGTCTCCACTTCTGAGACCCACAGCTAGGATATCCTGTATTTTGAGTTTCTGCAAGTGAATTAAGATGGAGCTGGACTTTACATTTCCACTCTCCAAGAGCTGCTGGAACTAGATTCCCTGTATCTGTGGCAGACCCACAGGGCAGATCTCTTGATGAAACCGATTTCTAGGTCTGGATTCAAGCTGTCAGATGGATGGAGCCTGGTGCTCGGAAGAGCTGCACCTCCAGCCCATACCCTGGAGGCTGGCTGCCCACTGCGCCTCCGTCTTGTTCTCCAAAGCTCTGCATTACTCTTGCTCTTCCTTGCCAGCAAGGAAGCTGCTGTGGAGTAGGTGAAAATGTGTCACGAGCTGAGATATTTTAATGAGAATAGGCTTAACAAACCGGCATTTGCTGACAACATGTTGTTTTATCAGTAACTACTGATCAGCAGTATTTTGCAGTTTGACTCAATGTGTCAAAGTCAATATTGAATATCAGGGATTTTGCTTGGAAGCCAACAACTATTTATGATATTAGAGCAATTCCTTTCTCTCTGTTCCTAGCCAAACTAGGATTTACTGTCCTGAAGATCTTGGACATACAGGTTTTAGTACACTCTCTTGGGATCCTGTGAGTAATGTTGGGTATGATCTCACAAGAAGGCATTTCTGCCTTCGGGGAAGTGCAATGGAAAGTAATAAGAATAATCTCAGCTCCTGTAGCCTTCATCGCTTGAGATCCAAAAGTACTTTAAATGAGAAATGAAAAATGAGACCACCAAAAAAATTCCTGAATTGCAGTTGACAATTCTCCCTTCATCCTGGCTTTAGTATTTATTGTAAGGATCAAGTTTTTCTAAAGGAATGTTTTTTGGGATGCTTCTGGGTTGGGAGTGTACAACTCCAAACATCTTGAATGGCACTCTCTTTGGTGTCACACGTGGGGTAGTACTTCTAGGTAGATTTTGTTTTGCTTTTCTATAAGTAGCGATAACAGGAACATAAAAGTCCTTTATCAAGGACCAGAGTGAGGAAAGGAAAGGGACAAGGGACAGGCAATTACAAGGAAGGAGACTCACGGTAAGGTTTTCTGGGTACTCATCCGTCCTTTCCAGTGGCCTGAGCAGAGCCAGCTTTTGACCCCTCTTGGCTCCAATGGCTGTGGCATGCCAAAAACACCTCTTGGTCCCTCTCGCTTCCACATTAGTTCCCTGTCTCATTTCACGAGCAAGGCTGGCATTCTCACGGGGTCCCTTGGTGACGAAACCCCGTTTTCCAAAATGCTGCATACCGGTGGAAATCAAGAGGTCCCAAGACTCCTGAGGGATGCTGGCAGTTTGCAAAATGTGGCCCATCAGTGCCCGTAGCGCTGCGGCTTTGCCCTGGACCAGCTCACAGGGCGCGTCTCCCCCTCTCCACCCTGCTGCCTCCACTTCGTGGCTTCTTTGCCTCCCCTCACACCTTGGTGTTTCAGGTGTCAAGCAGCCTTCTCTGCCATTTCTGCTGTCTGTAACACCTTTAAGAGGGCTTGAGCAGATCTGGTGAGCTCTGGCACTCTGCTTAGGGCTTTTCAGGATTTGCTATAATGGTGCCACAATGAGCAGAGGCAGTGCAACGAGTTTCTCCTACTTTGCCCTTGCTGCATGGGCTGCAAGACTGAAACATGCACCCATGACAAGCTTTCCTAAGGGATGGGCAGGTTTGTGTTTTAAAGCTTTATCTCATGTCATACATTATATCTGGGAAGATTGGCAGCAAACTGGGTGGCTGTATCCAAAATGCAGGTGTAGTTTAAGGTGGTCTCCCTCTAGTTCAGATGCCCTTTTTGGGATTCTCAGTATTCTAGAAGAAGGAATCACACAATTTCTGCCTAAAAAAGGAAAAATAATATTTTTTTTTCCCTCACTTATGGTATGTTTTAAGAAACCTTTGTGATTTGGCTTTTGTGGTGTTTACGTCTGGCATCAAAAGAACTTAAGACTGTCTCTTGATGTGAGACTTTGAGTAACCCATGGGATTTCAGCACTGGCGTGGTGTTTGGCAGCTGCCTTCAGGAGACAGTGTAGACTCTGCCTGCCTGTTCTGTGTTTTCCCTTTAAGGACATGACGCAGGAAAAGAACAGGTACTGGGTGAGGTGCATGAGAGAGCCTAGGGAATGGGGAAGTCCTTCCACCCTTGGAAATAAAAATTCTCCTCACTTTTAAAATTTTGAAATTCAATATAACAATCTGCCAATGCACAAAATGCAGAGTTGATTAAGGCTGTGTAGAAAACATCAAATTATTACAGCAAATAATGGGAAATGCCGAGGATGTGCTTCTCCAAACCATTCAAGTGAAGTTAAACGTGTGTTTCTCATGGATATTGATGGATTGGAGGTATTGAAATGCCTAGCTTTTGGAAATTGCAGTCTTTAATGTCTTTATGCTATTAATGTGCTGTTGATTCCTGCTTGGAAATGAAAACTGGAAGTGAAGTATTAAGAAAGGAAGGAAAGGATTGCAGCATGGATTACTGAATTGTTCCAGTTTGATTTAATTGGCAAAAGGAGTGTTCTTCTGGGTGCAGCGTCCTGCTGTCTGTCTAAACCTAGTCTTGCACTCCAGGAGGCAAAGCTGCTTTCAACCATGCCGAAATCCCTTTGGGGGAGCCACACGCACGCAGCGACACGTCTCTTGCTTTGGATGATCTCGCTCTGCGCCCGAATCTGGTTCCGAGACGGGGCAGACGACAGTTGGAAGTGGGAAATGGTGCACGTCTCGTAAGCTTTGAAACCCTTGTTTCAAAGGGAGCATGCACGGCACGACAGCTGTGGCAAACTGAACCCTCCAGGTGGTGAGGATATTTCCGTCTCTGGCAGGGAGGGCCTGTCTCATCCCTCTAAACTCATCCAAGTGGGATGCTGGGGGCAAGTGAGATCCTGGCAGGGGAACAGTGGCTCCAGCCCGACTCCTCAAGCCAGGCTCGCAGAGAGCAATGGCCGTGCCAAGCCTCTATGCCCTGGCATTTAGAAGTTGGCACTGGGCAATGCCAGACTGACCTGCTGTCTCGCTTAATGGCTTTTGTGTGTGTGACACTGACTCCCGCAGCTCTGCACGTGTGTGCCAGCCCGGCTAAGCAGGTCAGACTCAGTCCTGCTCTCTCTTGCCCAGCCGTTGCCTTCATCCTCCCTCGCTCATCGTGCCGAGGACCCGAGGGGACTCGGCTTACGAGGAGGGATGAGCACAGCTGAACTTCTGCTGCAGCAGAGGAAGTCCCAAGGGGTGATCAGATAACCATCTACAAGCGTTTTCAGGGTGGAAACGGTGAGTCGAGAGGGAGAAATTGTTCAGACTGAATGAAGGATATATTATTAAAGTAACAGGACAGCTGAGCAAAGGGAAAATTTAGGCTGAGTTTAGGGAAACGTTTCTAAATGTGAGCCTTGGACCTGTCTCCTAGCAGTGGTAATCTTATTGTTTGAATCGTTTCAGAGCAGGTAGTGTGCTAAAGCAGATGCCGTAGACAGCAATCCTGAAGTGACTGGGGGAAGGGCAAGACTATTAAGCAGAGGATTTTAAATTGTAATTTCTGTGAATCACTTGGTGTTGGTCTCAACAGAAGCTCGCAGGCTGTGGCTGTATCAGCTACCACCAGTGATATGTAAAATATGTGTGGGTGGGAGGAAGTGGGAAGGACACTAGGAACTTACCCTTGGGCAAGCTTACAATAATGAGACATAGTTCTTCATCTGTTGGGAATGATATGGGTCTAATTGATGATCAAAGCATTCTTTGTACTGCCTTAAGTGTAGGGAGAAAATTGCTCTTCTCCTTTGCATGGGGCAGAAAAAGGGGAAGCACTTTCACCTTATTCTTGGGTAGACCTGTTGAATAGACAGAGGTGAACTAGCTGTCAGAGATGGGAAGGAATGAGTATGTAATATATGGGATGAGTATGACGCTGCCCAAGTTAGGGATGAGTTTGTACCTGGTTTAGTGAAGAAAGAACAGCTTGAAACAAATAGAGAATAGAAGTAAGCGTATGTGCTACTTTCCTCCCAGTGTCCATGAAAGGAAAGCTAACAGTGAAGTAACGAGAGCTCCAAGGGCTTTGAAGGCTTTGGTTGGGGGTGTGTGATGCATTCCCCAAAAGAAAAGGGCTGACTTGGGGGAAATAAGAGAAAAGAAGAAGCATTTTATAAATTAGATTAGATAGAAATCAGTCTGTGGGGCATTGCAGGCAAGGACAAAGGTACATGTTGCAGGGGGAGGGTGTGGTTGTGAAGAGTGGAAGGCAGACCTGCCCAAAATGCCTTGGAGAAATGTTTCTACCACTGTCATAGAAATGTTTATATATCAGAAGGAAATATAAGTGATGTTAAAAGCTGATTAAAATAAACTAAACTGCACCAGTTTTCATCTAAAACTACTGAAATGCCCTTGGTGGGGTGTTGACTTAGAACGACTGTAATGAACCACTTTGGTCCAGGTGCTGGATTGCTCTTGCATTCATCACTGCGCACAGCACTTTCCAATGTCTCTAGTCTCTGCCATCTTCCTACTTTGAATGTATGGAGACTTTCCTGCAGCATCATTCATTCTGTTTATCAGCACCTGAAGTGTGCAGGCGCTTCCAAGACGCATCCATCGTACCCCACATCCATCCCTCTTTTCTTTTTCTCTGTTTATGAAATTTCTGCAACAACAGGGCTGTGAGCCAGAAGATTTATGGGCACTTATGTCACCTACCTGGTAAGCAGTAATATGGGGAGCAGCAGCACAAGTGTTATCAGTGTACAAATAGCCTGGGCTGAAGGTGTGGTAAGACAATGGTTAAAGCAGTTGGACCATGAGGAATGCATCTTCAGAGTTATACAGTATGCAGCGTGTCTAGACTGAGGCAACAGCACTAACCTTGAGAATAGGAAGCTCTCCTAGGCTGAAACTGGGTTGCCAAAAATCAGGGAGTTGGAGAAACTTGGGTGTAAATTAAGGCATGATTTACAGCCTTAAGCCCCAGCTCTTAGGAGTAACAGTTTATGGGGTTGCGATCAGTCCTGTCCCTTTCTCCACACAGGTCTTCTTGGCTCCTGCAGTTTACCTGTAAGGCAGGTGGTAGACAGAAAGATTAAATATGCACCAGCCTTCTGCAGTTGGTAAATACAGAAATAGTGGTGTTCTTTGGTCTGGACATACAGGTTTTTCTTTGGCAGACAGCCCAGTAGCATGTCTATGGCAATGTTAACTTCCCTACAGCTTCTTCTACTGCATTTGCTCTTTCCTGGTGGTGTGTTGGGATACCAGGAACAAAGCACCTTCCAGCTTTGTAGAGTATCTCATAGGTGAGATGGATTTCTTCCTACCCCCAACTAAGGCCTGAAACACAAGGACTGCTTTTTGATCTGTTGTCTGATACTGCTCAAACTGTCTGAGAGATGAAGCCAGTGTGAATTAAGATGCTGTCAAAGATGAGCAAATGCTGAAGGGTATGGTAACACTGATGGCTGACACTGGGGCTGGCAGGACATCTGTCTGTAGGTAGTAGTGGGGCTGAGGGTGGTGGTGAGTCCTGGAACTGGGCTAGGGATCAGGGATGAGAGCAGGGCTGGGAATTAGCATTGCAGTTGGCACAGATGCAAAATGACCTTGTTGAATTTAGATTCTGTCTCTTGAAGTCCCCCAACCGGTGCTGGGACCTCATCAGAGCTCCCAGTGAGCAGAGCCCAGAAAGCACTGGAGTATGAACTTCCCCATGGCCCTCCAGGGTAGTACAGGTGGGAGAGGCTGAAGACAGGTAATGCTCTCCTCCAAAATGGAGCCAATGTCCCTGCGAGGTTCCCTTTGCTGGTTCAGCCTCCTGTCCCAAGCATTGCCTTCCTCCTAGTTAGGAAATCTGCCTTCAAGGCAGCTTTTTGTCTGGGACTGCAGTATTACAGGGCTTCCTTTTCTCTTGCTGCCTTGAGCTTGGAGATGGGGTTTTGGGGGCCTGCAAATACCCTCCCAAGAGGTTACTGTGCAAGCTGGCACAGCTGCAGCAGAAGGAGGTACCAGCATTGGCCTGTGACACAACTGCCCCCAAACTCCTGGGATCAGCCCGTGTCCTGCCTCAGTTTCTTTACCTGACCCGAAGATTGCCTAGCTTTGCTGTACGCAGCCCGAGTAGTGCTTTATTTACAGTTAGCCTGGTTGAATGCACAGTGACCTATTTGTGTACTTTCTCTATTTTGAAATATCATCCAGAAATATCTCTAAATGCTGAGCTGTATTTTGCCTGTGCAGCCTAATAATTTTCTATTAATACGTATCTTAGATCTGATCCACATAAAAATGCTGTGTCAAGTAAGGTTCTCATGATATTTTTAAGCAATCTAACCTTTGGTTCTGGCCAAGTTCCAGTCTGAATAATTACTGTCTGACTACCTACATTCCTCTTGCATTTTCAATTGGAGAAGTTAGCTTTCCCTTCCCGTTTTAACGGTGATTGTGTAACATTGCTCTGCAGCACTAAGTAGATGTTGTAGATTAATGCAGCAGTGGATATGCTTTATTGGTAAGTAAAACGAGATTATAGAGTTATAATGGTTTTACAGGCATGTTTATACCTAAATATAGATACGTCTGTAAAACCACTTTGTCTAATGGCTCTGTCATATATTATATTCCAGGGAGTAAGGGACAATATAATAGTGTGGAGTGATGTGTAAAGGATTTTACTTGCCAGACGAGTTTGGGATTTACTAAATTGTTTTTGAGTGGCAAAATCACAGAAAAGACTCCAAATGCTGTGTTGCCCCCCGCAACCACCAAGGGAAAAACCTGCTCATGTAAAACACTTTGTAATAAAATATAATGGCACATTTTTAAAAGCATTCTTGACTGGTGAAATTAGACACTAGCAATATTAGAGTTACTTGAAACAACTAAGGGCAAATGCCCTGTTTTACAACTGCAGCGTTGTCAGGTGCATGTGAATTTCTTCATGTGTATTTGCATATGTTCCCAGGGAAAAAGAACACAACTTGGGAGGAGGTCCACAGGCTGCCTCCAGTGCTTCCTTGATTGGGTGCCTCACACTTTTGCATTTGAACAGTGTAAAAATTAATGGATAAAACTTGCTGCCGTGTATGCAGAAACACATTTTCACAATAGGTCTGGGGTCACCTTAATCTGATAAGAAGTCTGTGCTGGTTCATCTGTGCCTCTCCTGAAGGTGTGCCATTACAAAAGGGGCTTGTAGTGAGCCAGACCGGAGGAGGAAAGAGAGGTGGGGTTGGTGCTGGAACATCTGCCTGTTTCTCCAATAGCCAGCACTTGCATCTGAGCAGAAGTGTGGATAGTGGCTGCTGCTTGTGAACAAAAGTCACCCCCAAGGAGGGTAGGGAAGGGACTGTAAGCACCGTGAGCACCCCTTTTGCAGTCTTTGAGCAGCTGATCTCTGTGCTGTGAACCTGCTGCTGCCTGGTGGGAGTGTGCCGGGGCTGAACGGTGGAGGCCATTCCTCAGCTAATGGGGTGCTGCCAGCCCTGGGTCAGGTGTAATTTACTGGAGTTCCTCTGCCTTATCACATTCCTGGGTCCCATCCTACCAGGCAGCCCAGCCTGGACCTGGCACCTGCTGTTCATTCAGGAGGACACTGGTCCCTGGCATGCAGACTGCCCATGGAGCACCTGAAAAACATCGTGACCATGACAGAAGTGTTCTGAGTGAGCAAGAGGTGGAGGGAGAGGTGTTTCGGGTAGTATACTGCAGACTACCTAAGGATTGCTCTGCCCGAACCAGGAGAGGGCTTATGGCTGAGTATCAAAATTGGAGATCCCAGGTTGTCTTTTGAGGCACTGACGACCTCCTCTTCACATTAGCATCTTCCTAGCCCTAGCTGCTCCCTGCATATCTGGCCAAAGCCTGTAGAAGGAATCCCATCATCTTGTGCTGAACGGAAAAATCTCCCTTAGGGGCACATCCCATGAGCTAGACACCCAGCAGATTGGCACCTAAGTGCTCTTCAGGATCTTAGGCTTTTTTCTGCTGCTTGGAGGAAGATGCTGAAGATTTATTGGCTTTGATGCAGGCAAAGAGAAGGGAATGGGTTTCTTGGCCGGCATTTTTTCCAGTGGGAGAGGTCTGTGTTTGGGCGTGAAGGCAGACAGCTACCACAATTGCCTGCATAGCTCCTGCATCGCTGCTTATCCGAGCCCGGGGTTGGAAGGCCCTGTAAAGTATTCCTTGTGGGAGAAGGGCTGGGAAGAAACTACACTCTGGTCCCTGGGCATCACAGCTAGCCATTGCCTAACCAAGCATAATATACTGTGTGAGACTATGCAGAGGGATCGCAGGAGACATATTTTAAAGAGAACAAATATAGCATTAAAGTGAGTGAGCAAGAGAGTGAGAGACAGAGAGCATATAGAGTGCATTAAAGTTAATAAAGCATTGCAGGAGTGGGGACTGCATTTCACTGTGAAGGAATCTAATTTAGTGAGTCGTAATTGGAGGATAACAGTCCTGCCGGAATGAAGTTAGCTGTTCATTTTGCCAAACTCTCAAAGTCTCTTGGTTCTCCTTGTGAGCATGTCTCAGAAAGTGGATCCGTCAGAGAGTTTAGAATCGATTGGCGCTTCGCACTCGTTGGTCCCTTTCAGCTTCCTAAGTGGATTTGGTTCCTCCGGTGCATATTTATGATCTATTTTATTATCTGCTTATTTATCTGGTACAATAAATCCAGGATACATCCTCTCTGCTTAGCATAGCAATGAGGGAGCATGTGCTGAGCCTACACATTTTCCTGGGCAGGGCAAGGTGGGGCCCCTTGCACCCTTTCCCTATGGGTGGCTGGTGCCAGGTAATGCTGTTTTGTGGACTTCCAGCCTCCCCAAAGTCTTGCCAGCCTTGTTCCTGCTGCCGCTGGCTTTCTGTTCATTTGATAGAAGCATATGTAGCAGTGGACAGTATGGAAGTGTCCCATTCCTGGACCCTCAAGACCAGAGGTGTAGTGCAAAGAAGTGCAGGGCTGGTGTATTTATTCCAAGTGTGCTTAGCTGCCGAAGAACAGACTTAGGGGCATAAAGAGCTGAGCAGGACCTTTTGTGCTGAGAGAAAGTCATCTTTAGTTTGAAATGCCTGAAATCTTCTTGAGACAGCAGCATGGCCCTGGGTTGGCACACCGAGCAGTGCTGCCTCCCACAGGGGTGGTGGGCAGCTGTGGGGACGCTGCTCTATTGTTGTCCCCGGACCAGGGAGGGGTTCTGATATTTACACTGCATAGGTGCTGCGAGGATTAATTTGTTAGAGTTTGTAAAGCGCCTTGAGGATGAGAAGTGCTGTGGAAATGTGAACTATTATTAAAACGAGACTGAAATAAAGAGCGAGCGAGGAACAATCCTGCAGAGAGCAGTCCTGCTCGGGCAGGGGCCCAAGAGACAACCTTATCGAGTTTTTCCATTTCTACTGTTATGATTACAAAATAAAGTGGACATGTTCAGAGAAAAGATTGGTGTAACATCCCTGGCTGTAGTAGCTGAGGGTGAGCCTTTGTAAGCAATGTGGGTCTTTCTGCTTCTGGGCAAAAGTAGCTGCCATATGGGCTTGGAGGGAATGTCTTCCCCACACTACACTGATCTAGTTTTGGCCACGACCACCATGAAATTTTGTATTCCTTGCTATTTAAAAAGAAATGAACCTTGTATGAGTGAAAGACATATGGCTGCCTGTACTACAGACTGGAGCCGTGTGTGTCCTGGTGGTAGGAAGGTTGTATGCAATGGATACACACAGACATATACATCCAATGCCCTTGCCCATTTGTCCTCACTTTATTCTGGAGGGTCTGTGCTGAGAAAGCAAAAGGGAGTCCTTATCCTCGTCCCTTCAGCCTCCCTGCCTATACCTCCAGCAGAAGGCCAAACCGATTACAAGCACCAGTAATTCCTTTGTGTTGAGGGTAAACACTCGGACATGGGCTCCACATAAGCAATTAGTTTCACAAAGACAATCAATCAACCATCAAAGGACAATTCTCTATCACATTTGACTTGGGTCTCAGAGTGACATGGGACCTCAGAGATGACATCATCCCATCTTCTGCTGACAGTTGTTCTCTGAAGTGACTCCAAATTCTGCAGTAGAGGCTGGACTGGCCTGACACCTCCCCACCCCCCGACTTCAACAGAGCCCTGAATGTAGCCAAAGAGTTGGGCATCAGGCAAGAAGCGACTGGTGGGAGGAGAGCTCGTGGCTGAGGAATATCAGTGGATCTGCCTTGAAGGTTGAGTGCATGATTGACTTGTCAATTAATCACTTTCCCTTTCTCTAACCTTCCCTCTTTCCTTTTTTTGCTTCCTTGCTCAGGGAGTGTAAGAGCCGAAGATGAGGCCCAGGGTGGAGTGCTACTCTCCAAGGTTTTGGCTGGTGCTGGCAGTCCTCGCGACAACAGGGAGCGGGGCCCATGCCCAGAAAAGCCACCCGAGCATTGGCATTGCGGTTATCCTGGTGGGGACCTCAGACGAAGTGGCCATCAAAGATGCCCACGAGAAAGATGACTTCCACCACCTCTCAGTGGTGCCTCGGGTGGAGCTGGTGGCCATGAATGAGACAGATCCCAAGAGCATCATCACACGCATCTGTGACCTCATGTCAGACCGGAAGATTCAAGGGGTGGTATTCGCTGATGATACAGACCAGGAAGCCATTGCCCAGATCCTGGACTTCATCTCTGCCCAGACTCTCACTCCCATCCTGGGCATCCATGGAGGCTCCTCCATGATCATGGCAGATAAGGTAAATTTGAGTTTCCTTCTATCGCAGGCCTGTAGATCGAAACTTGAAACAGAAAGAAATATCTTATTTGGTGATCCTCAGGTGTAGTCTCATGGGGACGAAGGGTTGGGGGATTAGAGAGTCTCAGATTCAAAGAGAGATTAAAAGCACTAACTGTGTGTAGCACTGCTGAGAAGAGCCTATTAATCATGTGGAATTATCTGCAACAGAGAAAAACCGAGGAGGGAAAGGAGCAGGTAGAAGAAAGCTGCAAAAGAATCAGCCCTTTTCTTCCTCCTTGAGAAGGGTAAAGAGCCCCTGACAACTGTGATTTTTTTAAAAAGGTTTTATTTTTGCCTGTGTTTTACTTTAGAAGAACCGAGGATCCTAGCTTGGGTTTTTTCTGCATGCAGCAGGAGGACATTGTGGTATTTTCAGGGACATTTAATACAGCTCTTACATCTTAATTGGAAAATAATTGAATCTTTAATAAAGGCATCATCTCTCAGAAGTGTTCATTAGCTCCTGAAGTTAAATAGGTGTTAGCTAAAGCAACTAACCAGTCTGAACCAGTCCAGCTAAGTCCATCTTGTTTCCACTGTACTACTTAATTCGTTCATATCACTCACATTTCACTGTTTTCCAAGGCCTCAGACAGTCTTCTAGGGAATTAGTACACAAACAATCCTTCCTGCTACTGCTTATGAACAGGGCAAGCTGCAGAGAGAGCAGCATCTTTGCCCAACTGATAACTCTCAGTTTAGGGGAGCCTCTATGTGGTACAGCGGGACCTGATACAAATCTTCCCTCCTGGGAGGAACAGGGGACCCAGCAATTCACTCCGGAGCATGCATTTGGCCAGCTGGTGTGGCTAACAGTGGCCTCTCAGCTGCTGTGGGCCAGTGGAAATATCCAAGAGAAGTGGGCTGCTCTTTTCCCTCCAGGCTCAGTGCCAGAGAGAGTTGGGGACAACCCTTTTATTGAGAAGACCCTCTTAACCCTACTTTGTGCATCACAAAGAAGTAAACAGGGACACAAGCCAACAGCATTTTTCTTTTACAGGTCACTCTTAAGCAAATCTGAGACATTTAACTAGGCAGAATCAGGTCTCATTGAAGGAAGGGAGAGAACTGAGCTGGTCACTGTGGCAGCTTTCCCTCAGAAAGAAATCTAGTGGGCTAAGAAATCACTTTCTGTTTTGTTTACCCTGTAAATAAATAATCTAGTGCAGGTTATCATAGGTGAGTAGATGGGAGTAAATTAATGACAAATTATTTTCTCACTCTGACCAACCGTTCAGTTGCCAAATAACATACAGTTAATATGCAGTGTTGTTTTCTCATATCAGCCTTTGAAACTAAAGTAGTCATTGAATAAAATAATCACAGGCATTTTTTTTCACTCTCTACTCAAATAGTTGCACATGTGATAAAGTCATTCTGCCCCATTCCACCCAGAATGAAGCTTTTCTGTCTTGGAGGGCAGTTAGGCAACAATGCCGCATCTCGATGCTCTCCTGCCTGCTGCATTGCATGGTTATCAATGTCTGTGCAAAACAGGTCTGAAGCATTACTCGAGTGCTGCATTTCACACTTACAGTGGTATTTTACATTCTCTTTGAACAAGCATAAGTGTTACTGATGCCAGACCTCCTAAGCACTGGGAAGAGCTCCTTGTGACTTTGAACATGGCAGGCCAAATTCTGATTTCAGATTCCCGCAGTGTAAATCCAGCATAGCCCCATTGCCTTTGGCAGGATTAGATCAGATTTATGCTGCTGTAATTCAAAGAGGAATTGGGCCTATTGAACTTTGCAAAGATTTTTCTTTCTACCTATCTCTAGTCTCTCCTTGGGAAGGCAGCATCTCCTGTGATGGCCCTGTGTACCCCACCGGCTCATTTCTAAAGAGCTTTCTGGTGGGCAGGCAGCCCACGGGGAGCTCAAAGGTGGAAGCCTTATGAATGGAGACCTCTGTTTTATCAAACTCTCTTTTTTTTGGTAGTTTTTCAGACAGGAAAAGCAGGTTACATACAAAGATCTGCAGTTTTAGGAAAGGCCAAGATTTCTTTTAAACATAAATTGAAAAAGACTGATCTTTGCAGCTTCTGAGTCACAGGTGCATAATCTTTAATGGATAATATTTATTTGATGAATTGAATTAAAATATGGTAGAGAGTAAATACATTGATATTCTACTAAAAATACTGGTCAGCCTGGTCAGTCCTTAAACAATCTGTTTTCCACAGAGATCCTTAACAGAGGCTTTGCTTTTAGTGACTCGTAGTCACATTCTTTGCAGATGAGTTGCATGGCTGGGGTTTGATCCTGCAAGCATGGATTGCTTCTTTCAGCAACCCCTCAACGCCCACAGCAGTCAGCTGTGATTGAACTTGCTCAGCATTTCACAGGTTCAGACCTGCACTTATAGCTTCGTTATGCTCCCTGCGTGTTTGTGATCAGCAGCACCAACGCAAATCTAAAGAATACTACAAACCACTAACGCCTTGGTGTGACAGATAAGCCCCTCTTCTCTGGCAGTTAATGCAAAAAAAACCTCCTCAGTTCAACCGCCTTCCCTGGAGTAGCATGTGAAATTCTGTTTCACCTTCAATGAACGTTTAATAAGTGTATCTGGGAGGAAATTTGGGTCCATGTGTAAAAAGGACTTTGTAATATACTGTGAAGCTGGCAAATTGAGACACGAAGAAAAAAAGAAAAAAAGAGAGGACTTCAAGCCTGAATTTTCTTTTCTCATATATATATATATACACACACAGAGAGAAATATTGTATACTGTGCACCATAGGTTGGCTTCACCTCAGTTAATATGCATCTGGAAGTTTGCTAGCTGCCAGCTGCAGGTCTAGGCACTGTCACAACCTGTGGGGAAGGAGCCCCCACCGGAGGACAATTCACCCCACCCACCCCAGGGTGCGGTGAAATGCCTGTGCCGCAGTCCCGTGCCTCCCCGCTGCTTACTGGCGAGGGCTGTACCCCGACTCAGGTTAAATGCCGTGAATCCTGCCCGTGGTGTGACGTAGCAGGCGGAGGTGTGTTGCTGTAAATGTAACAACCGCGTTTCCGTATTGGTTTGTTCAAACTCATGCTCATTAACACTGCATTTGATTAGATTTTTGTAGATAATGTTTATTTTTGCTTGGTTTACCAGTGTTTTCCCTTTTTCCTCTGAAAAATAAGTATATAGTCATTTGCATATGTTTTTGCTGTTTCTCTCCTCGGTGCTCGTGTCTCTAATCCCACCTGTTTAGCTGTTACAGAGAGTTACATTTAATCTCTGCCTCATTTGGCATCAGAAGAAAATGACCAGATGATCTGTGCGCACACCATGATCTGGGTTTAGTTCCAGGAAAACGGCGAAGCACAGACACATGATGTGCCTCGCTTGAGCTCTGAAGATACCGCTTTGCCGAGGGAAAGTCTCGTCGTAGCTGGTTCAGTCCCTTTAGCCTCTGACAAGCGTGCCAGCAGTGATGCCGAACCGCAGGAACGGCAGCAGTTGTTTTGCCAGGGCCGGGTGGCCCGGGAGTGGTGGCTGAGGAGGTCCAGTAGCTGCTTGCATTAGCTCCTCTCGGGGGAGCAAGCCCTGCAGCTGTGGGGCAGGGCAGAAGGGTGGCTGTGCTCTTTCAGCCCTGCAGGGAACTGCCTGGTCCTTGTTTTGGTGCTGAGACCTTGAAAAGGGACTAGGACAATAGCATCTTCTCACCTGGACCCCGATGAGCAAGGGAATAGTATGGCAGCTGTTCTGTGTTTAATCTGGAATAGACGGAGAGGAGAGAAACGTGCAACGCCACCAATGCTAGGTTCTTGTGATCCAAGAACTCTGCTTGTTGAAGCTCTCTGATCTCTTCAGTTTGCCTGAAGTTGCCGCACTGATCTTTCTTTTTATGGCTGTGTGTGGCCTGATCGTAAGCGTTGGCTTGCGCTGTCCAGAAGACTGCAATGCACTCGGGGACCAGTGAGCATATCTGCTCCCATTCCAGTGTTTAAAATAATTTCTCCTTTCTCCCCAGTTGTTTTGAAAGCAGAAATCCAAACCTGTCACAGTGTGGAAATAGCTGACAGATGAGGATGTTCTGTGTTAGGAGACTGATGGTGGAAGGAAACCTTCAAGGCTGCAAACCAAGCTTCATTTCGGATAAGCACGCAAACCAGTATCTTGTGTTTGCAGACCTGAGACTGGAAATCTGGACTGGGCTTTTCTTCATTATATTTTCAATATTACCTACTATTCCTTCTGCCCATAACTAGGAGGTAAAGGAGCAGTCACAGAAAAGGAAAAAACAATAACAATGTACATTTATAGGTATCAAGAGATGAGGGAATTGTTCAAATTTTGGACACTTACTGTGTTGGAAAAGATTTATCTTCTTGCCTAAAAAATGACCACACCATTTGGCTGACTGTTCTGCTTTGTAATGATAGACTTTTTTTTTTTTTTTTTTTTAAATAACAGAGAAAGTCAACTTGGTGATAATGAAAGCAGAAAAGGTAAGAGCAGAAAATGCCTTGGGTTCTCTTGTAAGCATAGCTGGTGACTGACCATAATTTTTGGTGCAACTGTCCCTCACTATTTCTCCACAGTCACATTATTTTGCCAAAGCTTCTTGTCCTCTGTAGCTTTACAGTAACACAATGATGCACAGGCAGCACCCAGGAAAAATATTGGAAGAAGGGGATGATTATGTTTTCTCAGCTGAAAATCATTCTCCTCTGTCTCTCCATCCCTTGCTATTTTCTCCAGGGCTTGGCCATGGAGAGTAGCCATAATGATGGAAATAAAATGATAAGAAGAATGATCCATTAAATTGGGCTGTGCCCATAATAAAATCTGTATAAAAACTGCATGAAACTAACCTGAAATCTAAAATCTGTGTTCCTTTCTAGGCCAGCTTCTCCTTCCTTTTCTCACACAGCATAGAGCTGACTTTCTGACTGCTATTCCCTCTACTCCCTTGCTCTTTTTTCCCCATTCACACCAAAGCTGAAATTTCTCCTCCGCCTTTTCATCCCCACTTCATAAATCCATGTCCCCTTTTTTTGTTTTCTGCCAAGGTTTCCAAGACATGTTGTCTCTTTCCCTTTCAATGCTGAAGGTTGCTGTGATTGCTCCATGCCTGGGCCATGCTGCTGCTGCAAGAATGGTATTTGGTATTTCAGTGGGGACCAAGTCCAAACTGGGTCAATAGGTGTAAAGCACCAGGGAAGAAAACTAGCTGCCTGTCAGACGGGAGAAAAATGATGCTGCAGGTATCGCGAAGTCAAAACTAGTTGGATAAGCTGAGCACCTAGATATGCACTGAAACCAGGGCAAAGTCAAAGACACTGGGACAGTGCTGCTAAAAGCAGAACATCTGTAATTAAAAGGAAAGCACTTTCACTCTTAGGTTTCCAAAGGTTAAATAATAGAGATGCATGGGGAATGGAAACCTCATTTTTTTTTTTTATGTACATTTGTTTCATTTCCATTAGGGATGACATCTGAAATTTTTAGAGCCTTTGTGTGAAGGAAATTCAGTAAAAAAAAAAACAAACCCAAAAGTTCCCTTTGAATGGATTATATGAACTTAAGTGAAATAAATTCCAAACAAAATACTGCTTAGAAGGCGGGGAGAAAATAAGACACACTTTGATCTGCAAACATTGAAAGAGTATAGCTGAATGTTGTTAGAAGATTTCTATCCCTCTTTTCCCTCCAAAGCAAAATTATATGCAGTTCATGTAATTTCGGAAAGCATTTTCATTTCTCTGAAACTGCATTTGATGATAGTAATAGTTTAAATGCTTCTTAGACTAATATAGTGATCAGCAAACATGAGTTTGATTTTTTTTTTTTAAAGTTAAAATTAAAACCCCAGCAGTTTCCCTTCAAGCTTTTAGTAATTTTATTGAGGACATGATTAACACGCTTCTTTTGCTTTTGGTATTTTGTTTCCTTTTGCTGCCAAATGAAAGCTTTGTGTAGCTTACAAATAATGAACTAAATATTTTGTGGCCTCAAACTACAAGTCTGCTGCAAAAGTTGGGGAGGTAGAAGAAAGGTAGGTCACAGAGATATAGAGAACAAAAGCCAGTATTGTATGCCTGTGTTGTTTTTCCCTTGAGTATACACATGTAATAACAGGCCAGGTGGAGCTGTAATTTATGTTTACATCTGTGTCTAATCTGACCATACAAAATTACATTTTTTCATATAAAGAAAGGGAATATAGGTAGCATATTTCTGTGGAGTTTAATTAACATCTGAGAATTTCCCTAGAACAATTTTTATTACTTTACAAACAAACTACAGCACTTAAAATCCCTCAGATATTAGGAAACCTGGAAATGAACTTTTAAGAGCTTTAACCTCTCCCTCCGGCCATTAAATCCTTCAATGTTAACTCTCGTTTTCTAAACAAGAGCTCAAGTATTCTCATCAATATTATTTAAATAAAAACATGACCTTTCAAAGAAATGTATTGTTTCTTTTATTAAATACCTTATTAAAATAGTGTCCTTTAAAACTTTTAATGTTTCCCTCTACTTTATCTCCTGTTTGCTTGGGAGGGACTCCATTTCAAGGCCTTCACTTTTTTGACTGTTATTTTCAAGAGTCACAAGAAAAAAAATATGGAGTTTGATTTTTTTCTTTTTTTTTTTTTGGTCACTTAAAAAAACAACAAGAAATCCCCTTTTTATAAAAAAAACAATTATGGAAATGTAACTTTCCCTGAAATTTCCCCATCACTTTTTCCCCCCTACTGGATGCACTTCATATCTGCCCTGAGCCTTGGAAATGCAGAGCCTTGGACACCTGAAGCCTGAAAGCACCTTCTTCACTTGAGTATCATAGGATTGGGGAGGGGAAGACCTGGAGGGACCCTGCTGAGGCTCATACCCTGCCAAGGCACCCTGGGGTGCTTTTGGGTAGCGGCAGTGCTGGGGCAGTGGTAGGATGCTGAAGGAGAAGCCTATATGGAGGCACGGGTGCCATCCCTCGGCAGAAGTTGTCCCAGACAACAAATGCCAAGCAAAACTGAAGTTTGATTCCTCTACATCAGCCTTTTGTAGCTATTTATAAGCTGCTTTATTTTGGGTCATAGAATTCTTCTTCCAGGAGTACTGAGTGTTAGTTTTCTTCTGTTGTTATAGTGATGTTTTCTTTCGAGTGACAAGACCTTTCCTTGCCTAGCTCTGAACGCAACCGCTGCAACCTACCTGAGGGAAAGAGAAGCTGAATTAATCTCTTTACTACTAATGTTTAAATGCGGTGTTGCCTTTATCTACCTGGAAATAGAAGTATCAAAATACCTGTGAGGAAAATGTTGATTTTCACCCAGTTTGGACCTGGCAAGTAGTGGGGCTTTTGTGAAAAAGTTCTTTCTTGCTAGATTTCTATCCCTGACTTTCACACTGATGATGTTTGGGTAGATATCCAGATCTATGAGCACTTATCTAAAGAAAATCTGGGAGCTTGATGAGATCTGACCCATAGTTATTTGTAATCATTATTATAACTCCTTTCTTCAAAACAAAGAACCCAACACAAAAGTATTAAATCAATTTGTGCCATCCCCAGCCGGACAAGGAGATTAGTTTCTTCATTCTGGAGCAGGCAGTCCTTTATTACAACCCCAAGCGGTTACTTGTCTCACAAAATCTAAATTAATTACACTCAAATTTGTCCCTACCCTAAACTGGCCTCAAAATGAAATTGAAAACGTGGAGTGTGAAATTGCTCGATGCTGCTGCTTTAGATCCGCATGTCATTCCCCAGTAACCGCAGGACAGAGAGAAACAATTCTTTCCGGGGAATCTCTTATTCTCTTTGCCTTTTATTTGCCTCATTAACTAAGTTTGGAGGGGATGGATTATGAAGGAAGTTAAGGGAATTACACATACACAGGCTGGAAAAAAAACAGGGTACAGAAAAAGAAATAATTGTAGTCTGTGACTCTGTTAAGGGTGTGGAGGAACAGATATATGAAGAAAGACTGAAACAGCTGTAAGTGCGTATTGTAGATTGGCCGAACAATGAGTCAGGGTATGATTTATATAAGCAGTGAATAGAGGTAGACTAAGATTAGAGAAAATAATGCTTGGTGTAGCTGCCAGAAGTAGAAGTAGAAACGACAGGATAAAGTCAAGAAAAGGTATTAAATGATATATTATGATATGTTAAACGGTAATATTAAATGATATCTATGCGTATCAAGAAAAAAGTTCAGACAATGAGTTTTATTAGGATGTGCTCTAGTCTCCTTAGGGAAGAGTGTGGAAATCATGTTGCTTCAGCTGTTTTCAACAAGGACTGAGCCAAATGCTCTAGAATGTGTAATACAGCTAGAGTGGAGGAGAAAGAGGATGAACAAGATGAGAGAGAGGGATGGGGGAAGGAAAAAAAAAAAAAAGAGGGCTTGATTGAAGTAAATCCTGAGAGTGACTAAAAAAAAATACGCTAAAGACTTTGTCGAGGCAATTTTTGTCTGTGCTTTGGCAATAGCTTCTAGCTCTGTATCTATGAGGTTCCTGATAATAACAATAAACGTATGTTTCAGAGGAAGGGGGAAAGAAAGAATGAAGGACATGTTGAGTCTAAAGGCGGGCAGGAAAAAAGCAAAAAAGGCAGGCACGCATAGTGAGGAGGACTGATCTAAAGGGTGCCAGCAGAATCAAGCAGGTCTGGTAGACCTGAGTCCTCACTGCAGCTCTGCTGTAAAACATGACTTTAAGACAATTGCCCAACTCCTGTCTACAGCAATTTGCCCTTTGCAAGAAGATCGTAACAACTTTTTTGCAAAGTGCTTTGAGCCCTACAAAAGGCAAAGGCTACTGAATTGCTAGGGAGCAATTAATGGATTTTTCTAGCGGAAGTAAATACAATGCTTGATACGAAAATCTGGACTCCAGGAGGAGAAGCTGTAACGCCCATTAGAGGTGGCTGAATAGCTGCGGCATGCAGGAGAGCTTATTGCATGCGGGGCTGATGGTGCCGTCTATTGTAAGCTTGGCCAGCATTCCCCATTATAAGGTCCTCTTGGGGGTTTCCTGTAACTTTGCCAGACTATGACTGTTTGAGCAAAGTTTCCTATGCCAGATGTATGCCTCAAGATGATTGATTTACTTCGCTATTTATTTGGAAAACAAAACAGCTCTCTTGCTTTGAAAACGTGGCACAGGCAGGTACGCGATTTACCCGTGTGGCAGGCACGGGCATGTTTTCCTCCGAAGGTTCTGCGGGACCACCAGTGGTCCTCAGAGTAAGGGCCCAGGTCTGGGGAGGGTGTCTTGCAGGGGAGGACTTTTAACCAGAAATGTTCTTTTGCTACCACCACATAGGCTGCCCCAAGTTTGGCCTCGTTATAAGAGTGGGAAGCTGCATATAGGCAACAGGGTCTTTTTAGATGTTTGCCATGTATCTCTAAAAAAAAGATCTCGTCCTTGCAATCCGTGCTTCAAAACTGCACTCGGACCCTGCACAGGCCATGCTGGGGCCGGGGCTCTTCTGTGGGGTGCCAGTGGGATCCAACTGGGAGAAATGGACGGTGCAGTGGGGGGTCTGGGCTGGGGCACGGGAGAGGTGGGGGGGCATGGAGGGCGTGATTAGCCAGTGCGGAGGAGGAGCATCTGGAAGAGTTCCTGAAAGAAGGGCAGGGGGGCTGGAAGAGGGTGGGAAGCAGGAGATGAGGCATAGGAAAAGGCAGAGGGGGAGAGGGAAGAGGAGGAGACGTGCCTGCCCGGGCGACGCTGCCTGGCGTGCCACGGGAGCGAGAGCTGGGGAGCAGGGATGGCAGAACCGCTGCGCAAGCCAGGCGCGGGGTGTGAAACGGGGCTGGAAAGCTGCTGGGTGGAAACTGGGTGAGGGGAGTGGGCCTGGGCAGGGCACAGGGCCGTGGGGTCAGGCAGTGATGCTTTCCCTGTGAGTGCTGCCTCACCCTCCAGCCGGACAGAAATATTCCCTCCCCGCTCTGCGCTGAGCCACGGAGTCAGAAATGGCTCCTCGGGGCGGGGGAACGGGGACAC
Source organism: Phaethon aethereus (assembly GCF_964289735.1). NCBI lineage: Eukaryota > Metazoa > Chordata > Aves > Phaethontiformes > Phaethontidae > Phaethon > Phaethon aethereus. Next base: position 56,057,317 of record NC_138575.1, on the reverse strand, counting down.
TGGCATCAGTGCAGCCCACTGGGGAAAGGCCAGCGGGTCTCCCAAAGCATGCCCGGGGCTGGCTCGGCCATGTCCCGCCTTAGCCAGCATGCCCCGTGCCGGGTCCCAGGCCTGGTGGGGAGAGGGACGAGCTCCTCGGGAGGAGGGGGCGAGTGTCCCGCAGCCTCCGCTGGCTGCCTGGCTGGGGGCCACGTGGTCACCGCCGAGCCTCTGCGCTGGAGAGGACGGGCAGAAGCCATTAGAAGGATGCTCTGCGATGGAGCTGCTGGCTCCTCCGGGTGTGTGCTCTTGCAGCACTGTGCTTTGTCCCGGCTCCCAGCCGGGTGATTGCTTTGCTGCTTGCTTTCTGCGGAGGCAGAGCTGTGTCCCTACCCCCCGGCTTGCGGCAGCCGTTCGGAGGTGAGGAGCCATGTGGCGTGGCCCTGCCAGCGGGCTGCCAGCCTTGCTGGGTCTCCTGTCCCGCTCCACGCCTGCCTCCCTTCCCCTCCTCTCGTTTCTCCCGCTTCCCTTCCTCTCACCCTCTCGTGTCTGTCACTCTACCCATTTCTTAATTATTGTTTGCACTGTGCTTTGAAAATGCAGTGTGCTGTATAAATGTTAAGTGTTTTTATTATTATTATTTCTCCTTTTTCATTTGCATCCCTCTCCCCTGTCGCTATTGTGGCTTCCAGAGAGAACGTGTGGGCTTACATTATTTATAGCTGTGTGAAAGTAATTACAGAAATGATTTAATTACTCAGTTAATACCACTCTCCACATCACCAGCTTGACAAGCTGGTGATCCTCTCACTGCAGCCTAACACAATCCAGCAATCTCTATACCACGTCATGGTCGGGTGGGTAAGGGGAGGCGAAACTTGGGGAAAGGTTTGTGACAGCCTTGCACATCGCTGGTTACTCCCCTTGGGCTAAGGGATGAGACTGCTGAGCCCACGGGGACATGGCCAGGGGCGATGCATGGGGCAGAGCTGCCCGTGAGGATGTGGTGTGTGGTGAGGGTTCGTGGCTCTCAGCTGATGGGGACTCCCTCCAACACAAACCTACTTGAGCTGAAGTTTCAATGCTTGGTGTGTTGCATTAACCAGCTCTTCACATTTATCAAGGGTCAGAGATCTGGGAGAGATTTATTGTCTTAACTTCTATTTAAGCCTGCCGAATCACAGAGTTCACACACCCTGCATGGGGCTGAGTGCGAGGTAAAATTGCTATCACCAGAAATGTTCTTCCTTGCAAGTGGCCCCAGGTAGCTTTGACCCTTTTGAAATAAATGAGTTTTTCTTCCGAAGGTGATGGCCTCCTCTTGCTGAGATTCCCCTCATTGGAAATACAGTGTTTCCATCACTTCCAGTTCATGAAGGCTTGCTGGGGAGCAGCATGGAAGGAGGTTGAGAGAGGAGAGCATGTGCTTTCCTTCAGGGGATGCACTGAGGTAATGGTTATCAATACCTTTTAGTTATCTACTAGAGACAGTTAAAAAAAAAAAAAAGACGAAGAACCACCTAGTGAGCTCAGCAGAACTTAAGGAAGATGATCCTCTTCTGAAGGTACTGTAGATAAAAAGGAGGGGTCAATGGATTCTTAACAAAGGAGTCAGTCGCTCGGGAAGTGGAGAGAGAGGCTCCTGTTGGATAATGGTGCATTTGTCAGCTAACGGTGTATGGAGACAGCATCTCTCAGAACCGCTTGCCTTCTGTGCCTCCAAGTTGCCTGGCACCATTTGGGCTCCTTCACGGCCCGGGCTGCGGGCCAGGCTCAGCCTGTTCCTCGGCGCGGCAGGGCTGGGTGGGCGGCAGGAGGGTTGCGAACAGGTGGCATCTGGGCTGGTGGAGCGAAGCGCCTTTTCCACGCGGCACTGCCTGCCAAGCTGCCGGGCGCAGGACGCCTGGTATCTGGATGGGCTCTGCCCACCTCCCAGGAAGCGACGGCAATCAAAGAAGTAGCCTAAAGTGTTTTGAGTGTGAACAGTGATTATAGGTGCCTTTTTTTCCCTGACATCCAGCATGAGACAGGTTAGAGCAGCCCAAATTTGAAAAAATGCTGGGCATCTCTACCTTCTGAAAGTTGGGCCTTTCATGTTGTGTCTCTGAATGGACACCCAGAGCTCCTCATTGCTTTTGCAATCCCCACTAGACGTTTTTCTTCCGCTCCCCCCCACGCCGTTCTGGAACACTTGAAAGTGAATTTTATGACCTGACATTGGAACAGCTTGTTGAGAAGACAGAGTGAGTGGAAGGGCAATGGAACAAGTAATTTTGTCAGCTCCCAAATGAATGAATCCTGTTTTCACTGAATTCACATCTCATGGTTAATTGACTCTTTAACTGAATTATATACTAAGACTGTAATGTGAGCTTAGCCTTTAGTAGACACCAGAGAGTCCACAGAGGAGAGAATCTGAGCTGGGTGAAGAGACTTCAGAAGAGCTGAACTGATCCTTCGCCCAGTGGTGAAGACCAGGGCCATTAAAAGGATCTCATTTCTCCACCTACCACCCTGTTTCAACCAGATGTCTGGCCCAAATAAGTGGGTGTGCCCACAGCAGCTTCAATTTCTCAGCAGCCGGCTGCACCATCTGCCTACAGTAATCCCATTTTCCTCAGGTCTCCTATTGCTTTTCTCCCAGTTTCCGCCGTGTCTTTTATACCCGCTGGCTGGGCAAAAGCGAGGTGTGCTGAGGTGCCCCGGGGGCTGCCCACTACAGGCATGCTGCCAGGTCAGGATGGAGTTTATTTGATTGCCTAGTGAGACTTCAACTGTGAGCGGCCGAATGACACGCGCTGCTGTGGGGCCAGACAAAAGCTTTGGGGCTGCATGCAGTTGCAGGCTGTATTTTGTACAGCACTGTAAGAATTTAATTCTCCTTGAGGCCTCTGCCCCTTTGTCAAATCAGGTGGAAAGTGGCCAGCAGGTTCAAGAGTTACTGGGAAGCCTGAGTCACGTACGCACAAACACACACACACACCGGGTTTGCAAGAGCTTCGTTTCCTAAGGAAAACGAGCTAAAAATGTACACAGAAGGTAGGCAAAGCCCTGCGTCGGAGTGTCTTGGGAGTTGTGATTTCTGCACAGGTGACCCGTGCACAGCGTGTCCCAAACAGGCTTGCAGCGCGCTCGCCCTCCCTGCCGCGTGCTCCCAGGGTGACTCACTCCGATTCACCCCAGCGCGGTCCCGCTCTGCGTTTCGCATAGGCGAGCACGTAACGCGCGCGGCGCTGTCTCTCGGGGCTGGCCGTTCGGTTCACACTTGTGCTGGGCACACGTGTGTGCGCTCTGTGACTCACGCTACCGCACCGCGGTGGCTTGGATCACGGCGGCAAGTGAGACATAGTCATGAACAGGCTCGGTGTCGCGTGCTCCTGTCGGTTAGCTTTTGAAGGAGAACATGGCGCGAGGCTTGGAGCTTTTAATATTTCTATCCAAAAACAGACCTCTTGAGAAAAGAAATTAGCCTGATGACAGCAGCAGTAATTGGATTATTCCGTTAGTATCCTCTGTGGAGGAGGAGGGCATGTACCTTTAACTATATTTTCAATGCAGAGACTTAAAAATTGCACTTAAAATGTGAATTGCACCTCAGTTGTCTTCATAACTGACAAGCAGACATCTGTTTTCTGCCCCACTTTTTTCTGCCTTTCAGCTGGCTGAGCTTTCTGTCTATCCTTATTCTTAGTCTTGTGGCAAGGCTACAGCAAACTGTGGTGGATGGGTTTCTCAGGTGGCACTGAAGGAGATCAAGGCATGCTCTACCCAGTGGATGCCTTGAGAAGGAGCCAACCTCAAGGTGGAAATAGGGAAATATGTATCCCTTGATCTAGAGGAGGGGATGTGCTGAAAGGGCTGAACCCCTGGGAGGGGGAAAGACAGGCAGGCCTGAAAGGCATAATGAGATGAAATGCCGGGCAGGGAGATGCACAGCAAACTTTGGACATGTCTCTGAGCAGGGAGTCCTCCTTGGGTCTATGGGCTAATCTCCTGCGGTTGCAGTCTGAACACCAAAATCATTTATAATGGGACTGACAAGGTTTTATAGTATGTGCATGCCTGCAGGAGACAGCACTGCTGGGGTGGAAGGAGATAGGGAGGAACTGGACAGAGGATAAACCAGCCAGCCTTCTCTTTCTTCTAGTTTTGGTCATCTGACAGACTCCTCACACTCATGTGGCCTCCCTCTCCTTTGTTTTAAAAGTCTCTGTCTATCTTGTGGTAAACTACTTCGTATTTAGAATCTGCCAGGTAAGTTTTGCTGGGCTTTGAGCACATCCAAATGTTCGATACAGCCATTACCTAGCCAGAGATGTAATTTTTTTTGCTAGTCAGTTGGTTCCTTAATTTATATTTAATAAGTCACTTTGTGCTCCATTAATTAGGCCTTCATGCAAAATGTTTAATGCCAAAGTGTGCTCGCCTGCAGATGGTGGAACAGCTTCATTTGGGGAATGGCTGGAGACCTCACTGGGCTGCGCCATTCCTTGTGCCCATGGTCCGTTCTCCCCCAATGAGCCATGCTGCTGTTAACCTGTGCTGTCTCCATGTCCTGGTGTGAGGCCATGGGCTCACCTTCACCACAGCTTGTCACAGCCCTTCTCTCTGTCCGGTCCCTCTGCCCTTGCCTGAGCTCCCTTGGAAGATTTTGTGCAGACATGTGGATTTTAAGTTTCGTCTGCTTAACTGTTACAAACTGAAGTTGTGGCTGGCAGCTTTCTCACCAGAGGCGAAACGGGCTGGAAAAAGCATGCTGTGATACTGACCACTGGGAGAAGAAACGGAGGTTGTGAGTGGTATTTGTCTCCTGCTGTGCTTAGGGCCACATTTCTGTCCGACAGTGTCGCTCGCTGGTCACTGTACTGCTCCAGCAGTGTGTTGCTCTATGTCTTGAGACATGGCTGTAATAACACTCAGTAATATACAACAGAAGCTGTGGGGAGGCATTTTGTGCTTCCAGAGTGCCAGTAGCCAGCCAGTAGCTCCTGCTGTGCCGCTGCTATAAAATACACAAATCTCTCAAATCATACATTGATGGCTTTTTCTGTTTGGTAGTAGAGGAGTGAGTTTAGTTTTTCTATTTCCCCCTCTCCTGGTCTAGTCTAGACTGCAATACTAGGAAAAAGGATTTTCTTGCTTGATGTGTTTGGGTTTCTGTAGCCAGGGAGAAGTGGTTTTGTATGGGAATGGGTAATAGCATGTGGAAGACGTGTGGCTGTGTTGCTGTGTAACCATGCCTGTGTAGAATCATGTCCTGTCCTCCGCCATGCTGCATGCATCCCTACTATCAAAGAATCCTTTTGGCCAAATGTTTTGCTGTCATTTGTTAAATAAATTGGATAGGGAAATGAGCTGACAGGAGTAGGTTAGACACGAGGTGACAAAGATCTTGTTGTGACAATCAATTTACTTCCTTGCACTTAAGGAATCTGTACGGGATAGTCCTCTGGGAACTCATCCCCTGGGATTTGTTCCTTCAGTTAGAAGGAGGGAAACTCCAGAGAATAAAGTCATATCTGATATTACTTCCTTGCTGCTCACCTGGCCTTCATACTGGTCCACCTCCATGTGCTAGCACCCCTGGAGGGGTAGCCCCTGCAGAATGGGTGGTACTTCTCGTGGGGGCTGAGAAAAGGTGCCAGAACTGTGCCAGGGGTAAGGAAAAGATGAGGAGACCTGCTGAATAGGGGTGTTCGACAAGAGGCAGCAGTGCGGAGGAAGGGCTTAGGGTACCCCAAGAAAGAGGGTAGAAGGAGGAGAGAGTGTGGGAACAGGAGAGTTGATATGATGTTCAGAGTAATTCATAGATTAAAGCAGGCAGAAAGGTCTCAGGATGAGATCACATAATTAATTAATGACCGCAGGGATGCATCTTCCTCTCTCAGCCAGTGATACGTGCATTGTGTGACTCCTATGGAGCCTATCTCTCCCACCGCTTCTCTGGCTTACCCCATGGCCAGATGTGCTCAGCAGCCCTCAGCTCTCTTGCAAACATCCCATACATGCCTCCTCAAGGCCACGGGCCAGAGGCTGGAGATGCTGGTGGCTACTGTCACCCTGTATTGTGTGGCCACCTCCTTGGTGACATGTGCTGCCACACTGCACTGTCCCCATGTGGTTTGCTATGTGTTCTCAGTTTCTGCCTTGTCCTGGGAGGTCTTTGTAGGGGTCTTTAAGGAAAGGAACGGGGGCTCCAGTTGCCCTTTCTCCCTCTGTTGCCCAGGAGGCAGGATCTGGCCCTGCTGCTGGTGAAGCACCAGGCTGGGGAGGGAAGGCAGTGCAGCAAGGAAGGAGTGACTCATTCTCTAGAAATGAAGGAAAAGCACAAAAATGTGTCTGCACCTAAAGATGGTGGGGGAAAAAAATACAACTTAAGACTCAAAAGGTTCACTTCAGTTGACCGAGTGCCCCCAGAGGAAAACTCTTTGTTGCCAAATACTTTCCCTTCTACAGCCCCTTTATTTTTTTCCCCTTAATATTTTCCCTTAATGGTTGAATTGTTTAACACCGCATACAAAGTCAGATCTGGCCGCTCTGGGGCGATTCTGGGTTGCCATGGCAATGAGGCCTGTCTCTCCAAATTAGGACATTTTTCCTGCTGCCTTTTTCTATGTGAGGCTTTCTCTCATCTCTTTTTCTCTTACGCTCCCTTGATGTCTGAAGCGCTGAGCGCTGCCTCCTCCCTCGCACGCTCCCTGAAAGGGATCAGACTTTGCCCGTCTGAATTAATTCCTCCGAAGCCTGTGCCTGCTTGGTGCGTGCCGGCTCCATGAGGACCAACTTTCTGCTCTTTGACCCACCCGCCGCAGGATCAGGGTGAGGAGGGGTCGGAGAGGTGTAGAGGCGGCGAGGTTAGCGGGGATGGCAGCGTGTGTCCCTGGCGTGCCGATTCCCGGCTCGGTACGCCATTGCCTCGTCTCGGCCTGGGTGCTGGAGTGCTGGGTGCTGCTTAGCTTAAAATATGTCTTAGGGCTAGAAAAGCTAGTGGAATAAACCTGGGGTGAACATAAACGTGCTGGCGTGCACAAATCTGTCGGACAGCCTTGGATCCCCCAGGTCCCATCCTCTATGGGGCAGGCACCTGCAGCGAGACCACAGGAGTCGTCTGTCTCCTCGGGGCGTTGTGCCGCTGGGCCTCGGCCCCTGGCAACGCTGCGCTGTGCCTGGTACGTGTCACTGCGCTCTAGCAGGCAAGGGGCTTTACACCACTTCTGCACCCGTATGTTCCCCTGGCTGGCTTGGGTTTTGGTGTGAGTCAGACCCACCTCAGTTTAATCTGGCTGCTGACAGACTCCCGGGGCCCCTGTGGCAGCTGGGATTCGTCTGACACAGGGATGCCCCAGCCAAACTGCCTTCCTGGGGTATGCCTCCCACCCAGCGGAGTAGGAGGAGAAAGGACTTGGCACAGGCAGCACCAGAAACTTGCCGAAATGGAGGCATGCCCGCAGTGGGCAGGTCCAGGTGGCTGAGTATCGTCAGGGGCTGGGAGCAGAGCTGCTGCCCCAGAGGAGTGTCATCACGGCAGTGTGGGGTGATGCGTGGCAGCGCAGTGTGGTCCAGCATGTTCTACCCATCAGGGCAGAAATGAAAAGGTGATGTGACGAGGTTGCATTCTTCCCCTGGCCAAATGGATTACTACCCCAAGACCAGTTTTTAACCTTGTGGTATATTTTGGGACTTTCATGTATAGCAGAGGGCAGAAAATCAGAGGAGGGCAAAAAAAAAAAAGGATTGTGAATGTTTGGCGTGGAGATGAAGGTGTAAATTTTGATTGAGAGGGTGATTGGCATCAAAGCCTGTTCCACCCTGGCCATGGTTCGGCGTTGGTGTTTTTCATAAAAGATGCTCTGAAGCTGGGGGTAGTTGGCTGTGAAGTAAAGAGTGTAGCAGAGTGATGTGCCACGGCTGAAGTCCCTGGGCTCAATCCCAGGTTCTGCACCTTTGGCTGCTGTGGGACAGCAGTAATGTCCCGCTGAACTGATGGGGTGATCAGGCACACTCCGTTTCTCCAGGAAGCCAAAAGTCTTGATTCTGTTTAATGATGCAGTATTTAAATAAAAAGAGGGGAGGTAGAACTGTAAAATCATTTGACTTATAGTGGTAGGGACTTTGCTATACTGTCCTAGTAGACTTAAAGTTGTCCAGTAAATGTTAATTTAGAAACCTTTTTGTAACTTTGTATGAACTGGTTTAGATCAAAAGCTGATTTAGCCCAGTATTTTGCATCCAACAGCAACTCATGGAGGATCAGTTAGTGATACTTCCTCGGAACATTCTCCAAGTATCCTGTGAGTTATGGCTCGGGAGTGTCTGAGCTAGTCAGTGTATCTTTGTATTTAGTAGCGCTGGATGGGATTTTCTTCCATACACTTACCCACATGCAAATTCTTGGCATTTGTGAACCCATACACATTTTTAGCATCCAGGAGACAAGGAGTTTCACCACTTAACTGCTCATGGGGTGAAGAACTTCTTCTTTGTTGGAAACTTGCCACCTGGCATTCTTGTTTGATTTCCCCTCATTCTTTTACTGGAAAAAAAGTAGCTAACAGTTATTCCCTCTTCACCTTCTCTATCTAGCCCCTGATCTTAGAAGTCCTTACAATATTCCCCCCTAGCTGTCAATTTTCTGCAGTAGAACTCTGATTTGTTTAGTTGATTCTCAGGAAGACTTTTCCAGTTGTGTCATCCATCCTCATACCTTTTTTGCCTCTTCTGCATTCCTTTGGGGAAGGAATTCAACAGACACTCTCCAGTGGGAACACGGAAGATCTGTAGATCGTGGGTATTACTTGCAGTGTCTAACTGAGCTTGCCCTGACACAGACACCACATGCCCTGTGCTGTCCCAAGGGATTTTTTTTGGCTCTGCCCTCTGAGATGTAGGTGAGAGGAGTAGGTGCCCATCACTGTTTGAAGGGCAGTTACAAAGATGATGGAGCCAAACTGTTTCTGGTAGTGCCAGATGGTGTAATGAGAGGCCATGGTAGCTCCTTGGACATCAGGAAAAAAATTTTCAGAAAGAGGGTAGTGCAGAGCTAGAACAAGGGCCCCAAGGTCAGCCACAGCTGATTGTATCTAGTGTTGGTGATGGTCTCATGGCGAGGGGATCCTTCAAGTCCCCATCCTGCCAATGTTTCTGTGATGCCGTGAAGTGGCACTAAGGTGCCCCAGAAGTGATACGTGAGTTTGAGGTGCAGAAACTTTCTAGAATTGCCCTTATGGTACAAAACCTCTTTGTGACTAATTTTTTCCCTGTGATTTCAGTTGATATTGGCATTTATCTAATAGGTTTTTGTCCCTTTCCTGCTCCCCTCTAGCAAGCACACCACAAGCTTTTGGGCTGTGATGCTGAGCGGGCAGGTGTTTAGCACTCTCTGACCCCGGAGCAGATCCTGTGGCCCCAGGAAGCTGCGGTGTCCTGAATCGCTGCTGTGGCCGTGCCCTGACGTTACTGCCAGCCCCTGCCTGTGGCACGCCGGCGCTGCCTGCCCAGCCGCACGGGGACACTCGACCAGGTCCCCGCTCGCCGAGAGCAAGGCGTGGGCCATGGCTTGGAGCGAGCTTGGTTTGCTGAGCAGGCCAGCAGCTGGGTCACAGCGGGGGATGCAGCAGAGGTCTTGTAGGAACAACTGACGCCTGAATCATTGCATGCCTGGGTGAGGGAAAAGCCAATTAAAACAACAATTAAAAAGAACAGAGAAAAGCTCCTAAGACTTCCTGTAATTGCAACAGATGTATCTGAAGCTTCCTCAGGTGATGAGCAGGTTTTGGTGGTGCAAGCTGGAAAGACGGCTGAAGACTTGGATGTGCTGGGATGTGGAGGCAGGATGCTTCCCAAACATCAATTCTGCTTCCTAAACTTTTAGTACTTTCTTCTTCTAGTTGTTCCTTAGATATCCTGAAACTTGTCTTTCTTGTGATGCTATTATTTCAGGTGCTTGCCCCGTCTCGAATGCAGAGATAGCTTCAGCAGTTGGAATGTGCAAGATTTAAAGGCTGAATTTCCAGTCATCTTATTTTATGTCTGCCCTGACCCTAACTGTTTCTGGCCCCAGCATCTTCACTGTTGTGCTCATCTTGTGTCTTCATGACTTAGAGAATATTAAGATTGAAAATGAATGGGGAACAGGAAAAAGTATCTGGACTTAACAAAATAGTGGTGTGGAGGGGGGGGGTGTGTGTCTGGGAGAGGTTACTGTGAAAATAATTCGTTCTGAAAGGGTACGGGGCTTGCAGAATGGAGAGGATTTCAAAGGTTTTGTTTAACATTAATAATGCTACATTATACATGTAAATGCCATTATTAAAGGCTTCTGGGTATTTCAGCAAAAATAATTAGAAGGAAAACTTTGGGGCAACTTGTGTAAATCAAACCAAGAGAATGAGCTGATGGCAAGAATAAATAATTATTCCCTTGCCTCCTACTGCATCCCTGCCTTCATTTCTACTGCATCCTTTCCCCCGGTCTAGAACAATCAAATAGCCGCAGAACAAAACAAGAACAAAACAAGAGCACTCGGTGCTCTGAGCATCATCTGGAAAGAGGGAACTGAAGTTCTCTCTCTGAGTGGCTGGGAGAATGGAGGGAGGACTAAAGGAAAAGCAACATGAATAAACTCTCAGGCCTCCCTAAAAGTGCAAAGAATTTAAATCAGTACTTGTAAAATGCAATGATGAATAAGACGGGTAGGTAAAATTCTTGCATGTAATACCCAAGTACTTGAAGTTTTTGCCAGAAGGGAACATTTTCACCCCCTTGCTTTCCTTGAGAAACAATTCCCTTTAAATTGGATTGAAAAATGCAAGATGACTCTTTATGTGTGGATTACTGCTACAGGATGACTGCCAAAACAGTCAACTACAGTGAACAAAATAGGAAATATAATTATTGCTGCAATTTCAGATCACAGAGAAAGAACTGTAGCTGCCTCTAGGAAAAACAGAGATGTAGCATTTGAAGGAAACAGAATTTTAATTTTCCCAGCCATGGAGTCCCACAGGAGAGAGCTCATGGGGCTGAGGAGAGCTTTCAAAAAAAGATGAAGTTGAGACTGCAATCCAGTATGTGTGTGCAATATCCACACGCTTCTGTGCGGCAGAAAATGTACAGGGACGGCACGCTTGGATTCTGCGTGCTGATACAGCGCGTGTGTCTCCAGCTCCTCAGCAGATCCTTATGGACTCCAGTGGGGCTCTACACAGCCATGGCAGGAACTGCTGTGCAGTCAGCAGTGGGATCAGAGCCCAACGCAGCGAAACGCTGCTAAGCTAAAATGAGGAGGGGCTGGTTAGCAGAGCCTTTGGATGAAGGGAAAGAGTGAAAATTAGAGTCCACCTGTGAGTTCCTCTTGCGAAATCTCGTACTGACCATTTGTCATTTTAACTGCGATCGGCATTTTAAGGGGCCTCTTTTACTTTGTTCTTTCTTTGGGGACAGGCACTTAAAGTATCTGGAGATTATAGAATGTGAATAGTGTATGAATATACGCTGAGCATCTGGTGTATACAAAATGTTTGTGAATGTATAGTAGAGCTGGCTGAAAGGTTTTCCAGTGGAACAATTCTCTGCTGGAAAATGTTGGTTCTACAGCATTGAAAAGTCCCCTGGGAATGTGTCAGGCCTGTCACAACTGTGGATGGAAACGGGGCAAGTTGGTCGGTCTGCAGAGAGACTGTGCAGCTCTTCCAGATCCCTCGCCTGCCAGCGGAATAGATGACAGGCTAAATAAAGTAATGTTTTTGTCATGTCCTGAAATGGAGTTTTTCAGGTATTTCTTTTTCATAAATTGTGCCAAGTATTTGACTTTTTGTACATGATAATGGGAGAACCTTTTACCCTCCAACTACAAACAGAACAGCAATTCTTTTTTCTCACCAGCTCAAGCAGCACAATTACCCACATGTGCCCCTTCAGACAAAATCCTCTGCTGAAGTGCCCCTCAAGCTGCTCTGAGGTTCCTTTCTCATCAGCAAAAGCCTAAAATACACAGAGCCCATCGCTAGTGGAACTCTCACTCAATTCTGGTAGTCTGCAGCCTTCTTGGCCTCAGTCCCCTTCCATCACCACCCACTGCACAGATGCTTCCCCACCTTGAGGACATGTTTAGGCGTGAGGTATAGAGTAGGATGGGGCAAAGGGGAAGAGCTGGCTACCTACAGAGAGCATGGGGGGTGGAGGAGAGTGGCAGAAAAATATTATGGATGGTTCCCATGGCGCTTCTTTCTCTGCTGGGAGTCCTCCTTTTGGTCTGGGGCTTGTCTCAGACCCCTCTGCCTCCATTGCACCCCCTTGCTGGGGACCCGTATCACTTCTTCTGAGGGGCAGTGGTGGCCTGTGGGACTTGTAGGGGGAGAGAGGGGAGGAGATGGGGCAGTGGGGATTTGTAAGTGCAGGATGATACAGTCTGTGACAGCAAAACTGGGGAGGGAGAGGCTGTGTTTGATAGGAGCAGTGAGGGGACATCGAGCTGAAGCTGTCAGAGATCTGCGGAAGGCAGATGGGTTGGGGAGGCAGGATGGGCAGAGAAGCAAGAGATTTCCATTCTGAGGACACACGCATGGTATGTCAGAGAGGGGCTGTGCTCGGTGCTCAGTGCTGACGTCTCGCGTAACATCTTATTCTGCTTGTGTTCAGTGGGAGCTTGTGCGAGTCCAAGATTTCTGGTCTGCATACTTGTGCCTGCAAGTATATCTTTGGGAGAGTCTAGGTAAAAAAAAGATGCTTTTTGACTTTGCTATGACATGCTGCTGTCTGGGCCTAGTATATCTAAACTACACTTATGAAAGAGTTATATCCTTTTCACATATAGGTCTGTGTTCTTCTCTCCAAGTCCTGATAAGTAGCACGGTGGGTATGAGAGGTGCTTTTTTTGGACTCTGTATGGTGATTGTCCAGTGTGCTTATAATTTTACCTTCTGCAATTGGACTTATCTGCAATTTGACGCATTGTGTGACTGTGAGCAGGGTGACCTTTGCGGATCTTCTTGGTCATCCTGCAAAGCAACATCAGTCCAAACTACATTGCTATGGATAATATCCAGGGAATATGGGGGTGCAGAAATGACAGCTCTGTGAGGGGTATGGCTCATGAAATAGCTGAGCCAGACGTGCCTGCTAAAGAGAGTCCATTCTGCAGCCGTGCATGGGTGACTGAATCTGCTTCCAAAGTTTGTAATGAGGATGGCCAGTCACTCACCAATAGCATCTGCTTGTGTTTCTGCATGACCAGAAGCCCTTGGAAACTGAAGTGATCACTTGGCCTTTCCAAGAAAGGCTTGGCCATCACCAGAAATGTATTCTAAAACAGGTCATGCATGGCCAAATCCTGCACATAAGGGTAATGTTGATTTGTTAAGTGTGCTTCATTTTAAGTGACTTTTGACTAGTCATTTCTGAGCTGCCTGAGCAAGCCCTTGCACGGAGGACACGTTCTTCAGGGCTTGTGGGGACATGCAACTTTAAGATGCTTTGGCAGGAGCCAACTGTAGCCAGCTGTTGTGTTACAGGGATGCTCTCCTTACTCCTTTGGAGCAGCCTGTGGATGGATGCTGGATGAAGCTGGCTCCTTGGCTCTGAGCTGGAAAGCATATGGCATCAGGAGTAAAATGAGCTAAGAAAACATGCTGAGTAGAAGAACAGGGCAGACAAAAGCCTTGACAGAGCTGAGTCTCCCTGGAAATGCAAGTGATGCAAGGGAACACTTGCATGGTAACCGACCCTAAACCTGCAAGCAAAATGAAAAGTGTGGGTAACTGGGAGCATGGGCTGTTCTCAGGGGATTTCAGCCATATGATGTTTCATTTGGAATGGGAGCATATAAATGGAGCAATCCTGCTGTCAGTGCAAATTCAGCCTGTCTTTTTTTTAGAACTAGACTATTGAAAAGAAGATAAAAAACTTGAAAGGGCTTGTGAAAGTGGAAAGGATGAAGACCCCATCTGGCACTTCTGAGAGGTTAAACCAGTCCCTGATAAAAGACTGGATGGTGGTAGGAGAAGACAAAACTCAGTGAGGGTGACCAGAGAGTGAACAGGAGCACAAGACCTTCCATGGTAAACATTGGAAGAGTACTCTGAATTTCCTGAGGGGAGGAATCACTGAGTCCAGACAGTGCGTGGATTTGGTGAGGAACCTGATATGCTGCAAAAGGAGAAATCTGCAAAAAACATTCTGGCCACCTTCCTGCTTCAAAGTCAGTGTCCACCAAGAATGACACAGGGAGCTACTGATGTTGCAGCAAACAGCAATAACCAACACAGTGATGACATTTGAGAAAAGGGTTTAAGAACTGCAGTGCTGTGGTTTACTTTGCAAATGCATTCCCAATAGAGTTAAAGAAGATGCCAACATCATCATTAGAACTGGGCAGCTCTTTGTAGCTGCAAAGGACAGTTTTGCAATAGCAGATGATTTTGTTGTCAACGTCAAAGCAAGTGGGATATTTCTTGAAGTGAAGTTGCATAGTATGTTAGTCTGATGCCAGAAAAAAATGACATTAGCCTTGAAAGACAAACTAGTGGAAGGAAGTGATAAAGTAGGGACACTGAGGATCTATGAGCGTGAGTTGGTCTTTTGCAGAAGTGGCTGAATTAAAAATATGTCTAAAAGTCCAACAAACTTAAGAAAGAATGGTCCATAATACTGTCATTGTAAGGTTCAAAATCAGCTAAGCTGAGGTCTCCTCAAGGTACCATTTGAGCATATTTTCCTGAGGTGAGGAAAACTGCCTGGCTCTAGGGTAGAGTGGTAGGAGTCAAGTCAGCCCATGCTTCATGACCCTAGAAAATTCCCTCTTGGTCATAAGTGGAGATTAGAGTAAATCAAAGACTTTATTCCTCTGGAAATCATCAGGTGATGAAGTGTGTAAAGCTGGACACATAGAATCTAAAAGAGTAAATAAATGTATAAAAATAGATCGGTTCCTGCTACTGGAAGGGGAGGAATTCTGATACTGAGGGCATGAATGTTTAGCTAGTGGAGATTTTGAGCTGCATTAAAACTCCATAAAGCTATTATCAGATGATCTGAGAAACTTTGTGAGGAACTAGTACCAATGTAGTATAAATTACATACTTTGAAGATTTGTGATGCACAGTATTTCCAATACTGGGCCACAGACAAGGAGAAAGTATCATGATCATTGTAAGAAAAATCAGTGCCTCATTTAGTTTCATCCTTGGTCTTGACAGCACTTTTGTGCAAATATGCCCAGTGAATACAAGATGAGAGACTGAAGATTATATGAAGGTAATTTAGGGATTTAAAAGGAACTTGAGAGGGGCCAAAGAGGTTTTATCCTGAGCTCAGAAGAGCAGTGGTGTTGAAGAGGCTGTCAAAGCTTTTTCACATGCATACGAAAAATGTAGACTGTATCAAGTGAAAGAGTTAGTGGTACAAGGAAAACTGGCCCCTTGCAGCAAAGTCACCACTGATCTTTTCTTGCTGCCTGCAAAAAAACCCACCAAAAATAAAACAATTCAGTATGTACTTGTCCTAAGCTATTATTCTTACTTCCTCGAGTTAACCTTGTTAGAAGACACTCCAGCTAAGTAGGTGATCATGCATATCAAATTTGTTTTTCCAGACATGGTGCACCTGACTTAGTAACATCTGACTATAGGCCAGTTTAGTAGGCATGAATTTTAAGTAGTTTGCATGGATTTTGACGTGTAACTGCTAGTTTAACAGATGGGTCAAAAACCTCATTAAAATAATAAAGAACAGAGTGTGAAGGATGGGGGTTATAGTTTGATCTGTATTAAGCTCTTTTAAATCATGGCATGGCATCAACGGAGCGAGAGTTGGCTTCTGCAGGCTTTTTGTTCAACAAAAAACTGGAGTCCAGAACTGGGGTCAAAGTTACTTCGAGATTTGTTGCTAGTTATACGAAGGGGCAAGTAAGGCAACCCAGAAAGCTCAAAGCATTTGGGGTCTGAGAAGCTTCTTTTCTGCGTGAAATGGTATTATGCACATACATGCTGGAGAAGAAAAGCTAGAGGTGGGCCAGGCAACACAGGAAAATACTCTGTTGTTGTAGGAGACTGTCAGGTCAGGTGGACGCATATGATGGAAGACAGGTGATCTTCACGCTCCATAAGGGAATGCAACAAATCAGTCATTTTGCTCAGCAAGGCTTCAGATGAGTTACAGCCACAGCAGGTGAGAGAGATGTGGCCCTGGTCACGATATGATTGATAGACTCAACACTGCTCCGCATGTGGAGAAGAGCTGGTTCACGTGACAGCACAGGTTGGCTCAGACAGTAATGCAATTTGCCTGTTTGAGTAGGCAGTGGACAGGTTATAAATATGCAAAATTTGGTATTATGTTGATATTTGTTGATTGCTGTTATTCTGACACTTGCTTGGGAAAGGAAGATGTGAGGGTCTGTGCCCTTGATGGACTCTGACCTAAGCCAGTTAGAACCGATCCCTCTCCCATCCAGGGGCTTGCTTTGCTCCATGCATGTCAGATGAGAGCTGCCATTTTTGACAGTACAGAAAGCAGCTCTGTGTCGTTGGCTACAGGTGATTTCCAGCCCACTTGGAACTAAATTTTCTGGCCTATCCTGGTAACACAATATCCTTTTCCATAATCGTACCAGAGAGCATGGTGTCGGTAAAGAAAAGAGACTAGATTTCTCTCTTACTCTGGATAAGGTTCTTCCCTCAAGACCCATGGTGGAGAGTCATAAGAAGAAGCTTTTGCCTTTTGCTCCCTGTCAGTTAGCTCTTGACTCTCACTTGCTTCTCTGGCACTGTCCTTCTGAAATTTAGGCCTTCAATTTCCTGTCCTGTTCCTAGGGTGGAGGGTCTAAGCACTACCACTTAAACTCCTCATGATGACCAAGGCTGTTATGGACTGACCTATCAGGCTGCTGGGTGTACTTTTGGCCTTTTTTGCCTTCTGGTCAGTGGAGATGGCTTGTAGTTCATAGGCTGTATTTTTTTGTGATGTTGGAATGGCAGCTCCATGTGTGTTGTAGTGTGCACTTCCCCAAGTGGATGCAGGGAGGAAATAATATGGAATTGCATACACCTATGGTCTGACTTCTCCTTCCATTTTATGGAGCCTTTGCCATGAGCTTTTTTAGTATGAGCCACAGGATGGGAAGCAAAAAAACCCCCAAAACAGAAGAGAAGATTAAGGGGAGCCTGTTCTACATTCTAACAGTTAATTAAATCCTTCGCTTTTGGAAGCTGGTGTTCTGGGCAGACAAAGGAAGATAAAAGAACCCATTGCATGAGATTATTGGGTTTGCACCTTAATATATTACCACACAAAATTTTACTTGTGCAATTTCAAGTTGAGGAATTCTTACTGTACGTTTTACTACTTATATGTGTGGAAGAGGGGGGAAGGAAGTATGCTATTAGTATTTCTCTTCAAAAGACACTTCTAGACGTTATGATCCAGGGAGGAGCCAAACAGGGTCCTACTTTTCCTATGTACCGCACCCTTTAATCATTGGAGACATACAAGGAGGTCTGGGGGCTTGTAGTGTGGAGGTGGGTGCTGGGGAGGAGCAGAGAGATGCTTCAGCCGCAGAGAGGCCCGAAGGCACAGATTCGCAGAGCGCTGTTTCCATGGCAGTGCTATGGAAACCAGGTTCTGCTGCTCACTGCTGCTCAGGGTGGAATTTCAATGCCTCACGCAGCCCTGGTACCCAAGAAGCAGCAAACCCACAAACAAAACTGCACCAGACCTGTAGATGCCTCATCGGAGCGCGGTTTCTCCTCCAGCCTGGACGCCCTGCCCGCCACCCTGGGGCAGGAAAGGACGAGCAAGTCCAAATCAGCTAAAATTAGAGCTTGTTACACACCTGTGTCCCCACCTCCATCTGGGCCCCTCAGAATAGTTTTGGAGGTTCAAACAAGTTTGATCAGCTTGAGGATCTTTGATCTGCTGTTATATGTGGGCTCCTGAATGCCGTCTGGAAGCTGAGCGGTTGTATTGCAAAGAGCGGGGATGCAGGGGGCTAAGGAAGACCAAAAGCAAGAAAAGCTCTCCTGCTCTTGTCTCATCTTCATGACCTTCTCTGAGTCATTTGGGTTCCCCATGCCTCAATTTCCCCATCTGTAGAACAGAGATGATAATGATACTTCCCCATAGGCTGGGCAAGTTTGACTTCAGCGGCGAGTGCAAGCAAGTACTTGGAGGGTTTAGGCTACTGTGAAACTTATCTAGTTAATGTTTGGAAAGTAGTTTGAGGCCCTCTGATGAAGGTGGTTAGAAAACTGCCAAATTTTGCCTGCTTCTAGATCAACAATCTGTAAAAAGTTGTACTTAAAAGCTTATACAGGCCTCACCCTCATGTTCCCTCTGATCTGTATTTCTCCTGCAGGATGGAGCACGGGCGCTATGACATGGTAGCACACAGAGACTGGAATACAGTTGTTTTAAGTAGCAATACTGGGAGCATTAGGCCTGCAGTACCAAAAACATCCCTTGCACAGGAAGGAAAAGGAAGATAGTGTAAAGGTCAATCTTTGATTTTACAACCTTTCAGTGCTGGCTGACTTTGACCAGTGTAGCTTGAAACCCAGCAATCAGTTTAGCCTACTTAGAGTTTGCCAGTGATTTGCGTGGGATGCTGGTGAATATACCCCTATGCCAGTAACCGTGTCCAAGCACCCTTTGGCTGGAGGGCGGGGGACAGAGTCAGAAGAAGCCATAGGAGGCAACCTCCTACCCTCTCTCATCCCACTTCTCTACCAGCCATGCCAGTTTTGGACTCCAGAGCTCCTGGATGGCACCTCCTTAGGAGAAGGTGGGCTCTGAAACTCCCTGGGTGTTGTGAGAGCATCCCTGGGGCACCCCACTGCCCTCTCCGAGCTCTCCCATGGCCATCCCAGCAAGTATGGCACACCGCATCGGGTCAGTGAGTGCAGTCCATGCCTATGGTGAGGCACTGGTTTCTGAGCATGTGCCCTATGGAGTGGAAAAGCACAGAGCTGCCCGCGATGGCACGGATGTGTGGTCACAGCTGTGACGTTTGTGAAGCCACGCAGAGCTGGAGCGGACGCGGGGAGGGAAGTACGGGTGCCGAAGGTCCCACGTGCAGGTCCACTGACTCCGCCAGTCGCCTTGGGGAGTGCTCCCCATCTGGCTGCCTTTCCTTTGCGCTCAGAGAGAGCCAGGCAGGGGGGACACAGCACCTCACAACCTTTGAGGGCTGTCAGGATGACGGTAATAATAAGCGATAACTTGCTGCGAGAGCTGTCAGCCTTATAAATACTAAGCCTATGACAGTAACAACAGGATGGGCCTTAGTCATATGTTGGGGGCAGGATCTTGGAGAATCCTTGGAGGACCCTGTCTGTGTTGTCAAAGCAGCACCCCCTCGCTTGCCAGGGGTGCGGGCAAAGCTGGGGCTGTCTCCCATCCCGAAAGCAGCCTTCCCTTGGGAATTAGCTGCCCCTCTTCCCCTGCAGAGGAATTGCCTTCTGCTTAATAAACGTCTGCTTGTAATATTCTGAAACAAGGAGCCTAATCAAAGGCCCCGTTCTGTGGAATGGGGATGCTAAATGACAAGATTAATTTCAGTAATCAAGCAGCTTAATTTGGACATTTTTTTCCCCTCTTCTCGGTTGCTGATGGAAATTGAGGCAAATCTCATGCTGGAGAGACACTCCTTCCCTGCCTGGTAGCACCACTCTCCAGTACTGAAAAATGTGGGGACTGGAGGATGGGGAAGAAAGAAGAGAGGAGTAGGAAAGGATCACAAAGGACAGTATCAGGGAAGGTGTGTGGACTGCTATGACTGATGTTTCTCGAGCATCTTTCCTCTGGAAAGCTCCCAAAGTGTTTTATAGACTGCATCACAAAGGCTTCAGTCAGCACTGAGATGCAGTCATCTTGGCTGGATTGCAGCAAGTCTTTGAAAGGACATGAAAATTTGACTAGGAGAGGGCAGGCAGGCAGGAGGCTATGATACCACCAAAAGGAAATTGTTAGATGAGAGCTTGTGTGTTGGGGTGGGACTTATCTGAAACACACCTGTGGCTGAAAGGTCTCACTCCTGCAATTAAGAATGAATTAGCCTTCATCCTTCAGTGATGTGGAGCGCTGAGGGCCCCTTTCCTCAGCTCAGCCAGAGCTGGTACCTCCAGCACAGCCTCCTGCAGCGCTGGGACCTGGCTGTCTTCCACCTGCCCAGCCATGCTGCTGCCTCACCTACCCCAGAGTTGCCCACGGGACCCTGCCAGACATGATGTCACTGAACTCTGATGTCATAGTGAGCTGAAGTTTGTTCATCGGTGAGCACCTAGGGGGCCTCAGCCCATCTTGTCCCTTCCCTGGTGACAGAGGATGGTGGAGGCAGCTGGTGAGAGGGTTGGGAAAAAAACCAGAAAACGTGATTTATGGTGAGGCTGGGAAGAGCTGGGTCCCTGCTTTGGTCTTGTGAGGAAACCCTTCTTTAGGAGCAGTTTAGACAGGGGAACAGATTCCCAAGGGATATAGCAAATCTTAGGACTGAGTGAAGCTCTGGGGGGGTGTTTTCTTGGGGGTGGTTTTGTGCTGGCCTAAGGGTGAGGCGTGTGTGTGGGCAGGCTGGAGAGGACAGTCTAATAATAGCCATTTACTCATTCAAACACCTGTGATCTGAGGAAGCCTGGACAGGCACCCAGTGGCGTGTGACAGAGCCCTCCGGAGCGAGTGGAGCAGGTTTAAGGGAATGACGTCCTTGCCCGAGGCAGTGAGGTTTCAGGTCTGGCAGCTTTCCACCCCGGCCTCTCCAGTCCTCTCACCTTCACCGTGCTCCTCCGGCGCTGGCACCTCTCTCGTACGTCCCCCCTCTCCCTTTCACTCCCCGCGGGGGGCATCTTTAACTTGACTGTACCCCCTGCCATCTTCTGGCAATCAATTTTTCGGAGACAATCCGTGACGTTCTCAGCCCCCCTCTTTTCCCTCTCCTCCTTCCCCTCTCCCTCGCTCTCCCTCCCGCTGACTTGTTATTATGTACTGCAGCTGCCCGGAGGATTTTAAATAGACCCATAATCGCACAGCAGCTCCTCTTGGAAGTTTAAATATAACCTCCTTGTTAATCTCGCGTGTGGCAGCAGCACAGCACCTGGGGAAGGGAGGAATGGACGAGCGCTAACCCATGGCTTTAAATGAGGGCCGGGGGGGCTCAGGGTTTTCTTTTTAGTGAAATTATCAGGAAATTGCCTTGTTTCTTTTAACCAGAATAGCTCTGAGGCTGGCGCGAGGTGCCAAACTGGTGATTTTTGCAGCGCGAAATTCTTCTCCGGGTTGCCATCCCAGGTACCGGCAGGAGGGAAGCTGCCCTGCAGCTGCTCTCCCATTTGCCCCGGTTTGGGCCAGTCTCTTACCCCCGCTCCAGGAAAGCCCCCCTGGGAGGCAGTGGGCAGCTCCGACCTCCTCCACGCTTTGTCTTCCTGCAAGAGGCGTTTCGGAGAGGTTAACTCCTCAACAAGAGGGAGCTGGGCAAAGACCCTGCAGATGACTTCCCGGATTATTTTGTGGTAATGGGCTGATTTCAGTCTCATTTCTGGCTCTCCGAATAACTAATTTACCCCTCAGACTGGAGCATGGTTTGCTGAACATCACAGTTTGGTGACACTACAGAAGAGACCACAGTTAATAATGGGTTTTCCCAAAGGACCCGTTCTAAAAGGGCAAATCTAGTGCTCACTAGCCCATTAAATGTGGTGAGACACTTTCAAACTATAACTGCTGCCTGTTGCTTTAGGCTGATAGGATCCCTACTCCTCCTGCATGCCGAATGTAGCCATCTCCTCGTAAAGAGGGATGAGGGATGTCCATGAGGGATCACATTCTAACTAGTTCTTGTGCTGTGGTTTGTTAGAGGGAGGATTGAGCTGGCTGTTCAGGGACCTGGGTTTTATTTCCACCCATCTGATGAGCTGGTGCCCACCAGGAAGTTTGGTAAATGCCAACACCAGCAAGGTTGTTTCTCTACTTTCTTTCTCTGTAAAAAAAAAAAAAGGGGGGGACACTGTCATTTAATTTATTTTGAGCAGTGCTGTAGAAAAACTAAGTATTATTATCTGAGTACCCAGAACAAAAAATAGTACTACTGATGCTAAATTATCCATCCGCTTTAATAATCCAGCTATAGTAATTGCTAGAGCTGGGGGACTAATTCACAACACATAATTTATTCAGTGAATTTAGCTTCTTTTTCTGCTCATGGAATATCAATTGTGCAGATCATAATTTTCTCAAAATTTATTTGAATTTATTCAGTGAACTTCTTGGAAAATATTTACTCTATGGATTGATACAGGCTGCATTACTTAATTATGGTTGGTCAGAGAGCTCTATTTGGTATTGTTTCTATTCCCTTGTTGAATGAGCACACAAGCACTTCTGGCTTGAATACTTGCATATGAACATGGAAGATGTACACTTCTGCAAATTTTTGCTCATTTCCATACATGAATATGCAGGTAAAACTTCCATACAGGAGCACTGACAGAAAACACACACAGACAAGCCAGGTCTAAACAATTTTGCATAAAAAATGTGAATGAATATTGTTAAAGGGCCTAAATTACAAGGACAAAAGTCTAATTTTACAGCAAAGTAACCTGGTCCCCTGTAAATGGCATCTTGAATGGCAATAATGGAGTGTTGAATCAGAAACTAATAATTTACCTCTTTGCCTCTTTCTGGTGCTCAGTACAATGATTTTCTGTAGTAATATAGTCCCCAGCCTGGATATATATTGTATGAAGGCTGCTTTCTTTTTTTTATCTGGCTGTATTCCTGTGACACTTGCTGTAAATGTGCTCACCCCTGCAAAGGGTACTGCTTGTCGGAATGGGAGATGTGATTGCCTCGATTCCATTACTTATCCTTCTCTAACCCGTCTCCCTTGCTCCCACCTCAGAAATGAGATGAAGTGTAGTGTAGCTAATCTGAAACTTTCTAAACCACAGAATTTTAAATGTTTCCAAATGTCTGGCTCTGGTTTATGGTGTAGGAGTGTGAAGGATCATGTTCATGAGGATATTTGTGCACAGGTGGGAGTAGCGTGATCAATGCAGAGTGGAACAGGGAACAAGCAAGAAGAACTGGACAGTCTTGAGGACTGTGGTATAGAAACAGAGTGAAATGCATCGGTGTGAAGTCCAAGGAGAGGTCTACAGCACATGTTTTGGAGCCACATGGTGGAACCCACACTAGATCTGCAGGACTTGAGCAGCAGAAATTGTTTGGAGAGTGCAGCACTAACATATTTCTGTTTCTTCTAGCTGGTCTGGGTGACTTTGCACAGTCTGCTGGCCTGTATGGGAAGATTCTTTGTTACTCATACTAAATGACCCTAAAAACAATGGGATTATCAGTTGGAAGCAAATGAAAGAGAAAAAGTGGGAGTATTATTTACTCATGTGATGACTGAGCCTTCGATATGAGGCATCAGCATAAAAGGCAATTATGTTCCTAGGTGCCAGGCTGGATATTCCCTGCCAAGCCAGGGAAGCATCAGTATCATTGTAAATGGCTCTACTGTAATTTCCTCTGTGTACAATTCTGCGTATAATTCCAGTTATCCCAATTAAAGCAAAAGAGAGTCAGAAAAGTATCTGGTTGGAAGAGAGAAGGGAGAACATGTTTTACAAGGGGAGACTAAGACAGCATAGCTTATCTAACCTGGCAAAATGCAGTCTGAGAGAATATAGAAGGCTGCCCTCCATTAAAACAAGAGTGAAGGGAAAATACGGTGGCAGAAGGAGAGCTCTCCAAGGTAAAGAGCAACTAGGAATCAACTGGCCAGGAACAGGCTTCGGCAGAAAGTCATCAGTGCAGTGAAGTTCTGCCCCAGCTTCCAAACTGCACAGGAAAAGCAAAAGAAAAAGGAAAACAAACCTAGCCCTTCTTCAGTGAGAGCATGATATGTTCCTGAAAAGACTGATGTGGAGAGGCTGTCTGGGAGACTGGGGCTGGAACATCCCTTCCAGACTGCTGTTTCTTAATTACATCAGACCCCATGTAGGCACTCTGTTCTTCAGAATTAAAAGGACCTTAATTCAGTTTAGTTCAATTTTCTTCTAAGGATTGCTTTAATTTGGAAGAACTGTGTCCATTCAGGGCTAATGTGATTTAATGAATTCATGCTAAACTCACAACTTTAGTTAATTTGGATTAATTTTCCCAATCGTTCCTCAGCAGACAAGCCTTAAGACATGTAGTAGAAATGGTCAAGAAATCATGAGCACTTCAGTCCTGCCCGTGATTCAGCTCTAAGCCGGCAAGTAGCTTTTCTGACTGCAGGAGGCCTGAAGAAACACCTGGCCATGCGTAACACGCTTCTCCTTGCTCCCTGGAGAGGTGCTGAGAAGGGTGCGAGCTCCCTGACCCAGCATCTTGGCTGTCTTCTTGTGTTTCACCTCCCCGCTGCAGGGGCTGAGTGGTGTGGTGGAACAGACCGGGCTTATCCTTGTTTGGAAGGAGTATTAGTAGGGCCCCGTGGGAAGGTGGGCTGCATGGGACAACCTGTCCTGAAAGGTGGAGTTGGATTTGGTTGCAAGTGGTGTTTGGCAGTAGATCCAGGGGAGCACTGGTGGCTTGGCCATGGGCTAAGGAGCTACCCGCGTGTAGGAAAAATTATATTCTTTTAATTCCCTCAGCTGCACTCCATTAATTGTCATTGCCAGCTTTCAGGAAAGAAAACACATTTTTCCTTAATGCTCTTCTAAGGAGTTTACAGCTTCGACCGTGATGGGTGGTGTTATTTCTGCCCCTGCTGTCAGTTGGCACGTCCTTATTTGCCTATTTCTGGACGGCACATGACGAGCGGGAAATCTGTGAGCCCTAATCTGCCGGGCTTCGGAAAGCGCGTAAGGGGTCACTGCTGGCAGGCCCCGGCGGTGGCTGGCAGCGCCAGGAGGTTTTAGCCGTGCGGAGCGTGGCTGCCGCCGACGCAGGAAGGGACCACGCTGCCGCGGCTCTGCACGTTGCCATGGAAACAAAGCTGGATCCTTAATCGGGATGCGTGCGTATGTGGACGTGAACCCACCGTCTGCTGTCCTTTTGGTCTCACCTCCCGCTGCCCCCGTCCTGGCCGGTCACGCAGCCCTGTGCCCAGCGGGTGGAAGGGGAGCTGACGCTGAGAGACACTGTGGGGCTGGGGTTGGAGAAGGGTCCAAGGTGGGCCTGAGAGAAAAGGGTTAAGATGTTCCCTTGGCCCTGGGGAGTGGAGAACAACCTCTGCTGAGGTGGTGTGGGCAAAGGGAGCCCGAGGAGCAGGCAGCAAGGGTAAGTCTCCCATGGCAGCTGCAGGGGGAAGCACCCTGAGCTATTGGGGTGTCCGCACACTTCAGGAAAGGAGTGAGTCTTGGGGAGGTAATAGCTGCATGGCAGTTTGTAGACCTTTAGGTAGCACCCAGCAGGTACAATTGTGTCATCGCAAATTTAGCTCAGGGACTGTACTGAAACCACTCTTCAGCTTCAGGGATCCAAGCTAATACTTCTGCAAGGTGTTGCTGTGCCTTGTGGGCTTACTGTGTTGTCCAGGTTAGCTCTGGCATTTCTGATGTGGGGCTGTAGCATTCCACAATCTAGGCATGGTTTTGAGATGCCTGGAGATGTGAGAAGGCTGATGTCGGGAAGTTGAAGCAATCATACAATGTGCTTAAAACAAGCTAATGAAGATATGGGTAAGCAAAGAGATCTTGTCCGTTGTATTCCCTCTGCATTGAGTACATCCGCTGAGAAGAAAAATTTGCTAAATGAAAATCTTTTCAGCTGAAATACCTAGCGCATTCAATACCTGGAGGGGAGCACTTCAGGTAAAACCTAGAAGCCGTAGCAAAAGCTCTTGGCACTTCAAGAGGCAGTAATTTCCCTTCTGAGTCCATAAAGACTGCAAGATGCTGTTAAACTCTCAGGAGGTGGTTTGGTGCAAGCTGTAGGATGGAAGGTGTTGCCCACTTACAGTCCTGAAAAATCCCCTACCAAGACTCACCAGGAATGGGACCAGTTTATGTCTACTGTCCACATCCCAGCAGGAGGGATTATGACCAGCCTGATTAAAGTCCTCCTGCTGCTTCCATGTGCAATGGTGTTTTTCTTTAGTTTAGTCTGTAAACTGTTGGGCAGCATCGCTGTGCACTGTTAAGATGTTGCTGTCAGTGTGCCCAGAGGACCAAGGGATTCCTTCGTTGAAGTCCAAGACACACAATTGACCTTGTGTAAGGAAGTAAACTGCCCTGTTTAGAGGAGTCCTGAGAAGGGTTGAGTCCAGGGCCGGGAGGGCATGTATGATTAATCTCTGCTGAAAAAGGCGTGCTGGTGCTTATGGAGTGAAGTGAAATTCTTCTGGGGACCCAACAATTTGCTTGTTGCATAGCAGTGAAATTGAAATAGAATTATCAATGGGCTGTACAAAGTCCCCAACAGCAGACAGCTGAAAGGGGAACTTATGGCCCTCAGAAAGCTCCTTGTAAAAAAGGGGATTTAGGATCCTCAGCCCTTTATGTATGGATAGAGTATGTGCATTTTACAACATGCAAATCTGTAAAAATATTGCATATTTTTCCTTCCTTGGATATCCTAGAGCTACATTATAAAGAGAGATTCCATGTGAAGGAAGGCCAGTGAGGGATATCTGTAAAGGCTGTGTTTTCCCACTAATGAATAGAGAGGTTGTGTTCATAGCCTCCTGCTGAATGCAGAAGGAGCCTGACCACATTCTCACTTCCACCTAGACAGTATGGTGTGACTTTGAAGTTAGTGGGATTGGCCTGATGAGTGAAAGGAGAAAGAGATCTACTGTCAGCCCTTAGAAATTACTGGGTGACATAACGAGAGCAGCTGGACACCAAATGAGCTGTAGAGCACTGGGTTGATATCTCCCATGCAGTGTGCTTCATTCAGCAAGCATGCCCACTCTGCAAGGCTGCATGCCTTGAAGACCGCTGATGCCAAGATGATGAACGTACATAGTTCTTAAATGCTGTTTCTTCTACTAATAGCACAAAGAGGAGAACATCCTCTGAGATAAAGGGTGCACAGCGACTGCTGCAGGCTCCTACGCAGTGCAGATGGATGCGTAGTGTAGGAATGTACACATCCTGCACCCATTGAGATAATGAAAAGTTTGAGCTTCTTGCACTAGCCACCAGACTTGAAGAAAAGATTTTTCAGCTCAGTACTTCTCAGGAGGCAGATATTCAGAGGTTTTGCATGAAAAGGAGAAAAGGCACTTCTTCCTACTAGCAAAAAAGCTAGATGACCAGAACGATGACTTTGTCTCAGCTTCCAGAATTGCTTAGCTGCACCCATAAATAAACCGTTCTGTGGCTATTCCCTTCCCACAAGTATTGCTTCTTCTGACCTGCCTAAAGGAAAGACAATTTGTTATGTTTTTGGGGTTTTTTTTAACCCTGATCATTTTGGTGTATATTAATTAGATGACTACTTGCCTCCACGAAAGATGTGTCCTGGAGGACTGTACTTTGTCAGCTAGAATAAAAAAACCCAAAACCATGTTAAAACCATGTCTCCAATGCTTTCACCCACAATTTGAAGGCATGCAGGCTCTCCTCCTCCGGGCTGTGGCCAGGTCTGTGTAGTGAAGCAGCCTGTGCAATCCTTGGCTTCTTTCTGAGAGCACTAACCAGAGGCTTAATTAGCTCTGAACGCATGTGTGGTGATGGAGACACTAATCTTCAGTAAGGCTGGACTGCACCGTCACCTCATTTCATAGGGATCATTGTGAAATAATCCACTTCAAGTGCTGCCAGCCTGAGATGGAGTGGAGCTGGCATATTGGAGATGAGGCACTTTGCCTATCTTGAGCCTTCCTGCATGTGTATATATGTACACCTGCATGCACTGAAGAACCTGGATGCAGCTGTGTACAGGAAGACAAGAAATGAGAGAGAGTGATACAAAGTGGAAGGGAAAGACAAAGCATCACAGCCAATGGCTCTTCCCTTGCAGGAGGTGCAGTCCTGGACATGACTTTTACTTTCCCCTCTCATATTTTTATTTGCTCATCTATTGTCCTGGGCCCTGGCCAGGCAATGCTCAGACTGAATAGCTTGTTTTTTCCCTGGCTTGCTGTAGCTCCTACTGATGCTTCCATTTACTTCCCACTCCCCCGTTGTGCTGGAGTGTGTTGTTAAGAAAGAGGACAGACAACGGGAGATGCAGGAAAACACGATGCATCGGCTTTGCCTTTGAGTCAGTCAAAGAGCTATTTCTATACCTTACATGCCTCACCCTGGCTTTTATTCTTTCAGATGCTTTTGTTACTCTTATTATTAACGGCCAGCAGAGACAAATTCTTTTACTGCTCCATCAATCCCTTTCTCTGCTGTGCCAATCCTCGACAGAAATTTCAGTGCCTCATATGCGTGTGTGATCTTGAAAAAGATATGGCAGTTCAGTTCCAGCTTTGGGTTTTGTTTAAAAAAGTACAAAGCCTAATATAGATAGAGAAATTTGAATTCAAGTACAAAAAGAGCATCTTATTTATTATGCTGCTGCTTTTAAGTTATGTCAAGGGCATATTGAATATATAGATGGCACCTTCTATTACTGTGCAGGTAAGTATAGAAAAAACAGTGAATTCAATTATGTGTGCTCCAGCACAAAGTTAAGCTGCCTAGAAATGGGCTCGTTGACTTTCATTGCCCAAGCAGAAAGAAGTACAGAACTGAAACTCATAGCACCCTTATTGCAAAGTCAGATGGACTGATTCCCTCTCCCAACTCCTCTTCATCAAACCCTGAGGAGTGTAAACATTCATGTCCTTAGATCATGGAGATGGTTATAATGGTCCTTACAGCACCAATCACTGTAGCAACCATGAATGTGAGCTGTTTCTGGTGGGGAGATTGCAAGCTCTAGCTCTGCAAGTCTCCTGTGGTCCAGTCTTTTACTAAGAACAACTTCCAATTTATTGGAGTTCAGAAATGGCTTTTCCTTGAATAGGAGGTTTGACAGAATTTCTGCCTCAGTCTCATAGCAGCAAGGGGTATGGCAAATGGCTGTTAATCATCAGGGCAAAGAAAAGGAACTAAAGAGCTATGATCCCTATACAAAATAATAGGAAGTGATAATTCAGCAGGTGTGGATTTGGCAGAACATCCTGCAAATGTTTGGATGGGCATGTGTGCGTGCAGGGGACTTCATACATTTGTGAGTATTTTTGTCTGTAAAGCTGTAGGAAACCTCCTGTTGAGTTTCTGAGTCTTAATAGATGGGAGCGGAAGAAGAACATTTGAGGAGGGAGCTTCTTTCCTTTCTAATATCTGTGTAAATAACTCCATGTGCTTTATTGGTCTCAGAGTCTCCACAGTGGGGCAGAGGAGAATCAATAATCATTTAAAACTTTGTTAATCAATTAGATGAGTAAGACAGGCGTGACAGCAGCTTCCCGACAGAGGCACTGCTCATTGGTTGATTAGGAAGGAGTGCTGGGTAGACAGAAGGTAGGTGCTGCCATGATTTCATCCATCCTGAAGCACAAGAGCTAGCTAGCTATGGCCAAAGCCAGCTCTGATGGGTATCAGGCCTTCAACCATGACAAATGAGGTTGCATATTGAAATCCTTATTGCTTGTTTCAGCCAAGGACTCTTGTAACACAGTGATAGAGTTGCTTTCCAAAGCAGAGGGTGAATCCAGAGTCAAGGTCCAATGGTTCAGGAATCCACCTCTGGTTCTTCTCCTTAGGCTTGGAGGGTCCTCAATTAGATCTGAAACCAGAAGGAGTGTCGCTATGGCAGTGCAGACCAGGATTTGCAGGATTTGAACTAGTTCACTCTCCTGGCATGGCAGCTCTACTGGACCTGAGCTGGAGTTCCCACACAGTGCTAATGCATGGATGCCTTAGGGCCAGCTCACAATTTCTGTGCCTCCCATTGCCTGGTGCAGACATACATGTTATGTGCTAATGAGGCAGCTACTTGCCAGCAGCATCTCCAAACAGAAGTGGACCAGGGTACTGTTTCTTCATTTTGTGCCTGGGCTCTTTTATACCATCATGGCAGCATAAGGAAGGTGGTAAAACCCCTCTTAAAATGTACCATACAGAGCTGCCTTCTTGCCTGGTGCACAGCGAGGGTTCGACATGGCTCCTGTCCCAGCCCATGCAGTAAAACTCAGGTTGGAGCGAGCTTGGGTGAGTCAGGTTTGGGAGAGCTCAGGGCAAGGAGGAGGTGTGCTCTGAGCAAGCAGCACCTCCTTTCCAAAGTGATGGGATCTGATTTGGAGGGTGCCAGTGAAGGGCAGCATGGATCCTCATGGTCTCAGAAAGCTGTGAGTATGAAATGGCTGAATGCTTACTCCCAGGCTTAGGAGAAGAAAAGGTGGGATCACTTCTTTCTGAATTTTGGGGTTGCCTCATGGCGAGAAGCCAGCAACCTGGGCTAACCGAGCAAACCTGGCTGTATTTGTGGGACTGAATCCCCAGGTAAGAGAGGTGCATGAAGGCAGAGAAGCAACGACAGCGGCACATACACTCCACAGCTTCCTCCCACACCGCAGGGCAAAGCAGCGCCGAGGAGCACAGAGGCAGTCAGGAGCCAGGCCTGGAGAAGGACGCCTGGGTGGGCAGGAGGAGGGGAAATCTCGACTCCTGCCTGCCCCTAGTTACCCGGCAGAAGAGTTCCCGGCTGGTGGTCTGTCAGCCCCTCTCCTCTTCCTGAGCATCTCTGCAGTCCCAGCAGGCTGTCGGGGCATGAGTCCCTTTTTGGGGTGAGGGTAGCAATGCCCATCCCCAGCCTTCGCAGCCCCGACACTGTCGGGCCGCGCTGCAGCCCACGCAGCGTGGCGGGGAGCAGTGGGGGCCCTTCCTGTGCATGGCTGACAGGGAAACTCCACTGCTGAGCTGGGACTGAAGCCATCGGGGACGGACCTTTTTATTCCTTTTTTTTGTTTTAACTCAGAGCATCTGTTATGACCCTCTTAGAGAAGAGGCACCCATGTATGGGGCAGTGGGAAATCTGGAGTCTGTGTAATCTAGTCAGATCTCAGCTCATGGTTTTGTCCCCTTGCTAGAGAGCTTTCCCATTTTAAGTGTGTTTTTTTGGTTTGTTGGTCTGGGTTTTTTTGGTGGTTTTTGTTTGTTTGTTTGTTTTTGAGTAAGAGAATTGCCTATTTACTGCTGGACTGAATGGTTGAGGCTGAAGCCTTTTACTGCTCCTTGCCTTAAGGGAAGTGAAGGACACATCTACATAGGCTTTGCCTTCAGCTGCTCGCTCACTTGCACTCTGAGGCAAGCCAGCTCTGATCCAAAGGGTATGTAAGCTATATCAATGCATTGAAAATTATCTCAACTGGTTAATAAGGCCAGCCTCTAAGAAAAGATTAAGTCCTGGCACAATATTACCTTAAATTGACTACTTTGCTTCTGCTGTGGTCCAGCCAGCTCAGAGTATAGGCACAGCCAACTTCACTCTGTCCATAAAGGCTGAGTAGACCCTGGCATCATCAAGACTGCAGGTGCCCTGTGTTAGGACACAAAGCAACTAACAGCCTCGCCTGCAGAGGTTAATGCTTATATAAGCAATGCAGAATTTGAGAGAAAAGGGGTATCACTACTTCATGAGACAGAAGGGGAATGGAGGCCCTCACAGGCACACTCTGACTCGTCCACGGCTGGGCCACAGTGCAGGGAGATCTTCAACTCCTGAGAGGCTCAGAGGGCACTGGATTCAATGCTGAACTTCCAGGGCTTATCTAAATAGACTCTGTGAACCTTTGGAGGTTCAGCTTATAATAAGGTTTGCTCATAATAAGAGACCAAAGGCATACTTGATGAAATGGATGAGCAGTTAATTTAGAAATGATAAAAAGAAATAGTATTTCACCCTGGATAGTTGAATTGCAAAATTTATTCAATGACATCTTGCCAAATACTGTGACTGGAGTTTTTTAAGAGTGCTGGGTAGTTTTATGGCTGCTATTGATTAATATGGCTATACCAATGACATCCCATTCAGCTTACAGTCAAAATTCAGTCCTTAGTTTGGAGGGTAAGACAGCCAGAAAAGAAACCCCAGGCAAATGCCATGATGTAATTGGATGGATGAGTAATGGGGCAGTCTGACTTTCCTCTAACTGTTTTGGGCTGGCAACGTCAGAATATTAAGCCAACCTAGTGGTCTCGTCTGAGCTGGGACAGGGGGGCTAGGCCTGGGCTGTCCAGATTGCCAGGGTGGTATAACATGGCACATGGTGGGTGGAATCTACCCAGAGTGACCAGTGGTTTAATCCATCCATGTAAGATCATCGAACAAGGAAACACACACATACGGAGGTGAAAATGGAAATGCAACAAGCCTGGTGTGGAAACTGTTTATCCTGGCAGCTTGCTAACTGCCATTTCCCCTCTGTGGAAAAGTGCTGGCATCCATATGTGATGCTCTGAGAAGCTGGTATGGCATACCATCACATACTACCCTGCTTTGACCAGTGATTGTGTATAAAATTCACAAATGGTGCACCCTCTCCTTAGCCAAACAACTTTTGAGGTTTTCCTCTGAAGTGTATACATCAGACGATGGCCCTGGTATGTTTGACTCTCTCCTCTTTTTTATTAACTGCATGTGGTATGGAGTGAAACAATCCCAAGATCAAGACTACAGAATCCAGGGTATCTTGTGTTCCCTCTGTTGCAAAATGTTTTGAATGAATTATTCCTGTAGACCCTTAAGTGGAAAGTGGAAATCACTTAGCTGTTTTCATCCCTTGAGTCATCTTTAATCAGAGACCTTTTTTTGCAGCTGGGGAACTCCTTGGTGCTGGAGCACTTGCACAGTTGCCCTGGGGCTAGGGCTCTGCAGCAGGTTCGTTTCCACTGCTACAGAGAGATTAATGTCCAAGCCAAGATTGGGATCTGTGTATATGATGACATTTATGTGTATAGTTAATGTCATTATACATGTGAATATTGGTACATTTGTTACCATTTACCAGGGTAACAAAATTGACCTGCACTTGCAACTCGAGATTCCTTATCGCAATTGCTCTCAATAGCCACCAGGGATCCTGGCTTCTAGAGAAGACCTAGAGAGCCAACAACCATTCTCCTAATTGCCACAGACCTTCTTTCCTGGCTACTTGTATGCCCTCCCTAGCGGGGACCAGAAGGACAGCAACACGCTCTCCTCCACTAATTTATCACAGCATATCCTGCTTGCCTTCCCATCGGTGGGGACACTGAACTGGGTCTCTCCCTTTCATTCATCCACCAATTTCTGTAATCACTTCTCTGTAACCATCATCCCGGAGCTACGTATGTATCTGTCTGTCCAGTAAGGCCAGTGTGTTCAGTAGTTATTATGAGAACGAGGGAGGGAACTGGTCAGTGATACTGCTAGGTAAACCATGTTTCTGCATCTAATGAATTTGAACTTCCCACTGACGACACGTTCCCAGGGCAGCTCGAAGGGTTTTCACCAAGAACAATCCACTCATCAGTGAATCAGAGCACTGGGAAAGGCCTGCAGGAGGTTGTCTGCTCCATCTGCTGTGCAAGCCAAAATCAGTAATAACCCAGGGAACCTGTTCCAGTAAGACAGGAAAGTTTTGAAATCCTACTAAATAGTACAAACTAGGCAGACAGTCATTAAGAAATGACAGTGTCCAATGTGCTCCAACCTTACTTTGAGTAGGTTTTGCTGTGAATATGTATATTTGTGGAAATGTGAGCATGTATGTGTGTGAGAGATGCTGAGATGCTGTTCTAGATGCCCATCCCACCACGAGGACATTGTAGTGTCACTGTGTTCTCATAGTCCCTACTGCAAGCACTCAAGGAAAGGACTTGCACAGGATGATGCAGCACGTAACATTAAAAACAGAGTTTTATTGTATTGAGTTGTTGAAAACTAAATAAAAAAATTAAATGTGGGGAGAAGAAACAAACAGGCAGAAGCTCCTGACGGCAGGCTAGCCTGAGGCAGTGATGCATTTGTGGTGAGAATAAACAGGAGTAAATGAACACTTAAGCAACAAAGATCCTGATTTCCTGTCAGATCTGTTATAACAAACAGGACTCAGAAATATAGAAAATTTAATTATAAGACTTTGAACTGTTGCAGCATTTTCCATCATGAGCAATAAAACTCCCAGTGAATCAGGTATCCTACCAAGACTGTGACAAACAGGTACACAGTGGTGTCTCAATTTTGAAGAAAAGAAATACATAGGTAGGAAAATTCAGGTCTATGATTACCCAGAAGTTATTTGGTCCTTGCTCACTCCTTTTTGCCCCCACAAAATGTGTGGTATGCAGGACCGAAGTCTAAACAAGAGGCAGCCCTGTGTGATTTGTCTGTAGGTCATAGAGGAATTTTGCAAATCAAGACTGTACTAAAGACACACAAACAGCTTTTCTTCTAAATCAGGAAAATGAGAAGAGGGTTTTGGAAAGTGATGGTGGCCTGAGTCATTAGGACCTTATAGGATCCCCTTTGCAAACTGGAAAGGAAGGGAAGGGCAGACCCCAGTTGTTAAATTATGGCTGCACAGGTAGCTTAATGAAGCAGCAAATGGGGTTAGATACACTGATGTTCCCAAAAGCCTAATAAAAAGGGGCTACTCCCAGAGCAGCTCAAATTGTATTTCTCCTGCACCTGTGTGGAGACAGCAGCCTAGGGCATTCTGTAAAAACGTGGTTTATTTTTCCAAATCCAAGAAGCAAACACGTGCTCTTGCCTTGCTCCTCACTCAAATTCCTTGGGCATCACCTAACACACCTGGCCCTTGTGGGGTCTGGCACTAGGACTGGAGCTAAAGGAACTTGCCACCAGCAGCAAAAATCTGTTCATGGCCCAGCCACCCCAACATGGCGCACAGAACCAGAGCACATTCAGATGGACTGCATGGAGGAAACGTAACATGCTGATCTCCTTGCTCCCCAAGTCAGAAGTTACGCTATGGCTCAGTGGAAGGCTCTCTAGTTCTTCAAGATGACTGGCCCACTGCAACCAGTTTTGGGGATCTTGCATGCCTCTGCTGTAGGGATGTTCTCTAGTCTGCCCCATGCTGAGAAGCAGTTTTGCTGTGGATAGTAAGATGTTGTTTGTAAGGCAGTAATTGCTTTTGCCTGCCTGGGGAATCCAGAGAGGCTGTTAGGAAGGAATTTGTGAGAAAAACACCCTGGGGACCTCTCCTGCCACATCTGAGGTAAATGGTTCGTTAAATGGCAGTGATTGGTTTCAAATGGTGCAGCTGCAGGAGGGCTCCTTGGACAGTCACCTGCAGCCTTGCCAAGGGTCTGCATCTTGAGTGAGGTATGGGTTAGACCTGGCCTTCCTGCAATATCTGCATGGGCCTGCCCTTGAGGGACAGAAGGCACCGGGCAACTTAAAAGGGGTGGCAATAATACTCTCTGAACCTTGTGCCACCTCTGCAAACCCTCTTCCATCCACCTGGGAACTCATCAGCCACCAGTCGCCAAGAGGAGGCTTCACGGTGAGTGCTTTTGCACCTTCACCATGTGCGATCCAGCCTCCTTATCTGAGGGGTTAAACGTGCAGGAGGAGAAGGCAATACTTGTCCCAGCAGCAGTACGCGCGGAGCAGATTTTCTGTGGGAAGCCATCTGTCAGCTGGGGAATGGTGCTGTGTCAATTGATGGGCTCCACCTCCAGCTCAGCTCCGCAAACTACAGATCCCTTGACCTTGCAGGGTGGTGGTGTGGGAGTACTAGGATCTCCGGAGGTGCTGAGATCCTGCAGTGGAGTCTCTACTCTTTCGGACTGGGCGAGGGACACCCTGCAGCATCTTGCTGTCTCTTGCAGCAGTTAGCTGTGGAAAGCCTGAGCTTGCAGGTGAAAGGACTGTAGGATAAAGACAAGCTTTTTCTTGTAGCCAGGGGATTGCACTCCACCTGGATGATGTGCAATGTAAGGGACGACTTCTGCTTCAAACTCAACCTGTCCCTATCCCAAACTTAAATCTGTCTCCCAGCGGCAATGTAGAACCATGTTTTGGCTGTTCCAAGGTGAAAAAGGGAGGTGGAGACTGTGATATTTCTGCAGGAGAAGAATAGGAGTTTGTAATGTACTGTAAAAACCTTTAATGTC
Source organism: Phaethon aethereus (assembly GCF_964289735.1). Taxonomy (NCBI): domain Eukaryota; kingdom Metazoa; phylum Chordata; class Aves; order Phaethontiformes; family Phaethontidae; genus Phaethon; species Phaethon aethereus. The sequence goes on along the minus strand of NC_138575.1, from coordinate 56,021,297 downwards.
TGAAGGGGTAAAATACTCCTTTTTGCTTTTAGACTATAATAAAGCAATAATAATTCTATGGGGTGTGTAAAAATGGTAAAAACCCCTCACATCTATCTCCTGATTTAAAAGCTTTCACTGTAACACACAGTTATGTCAAATTCCTGCTCTGATAGCCCTGTGGTTCCCTGTCGGTTCAGCTCCTTCTCTTTTTCCCTGACTTTCCATCAGGTGTGGTCAAAAATAGGACAGGAAGGAAATTGTGTCTTTTGGGCATTTTTATTAGGTTGCTTTTTGTCCCCCAAAAGGCACTCACTGAGATTCCCATCCAGCTCTAGCAGCAATTCTCCTCATTCATTATGAGAGGGACACTTTCTTCTACACTGTTGTCCGTCCTTCCTCACTCTTCCTTCTCTTTGCTGAGTGCTGAGTTGGTTAGGGAATGAAGAACATTTGGCTAGCCCAAATATTGAGGTAATCAAGTGCCAAGAGACATCTTGGCAAGCCAAAAGCTCGGCTGCCTTGCACCTCCTTAATGCTCGCATTTTGAATAGAAGTTGCTGCTTCTTGCTGTTTCTATAATAAAAATGCAAGCAATTGCTCAAGAGCAATTATTACATGCACAGCCGAGTGGTCTGTGCTGTTTGATTTAAGGAGGGGTGTTTACATTTCTCGGTGGAGAGGAATTGTTTAGCTAGGTTGCGATAAAGCCATCTATTTGTTGTATTGATTTTTGATACTCTGATACACTCTGGTCAGTGAGGATCTCTGAATTTTCCCCCTGAGTCTTTGGGGCTGAATTCTCTTCCACAGTGGGGCTGTGCACTCCTGTGGAACAAACTGTCAGTGGGCACTTGAGCTGGAGCATCTGACCATGTTTAAAATCAGGGGGAGGGCAGCACCTCCCGCACCTCACCATCATGCCTACTAACTCCTGCAGCCTTGAAATGCTAGTGGATTTACCATCTCCCATCCCCTACTTGTCACTGAGGAAAACACCCATTATTTTTTCAGACAAGACTTCAAGACACTGTGTGTCAAATGTTCCTGTAATTCAATAGCCAGGTCCTTCAGATCTTAGACTCTCTGCTAGAAACTGCGGAAATTAGCAGTCAGTTCAGAGGTTCTTATGCATAAGTACAGAAAAGCTTTTGTTGAATTTAATATAAAAATAAATACTATTCATCTCTGTAGCTGCCTTGCCTTTTCATGTTACAGTAGGCTGAGTCTTTGCACTTTAGCGTTCAGTTTGCTACAAGTGGCTTTCAAAGGCACCGTGCAATGAAGTGTATTGGAGATGCTTGTTTAGGCTTTCTCCAAACTCTGGCAGAGGCTGTGTTTAATCTTTCCTGGTTAAACTATTACTATTCTATATTACTAAACTAATATCCTGGTTAAACTCAGGCTGTCCTGATTTTCTCCGTAAGCTTTAAAGACAAAAAGTATCTTTTTACTGAAAGAGGAAGCTCTTTTCCTGAGCATAGTTCTGGGAGAAAGGGGTGATTTATGGTGGCAGAAAGAATGATTGAGAGGCTCAGTTGCTGCTCCTGTTTTTTTAACTTGTCTCCAAGTTGTTGCTGCCTTCTTTTCCTTTTTCTTTTTGTGTACATTTATTTTTCCAGTGAGCAAAGAGCAGCCCTAAGGGTGCTTTCACAAGTGGGTGGTGACCTGTGTGGAGGAAGCGAACAGAGTTTAATCACGAAACCTCATAGGAGGGGCATGGGGATCTTGGGAGCAAGGACTCTTTCATGTAGGACATGACCCACAGGGAGTTCAGGAAAGAGAAACAAACACCTTAAGGCTGGATGCAGGATCAGAGCTTTTTTTTTCCTAGAGTTGCATATTTTGCCAATAGAGAAAATGGCTATAGGTAATCTAAACCATGACTAAAGAAGGGATGGATGGATGGATGGATGGATGGATGGATGGATGGATGGATGGATGATTAACTGGCATCCCTGCTGAAAAACAGCTTTACCTGCCAGGCTGTAGGAGAGTGAATTTCGTAGAAAGCTCTTCTAAGTGTGAATATCTTGAGGTCATGTCTTGAGGCATTTGCACAGTGAGTTTCCCCAGGTCTAAAACTCTTGACTACCTCCTTTTGTATCTCTGGTTCAGCTCTTCTGGCTTATTGAAAGAAGCTGGGGCTGTTATCTCATTCCTAAAAGTGGTCATTGGATTTGGAGAACTTTCTTATTGGAATGGGAATCTCTGCAGAGAGATATCATTTAATTTTGCCTTTTTTTTTTTTTTGATTGTGATCTAATCCTACTCTACAGAAGTCAGTGGGAGTTTGCAGCTTATTTTAAAAGATAGAAGATCAATTCATAAGAGAACATACTGGCAGATGCTTTTTCCATTCCTTTCCATTGTGAACTGGGCAATAGCAAGGATCTGGATTTTACTGAATCTGTCACAAATTGAAAGCCTGGTATCTTGTGAAATCCCAGGATGAAAAAGGCTTGCACTATACCATTGGATAGCTGAGATCTGTACAAAACTCCCTTGGAGTCTTGGAGGTTATAAAATGGTACAAATTCTGATTCTTGCAAAGATGAATGTCGTATGGCAGAAGGATATGAAAGCAATACCAAGAGAAATATTGAGCTGACATTTCTCTAAAATATGGTATAAAAAACCCCCATGATAGTTTATAATTTTATTTTTTCCATTTAATATGTTTTACGTTGTTCTGAGACTGAGCCTTCACAGCTGTAGCACTCTGTGCTACTGCTTGCTTTGAGAGGAGCTTGCAGTGGAGGTTCTCAGAGCTATTTGTGTCCAATGGTTTTGCTTACTCTAGTTGTACTTCAGTCTGTATACTCAGACTAGAGTGACTGTCCCAAACTAAATCAATATCAAAGCTGTTGTGTATCCTGCTTATACTACCATATAAGGTTATGATAATCCCATGATTAAAGCTCTTAATTTCTGCAGCCGTGGAATACTTTGTACATATTCTCTTTTTCTGTCCTCACTTGCGTACCACTCGTTCCCTGTCTGTTAAAATCATGCCTAATGTTTGAAATCCTTAAGTAATTTCAGCAACTTGCCTTTAAAAATAAAGTAAGGACAGCTGGTCATAAAAAGGCTTTTACTTCCTTCCCACTTTCTTCACTTAAATTTGAAATTTTTAAAAGTTAAAAATCCTTAAGCCTGGCCAAGACATGAAGTCTAAGATTCTGACTGCTTGCCTCCACCTCCATGCTCAATGGGTTGACTAGGAATGTTGTTTATTTCCTTTGACCTATTCTTCTTTTCTTTTTCTCTCTCTTCCTCTCTTTGACTTCCTATTCTAGGATGAGTCATCCATGTTCTTCCAGTTTGGCCCATCAATAGAACAGCAAGCCTCTGTCATGCTGAACATCATGGAAGAATATGACTGGTACATCTTCTCCATTGTCACTACTTACTTCCCTGGTTACCAGGACTTTGTGAACAAGATCCGCAGTACCATTGAGCACAGCTTTGTGGGTTGGGAACTGGAGGAGGTCCTCCTGTTGGACATGTCCCTGGACGATGGGGACTCAAAGATCCAGAACCAGCTCAAGAAGCTCCAAAGCCCTGTCATCCTCCTCTACTGCACAAAGGAAGAGGCCACCTACATTTTTGAGGTGGCCAACTCTGTGGGTCTGACGGGCTATGGTTACACGTGGATTGTGCCCAGCCTGGTGGCAGGGGATACAGACACAGTGCCATCCGAGTTCCCCACTGGGCTCATCTCTGTCTCATATGATGAATGGGACTATGGTCTTCCTGCCAGAGTGAGGGATGGAATAGCCATAATCACCACGGCTGCTTCTGATATGCTGTCTGAACACAGCTTCATCCCTGAGCCCAAAAGCAGCTGTTACAACACCCAGGAGAAAAGGATTTACCAGTCCAACATGCTCAACAGGTAAGGGAAGGGGCTGGGCCAGCCTTACAAAAGAGGGGTCAGAGAGGGCCTCTGAGACCAGAATAATTCTGCTAGGGCACGTGGTGCTTTGGGAAAGCGGACAGTGTTGGCCAGAACCTGGGCAAGTGAAGGTGTGCTGATGGTGGGACCCACATGGCTGTGTGTCATGAGTGCCTGTACTGTGATCCACTTAGAAAGCCTTCAAACAACACAGGGGGTAAGCCAGCATGAGGAAAAGGAACAACGAAGGCATAGTGCAAAAACTGGAGTGTGCCGCTTGATGCACAGAATTTTGCTTTTATAACGGTGCTGAACTTCTTGGAGTGTCTTTGCATGAATGGGTCTGTAACTCTCACATGGGTTCTTGCTGCAAGCAGTTGGGATGTTTGTATTGAAATCTAGAAGGTACCAGGTTCTGTTCCAGGCACCAGCAGTATATGAATGGGTGTCCTTTATAGGTGATGGTTGTATAACCCGCCTGGAATAGTTTCATGGCACCTGCTGTCTGAGGACCAAGCACCCTTCTGCCATCCATTAGCCCTGAATTACAGGAGAGAAGGAAGTGCAGAGAGGTGTAGAGAACTAGAGCTGCAAAAAGAGTTCTAGTCAACAGGTTTGCTCAGCTCCTGCTTTATACTGGAAGCCTTTAAAGCACTTGGCTGTCTTAAGGATCCAGTTTACCTTAAAGAGGAGGACTTGTGCTATCACCCTGCTCACTGGCACCTTGTTGGCTATTGTCTGCTGGATGTTTTGAGTCCTATTCTCTTGTGCACATTATGCAGAGACTTGAGGCACCTCCATCAGAACGGCATGTTTTTCTAGATGGGAAAGAGCATTTAAAAATAGGGAAAACCTATTTGAATATACATCTTTCTTGATCTAGATGCAGATTTTGTTACGAAACAGTGCTAAGATGCCTGTTTAAGGTCATAGAGGAAGCCTGTGGTAGAACAACCTCTAGAACAGCACTCTGATTACTAGATCTTCCTTTTTGTCCTAGCTGGAGTTTTAGTATGTCACTAAGCAAACCAGATAATTAGACATGGGATCTGCAATTAGCCAGATGCCCTCTGACCTGCTCAGCTGTCATTCTCCATATAAATTTTTTTTATTTTACATATAAAATATATTTTATATTTTACACATAAAATCCTTGGGCAGGTTGGTCTCTTTGTGGTAGGACAAGGGGAATCCATGCAGTAGCCATCAGGAGAGGCAGCCACACAGAGCTTAGCATCTTTGTTCATTTGTCCTGATGAATCATGGCACAGTGTAAATGTGATGGATTGGTTTGTGTGCTGTGACCCCTCACTGCCAACTGTACTAGGCAGATAGAGGGACTGATGGACAAGGAAGCAGATTTTGCTTTGCCTTAAAGTTGATGACTGAAAGAAAAGTCCATTCTTTGACCCATTGCATTATCCATAATGCTATCTGCTATTTTCCCTTTGTCTCTATGATCCATTGGCATATTACCAGGTCTTACTGCCTTTACTTTCTCTTCCCCCTACTGGCTTTTTGCTGTCTGCAAGTCTTGGAATCACTGAAGGTGCCCAAAGCTTTTATCCTTTTCCTTCCCAGCTAGGCTTAGGGGTAAAGGGTGTTTTCTGCTGCTCTTTTGAGTCATCCCTGGAATGATTAAGCAGGGGAAATGTATTTAGTGTACACAAAGTTATCAGAAGTAGCATCAAGGCAGGCTGTTGTTCTACCTTTCCAAATGAACAGGGATTTTTGGGGGAGCTGTATTGTGTCTTTTCAGCATTTAGCTAGAAAGCAACACTGTCACCTGCTATGTGACGCAGTGTTCTGCGGAGACCTGCTAATTAGTTCTGTTGACACAGTATTAGCCTGTGCATAACGTAATACCCATACAGCCACGCTGCTTGGAGGGCCCAACACACTCTCTCTGCACAGGATGTCCTCGCACTGTATGGAAGTAGCCCGTCGTCAGGGGCTCTCGAGTCTCTGGATAGGACAGTATTGTTGTGCAGTGAAGATACGCCCTGAAGCCTGGGCACCCCACATGAAAGCAGTTCTTGTCACTTCTGAAGATGCTAGCTTTCTTCTCACCTTCATGGCGCGAATCATGCTGTTCCTTCTCTCTTGTCTGCTGTGGGTACAGCATTCACGGGGACGCCTGCAGGTACATGTAGATATACCCAGCTTAGTTTGGGTACCGACACCAGTCTTGCTGAGAAGCAGAGTCAATTAGCCCATGCCAAGCTCCGTTCTGCCACTGCCTAGATTGCTGCAGGCACCTGAGCTAGCTCAGGAATAATTACACTGTGTTGCAGTTGCTTCTGTGACCACAGTGCAAATACTCGCTTTGCCTCGCACGGTGCCGGCCTGTGCTCTGCCCGTCTGCGGTTTTTGCTCCCTCCCACCCCCAAATGCCTCCACCGTCTCTGTACGTCCAAGTGAAGTGGTTAAAAAGTTTGACTTGCTTAGCTTTCTGTTTAAGTGAAATTACTTCTGGGCGCCTTTTGATGTATAAAAGCTAGTGGTGTCTGAAATAAGCCATTGCTTTTACAAATCCGAAGTTCAACAGAAACGTGATAGCTTCAAGCTCAGCCTCGCAGCCTGGAGTCTGAGCAGGAGGAAAGGTAGAGGAGGGGGACAAGATGTGGGAAGAAGCAGACATGAAGTTATGAGTTCACCTCACTGAACCAAAGCCCACAGAGATTAATGGCTGTAGTCTCTGTTCATACCTTCAAGTCCTGTTGAACTTGCCGGAATTTACTATGTGCTAAGCTTTAAACCCCTCCTGATATATTTTGTCTATCTGAGGTCTCTAAATCTCTCCTGAAATGCTTTGTCTATCTGGGCTATTGCAGATTCTGCAGACCTGGCTGCTTCATACCTTCCCTAACCCCTTCCACCTGCTAAGATCCCACAGCTGTTGTGCGTTGTCCGCACTTGGCAGCAGCAATACCTGCATGTCTGGGACATGGTCTGGCTCACTTTGGACTGGACTGAAGGTTCTGGAAAACTAATTTTAGTCTTGCCCTGGACTCAGCAATACTATATTCAGCCATCTGCAACTTACAGTTCCCCCTCCGCATGCCTACACAGAATAGAGAAATGTATGTATGTGGGCTTGATGTCTGGGGAGACTGCAAAGTGTATGTGACCTCGGATAATACATCACTGTGTAGCTGGTGTTTCAGAAACTCTTGAAGCTAATCCAAAGTGGTCCAATTTGCTTCAAATCTGTAGCTGGGAGGCAGTGTGATAAAGGAATTTTCCTATTTTATTATTCGGAGAGTGACACATCCAACTAAAAAAATGTGTAATTTAGTTCAGCTGGGGCACATTATACACTGAGACTGTGAATTAGTCATTTCCCAAGATCTGCCTTTGAACTCTGACCATTTCTTAGGTTTTTGGTTTTTTTTTTTTCTTTTTCTGAAAGTGCGGTGGTTCTGAATGCAGCTAAAATCAAATGGTCTTGCTCAACATGGCCTCAGTTGGTGGTTGATCTGGGTATATAATGGAGTAAGGAGAAAATGAACTGAATGTTGCTCAGATTTAGAAAGAAAGTTCAGTTTCTTCATGTCATTCCCCCTTCTTATGTTGACACTTGTTCATTTTTGCAATAGCTTGTGCTAACAAAGTTTTGTTTGAAGTTTGGCTGCAAGCACAAAAAGAAACAAGACGGACTGTTATCTAAATGCCATTTCTTGCCCATGTAGGTGTTTGGTCTGCACCTTCTCATATTAATAATAGTCTCATAGCAACTGTTTCTTGCCCATCTTGAAACCAGTTCTCCTTTGTATTAGACTGGCACTGAAGAAGTATGATCACAACCATTGACCATTGCAGATTTTGTCCTAGAAATGAGCCCACTGGTGAGATAACTCCACTAACTAGTAGGAAAATAATACTTAGAGAAAGGTTTGTTCTACAAGAATTGTTAGTTTTCTTTTTGAACGATTCTTGAAGTTTTCCTCTAGTGAGGGTTTTATCTCAATTTATGCTGATAATACGCTTAGGTGATCATTTGGAGTCCACATATCCAAATGCTGTTTTCCAGTTCAATTACATTCTTTAATTCCCTGTTTTGTTTGTAATAATTACCTGTTCATTTATTCCTTCATTGTCCCAGAGAGAAATCTGGTTTGAATATTCCAGTCTACCAAGTTTATAGTTCTCTCGATCACTGGTCTTCTCCTGGGCACACAGCAAACCACCAGCACTCTCTGCTGTCTTCTACCAGATGAGATTACAAAGGTTGGGAAGGAGTTTCTAACAGGATTTTCTTCTGGTGAGATGCCCAAATGTGGAGTTCTTCCCTCTTGGCCCTTCCAAGGACAGTTGCTAACCTTCTAGGCATTCTGCAAAGATCATCTATTCTCCCTTCACCATGGCTGTTGAGGAGTGAGTGGGCAGAGCTGGATGTGTTTATAGGCAGCCTTCTGCTTATTTTGTTATTTTAATTGATGGGACAGATTTCCTTGAGCTCAGGATTGGTGCTTCTCATTACATTTTAGAAATTGGAAGAAATAACTAAATGACATGAGCATTCTTGGGAGTGGAATTCAGGGATGAGTCATGAGAAGAGACTATGATTTCTGGCACATATTTGAGGAATAGAACCTCAGCCGTTTTGTATGGGTATTCACAGTCGTTGGGCTACAAAGCTGTGTTTTTGTTATAGCCTTCAATGAGACCTGGGTTCTTCCTACTGGTTGTCATGGCTGCTTGTGAATGCTGGGCCATAACTACTGGTTTGTTGTTGTAGGGTTACTAATGAGTTCTCCACTGATTGGCTTTAATAGTCTCTCATTTAACACCAGGCTGCACACACCAGATTTCATTTTAATAAAAAGTGCAGTGAAGCATTTGCTTTGGAATGAAAATACAAATGTGGAATTATACTGCCTTTGCAAAGAAATACATTAAGAGGAGAACAAAGGTAGGTTCAGTTCTGCACCTCAGATTCCTCAAATATGAAAACTGCTGGCAAGCTGGCTTGATGCATTGTTTGGACATGATATTTGCACTTTGGGCGAAATACTAACTTTCATCTGGAGCTTTCCATGTCAATCAGTTAAGCAATGCAAAAGAGCCCTTGATGAATGGTTGGAAACTGTTTTCCATGGAACAGCCAGAGCAAGTTCTGTGCTCACATGGCCACATTCCTCTAGTGGAAACTGCAGTTTTAGGCAGCTGAACAGCGAGTCAGTGAGCAGAGGAAGTACATGCAATAGGATTGCACAAATATATTGCTTCCCTGGAGACTCAAGACCATAGGGGCTATATGTATCCCTGGAAAGGTGCAGTGCCCCTTCAGGGTGTTGTGCAACCCTGATACCTGGGAGCAGCACCATGCCCATAGCATCCTGGACCTGCTTTCTCCAGGTCAGTGCCAAGAACAGTGCCCAGCCAGCACCTTTCCTTGTTTCCTGGGCCTCTCCCAACTCAGCCTCCTGTTCTCTCCTCTACAGTCATGGCAGCTATTGCCTACCACGTTGGACACAGGGATCATCATCTGTCATTTGCAGGTACTGTCATGGAGCCACTCTGTGTTGTCTCCTAGCCAAGTGAGCCACACACCTTCACACAGCACACCAAGAGAGTAGAGAGCAGGATCGGAGACAAGACCATCTGTGTTGTCCTTTCTCCATTCATAGAACGGTCGAGTTAACTTTTTACTAAGAGAGAGGAGCACTGGCCAGCACTAAGGTCTCACTGGCCTTGGTGGGGCCGCATCTACCTGCTTGGCAGCCGGCTGAGAAGCCTGGCTCCAGCCCTTAAACCCAGTGCTGCTCCAGTGATGGGAGGTGCTGGGACTTGCTGCTCTGGGGAGGAGGGCAGAGAAGGTATAAATGGCACGTTCCCACGGATGCAGAAATTGCCCTTTTCAGAGATTTAGAGAGTGAGGGAGCATATGTAACTTTTGACCTTTTAAGCCAGCGTCTTGTTAGCAGCTCGTTGTGTTCCCGCTGGTTGGTGTGTCCGGCCGCCGTCAGGCTGGTGCTGGCTGGCGCACGTGGCGCGAGCGCTGCGGACGGGTTAAGAGCTCCCTGATGCTGAAACCTGCGTGTTCCTGTCACGGCTCCGGCAGCTGCTGGAGGCCGGGGCTGGCCCACACCTCCTGCCCCCTTCGGGGTCTCCCTGCCTCCCCGCATCCCCTGCTGTTCATCGCCTCGCTCTCTGCGGCTTGCGTACCGCCAGTGCTTGCTCCCCCCCCCCCCCCCCCCCGCTTGCATCTCTTGTTGCGTTTCATTTGTCCTGTGCGTGTTGCTCCCTGCTGCGGTTGTTCAGTGCTGGTGAAAAGCGCCAGGTTTGTAACCCCGGGGCTACCGGTTAGTCACCCTGCCCGGGAGGTGGGCGGTGGGTGGGGGGGAGCATTTGTCCATGTGCCACCACATCTCGGGGGCAGGGATGGCTTTCTCTTACTCCTTTTATGTCCCCTGAAGGGGGATGCCGGGGCCAGCTCTGTAACATGCTCTTGACACCCCACCCCCCCCGCCCCCCCCGGGGCACGGTCTGTGCCTGCCTGGCCTCTTGGCTTTGCCCGGCCCTTGAGCGGTGCCGCTTGGGCAGCGGGAGGCAGGGCTGTCTTGCAGCGGAAGGACTAGCATGAAACCAGCTCAGCACGCCGGCCGGGTACTGCGGACCCCTGGTTTCTCAAAGGGAGTATATGATGCGGGGGACAGCAAAAATGTTCGTTTCCTCAGCAGGTGCCGCAGGATGCCTTGGTCCTGCAGAGCAGGGCTTTGTTTGTGGGGGAGAGGAGGCTCTTGTTCTGTGTGGACAGCTGGATTTTTCATCCTCTTTGCAATGAAAATAGGATGGGAGGGTTCAAGTGAAGTGATGGGTTTTTGGCAAGGGTTATCTTTTGATTAGAGGACAGACCCCTTCAGAAAGGCCTCCAAAATTCACCAGCTGGGAATGAATTTTGGTATGCACCATCAGTTTCCAGATGGGAAAATGTCCATGTTCTGCTTCCAGCCCACTGAGACATCTCCTGCTCTGCAGCCAAGTCCAATTAGCGCTAATACCGTGGCAACTTCACTTGCTGGTGACAATATGCTTTAACCTGTGCATTCAGGCTCTCTCGGTTTTTCATGAAAAGCGAATCAAAATCCTTCCTCTACAGTGGAGCTGAAAAAGAATCAGTGCGAAACTGCAAACCCAGCTCTGGCTATGGTTTAGCATCAGCTACAGTGGCATCTTCCCCCAATCACAAAAGGCAATTGGGATTCTCTGGGTTTTGAAGTGCCCCAGGGAACTGGAAAACTTGCGTTAGCAGGTCAGCAGAGGGAAGGTGAGAAATAGACTCTTCTCTTCAGGTACTAGCTTGTTGAGGCAGTGGATATTTTCTGACTTGCACACCTGCAAATCCATGGCTAGCCATATCCAGTTTGATCACGAGAGCCTGTAAGGAACGTGTGCATTTTTTTTTTCCTTTCTCATAGAAACATGGTTGGGTTGATTTGTGGGTTTTTGTGGTTTTTTTTTTCCCTTTCTCCCCTCAGACTTAATGTTCTTACTATCTTTCAAGTTTTTAAAAATAGGAACTGTCGCGTTGCTATGGCTCCCTGTGCAACTGTGGAGCAGCTTTCTCTTCTCTTCTCTTCTCTTTGATGCAATTTGGATTCACGATGCGGGTTGACAAGACACCAGCCCAGCTCGCCGCCTAGTGGCTCCCTCCCGGGGGGTGGGGGGGCCGCGACAGCGTTCACTGTTAACAGAAATTAATGAGTAAAAGGGATATTAAAAAAAAATTAAAAAAATCAGGTGGCCTTCCTTGGCAGAGAGTTGAGGCATTAACCCTGGCGCGTCCGGGATGAGATTTTTTTTTTTTTTGCGACTTTCTGCAGTCTTAATGCCACTCCTGCGGTTTAACTTTTGGTGGGATATTTTTTTCCCCTTTCTGTCCTACACCCTTGGGTGATGGAGCTGAGCCCTGTCAAACAGCTGGTCTGTTCCCCTCCAGAGGCACCTGCTGTTCAGTGGTCTTTGCCATATATGTTTCGTCTAAGAAATCGTTGTGCACAAGGCTCACGGTTAAGTGCTTTGCTGAATCGAGGCTTAGAGTGCTCCTGACTCAGATGCTGCTGATGAAATTCCTCTCAAAATCATTGCTCTAAGGGTGCACTCAAGACTTGCATCCAAATTTTGGGAAAATGTGGATCTGCGTATCTGTGGGGCAGCTGAATACTTAGCTCAAAGGGACCAAACCAAACTGGCTTTGAACACCTGTTATGTGTGCAGAATCCAGACCTCCCTCTGCAGCTCACAGACCTCTCCACTGGCCTATTTTCAAGTAGCTGTAATTTTTAAAGTACATTTTGTTTCATGTTGGAAATTTTATTTTCACTCAGTCTAAAGGTGAACATTTTAGAAAAATCTGAGCAAACAACCCTGTTCATCCAATTTTGAGTTATGAGAGTGTGAAATGAATGCATTTGTTCTGCTTTCAAATAATTATCCATCGGTGAAGTTTCTGTTGATGTGGACAAATAACTCAAAGCTAGCTTCACTTCAAAAATTAGTTTGCAGTGTTAGACGAGGGATTCCTGCTTTATTAAGGTTAGAAAATTTCATTTTGAATAGACCATGAATATTTGAAGGTGGTGTATGTTACCTTAATGTCACTTTTTTTTTGGTATTGTACGTTCACTGTGCACTATATTTCTTGAAGTATTTGTAAGAAAGATAATCTAGAAATGTGGTATTTAAAATGCTTAAATGTGAGTGAAATTGTAACAAAGAAAACAGAAATGGCAGAGACCTGACAGCTTGTCCAGTCCACTACCTGCTCTATCATTCCCACAGCATATTCTCGCCTGATGTAAGTAATAAAAATGTCCCTACTCAAGCCTGCAAACACCTTGATATAAAATGAATATTAAAATCTAACCATAGTGCCCTTGAAATGATCAATCAGACTGAATGCTGTCAGCTGTCTTCCTACAAAAGAAAGCTCTTTTCCACCTCTGTGGAGAGATTTCTGAGCTTGTTGTATCACACTGAACAGGTCTACACCCCTGTCTTGATTGAGTAAAGATTGTTAAGGTGATTAGAGCTCCCCTCTGCAGTAATACACCACGAGAAATGCTTGAAAAACTGGTTTTGTGAACTTAGGGTTGCCCTTTGTTAAGGATCTGGCGAGATGGCAGGTAATCAGATAAGAGTTCACCCACTGATGGTGTGGCCAGGGTGGAAGAGGGCTGCCATACTGGACTGAAAACCCATGAATCTCTGTGGCCTGACAGTGGTTGAAAATGCACAAATGCTGACTCGACATTGACTTTTTTTCCGGTTTTTGAAGCTGTATTAAAACAAGATGGAAATGAGTTTTCTGTGTCTTGCCCAGCATTCTTTCCGGTATTATTAGTGTCACAAATGAAATCATTTTTCAGCAAGATGGCTACCTCCAGTAGCAGTGTCAGCATCTTACGTTTATTTATGACAGGCTGTAGTATATTTTATCTGCAATTCCAAAGCACTTTACAAAGTAGAAAGGGATGGCTTAATTCACCGCTAAAATTCAGCCATCTCTGGGGTGAAATAGAGCAACTGTTTAACAGCACGTAGTATGAAGCGGAGATGAATACCACACCTCACTGGAGCTGCACGAGGAGTTTCAGCTGGCAGAGTGAAATTGCTAGAGGTGGATTTTCGCCAAGACATTGGGGCTGTTTAATAAGTGCAAGAGATTAGCAGCAGTGCCACACATGCCTCTTGTGTGCCTGTGTGAACAGCCAGCCAGCAGTTTCAGAAGTGGTTTCAGGAAGGAGGTTGGCAGCTTTTCCAGCGTGCAGACTTCACCAGCAGATGATAACTGCTTTCAGAGACCTCCTTCATCACAAGACCATGAAATGTTTTGGGCAGAGATACCTAGATTGTACGCTGATTATCTGCCTGATTATTTCCCCTGGAAACTCAGCCTTGGGCAGAGCGAGACGTCCAACAAGGCTGCTGGGTACCTGCCGCTGGGTATAGACAAGTGATAACCAGGACAGGATGCGGAGCAAAAGGGTTGACTGAAATGAATTTCTGGGAGGATGCAGCTACATAGCTAATGTCATAAATAAATGATGGTCCCCCCAAAAAGATGTTTTTCATTGCTTTCTTCCCCTTCAAAATAATGCGTCACTGGCAGATTAAGCCCTGTGAGTGACATGAGATACCTCAAACACAGACTGCTGCAAGAAATGCTTTCCACCCTCTTCTCAAAGATGCTGACACTGCCCTTCTGCATCTGAGTGGTGATGTGTGGCATGGTGAGAGCTTAGAAGAGCTGGTACTTAAGCCATGATGAAATGCTCTCCAGCATCACCAAGGGACTGTGAAAACTTTGAGGTGCGAGGTACAGGTGCTTACAGCCTCTGAATAAATCCTAACATCTAGCAACTGCTCTTCAGTACGTCTAGTATGTATTTCTGTCAAATAACTGTTCTGGGGGGGAACGTGGGTTGCTGGGCTTCTCAGCATTTGACTTGCCCAGATCCTGGAGGTGCAGCAGGACTGATCTTTCAGGCTTCTGCATGTTCTGCTGCCCTTGTCTCCTTTTCTTTCCCTTTCCTTGAAGGCGTGTAGATGAGATACTGGAGGAGCTCTACTTGCAGATATCTTTTGGTTTTAATGTAGCTGTGAGGAGGAGGAGGTCTTGCTTTTTGCCCGTGTGAGACTACTGGTCAGATGAAACAAGTACCTTGGAGTTGGTGCCAAGTCACAGTTTCTCTAGTCGCTATGGAAAGATGCTAGTTCTGGAAAAGACCCCAGTTCGACTGGCTGGAGTGAGAAGTTTACCTAGTTTACTGATTTGTATTTTTTTCTCCCAGCAATTTTTCATGGAAAGCTCAGGTTTGAATTGATGAAGGCACAAGCTTAGCAATGCTGTGAAATTGATTTGGGATAGTTTATTATAGTCCCATGAAGTTGCTTTAACAGGAAAGTTTGGCAGAGTAGGGGAGCCAAATGAGAAGAGCATGGCCCTGCCAACAGTGGGTGGCACTGGAAGTACCGTGTGAGCCAGTACGGAGGTAGTCATTAGGGGGAGGGTTAGCCACAGGTGAGTGGAGAGCTGCTCAGGTGAGAGCCATCTGCCACCTTCCGTTGGGGATCAGGCTGGTTTGCACTGTTGCTGGTTTCCTCCCTTTTTGCCACCCACTTCTGGATCCTCACAAAGCCCAGAGAAGGGATCCTGCCTCTTGGTGCTCAGCTGCGGCAGCTCTGAAACCTCTGTCGCAGCCATCGGTCGACAGCACGGAAGGAGGTCCCCGGAGAAGGGCACTGGCAGAAAGGCAGTGAAGGAGCGTGGGGATGCTTTGCAGAAGGAGGAGCACTTGGGGAAATAAAAAGCATCACTGGGCTTGGTTTTACAGCACTCGCTGTGAAGGGCATGCAGGCTACTGCCGAGCTCAGCACACAGCCAGCTCCCCAAGTGGGAGGGCTGTGAGTGGCACTGATCTTTATTCCTCCTTGTAGCTCATAGCTTACCTTTTCAGTTGCCACTGCTCGGAACAGCAGCACTGAGAGCCAGAGGGTTGCATGGATGCGGTGACCTTGGCTGTAGCCGTTCTGCCGAAGACGGGCAGTGGGGACTCCTACGCCAGCGAATTGCTGCAGCCTCCTGTTGGCGCCATGTAAATCTGTCACATTTGTGACAGAGGCTCATGCTGGAAATTTTTTTACGCCTCAGAAAAGAAAGCTGTGTGGTAGCACCTAAGGGTCTCGTTTGAAGATGGCTGAGTGAGAAACAGTCTTTGGTCCACTCCCCTCACCATTACAGAAGAAAGGAGATGTGGGACTGGTCAAGGAGACAAACGCTATTGTGCCTGTGGCTATCTACCCCATCATTACGCCTCCAGGAGCGTGCTGCAGAAGACCACGAGCCCTCAGCACTCGGAGTGTTGAGGGTGCTGTCAGTGTAGTAGTGGTTTGGTATGACCAGGAAGCTGTGGAACAAGTTCTTCTGCAGTGGCACGTGTTGGTGGGACTGTGAAAAATGGCGATAAACTGAGGGAGGTCTGTTTTACAGGAATGGCCCTCTGGTAACAGCTCACACCTTTGCTGATGTAGGCCTATGCCAAAAAGCTTGTTTTCCTAGTCAAGTCCTTATGTCTCTTGGTTTTGCAGTGTCTGCTCTGTATTTCACCACGACAAATGAAGTTTCTTTATGTTCCTTCTTCAGGCCAGGAATCCTTTCTTTGCCCTCTTGTCTTGTTAGCAGGCATGGGAGTGGTGGGCGTGTTCTGGCCAGTGGGTGCAAAAGCAAATTTAGCATATACTCTTCCGCAGTATTCACAGTATGTTCTTCTGCAGTGCATCTGACCAAGGATGTAAATGTTGGGTAGTCAAGTAGAGAAACAGATGATTGGGCAAGTACTTAGATGTTTGAACTAGTAATTTTTTACTTCTTCCTCAACTCACTGACCCTAATGGGTTTACCACTGTTTGCCTGAGAGAGTGCTGAGAGGGGTTGGGAGTGGGAGTCTTGTGAGCTTGCCAGATCAACAGTAATCTTTGCTAATTGACATTTTCTTCTTTTTCGTCATAATTTTGGGGCAGGCTTGCAGAAGTACATTGTGGAAGGAGAGAATAAGAGAGTTGCAGGGTAGGCAATAACCCATAGGCAAAGCTCTAAGATTGCACTGGTCTATCCATGCTTGTGGTCATTTGCAAACAGCCAGGGATGAACCCATTGCTCTTGTTACCTGTCATGTCCCTTTTGTGTGTCTCCGTGTCCTTCCCTTGCTCCCATCCTCCATCTTTCTCATCCTTCCCTCAACAGGTGATTCTTTTCTATAGAAATATTAAGGTTTGGTTTAAAACAGAAGAACCACCCCATTTTCCCCACCCCCTTTCTTTCCTCTCTTTCATCTTTTCTTCCCATGGCAGTGTTTGAAGTAACACAAGTTCCTGAGAAAGGCTTTTTTTTCTGCCTTTGTGCTTTGGCTCTGTGTCCCTTCTTCATTATATCTTCTCTTTGTTATTTTGTTCTGTCTGCCTCATCTCTCTGTTTTCTCCCCATCTCTCAACTCTTCTTCAAGGCTCTTTCTTCATTAATATGTTAATTTCTAGCCCAGGAATGCTTCTTGCAGCTCACTGTTCACTAGGGAAAGCCAGAGGAGAGAGCCAGGAGAGAGGGAGGAAGGGAGAGAGGGAATAAGAAAGAGGAGGAGGACAGTAATTTACAATAGGAAAGGACAAGGGATGTCAGAAAAGGAGGAATCTTGCACTGACTGGTGTCGTGATGCCAGGGAGAAAAGGATTATCCATGTTTTGGACTGGGTTGGTCTTTTTCTATTGTTTTGATATTTCCAACTTCTGAAACATATTCTTAGTAGGAAAAAAAAAAAAGTTCAAAATTAAAAGAAGCCCTAAACTCTTTTAAAAAATTGATTTTTAAAATAGTTGCATTTTGGCAATTTCCAAATTATTTTTCCCTCTGCATAGAACTTTTTTTTAAACATCAGCCCCTACTCCCACCCTAGTATGGTGCCTTTGTTTCATTTGATGCAAACATGTTGCCTGCATGGTCTTTACATAAGGCTTTGGACAAAATTTGCAGGATGAACAAAACCATACCAGAAGTTCTCTGAAAGGGGTTTTACCTCAACAGAAGATTCCAGAGTTTTTGTCTTCTTCCGGTGAGTAGTAGGGGATGGTTCAGCTTCTGTTCAAGTAAAGAGATATGGATAAAGAGTATAAGACCACAGAAGCTATACAGCCATGCAAATGTGAGGGAATCTGGGCCTAGAAGGAGCATGAGAACTGCAATTAAGGACAGATGTGATGAGTCAAGGATTTTCTTTCTGCCTCCCACCGCTACAGTTACTGGGTGGAAGGTTGCAAAGGAGCAAGTGATCGAGGCAAGTACCTCTGCAGCATGGACCAGGTCCGGGAAGGATGCAGAAAGCCAACACTATTGCAATTCTGCCCTGAAATTAGGAAACCTCTAACTACTGTATTTGCTGCTTTACATCTAACGTAGCGAGACCTCTGTCTGTGCTTTGAGTCCTACGATCATGATTGCCCAAGCAAATAATTAACAATGCGGCAATGAAAGTCAGTGCAGGGGAGCTGGCTGGGTGGGTGCCTGGAGGTGAGAAAGCAGGTCTGAGGAAGGGTGTGCGGTAAAGGAGGAGACGGGAAAAGTCAGGCTCTAATACAGTGCTGCAAAACTGGTGTGAGCTGGAAGCAAAACAACTGGGGAGGAAAACTCATGGGGCCTGGCCGCAATGTTCTGTGAAGTCCAAGGCCCCCGAGCCAAGAGCCTTTCATATATTACGTACGCACAACTGTGTCAGACGAATATTATTTAGGTTGCAAAGGCAAGCACTTCAAACAGAAGCAAATGCCAGAATTAAGTCTGCAATCTTAATTTGGCACTCTTGTGTCTATTCATTATAGAGCAATGGTTTCAACACTGCATACCATCTTTCAAGACAAGACCCTCGCCTGATTCTGTATGCAGAATGAGTGACATTTCCCAGCTGAGCAGTGATTCAGTATTTTGTTTTCTTCGCCTTATTTAATGTGTAGCCTTAAGCTTTGTATTGTGCCTGCTTTCACAGGCTGCTGAGAAGAGAGGATTTTTCGTCTCGAGGTGTTATCTGTGGCACATGTTAGGGCAGTATCTCAGTACGTCATGAAGTTCATGCTTTTTCACCCTACTCCTGTGAGATGAGAGCACACAAGCTGCTGATTTTTAATGTAAATCCGTTGTATAGGCAGAGAGCTAAGGTGCAGCAAGATTAAGGTTGAAAATGTCTATTCATTTTTCATGGCCCATCTGAGACACCTAGAATCTCGTTATTCGAAGTACTGATCATTACAGAATGCTTTCTGTGTTCAAAGCAATTTCTCGTTGACTTCAACTCAGCAATTCCTTGAATTGCGCCCTGCCAAATCTTAACTAGGACTGGGCACCATTTTTCATTGATTTTTTTTATTAATATAGAAATGGAGATTTGGTGACATGCAAGTTACATGGGCTGTTTGTTTGTATCCTGTTTAATTGTTTGTTTTGCAGAACTCATCTTGGACGCAGTCTCCAAACTGTTTCCCTTTTTTTAATTTTAATTTGAATTATTTCTTTCAATATATTTTAGATGAAACATTTAATTTCTTATTCATATTAATTTATAATTTCAATATCTATCTTCCTTTTATTTGAAAAAAGATGTTTGAAAATGTTCAGATTCAAAAGAGGGCAGGCTGAGCTATATGTTTTGTTTCAACAAAGTCAAAACTTTATACTTATTGATTTGCCAAAATTGGGTTCTCAGTACAGTACTTAATTTTGTTTGGAATTGCCACCAGACCAAAAAAGGAGGCAGAGGGTTTGTCCAGCTTCTGTCAAACATCCACAAAATGAGGCGCATAGATTTAGTGACTGCTTGCAAAGAATCTGGTTTAAGAGATTTTACTGACCTCTTCTCCCTGGTGTCCAGTGATAGGATGTGTGGGAATGGTTCAAAGCTGTGCCAGTGGAGGTTTAGTCTGGACATTAGGAAGCATTTCTTCACCAAGAGGGTGGTCCAACACTGGAATAGGCTTCTTAGAGAGGTGGTTGATGCCCCAAGCCTGTCAGCGTTTAAGAAGCATTTGGACAATGCCTTTAATAAGATGCTTTAGCTGTTGGTCAGCCCTGAAGTGGTCAGGCAGCTGGACTAGATGATTATTGTAGGTCCCTTCCAACTAAAATTCCTTTTCCTTTTCCTTTTCCCCTTTTCCTTTTCCCCTTTTCCTTTTCCCCTTTTCCTTTTCCCCTTTTCCTTTTCCCCTTTTCCTTTTCCCCTTTTCCTTTCCCCTTTTCTTTTCCCCTTTTCCTTTTCCTTTTCCCCTTTTCCTTTTCCCCTTTTCCTTTTCCCCTTTTCCTTTTCCCCTTTTCCTTTTCCCCTTTTCCTTTTCCCTTTTCCTTTTCCCCTTTTCCTTTTCCCCTTTTCCTTTTCCCTTTTCCTTTTCCTTTTCCTTTTCCTTTTCCTTTTCCTTTTCTCCTTTTCCTTTTCCTTTTCCTTTTCTCCTTTTCCTTTTCTCCTTTTCCTTTTCCTTTTCTCCTTTTCCTTTTCCTTTTCCTTTTCTCCTTTTCCTTTTCCCTTTCTCCTTTTCCTTTTCCTTCTTTTCCTTTTCCTTCTTTTCCTTTTCCTTCTTTTCCTTTTCCTTCTTTTCCTTTTCCTTCTTTTCCTTTTCCTTCTTTTCCTTTTCCTTCTTCCTTTTCCTTCTTCCTTTTCCTTCTTCCTTTTCCTTCTTCCTTTTCCTTCTTCCTTTTCCTTCTTCCTTTTCCTTCTTCCTTTTCCTTCTTCCTTTTCCTTCTTCCTTTTCCTTTTTTCCTTTTTTCCTTTTCCTTTTTTCTTTTTCTTTTTTCTTTTTCTTTTTTCCTTTTTTCCTTTTTTCCTTTTCTCTTTTTTCCTTTTTTCCTTTTCTCTTTTTTCCTTTTTTCCTTTTCTCTTTTTTCCTTTTCTCTTTTTTCCTTTTTTCCTTTTTTCCTTTTTTCCTTTTTTCCTTTTTCCTTTTTTCCTTTTTCCTTTTTTCCTTTTTTCCTTTTCTCTTTTTCCTTTTTTCCTTTTCTCTTTTTTCCTTTTTCCTTTTCTCTTTTTTCCTTTTCTCTTTTTTCCTTTTTTCCTTTTTTCCTTTTTTCCTTTTTTCCTTTTTTCCTTTTCTCTTTTTTCCTTTTTTCCTTTTCTCTTTTTTCCTTTTTTCCTTTTCTCTTTTTTCCTTTTTTCCTTTTCTCTTTTTTCCTTTTCTCTTTTTTCCTTTTCCTTTCCCCTTTCTCCTTTCCTTTCCCTTTTCCTTCTCTTCTCTCTTCTCTTCTCTTCTCTTCTCTTCTCTTCTCTTCTCTTCTCTTCTCTTCTCTTCTCTTCTCTTCTCTTCTCTTCTCTTCTCTTCTCTTCTCTTCTCTTCTCTTCTCTTCTCTTCTCTTCTCTTCTCTTCTCTTCTCTTCTCTTCTCTTCTCTTTCTTCCCCTCTCCCTCTCCCTCTCCCTCTCCCTCTCCCTCTCCCTCTCCCTCTCCCTCTCCCTCTCCCTCTCCCTCTCCCTCTCCCTCTCCCTCTCCCTCTCCCTCTCCCTCTCCCTCTCCCTCTCCCTCTCCCTCTCCCTCTCCCTCTCCCTCCTCTTTCCCCTTCTTCCCCCTTTCCCCCTTTCCCTTTTCCCTTCTTCCCCCTTTCCCCCTTTCCCCTTCCTTCTGGTATCACCATGACCCTTGTGCAGACAAATCCAGCCCTACAGTACAGCTTTCATTTGGCTCACCTATATGATCGTCTTGTTTATTCCAGCCATTCTCTACCTCTCCCTTGATTACTGCCGTCTTCCCAAACAGCTAAGTTTGATTTCCAGTTCAGTCCATGTGGTGCATTGAATGAGACAGGGGTCCTGCAAGAAAAATTGTCATTGATTATGTCATTCAGGACTGATTCGTAGTCGTTATGCAAAATGGCCTGCATTCAGGTTGCTTGAATAAATGTAATGCTGGCATTTCCCCATTTTGCAGTGCTTGACTTTGGCAAAGTCTGGGCTTATTCATTAGACAAAGTGCATGGTTTAGTGGCTATGAACTTTTCAGATTTTCTCTCCCACTGCTGACCTCCTCTGTCTTATCTCCTCTAGCTTGCCTTATCTCTTCTGCCCTTCTGGCTCCTTGTCCTAGGCTGGTTCTTACCTAGAAAAGCTAGGATCTGCCTCACAGATGTCTCATCTAAGCTCCAGACCCTGGATCTAGGAAAATCCATCTTCCACTTCTGGACTTGTGCCTTTTGTTTTCATCTATTTCCACTTACCCCACATTCTGGCTCCTTTTCCCATCTGTCTTCCCTTCCCCTCAGCCCAAACAAGTCCCAGTCTCTTTGCCCAAATGGTCTAGGTGTCACACCTCCCAGTTTTCTTCTCCCATGTAGCATTTCAGCCCCATGCTTGTTCCAGTGTCCCAGTCAGTGTATCCTGATCACCTTCCTGGCTCTTTCCTACTGCATTGGAATTAGCCAGCCTCCTCTTCCAGCAATCCCTGTGTGCAGGGAGCGGGCAGGATCGGGGAGATGCAAACCCAGGAGGTACAGTCCTCCTCTTGCTTCCACAGTGCAGACATAGACCTTCCTTGAGTTCATGTGTAGAGAAAGTCCCTTAGATTTCAGAAGGCTCAGTGAGGAGAGGATTTTAGAAAGTTTTGGGTTTTTTTAAAGCTCTAATAATTGTCTGTTGAACAAGTGTAAACTGCAGTTTTTCCAAAGGCTTATGGCTAGTCTAGGTTTTCACAAACTGACTGGCAAAAATCAGCATGTGACATGAAAGGAACCTTTTCTTTCACCTCTCATCAAAATTCAAGTCCCTTGAAAGCAGGGAACTTGCTGGAGCTTTTTCAAAAGGTCACTATTTTTTTCTTAACTTTGGTAAAATAGCTTCTTTCCTCTAGCCTCTGTCCGGAAATGAATGGACCACTGTTTTCCTCAAATATCAAACCTGGCAAAAGCATCTGATATGGAAAATGTCAATCTGAAAGATAACATTTGACAGAGAAATCTGTAAGGAAGGCTTTATGGTAGGAAGCAGAGTGCAGGCTGAAGAGACAATGATACCAGCCCCAGCAATGCAGACCTCACCTCTGCCCATGGGCTTCCTGGAGCATTTTTAGGAGTTCAGGGAAGGTCTGCTTACTGGCTGAACATGTCCTCATAAGGGCTTAAACCTGGAGCTCAGTCAGCAAACAGAGTAACAATTTGTTTTTTTTCAGTTTGAATTAAAAACAAGGTTTCTTTAAAAAAAAAAAAAAAGTGCCTACCCCAGGCTTTCAACACCTTTAATACTCATTTAAAAATGCATGTCACACAATGAAAGAAAATCAGTGCCAGTCCCCAGCGTGGAACTAAAACCAACCAGCCAAGCAGTTAGAACAAACAAGCAAAAGAGTGGAAAAAATCCAATCCTCCATAGGCCGTTTTTCTCTTTCTCCTGCTTCTGTCCCTCCCTCCTTGCTTCAGCCATGGGTGTTCAGCTATGGGGCTGTGATTTCCAGTCTTGCCTTCACCAAAGCGTGTTAACCCGTCCAGCTCATGAATCGTCCCCAAACATGGGAAGCCTTGGTGAGAAGAAAACAATGCCAGAGCTACTGTTTTTCCTCACTTGTTGTACAAAGTTTCCAGGAGCCCAGTGGCACAGGCTCCAGCTGAGAGCTCTGGCTATGGTGTGCTACGGGGTATGGCACGCTGGAAGAGGGGACAAGTTTGGGATCAGGATGCTGAGAGAGATCTGGCCATTTGTTTCAACAGCCAAGCATCTTCTGACACTTGATGCATCCTCCCTTGGCCTCTCCTTGGAGAAAGCCCAGTGGAAAGCATCACTTCTGTGGACTCCAGGACAGGCATTCTCTGCTCTGGGAGGGAATTTTGGAATGGGTGGCATAGCCTTGAACCCCACCTCTAGCCTTGACTAAATATTTATGCCCACTAATGGCAATGTGGTGGGACTTGTGAGATGAACAAGGTGGCTCAGTCCAGTTCAGAGCTGATATTATCTCTCTCCTGAGCCAATACCCTTCTGAGATAGTTCTCAGATAGTTCCCGTGAGTTGTGCACAGCAGAAGTGTCAGGAGCTTGAGTGGGGCTGAATTACGCGCTGCCTTCTCCTGGCAGGTAAGTGATCCTTCCTGGCTGGCATTCAGCAGACAGTGGAGGGAACTTCCCTGGCTGCTGCCCACTTTATGCCTTTCTCAGGGATAAATAAAAATCTCCAGGGCTATTATGATGCGTCCTCACATGAGCCTGAAATGTACTGAGTATAGACTGAAGAAAAAGAGGAAACAGGAAAAAACATCAGCGTCTCAAATGATGTGTAAGAGGGCCGGTGCCTGTGGCACTGCGAGTATTCAATTTCAGTGTGCTGTATTTACTTCTGTTTCCCCTCTCTGAAAAGGCAACCTTCAGGCACTTCGCTAAATGGATTGAAAGGTTTG
The DNA here is from genome assembly GCF_964289735.1 of Phaethon aethereus. Classification (NCBI taxonomy): domain Eukaryota; kingdom Metazoa; phylum Chordata; class Aves; order Phaethontiformes; family Phaethontidae; genus Phaethon; species Phaethon aethereus. The sequence goes on along the minus strand of NC_138575.1, from coordinate 55,997,517 downwards.
TCTGGTTTTAATGATGCTTCTGAAAGAGCCTGTGTGTTATTCCTCCACTCAAATACTTCTGAGAGATTTTGCAATGCCTCTTGGTAAATCAGAACATTCTGAATACCCTGGCATTTAGTGGGTAGGCAATGTTCTGTTCTGGGACTACTTTAGAAGGAGTGACTGGGGTTAATAAACTAATGTTTTCTAGGAGAGGGTATCCTAATCTGGGAACAATCAGTGGATTAATTAAGATGTGTGTAATGGAGTGGTATGAACATTTAACTATAGCAATCAGATGAATTGGAAGCACAGTTTCTGTCTCAGGCGGGATCCTTTAGGGACACAGAATCTGTTTGCCCTGTGAAGTACAATTCCCTGTGCAGTTCTACAGCAAACCTGTCTTAGTGGAGACAGACTCAGGCTCTACCCTTAATTAGCATGGTATAAGTCTGATATTGCCTTCACCAAAGCACGTTAACCTGTGATAAATACCAGAGTCCAAAATGAGGAAGACTGAGTACCTCAGAAGAACTGGGCAGCAAAGGAAAACTAGGCGGAGAGACTGTGGTTTACCTGCATAGCTGAGAGAGAGTCTGGCTCTATGGCTTTAGCGGTGGAGAGGGAAACTCAGTGAGCTGGCATAAGTAAAAGGATGTAGTTCTAGTTCCTCAGCATAACACTCATGAACCAGCATCAAGGGAAAAGAGGTTGGAGCCATTTGTTGGTTTTTTGTTTTTTTTTTTCTCTCACATTCCCAAGTAGCCTGGGCTACGTACCAGTGGAGAATGATGGAAGAGCTTGGGGGAGAAAAGATTCATTTGGTCTTACTGACTGGTATTATTTATGCACACAAAATACTTACATTACGAAAGAAATCCTACTTGGTACTTCTGTGACCTCAAGGAGCTATTGCTGTACCGGTGGCACATGTATTTCATTATCAGTACAGTTACATCTATACTTAGCCAGACTGGAGCTGCCACTATACCCCACTGTGAGGGTACTCTGCTCGGATACCACAGACTCAGGCTTCGAAGAAGATCTAAGTATTTTCCATGATATAAAATTACTTCAGAAGAAGGGATTTAGAGAAATTCTTCTATATCAGTATATATGACAACTTCACATTTAGGAGGCCTTCCCAGGGAGACGTTGGTTGACATCCTTATCTGAACAGTCAGGCATTTATGACTTGAGGTCCCTGTGCTTTAACTAGTGGGGGTCTTTGGAGGGGAAAGGAAGATCTTGGTGACTGACTTGAGGGAGGCAGTGGAGAGAGCAGAGGACATGTGCATCCAAAGGCCTGTGAATAACGATGTGGAAGAATGGACGTGAATTGTAAAAGGCTCTGTCTCCACAAGAGCATCACCTTCTCTTGAGCTCTCAGGAGTGTCTGAAGACATTTTCTGTCACACACCTTGTAAAACTTGAACCTAGTGTGGGAGGACTAGCTTTTAGAAATAGTGGGCCAGCAGCTGAGCCCAAATTCCTGGTGTTCCATATAGCACCATGTGGACATAGAAAAATAGCCAGGACTAGAATCCTGACCGGGTCTGTTGCCTGGTTTTCACTCAAGCGAAAGATAGTGGTGCAGATAGCAGCAGCTATTCTATTTCTAAGAGGTATCTTGTTAAAGAACTTGTTAATACCCTCCTGCCTCCTTCCCATCCCTTAGGCAGCCAGCATGGGCAGTAAGTGTAAGTAAGTACAGATACGCAAAGGGCGACATTTCATTCCAGCTCAGGGCGCGTTCTGTGATGCAAGGGATGAGCAGTTAGAGGGAAGGCTGGGATGCAAATCTGCAGCGCTCCTTCCCAGAGCTGGAGGTAACTGTTAGAGGCAGACCGAGTCGGGGTGTGGATGGAGCTGAGTGGGACTGCGTGAGTGGGAGAAGAAACATGCCTGACCGACTCTGGCAATGGGAGGGGGTGCCTATTCTGGCAGCAGGTGGGTGAGCGTGTGGGCTGCAGTGAGAGTGTGGCGAACATGCATGACTGAACTATTAGTTTGTTATGCATGTGGCTGAGTCAGGTGGCAGGAGGAAAGTGGTCTGTGGAGGAGATTTCTTCTGTCCTTCTGGTCATGGTGTGAAGAAAATACTGAGACCAGTATTTTGATTTGGCTGTGAATCTAGGACTCCCAGTGAGCAATAGCTCAGCATTGAATCCACCTTTTCAGCTCTCTAAGACACTACAGCATCCTAATTCCCTTCGGGGATTTGTCGACCAGTTTCCAGCTATTGTAAATTGGTCCAGGGCAACAAATCCATTTACATCTGTGTAATAGAAAATATGAATTTGTGCCATCTTCCTTGTCTGTCCATGTGTCTTGCTTTGCCACCTTTGCTGCTTTGTCTTCGTTAGCTCTCCCTGCCTGTCACTTGAAGCTAAAATGAACTTTCTTGTTTCCTCCATTGATTCTTCCTTTCAGATGTGGTTAGCAGTGATCCTGGATTCTGGACCATGTGCCACCGTGCCAAGAGGCGACACTGTGCCTTGGGGAGAGGGGAGGCAGAGCGGAAGGCAGAGCAGGACCAATTTATGATGAGAAGCATCTGGAAACTGGGGCATAAACCAGGCAGAAAGCAGTAAGGATAGCTCTCAGCATGCATGCTGGAGCCAAAGGACCAGCAGTGACCAGACCTAGAGCTACACAGGGTGGAGGCTGGGGATTTGCAGCTGTCCTGACCTGGAGAGAGTTCTCCTTTTGGCCCTTGCTGTGGGTGAGGTTGCTGTGCTGGACCATGGGAGCCAGAGGCTGTGCCGCCTGCAGTCTCTTGAACGACAGTGGTGGTTGTAGTGGGAGAGCCTCTAGCACCGAGACAGAGTGGGAAAGCCGGAAGGGTAGAGGGGGAGTAATGAAGACAGATAGGTACGGGAAGATGTGAGTGTTTCCCACCCTGCATGTGCTTCCCATGGGAACTGTGGCTTCTTTCAATTTGCAGTGGGTGGCTGTGTGCTTACTTGGGGGCTGGAGATGATTGGCATCAGGAAAGCTGCCTCCAGCCCTGGAGCTGTAGCAGGTGATGATTTCTGGGCTAGGATCAGTCCTGATCTGAGTTAAGCACTTCTCCCTGCAGAGCTCTTCTCTTTAGTTTATGGTTTGGATATCTGCGCCTCTTTCCAGCTATGGGAGGCTGAGACTGATGGGGTGTGTGGTGCATGTTTCCGGGGGCAGGGGGGTGTGTGTGTGTGAATAAAACACCCCAGAAAATTGGGCTTCCAAGCACCACGAGACTCTAGGGCAGGAAAAGCAGCTGATATTAACCTTGCTCGTTCTTTAGCCGTTGGTTTTCTTTTACTGAATGAATATCATCACATGTCCTCCCTTCGCACATCATCCTCCCCGCCCCCCTGCTCTGGGCTTTACATCAGCCTCCTTAATAAGAAGTGCTCTGTTTTTAGTCCCAAGTGAGTGCTGAGCCCTTCGCTGCAGGGCTTACTGTTGCCTGAAGCTCTTGTCTGAAATAGCAAGCTGGCTCTTCAGGCACGCTGTACACCCCTGAAGAGCCAGTCAGAGCTGGGATACCCTGCCTTGTGCATGGGAGCTCACAGCCCTCTCCCACCCCACGCCAGCTCCTTGTATTTAACATCATCATCAATGACTGAGAGGTAGGAGTAAAAAGCAAACTCTCCAGGTTTGTGGTTTATAGTAAATTCCTTCAGGTAGTCAGCTGCCACGCTGATGATTCTAGAAGAACACAAAAATTCATGGGTAAGAGGGCTGTGTTTTTAAAGGGAGTTGGCAAGGATACACCTCTGCCAAGCCTAGCCCAGGACTGCCGTGGGTGCAGTGGGAAAATGTCTCCCTGTAAAGTGTCACTGATTAGAGCATGCACCAAGAGATGCGTCCTTTCTCTCACTTATTTTCACCCCCACCCCATGATGATGCCTTTTGCAGGGTCCTCTCAAAGCATTGATTCTTTCACATGCATCTCCCAGTCCTTCAGCTGCCTCCACCTTTATCTTTGAGTTTGCTTATATTTCTTCCACCTCAGTACTAATTTCTTGAGACTTCCTTACTTGACCCTCCCATATCTTCTTCAGTATTCCAAGAACAAATAGTATTTCCTGAGGTTAAGACACAGCAAATGGAAAATGCGTGAAAGATAAAAGGCTAAAAGGAGAAGACTTAAAAATACAGTGTCTAATTAAAGTATGGAAATAGCTGCTTTAAGGGAATATTATGGCAAATAGCTTAAAAAGATACCAGAATGGATTAGCCAGCTTTCTGAATAGGACTAGCCCCAGCTATTACACAGGGCTTGGTAGGAGCAATAAAGGCTCATGCATCAACTCTGCAGAGACAGGAAGAAATTCATTTGGGCAGTGATGGGAGGGAGTTGCAGATGCTCTCATAGCTCTGTTCCAGGGTGGGAATCCTCTGTCACCATTGTCATAGATAATGATGAAACTCATTCACAGGGCAGGGCTGTGAGGTGAACAGGCTCATTTTTAAGTGACTCAGCCTGGCCATATGCTTACCGCTCACCCTGGGACTTTCATCTCTTTTTGTTTTCTACTGTGTGTCCTGGTACAAGGAAGGGAACTGCAGCTGCCTCTCCAATGTCATCATCAGCTTGCTTTCACCCTTATAGCTGTTCAGCTGGGCCGTTTCTGCCGTGGATCCCTCTGCCTACACCTAGGGTAGCTCCTGACTGAAGTGGTGGGAGAGCAGATACTGTGGTCAGGGACCCCAACGGGCAGCTGGAACCCACTGAGGCTCTGAGGAAGGAGACTCTGAAAGCAAGGAGGCTCCCTTCGGTACCTAAAACATGGCTACTTAGCTCAACTGTCCACATGCATTGGCTCTGAGGTGTTGGGCTGGGAAAGTCAGAAAAACTAAACCTTGCTTGTAGGTTTTTTCATGTTTCTCACTACTGCTAAAACAGTTCCAAAGGTTCCCCTTGCCACAACATTCCACCTCTCCATCCACCCCTTTCTACAGTGACATTTTTTTCCCCTTCACTCTTTCCTTTGTTGGTCCAGCCTCCTTCCTGCTCCCTTCCCATCAAACCTGACTCAGGGTGATTTAGTGGTTTTGTTTGTTTAGTTGTTTTTTATTACATTATTTATTAGAATAGCTGGAAAGACCAGTGGCTTCTATTCACACTTGTTTGAAGTTGGAGCTAAAAAACTCCATGTGTTTTTGTTGTGTAGGTGTGTAAGAACGGGTGACTGTGACATGAAACAATAGATGACAAGTAAGTTAATGATGATAGTTTGATGTTTGGTTATTTCATTGGAAAATGGATGTGAAAAAATTACCTAAGCTGGTCCTCCTTTGAGTGGAGGGCTGTACCAGATTGCTTCCAGAGGTCCCTTCTAACCTGAATTTCTTTATAACTCTAAAAATCTGGTTTGCTGTAGTGATATTTTCATCCTGAGGTGTGTTTTTATTTGCTTGTCTCACAGTGCATGGCATGGTGGGACTGGACAGTATCTGGAATCTTGTAGTCTAGGCACAGAAATCCAATTGAGTGTTTCTCCTTTCACAGCCTAAACATACCTTACTTTGCAGGAAAGCACAAAATTACAATTTGAAGAGCTCATCTGTTTAAGTGTTTTGCCAATCAAGGGTTGAAATGCCAAATGGGGTCAAAGTCTTTATGTTTTTGGAGTGAGTGTTTGCTAAATAAAGGCTTGCAGCTGGAAGTGGAACTGCAAGGCTGAAACTGGACCCATACATGAATTTTTCAGCATAGTTCCCTCTTTCCCTATCACAATGGTTCCCTTTAAGAATCTCTGTGGGCTGCACTCGGTCTTAAGCTCTGAACCATCCATCATAGTACCTCAGCTCCTTCCTAGAAACCCAGCTATGCTCACATGTTTTTTCCCATGTCAGAATAAAATGAATCGGAGAGGAGAGGGTCATGATGGCAACCTCAATGTTCCTAATCATTTAATATTTTCCTTCCAAGACACTGTGATAGCCACAATAGCCTTGATTCTGGCTTTCTGTAAAGACTCTGAGAAGGATTCTCAGTGATAGCAAACAGTGTAATTTTTTTAGACATTAAGAAGTAGGGTCAAGAAACCCTATTTTGAGTGACTGGCTATTTGATGTACCATGGCAATTGACCCTCTGGAGGCACTGCAGGCCTAGCTAGCCTCTGATGGCCCTTCTCAGCTACCCCTGTCAGAACTGCTCCAGAAGGACTGAGCCTGGGATTGACAGATGACATTTACAACTTGAGGGGCCAGGGATGCTCAGAACATTATTCCAGGGCACATGCCACCAAGCTACGTCCCTGCACAACCTCCAACACGCAAACTTCCTCTTCTTCAGTCACTGGCTACTGGCCTTGGTGGCAATGTCTGTGCCTGGGATCCAGGAGCCATGAGGTCCCCAATGCAGCGCTCAGCCTCCCCCCTGCCCTGCCCAGCAGACCCTAAAGAAACCTGTAGCGTTGCCACTTTGGCTCAAGCTGTTTTCTAACACCACTATCATCCGTGGCCGTTTTGTAGCCAGCTGAGGCAGCGTATTTTGGAGTGGGTCAGCCTCCCCTCTTCCACAGGAGCTATTGGAAGAGCTGACTGCAAACAGATTTTCACTGCCCTGATGTGGACTGATGTCAAACAGTGCCCAATGAGAGCTGACAAGCTGACAGACCCAATCCGTCAATGGAGGATGAGGAGGGGGTAGGGGAAGAGAACGTCTCTTGCACACGCCTTCAACAGACAGACAGCAATTTCACAAATGGGCCAGCAAAGCTCTCGTAAGTGATACAAGTCCATATTTAATAGCCTATCTATTTCTGTGAAGGCAGATACAGCTGCGGGAGATACAGGGATAAGAAAAGTTAAGTGCCAGGCACAAAGTAGCCCACAGGAGTCCAGCTTCCAGGGGCAGGCTCCTGTTTGGCACTGTCTCTGACTAGTAAATAACTGGGGGTGAGCTGGCTGTGAGACCCCCGCTGAGCGCAGAAGTAGGTGGTCTCTGCAACCAGACTTTGGGCCACAAGACATTGTTCTTTCCCCTTTTGACTCATGCATCCTGTATTGCAGTGTGCTAAGAGTAATTGCAATGGTGAGGTCAGGAGGAAAATATTTGGGATTGGCTCCTTTCATTCGTGCGTGGTTAGTTGTTGTATGCACAGTGAAGGGTTCTGGGCTGAGAACTGTCCTCTCAGGAGAGCAGTGCCCTTTGAGTACTGCCCTCACCTTGGATGAAGTTGAAGATGCAGCTTTGCTGGAGAAGGGAACTTGTGTCCTTTGGGTAGGGATCACAGTGTTGTCTCAACTAGTGGGTCAGAATTAAGGCAGAGAGGGAGCCCTCTCAGCTTTCTCCTGCCCATGGGCACATGATACCATACTCCACACCAGACCACACCTCACAGCTAGCTGTGACCCAAACTTGAACTCATCTGGGCCTAGTACCTTGCCCCAATATCATCCCTCATGTTGGTCTACAGAATGGCACCCATTACCTTACTTTATGCTTTTAAATGGGCTCAGCCTGAATAGAAACATCCCTTGTAAGCTCACCTGTTTGAAGCTGGTCCCAACTGAACAGGGTTACCAGGATCTTCTCAATATAGATTTGGGAATCAGCACTGAGCTGGACTTGATTTATTGGTGGTTGTCCAAGCAAAGCCCATGTGAAAAATACTAATCCCGTGCTTTTTTCCACATTGACCAGTTTACTACTTAAGTCCATAACAGGTCATTGTTATAATTTCTTTTCTCTTCCTCCAGAATGCAGACTGGTTTCAGGTCCCACCAACAGTTTAGGTAAGAGCCTGGGACAATATTGACAATTTTCACGCTGATGCTGACCTTATGAAGGCATCATTGTGGTAGCTTTGTACCAGACACCTAGAAAGTTACGGAGCTCAAAAGGGTCAGTCAGCTGCTCTTCCCTCATCAGGAAAGTTCGGAAAAATTCTGCCACCGTCCGTGCTCATTCCCTTTATCCCAGGTAACATGACCAGCGGTGAGAATATCTTTGAAGTGGTCTGGTGGGCTGGGCTTGTGCTCCAATTGCAGTAATAAGCAGAGCAGTGCAGATGAATCACTTGGTGGTCCAGCAGAGCTGTGGTTGGCAGCACAGAGGGTAAGGATTTTGCTTCTGCTGTAGCACTGTCAGTGCAGACTGGCAGCTTTATTTCATTAGTGCAGGTGATTTAGAGAGATGAATGGTCAGACTGCAGAGCATTTTGGGATCCCCTGCTCTGAAAGATATGTGGGAAAACCAAGCTACTGTTGCATTAGAAGTTAAGCTACTTCACTGGAGCTTTACTATCAGTCATAATCCAAACACATAGCTTAAAAGTGTACAAACCAGGCCCTTTCTGTTTGGTCCGTATCCTTTCCTGTGACAAAGTGGAAACTGGCATCTCCTTGCTTTATAACTGTCTGATTTGCAGTCTTTCTCTCCCTCTTCCCCCACCCTCACAGCAGCCTGTCCTCATACTACTGATTCATTGTGCAATCAGATGGGTGATAACAGATGCTTCAGGAGAAGGGAATCTTCCTCCACAATTTGCTTAGCCAGTTGTGTGGTTGGAGTAGGAGTCAATTCCTTCCTGCCGTCTGCAGCCGTCTGCAGCCTGAAACGACTCATCCATCCCTTACCATCCTAGGGGTACAACTATAAATACTAGAAAGGGTTCACAGAAGTTGCCATCCCTTTTTAAGCTCTTTCTCCAAAATCTGTCTTTGAGTACTTCTTATGGCAGCAAAAGGCTTCTGATGAAATACAGTGTAAAAAGGGGTGTGAATGGCTGATCGTTCATTTCACTGAGCATTGCAGAAGAGGGTTAGAAGGCAGTATTAACTCATTTTCACAGTGTGCTTCATTTCCATTAACAGAATCTCCTCTAATTTTTCACTTGGCCACAACATGGTGGCATCTGTCATGTCTTAGAGATAGGTTGGGACATTTGCTGTACTGAGTGGGATAGAGAAAGTCAAAAGGGATGTGGTCCTATGCAAACGTGGACCTGGCAACTTTTAGTCAGACACAGCCCTTTTTCTTGCCTCAGTAGCTAAGTTTGCAGGAAAGTAACATTTCCATCTCGATTTCAGTGATTAGGAGTGACATCCTCTTTCTACAGCCATCTGGGGTGTGAAAACAAATACATCTGTGTGGTCCAAATCGATCCAGAAAGGTGGAAAGCAAACCAACGACTATCAGAAAAATTATCCCTCTCTGCCTCGCTCCTTCCCGCCCGCCCCAGTTGTTTCGTTTGCTGATCCGTATTTCCTCCCACTCTTCAGCTGGGCCAAATTTGGCTCTGTCTGACAGAGGCGAGGGCACCAGGAGTGTCATGGCTGGTGGGGAAGGGGGAGAGGAGCGGGGCTGGGGTTCACAGGGATGGGGTACCCTTGGGACTGGCCAGGTGATGGCTCCCACCCTCCCAGCCCCTTCCGGGCTCCCCTCCAAGCCCATATCTGGGATCCTGACTGACTTTGGCAGTTGGCTGCCGATGCAAGAGGGTTTCCATGGCAATGTACCAGTGCTGCACACTCCCTCCCCAGCGCTTTGCCTTCCTTTCCTCTCCCTCTCCTCGCCCCCCTCCCCAGCCCTCCTGTTTCTCAAGCCTGTTGCCATGGAGAAGTCGTAATCCACAAAGAATTTCAGATCCCCCCTGCCCCTTGTGGGGTGTTTTTTTTTTTTTTTTTGGTGTTAAAAGTTTTCTTTTCAGTTTAATGTGTGGGTAGCAGAGGCTCCGTCTGCCTCTTCGAAACCTTGTCGCTGGGTAAGTCTCTGTCTTGGAGTTGGAGGTCATCCATCCTCCTGGATGGAGGGTGGTCGGAAGCTGCAGAGGGAAGCTCCGGCTGATGGGTACCCCAGCAAGGTTATGGCTTTGAGAAGCGTTTACATGACACTGGAGGTTACGACTGTTTTTTTGAAGGGACCATGTTGTTTGGAGTCTGAAATCTGAATCAATGACGTTTAAGCACCCAAGACATGTTGGAGAAAAAGGAGTGAGAGATTTCTGAAAGGTGCCTCCTCTGGAGGCTGCTTTTTCTGAAGCGATCATAGTGACTGCTGCCAACAGAAAAGGGTGCAGACAACTCATACACTGCCACAATATGGGCACAGCAAGAGCTGCAGAAATGATGCAGCCGACGGTACTGAATGAGACCAGAACTAGAGCCTGCATTATCCCACCTGGTGCTCATGTGAAACCCCAAGCTTCCAGGGTACGTCCACACTCTGTCAGGACTTTTGTGTGAGGTTTGTGGGTTATGTTTGTTAGCTTAAGCACCAATTGAAGCTGAAATCAGTTAAGTTTCTGCTCAAATTAAACAAACTTGCCTAGGTATCTCTGAAAAGCACTGGGGTACTCTGATAGCTTTGCTGCTCCAGGTAGCAAGGCTGATGGAACTGGAGGGAGCTGTGGTATGGTACTAGATGTGGGAATTGACCCTCTGCTGCATTCTCCATGGAAATGTTCTGGTCTCACTCCCAACATGTTTTCTCACTCCTGTTTCCATCTGTGCTGTGTTCAGGCTTCCCACAGTGGGCACTGTGGCCTGGGATCCTCGGATGCATGTTGGAAAACCTTATTCATGGTATTTCTAGGTCCAAGGAGTCCTGGAAGTCTCCTGAGCAAAGAATTATTCTTGGGAGATTTCCCACTCTGACTGTTCAGGAGGGAGAAGAGAAAGGATTCAAACAATATATCCCAAATTTGGACCTTGTACTTATTTCAGACCTCCTGAGAGTCTTTTATTGGATGCCATGTTAGCATCATGCCTGAGGCTTCTTTAAACTGACCTTTTCCCAGAGAAGAAGCAGAGGAGTAATTCAAGATCAAATGCAGCTCTAGAGTAAAAGGGCACATTTACTTCACTGGAGATGCAACAACAGAGGCTGAAGTTGGCTCTTTCTCTCTCTTTTCTTGTTCAGGAAACATTGAGGATGCACGTTTTGTTTCTTTATTATACAGACAACTACATTCAGGCGACCTGCTGCAGACACCTAACCTATGCATTGTGGCTACCGCTCCCCATTGCCTGTGTGCACCAGGCATCTGAGTCACTTGCTGCTCGCCTGGCCCAGATGCCGTAATAGTCACAGAGTCTAAATTGGGCATGTGGAGTAGGTGATGGAGTATAACCTGGAGTCTTTTCAGGCTGTTGGAAAAATTACCGATTTACAAAACCATAAAGTCACAGTGCTGGGTCACTGTAGCTCCTCTTCTTTTGCATGGATTCCTGGAAGGTGATGGGTTTTCAGCTGCCACAGGCTGTGGTCTGTCCTGTAGAAAGCAAAAAGCCTGATCTGTCAGCAACGCTCTACCCCTTTCCTTGCCGATATGCCTTTACTCTGTTCCAGATGAACATAATTTCTTCAGTCCCATGCCCTGGGCTGTTTGTCTCCTTCTGTCTTTGACCCCTTTTCTGACACTGCTGAGGAAGAAGCCTGAGTCGTCACAGTGTCATGGTGGGCACCTGTAAGGTGGACCCCATCTGTATGTTTCACAGAAGCTCCTGAACGTGCATCAGCAGAGAAAAAAATCTTCAGTCGCTACGAATCTGGTCTATGAGTTGAATTGTTGACCAGAAGGCAAATATTTCCCTTCTTTTTGCACCTTTCAGGCCCCAGGAATGGATCCCAAAAGGTTTTCCAGAGTACTGTGTGAGAATCCAGGAGTGTGCTAACCATATTGTAAGCGTAACCTCCTTGTGCTTAGCAAGACCTTGTGTAGCCCCAGACATGACCCTCTCTTTTACCAAAAGGGGGAGAGAGAGAGGGTATGTAACTTTATTTAATAGATCCTGGACTACAAACTACATCACAAAACACTCTACAAAGTTAATAATACAAGGCACAAGTCGGATGTGATATAAATGATGTAAACGTGTGAACTCTGAGTAGGACTTTGGCAGTGTTCCCAGCCGTGTTCAAAATGTAGCCATGATATTTCTATCTATCTCCCATATTGGGAACCCACTAGAGACAGGCAGAAAAGACTTAGGTTGAGTTTATTATCCATATTTATCATTCATTTCAGAATAGTGTCTTCCTCCCACACTGATCCATCCTCACAGCACTACATATGCACCCAGCTCAAAGCAGGAGGCTTCACACTCTGACTTTTGGGGCAAGAGTTGAGAATGGTGAGATATGCTTGAAGCGTTCAGTAAGTGTTGGGAAACCCAAAATAGACGTTGCAAGGGAATATGGACTCTGTAGCTATGCAGGTAGAGGTAATGAAAGGGGTTTGCAAGCTGTCAAGTCATGCGACTTTGGGGCAGAAAGGAGGCATGCCTGAGTGTAGGAACCCAGGTGTAAGACTGGAAGGAGAGTCTTGGTATTTATCTCCCTTTTATATTTTCCCAGTGTTTGAAAAAGGGATGATGTCAGTGGAAGAAGAGCACAGAGGGGTTACGGCTGTGACCGGGGTGGGATAAGCAAAGGCTGGGGGTTGAGGATTTGCAGAGTAATTTTTGAGTTGGGACCTGGGGTCCAGGGAGCACCCGGATGGGGACATCTTGGCTTTCAGAGCCTTGTTGGCCCACAGTGGGAGCACAGAAAGTGACAGTGGTCATACAGTTGAGCTGGCTGAAGGCAGCAGTGCCGCAGCAAGGGCTGCGTTGAAAGTGCTGATGGAGGTGGTGGCTGGCAGGAGAGAGCCAAGGGGAAGTGGGCAGAGGTGGCAGTTTGGGTGGAGAAGCAGTGGCACGGGGAAGGGTGCTGGTGGTGAGGAGGGTGCTGATGGCAGCAAGTGTTACAGTAGCATTGGGAGTGCTAACTGCAAGTGAAGGCAAGGGTGGCTAATTACAGGCATGGTTGTGAAGAGGAAGAGAAGGCAGGCTCAGGGGGGAGCGGTGAGGTCTGCAGTTGTGGCACTTGCGATGAAGAAGCTGCTCCTGAGTGCGGGGCTAAGAGGGGAGCTGTGAATACAGCTCTGGTTTAACTGAAGCCACGTTCTCCACATGTGCCAGCTCGTGGCTTGCTTCCTTCTCCTTCTATCTCACTCTTCACTTTCTTTGCTACTGCAGCATTTTCCCTGTTTGCATGTGGTGTGGAGAGAAATGTGTTAATGGTTTCATGTAGGAAAAAAAAAAAAGAAAAAAAAAAATCCTAAATTTGACACAACCCCACTGGTGATGCATCCTGCAGCCCTTGTCAGACAAATGCTAGCTGGGAGGTCTTGGGAAGAACAAGGCTTTCCTAATGCTGCAAGGAAAAAAAATCACAAGGAAGTTTAAACGGGAGGAGGAAAAAAAAAAAAAAAAACCGAACACTAATTGTTCTGAGACCTTCCTCAGCCCAAGGAAGGGTTAATGCTTAAAATGCAATGTAATTTCAGCGGCACTAAAGAACACGTTTCCATGGAAACGTCAACCCACGGAGGGAGAGAAAGAGGGAGAAGGGAGAGGGAGCACAGCAGCGAGCGGCTCCTCTGGCAAAGGAGGAGCAGCCTCCAGACCCCCACACAGTTCCTGACAGGAGTGATTGTTTGTTTGTTTGTTTGTTTGTTTGAATCGATTCCCCCGGGAGGTGTGATAGGGAAGAAAGTGATGGGGTGCCATCTTGGCCGAACCGCTACAGACCCAGGAAAACCCAGTCACTCCTTCGGACCGAGTCTCCTTGCGGGCGATGGCTCTGCTCCTGCGAGCACTGTGAATTCGCTGCCCTTGCAAATGCAGGAATGCTTTCAACACTTGATAAACGTTGAATAACCCCCGAATCGCTTGTGGTTTCTTGGTGGGTCAAAAAAGTTAAGGTAGTCTGCTGTTTCAGCGAACGTAATGAAAGGATTTATTTCAATCTCTCCAGCTAGTTTAGCCTTGTTTGGCTTCTGGCAGTGGTAAGAGGGACCTTTCTGGCAGATTTGAGTGGTTTTCCACAAGCAAGAAAGTCCTGAAAGCTCTAGAGGAAGATTGATGTGCTCACCTGCTTGCTGGTCTTGAATCCCCGGGCAGAAACAGGAATGAGCTCTGAGTAAATACTGAGATGCCCTGATGGTTGACTCCCAACACACCAGCCACCTTCAGAAGACCAAAGGGGCTGTTGACATGCATATCTACTTGGCCAGTTGTTTTAAGCTGTGGTCCACAGCAATGTAGGTCCACGGGAGATTTCAAAGGGACGTGCAAAAATGATTACGAAAAGTAAGGCTGGTGTCAGTGGGATTAAATTCACTGTATGGGGACAGTAGTTCAACTGGAATATTTTTTACAGCTCTGCAAATTGATAGAGCTTGAAAAACATCATCCTGGGTGAAAAATCATGGTGAAGAGCCTCACTTGACTTCTGTTCTGTGACTGCTTGTCCTATCAATGTGCCCCAAGACAGATAAACAGATCTGAAGGACATTGCTTAACCTTTCAGTATTTGCCTGTTCCTAGTGGCATGGCTTCCATCAGTGACCTGTTAGGTGGATGCCAAGACATAATTATGACCCATTGTCAGCTGTTCTGACACATGTAATTTTCCATGCTTTTACTGCCCCATGTAAGCAGATTTTTAGTCCTTTCAAATGGGAGAAATACCTTGAAGACTAGTTTTACTTTGGAGTAAAGTGATATGTTCCTAATGAATAAGGAAGGCTGGAAAGACATAGCAATAAAAACTAATACTTTAAAAAAGTAATTGGCAGGAATTTATTAACTCAGTAAAGCTTTGCAGCTTGCTCCAATTTTGGACTGAACATTTAGGTTTTATTTTATCCAGTCACTGTAACAATTCTAAACTTAAAGCTATTTTTCTATTAGCTATTTCCTATTACTTAAAGGTTTGGAGAGTCAATTCAGAAGTGCATTTGTTTTTATCAGAGCTTTTGGATTAAAAAAAGAATTCTGAGAATGGACTGATTTCCTATGAGATTCATAGATATTTCCAGCTTTAACAAGAGTATGTTCTTAAAACACTTTTCCTTGTCTGTTCTATTCCCAGTGAGGCCAGAAGGTGCAGAGGTATATTCTCAAGCTACTTAGGACTGTGTCATTTTCTCAGCAAAAAAGATAATTTTTGGAGAAAAGTTGTAAAACAAATATTTGGTGTTTAAAATGGAATATTTTGACATGGAAATTCTATTTGCTGCCTCTTGTGATTAGGAGCATGGGGATTTTATATTCCTCCTTCTCCTTCATGAAACTTGGATGGACTAAATCTCCAATGATATCCCTTCCGCTGTTCCTCGTCGGACTCTTTCAGGGTGGTACAATACAGATGTATTTTAACTGGGGCTCTTGTCCGTAAAAGAAAGGGCAGAAGGTGTCACACAACAGACCAGACTGTGTGGGAGCATGACTGTGCCAGAAGGTTCATTTTCTGTCCAATGTCATTACAGTTTTCAGATCTTATCGTTCTTCCTTTCTGACAAAATGTTCACCCCCTCATGAGAAAATGTTGTTGCCAAGTTCTTATCCCCCTTTCCCATTTAAAAAAGTGGTTTTGGTAGGTAATTTTTCCCGGCTCTGGCATTTGTGAAAATAGGTCAGTCAGGGTGTGTATGAGAAAAATTTGGCTTTGGTTGGGTTTTCAAGATACTGCTGTGACGGACATAGCAGATGGGGCAAAATGAAGATTTATCCTGCCCTTTTTTCCATAAAGGGTCACCTCGTCCTAATATATACCTGTGTTTCCTCCAAGTGACCTAGTGCTCTCAGTCTGGCCTTGGTACTGCCAGCAGCACCCTGGCAAAAGGGAGTGCAAAATGCCACCAGATCTGAATGGCAGCACCTCTTTCCCCCTTTCTGTCAAAGCCAATGACTGCATAGGATGAAAAGCAAATGGAGATCAGGTCCTAGATGGTATTAGGTACATGCAAGAAAAAGTTATCGTGGAAACTCTGGAGCTCGCTAAGCAGTTGGAGAAGCCGCCTTTCACCTAGGTGCCATTACTGCCCCAGGTTGGAGCTGACCCCACGTACCTGTTGTGGGGTAATTCGGTGACCCCGCGCGATGAGTCCCCCCTTCTATCCACTCCCTGACAGACATCTTTGTGTGCTGCAAAACCTGGTGCTGCAGTGCTTGAGTTTCTTCTCACATTTTCAGGAGGGAGGCTGGGGACTGCACACGCTGTGGAAAGTGAGCTTCGCTGCTTGTTCTCAGGAATGGTCCCGTCTCATTAGGATCAAGCAATGCATGTAGGAAAGCAGCCCTGCCATTGCTCTGGCTCCCTGCATACTCTAAGGGTAGATATATTCTCAGTCCCCAGGAACTGTCAGCTCAGAGTCTTTCTGAAATGACAAATTCATGGTAGATAAATAGGAGAAATGGGAAATAAAGTGGAAGTACCTTTTTTTTATGATTAAGAGAGGGAGTGATGGAAAAGATTTGTCCTTCGACCATATATAGGAGCTGTCACTTGGAAGCCTCAGCACACACGTACATTGTTTTCAAAAAAACTTTGCTGAATATGATAGAGAAACAGCAAGGACAGATCAGTAGAAATTTGTCTTCCACCAGAAATGGATATTTCACAGGTCAGGGTCAAACACCAAGGAAGTTCATCTTCCGAGAGGTGAGGGGCCAGAATCTCAGCAGATCAAACAGTATCACTCTATAGATTTCAGCTGAATACCACCTATTTATTCCAGCCCAGTATCTGCCCTCTTGTCTTTTAAAAAAGTGTGGACAGCAGGGAGAAACCAAATTAATCTCTTATCTCTGTTATCTTGTAGCCTGAGGGATATTTCCTCATCTAGATACTCTCCTAACCCCTTTGCTTAATGAAAACAGTCTCGAGCTCTGGGTGTTTCGCTAAGCCTGCTGGTCAGGTTGGCTCCCCGTGGTATAAAATGGCTGTAGCCTGGGCAGATTTTCTTGTGCGGGATGCCTGCACAGTTTGGAATTTGGTTGGTCTCTTTTCTACACTTGCTGTCTTTCTTGCAGTGTACTTCCCCAGATTCAGTGGTAAGACTGACAGTGAAAGGAGCAAATGCAGAAGACTGAGATACCGTTCCTTTGAGATTTAGTTTTCCTAGTCAATGGTTGCTTCTATTGTTTGTCCTATCTTGTTTTGGTTTTGTTCTTCATGGTAACAGAAAGAACAGAGCCCGTGCCCCTTGTTATGTAAAATCAGCTGCACTCGTGTCCTTCTCGTGGAATCCTTTCGCTGTAAATCGTACCTGACACCGGACAGATGTTACGCAGACGCAGCCAGATGTGCCTGCCTTCCCCAACTCCACAAGCCACTGGCACCGCAACGGCAGCAGCGGGAGGCAGGGCAGGAGGCTGAGGCAGCGCAGGGCAGTGAGCCATGGGAGAGCTGCTGAAAGGCTCCGCCGGGGTCAGTACCAGCCACCGGGAAGTTTGATGAAGCCCAGGCGGAGCCCATCCTCACTTTTTTGGGGGTGAGCAATTGGGTTTGATATCCTGTGGAGACTGCCTTATCTCAAGAGACCTCACGCACTCACAGCTGGGTCTGAATGGCTGTTGTGCATGTATAGGCTGTCCTCTGAGGCAGAGGCAGCCATGGAAATGTCGAGCAATGGTATGGAGAAAAAATATCTGTATTATTTTAAGCTTTCCGTGGCTTTGGAGAATGGAGGTTTAAATCAGAAGTCAAAGGAATCAGTTGCAGTTTTCTCGTTAAGAAAAATGTACACTATTTCGGTCTCTCAGACGAGAGCAGAAGCTATGAACAGCATAGTTAGTTGCTGGTTAAATCTTTATTTGTCAATCACTTGCCACCTGAAGGTCAGAACTCCCATTTGTAGATAAATACACTGGTCCTAAACTCCCTTTTCCCTGTCCTTTGAGTCCACCCACTGTTCTGTCCATCCTCATCCAGGAGCAGGCATGGGGGGCATGACTGCTGCAGGGCATGACTGATGCCAGGGCTGTTTGCATCAACCTAGGCTGGGTGGGTCTTGCTGGTGCTGGGAGAGGGAACATGGTTTGGAGCTGCAGGCACTTGTGCTGAAATGCAGTAACGCGCTCGACTTTGCTCTTTCCTGGCCATGAAGTGGGTCTGGGCAAGCAGCTATGCCTGTCCCTGGTACCTCTGGCTGGTGGGATTTTAATGCTGTTTCTAGTGGGAAAAAAAGAAGGCTATTTCACCATGCAGATTCCACAGGGTAAAGGCCTTTCATTGCCTTCACCTCGCTGCTGTCATGTTTGGCCTCAGTGTTTCACGTTACAGTGAGCTTCCAAAGAGTCTGATAATGGTCTGCATCCCCATCCCCTCATCCTGCATCACACTCCACCTGCCTTTTACCCTGCAAATCATCTCTGGCAGAGGTATCCCATAGCCTTTCTTTACCCAGCCTCCACCTACATCCTGTTTTTCCCTTGTGTGCTGGACTGTTGAGATAACTCCCAAACGCTGATGGTGGAGAGGCTGTTTCATTTATATGGCCTGCCTTATTCAGGGGAGCAGTCGATGCCAGGATAATCATGCCGTTTCAGAGAGCCTGCTTGTCTCATTGGAGCGTAACAAGCACTGACAGGGCACGGGGCACTGTGCGTGTGTGTGCACACGTGTGAGGTGGGGAGTGCGATAGACTGAACCGAGGCAATGTCCAAATTTGCCCACCCAGTCAACAGGTTCAGGAGGAGCTGATTCCCGGCAAGGCACTGTAGGCAGGAGTGGTTAGTGCTGATTTCAAATGCATCTCCTTCAGAGCTGTCTCTAGGCAGAGAAAAATTTTGTTAACACCTTCCCTGTCTCCCCCCAAGCCCCCTCCGCCTGCCACATTTGCCTCTCCAGGCTTTCTCCATCACTGGCTGAAACCATTTAAAATGTCATCATCTCTCTGCTGGTCCTAAATTGGCCATCTGATGTGGTTTTAATGCTCTATTTCCTAAGCCAACCAGCCTTTGAAACACTTTCCATTAGCTTGCAGGGCTGACAACCTCACATCTAGGGCCGGTGATATTACCTAATGGCCAGAGCACAGGATGGGGAGTCGGGTCCCCCCAAGCCTGATTTGCTTTGTGCCTGCCGTGGTTTAACCCCAGCCAGCAGCTAAGCACCACGCAGCCATTTGCTCACCTCGTCCTCCCGGGGTGGGACAGGGGACAGAATTGGGAAAAACACTTGTGGGTTGAGATAAAACCAGCTTAATAGGACAGCAAAAGAAGAGGAAACAACAATGATAACAATAATAATAATATTGCTGATAAAGGAATGTACAAGAACAAGTGATATGCAATGCAGCAATTGCTCACCACCTGGTAAGCAATGTACCCCAGCAGTGATTCCCACCCCCCGGCCAAGTCCAGTTGATGTACTGAGCCTGGCGTTATATGGTATGGAATATCCCTTTGGCCAGGCTGGGTCAGCTGTCCTGGCTGTGCCCGCTCCCAGCTTCTTGTGCACCTCCCTGCGGGCAGAGCATGGGAAGCTGAAAAGTCCCTGAGTTAGTACAAACACTACAACTACTTAGCAACAACTAAAAACATTAGTGTTTTATCAACATTATTCTCATAACAAATCCAAAACACAGCACTATACCAGCTATCGGGAAGAAAAACCAACTCTATCCCAGCTGAAACCAGGACAGTGCCCAAGGACATGTCCCTTCCTTCTTTATTCCTGCCTGCTCGTCCATACCACAGGGATCACAATGTCAGAGTGTTTCCACAGTGTCGCGTGTGTTTTGCTCCCACCCGGCTAAGTTTGAGCATTGCAGCCGCTGCATCTCCACCAGGCTGGCAAAGAGCTCGACCCTTCTGCGCTTGTATCGAGCCGCTTCAGAAATACCCAGACAAGCAAAATTCCTCGCTGAAACGTGTTTCTGGCAAATTAAATTAAATCGCCCCTGTCTGCCCCCCACACCCCTTTTCTCTTTCTCCCCCCGTCTTGGAGACCAAAACATCCAGGGGATCATGGATTAAGCCCTTTACAGGCACAGTTTCACCTTGGGCTACCCCGCCTGCGCGCACAGCCTGCTGCCCTCGTGCCGCGCTCCTGTTCAGGTCGGGGCTCAGTGCAGATGTGCCAGGGTGTCCCAGCCCCCCGGCCGCCTGTTTGGGGACTGGAGTGTGCGTGGGCTGTAGGGAGGAGACAAATCCCCCCGGCCAGAGCACGGCAGCAGCGGTGCTGCTGTGCCAGGGCAGCGCTGCTGCCGAAGGGGACGACTCTTGCTGCGGCAGTGATGGAGGGCAGAGCCGCTCGAGTGCGGCTGCCTGGCAGCACGCCGCCGATTTGGCCTGCCGGGGAGCCCTTCAAGCCCTGGTGCTTTTGTCGTGCGGGTGTCCCCTTGCTCGGCGCACCCGAGCAAGCCCCGCAGCTCCCCGTGTGCCCCTCTCGCCCTGCATCCCCGCCTCAGTGACGGGACCCAGCGAGCCACAGGAGTGCGGGGAAAGCTGCGGAGGGAGCCGCTGCTTCTGCACTCCTCCTGCAAACTTTTGTAAACGTGTTGCTAATGGGTTCGAGAGAAAACCCTCTGAAGAGTTATTGTGCCAAATTTGGAGACTAATTTCAGTCATTAAGGTGCGAAGCAAGGGATTTTAGTGCCGCTTTAAGTGTAAATCTCAAGGCAGCTCCAAGGATTGGAGTCGCTGATGATCCCTCCTTGATTATTATTAGTGGTTTTAATCTTTCTGGTGGAAAACGAACAGAAATGACACCCTCTTGTGTCATATCTGTTGCTGCTTTCTGTGAACTCTTCTTGTCAGGCTGTGCAAGGGAGACTCCTATAGTGGCATCGTTCTTGGGTGGGAAGGGAAAGCGGGCTGAGAACTGTTTAATATTGCTGTTTGTTTAATTAGATATTGGCACTGCTTTCTAACTACTGACATATAAAACTGCAGCTCCCATCAGGCTAACAGCATCCTCATCTTCTTCGAGCCTTGCTTTGTCTTTACTCTGGTGGCCAGTGCAGACAAGTAATGAAATGGGTCTAGCTGTAATCTTGGTACACTGGAAGGTCTTTCCTACCACCAGAGCCTTATGTAGGTCTGGTAGGCTGCACATAGCCAGCGATGGTCTGTGCCTAGCATTCCTCAGTACCAGAGTAATGCAAACGGATGGGAGGGAAATGCCAGAAAAAAAGCATGTGTGGTCCTGACGTGGGATGTTTTACACCATTACAAACAATCGTGTGGTTAAGATTTTCCATGTGGCTGATGTTTTGGGGTTCTCTCAGTGTTTGGGTGCTGAATGGGTCCAGCTTTTGGAAAAGAACGAATAGTCTGCCTTTGAAAGACATCCTGTCGCAAATGTTTCACGCTGGGCTCCCTTATGGCTGTGTTTCCTATGCTGTGTATGTCCCCTGAAGGTCACAACATGGAGCAAGTATAGCATTTCCTTTAGAAGTAAACATGATTGCTGATTGCACTTGGTAGTGGGGAGTTAGTAGATGAGTTTTGTTGATTAATGGAGTTAGGACAGAAAAGTTTGGGAAAAGGAAGAAGCTAAAATCATTACCTGCTTTTTTATTTGTTTGAAGAAGTTTCCCTGTTACCAATGCTTTTATTAAATTAGTAGGGAGTTCTCTGTGTGCGGATAGTGGGAAAGTGGGAACCCACTGAAAGAACAGATTTTTTTTTTTTTCTTTTTTTCTTGAAATTGGTTCAAATCAAGTTCGGAAGCAACAAACTGAAGCTGAATATCAGGAAATGTTTCCCGGTGTCATGGTGTAATAGAGCAGAAGAACCTCTCATGTCTGTAATGGAAATATTGCTTGTGTAATTTATAGAACTGGGCAAAGCATGGGAGGGCAGAGTCCTGGGGCTAGCCCTGCAGGCAGCTTGGTCACCTCTGCCTCTCACAGTGACGTGATGCTACTGGTGAGAAAGCAGGTGTATAAAGGCAAAATCTACTTCATGCAACAGGATTGTGAACTGAAGTGAAATATATGAACAGGGGAGTGCCGCGGAGATGTCATATAAGCCACTGAACTGTGAAATGTGTATTTGCCCCCTCCTCTTCACCACAGTGTCATTCTGGATGGTCTGACAGTTAAGAAAACAGTAGACCTGATTCTCATTTACAGCAACACCACTTTAACATGCTCTCATGATGCAGCAAAGGCCTTGAAATGAGTGTAGCTGTAATCTCGGTCCACTTAAAGGTCTTCCCCGCTGCCAGAGCTGAGTGAAGAGGCCTTAGGATAAATAAGACTGAAGCCCGGACTGTTTAATAGTCCATTTGTACAGCTGACATGAGATGCCCCAGAGGGGGTTGCCTTGTGCAGAATTGACGGGGCCTTTCCAGACAAAGAGAATCATTAATGTTGGCTGCGGGGATTTGCAGGGCTGATCACCCTTTAGTTTGATCTTGCCGGGTCTAAGGCATGACTCCGTCCCTAGGGATAAGGACTTTCACTGGGCTATTTCAATATCCACTGTCCCTGTTCCTAAGCTGCTTCAGATGATTGCTTTGGGTCCCGCGAGGCGTGCTGGCTCTGATGGGGATGGAGCTTCTCTCAGGTGCACAGCTCCTTACTCTGCTCTCTGCGGCTTCCATTATTGTTGCCTCGACGTTTGGGCTGGGGGGAGGCTTCACCTGTAGGCCATCGCTGTCCTCAAATGGCAGGTGAAATCCCCTTGGGAGAGACATCGCTTCCCTATCCCAGTCACAAAACAGAGGCAATTGCCTTGCCTTGCCTGACTGTACCAATTGCTGGAGTACTTGTCCTGTTTCTCCTACCCGCTTCCTCTTAGAATTTCCACTCTTTGCACTGAGCTCCTACCGTCCTGCTGTGAGCTGCCCGGGGGAAGCAGGCTTCCATTTTGGGTTCGGTTCCCAAACGTTAACACTCTCCTTGCTCTTTTCTCTCTCCTTCAGGTACCTGATCAATGTCACCTTTGAAGGCAGGAATTTGTCATTCAGTGAAGACGGATACCAGATGCATCCCAAGCTGGTGATCATCCTTCTGACCAAGGAGAGGAAGTGGGAAAGGGTAGGACATGTTTGGTAATTCTCAAACTGCGTCAGGGAGGAGGATGGAGGAGGGCTCCAGGCAAATAATCCCCCCCACCTTTCTGTACTTCTTATCAAGGGCTGGCAGTCTCCTGCTTGCATCCTGGGCCGCTGGTATCTCCAATACCCAGGCTGCTGTCTTCTCCATGCAGGATGCCATTACATTCTTCCATTAGTGTGCATAAAAAATTCATCAGCTTCCCTTCTGTAACCTCTAAACATAAGTTTTCCTGCCTTTCAGAGAAGAGGCCTCCTCTGTGCCATGGGTTTCAATGGCAGAGACAGAAAATATTTCTCTGCATGGCTTGGAGGCAGCGAATTTCTGTATGCTAAATGACT
Organism: Phaethon aethereus; assembly: GCF_964289735.1. Classification (NCBI taxonomy): domain Eukaryota; kingdom Metazoa; phylum Chordata; class Aves; order Phaethontiformes; family Phaethontidae; genus Phaethon; species Phaethon aethereus. Next base: position 55,974,414 of record NC_138575.1, on the reverse strand, counting down.
GTGATTGAGCTACAGCCACACTTAGTAATAAATGCCAGTGTTAACTGTGCTTGATATATCTGGCCAGTGTCATTTGCAATGGGATGGTGCATTAAGTACGATGTGTACATGAAATCATATCAAGTTTTGTTCAAAGATCCGAATTTGCATATTTCTGAATAATTTGCATGTAACCCACAGCACCATTTTAGAAATGGTGTGGATTTGTTTTAGTGCAAAGCTTTGGTTCATTTCACCTCCCACATAAATGTCAGTGGCCCAGGCTCAGAACAAATTCCCAAAGGGTTTGAATTGAAGTAGAGGGGGTAGTTTGAGGGCTAAGAAAATAAAATATAAAAAAGGTATGGGGGTGAGAAGTCAGAGTGAAAGCAAGGATATTCAGCAGAGCACTCAATAGATATGAAGCAGAGCTTGGTGTGGATGTGATCATGTGTGTGGCTTAGAAAAATGCCCCTTTGCCCTACCAGGCATAGAAAGCCGCCTCTCCTTGGCTGCTTGCTCTCTGCATGGACTTGCAAGTGGCCTGCAGGGCCAAAGCCAGCAAGAAATTCATGGGGAAATGAGAATGAAATAGGGAGCTGTCAGAAGTGCATTCAGAAAAGGGCTGGAGGAACAACTTTTGAAGGAGGCAGAAGAGCCATTGCATTAGTTCCTGGGAGGCACTAAGGTCTCTCAGTAGTTGCAGGAGTTTGTGCCTGGTTTCCAGGAAGACCTGTCTACCTCATGGTCTTGGCACTGTGCAGACCAGATGAGAGTGCATGGTCTGGGAGAGTCAGCAGAGGTCTCAGTGGGAGAGGAGTGTGAGGAAACGTGTGGTATGGCATCAGCATGTGTGGACAACTCTTGGATGTGTCTGGAGGCAGGCTGGCTGGATACTGAACAGGGAGTGGGCAAGCAAGGCAGAGGCTGCAGAGACCTCGTGTCAGGCTCTGTCCATCACACAACTTCACTAAAGCCCACCAGGCAAAGTCCAGGAGGATTTGTTCCTAGCTGGCACCAAATCTGTTCTCACAGAGAAGTCAATCGTCAGAGCAGGAAAAAGAGGCAGTAGCAGCATGAATCCTGCTAGGGATTGTTAGCAGGGCTGGCTGTGGGGAATCTGTTGCTGGAATGCTTTGCAGGCTCTGGGGAGGCACAATTAAATGCAGTCCTGTTTTGATTCTGCTTGTCACATTAATTACCCTGTTGCACCCTCAGTAAGATCTTGGGGGACTTCCATGAGTGGTAAGAGGGGCTGATCAGTCTCTGAGAGCATATCTGTGGTCTCTCAGATGAACCAGATAATTAGTGGAAGGGATGATGGTGAGCTGGAGTGTTGGGGTTAGACCTGGGACCTGCCTGAGCCTTGCTTCTGTGGGGACTACTTGGTGTCCATTAAACCAGACCAGTTTTTCATTTCATAGGAGCTGAGGCTGGACTGAAATGAGACTATGATGAAGTATGGTATTAGTGGTATGAAAAGCCCATAGTGCTTCCTGAACACAAATGTTTTACCTTGAAGTGGGTGTCTTGCTCAGTGGGAAGATCAGATTATTATAATGAAACTCCGAGCTGTTTGGATTTTATACTGGCAGGTTCTTCCTCGAAAACACAGAAGTCACCTCCAGCATACTCTGATCACAGACAAACACCTTTCACACCTGAAAACTCATACTCTTTTTCTTAGTTTTCTCCATTCAGCAGAAATGCAAACATTAAAATACAAGGGTGAAGCAGAGCTCTTTGTGGCAAAGGTCATAATTTTGTTCCGTGTTTGCAGAGAGTCAGGCAAAGCAGAGTGCTGCCCGTTAACAGCAGCTCCCAGGCAATGCCACAATACAAGCCATAAATTATTCATATATTACTAGCACACAATCCCAATACCTTTGTAAGTGCATTGCTTTGCAGTGTAAAATCATCCAAACTCTCACTAATTTTTGCTAAATTAGCAAGGTGCTTTGTCCTGGCAACATCTAGGCAATATATAGAAGAAACTGCGCAAAGAGCAGGAGAGCTTCCAAGTCAAACACTCGGGCAGGAGGAGACGAGAGATGAAAGGCTCCATGGGAAACACTGATTCAGTCCACTTGTCTGTGTTCACTATAGCTCAGTCTTTAATTACATTGCTGCACACTTTTATCCATAATCAGATGCTGTGCCTGGAAGGAACATCAAGAGGTCATTTAGTCCCTTCCCTTTGCCCAAGAGACGGATCAACTAGAATGAAATTATTCCAGACAGATGTTTGTCTCACCTGTTCTGAGAGTCCTTAGATGCTAGAAACTCCATGAAATCCTGAGGCACTCTCTTCCATGGCTTCTTTCTCCTTACTCTGGAAAGTTTTTCTAATGTCTAACCTAGATTTCCCTGACTGCAGTTTAAGCCCATTACTGCTTGGCATCTCCCTAGTGGACATAGAGAATTGTTTATTCTTTTCCTCTTTTTATCTTCCCTGTGTATGTTTGAAGGCTTCTATCAAGTTGTCTCCCAGTCATCTCTGCTGTAGATTAAACAAGAATTTGTTCATTCTCTCTTGGTGGGTCATGTTTTCTAGTCTTCTGATCATTTTTATTACTCTCCTCTGGATTTAGTGACACAGTTTGCTGCTCTGTACAGCTTGGTGCAGTTGATTCTTGAAAGATGGCAAACAGATTGTGAGGACTACATCTCATGGGGTGTATATATATATAAAGAAATGTTTTAAAACAGGTGTGAAGCCTTCCACTTTCTGCGCAGCAAAGATGCAGACAGGGACTGAACTGTTTCAGGTTTTCAGGTCTGTGAAATTTTTTGTGATTTTGATTTTTTCATCCCAATTTGGGAAGAAATATCTTCAAAACCTCACCAGTTATTTCAGAACAGGAATTAATTTTCCAGAAGAGCTACAACTGTCCCCAGACTGATGATGATAAATCTCCTCCTGCATCCTTCAGACAGACTGAAGCCTCATAGGGCTGACAGTCATCAAAGAGCATGTAGAGCAACCAGTTTCTGGAAAGGGGCAGTAATCTGAGCTCTGCTCTTGTAGCCAAGAGTAATGATTCCTTTTGTGATAAGCAAATGTGCTGCATTTCATTCACTTCTCTGTTCTGTGCTCCTTAGGGGCAGAAGGCTACATGCCTTTCCTCACTACCTTTTAATTAGCTAGTTAGTAGAGCTCTTTACTTCACTGGCCAGTCAGCCTAGGTGTGTTTCGGGTGCCCAGATCCCCCTATTGTGTCATAGAGGGGCAGGTATGTAGATGGAGGTGGTGAAGGAGGTCCACCCTTACGTCCCATGAAGGGCCCTGCCTCAATGCAGTGATAAGCTGTGGTCAGAGGTCTCGCAAGGTGAGACAAGGATCGGTGGTACACTAGGTTTTGTGTCTGTGGGTTGTGATGTTTTGTGTGGGATGAGTTTTTACCCAGGCTTTTTCTTTGCTTTACTGATTGCCCTTCTCCTCTGCTCTGCTATCATCGCACATATCATGAGGACTTATTTCTGGGTTCACGATCGCTTTGTGAGAGCTGGCAAGCACGTCTCTCCAGCACTTGTTCACGTCCACGTTCCCTGCTGAGGCAGGGCACAGCAGTCCTGTCCCATTAGCTCCCAGCTCCTCCTGTCTGCTGCCTCACTTTCCCCCAGCAAACCTGGGGATGACACAAATGTTACTATCTCTGAGGCCCTCTTTGGGAATCTTTCTCTTTAATTTCTTCAATTTCTAGTGAGTTTTGCATTAATTCTATCACTAGGTTGTTCTCAGCCTCTCCCTTCTGCTGATGCTTCTCTGCCTCTTCCCTTAGGTGAGTCACTGGGAATTCAGAGCACCTTTCCACGCAGCTCATGACAGTAACCTCTCGTGCCACCCCACAGAGCCCTTTGGTTGCAGGCTCCCTGGGGCATCTCTTACCACACATGCTGCAATAATTCCTGCTCCTGGCTGGACGACCAAAGCCCCAGGTGATGGGTTTGGTCAGGGTGCCACTACAAGCCATCTTAGAGGAGGAAAGATGATGGGAAACTTATGTTGAAAGATTCACTCTCCCTGCTGCATGTGCTAATCCTCTGCCCCTATCAACTCTCACCTCCCTCAGCAGATAAAATGTTTGCCTGCTGCTGCTCCTGTAATTATCAGTGTTTGACTTTTGAACTGTTGAAAATCAATTAGCATCTGTTCTGCTTCCTCTAGCCATCGGTGTGGCCGTGATTACAAATTCGCGGGCAGGCTGCTCTTAGCCTGTTCCCCTACACCACTGCACACATTAATGGTCCCTGGGAATGGGGCCATTTGCGGTGACATGCTGTCAGCTGCCTCAGTGACTGTAGACTTCCAGGACTCCCTAATGCTGAAATAGGGTGAAAAATGGTCCCACTACTCTCTGCTGCATGGGCTTTCCAGAGGTGTATTCAGCCTCGATCGTAGTCCACATAAGGTGAGTTAGCAAACTTGTGTGACGCTGTCCCCTGCTTGGGACAGAGCAGTGTCATGCCCATCTGTGCTTGGAAAGGTTCCCTTGGGATGTGGGAAGGAGCTACAGAAAGGAAAGAAGGATTTAGAAAAGAAAAGTAGAAAAACAAGGTTTGTTTTATCTAAAAAAAGAGAAAGGGGAAAAAGAGAAGGCTTCGGACATGTAAATCATTGTTGAAAAAAAGACATTATGTTCAGTTGCTTTTCATGTCCACACTAAGCAGAAAGAAGAAGAAAACTTGCTAAATTTTCAAGCAGAAAGATTTTGGTTAGATGTGTAGGGAGCTATCTAATTGTTAGCATGGTGAGACATGGTGAGGCTCATTTGCTGGACGACACATAGAAAAATATCCAGCAGCATGGGGTCTAAATCTATCTTGGCCTGCCTCAGAACTGGTGGATTCAGTAAGTGATCTCTTGTGGTTCTCTGCCAGCCTACATTTCTGTGATTAGATGAACAAGATGAACCTGAAGAGTGTCTCACAAGAGATCGTTTATTTGATAGGAAAGAAAAACTGGGTTATGGACAAGCTGATCAGCGAAAACTTCAAGCCTGGTCCAGTGAGGACATAATTTTTGCAAGCTTCTACCATGCACCTTTTGTCTGAGCAGGCAGTTGGCACAGGAAGGCTATTGTAGATGGCTGCAAACAAAAGCCCTTACGGAGGCACTTGTCACCTCCTGCAGTCTGCAGCTTTGGAGAGCTGATGAACACCACAGAGACACTGAAGGGGCTGTAGCTTTTGATAATGATGCAGCCTTCAGGCCTGGTCTCAAGTCTTTCTGTGTATTAAAAGAAATATTTGCTGTCACTTCTTTGTGTGCTTCAATGTCCCAGTGGCAGAAATAACAGGGGAGGGGAGAAAAAGACTGAAAATCTGATCAGTGTTCTTGGCTTTTAGTAAGGGTCTGTGTGGTACTGGCCACTCCATAAGTACCAATATGAATCATGTACCTGTTATGTTTGCCAGCAGGAGGAAGAATTTAGATTTATTTATTTAATTAATTTTCTGAAGAAGGTTCTTTAAGAGAGGAACAAGAATGTCAGGTTGTGAGGTGAAATCTGAAGCCGTACAAACCCAAGCATCTTCTCTGAAGTTCCTCCCCTGCCTTTGGAAAGATGACTAGATTGTTTGAGACAGTTTCTTCCTTGTGTGGTCTGGTGCTCACCTGAGCAAGCCTTTCTGATGACTTACACATACATGCACAGGTATGCTTGCATCCCTGGAGTGGAATTTATTGCCTTTGGTCAGATTCTGCTCTGTGTGTAGAGTTTTGGCACCTTGACAGCATGTCCAGGGACTTCAGAGAGGAAATGTTTTTTATCCCACCGGCTCCTTTTATGGTGAGAAAAGATTGGATTGTTTTTGCCAATCAGTCTTGTTTTGCTAATTTCCCTGTTGTACATGGGGATTTATGACTCATTGTCCCTGAGGAGAAATGGCATAGGAGTTTGTTTAAACTTACTCAGAGTTAGTGACTGATTCTGTTCCCATAGAACCAGTTTTTAGAAGGATATATCTTCATTTAGGGCAGAAGAACCATTCTGGATTTAAGCACATATGGATGAAATTAGAATGGGAGTCTGTAAATGCATTTCTCCGCCCCCCCCCCCCCCCCCATTTGTAAAGTGTTCTTTCTGGACATTCCTTTTGAGAGACCATAATTTCCTGAATCCCTTGCTTCTCATTAGATAACAGATTTGCATCAAATAATACATATTTTATGGATACGCCACTCCCAAGTGAGTGTCCCTTAGATACCTGATCTAGGTCACATCTGATGGCTCTGTTGATGACCCTGATTCAATCAGACAACCATATGGCTTTAGTTGTGCACCTATGCTGCATCCACTGTCAGGATTTGGCCTGGCTTCTCACAGTTGTCCAGGATGTAACTGTATGTATTTGTGGCTAATTATGGCCATGTTGATCTTACACTGACTCCTAAGGAGAAGGGCAGATGCAAGTGCCACACAAAGCTTCCCTTATCAGGCGATAAATAGAACAATCTTTCTGAAAAAGTCTCCTACGTAAATCTTGTGGACATGCTGATCAAATGGTATCTTTGCTGACTGATGGTATCAGACCATTAGATTAGATTACTGCATCCTGCAATAATGAGATAGTCCATCTCTTTGACCAAAGAGGACACTAGCTGGGTGTCTCCTCCTAACCACCGTATATCATGTCAGTATAAGCGGTTTGCTCTCTTTGCCTCTCACTGAAGCAGTTCCTGACTTTGTTTGCTTGAATTTTGGAGTGTATTTGTATGATTCATGAGCCTGCAGAAAAATATTCTGGCTCTTCTCCATCAGGCCCTACTCCTTGGCTACCAGAGGGAATTCTTACATTGAAACAATGACAGCTTCTTAGAGAGACCTTGTCCTCTAATGCAAATCAGATATTGGAAAATCTGGAGATCTTTATTAAGCCCAGGCTGTAGTTAGAATGCCTCCTACCATTTCTGTGCTGGTGTAGCTGATGAGGGTGATAGTAGCCCTCTGACCTCTACTGAGGTTGCCAACCTGACTCCTCGGACAGGGCTACCCTCGGGACTGTGCCCAGCCTACAAACGTGGTGCCACCACCCAGCCACGGGTGAAGACTGCTCTTGCCTTGGTTGCGTTCTGGATGAGAGCTCTAGTCTGGGGCTTTCTTCCAGCTGACTCGCCCGTGCCACACAGTGAGAGGGATCACTGTTCCCCTTGCCTCATGTACATGCTGTCACATTTGTGAGAGGGATCACTGTTCCCCTTGCCTCATGTACATGCTGTCACCTTTGTGCATCATCACAGCTGAACCCAGCACCCACTTACGGACTTGGGACTCTGCTCTGCAGGGAGCCGTGTGAATGCTAACCAGAAAAGTGGCTCCTAGCTCCTACCCCAAAGTGGTTACACTTTAATTAGAAGACAAAAGGCAGCAGATGGGTACAGATGGACCAACGGGGGAGTACAAGGGAACAATCAGACAACATTAGTCAGCATGGTAGGCAGCAGGCTTTACACACCAACTGCCTAACTCTTGTGAAGGCTTTGATAGGCAGCGGAGAATTATAACTGGCTTTGTGCAAGCTTGTGAGGGCCTCATCGAGAGCGTGCAGGGCAGATGGGAAAAAGCAGTGCTTTTGCATGCTTGGAGAGCTGCAGCTGGGAAGGTGCAGCAACTCAAAAATACCCAGTGCTGCTGGAAAATTGCTGGTCTTCTTAACATCTGAGAGGATAATCCTAACTTTACAGAGAGGCAAAAAAGACCTGTGGTAAGGCTACGTCTTGCGATGCAGCACCACCTCTCATTGCAGGGACGCTGCACTAGTGCCAGGGCCACATTGCTTCTGGTCAAAAAACCTCCTGCTTGCCACCAGCTTGGAGGTTTCCATGGCATGTCAGATGTTGCTGTGTCCCTTTCATCATGAGCATTTCATTGACTGTGGGAATGTGTTATCCCAGCATGTTGACAATAAACATCCATATCTTAATTCAGGTGACAGCTGAGCTGCTGTGGGAAGATGAGCTTTCAAGCATGGGTAACAGTAATTAAATACTCCTATCACAATACAGTATCAAGGATCCATCCTGTCATCCCTGATCAGCCCACAAAATCCTCAAAAGAAAAGGAAGGGGGGTTTGATTTGGTTAGAAATGGAAGAAAGAAACATAGCTGTTGTTTTGTATTTTTTGGTGAATGAAAACAAATTCATATTTCTTTTTGAGTCCACACAAAATGTTTTTTTGACCTGAAGAAAGAAATTCAGGTCATTTAAATGTAGTAAAAACATTTTGTAACATAGATCAGTTTTGACATAAAAATGTCATGTGAGAATGAAATTTTCTAAAGCTTTCATTTTGTGCATTGCCATTTTAAAGCAAAGGATGTCTTGTGGAAAGTCTAAATGATATATGCCTGCACTCTAAGAATCCTCTCCCCTGCCCCCTCTTCAGGCCAAAACTCTTCTCTAATTTCAATCTAAGCACAAGAATGACTTTTTCCCTGAAGTCCATTTACGAGTGAACTGACTATTTATCAGCCCAACAGTAACTGCTTCAGCTGTACTTCGCTCAGGAGTGGCCCAGGCAGGTTGTGTGTCCTGTAACACCGGGTGGATACACAGCACAGCAAACTTCACTTTCCACTGCTTTGTCCCCAGCCACATGCTGGAAATCACTTCAGGGACTCCGGCAGCCAGAAACCACACAGGCTGCCCCAGTGCCATTGGAAGAGGCATTTATTTCCCATTGCTTTTGATGGCCAGCCTATGCAACGAAAAGAGAGATGAGGAAAGCATGGGAATTTGGGTGGCTCTAAGATTTGAAATTCAGGGAGAGATGAGGGCAGAGAGGAAGCAGCCAACCAAACTGAGCCTGGAGAAAGTGCTAGCATAGCGTCTGCTGAAGGAGGCTCACAGTGAGTGAACGTGCCTGAGGGTGTGTTTTCATCTGTTCGGTTGCATTTGCTTGAGACTCTGTCTCATGTCGACAACGTCTTTGCTTGGCCTGTGAATCCTTTGCTTTTCCTATTTTTACATTTCCTGAACGTTATTAACTGGAGGCTCTGTTTTCCTTCCATGGGGCTTGAGAGGAGGGAGGTGCTGCTGTGCCCTCATCTGCATGTTCATAGGACCCTGTGTTTTTCTTTCTTTTGCCTTTTTCTTTTGGTTTTGTTTTTCTTTCTCTTCCTGTTCCCCCCGTGTTTTTTTTTTTTTTTTTTTTTGCCAGGGTTTTGTCAGTTTGCTTTTCCTGGAGTAGCAGTCTGGCCACATTCGCATCTGAATGCATTTGAAATAATTTTTCTTAATACAAAATTTCCCAGACTTTTTTTCAGTAAGGAATAGCTTGTTTGTTGTGTCTTTGTCTTGGTTTCTCTCCTCTGGTGTTGGTTCTGGCCAGCGTTTCTGTGCTTGGTTCTCACATGCTCCTTGCTTTAGGTTTGAATCCTGATTGTGCATGGTTGACTTGGCTTGATGCTGACCTGCATCTTGTCAGTATTTTTTACTAGACCAGGACAGTCTTTTCCCCTGTGGGTTTCTCTGCACTGTTATGTGTTAACTTCTCTGCTGCTTTTCAAAGGTATCTCAGTGTTAAAACCGTGGTTATCACTGGAACTACTGTGTGCTTGAGTTACTCTCACTGCTCATGAACTCTGGCATGCGTTTAGTGTCATCGATTTGAGCATACAATATGTTCAGCGTCATTTGTTTTCCCTCTGCCTGAGCTGTGTTTTCCCCGAGTCTGTAATTTTTTCGGGCTGCCTTTAGATCCCGGCACTCTCTCTTTCATTGCTTCGTAGTGGTGCCTGAGTTTCTGTCACTATCCTTTGGCCTTTCTTCCTTGCGAAAGGCTCTGGCATTTACTGACCTGGGTTTATTTCTGAAATGTGCTGGGGGTTGTGCTGTCTTCTGCTGAGTCAGCAGTTTGCCAGGCTTATTTAATTTCTTTCTGCTGGGCTAGCTGCATTCTGCAATGTCTCCCACCATGCCAAGCCTGGAAGATTGTTTGGCAGCCTTTTTCTTGCTCCTGTTTAAGCTTTCGACTTAGTCTGCATTTTGTGTGACAGTTTCTGCTGCTTGTATCCCTTAGGTTTATTTCCTCCATTCCTGTACACGATAATGACTTACATTGCTATTGTTCCTTCCTTCGAGAAGGATCCTAAGCACTTTGCAAAATTAACATACAGGCAACATTTCACTATGAGTAACGTTCAGCCGCTCATGTGGTGGAATGGGGTTAGGCTGTTTAATGATGCAAAACAGCCCTGCACAGCCGTGTAGCGTAAGAAAGAGGAGTCTCAGACGGAAGGGGGTGAGGAATTTTTAATTGGACTCTGGCCAGTTTTCTTCCCAAAGTCTGTTTTGGGGTAAAACGACACAGATCGTTAAAGATCAGGAGTCATAAGGCCCGTGTCCTTCCCTTTGGAGATGGTAATGCCCGAGCCTCAGAAATATGGTGGGAGGAACAAACGAGTCTGTGAAAAAACATAGTTCGGGATCAACTAAAATATTCATTAATTTTGGTCAGATATGGAGGATTTATTTTGGAAGTTTTATTGCTGTAAATGAAAACTGACATTTTGGTGTTTTCATGTATACTAACAAAAGCCTTTAGATACCATTCACAGAGGCAACATGGAGGAGGAGATGGCAGCATCTTCCCCCCCAATCCCAGAGCCTTGCTAGCCAGACGGTGAGGACAGGCTCCTAGGCAATGGGACAACTGCACTCAAATCCCTTCCGCCTGACTCAGAATGGAGTTTTAAACTGTGGTCTCTGTCACCTCTCAGGAGAGAGGTTTAGCCCTTGGGACCGGGATTTTTTAATTTATTTTTTTATTTTTTAGCTGAAATTCTTTTGTCATGGGTGCTTGAATGTCTTTGCAGATGTTTGGATCCAAAGTTCCATCACTTTTATTAATCATGTCTGATAAAGAACATTACTTTTTTGTGTATGTTGAATGGATGAGTTTGATTAATGGAAAATTCAAAAAAGCAAACAAACCTGGGTTTAGATTGAAGCAATACCTTTAATTATTTACTTTTTTTTTTCTGTATTGCTCAGGCCTTGCTTTGAAAAACCATCTTCTGCACAGCTTAATCAGAACACCATTTTGGTCAGTGTTGGAGCATGCAGGGCTGGCCCTTACGAGACTGGGGAAACTGTTCAGCAGGGCAGCTTGCCACCCACCACATGACATGGGGTGCCCACTGCAATGTTAATGCTAATAGGTGCGGCACATCCTTTTTGTTCTCCCAGTAGATCCACCCTGGTACTATGTGATCCTGTAGTTTTTGAGAAGAAATAGTGTTTTCTGGTAAATGAACTTATCCTGGGTGCAGCACTGGACAGCAGAGGTGTGCTGCAAGTTTTCCAGCCTAAGCAGCGTCATACGACAGTCTCACCGTCCAAGCTGGGAGATCTGGGAATAATAGAAAGAGTCCCTTTTTCTGTGGTCTGCTGCCTGAGATCAGCTCCTGCATGCCGAGTTTAACTGTTTGCTCTAAGCATCACCAGGGTGTTTTAAGAATTCAGGATTGCTCAGGTCACTTTCAGGCCAGTGCTTTACTTTTGTTCTTTTTTAGAAGTGGGAGCTATTTGCTTTCCTTCTTAGATGTGTGCTCATTTTCACTGGGGCCAGAGTTCTTTGTATCGCTGCATTTAATTGTGTTTGCTTTGTAAAGACTGCTGGGATTATGGCAGCATCTAATTTCTGTAGCTTTTCTGCCTCTGACAGGGGCTACCTGTGGACAGCTGCTTTCCTTGAGCTTCTCTGTATAGATCAGCCTGCGTTTGTAGTTTCCACTAGCTTCATGCCTTGTCCCTTTTCTTACAGATGGCTTCTATTTGAGGTCTTGGCGTTCAGGATGGCTGAGGAACAGACCCATAGAGAGCTGTGTGTGTCTATATTTGAATAGTTGTTCTCACCCGTGCTCTGCCTCCGGTTTTTCGTCCCAGAATAAGTCCTGTGTGTGTATGTATTTTCCTGCTCATTGCTCAGACACCTTGCTCCAGGCCGGGACTAATGGAGACACTGTCTTACAAATAAAGATTAAAAGAGTACAGTCTAGTGAAATCTGCAGTAAGGACTTTCCCCATTAAGAAGTCCCCTGTCTCAAATAAACACCCTGAAGTATTCCCAGGGTTTACCGTGCAATTTTACTTGAACATTACTTAAAACCTCTTTCTTTGGGTAGCCCGTGTCTTACTGGACCCTTGCCTGGTTGCTGAGGGTAGATTTTCCCAAGTATGTATTTTTGCCAGACAGGGAGTACGATAATTTTCTGCAAGTGTTTGAAGGGAATAATCAATAAGGGAATGAAGGACTTCTTTAGGACAATCCAAGTGAGTGTAATTAAAGGGTAATGGGGAGGCAGGAGGTAGAGCAAAGGTGCATTTAGATTGAATATCAGGGATCAGTGGGTTCTTTTAGAAGATGCAAAACAGTTGTCTTATGAACATGTTGAGAGCCTGGCTGCTGCGGCTGTTGACTATGGATGGGACAGACCAAATGGGAGGGAGGTGGAGAGGAACTGACCAGAGAGACATCCACCAAATTTTTAGTTTTCATTGTTCCATGTCTGTCTGTGTGTTGCTCTGGAGGGCGAGCAGCACAGCATCCCCAGGGGAAATCCTCACTCTCCCAGATACGCTGTCCCCGCAGCCACCCTGTCCGCCCTACTACAAGCAGGAGCATGGAAGAAATTTCCTTTGCTTTCTGCTTGAGGGGAGGGGGCCCAGTATGTGCCATGACAGAGGGAGAGGGCTGAGAAGCCCCCCATGCCCTGAGGAGCCCGGCGGGTCTCTGCGCTGCCCACTCTGTGCCTGCACGGTTGGAATTTTCTGGGAGCATCCCCCTCTGCCACCAACGTCGCTTTGCAAACTCCAAGAAACGCAACTCATGAAAATGCATTCTTAGTACACAGCTGACATGGTCAACATCTGGTTTCCAAAGAGAGTGCTGTGAGAGATTCAAAATTGCTGCACTGTGGAAAAAATGACTTGGGGTAATTATAGATACCTAACAATACCATTTAATTTCTTCTGCTATGTCTTTCCTACATAGTATCTGGTAGTGCTTCAGAGAGCTGAATAATTCTGATAGAGGGCAGTGAGAGGAGTAGGTAAGGGAGAAAAAAGTCCCCTATGATTTCAGTTAAGATCTGAAATGAAGGAGATGTGAGCAGAGGATTAGATGTTTTCAAGTCCTGCTCCAGAAAGGGGGACCTTTGTCTTTTCTGTTGCATTGGCTATGGGAGAAGGATGTGGAGGATGGTGAGGGAATCTGAGGAAGACAGGGCTTCCGAGCGTAGACTTACAGGACAAGGGGGACCTTAGCACAAAGCCTCACTGGCAGCTGAGGTGCTGCTTGGCCCCACTTTTGCTGAGCAGGCTCAGAGCTTGGGACCACAGGGGAAAGGGAGGCAAAATTTATAATGTTGGACCTTTGACCAGTGGTGAGACTGACTGATCCAGGAGGCAATTCAGAGTGGCTGAAAGCCAGACCCCTGATCAAAAGCACGTTTGCTTCCCCTGATACAGAGGGAGGAAAAGTCCAACCTCAGTGGGCTCAAGCGAGGACAAGCCTGGATCCCAGCAACGACTCCTCTCTGCTGCAGAAGTGCTGTCGCTCTGTTGGCACTGCAGTCCAGAGGTCCTGCGTAGGCTGTATGTGTCCACAGCCAAGACTCCTCCTGGCAGCACAGAGCCAGCTGCAGCGATGACCTGTCCCCCAGGTGAGCACATTCCCTGGGGGCTGCTGCAGCAGAGAAGGCACTGCGAGGGGGCTTTTAGAAGAAGCTCAAGGGCCAAGTAGGAGACCTGTGTGGTGGTGAGAACATGGTTTAGGAGAAGCCCTCAGAGACTAAGTGGCACATGTGAAGGGGCACCGTGGGAACCATGGAGGGCAGAACTGGGGAGCAGTGGGCAAAAATAGAATTTGAGGACATTAGATGTCAGTTCTAGCATCAGGCTGGTGGCACCTAGGAGAGGAAGCCTTGGGCACTATTGAACCTTTCTGTAGACCCCAGCAGCAGGAGAAGGATGTTATGGGGGGTTGCTATTTGATTTGGCCTACAATACAGCTATGGTCACAGCAGATGATAGACAAGGATGCAAGGTGAAGATGAAGCCCATGTCTCAAACCCCTAAGATGATGTGTGCTACCTTTCTGCCCTTATGCTGGGTGCTGTGTCCCACCTCAGTTGCCAGCTCCGAAACAATTACATCTGTGCAGAGGTGAAGTGAAAGGCAGTGGGGGTTTTCTAAAGGGATGATGGAAGGTCAGCATAAGACTACAAGCTGAAGACTTGTCAATTGATATAGCTTCTATGGGTAAATTGTCCCCTGAAGGCAAGGTCTTAGTATCGTTTCATTTAGAGAAATGCACCAAAAGGGATATAGAGAAGATATTTATATTATGAAAGTGTGACTGTTATCCTGGAAGAAGCACTGGTTAAGACTCATTTGTCTATCATGCTCATTGGGGCTTGTCTCAGTGTTATGTAATCTGAAGGGCCGTTGATGCTGATGTGTTACAATACTTAAGTGCAGGCCTTGGGAAAGCGGCCTACATATACAAACATATCTGTTTGAGTGACTCTGCCTCAAAGCAGCTCGCACTGAGTTAACTTGCAGAAAATCCTCTGAAAGGTTTTTTGGTAGAAAATCAGTTTTTCAGTTGAAACACATTTTTCATATGAGGTGCTTGTTTTTCTTGTGATACTCCAACTTTTTGTGAGAAGGCTGAGACATTTGAAAAGAGACACCCCAGAATCTTTTATTGCTACAAATGGATCCAAACTGGTTTTGGTTTTTTATTCTCAAATTTTTGAATATTGTTTTGAAATTTTCAGCAAAAGAAGCAATGTCAGGGACCTCCTCTCATTTATATTCAAATGGATATTTCTGTGTGTTTCAGGAAGCCAGAAACACAAACCAGATGATTCTGGTATTAAAAAAAGAACATACTCTTAGCCAGTGTACCTCCTTCAGAGGAAATTACCATTTCTCTCTGCTCCAGAAGGTTCTGCAATGATAAATGCAAAGCTGTGCAGATGCTGAGGGAATAACCGAACCTTGATCTCTGAGGAAACAGCTAGGGATGGATACCAGTTCAAGGTCGAGATCCTGGACAAATCTGAAGCTGCAATCTCTTTCCCTGTTGAGGGTTTATGAAAGGTATGGTGAGCATGGACACAGCTGTGTGGCAGGAAAAACATAGAAATTATTGGAACGAGGTATAAGAATTAACGATAAATATTTAGACAGCATCGCAACTTCGCAAAATGGTTTCTAAAAATTAAAGGAAAAGAGAGATGTTCTATTATTGAAAGGCTTCTCTCACAGGCCACCTAGACACCATCCTCAATAGTGTTATGCAAAGCTTGTGCCTCTTCATTGCTGCCTTGCAGCCTCTCTCTCTCCCACATCCTTACTCCAGAAGCTGCTTTGCTGCCGGAAACCAGACTATTCTGAGTTACAGCGATGCTGTAAAATTGGTATGCAGCTCCTGATCCAGCCTCTCTTTCTGGGGCCTGAGCAGAATCTTTGTCCTCTGGTGGATTGGGATGGCACTCCTTGCCTGGTTCTTCGTGCAAGGTACACATGCCCAGGAAGTCTTTTCATGCTCTCCCAACATTGTCCCTTCCGGACAGTGCTGGACAGAACAGTGGTGCAAAGCTCAGCAAAGCCAGAACATGAAGATAGCCAAGAAAAGGGAGAAGGGACTGGAAGGGGAAGGGTTAAAATGAGTAACTATTATGAGGTCTGTGTTGAAAGCAGATTGACTGCATCCTTGATTACAAACTCTTATTTTGGGGAAGAGACTAAACCAAGGTTATTTGTGCTTAGAATTTTGCTGCTACTGGTCATCCTTATCTGCAGCACTTTGCAGAGCAGTGAACTGAATGCTGCCACGTGGCCAGTCAACTATCTGTCTGCAGCACAATACTGGCAGCACTGGAAACTGGAACTGGCTTCAAGGATTTTCTGACATCACCCTGACCTCTGTAGAAAGAGGAGGAGACAGGTTACCAGCCTTCTGTGTCTAAGGGACACTGCAAGCATCTGTCTTCCAAAGCAGATGAGCTCTCCCAAGGGCTGCCTTGCAGGGCAAGATGGTTGCAGAGTTGCCTGTGCAGAAGCAGATCTGAAGACCTCTGATTTTCTTCACCTGTTTCAGCCTAGGCTTGGGAACAAGGAAGCTGTGAAGGTTGTAATAACCAAGGGTTCAGTTGCTGAGTCAGACACACACCTTCTATCAACACCTCTGTTCTGCTCCCGTCAGCTACAAGGTAGTTTGAAGTAATCGCTTATCTACACAAGGGCTCTTCGTCTGAAGCATAAGACCTCCATGTGAGGGGCAACTTTCTGGTAGTTTTGGAGGCTGAGGCTTGGCTGGAAGAGGCCACAAGGGCTCAGGAAAGCACTAGAGAATGTTCCAATTTACCTATGAAAGGAGCTGGATGGCTGACTCCAGTTACCAGAGTGTCCCATCTATTTTGTGTTGAACATATGGACAAGAAATAGCATGGTAGCTGTTTAAAAACATCTTTGTTTTGAATTTATTTGTTGAGTTTTGTGCCCTTCTTGTTGCAGTCATTATCTGTCTTGCTACTGGGTGCCACAGAGCACTGTACAGGAGCCTGTGCCGAAGTCATAGTGAGGTTAAGCCATTTCATTGAGTAATGCTCAGGCACTGACCCTACAGTATATCACTTTTTCAGTGGTGGCTCTACCTTCTTTTGTGTTCCTGGTGCAGCTGAAGGTCCTGAGCCCTCTGTGGCTTTGCATCCTCAGTATTTTGTAGCTTTATGCTTCAGCCTGGATTGAAATTAGCTAGATTAATTGAGCAAAAAATCTGTAGTTTTGTATATGTGATTTACCAGCGGTCTGATCTTGGCACAGGGTGCTAGACATTGATACTTTCTTCCACACCCTTGGTAAAAAGCAGGCAAAGGTTGCTGACCTTTAAGAGAAGTTGCACTGCCTGCCTGTTTGCTGAGGCTCTTTCTGAGGAGAATGGTAGTACAGGGAGGTGTTGGGTGTGTTTCTTCTTTATGGGCTGTGGAGGTCTCTAATGTCATTTTCTGACCTTGTGTTAATTGGAAGTGTTTCCATGGATGTTTTTCAATTTTATTGCTATTGCACTTGGAGAGATTGAAATAATACACAATACGGAACGGGAAATAAATAAAACCAATGATCTTATGAGGTTTGGCAAATCTTACGTCTGTGGTGTCTGGAGCCTTCTTGTTGGCTAATAAACTATTTGTCTTTCTTTCTCTGGCTTCTCTTCTGGAGAAAGTGTTCTCACAGGATCTCTCACTTACACACAGCTAGCACCAGAAATCCTGAGGAATGGGACGTAGGGCAGTGAACAGGGGAGACACACTTCAACTGGAGGGGATGCAGGGAGGTAGGGAACAGTGAAATGTGGAATGTACAAAGTGACAGATCAAAGTTGAGGGATTTGTTCACTCCTTTGTTAATCAAGAAGTCAAGAGATGGGGGATCAATCAGAAAAAGTGGCCTTCATCTGGGTTAGGGCAATGCCTCTAATTTCCTTAGCAAGATGACTGATGGGCTGTGGACAGGTTGTTCCAGGAGAAGTCCCAGGAAATGGGACTTGATTGATAAGGGAGCAGCAGCACAGCAGCCTGGGGAGCTCCTCAAGCCCTTGCGCTGCAGCAACGCATGAGGTCGAGTTTCCTCTTTCTGCAGCTGCACCAGCAGAAAGAGGAACCTTCTGGCCTGTGGGTGGACTGATCTACACAGACTGCTTTTGTCAGCACTTGTTGAAAGGGGTGCTTCACATTGTGGAGACAACACTTTCCTTCCCATTGATATCATGGTCATCTGGAGATACTTGCAGTTAGGTAGCCATGAGTGTGGAAGAAGAGTTCAGACCAAAGCTCACAACTATGTCCCTTACATCTTGCAGTTTGCCACAGCCAGAGGAAATCCCTAAACTGTTTTGATGCAGTTCACTAAAACGTTCTTTGATGATCCCTTTTCTAAATCCACCTGAAGGAGACAAAATTTTATTTACTTTGATCTCCACCCTCAGTCTTTTGACAATATAGTTTACAAAGGGGTATATTTCTGGCATAAATCAGTTCAAGACTTATTGTTCAAGAATGACAATTTCCTCTGTACCCCCATTCCCAGCAAATTTATTTACTTGAGAAAAGGAAAGTCTTGACATTTCGTAATTCTCTGTCCTGAAGCCATGCTGCATATCAATGATCTTCTGACCTGTGGCCTTGGGCAATTGTCCTTTGCTTATTACGCGTTTTGCTGCAGCAATTTTTAATGCAACATTGTAAGGTGCAGCTGCCTCTGCAAAGGTGATGCTTGAATGCTGTAGGTCCTTCTGGTACTACCTGCCCCTGCAGTCTGTGGTGGGTGGCATGTGGTCTAGACCAATTCACTTCTCCTTCATCTTTAACCCCTGCACAAACTCCCCATGAGAAGCTGAGGGAGGAGAGGTGGAGCTGTCCTTGTGACAATTTCGCTTCCTTCCCCTTCACAGCGGGCCCCGAAGCCAGCTTTCCTGGCTGCTGAGAAAGAGGCACTTGGGGGAACGGCAGCTGAATTAAACTGCGGCAAGAGAAAGGGGTGAGAGGAAGAAGTTCTTTTTGAAAGAACGTGTTAAATCCTAAAAGCTCTCCTTCAGTCCAGTGCCTCTGCCACTCAACTTCATGGTGAACGTTGGTCACGGGGCTTTCACTGGTGATTAGAAATAGCTTTTTTTTTCCTGCAGCTGCTAAGAAGCCTCTGCTTTATGCTACAGGCTTTTCTGTCCGTGGCTAGGAGTGCAGCATCTCCACAGCAGGTTATGAGTTCATTGTGTTTTAATATTGGCGGTAAGTGGTGTGGGAGACTTCAGAGTGGCTCAAGACATAATGTCCCATTTTCTCAGTAAAAAGGTAGGACTGCTTTTGCTTATGCTCTCTGGAGAGCAAAGTGAATTTGATCTCTAGGCTGTCATTCCAGACTCCTCCACAGGTGCTGAGAACAGTTAAAAATGCTGGTGGTGTCATTTAAGTGTCCAGTGATTTGGACAAGGCCTCTTCCCTCGGATATTTTAAGTGTGTGGTCCCATGGGGTGCCAGAAAAAAAAGAAAACTTGTGCTAGAGACAAGCACTTTTCTGGCAGAATTTTGTGTTGAAAGCTTTGTTCTTTCAGAGTTTCCCTTAGGCCAGGGCAGTCAGCAGAGGCAGATTTGCTTGCAGGACGGCTTAAACATAATTACATGGGCTAGTCTCCCCATCAGTATTATGCCTTTAGGGAAAATAACACAAGTTTTTAGTTTTGGGGTGATGTTTTTTTCCACGCTCTTTACCATCTTGTTTTAGCTGCTGTCTAGGACTTATGTTCAATGGCCAATGATCTCAGGCAGACAAAATGCCAGGTGTGAAAATCCCGATGCAGCAATCTTGTGTCCTACTTGACACTTCTCACCATCCAGGCTAGCCTCTGGTTTTTGCCTGCTGCTGCACCAATACACCAAATGTAAGCCCAGAAACAATCCTCAACATGGCTGTGAACAGGCAGTGATTTGTACTGGGTGGGAATCTAGTCCTGTTTCCCCAGTATTTCCAGGAGATGCACACTTCAGTGAGGTGCCTGCAGGGCAGACAAAACTTGGCACATGTTATTCTATGAGGGGGACAGGTAAGTGGTGGTTGGTGTCTGCAGAAAGCTGTAGATGTGCATATGGGTACTTGTGCTTAACAGGGTACATATGGAAGTGTACTGATCCTGCATGTATTTCTACGTGTGAGTTAGAGATACCGGTCCTTGCAGTGTGTGTGGAGCACTGCCTCTTTCTCTATGTGTGTATGTGCACTGCCTAATGCCACCTTTGCTTCTTTCAGTCTTGACTGATAACCCATATCAAAAGAATTTTTACCACTCCCATAACTCAAAGTTTCTTCGTCTTTGCTTCTTTCTAATCATTGCCATTGCAACTTTGGGAATGGTTCCTGATCCTGGGAATGCTCGGTCCTTTCTTCATTGGCATCAAGCCATGTCCCCCACTGTTGCGCTATGACAGCAAGTTCCATAACGTGATGCTCCAGTGTGGGGAAAAGTATTTCCTAGGTCCCAAAACTGTGTACGTATGATTCTAAATGGAGACACTAATGAGAAAATGAAACTTGTAGCTACCTTTTAAAGACTCTGGATTAAAACAATATGACTGACTGACTTTCCTGGATTGTAAGCAATTTGACTCTCCAGACATCTTGTATTGTCTGCTATAGTTGTATCTAGCCTATCTTTCCCTAAATGGGAGTTGACACAGAAGAGCCTAGGATGTTTCATAGTCCATTGAACTGGGTAAACATGGCAACTCCTAATGAAGCTGTAAAATCCATTGAGGTCGGGGCAGTAAAGTGGTCAGGATGTGGTAACAGTGCTGCTGGGGCAACAGTGTGTTCTTGCTTTGACCTGACTCCAAACCAAGGTCTTCTCTGCAGTCTAGTACCTGGCCTCAGAAGGTATGGGCTGCACTCTGAGGAAAAAAGGAGATGCTGTTTTCATCCCAGAAAGTATGAAGGAAGAGCGTGATACTACAGGAATGATACTACAAGGCAGCAAAGGAGTACCGAGTTTCTTGTACCGTGCATGATTTCCTTTGGCAAGGGGAAGGCTCTACTAGATTCTTCCCTTTTCTCTCTCTCTACTTCTCTCCCCCCCCGCCCCTCCCCCTTCTCTTTCTCTTCCCTTCTCACTGGCTGGGTTTCTAAGAGCAGCCCAGCTGGGACTGAGGTAGAGCTACAGACTGGTGTCTTGTGCGCTCCTCTAAATGCCTTTTCAAGCAAGCTCAATAATTGATGAGCACCTGGGTCCTTGTCTGCACGGAAGAGTGTACATGGTATTTAGTACATGAAAAAGCTATTTTGCCCATCAGAGCTCATCCCTGGAACAGCACCATTTCCCTAGGATACCAGTTAATTGTTCTCCTGGTAATTATAGAGGATCTTCCTTTCTCCGATGGTCTCAGCTGCTTGACTTCTTCCAGCCTAGAGCTTGTGCCTTCTCCCAGCACACAGCTGTTGAATTCCACTTGGCACCAGTTCAGACTCCTTCTTCCTCCAATGGGTTGCTTCCTGACCACTGTTGTCCAGCCCATCCTCTGCTACAAGTGAAACAAGTGCAGCAGGCCTCAGGTCATCTCCTGGGTTTCCGTGGCCTGGATTATCATCTTGAAACATTATACAACTTGTTGCCTGCCTGGGATTAACTGCTCTTTATTGAGGTGGAAAATGCACTGACACAGCTGTGGGTGCAGGAGGGAGCGGGAAGTCAGGGTTGAAATGTCTCAGAAGAGCTGGAGAAGGAGGAAGAGTGAGTGAGAACTGTCATGTCAGGGAAGGTGCAAGCCATTGGCTTAACATCAGTCCCTGCTGAGCACATGGGTGGGATAGGGTAAGCAGGATGTGAGTAGCTGGGGATGCTGCTGAGCAGGACAGAGGCATACTGACAAAATTAAGTGTGGAGTGGGAGGAAGGACTAAAATAGTTCAAGTGCTACGGATGGGGTCTAGGGTGCACTGGATGAATTGCTGATTGCTGTCAACGGATGAAATGGTAGGATGTGCTGCAGGACAGGAGGTCTGGTGCATGTTAATACCACTCCCTATTCTGCTGTCAGCGTGACAAGGGAGACTTGCACAAGGGCAAGGGTGTGTGATTCCCAAGACAAGGTAACAAACTCCTTTCTCCTGTTGCAACAACACATTACATACCCATCCTGCCCCTTTTTCCACAGAAAATTTATGTAAAGGGTGTTCTGTGAATGCACTGTATTGGATCTGTACCTGTAAAGCTGACCTAGGAAGTATCTGCCAGATACTGGAGAAACATGAATGCCTGTCTTTAAAAAAAGAGCAGGGGGGGGCAGAGGTGAAAGAAGCTTGGGAATTACAGATTTATGGAATCACTGTTGCTTTACCCTGATCGTCAGGAAAAATATGAAATGAATTATCAACCAAAATCCTTGTCAGCACCTGAACAATAACAAGGAGATGTGTAAAAGTCCACAGGGATTTGTTGAGAACAAGTCATGTCAGACCAATCTAATATCTTTCTGTGACAGGGTAACAGGCATTGTGGACAGAGGTGAAACTGAAGGTTTCATCTGCTTTGACTCCAGTAAGGTTTTTACCATCTCTCTCATCACACTGTGTTAGCAATCTAGAGGAGCAAGGTCTAGAGGAGAGCTAATAACAAATGCACGCCAAATGAATAAGAATGTCAAAATAGAAGAGAGCATGGACTGAGGTTCTGTGAGGGTCTCTGCTGTGCTCAGTTCAGTTCAATGTTTTCTTTAACAGCTTTGGTGATGGATGGAGAATTTGCATATCAAATTTGAAGATGACAGCAAGCTGGGGGGACTGTGAATTTGTTGGAGAACAGGGTTAGAATTCATAATGATCTTGGCAAATTGGAGATACACTCTGAAAAAGTGGGATGTAATTCAATAGAGACAAGTACAAACTATTGTACCTTGGCAGGAATAATGGGCTACATAAATACAGTGCAGAGAAAGATCAACTAGATCACAGTTCTGCAGAAAAGGATTGGGGGGAGGATAAAAGAGGATCACAAGCTGAACATGATTGTGTGTTGTTGAGAAGGAGGCAAATGCTGTACTTGGATGTATAAATAGGAGTTTAGCCTGCAAGGCGCATGATGTAATCTCTGTGCTCTGCTGGGTGATAGTAAGGATGAAAAACTCTATGCAGTTCTGTGGATAGCACTTCAAGAAAGATCTGGACAAACTGGAACGAGGCTGGGGGAAGCAATGAGAATAATCAGGGGTGTAGAAAATAAGACATACAAGCAGTGATTTGATGAATTGGGATTGTTTACTTGTAAACTTAGAGGACTGGGGAGAAAGGGGAAGAGAGTGGACAACAGGCAACAAACTCTGAATCTC
This sequence comes from Phaethon aethereus, assembly GCF_964289735.1. NCBI lineage: Eukaryota > Metazoa > Chordata > Aves > Phaethontiformes > Phaethontidae > Phaethon > Phaethon aethereus. The sequence goes on along the minus strand of NC_138575.1, from coordinate 55,951,550 downwards.
AAAGCTTTCCCATTTGCAGCAATTCTTTTGACAGTACTAAGTGACAGCATCAGTGACTGTCAGTGCTCTTATCTGGTCCCTGATGGAGGAAGCATATCTATGATGGCATTTGTGTGGTTGGAAGTTCGTGTGGTTCCTGTCTGTTTGAACAGTTCCTTTGGACCATGGTCAACACAGTGGCACTGGAGGCTGTCACAGGAAAGAAGGTGGAAATGGACAAGTGAGCAGGGCTCATGAGGAATCTCTCCTACTTGAAACAAATAGGTGCACCTATGCTAAGGGGCTGCCTGGGCCCAAGAGTTGTTAGAACCATTCACAATGTGTACTGCATGTCAGCTGATGTCTTCAAGGTGAGGTTGAAAGGTTGTCAGGCCATCTTCTGTACAGCATCTGTAACCCTGGAAGAGGGATAAAGGCTTCATATTATCTCTTCTACTTCTTTCTTTCTTTAAGCCAGGCTTTGCTCTTTGTTGCCTTACTTGGCCTTGTCACTGACCTTGCCTTTTTCTTTCATCTACCTCTTCTGTATATATATATATCTGTCTGTGTCTGTCTGTCTATCTACCTATCTATCACCAGTGTACATCCACAGTGATTTAGCTTGTCTGTGATATTTTTACTCTCCTGGGCTTCTTGTACATGTCTTCTGTCCTCTTCCGTCTGGGCTACTGTAATTCCCTTGGACTTCCAGATCTCAACTCTCTCATCTTTCATGTTAGTATTTTGGTGTCTTGTATTAGGCACCGCAAAAACACTTTCCAGAGGTCAGTCTCTCAAAGTGTTTAAAGAATACGTTGCACACTATGAGTAGATAAACGAAACATGCATATGGCGAAAGTGGGAGATCCTGGGGGCAATCAGGAAGTGGAATACATGTATTATTATAGCATACACAATGGTGCTTGTAACTTGCTGTCTGACTAGCTGTTGTAAGATGGGCTGGCAGTTCTTGTGGACATCATGGCTGAAGAGAGTTTGAAGGCTGAATCTCATGGTGTTTAAAATGATGTCTAGATTTTATTGGATGCTAGAATGACAGATTTTGCCTTCTCAAAGGAACTGGGAAATGAATTTATCCTTCCATACCTGAAACTGTATCCCATTCATTCCTAATTTTCAAATTCCAAATGTATTCACCACATAATGCTTTGACATCTTAGGCTATGAATGATGATAATAGGCTATGAATATACCCAACTTTTTTTTTGTTGGGTATATTCATAGCCTATTATCATGTGCAGTACTTTTAAAATATATTATGAGTCTGAGGCCCTGTGAACTCTTTGACTAGCCCTGCCTGGTAATACTTAGGAGCTATATAAGACAGCCTTGAAATGCGGAGGCAATATTTGGGCATGGAAGGAGGGGTGTTTGTTCTTACTCTTTTGAGAAGATCTGAAGTCTTTAGTTGGCGATAAAGTGGGCAGGCAAGAAAGCTCCTAGGAAGGCAGAAAACAGAAACGCAGCATTTTTATGGATGAATGAGCTTTTATGCTGTTGCTTTTAAAAGGCGAAATTATATGGCCATTTGCACTGCCTCTTGATTGCTCAGTGCACCAGCTATTCTTTATGCTGCATGCCATTTGCTGTCTTGTATTTAACTTTGCAAAATATTCTGAGATGCAATTTGCATGAAGGCGCCTGTATTAACACATCTGTACTGTTTCATACTGTTAGATGGGGGTAAGATTTCCTGCAGGGGTGCTTATTAACTTCCATTCTTTCTTGCCCTTATTTAATGCCATCCTGGCTTAGCTGAGCTCTAGACCTGAGTATGACAGATGGCCATTCTGTTGCAGCTTTTTTTGGCCCTTTTTCTCCTTCTCTCATGCTATGGCTGCAACATAAGCTTTGAAGGGTCATTATCTAAATCATTGCATAGAAAAGTCCTTTGGAAGCCAAATTCACCTCTGGCATAAGTGGCTGCAATTCCATTGACTTCAGAGCAGGTTCACTGCTTGACGTCAGGGGTAAACTTTTGCAAAGTAGGTATCAAAAATGAGCAGTACTGAGGCATAATGGAGTGGTTTCTGTCCCAAAAATGACCCATTCTTGGGCTTGGTTTGGCCTGTTGACAGTGCGGCACTCCATCCTTGCATATTAAGAGCCCGCTTTTCTGTTTGCTTCTGTCCTGGGACATTCTCTTGTCCTCCCTGTTGTCTTCCTTCCAAATCCCTTTAGGTCTGCTTGTCTGAAATCAATTATACAACATGCAATCAAACTGCATGTTCCCCACCCTCTGCTCCCTCTTTGCAGCCTGTTGCGCTGAGTCCTTGCAACAGGCGTTGTTGAGACAAAGCTAAAATACCTATCCCAGGATGATCATTGCCACTAGGTCTTAGGAGGTTGTGGAGGATGTAGACCAAAGTCCATGAATGCTGTCTTGCCGCTATTGCAGTCCGGGACTCCCAAACCTCCCTTATACCAGGGAGTGGAGACAGGGAGGACCCGTGGACGCCTGGTTTACATTACTATTACAAACCTGAGGTATTTTCAGCAACCAATACACAACTCTTGGCTGTATTTAGAGCCTCACAGCCCTTCTGGAGGGGACAAGTTGTGTCAGCAGCCCCTGGAATGGGGGGGACAGTAGAAGTGCAGGTTGGCAAAGCCTGAGCTGATTGACTTTTATTGGCAAGGAACTATTTTTGGGAGCCAATGATGAGAACACCGTGTACTGATGCAAGTTTGGCTCTGCCTTGCAAGGTTATTATCTGGGAGTTTAATCAGAGTCTGTCAAATACATGGAGTGAGCAGCTAGTGTCTTAAAGGGTGTTTTTGGTGCTGGGACAGGGGGGAGAGAGGCTTTTGAGGTATGAATGGAAGAAAATAGAGGTTCATTTCTTGAGTTTCTGCCATTTTTTCATTTGCAATTAAATATATAAATGACATATAAATTCAGGACAGACTTTGCACATCTCTATGATCTTGCGGTGGTCAGGCAGAGGCAAATCTGTGACACTGCAGACCTACTTTCCCTTCGCCTGGGGGTCCCTGGGTTCCCCTGAATGAGCTCCGTTCGCAGAGATCACTTTGCCCGCTGCAGAGATGCAGCCGTACCTCCTTGGGACCAGACGCAGCAGCTGTTCGTCAGTGCAAAGCCATTCTAACTGGCAGTTTAGGGAACAGGTGAAAATGGAGGGGTAATTAGAGAGACAAAGACTGTAATGAATAGCACTCAGGTTGCAATATGGCTATCATTCTCTGTCTTGCAAAAAAGCAGCCCTGGTTAGTTTGATTCATGAACTGTGCAGAACAAGCTTATGGTTATTTTCATTATTTGTATTACTGTAGTCTCTGAAAAGGCCTGCCATTAACCAGTGCCCCATTGTGCTGGGAGCTGCACAGAGAGACCAAGATGATGGCTGTAGCCACTAAACACTTACTGTGTAAGTATCCGCTGATAAAACGTGGTCATGTAGACAGGTGAGAGAGTCAATGCACAGGGAACACAGGCAAGTTAAGAACAGTAGTAAATATCCAGGATTTTCTTGCTGCTTTAAGGAACGTCTGTAAAGAGGTGGCATGTTTTATCCACTGATGGCAGTGAATATTTTTACACTGACATGCTAGGGGAATATGAGGGGAAAATGGGTGAAGGTTTGACATCACTGGTATTCATGGGACCTCTCTCAAGAAGAAGGCCAAAACTGAAGAAAGCTACGTGGGTCTCCGAAAAGCTGCTGAAGAAAGTGGAGCAGGTCAGCATTCACATTTTCTTACTGACTGAGGGATTAGAGGCATCAAGTGGCTTGGAAAAGAGGCAGCTAAGAAGGGAGGCACAGGAAGACTGAAAAGAAAGGGGAAAAATGGTATCAGGGAAATGATCTCTGAAATAGCCTTTTGAATGGATGTGCAGGGGGTGGAGGTCTGAGAGGCGTTGTCACAGCCAAAGTGAAAAGACGTTAGAGTAAGGCAGAGAGCAGGACCATGATAGTCCATGAAGGTCAACAGACCTGGGTCCTAATCCCATACCTCAGACCTGCATTGCTGATGACAAAGTGGAGTCAGGAACCTGGCTGTGTTCCTCCCCAAAAAGCCAGTCTTTCCGGCAGTAGTTTGCTTACCTACGCCCAGGAGTTGGAGCACAGAGCTCTCCTTCACTCAGTCCTGCTGCGCTGCTTGCTGTATGTCATCGGACTTGTGTTTTTTGGAGATATCTTGTTCAGTTCTCATATGATACCTGACTTTTTCCTAACCTGTAAGATCATGGGCACATATAACAGCAGCTTTACAATGTCACAGTTGTAGAAGTGCAATAACCTCCTGCAGGAAGCAGAAAAAAGTTCTTAGACGCAGGTAATTTCATGCATAGTAAGTGGAGCAGGTGAGCCTGTCAAAAAGTCCTGTTTGTTCTCTACATTAGTGTCTGCTCTGATCAGAAAGTCTGCATTTTTTAGGAGAGAAATATACACATATTTACTGCAGTGCTGACAGGCAGTGGTAATCACAGACAGGGAGAAGGTGATGGGTGGAAAGGGCTTGATGCCACAGAGAAAGCAAACTGCAAGGAGCCTGACAATGCAGCAGCCACTTTGGGGAATCATCAGCTGTGACGGCTGTGTGGGGTGAAAAATCCCAAGGGATCCCAACTGCGCAAATGCAGTTATGCTTTGACATCTGGATGACTATTTGTAGTAAGGGTGTTTTCATTTTCCACTCTGCTTACAGAGAAGTGGGAATGGATGGAAGGAATGGGCCAGTCTCTCATGTTCAGTGGTACACACCACACTGACAGGCCACCTCCACCTACTGCTCTGGTGGATACTGCTGGCTCTTCTCACTCTCCAAATTTCTGAGAGGCAGGTCGCTTTTCCCTGTGATGCAAGAAGGCTGCCTAGGGAAGGATGTACATTTCTTTATGCCTATTGCACAGGGTTCAGGTAAGAAACCATCCCCTCTCATTCCTGTTGAGCACACTTGTTTGTGTATGTGCAAAGGCTGCATTTTTTGATGTCTATATGCAGAGTGGGTACGTTATTTTCTCATTATCAATAAGGAACTTCTTCCCCAAAGTGTCTCCCTTCCCCAAAGGACACTGATGTGGAGCAGGGTGAAATGGTGATAAAAACACTCTGCTGAGGCAGAAGAAAACCTGCAGAAATTGCTGAAACAGAGGGACGAATCGGCTTTGGCTGGTTGCATTCACTTTGGACCCAAAGCTCTTATTGACGGCTTGCTCCCTACCACAACTCAAATAGCAGCCAGCATCTTTGTACCTAGAGGAGAAAATAAAACTAATGAACCTGAAAGGGAGCCTTTCTTGACCTTTTCAGCTCTCTGGGGAAGTGAAAAATCTAGGACATACTCCTGAAGGAAAGATTTCCAAATCTCTCTGAAGCATCATCCTCTGACAGCTGCATGCCAGTGTGCAAAAAATGTCCTACTCTGACCATACAAGTGGTCCTTCAAGTCTGCTGGTGCCTGCTGTGGGCTCTGTGTGTATGCCAGAGTGTGCTCCCAGAGCTCTACAAGAAACTGGCTCTTGACTGGATTTTCTAAGGGCTTTTTAGCTCTTCTGGATATGTTGGGAAGCATACAAATGGTGTGTGGTTTCCTGGGGTATGGCATATTTTATATGGCTATTACTTATGTCACCCATGGAAGATGGTAGTTTGAGGTGTAAGTGGCCAATTTTATACCCTATTCCCTATAATACCCACTTTCAAACCAGTGTTTCTCAAGTAGTCTAGAAAAGATCCAAACTTTATTCTTGGATATCTCATGGAGAATTGTGAAATCTGTAGTGCTGTGGGGTGTAGACACAAATAATTCTGCATGGGTATAGGATCCACAAGCTGGTGAGCCTGGAAGGAACCATCGATTTAGCAGCCTCTGCTGACCCACATAGCAGGGATGGCGGTGGGCGAGTGGCTGCAGGGTTTTGGAGGGTGGCCAGCTGTCCCTCCTCATACCCAGCTCAGCGGCAACCAGGACTGGCCTCTGTCTGCGCCAGACCCAACCAGTGCCCAGAAAGGAGCCTCCAACTTGCTCCTGGGTATTCAAGGCCTCTTTCTGGAGTGTGACAACAAACGAGGAGAAAAATGGAACAGCTAAAATAAAAAAGACTCAACATTAGAAGTACAGTTATTTAGCTGTGTCTTTGGTGTCTCAGTCAAAGGCTCTTTCCTCTACTAGCCTCCTAATAAGGCACATTCTTGTTTTTTGGATTTGTGCAGCTGTATTAACACAGACTTGTATTATATCAGCTCTGGTCTCAGGGTGAAAACCAACCTGCTGTGCCGGCTGGGTCAGGGAAGAGAAGGGGACGGCTGTGTTTCCAGTTCAGAATCTCATCACCATTTGTCTTTTCCCAACCCTCCAAGCCATGCCTCTGTTCTTTCCCCTCTGTGCCCTGAATAGTGCAGCCAAGTCCCTCGTGTGCTTTTCTGCATCTTCCGTGTGGTTTAGTGGCTACGTAAATATTTATTTATGTAGAACTTGCCCCTGGGGAATGTCTTATGAACACAGAGGAGGGGTACTGTGAGAGAAGGAGGGAACGAGCAGTCCCTGGAGGGCTTGGTTTTGTCTATTGCTGAGAGGCAGAAACTGCATGAAAAAGCCTTGTCCTGGAAAAAGATTAATGTACAAAAGAACACACACACATGTGTGCACACAAACGCACACTTACACACATATAAATGCAAACAAAAAATTGTCAACTGAATACAAAGAAAGCATTTGCACCAGTCAAGTGTTTAGAGAGCTAGCTCTGTTCAGTTGTGGAATTTTCTTTTGACCTATACACCACCAGTATTTTTACAGACCTGCCATCCAGAAAATGCTGCAGAAAGATATATGAGAAGTCAGGAATGGTCTGAGATACTGCAGGCAAGAACAGGCTACCATGAGTTGAAGGACAGGCTGTATGTCATTGGGAAGATGAGTTTCCCAAGGTTTGCAAGCACACTTGAATTTGCCCATCGATTTAAGTGTTAACAATCTCTTTGTAGATAGCACGTAGGAAAATCTGGAATCTTTTTGCTGTTGTAATTGATATTGCTTGAACTTTAATCATATGCAAGAGGCAACTCAGCTTGTTGAATTCATTAATTGCTAAGGCGTAACATATTCACTTAATTGGATCCTCTGCTAGATAGAGACGTATTTATATGTATTTGTATATGTGCTTAGTGTATATATTTAGCTCCACAAAGACTGATATTAATGGAATGTTAAGGTTGCCTGGTGAAATAATCAGTAGACTGGAAGGGATAAATGTTCAGTCGTAAGCATGATCTTTTCTGTCGCAAGAAGGGTAAGGCCTGGCTTACTGGCTATTCTTGGAAGAGCAGAAAAGCAAGCAGGGCTAAAGTTGGCACTGAGGCAAATTTGCACTTGTATGTGCCTTGGGCTGGCCGTGGGACTGCTCTGCACCTGGCAGGCCACCCCCCACAGTGACTGTCTCATCACTGAGGACTGCTGATCAGTTGGTCCTTCTCCAAGGCTCTTTCTCCTGTTCAGGTCTTAGAAGCTCCGTCCATTTCCTTGTGCAAGACAGCACCATGTTGGTTAGCCACAGCTCTCAGATGCAGCTGAGGAGAGTCTTTGGAGGAGGGATCTGAGAAGGGCAGGACAGGAGAAATGATCCTGCCCTCCGAGGGCGTTGCAGCCTCCCTCCCAAACACATCTCCACATCTCCGCAGTGTATGGAGACCTACTTCATGGGGTCCTGGGGTGGAAGAGAGGTTGCTTCAGAGCCACGAGGGAGAGCTGTGGCCTGGGGCCTCAGCTGATTGAGCTTTATGTTGAACATGGGAGGTGAGGTGGGTCTGCTTCCTGAAGGCTGGAAGGGGCAGGGCTGAGCACCGCTGTGCCAGCTCGAGCATCACTGTGCTTCGTCTTCCAGCAAAGGTATCTTCAGAGAGCCAGAAAAGACAGCTGCCTGGTCACTTGTGCCACTTCAGCTTCCAGAGCAGCTGGAGAGAACCCAAGAATGTGCTCTTGAGCTTTAGCTAATCTCCTGATCCCAAACTAGTCCTTAGTGAGTACCGTATAAAGTCCTGCCGTTCCTCTTACAGCTGTCGATCCACATGCCTGTGGTGCTGCCACTCCATCATTAATCAGCACGATCTCCATTGCTGACTGCTGGCGCGCGTGGCCGCTCTGCAGTAACCGTCGCACTTCTATGGTGAAGCTCCTTCCTCTGACGTGGGGTGTGAGGGCGCTGTAGGTGCAGCCCTGAGCTGCACGATCTCCTCTGGAATGGATGAGCTGAGGCATCTCCTTACCATTACTGACTTCTGTCATTTGCTCCCAGCTGTTAGGTCCCTGTTCACCCCCCTTGCAAGGTGGGATGGATTATTAAGAGCCTTTTATAGAGGGAAAACTGAGCTTCAGAAAGCTTCAGTGGCTTGCTTAAGGTCACAGAGTAAGCACAGGACAAGATTACAGCCAGCACTTGGGTCCCTTCACTCCCGGGCATTTGGGGAGAAAGCATCTGCTCTCTGCACAGCTGCTGCAGCTGCTTAGGGCATTTTCCCTGTGAAACCCAGCTACGCGTTGCCCGTGCTGACATAGGCTTGTGATGGTAAATCCACACCGTGCAGCGCAGCGCCACGGGGACGCAGCAGCACGGCGTGGTGCAAGGCAGCTGCGTGAGCCTGGCAAGCCGCCTCGGCTCTCAGCTTAGCCCTGCTGGGCTAACATGGCTAGACAGCATCTAGACTGTAACTGGCTTGGTGTCCCCATGCCATCTACCCCCACCCTTGTGCTTCTACTCTAAGATTACAGAGACCAGACCAGCTTGGTCCTGTCCATACCTTCTGTGCACACCAGCCCTCTCTCTCCCTGAGCCTGTTGCAAGGATATTGCTGCAATGTGAGAAACCTGCCTGCAGCATAATCTGCCTGATTAGTGCCTTCCTTTCCTCATCTTCTGGGCACCACGGCCACGAAGGACCTGCCAGCTTCACCCTCTTCCACCTCTCTCCAATGCTCCCTTCCAATCTGGCTTCTACTTTGCCTTGTTCAACGCCTTGGCAAGGTCAGTGCTGTTTCTTTCGTCATAAAATGGGATTGCATAATCTCTACATTGGTTGATTGGTTTGCTGTCCATCGCCGTTTCTTTATTCTTCTCTCCTCTGCCAATGCTTGGTGATTCATGGATAGCTCTTTTTCCATCTTCACTGATACTTTCTTGGCCCATTTATTGGTTTTGTAAGAGCTCATGCACATTCAAGCTGTATAAGCAATTGCATACAGAAAATAAAAGAACAGTGATTTCATTTTTAGCTTGTGAAGTCAAGCTAGGAAATGCCAGTCTTGTTTCCCAGGCCACCTTAATTCTGCTCCTTCAAGTTTCTTTGCAGTACAAGGATTGAAGCAGGGACCCCATGGAGAGAGTTGCAGGTACTCATTAATTAAAACTTGAACAAAAATGTGCACACACAAGTGGGATGGAAGAAAGGCTGAAAAGGAAACCGTAAACCTGCCATTTCCTAATATTTCAACCTAAATAAAGTTCCTTTAGTGTACTGTACTTATGTTTTTGTGTGTGTGTATGTTTTGTTTTTAAGGGGAAAACCCAATATCTTTTCTGTAGAAATATATTGTTCATTCTCATGCATGCTGAGCCTTCAGCACCAAGTCTGACTGCTCAACCCAGTGACTAACCTGTACTTGTTCCATGGGCAGTCATGACAGCTCAAACTGGTTTGCCTTTCTTCTGCATCCTAGTGGAGTGCAAGTGACCTTTTCACAGTGGGGCCCATTTAAAAGATAGAGGAGAACCTGGGTGGCTTGTCCACATTTTGTAGTCAGTCTGATCAAGCTTTTGCCTTTCCATTGCTCTGCAGAAGCTGAGGTGTTCCTTGTACTGGCTGTGGTACTGGTGGGGATGGCCCCACTGATTTACTGGATTGATGGGCTTAGCTCTTGAAATGTTTATGCTCAGATGCTGTTTGGGCTGTCTGCCAGGATTTCTGCAAGAAAGGGACAGAAAAGAAATTATGATTATTTAACAGTTTATAATGCAGTTAAGAGTGAATGAAATTTGATGGGCCAAAGTAAAATTCATGTCCTTAGCCTCAGGGTTTTTTCCCTGCTGACTTTCAAACGCCTGTTGCAAAACATAGAGATGTTGGCTTTCTCACCAAACCTGCCTGAAGAGTCTTGTAATGGCAAGTGTCAGAGAACCTAATTACAGGCTTACTACTTATTCCCTTTATAATAGAGGTAACTACACAGTACACACACATTTAAATACACTCATGAAGTCATTCAGCTAATTCCAGACTGCAAGAAATCATTCCACATGTGGACTTACATATGCCACAAAAGACCTTTTGCAACCTGCTGAGAGCCTTAGCTTCATCTTATGTCTCCAAGACTGCCTACTTTTAGGCTGCAGAAAGGGAATGGCACAAGATCTGCTTTGTGTTGACATGTTTAGGCATAAAATGGCAGACAAATCTTTGAAAAATAGGTGCGCCCAACGTCCATCAGGGCTGAGAGAAGGGGAGGATTTTATCTCCCTAAGGCCATACTCCCAAGAAAGCCGTCCTTGGCTTAACCCTTCTTTGCTAGCTGGGGTTGGCAAATACATAGCTTCCTCTCTCCTTCCCAAATCGCTGATTTCAAGGTTACCTCTCTCTCTATCCGTACTCAGGTCTGATTGTGCTCCTTTTGCATGGAGATGACTTGCAGCCCAGATGGCCTCTGCTGGGCCCTTGGCAGTTCTGCCTGGACTCCAAGCCCAGATCAGCTTAGCATAACTGCTGCTGGGGGTACCTCTGTGTGTGTGTGTCTGCGCCTGTGTATGGGATGGGAAAGGAGCAAAACCTCCGGCAGAGCCGCTCCCTGCTGCTCACAGAGCTCTCACTGCAGAGTGCCATGGTTTTCAAGTAAAGCGCAGTGCTTGGCTGTAGCAGTGGGTCAGGTGGGGGTCCTGAAGCTCATGGGCTCTCTTTCTGGAGCTCTCATCCACTAGAGAGGCTGGAGCATGAGCTCCTAAGGCAGGAGTCTCCAGCTGGGGCGTACAGCCCACCCCAGCTCCGGGCAGCCTGGCAGCCCCACCGTATGATGAGTTGGTCTGCAGCAGCATGGACAGAAGTACCCTGGCAATGCTCGCTGCTGGCGGAGGCACGCAGCGCTGACACTGCTGCCGTTTGGACCAGCACTTAATTTCAGGAGAGAGGTGAGGCTATTATTTGGGCAGTGTTGGGTTGGGGACAAGCCACCCAGCTCTGCTCTAAGTCAGTCGGAGCTGAGATGGAGGGGAAATCACACCATAAGTTATTCCCCCGTCCGTGCGGGTTTCTCCACCGCTTGCAGTGGTCTCACTCCTGTGGCCGGTCCTGGCACGGGGTCAGCAGGGCAGCAGACTGAAGACATGATGGAGACAGCAGTGAGGAGACAGTCTGTGCAGTGGGGACCATGTCCATGGGTGCACACCAGTGACGGGAGGCAGGACCATGGGTGGGCGGGATGTGGGGTGCTGGTGAGCCGGGGCATGAGGGACCACTGTCCCTTTCTGCTCACACAAGTGAGGCAGAGGCTGTCTGCTGCTTCTGCTTCCCCAGCACCCATCCCCTGTTCCCTGTTTGTTGGGGAGCACCTGAGTGAATAAAAGAAAGGAGGAGGGAGGGGAAAACTGAGTCGGGGCATGAGGTTATCTCCATGCCTTCTCCACAGAGACAGTCAAGGGAGACTGTGGATAAGAAAAGGTGCAGGGATGCCAGAGAGCAGCCCCCTTAACCACACACGGGTTAGAGGGAATGCAGCAAGGGTGTCCCTGGGTGCCCCTATCCCACAGTTTTGCTTACCGTCTGGCCCCTTTGCGAAGCCAAGTGAAGAGACCTGGCAGAGAGCCAGGGTGCAGAGCGGAGCTGGTGTTTGTACTCAGTTTGGAGATCTGGTGACAACTTGGAGCAGTGGCTCGGTTGGCTACCCCTTGGGATAGCCGCGGTGCAGTGCACGAGGCCCTCTGCCATGTGCCAGCTTGGGGGGGGATGCAGCTGTGCACCTTGAAGGTGCGGAGGCGGTGGGGCTGGCGGTGGCTATGCCAGTGTGAATCCAGGGCCAGGATCTGGGCAAAGGTGTGCGACGGGTGGGGACAGCACTTGCAATTGCCTGCCCAGATCTCGTTGTGGTGGGAGAAGAAAGGAACAAGAGCATGCAGCTCTGTGACTGCCTTCCCCGAAATCTTGCTCCCAACACGTGCAGTAATTCCTCTGGAGGAGGCGTGTTCCTCCCCTTTTCACCAGCGAGAGAAGAGCTGAGCACACTGCGTCTGTCTGTGGCGGGGTGTGCCCGCCGCCGTGCCGCCAGTGCCTCTCGGCAAGCGTGCACCTCTGCGCCGGGGCGGTGGGGGGCTGCCGTGCAGGTGGCAGGGGCTCTGGCTGGTGTACTGGGGATGTTTCACCCGCTGCGACATCCCCCGGGGGAAAGTGAAAGGATCTCTCTGATATTCTCGGAGATGCTTTTCTAAGCGGTGCCTTTGGTCGTGCTTGCGCAGCTCAGAAACCAGTGAGGTTTAGGCAACCCACCGCCTCTCTTTGTGTTGCCTCCTCTCCTAAGCCTGCCGGGGTCTGCTTCGACATTCAGCTTTTCTCAGCACAAGGAAACATTTTTGGCCTTCCTCTGGATCTGCATTTTTAAACATTCCTTCAGCCTCAGGTCCCAAGGGATGCCGGGAGAGTTATGCGCCCTGCGTAAGGAGTAGGTGTTACTGCACAGGGGAACACACGTCAGGGTTCTGTACACCGCTGTACAGGACCCATTTACCAGCCGAAACTCTAAACCATCTCCCAGACTGCAGTATGAATTGGCAAGCCCATCCCTCCCGCTAACGTGTTCTAGGGGGAAAAAAAAGTCTGAGTGAAAGAAATGAAAGCTCAGCAAAATGCAAACCCAAGCCCAGCACTCAACAGGGAAAACCAAGGGGAAAAATCGTTAGACAGGGCATTACATGCATGGACACGTACTGGATACAGACACACACCTGCACAATGCGGATGCACTCCTAGAGACCGCGAAATGCTTTCATAAAGCATTTAGATGCCTATATGTGCACATAAAAACACATTTTTCTTTACATGTTTGTGATTCCTAAGCCCCCTGTGACACAAAACATGCTACCTTACCAGTATCCCTGCTACATGTGCGCCTGCCCCACGGTTCTGCAGAGGAGAGCAGTAGAGATGCTCAAGATGAAACCTTTCACCTTAGATGAGCAAGGATAGGGGCAATATAAGCTCCCTGGATTTATATTCTATTTCTCAGACCAGATTCAGAATAGACTGATGTTGCTGGAGGGCAGGACATTATATTAAGCTCCCCTCTCCTCACAGAGTCATTTCAGAACGGTGCAATGGCTCTAAGGATGCAACTTTACTGAAGAGCCTGAGTCAGGTGCTGTCACTGCCTGTTAGCTAGAGGTGGGTTAGGTTGGATGGAACAGTCAGTCTGCAGTGTATGATAAGATACAAATTTTTTTCTAATTCTTCTTCCAAAATCCTAACACCTGATTTGCCCCCCGCCAGAAGCTATGGCTTTGCTGAGTTACATCTCCAGCCTACTCAGATCACAGCCCACACCACCATGAACAGCTTCCTCTAACCTCTCCCCTCATGTCTCCTAATTGTGCCTGTGCTGATTGCAGTCTGCATTTCCATAAATCATGGTTTGGTGTACATCAGGCTGCACTGAGGACCTTGAACAAGTATGTCCCCCTGGAAACCATGCTGCTCCTGCATGACCCAGCCTTGCCTGGATGAACCACTTCCTGGGCTACCAAGTTAACATCACCACCAAGAACACCACCATCTTCCAGAGTGAGCTATCAGGTGATCCCAGCTGGTTTTATGCCTGTAATGATCTCTTGCTACCTTCTGATTTGGAGGAATGATTTACCAAGGCAAACACTTTGCATTCTCACAGCTCTGACCTTTCTGTGACACCAGTGGAGCTCCATGGTTCACTGACTTTGCAGAAGTCAGAAGTGGTCAAAGTATATCTCATTAACCTTCTCAAGCTAATCATGGCAGGGGACAGAACCTCAGCAACTGCAAAAAGCATATAAATGCACCAGGAAGGAAATGTTTCAGCAAAAATGGCAAGAGCTGTGTAAATGCCAGACCTCAGTGAGCTGGGGGACTGTGTTTCTGCAAAGAGCTTTTATTCCCTGAATGAGGTGTAAAGCAAGAGCAAGTACTTCACCCTGTCTGTATTCTAAGCTGAGCTTCTCTCTGGTATATGCTAGGTGCTATATAAATATAGAGGGAAGAAAATTCCACTATCTCCTGCAGCCTACCTGTTTAACTGAAAGGCTGTTAGAAGCAATTCCTGCTTCTGCAGGTGCAGTGAAGAAAGCATCCTTCCCCAGGTGGTTGTGGAAGGTGAACTTGAAGTTCAGGAAGGAGTGTTGTTTCTGTGTTAATTAATTTTGCATGTGGAGCATTCACAACCATTTCTTGTCTGCTTTGGCTGATGTGGCTAATTAATCACCCTAAGTGTCTGTAAACATGAGATTTTTGCTCTCCGTGGCATCTCTTCCCCACCTGCTGTAAACCAATCTATGTGAGGATACAGACCTGTAGCATCACAGGAATTATACATTTGGTAATGGCTGTGATGTCAGAACTGTAAGTGTGAGTGTCATGACTTAACCAGCTTGGCTGAAGGCTAAGAGGAATGTTCTATTCTCAGGGCACTGGAGAAGGTTTTGCTGCTGAATGAGGGAAGTATGAGCCTAGGAGGTAGAGATAACAATTAACAAGTCTTTGTGTTCATGTAGGTTACCTGTAGGACAGGGGTGTAATGATTAAGACTGAGTCTTGACATCTGCAGGCTGAAAAGTCAAGGAGAAAAGCTTTTCCACAAAGAAATTCATCCTCTTGCTTCTGCTTACTTAAGGCCACTGGACTGGAAAGGCTCATCTGGCTCCATCCCTGCTGCTCTAGGCAACATCATATAGCCCTATACAAACCAGTTGTGCTTCTTCCTAACCCTATTTTATTTGTTTTCACAGCTCCTTTTGGGCAGCTATTCCAGAACGTCCCTCCTCTGATAGTTAAAATCCATATTTTTTTTCAAGGCAATTTCCTCACAACCAGTTGTTCTTGTACCAACTTTTTTTTTTCTGCTTAAAAAAACCTTTTCTTCCTCCCTTGTGTATCTGTCCCCCCTTTATTTATACAGAGCCGTCATATCCCCTCTTGGCTTTCATTTATCTAGGTTAAACAAGCTTTTTAATCTCCTCCTTTAAGGCAGGCTCTCTGTTCCCCTAATCGCTCAATCCAAGGTTATTTCTGATAACTAGCTTTTCTGTAAGGTTCCTCACTGCTTTGCCCAAAGTGAGTGTAAAACAGCATGACCTATTGCCTGTTGAGTAATTTTGGGGTGAAGAAATGTGTCAACTATCAGATACAGAAAAAAAAGACATCAAGGTGCTGCTGCTAAATTTGCATTTGTTCTCCACCTTATCTCTACGAAGCTAAAGTTTCCCATAATAATTTAGTTCCGGATATAATTTCTCTTTAATAACAGTAATGACCTCTCTATCCAGACTGAAAGCCAAGCCTGTGGAGCTACAGTAGATCTCTGTAGTTAAGACCTGGTGGAATATCTTGCACCAGCCTTCCAAAAACTATCTCAATTCCAAATGATTACACTTTATTTATGCATGCTTTATTTCTTCACAACTAATTGCAGCATTAAGGTTACAAAAGCATCCGCCAGGTTTACCTTTACTTTTATGTACCCTGAGCAGTGCATACTTCCATTGGCAGTGTCCCAGTTAAAACTGCTATTTCTATGGTGTTTCTATTATTCCTACAGTAGCCCTTTTCAGGTCCTGCCCAGTTATTCTGGTTTTCCCATGTCCTCATTCAGGATCTGTACAAACTGTACTGACAAGACTCTCATTTCTCTCTGGACTCTCTCTGCTTCCCAGAGGGGTAAGGTATGCTTTTCCATCAGCTATATTACCAATAACACTGCTATTTTCTGCCTGCTGCCCAACATCCTACCTTTACCTTCTCTATATTTGATCTTCCCTTTTTCATGCATTAAAATCAGGTGTAGAAGTTACATAAGCTTTTTCCAGTTAACTGTCTGACAGCAAAGATAAAAGACAGGATTTTTTCACATTTACACCATCCACAAATACATGCTGTGTATGTTCGTTCATCTTGCTCTAGACATATGTGTGTATCTATTTGTGAGCCTCCTGGCCTTTTCTGCATTTATCTACCCAGTGCACTCCAGAGGTGAAAACAGACCATTGTCTCCATTTTACACAATGTGGAGTGGAGGCACAAGGGTGCAAATCAGATTCCAGAGGTCCCTGGTGGAATAGGGAATTTCTGCCTCCTAACCCATGCTCTGTGATGTTGCCTTCTCCACTGGAATGAACAAGCCCCTCAGCTCCTGGAAAAAAACCCAACGTAATAAGGGAGGAAACATTGTACTTTTGGAGAAATGCAGAAAGCAGTTCAAGTCCCAAGTGAGTTTGGAATGGTCTTTCTTTTGTTCTGCAAAGGAAACCAAATTTCTTTTGTTCCTTTCGCTTTTCAGGAGTGGCAGGAAGCGAGAGAAGATTTTAAATGAAAAGAGAGTGGTGCAAGGCATAGTGCAAATTGGAGCCTGAATGAAATAAAAACTATCTGAAGACTTTGCCCAGACATAGTTCTTCTGCAGCCTGTTGAAAAAAAAGTACCTGAAGGTTCAGGCTTTCCCCTGAACCTTCACCCCAAATATGAATACAGTGCCTCTGAGATGGCATTTTCTTGCCTAAGAAGTGTATCTGAACATTTCTGTTTTTATCCAGAATTGCATTCTGCTACGTAGTCCTTGAAAGCCAGATTTCTAGGAGGTTTTGGTTTTCCATCTGTTGACATTAGCTAGAGGTTTCTCCAGATGCTCTTGTATTTTGAAGTCCTGCCTTGGCACATACTATGAGGACCTCCGAGATTGGCTTCTGCCCTGGCTAGAACAGACAATTTTGGAAGTTCATGGGAGTAGCTTGTACTTATCCGTACTATCCATCCAGGTGAGGATTTTGTAAATGGTGAGACCGGGTGCTGGTCATCTGCACGGGCAGTTGCTTTTGCCACTGTAGCATATCCATTGAATGAGACTACCAACTCCTCTGTGTTATAAATATCTTACTGACCTGGTAACACTGAAAAGAGCACATTTAGAAGAATAAGGAAATATACTCTCCTGGTATAAATTGCAGCAAGAAGATTTAGGTTAGATATCAGGAAAAAAAAAACTTTTAATGGGAAGGATAGTTAAGCACTGGAATAGACTGCCCACAGAGACCGTGGGCTCTCTGTCAGTGTGAGGACAGGTTAGACAAACATCTGCCACAAATGGCTGTCACAAGCCTTAGCTTCCCTTGGAAGGAGAGAAAAGCCTCTGTTAAGGATTAGTTTCAGGGAGCTAATATGATACACCTTTCATTAAAGATGCGCATTAACATACTGCAGAACACTTTTATTCTGTCTGCATTATACCGCGGTTAAGGCAATTTGCCAGCCTGCTGGAAGGCTTTCGGAAGGCTCTCACTTATTTTCCCCTTGCATAGGCAATCTTGCCTTTTGTCTGCATGGGATAGCTTATATACTGAGACAAACCAATAGCATATATGGTTGACTTTTTTTTTACAGTAGCCCTCACTTTCTTTCTTTGCAAAGGTATTGGACTTCTACTTCCATCAGCTTGTTATGCAAAGTGGGATCTTATATTTAAGGTAAAAGGTAGCTGCTCCCTGCCGTCAACACCTCCAAATTCATGCCCAAACAGAAGTGACTTTCTTTTCTTGATAAGTTCAGATGTGGTACAGACAGAGCAAGGGGAAGTTAAGGTGAAATTCTGGCTCTTAGGAGCCCTGCCCTGGCATGCAGGAACATACCTAGGGATTGGAGAATACTATTAGAAAGGGGGTTTTAAAGATCCCTGGCACCCTTACTTTTGCTGTGATTCTACGTCCCTCCAGGGCTCCTGGTGGGAGTCTGAATGACTAGACTCTGATTGAGAACGCCCAGTGGGTCTTGAAACTGCAGGGTGACAAATATGTAGGATGTCTGGGACGGTTTATTTTTCCTGTTTTTGCTGAGGCAAGCACTGAGCAAAATCTAAGTAATAACAGTTCACAAGCTGTTAATACCAAATACCCTGATACTTCAGAAGTGCCTTGCTCTGCTCTGCACAGCTTGGCAGGTTATATTCTTTAAGAGCAGGGATCATTACCTAGACAAATCTGTGACATTTAATTCTGTTGTGGCTAACCTCTGTCCCCACAGTGAATTGCTCCTTCCCTTTCATGGCAGATTATCTAGCATACAATGCACATTTGTGTTTTCTCTCTCTTACAATGTCTCCATCCTCTGCACATGTGGTGTTTCTTATTATCCTCACTGTCCTTGCCCACAGGTTGCTTAAGCCCACTCTAACTACATGCACATGCATTTGACCCTTGCATGCATGAGCATGTAAAGAAGTCTGCCCCCTCTTAATTCACAAAGCTTTTCTGACTTTGCTTATTCATATCTGTACATGTCTGCAAGTATATGACATGCCTGATCATTCAGGTTAGCAATGAAACATAGTATTTGCACGTATTCTTGAGACACTCCATAGTTAATTTGAAAATTTATGTCAGAACATTCCCTTACATCCTGTTTTTCCTCCTTTTTGGACAATTTATAACAATTTTATTGGGATAATAAGGAAAGGATGTGTACTATTGTATTTGCAGGTTAGGTTCTTCAGTGCACAGGAGGCTGTGGCAAGACTGTCATTGTTATCCTAATTTCATAATGTTGTCCGTGTAGTACAATACTGTGAAACGTGCCTGGCAGACAGCCTTATGAACTCCCCTTTCTGTCCCAGAGAACTTCTGGGTAATTACAAGTTGGGTTTGCCTATCTGATCTAATTTATCACTTAGGGGTTTGTATCATGCCTATTACTGTGATATCTAAGTGCTGCTGAGATACTGCAAGATGTCTCTTTCATCAACCACTTATTCCTGTGATAAGTTAATGTTACTGAGCTGAAGTCTGGGCTGTTCTGTGCAGCATCTTAATCACTGGTCCTTGCTGAGCCCCGTATGTGCAGTTACTCTGTTTGTCTGGTTGCTTCACTGAACTGGTTTTGGGGATTTGAGCTCAGTTACTTGAGGGCTAAAGTTGCACTGCAGAAATCTCTGGCGCAGATGATGATGAATTGACCTGCTTGGTCAACGAGTGGGAAGTCCAGGGTTGAGCAGACCCTGGGTGAGCATGTGAGTATATGCTCTTTATTCCCTCAGAAATGGACTCTCCTCATCCTGGCTTAGATATTAGCATGAGTACAGGCCATCTGCTGCCCTAGACAACATTACCTGTCTTTTGTGGACAAAACGGGCCACCGGCCAACACTAGTTCCCGGGGCTAGCTACCAGGCTGCCAGCTTTCACCTACTGCTCAAAGTGTATTTAAAAATTAAAACAACTCCTCCCCGCCCACTCAAGTAACAACAACAATAAAAAAAACCAACAACAACAAAATAAAGAGAGAGACAGAAGAAAAATAG
Organism: Phaethon aethereus; assembly: GCF_964289735.1. Lineage (NCBI taxonomy): Eukaryota > Metazoa > Chordata > Aves > Phaethontiformes > Phaethontidae > Phaethon > Phaethon aethereus. The sequence continues at coordinate 55,932,028 of NC_138575.1, read as the reverse complement.
CTGTGTACCCCACTTGCTGGTCCAAACAGTGTGACTCCATGGGTGGAGAGAACATTAGGGGCAAGCTCTCCTTGGCATTTTTTACCAGTTGCTGGTGGTAAGTTCTTTTTACCTTGGGAAGGTAAGACCAGCTTCCCAGCCACTTCACACCCTTCTTACAAAACGCACTGCCTTGCCCTCACGGGGGTGCTGTGTTCATGCTGCAGGGATGGATGGGGCGGCTGCTGTCTCTGGCTGATTTCTTCTGCCTTCTTTCCTCTCCCCCCTCTTCAAGCCCCCAGAGTGGATTTTTCTTTCATGGCCAGATGAAGCGTTTGTTTTTTTGTTTTGAAGGTGACAAGTGTTTTATGTGAATTCTAGCTGCTCTCAAATGCCAAACCCCAGCTGGGCTTTGAGTTTCACAGAATAACTGCTGGCACCTAATGAGCCTCTAATAAGTGCTTCTCCCTCCTGTCCTGTCATTTAAATACATAAATGACTGAAATTTGGAGGTGGTGGGAGGGGTGTTGGATTGCAGTGGAATTAAGCTTTTCTGTTTACCCACCAAGCAGGTACACCACTAAGAGCAGTTGTGCGAGCTTCCCACACACCCACGCTGCCCTGGCCATCAAGTCAACGTGTCTCAACCCTGGCCTGGAGGGCTGTCCTTGAGGATCATGCAGGAACTTCTAAAGCCCATTTAATTTCTTGCCCTCTCAGCTTCAGCTGCCAGCCAAGGTGTTAATTAGTGTCAACGGTGATGGGGGGAATTGAGAATAAGGCAAGACTTTGATAGTTGAAAGCATAGTTGATGTTCAGGTTTTTTCTTTTCCTGGGATTTTTGCAAGTAATGGTCTACCATGGGCAGTGGATGTGCTACACCTATTATCTCTTCAGGGACTGGAGTGGCTTCAAAACAACTCTTATTTGTGGCAGTAGGTATAAGGCAACTGAGTTCCCCCCCACCTTTTCTGACTGCTGAAGATATGATCTTTGTTGGCTTAAGAAATGGGAAATTAAAAGATCTAAAATTGCAATATATACATATGGAAAAATAGCAAGATTAAAAAATCATAGATGCTTTTTGATTTTATTTTTATTGTGTCAGAAACACAAAGCAATTCCTTCTTTCCAGCTAAGGTATGTAACAAAGTCATTGTGAAAGGACAAAAGCAGGTACTTCAGTAAGGCCTTAGCAAGACATAGCAAGAACTACTGTTAGCAAGCATCTCTGTTTATGTTCTCCTGTGAAGACACTCCTGAAAATGCAGAACATTTCCCTCTTCAGTTGCCTGTCTCTTGGATGAACTCAATCCTGACTAGGAATGGGCAACCTTTTTCCAGAAGGAGGAGTTATTTCTGGACAAAATCAAGTTTGGCTAAAATGAATCTTTTTGATGAATTTCACTGAAAACAAATGAAGACAAAATTTTCAAAACATAAAGAAGTTCTGTTTTGACTTTTTCAAGTGAAAATATTATTTCAATTTCTCTGTTTCAAAATTACATTCGTTTCAGCATTTGTATATATTTCTCCTCTTTTTTCGCAGGAGAAAACCCATTTTTATTGTGGCTAGTAGGCTGAAGTCAACATCTCAGGAGGCAACAAGCTCTGTTCCTGTTGTTTGGCTGAGAAAGTTGAAAGACATCGTGGTTATGATGAGACACCATGGTTATGGTATTCCCCTGGTAATCCACTCACTCTCCCAGAGGGTGAGACCATCACAGAGATGAGACAACCCAGACACCTTTCTTGTCCTCCACTTCCCCCTGGTTTGAACCCACTTACTCAGAGCCTTCTCCCCAGAAATGTCCTCATCTTACATGAGCCGTGAGCTTGGGTACTCCAGAGTGGTCCTCCTGCCAAGGCCTGTGGGAGCTGTGGTTGATGCAGAGGGATGGGGCAGCTATATGTCTATCTTCTGTGGTTTGTGTCTCCACAGGTGGGCAAATGGAAGGAAAAAAAGTTGCAGATGAAGTATTATGTGTGGCCCCGCTTTGAGCTGTATCCCGACTCTGAGGAACGTGAAGACGATCACCTGAGTATTGTGACCTTGGAAGAGGCACCGTTCGTCATTGTGGAGAATGTGGACCCTCTAAGTGGCACCTGCATGAGGAACACAGTCCCGTGCCAAAAACGCATAGTGACCGAGTATGCACCCCTAGGTTTTTCTCCTCCTATTGGGCTCTCCCTTCTCAGCAGAATGTAGAGAGTCTGTTGGGCCAATATCATCACACCCTGATAATCCTTTTTAGAAAAGTCACCTGTTTGCCCAGCCTGGCCTGTGTCCATTCATGACTGGCCCCTTTGGGCAAATCATCATAGTGTGTCCCTTCACCCTCCAGCACGGATAGCACGAGTGAAATTCTTCACATTATATTGTGGGAGGGGGATTGCATACTGACAACAGAAGAGAATCAAGGGAGTTTTCCCCAGTCTTTTAACCCATTATTGTTGTGATGATTCAGGAACAAAACTGATGAGGAGCCAGATTACATGAAGAAATGTTGCAAGGGTTTCTGCATTGACATCCTCAAGAAAATCTCAAAGTCTGTCAAGTTCACCTATGACCTCTACTTGGTGACTAACGGCAAGCACGGGAAAAAGATCAATGGGACGTGGAATGGAATGATTGGAGAGGTCAGCAGCAAAAGGAGGGCATGGTGGGCTTCATCCCCGGGCTGGGTGACATGGGTCAGGTCTGGTCTCCCGTCATTGTTAGATCCCCTTCTGGGGCAGGGACGGAGGTGACTCTGTAGAAATGATTGGTCTGGATTCTTTCTGGGCATTGAGTGAATTAATCTGCTCTGACACTCTGACCATGACTACCTTTCCTGTTCGATGATTAATTATTATTCTCTATAGTGTCATAAATTTGGCCTTCACAGTCAAAGAAAGAGGGTGATATCCATGCACCACAGAGGCTGCAACCTAGATTATACTTAGATGGTATATAAGGTGCATAAAGAATGAAATAAGACTTTGCAGTGTTAGAGGGAGGAGAAAGCAAGGACAGAAAAATGAGATAAGACGTCTTCTCAGTGGATGATGTGTTTATCCTAAAACCTCTGCGGATTTATTTTTTATACATATACCAGCTTTGAGGGGAAGATTAATGTCTATAGATTTCCTGAAAGAAGAAGGTGTCCTGATGAAAGATTAGGAAGGAGAGATGATAGAAACAATATAGGGAATGGGATTACAGGAATAAAAGGACTGTGGAAAGGCAGGAACGTGAGAAGGGTCTTGGCTGCGGTGTTTGAGAGGTGCCTCGGGTCTGTGTATGATCTCTTCCTTTCCTTCCTTCAGGTCGTCACCAAACGGGCCTATATGGCTGTGGGATCCCTCACCATTAATGAGGAACGTTCAGAAGTGGTGGATTTCTCTGTGCCCTTCATTGAGACGGGAATCAGCGTCATGGTGTCACGTAGCAATGGAACTGTCTCACCTTCTGCCTTCTTAGGTATCATTTTAATCTAAAATTAAAGCTTCACCCAGTGTTCCTCAAAAAGTAGGTGAAGGTTGCTTGTGATTCTTAGCCTGAAGGTCCCTTTTTGGGAGTACCTGTGGTACAGGCATATAAAAATAAACTGTGATGTTTTAGTTCTAAATCCCAAGCAAGCAAAATTCAGGCAAATGCAAACAGGCACTGCTGAGGAGTCCCAAGACATTTCTCAGCAATTGTATGCCAAATCCCAGCAAAGAATGGCCTCACTCAGAGTTGTCACCTACTCTGCAGCATGTGGTTTCTCAGTGACTCAATTAATAGCATGTTCAAGGAGTGTAGGCCAGAAGAAAATTGATTCAAACCTTATAGCTGGTATGCCATAGCACTTAGTGATAACACTTAGCGAGAAACTGTTGCACTTTGAGAGACACGGTTTGTAAAAAAGGTATTAATTTGACCCTCCCTTGACAGAGTAACTGGTAGAAGTTAAGAGATCTAATAGAGCTTTTTCAAGAAGAGCTGAGCCATCAGTTCTGCGCTGACACCGTGTTTTCCAATAAAGTGATTTCTAATGTCCTTTGATGGTGGAGGGTGATCAGAGAATGCAGAAATAATACTGCATTTCCCCAAGACACCCATGCCTTCCTAGTATCTACTATTTGGCTTTATAAAATGCTTTATGATGCAGGAAACACAATATATGAGTTATATAATTACTGTCTGCTCTCTGCCAGCATCCTGACAACATTTACAAACAGAAATAACTTTCTATGGGTAAAGAAATTTTTCCAAACCTCTTTAAGTAGGAGTTTCATGACTACTACCTCTTCAGGAGTTTTTGCCTTTAGCCAAGCCCACCAATATTGCTGTGGTATGTAAAAGCAATGATAAAGTTAACTCCAAAATGTTAAATTGCAATTCATCTGAGGCTGCAATATTAGCTATAGTCTGGAGCAAAGTTCTAAGTTTCTTTGATCTGGTTCAGTCCCATCTTTATCTGCTCAGGCTTGGAGAAGGAGAAAACCTGGCAGAGATCCAGTGCAGGATATGAATGCTAACATTTCTAGAATGAGCCAGCATTCCCATTGCTACAGGAATGGAGCAGCTGAAAAAACTACTATCATTATGTCTGAACCTCAGAAATGTGGAGATGCTTTTTGGCTCAATAGCATCTTGAAAGTTGGATGCTTGTCTGAAACTCTGCCAGTTCTGCTTGATTTTCCCCACTCTCTCCAGATGGTGCTGGAGAACTTCCTGGAAACAATCTTTTATCAATGCATTTTATTTTATCAATGCATGCCACAATGGCTGCATGTAGTTCCAGATGGAGCCGTGTGTCACAAATGTAACAGTAAGAAGGAATGCAGTCATTACTGTGACAGAAACTACATGTATCCCAGTTCAAGAAGTTTTTCAGACTCAAGTCGAAGGCTTTGTTGTAACTTCTGGTTTTTCCCAGCCCAGTTTGCCCCAAGCTCTCACTGGGGTGCTCTGGAGAGCAAAGGAGATGAGGGAGGGGTGAGGTGGTGTATCAGGTCTTTCACCATGGTTTTCTCTTCCTCTCCAGAGCCTTTCAGTGCTGACGTATGGGTGATGATGTTTGTGATGCTGCTTATCATCTCTGCGGTGGCCGTCTTTGTCTTTGAGTACTTCAGCCCTGTGGGCTATAATCGGTGCCTTGCTGATGGCAGAGGTAAGGGGGGTCCCGCCTTGCCATGATCCTCTCTTGCTTTCAATCCCGGTTCCTTCATCACGGTGTTTCCTTTGCCTTGAACATGATATGGATCTAGCCCACCCTGAGCTCTGCATTCAGAAGAGGGCAGGGATGGAGGCAGAAAAAAGGCTCTGAAGAGAGCAGATGTGTAGAATGGATAATTTGCTTGGCTCGGGAGACAGAGCTGTGTCGCCTTTCATCTCTAAAGCACGCACCAGCTCCAACTTGTTTCTCATTGAGGGAAACTGGGTCCTGGTAGCCAGTGCAGGCAGTGCCCACAGTGCTGCATGCTCTGAGGCAATCAGAGGGCTCAGTGCTGTCAATCTATCCGGTCAGTGCTATGTCTCCCTGGAGAGCAAGCCGCTCTGCTGGCCTCCCAGTGTAGTGTTATGTCCTCCAGATTCCTGTCACCTGGGCATGCCCATCCCCCACTTGGCTCTCTAGCTTGCTAAGGCCAACTGAGAAAGTGGAAAGCTCATTCTCCCGGGAGTGAGTGATGGATTATTTTGCAAGGGCAGCAGGAAAGATAGGAACAAGTTAGTGACCCATCTCTGTGGTTCTGGTCTTCAGAAGACAGCCTGAAAAGAGGGTGGACAGACAGCCTAAGAGACAACCTTTTTTGCCTTGTTGGCATGAAGGCAGTTAGAAAGTTGAGCCTTCTGTCATCTCCATATCTTCACCCCATATTGAATCATCCCTTCAAACCTTTCTGGGTTTATTGGTCTGTTCAGAATAATGGGAGAGAGACAGCTATTGGAAAATGCACTCATTTGCTCCCCAGTCTAGTGCTTTGAGTGAATTTATGCCATCAAATTAGAGGGGAGTGGAAAAAAAAGTGTTAATAAGAATGCAGGCAGAACCACATATATGGGGAAGTGGAGAACTTCTCTCTTAACAGGGACCTGTGGAAGGCCTTTATGGCAGCTGATCATAACCACATGGATCTGTGGACACAAGTAAATACTGTTAAATCTGTGACTCTCTCTGGAGAGATATTAATACAGCTGTGGAACTGGAAGCAGTTCTTAGTACAGGTGTGCAGTTGCACAGGTATTAAGTTAGCTGAACTGCAGCTGCAAGTACCAGTATTTCTGAGTAATTATGAACAGTGCTGCATGATCAGGCAGATATTATCCCCGACAGATATAACATGAAGATGGAGAAATCTGCTGCAGAGACTGCAATGCTTGTTTGGTAATGAACGCTCTGGCTAATGTTACCTTAGCTGCATTTGAACTAGTCTACGACAGCATACCCCTGCCTCCCACACCTTCATTTTCTCTTTATGGACACCGAGATTTTCTTTCCAGGGTCAGGTGGGCATGCCCTCATCTAGCCCCTAAATGATGTTGGGTTGGTTTTGGGGCACTCAGAGTTGGAGACCTCAGAAGGATTCTGGGTCCCTGGTTTGGATTGGAGGCTCCCATTGCTGTCTTGGTTTGTGGCTGACAAAGTAACTGTGAAGGCACATGGGGTGATGTAGGCCTTGCACCTGTGTGTCTTGGGGCTTATTACGTACAGAGGGATATAAAGCTACTACTTCAGCATGTAAAAAGACAAGGACTGCCAAACTATGCTTCTTACAGCAACTTTGTCTCCCTGGCATCTAGAGACTCCAGTTTTGCCAGGTGATGATTTTGCTTTGAACTTGGTGTGCTGTTCCCAGGGTGCAAAATGAGTCCCTTGTACCTTTCATTTGTATTTAGAGTAACACAGTTAGTGCTTTCAGATGATCTATGTTATTCCTGGCTCAGGGCTTTGGAGAGGAGTGTCAAAGTTTTCTTTCCTTTTGTTCCTCTGCTGGAGCCAACCTTAACCACTGGCAGCAGCACTAGGCACCAGTCAGCCTACCCAAGGGAGAAGATAAAACATGGGATGCTAACCCAAAAGGCTGCAGAACCCGGTTGGCACCATTGGAAAAGTGACAGACCCTTGAACTGTGCCAGAGGGCTCTTGTCCTAAGAGGGTCTTCTTCGTGTCTGAAGCAGGATCCTTGGAGTAATTCTATCTGCAGTCTCCCTGACAGCTCCTCTTTGTGCTCAAGCTGAGCAAGTTTTGGTCCCACTAAGGGACCCAGCATATGCCAGGGATATGAGACTGCTGGGAGACAGGCAGGATTTCACAAGTTCTCAGGCTCAGTGTTTCATGAGCACACATGGCTTTTGGGGTATGAGGGAGCTTCCATGCTGAAAATTGCATAAGGGGAAAATAGCAGCTTTTAAAACACTGGATCTGCTCCTTGACTGTCTGGGGCAGAGCTGCTATTTTCCTGAGATAGACCAGAGTTTATGTCACTTGTTACGTACTTTAGGCACCGAACATGGGGAGAGGGATCTGTGTTCTTCTCTGGCTTGTGTGTCTGCAGCAGATTGAGTAATAAAACCCTCTTGCAGAGGTATTTGTAGAGCCTTGTTTTTTCAGATGGTGCTCTTCCTTGCACCGATACAAGTACAGTGAAGACCATGTTTTTCACAGGTGTATGCTGGGAGTTCAAGGACAACATCGCTGTTGTATTGCTAGAAACGAGGATAGAATTTTTCTGAGCAAACTCTATTTATGGTGACAACACTTGAACCAAAATGTAATGTTTGGGCTTTTAGCTGCTCCAATCAGATACAAAAAAAGCCGTTGTATAAGGTTTCAGTGGAAATCTTTGAGACAGAATAAATATGGAAGCCTGAGGACATTTTAAAAAAATAATTTTTCAGGGTCGTACTTTGCTGAATTATGGTGCCATGAACATAGGGGACCGCAGCTGCGGTCATTGATCTCGCATGTGAGAATAGATACTGCTTTTAACTCTGAAGTCAAGATGTGTATGTGAATAGAAATGCAGACCACTTACTCTGAGATGCTCACTGTGGGATGATGTTTCTCCATCACTCCAGAGCCCGGAGGTCCCTCTTTCACCATTGGCAAAGCTATCTGGTTGCTGTGGGGGCTGGTGTTCAACAACTCTGTGCCAGTGCAGAATCCCAAGGGTACCACTAGCAAGATCATGGTGTCGGTGTGGGCCTTCTTTGCTGTCATCTTTCTGGCCAGCTACACTGCCAACCTGGCTGCCTTCATGATCCAAGAGGAATACGTGGACCAGGTGTCTGGCTTGAGCGACAAAAAGGTAATGGATCCAACCAAACCCCCAAAGCAGCCTTTTCCACAGAAGAGGCTGCTCTACCCTCTCTTCTTTGCTTTTACTGGGAAGGTGTTCAGGTTTTTTTCAGCGTCACATCATATCTTTAGTCCCTAGCTTAAATACCACAATTGCTCTTTGTTGGTATTCAGTTGCATTTTTACATGTTTTAAGCACTTCAAGAATGAATTAGAAACAGAACTGAACTGTGCTTGCTTGCATGATCCCAAACCACACCTTGATTTTCAGCAAGAAATGAATTAATGGAGCTTTGGAGATGATGTGTATAATGGATATGTAACCTGTATTTTCAGAATGAAATAATTGTCGGTGCGGGAACGCTGGCCATTAGGCTAGCAAATATGATCTGTTAGTTTATTAGAGGGAAAGGTTCTGCCCGTGGGAGTAAATCAGAGTGACTTTGATGATTTACTATTGTTTGCATTTGAAGTTATACTGTCATTTTTTCGAGGCCTTCGGAAGCTTAGCACAAGAAATAATTTCCTGTTCAGAGTGTGCTTTGCTGCCTTGTTTACATGTGCTGCATTTTGTCCTCACAGAGCATTTGCTTTTGCTGGGCTCTGCACACTGAGGAGATCACTCATGCATGCAGGGTAACACTGTTTGGTGCATGAGGGTCTGAAGCTTTGCACACAGCTTTATTTTTGTTTCGTGGAAAGATTACTCACAAGGAATTGAGTGTTGTGAGGCTCGACTGCCCATGCTGAATTTGTTAACTCAGTCACTGGGGCTGCTTAAGGGGTCCTGCCATTGTAGGGCAACCAAATAGCAATAGTCACACAAACTGCTATTCGGGATAGCAGAAAGAAGAGGACTGCAAGTGTCAGTTTGTACTGCTGGGCTGGTTATCATTACTGTCTCTTGTGTCCCCCATGATAGTCTAGAAATAAATTGTGGCCAGGCCCCCTGTGTATACAGTGTCCTGTGCAGCAGGCTGGAAATTCTGTGGCGAATTAATTTTTAAGAGCTTTTTTTTCCCTTTTGTTGTTTTTTCCTGGCATGAAATACGACACTGAATAATACAATCCGTGCAAAAGTGCTCCTGTTATTTGTTTTAATTTCTACCTCAATTTGTTTCATGCTGTCTCCACATTTGCAATGTGCTGTATTGGGGAGGGGGGGAGGATGCTTTTCTGCCAGGTGGAGGTTGTTGCGGAGGCTCCTTAGAAGCTGTGGACTCCCTCAGACTGAAAGGCGCTGTTCAAAACCAGCCAGCCCTATCAGCGTTAACATTAGTTTGTCATCATTAGGTTTTCAACTGTCTGAGCTAAATGGGATAGTTCATACCTATGATCTATTGTTTCAGGCTGTGCCGAGGCTCATGAAGAGCTCCACGCTTTCATTCTCATGTTTTTCAAGATATTCTTCATACCTGCAGAGATATGTGCATGAAATATCAATTGAAAGCGGTGACTCCTGGAGCTTCATAGAGCCTTTGGATACAGGTCTCTGGGTGTATTTTAGTCAATTTCGCTGTAGGGCCGCCTGTGTGTATTGGCTTGATGTCATTTTCTTCTACTTTTCTTTGCCAACATACCTGTGTTTGTTTTTGCTATCCTAAAGACTATGTGCTTTGTTTCTTGGGGAAGACAAAGGACACAGTACATATTCAGATTATTGCAGTATGCCTCAAACACAGCTGCTAGTGCAAGTGCAACATTTGGATAAAATTATGATCTACCAGAGCATCTGGAATCAGATGAAAATTGGCTGGTAAAAACTGAAGGCCAACTGCTGCCTCTGGAGAATAGAGACAGGTGGGAATATCACAATCCAAAAGATTTGAGTGAATGAGTTTGATCTACTGGGCTCATGGATTTCCACTCTCTGGATGTGCAGAGGGCCCTGCAGAATTTAAGAGCAGCCATCCAGGCATCTGTCATGCTGCTTCACGATGCCCTGGTTTGGGAAGAATTCAATCTTCTGAATCGCCTCTTTTCCCTCTTCCAAAGCCCACATACTGCTTGCAGTTCGCTCACCCCCTCAATGCACTGCGTGGCCAGGATGCAGGGTTGCAGCCACGTGCAGGGGAGATGGAAGTGTCCTGTGCTCTTCCTCTCTTTTCCCGCCTCCTTACATTAAATTAGCCGGTTCAGATTTTCAGAGTAGGCAGTCACCGACCAATGCCAGGTGGCCAAGAGGAACAACGGTAGCTTCCAGTCTCTTTTATCTCCAGGGAGTGATCTGCTGTCCACAGCAGAAGGGAGGCAGATCAACCTCCTGGCCCGCTACATCAGCTGGCAAGGGCAGCTGGGTCCAGCACAAGGAGTCAGCAGAAGGTGTAATCCTACAGGCAGAGGACTGGTTATTTTAAGGGGTACTGTTCCTACTTGCCTAGACCCAGATCTGCTTGCAAATGCCTGTATAGCATGACAGTACCTGGGGAAGGTGTGTACAGCAGCCAAAATGCCAGATGCACTCACAAAATCCATTACTGTGCCTGGCTGGAGGATGCTTGTCAAGGTCAGGCTGGCAACACCCTGTGACAGCCACCCTGAGGGTCTCTTTGGACCCTCTGCCTTCGGCCTTGCCTGGGAACAGCCACTCCGAGAGGTGCCTGCGGCTGCTGACCGGCCGCTTCCCCACAAAAGCAGGCCGAACCGCTCCAGCTGTCTAAGGACTTGGACGGTGTCTTGGCTGTGCCCCAGCATTGGCTTCCTAATGCCATGTCCCTGCTGTGCTGTGTGGACGCTTTAGCAGGCCTGGCTGAGCTGGGCTGGAGCAGACACCTCTGTGCCAGGGCAGTATGCTGGGCTGAGGGTGGCTGGAGGCTCCCTGCACCCAGCCCAGGGACCTCTGCCGCTCTCTCTCTGGCCCAGGCGACGCTCATCCTGCTGAGTGCCACCCCTTTGTGCTCAGCTGGCCCAAAACTGCTGCCAGAGCTGGCTCCGGAACCCACCTCATGTTCGCCCTTGCAGCTGCTAGGTCGTACCTCAAGCTGCGGCTCTTAACGCCGGTGCAGCCGCGAGCAGTTTGAGGGAGGATGAACCCGCACCTCCCCGAGAGCAGCGCTGGCCCCGCGAGTCCCGCAGGCAACGAGCTGCTCTGACAGCATCTCCCTTCCAGCTCCCTGCGCTCACGGCACGCCGAGCCGCTCTCCTCCCGCACGGGTGCCAGGCCGGCACCCGCAGCGGGCGCGGTGGGGCGGCGGGATGTGGTCCCAGGCAGGGTAGAGCCGCCAGGCTGCGTCCCTCCGGGGTCCATCTGGGGGGCTGCGATGGCCCCGAGCCCCTGCGAAAGCCCCGCGGGTAAGGCGGCCTGTCGTGGAACGCTGCAGTCGGCTCTGGGTCTGGATTTCATCTTGACTGTAGTCGGGAGGTACAGCCCTATTTCCAATAACCGGAGAGCTTCAGACGCGTTAGAGACACAAGTGCCTGCGGTGTTTCAGTCTAACGAAGGCAGTAAATACAGGAAAGATTATATAAAATGAACTAATGTGTGAAATAATCTAATAGCTATACGTAATTTCCATTCATATACAGTGGTAACAGGATAAAAGCAAATGTGGACAGCCAGCAGGGCATTTAAATAAAATAATTCAGAATGCAGTAGGTTAATAATAATAATGATAAAAAAAATAGTATCCATGCCTATAAATTAGTTGGAAATGCCAAAGAAGCTAATAAAGTATCAAAATGGTAATTTTGTAATTGACATAGAAAGGAGAGAAACAGATTTCTGCATGCCTGCAAATTAATATAGATTGCTGAAATTTCACACGTATTTGACTTATTTGCTTTTTAAGATGTTAATGAAATGTTGAGACAAAAGGCCTGTTTCTATGCAGCATAGGTCAGCTATTTTTTTCAACAGATATGCTTTTTTTCAAAAAAAATAAGTTTTGCAGTTAAAACTGGACAATATTTTTACTGGAAAAAAGTCCGGGGAGAGCATAAGAAGGCAAAGGGAAAATCTGGTATTTGCCAAAGTAGCTCATTCTAGTACACTTGAAACAAAATACTTTGATATTTCTGACATGTACTTTTGACTTGTCATTTTCTAAAGGCGCTACTCAGAAAATTGACCTACATTTAAAAAAAAAGGAAAATAAAGATTTTTTTCTGTAACAAGGGACAGAAGGAGATAATTGGAAGACAAAACAACACACAGTATTCTGAGGTGAATGAAACATTTCAGGTTGACACAAAGCAAAAGTCTCACTGAAAAACCTGCAAAAAAGGATCTGCTGTATTTCTGCAGTAATAGATGCTTGGCCATGAGACTGAAAAATGAATTATTTCCCACATTGTACTCTGCGGCACATTAAATCTAAATTATACAAGGGTCCCAGATATGCAGAACACTTAAGCATGTGCTTAACTTTGTGCTCATGAGTGGCGACATTAAAGTCAATGGGCTATTATTCACATGATTGAAGTTAAATGCTTTTCTGAGTTTGCAGCTTTTGTACAACAAATACCTGTTCTGGAGAAGTCTAGGACAAACACAGAGCGGGTGTATCTGTCAGCTAGAAATTTTCCAAGGGGACCAAAAGTGGGGGTCAGTCTTGTACCTTGCAAGGCCTCTAAGGGGAAGATTGTCTAACCAGATGGCTTGGAGGCAGAACAGACCTTCCATGGGATTGCACTTTTACTATTAACAGACATTTGTGGTACTTTTACACATTTCTGCACGATACAAAGGAAGTTTTATGTGGCGGTGTCCAAAAGCAGAAAATATGCAGTCCTTTCAACAGCAGTATGACTTTTGTTGTCAGGAGACCTTTGTGGAGATATGAGTTAGCTAGACAGAAGTAAGACCGTGCCACTTCCAACTCTGTCCTCTTGTGATAAATCAGAACCTTTTTTAAAATGCTTAGAGTCTGATGCACCTTACTTGACCAAAAAACAAAAAAATAAGGAAGTCCCCAAACCCCCTAACCTTATGTCATGGGGTAGAGTTGAATTTATTTCCACAGTGCTTCTCTGGGGGGACATTTTCCCGTCAATAAGTTGAACTGTGTTCAGTCTTTTGCTTAAATATGATCTTTATATATAACATCAGTGGTACAGACTAGTGCTTAATGTAACAAACATTGGTTCATAGTGAAGTGTAGAAAACTCAGTGCTTGGATAGTCTGAAATTTTATGGCTTAAAATATGATGATTTCTCTGCAGCTCTTTGTAAATCATCAGTTACTATAGTATGAGCTATTTACAAATTCTATAATAGTGCAGTATATATCTGTGTAATTACATATTATGCTAAAGTCTTCATATTAATAAATAGCTATTAAAATAGCTGCAGCATATCGTATTTAGTGATAGATCTTTTTAGCTGGTGACTTACATTTATTGTGTACATAAATATGGTCTCAGATAATTTTTTACAGTTGTAGATGGGTACATTTATCATAGGTTTAGTCATTCTGCATTCTTTGGATTGGCACGATTTTTATGCTTTCTGAGATCCTTGGAACAAACCTCTGTGCCTGTGTGCTAAAAAGTGATTCAGTAGTTTTAAGGCTATAAATGTTTAAAGTCAGTGGGTTTTCAAGCATACTTTTTCTCCCCCCTGCTTCAGTCCTAGTTTCTTTGTCATCCTCCCTCCTTTTGTAAGCTCGGCGCTGCGTAGCGCAGAGCGGTGAGGAGGCTGCGATACGCTTTAGCCTTGACTCAGTCTCTCCGGATTCTCTCTTTTCTGTTGATCTGGAGGGATTTAACGGCAGTAAAAACTTGTAATGGAACTCTTCAGGATTAATGCCAGTTAAAATGCAGTTTTTTGGGGAACTTAGGCAGGTAAGGTACAAGGGGAAGGGATACTCAAGGTCAGACCGTAGAGAAGCACAGCCCCTTGGGCTTTGCCGGCGGCATGGGTGGGAGCCGCTGGAAGAGCTTCTCGTTGCCCCCCCGCGCCGCTCCGACCTCTCCCAGGCCTCGGCCACTGCCCTGACTCTTCTTCTTCAAATGCCTTTTAAGTCGTCTCTTGGAGCTAACCCTTTGGATGCTCTGGGCAAATTTGATCGCTTCTGTGCTAATTGTTTGGCAGTCTGGAAAAAGCTGTCTTGGGAGTTACGTAAGGGGGGGAGGGAGGGGGAGAGCAAAGGATTGTCCTGCTTCTCGCACCAGCATAAGTCAGCGGAGAGGGAAGCAATGAATATTTTTATTTATTATTTATACGGTGCCATAAATGTACTTGGCACTCCGCAGTCAAATAAAAGACAATGGCCCTGCCGCCAGGATTTGGCAGCCTGAGAGGTGAGAGCTGGCCTCCTTCGTGTGAATGATCAGAGCTGAACTGCTGGTGGGGAGGGGATGGGAGGATGAGGTCTGCATGATTAAAAAAAAATACAACAGGCACCCCCCCCGCCCCTTCATTGCTTATGCCTAGTGACTATGACATTTGAAGTTATATGTACATACATATACTTGATAAATATTTGGCAGGTTGTATCTTCCCAGGCATTTTTACTTCACCTGGTGGAAAGGAGCCCTGCTTCTCCCAGGCCTTTGGCTATTCAAGGTCAAACTTTCCCTGAGTCTTGGTGGCCCAGCAGGCTTGCTTGCCTCAGGTGGACCTGCTCCCGTGCCCCGGGACTCACAAGGGAGTGACATGGCTTTAATCTCTCTGCTGTCGTCCGCTTGCAGCTGGGAGGCAGCTTTCTGCAGAAGGCTAAAGGAAGGTGTTATCTCCCACCTCTGGGATGGTGCCGGGATGCCCCAGCTGCCCTGCCTCAAGTGCCCTGCTTTTTCCTTTGCCTCCCTGCCTACAGAGGTGCTTAAGAAAATACACTAATGTGATGAGTAGGCTTTTCTAATTAGTTGGATGAAAATTCTGGCCCCAGTGAAGTCTTTGGGAGGTTTGCTGGACTTGCACACAGGGTTTCACCCTACTGCCCAGTGTTGGTATCCACATACAAGGTGCTGAAGCAGGTTGGCTACTATTAGTGCTCAGAAGATAGGAGGCTCTGACCTGCCTTTCGTCATGAAAACGGATGAAAAATGGAATTGCTCCCCCACCAAACTACATCCTCTGAATTTCTCAGAGTGTTTCACAATTTGTTAACCAGCTGTCTCATGTGCAAAGAAGATTTCAAACTCCTCTGTACTTAGCTGCCACCTCTCAAGGACTTTTTCATCAGTTAATTGTCTCCCTCTGAATGAGCATCTAAACTTCTGATGATATTAACATGATGGTACTAACCAGGATCTTTCTGCCTCACTAATTTCTGTTTTGTGCTTGCCTGGGGTTATTCATTAGGTGCCTTTTGCCCCATTGTGTTTAGCTTCCAAGGAAACTGACTTCCAAGGGTGGAATACATGGCGTGATTTGATACTGGAATAAACAGATGGTCTCAATCCCCTACATGCATGCAAGCAAAAGTTAAGTGTACTGTGGCTAAGATCCCATAGCCCACTTAATTGCAATAGATGTCACTGTGCTAATCTGATACCACACCTACGAATATTAGAGCTGTGGAAGGAGCTTTCAGCTCTGACTGGTGAAGCTCAGTGATTCCACAACAGATATTGTTCTCTGGTCAAGCCTGAGGGACACCTAACAGTGTCTTGAAGCCTATAGCCTGTGTAATGTGTCCTGAGGAAGTTTTAAAGCCTTAGTGTTACCTTTTAGGTGGAGGAGCTGCACAGAGTCTGCATAACGCTCACACACTTGGCAGAGCCAGAAGACACCTGGTTTATTTGTGGTGGATGGACTGTGTCCACGTGCGATGGCTTGATCCTAGAGTGGCCCCACAGGTCTGTTGTATCCATAACGCCTGTGTCAGCAGAAAGGCAGTGTGGTCCCAGTATGCACGTGTAGGTCTGGCTATGGAAGACATGGGACCCCTGAAATGTCATCTGTTCAGGGCGATGGCTGCGCTGCCCAAGGTTTTCAGTCTTGTGCTCTGTGCAGAAGCAGCACAGAGCAAGTCTGCAGATAGCAATCCAGCTTGCAAAGAGGCTGCACAATCCTGCTGTGTGCATTGCTCTGGCAATAACTGCATGTGATGGTGGCTTCTTCCACCAATTGGATCTCTGCTTTCATCTCAGTTATTTTACAAGGG
This sequence comes from Phaethon aethereus, assembly GCF_964289735.1. Taxonomy (NCBI): domain Eukaryota; kingdom Metazoa; phylum Chordata; class Aves; order Phaethontiformes; family Phaethontidae; genus Phaethon; species Phaethon aethereus. The sequence goes on along the minus strand of NC_138575.1, from coordinate 55,915,731 downwards.
CAACTATTTTTAAAGTTACTATATTTGAACTCCTTTCTTTTGCTTTAAACTGCCCCCCCCCCCCCCGCATTGTCCCTAGGTTGCTCCATTCTCTTCCCTGACCCACACGTGTCCCTATTTCACCACCAGACATTCATATTTTCCTTCTTGTTTGTGGGTCTGACCCACCCTACATCTTCCTTTAAAAGTGACTTTAATCTAATTCTTTGCCAACTTTGCTGCAGTCATCTGCACTAACTGATAACTCCTTTCTCAGACTTATCTAGAGGAATTAATAAGTGAAAGCACTATGCAAAGCAAGACCAGATAATTTGAAACATCACCAGGTATTGAATAAGATAAACCACAAAGTCAAAGTCTGAGGGATCACAAGGTATTTTTATGCCCTCCCAAAACTGACTTATACTGGATTTGATGCTGTTCATTCCCTTTTTAATTTTTTTATATTTATAAATAAAGGAATGTATTGTTTGACTGCTAAAGATGAGAAAATAGGTTTTTGCAACTGCAATCTTAGGGCTGATTTCTGTGGCTGGGCCCAACAATCAGGAAGAGTTGATGTGGCAGCTGGATTCTGAGCTGTGAGGAGTCCCAGCTGCTGCTGAGGAGGTGGAGGGTGATATTGTGAGGGAATGCAGAAGGAGAGAGGAAACTGGACCTAGGGTAAAAGGAGGATCTGAAAACTATAGTCACTTAGAAATGGCTGTGAGTTCCACCTTGGGAGTAAAAAAATGTCTGTAATGTCAAATGTACAGAGGGGAGAAGGAATGTTTTAAGAATGAATCTTCAGAAGTATCTGCACAAGAGATTCATGAGTAGTAGAGGAATATGCAGCAGTCTCTTTAGTCTGCTCTCCTCACGGATTATTGTACCAGTGCTATGATTTAGGTTTGCAGTATGATTTTCTGCCTACGCTGTTGGGCTGGCACACTCATAGCTGGGATGCTATTGTAGCAATGTAAAAGTGCCCCACACCAACATACCAATAGAGCAGGGTCTATGCTGGGAATCTGTAGAGCGCTTTCTCTACCAGGACAGGTGATGGGGCACAGTTGTGTGGATGTGCCTATGTGCACGATCAAGCTGGATAAAGAAAAGAATACAGTAAAAGCCCTGAAGATGGTACTGGCAGTGATGATTGATTGACATTCCAGAAACAAACTGGTCACCACCTGAATGCAGATCAGGACAGAGTTACAGCTTTGAAGAACTTGCAAGCTGCAGATGACAAGACTAAAGGACAGAGGGAAAAGGGTATAACATAGAGAGGCTCTGAGAAGAGTAATAATGAGCATTAACTCTTGCTACCAATGCTTTTATTGTCTTGCTTTTTTAGTGTAAAAAAGCTCTCAGCATCTTGGGGTCCTGGTCAGATTGTTCTTGGTACAGTGGAGGTGGAGAACATGTCCACCAACCAAACGCAAGTCATGGAAAGACCTACTGGATGCAACCAAAGGACAGTAGCAAGAATGGTTGCAGGTCTAGATAATACAGCTTGCAAAGAAAGACTGAGGAAACTGTGCCTCTTTAGTCCCAATGTAAGAATATGGAGAAGAAACAGCTCAACGGTCTTCAAAAACATGAAATGCACCTTCAGAGAAGAAAACACTATTCCGATTTCCCTGTCCATGGTGAAGATAACAGAAAATTAGGGTGGTAGGTATTTTGGTGGGTCAGAGGTGTGGAACTTCCTGTAGTAGAAAATTTAAACTAAGGGTCTGGGCCTTACAAAGTGAAAGGAGACCTCCCAGAGAAGCTGTGTAAGGGTAAGGCACTACACACATACACACACCCAGACACCAAGTTTTGCCAGCTCATTATGTTATGCAGCAGGGGATTATTTTTTTTTATAGCTGTATAAAAGTAGATCGACTGGTAAAAAAGAGCCTTTTTGTTGTGGGAGCTTGCTGAGTTTGGGAAACTGCTTTCAATGCTATTGGCAAACACTTTACAAGTGTAAACAGGGCCTACATCAGGCAGATAAATAAGTGCAAATGTGCTTTTCTGTAGGAACCATTTGGTGATAGGCAATATATTGAAAAAAAAAATTCTCATCAAATTAATTGTGGCCAATTAGACATAACCCCTTCCCCTCATCTCTGAATCCCCTGCAGTTGAGGCTGCCTGAATGGGAAGAGCTCCTATCACCTGTTTCATTATGCAGATTGATATTCGAACGTCTGAGAACAATGCTGCTTTCTGCACAGCACGGCTCCAAATTGCTAATGAAACAGCTCTGCCAGACAAGTCACTTAAACCTTCTTTCTCTGCTGCTGCCGACAGCTCTCGTGGCGAGTTGCGGGGGGGAGCAGGAAAGGGACTCTCCACTCTGAATGTGCTAATAGCCCCCAGCCTGCGTGTTTATCGCTCTCCAGAGCAGGAGGCTTTCTGCTCGCTGGCTCCGAGAGGTTACTTTCCCAAAGCCATGGTCTGATTTGGACTTAATGCTTCTTGATTTCAATTTGTGGAGTGAGGGGTTGAAGAGGTAGGCAGCCGCTGGGCTCTCAACACGGATGTCTCATGTCCCAAAGCTACCCCAGCACTTCAGGCACGCTTGGTGTCTGCTTCCCACTCTCATCTCTAGTATCCACCCCCCCACCACCACCATTTGATGTGAAGCCAGCTCTGTAAGAGATTTCGCTCATGGGTGAGAGTGTGTCACATCACCTTGGCTACAAGTGGAGCATCTCATGACCAAGGCCCCACAATGAGCGAGCGGGAGGCTGCAGGTGCGGTACACCTCTGCCCCAGACAATTTGGGTACAGGGCTGCAGCTGAGCCCTGTGGGTTCCCTACCAAGCAGTCACCCCTCAAGGTAGGTAGACTTGGGCAGCAGGACAGGACTCCTGCTGCAGGGAGGTGTGAGATGGAGCTCCTACAGTTGTGGACCCTGTACAGCCCTGTTTGCCATTCCCTATGACTCTCTGCAGCTGGGTTTGCTCAGCAACTGGTGCAGTTGCTTATCTTCCCCTCCCCTGTTATGACCACATTTCTTGCCAGAGCTTCACAGGACCCCTCTTTGCAGATGCCTGGGGTGGAGTAGTTGTGACTTAGGGTTCTGGCAGGAGAAACATTTACATTAAATGATGGGAGAGTTCTCTCATTAATCTAAATTCTGACCCTTTCTGTCAATACCTGTGGTTAATTCCTTTGTCGATATTTACTGAGGCATTGAGATTACTTCTGCACAGGCTGCCTCCATGTAATGGCTCCTGCATTGTGCCTCAGCTCCTGTCTCATGTCTCTCAGGCTCCTTCTAGACCAGCCTGCCAAAGTGCCCTGCTTCCCTGAGGCTAGCACTTCTCATCCAGGCCCACTCTCCCAGCCCTTGGGAGAAGCCAAACAAGTGGCCATCCTTACTGAACTCTTTGACAACAGTGTCCATTAACTTCCCTCCACACATGTTTTTGACACTGTTTCCCACAGCATTCTCCCCGAGAAGGTGGCTGCTCATGGCTTGGATAGGCGTACTCTTCGCTGGGTAAAAAAACTGGCTGGATGGCCCAAAGAGGTGTAGTGAATGGAGTTAAATGGAATTAGCAGCCAGTCACAAGTGGTGTTCCCCAGGGCTCCAAACTGGGGGCGGTTCTGTTTAATATCTTTATCAATGATCTGGACGAGGGGATCGAGTGCACCCTCAGTAAGTTTGCAGGCAACACCAAGTTGAGTGGGAGTGTTGATCTGTGTGAGGGTAGGAAGGCTCTACAGAGGGATCTGGACAGGCTGGATTGATGGACCAAGGCCAGGTGTATGAGGTTCAACAAGGCCAAGTGCTGAGTCCTGCACTTGGGTCACAGCAACCCCATGCAACACTACAGGCTTGGGGAAGAGTGGCTGGAAAGCTGCCTGGTGGAAAAGGACCTGGGGGTGCTGGTTGACAGCTGTCTGAACATGAGCCAGCAGTGTGCCCAGGTGGCCAAGGCGGCCAACAGCATCTAGGCCTCTATCAGAAATAGTATGGCCAGCCGGAGCAGGGAAGTGATTGTCCCCCTGTACTCAGCACTGGTGAGGCCACACCTTGAATACCGTGTTCAGTTTGGGGCCCCTCACTACAAGAAGGACATTGAGTTGCTGGAGTGTTTCCAAAGAAGGGCAACGAAGCTGGTGAAGGATTTAGAGCACAAGTCTGATGAGGAGCGTCTGAGGGAAATGGGGTCATTTAGTCTGGAGAAAAGGGAGACCTTATCGCTCTCTACAATTACCTGAAAGCGGGTTGTGGCAAGGTGGTTGTCAGTCTCTCCTCCCAAGTGACAAGTGATAGGATGAGAGGAAATGGCCTCAAGTTGCACCAGGGGAAGTTTCAATTGGATATTAGGAGAAATTTATTCACTGAAAGGGTTATCAAGCACTGGAACAGGCTGCCCAGGGCCGTGCTTGAGTCACCATTCCTGGAGGTATTTAAAAGATGTGTAGATGTGGTGCTTAGGGACATGGTTTAGTGGTGGACTTGGTAGTGGTAGGTTAACAGTTGGACTTGATGATCTTAAAGGTCTTTTCCAACCTAAACAATTATTTGTTCCTCCATGATGTTGCCAGGAGAGGACACACTCCTTCCCCATCTGTCCCCTATATTTTCTGGAAGGGCTTTTATGTCTCCTTGCTCCTTCAGTATGAGCTGTGTGGGGCAGAAGTGAGCTCAGAAATATGCATCAGTTTTTGGCTCTGGAGAGCTCTTTGGAGATCCCTCCATTCCTGGACTGAGCTATGCCCACCTACTGCTGAGCAACAAACGGGGATTTTTCAGCTGCCATCTCCTGCCAGAAAGCTGCATGCCTATACCACTATTACTTCTTAAGTGTGGAGAAGTTAACTGCTTATCTCTGGCTCCGTGGACTGTAGAGTGAGATGGGCATCAATTGCTTTCAGCTTTGCAAACACCAAACCAGGTGGCTGGTGATGTGCATTCCTCTTAGGCATTCAAGCTAAAGATCTCTGGTATGGGTCTCACAGGCTGTTTCCTGTCTCATTGTCCACCAGGCTATGACTGAAGTGTGTGTGCATATGGATGTGTGGAGAATAATGTGCATTTTCAGATCTGTTCTGACTGAGGAATGACCAGGGGGTAAGGGATGATGAGTGAATGCGCGGTATGTGGTTTTGTAGAAGCCATCAGCCTGGCTTCCTTCTCTAGAAACATGCTTTTCCAGTTGCCAAAAATAGTAATTTCCTTCAAAAGGAATGTTTTCATTTAGTTATTCTTTGCCCAAGAGGTTAAAAATTAAATATGGGCCCTTCCACCTCTGGCTGCTAATATGGGCCCTTGAACACAGGTGTGACAAAGGATAGTTCAGGGGTGGGATTGTTTCCCTTATCACAGCCCTGCCTGACTCTATAATACTTCTTACTCCAGTTCATAGGCACGGTGATGGAAGCAGACAAAACTAGAGATTGTATCACTGGGAATGGAAGGTGAATGTATAAAATGGACATTGGATGGGGCTTCTTTTTCTCTTAACACTCTTTGGGCCCAGAGAGAGGCTCTCATAGCTGCTGCCCCTCCAAAGGGCATGCTGAAGCTGAGGTCACACCAATGTTGGTCAGCCCTGCCTGCTGCCTGCCCTGCTGACGTTACTCTGCTGGGGGGTCTCTGTAGGGATGGGGCGTGCCCTATCTGCCTCAAGGCTGGGTTCTGCAGCCTCTGGGGAAGCAAGTTGCCCACTTTGCAAACTCCTGTTTTAGCATGTTGGGGGAGAGACTGTGTTCTGTTGTACTTGGTATGGCAATGCCTTTCTTGTGATGGGTCCCCTAAGCTGCTGCTATAATCAGCTTGGTAAAAAAGAATAATTTTAGCATGCTGCAGTGATTTTTCTCCCATCAAAGTTTGCTTTCATTACAGGTTTTGATAGCTACGAGTTTGTCTTCATCCCTAGGGGGTGTGACAAGGTTCTAAGAGCCACCTTACTGCCTGTTTTATGCTATGTGAAACCGCTTTTTTCTGGTGATGTGCCAAGCTGTGTTTCAAAAAACAGCCCTGATATTTTCTATTTGCTTAAAGCAGTAGGACATGCTCTCTCTCACACGCTCATGTGTGCACATACAAGCCAGCCCATCTCGCCATCCAAACTGGAGAGATGATTGCTTGCACAGCCGGATGAATTGGCTGGTACACGGGAACAGGTGATGTGAACGGTGCATTCATCTACCCACAGACACAGCTCTTGGTTGGCCTTATTGCTGAGGTGTTGTGAATGAGATATACTGCTTTAGTGGCTTTGGCCTCCTCAGCTGAGTTGACCAGGTTCCAAACTGGCTTTGAGCAGAACTCAAAAACAAGGCTCATCTGCATGTTTTTTAAGCTATAGCTATAGACTGCAGCCACATTTCCACTATAGAAGGTGGAAGTACATGACTGCATATATTCATGTACCAGCTGAACTGTTGCTGTTAAATGGGTTTGATCTGACCGTTAGCATGTTCTTAGCATGCTTCTCGGGATCATCCAAATATACAGTCACAGCTGGGAGTCAAGAATTAGCACCAGGCAAGCTACTGCTTCATATATCAAGAGAGGAGGGGGCTTCCCTCCATCTAACCTACCTTTGCATCTTTACTACTTATTCAGTTCCTGGCTTACAATTCTGTGCTCCTTCCCGTCTGATGGTTCTAGGGGTTTTAAGCAGTCTTGATAATTGACAGTCTAAATTTTACTGCTCATAAAACCCCAGAGAGCATTGATTATGACTTGAGTTAAGCAACTGACATAGAAAATCTCACAGTCTTGCAGCCGTAGGGGAATGTTATGATGAATGTATTTCTTGTGAGCAGCAAAAGGTTTGGAGTATTTTGCCAGCTCTGTTCTGGGCATCAAACGTTACTAGTGACTTGCTGCCACTAATAGCATTTCATTTGGGACATTCGCCCAAAAGTTTGAAAGCTGATCATTCGTTTGGTGAAGTGGGTGTTCTGAGAGGCATCTCTCCTTGTTAATTACTTCTCTACTTCAGTCAGAATCAGGAAGTGCAAAAGCATCCACAGAGCTGAAAAAGATACTTCTTAGAAACTAAATGACACTTTGTGGATAAAATGCACATAGATTTTATTGAACATCTTTCCTTGACTGTGTTCCAAAGCTGCTGTTACCTTTTCCCTTTCCTTTTTCCTTTTATCTAACCTCCTTTTAATCTTTGATCACTGGCTATTTTATGCACTTAATCCAGAGTGGCAAAAAATACCAGGTTGATTGGCTTCTCTTCAAGGTTCTTAGGCACTAACAGGAGATGTTTGTGTTTGAAAACAGTGGAATATAATATCTTCTTAATAATGTTTTCTACACGATAGTAAAATAAAATGAGAACTACCTTCCGAGGAGAGTGTGTTCTCCCATTCAGATGACTGCTTCTTGCTGAAAGATTGTGAGAAATGTTCTTTTTCTGTCTCTCTCCAGTTCCAGAAACCCAATGACTTCTCACCTCCTTTCCGCTTCGGGACAGTTCCCAATGGCAGCACAGAAAGGAACATTCGCAACAACTACCCTGAAATGCACAGCTACATGGTGAAGTTCAATCAGAGGGGGGTGGATGATGCACTGTTCTCGCTGAAGACTGGGTGAGGCTTTCTTCTTCCACACTTACTCACCACAGAAACCTGACTTCTTTGCATGCTTGTCTGGAAAATCCTTTGCGGGGTTTGGAAAATGAGCCGCCATTATCATTCCATGGTTAAAAGTATAGCAAGACCACACACAGAACAGGAGAATAATTCTGTGGTTCTCTTAGCCAGGTTTTTCTATTGACATGTCTATAGGAGTTTCTGGTTTTGCTGTGTTTATAAGCTATTTTTTAAATAAGAGGGTCTTCTGTATCCTTGTGTATGTTAGCCTTGTGTATATTAGTCCAAAGACCTTGCTTCATCAAGATGTTTCATGCTGTTGAGTCCCTATGCTGTCGTGGTTTAGCCCCAGCCAGCAACTAAGCACCACGCAGCCGCTCGCTCACTCCCCCACGGTGGGACAGGGGAGAGAATCGGAAGAGTAAAAGTGAGGAAACTCATGGTTTGAGATAAAGACAGTTTAATAAGTAAAGCAAAAGCCGCTCACGCAAGCAAAGCAAAACAAGGAATTTGTTCACCACTCCCCGTGGGCAGGCAGGTGTTCAGCCATCTCCAGGGAAGCAGGGCTCCGTCACGCGTAATGGTTTCTTGGGAAGACAGACGCCATAACTCCAAACGTCCCTCCACCCCTTCCTTCTTCTTTGTCCCAGCTTTATATACTGAGCATGACGTTATATGGTATGGAATATCTCTTTGGCCAGCCTGGGTCAGCTGTCCCAGCTGTGTCCCCTCCCAGCTTCCCGTGCACCCCCAGCCTGCTCGCTGCAGGCCAGCATGAGAAGCTGGACTGTCCTTGAGTACTTAGCAACAACTCAAAACATCAGCACGTTATCAACATTTTCTCATCCCAAATCCAAAACATAGCCTCACGCTAGCTTCTATGAAGAAAATTAACTCTACCCTGGCTGAAACCAGGACATATGCATACACAGGAAAAGCTCACAGACCTCTGTGGATGAAGTTTTTTTCAGAGCATTTATACTGTCCTCTGGAAATTCCTTTGTTTTCCCTCCTTCTGTGTATAAAAGATTATGTTAATCAGGAAGCTGAAACAATCCTTGTCAGACTAATCCCACCCCAGTGTATCACTAGCTAATATAGTGTAATGGAAGGTGTGATTGAAGCAAATAGTTTGGAAGTAGCCCTTCTCTCTGGAATATTTTAGTATCAAGAGCTGAACAAAATGTTGTTTGAATAATAAGGAAGTATATAAAACGGGAGCATTTCCTTGGGTAATTTGGGAAACGTGGGAAAAATCATTAGCAAGAAGTATGTTTGAACAGCTCATCCTATTTTAATAGCAGTGAATCTGTAAAGGAGCTAACTTAAAACACCATTTTGCAAGCCTTTGTCCTTTATAATTAAAGACCTTTTCCCAGAGCTGACCATTTTGGTTGTCAGAGCCTAGCCCCAGTGAAAAAAAACATTCTTGCTTACACTTATGTTGCACTCTTATGAGAAAGTTCATTCCAAAGCACGAATGAAGATGTTCAGCCAATTTAATTACCAGATTGACTAAATATTCCTAAACCTGTTTGCCAGGTTCAGAGGCACACAGCCCATTATAAATGATTGTACCATTGTTGGATGCCATCCTGGGAACGTACATTTGCCAGGAGAGTCATCATCCAGGAAATAAATATGCTCTGTCCTGGAAATATATGGTGAAACAGAGCTCATCACTTGCGGTAGATGTCATCCTGGCTTCATATCCACCCTTGGACAGACTTCCCCACAGATACACACTTGAACTGAGATAGTCACCATAGTGGAAATATATGTGCAGGAGGTGGATTGAAACGATAGTGTGGGTGTGAGAATGTGCAAGGTGGAAGGTCTTTCATCTTTTATCCGAAAGTGCTTCATTTCAGATCTAGTGGGAGGATTTACTCATCGGCAGTCTTTGGTTATATAGAAGATGCAGCCCCCTGAGACTGCCCTCCACACCCCAATCAATTTGTTGTAGTGAGAGGAAAGCTCTCATCAGTCTGTTGTGCTGTCTACCCATCCCAGCCCATAATGCCATAATGGGGATTTCTCTGTGTTGAAACAGAATTATTCTTGTGGTTTTCAGCTAAGCACTCTTTACCAAAGAGCTACTCAGCATGGTGAACCATAAAGCTGCTATCGTGGCCACTTGACATTGGTAAAGATCCAGTAGTGCTTTTCACAGTAACCGAGGAGTTAAACATGATGTCCTGACTATATCTAATTTGAAAAAATTACATTTTGCTCAGCTAAGTCATGCCAGCAGTTTGAATCTGAGATAATCTTTTCCTTAATCCAACCCCTACTTTGCTATCTAGTATTGATACATTTTATAAAGTATTTTAGGTTCCTTTGAGATGAAAGGCAGTACAGAAATATAAACTATTCTTAGGACTATAGATCCCCTTGAATTCCTCTTCATTCATCTTTAGTTGCAGTATGTTTGTATTCCAAATTTTCTTTCAGATCAGAAATTATGAGTAGCAAAGAGTCAGAAAGAAATCAACATTTATATGTCAAATATAATCTATATCATAAAAATTTATAATCTAGCTTCATCTGTAAACAGGTTCTAGGCTCGGACTTTAGTGCACTCTGATGAAGGTAAAGATGCAACCTATTGTAGTCTATCTGAAAGAGGTTTGTTTCTGCCTTAATTACCAGAGAACACTTTTGAACTCATACAGATTCTATCTTTTCTGTACTATACCCCTCTTGTTTCTTGCACCTGTGCAGGAAGTTGGATGCTTTCATTTATGATGCAGCAGTGCTAAACTACATGGCTGGCAGAGATGAAGGCTGCAAACTGGTGACGATTGGGAGTGGTAAAGTGTTTGCCTCCACCGGCTATGGCATTGCTATCCAGAAGGACTCAGGCTGGAAACGCCAGGTTGATCTTGCCATTCTGCAGCTTTTTGGAGATGGTAAGCAACAAGAAAAAGAGGAGTTGGAGTTTTCCTAAGAAATACCAAGTTGTGCATGTAAGAAATAGAAGTTCCTGGCTCTGATGCTTCAGAATTGAATTGAGAATAGGAAATTATTAACACGGGTTTGTTAGAGGCATTACACCAAAAATGTGAGGATGTCACTCCTTTTACATTGTTGATGCAGGGTATCAGTATCATCAAAAGCAATGTCAAACTAAGGGTCTCATAGAACCAACTCAGCTGTGTGCTTGAAAATATCTTGTGCGAAGAATGTCTTGTAAAAACAAGATTTCTGTTGTGAACTTTTCACTACCTTTAAGGTTTTGCCATGACCAAACCCATTAATTATACTGGACATTTCGTGGTCACCCCATGCTTTATAGTTCTAGACAGGATCAAGACATGCAGAGTTTACAAAATTAAAGGATAAATACTTCTGGATGAAAGAGTTAACTCAGATCTTCCAAAACCTCAAAAAAACCAAGGAAGGACTTAAGACTTATAAGCATATTTTGGAGTCAGTTTCTAATCAGAACATTATAGTTACTTACTTCATCTCATCTTTTAAAGAGAAATTGCTATTATTAAAAAAAAATTATTTGTGGGATAAGGAATTCCTTCTTAAAAAATATTTTCCTGGCTTTCCTTTCCATTCCATATTACATCTTGCCATGTCCTTTTTTTGAATAAATAAGATTCACAGGTTATTTTCTTTATAAGTATTTCTTTTTTTCTGAAAACTGAAAATAACATATGGTATAATAAATATAGAAAGAACATAGCTCTGAGAGACTTCAGCAGAAAATTGGCCACCTGACAGATAGTGTGTTCTGTCTCCTAAACAGCCTAATATGTATTTTTTCAGAAAAACACATAAGTTCTCCGTAAAGCTTTAAAGACTATGCTATGGTGACACATAAATATACGGATTTTTTTTCCCCGTCACTGGACTGGAGTTGGAAAATGTGAAAAACTAACTTTCCTAACAGCATGAAAAGAATTGCCAACCTGCAAAATTAGTTTGTTTCTGAATGTCTCAGTGTATGTATGTGTTTATCTCTCTCTCTCCCCTTATGAAAATACTGTAATGGGAGTAAGTGGGGTATAAAATTAGACTACAGAACATTTGTTCCTAGCTGATAGAATTTAGTAATATTTTTGATTGGTCAAAGGACTTGGAAGTGTTGAATTTGGACAAAATTGAAGGGAAGGTAAAAATGCACAAATATTTTAGGGAACATTGCACCTTGTTTTAATGAGCTATGGATATGATGGAAACAAATTCAAAATAAAACATTTTGATTTTTTAAAATCAACATTTTTAATTTTGAGCTGGAAACATACAATGTTTAGAAGTGACACATTTTTGTGTCATCAGTATCAGTCCCTGATTTTTCCCTTCATTGACCTGATATGAAAGTGGCAGTTTGTGAGGCCAGATCTTCAGTCATCTGGTGGACAACATTTTCACTGTAGACATTTGGCAAGTGTTATAGCTGTGTCCTGTGGTACAGCTTTTTGTGGCTAATATCGAGCTGTGGAGAAATCCTGTTGCCTTCCCTGTGACAAATTGCACCTGCCCCTATCAGAAGGGCAGTCAGGATATTTCATGGATGTAATAGATGTGGAAAAAGAGTATGGCCACTACAAATGACCTTAGATCAGCTTCTTGCTTTCAGTCTGCCCCAGCTTGAGCTCTTCAGCCATTGCAGGGCTGTCTAACCTGTATCTTTCCTTCTCTGTCTTTCTAGGGGAGATGGAGGAACTGGAAGCACTGTGGCTCACTGGCATTTGTCACAATGAGAAGAACGAGGTTATGAGCAGCCAGCTGGATATAGATAACATGGCAGGTGTCTTCTACATGCTGGGAGCAGCCATGGCCCTCAGCCTCATCACCTTCATCTGTGAGCATCTCTTCTACTGGCAATTCCGCCACTGCTTCATGGGCGTCTGCTCTGGCAAGCCTGGTGTGGTCTTCTCCATCAGCAGGGTGAGTGCCACTAGCTAGCGGGGAGGAACAGAGGATTTATTCAGACAGTCCTAGGTGCTGGAGATGGGGAAAGCTACCAAGACTGTCTAACACACAGGTGGCATGGAATGGTGGTCTGCAGGATAAAGGCTAGCATCTTTTCACCATTAATGTTGCAAGAGCACCTAATGTTTTTCTGTGACATCTCTGGTCTCTGCTGGATTATGGTCATGGAAATAGAAATTTCACGTGGAAATTAAAATGTAGTATAAAGAGAAGTTAACTGTAACTGTCTGCTCCTCCAAATGAGTTGTGAGGAGGCCAAATTTGGGGACAATAAGTCAAGTAATGGTGGATAACATGATTAGAAATTCAGGAGTTTTTCATTGTCCTCTATATTGCAGCTGTTCAGCTGACCTTATGTTAACTAGAAATGTGCTATCATGGACAGTCAGAAGTCTCTAACCAAAAGCCATGCCATAAACCATGCAGAAATCTTTCCAGAGAGGACGACCACATGAACTTAGCAATTGCTTTATGCAAATCTGCCTTAGGGTATAATATTTACATTTAAAGCAGATTCTAGTAATTTCTGAGTCATCTTTATGCTATTAGTGTAGCTAGCAGTGTCCCATTTGGAGCTTTTTTCCCTTCTTTCAAGCCATTCCTGATCTCCTGATCCATTCCGAAGTGAGGTCAAATCTCGGCATTTTTCATCTCAGTGTCCGATGTAACTGAATTAACTTTGATTGTTCAAGGAGTATATAATTGCTACATAACATATTGTTGAGGAGAAATGACAAAGCCTTTTGAATGCAGGGGCACAGCCTCTCTTCTATATTGTTAGTTTCTGACCTGGCTTAGTCTGGAGATGAGATGGGGGATTGTGTTTTGTGATCCTTTCAATAAGTGCAGATTCTTTCATTCTGGGGTTATCTGTTAGACCTGGGCCAGGTTGGTGAAAAGTCTGAAAAGTGTTAATCATCTGCTAGCTGCTGAGAAACCATGGTAACATGCTGTGATGGTGTCCATTTCACAGTTGACATTAGTCAGCAGGCACCATTTGGCAGGCCAGGGAATAAATGGGCCCCTTCTGCTCCTAGGGGTAGCCCTTGAAAACAGCCCATGTCATGGATGAAACAAGCTAGCAGGGAATGTGGAGGAATTGGACACTTCTTCTGTCTGATTTGAGGTTGAACAGAGGACATTTGCTTTCAGGGTTGTCAATTTGGAGCCTGTTATCACTGTTAAATTTAACAGAATGCAATTAAAAATTCTATTGTACCTCACTCAACCAGATGCAAAAGACCTAAATACCTCTTTGGCAGTCCTGCTCTTTCTCTGTTTCCTTTTCTAATCTGTACTGGTGATTAATGTAGCTAAGTTTATGACAAATGAAGTTGTTCCCTTTTTAAGATGGCTCGTATCTTGTTGATTCACTGATGTCCAGATGAATTTCAAGGGCCGAAACAGACTTTCTTCCTCTCATCCACACAGAATCATTTGTCTTGATGCTTTTGTTCCCAAGGAAATTATTTTCCCCATTTTCAGTTCCATGTTACACCTACTAGATTTGAGTAATTCTTACAGCTGCAAGCAGTTCTTCCTGCATCCTACAGATATGACATGAAGCAAATCAGAGAAAGAGGAATGAGGGGAAGGAAAAAAATGTGAAGGGCAAGAAAGAGGGGCAGAACAGCAAGGGTTGGTAGAGCGGGTCTGATTTAATTTGATTTGATTGTGCTTCATGATGGAAGGCTGTGACAGGCCTTGCTGTCCTACAGGAACACGCTGTTGCTGCACAGGATGCTTCCCAGTCCAGGTACCCTTTCATGTATTCTTTGCAGGACCACTCACCTTCCTGCTTTCTCTCATTTCAGGGTATCTACAGCTGCATCCATGGCGTGGCCATTGAGGAACGCCAGTCAGCAATGAACTCCCCCACGGCGACTATGAACAACACCCATTCCAACATCCTCCGCCTGCTTCGGACAGCCAAGAACATGGCCAACCTGTCAGGGGTCAATGGCTCACCGCAGAGTGCCCTGGACTTTATCCGCCGTGAGTCATCGGTCTACGATATCTCTGAGCACCGCCGCAGCTTCACCCACTCAGACTGCAAGTCCTACAACAACCCCCCCTGCGAGGAGAACCTCTTTAGTGACTATATTAGTGAGGTGGAAAGGACCTTTGGCAACCTCCAGCTGAAGGACAGCAATGTGTATCAGGACCACTACCACCACCACCACCGCCCCCACAGCATTGGCAGCACCAGCTCCATTGACGGGCTATACGACTGTGACAACCCGCCCTTCAATGCCCAGTCACGGTCCATCGGGAAGAAGCCCTTGGACCTGGGGTTACCCCCTGCCAAGCACAGCCAGCTGGGTGACCTTTACGGCAAGTTCTCCTTCAAGAGTGACCGCTACGGGGGCAGTGGGGCCCATGACGACCTGATCCGCTCAGACGTCTCTGACATTTCCACTCACACGGTCACCTATGGCAACATTGAGGGCAATGCAGCCAAGCGGAGGAAGCAGCAATACAAGGACAGCCTGAAGAAGCGCCCGGCCTCTGCCAAGTCCCGACGGGAGTTTGACGAGATAGAGCTGGCCTACCGCCGACGCCCACCCCGCTCACCTGACCACAAGCGCTACTTCAGGGACAAGGAAGGGCTACGGGACTTCTACCTGGACCAATTTCGGGCCAAGGAGAATTCACCGCACTGGGAACACGTGGACCTGACGGATATCTACAAAGAGCGGGGAGATGAGTTCAAGCGTGACACAGGAGGAGGAGGGGGTGGATCCTGCACTAACAGGGCCCACCACAAGCATGGCTCGGGCGAGTTTGGTGGAGGCAACGAGCACAAGCATGGCGTTGTGAGCGGGGTCCCAGCGCCGTGGGAGAAGAACCTGACCAACTTAGACTGGGAGGACCGGCCAGGGGCTAATTTCTGTCGCGGTTGCCCTTCTAAGCTGCACAACTACACGCCATCGGTGGTGGGGCAGAACTCCACCCGCCAGGCCTGCATCCGCTGTGAGGCCTGCAAGAAAGCAGGCAACCTGTACGACATCAGTGAGGACAACTCGCTCCAAGAGCTGGATCAGCCGCCTGCCCCCGTGCCCGTGGCCACCAGTGCCACCTCCTCCTCCAAATATCCTCAGAGCCCTTCCAATTCTGCCTCCAAGGTGCAGAAGAAGAACCGCAACAAGCTCCGCCGGCAGCACTCCTATGACACCTTTGTGGACCTGCAGAAGGACGACTCAGCCCTGGCCCCCCGCAGCGTCAGCCTCAAGGACAAGGGCCGCTTTTTGGAGGGGAGCCCCTACGCCCACATGTTTGAGATGCCAGCCAGTGAGACCACCTTTGCCAACAACAAGTCCTCAGTGCCCGCCACCAGCTACCACCACCACAACAACCCCGGCAGCAGCGGGGGCTACATGCTCAGCAAGTCGCTCTACCCCGACCGGGTCACCCAAAACCCTTTCATCCCCACTTTTGGGGATGACCAATGCTTGCTCCACGGCAGCAAATCTTATTTCTTCAGGCAGCCTGTGGTGGCAGGAGGGCCCAAAGCCAGGCCAGACTTCCGAGCCATCGTCACCACCAACAAGCCGGTGGTCTCAGCCCTTCATGGGGCTGTGCCAGCCCGTTTCCAGAAGGACATCTGTATAGGGAACCAGTCCAACCCCTGTGTGCCTAACAACAAAAACCCCAGGGCTTTCAATGGCTCCAGCAACGGGCATGTTTATGAGAAACTCTCCAGTATTGAGTCTGACGTTTGAGTGAGAGGGGAAGAGCACGGGGAGGGACTGGGGGTATATGTGGAGGGTGGGAGGGTCGGGTGGGATCAATCCCATCGGCTACTCTCCTGGGTTGTCCTTAGTTTGTGGGATACTGGAGTTCTGAGTAGTGCAGCACTGGTGACAAGTGCCACCTCTTTGGTTTCCCCTCTTCCTCCTCCTCTTTCCCACCCCTCCCCTTTTAACTCTTTTTCCATGTTCTCGCTCCTCCCATTCTCCTCCATTCCTGGCCATTGCACTTTACAGTGACATCGGAGTTGGATATCCTTGCTTGTGATTTCAGGAAGCAGAGAAAAAAGCAGGGAAGGGGTGGGCTGAGGGGGAGCGGCAGTGACTCTAGCATTTCACTTTTGCTGGCTCCCAGCAGAGAAAGGCATGTGCACACACACGTGTGTGTGGCAGGAGGAGACAGCAGAAGCAGTGTAATGGACATGCAGGAAAATATGCTTGCTCAGGCAACTCTTCCTAAAACTGCCTAGAAAAGAGTAGTGTTTGAAGATGTGGAGAAAGTGAAGGGGGAATAACACAACTAACTTGATGATGCACTTATATGTTAGCTATACTGAGGTTCTCGTTACATTATTTTGTGAAGACTATGGGGGTTTAGGGCTGAAATATATATATATATTTGCGTATATGCTGAGAAATTTTACGCTAAAATTTTGAATTGTGTGCTGGGTTGTGGGGAGAGGGAGAGAAAGCTTGTGTGCAGGTCTGGCTAGTGGTTTCACTATGGCTATTGCAGCTGTTGAATCTGTAGCAGACCAGTAGGAGAGATGGAAAGGAAGTGGGGTCTGAGTTTGGGAAAGCAACCATGGCGTCAGGGAGGCTGCTGGGATCTCTGACAGAGGATGCTGGTTTGCACTGAATGAGGGGAGTTTGGGGAAGGGGGCGCAGGGTTGGGTCATTAGCTGTGAGTTGCTCACTAGTTGTGACATACTTCAAGGGTGGGAGAAGTGTATAGTATGGGTTAGCCTATACGCGAGTATATACGATAGCTTTATACTTGAAATATCTGTGGAGAAAGCAAAATAAACCCATGATCCTATAAGGTGTCTGGATAACAAACACAGTGGAACAGAGCTAAAGAGTAGGGAAGGGTGGGGAGTTTTGTCACTGTCACTTCAGGGGACACCAAGTCTGTTTTGGCATGTCCTTTCAGCGAGGAGGGCAGGGAAAAAGGGTTTTCATCCTTCTGCCCTCCCTACCATTTGGCTAGCAGGTTGGAACAAAAAGAATAGGGTGCCGTCTGCCAGCGCTGGCATGGTGCCGGAGAGGAAAAAAAATGCCATGAAAGTGTGCGTGTGGTGGCGGTGGTGCCGGTGGACTGTTTCAATGCCTCCTTGCACATGTGGAAATGGGAGGAGGGTGTGTGCACCCATGGGAAATACATATGTATATTTACTATTGAATGTACAGGGGAAGTACATGGCTTGTCTTCCCGGGAAGGGGTGTGCTTGAATAAATGCCAGAGAGCACAGAAACTTGTACCAAGGGTTGAAGACAAGACGTGCAAGGCTGAAATGCGTGTGTAGATGTATGTGTGCCTCTGTGTGTGAGAGAGATACTAGCACAGGTGCAAAGCTGGAATAGCCTAGGGTTTCCCATCCCTGTAGTTGTAGTGACAGCTTTCCTGGTGCACCTAGTATCGATAAGAGTGTTTTTTTCTTTCCATTGTATCATTTTAGATGCAAGTTAAACTAAAGGAAAGGGAGCAATGGTAGGAGTGAGAAGCTGAACTCCCCTTTCATGTGTTTTCTTTCTCCTGAGGTGGGGGTGTGGGCCGACCTCTCCTGTCCTGAGGGACATGGCAAAGGCTCTCCTGCTTATCCTGGGTCTGTCCCGGTGTCTCGATGACCGTGGCTCTCCAGGCGAAGGGTTGAGAGAGCCCTGTGCTGAGGGCATGGGGACACTGCTGAGGACTGACTCTGGAAGGAGATGGCAACCCCCTCTTTATGAGCCACATTTCTTGGAGCTGAAGGCCATCTCTCTCACATTCCTCATCGCACCCTGGTTGATTTTATCTTACCTTTCTCTTTTTAAGCCAACAGAAGGCCTTTTATTTATTTACCTATTTATTTTATTTATTTTTTAGAACTGGGGCAGAGGGAGGGTGGGATTTGCCTGTAAAGTCAAAGAGTGTGAGGATAGGGTGGCAGGGTTGGTGAGGGGAATATTTTCTTATATTTCACTGAGGAAATTAAGGAGAAAAGAGGGGGAGAGTCTTTGTAATGCCACCCCTTAGTCTTTGGGGTAAGGGAACTTCATATTATTTCCCTCTTCTCTCATTACAAGGACAAAAGAAAAAGAAAAAAGAAAAAAAAAAAAAAAAGAAACCAAACAAATTAACAGAGCGATCTGCAATCCAGAACACACGGCAGCTTGTCAGACACCTCTGACAGCAGCCACCGAGAAGGCGTTCCTTTCATTTGTAAATATTTCTTTTTTATTGCGTTTTTGTATAAATTGGTGTTTCTCTTCTCGTGAATATTCAGGTCGTGGGGTGGGAGGGAGGGGAAGTTTGCTTCCGTTCTGTTTGTTTTCTACGACTTTTCAGGCTGCGTTTTTGGAAGCGGTTTACGCGGGTCGAGGCCGTATGAATGAGGGAGAGAGAGCGAGCGAGAGAGAGCGCGAGCGCCATGTGTGTTGTGTCCCCCTGAGGCCCCCCGTATTGCCCTGTCACCTTTATCTTCATGAATGGAAGACGCCGGAACGTCACTTCAAGCCTTGCCAGCAGGGTTTCATGTTTTGATGGGAACACCCCCAATTCCTTTTTGCATATAAACTCTCTGTACCAGCATCTCTCTGTGGAGTTTGGGCCTCAAGGCACTACACTGTCTTGATAGCGGTGGGGTGAACCATCAAGTTGGCCGCTCAGGTTGGACCATCACTTTGACATTAAGAGACTTCTCCGATGCTACTTTGGTTTAGAAATCTTGGACCTGGGAAAGCTCATGATAATTTCTGGTATTTCCTAAGGGCTTGGGGGGGGAGCTTGACAGCTGGCGAGGGCAGCTAATCTCTTTGGCGGTTATCTCGGTACTTTTCTGTCCCTCCCCACCTGGAACGAGGAAACTTGAAGGGTGGCTCTGCAGGGAAATTAAGCCGAAAACAAACCAAAAAGAAGTTAACGGAACTTTTTTCAAATCTCTTCTTAAAGGTTCTGATTTTTGTGTTCCGGGGTGAAAGTTGGTTCGTATTTTCTCCGAACTGCTCTGTCTCTTGTTCCACTGATCGGCAAATGATAGTTTGCCAAAATCATTATCTACTGTTGATACTGTTGTAGCACTGTTAACACTCCGAGTGCTCTGCAAATATTAACTGTGCCACAAACCACTCAAATGAATGCTCTAGGGCAACCAGAAAAGAAGAACTGGAAATTCTGGACTGAACCACTGGTCTAACCACAGGAGCCTGGTATTTTGCCTTCTCCCGTAACAGATTAGGCCACGTGTCCATCAGGTTGATCCTTTCTCCTTTAAGTGATCTTTTCTGGTTGCGTTGTTTATTTTAGTTCTGACAGGTCAACAAGTTTTGGGACAGAGAAGAAGGGGAGGGAGTGGGAGGTGGGAGGGTGTATTTCATAACCCAGAAAATAAATCAATGATGTTATTAAACTCTGATTATATATTTAGAATTTTAGATTTGGTGTATTTTCATTCTAGGTATTCAAGTGAATCAATCAGGTAATATTAGCAGCAGGTGTTGTCTATACTAGAAAACCACCCATGTGCTGTTTATTACCTGTCCAGAAAAGAATGGGATTTCATACCAGAGCCTGACAAAACTCCACATCCCCTCCCTTGCCATTTCTCTCTTTCTTCTGTAGAAACACCAGTATTTTCTGGGGCAGTGGCTGGGAACATTTCCCCTCTTTGAAGGTTTCTGCACACAAGAATACCAAGCAAAAACCATTGCGTCCTCTACAGTTTGGTGACCTCTACTGTATATTTGCAGCCAGCCTCCCGGGAAAGATTAGGCTCCTTTGGCAATGTTTCTGACATTTGCCTCTTCACTCTAGCCCCAGGCATGGCTCTCTGAGAGGTATTTTCATGAGCCATGTTCTTCTGAAGTGGTACTGGAGTGTATATACTCAGCTGAAGGAGGATGTGTATGAAGAAGATGGAGGAAATATTCAAAAAATATCAGAAATGTGCCATGCACAGTGGAAAGCAGCTGGCAGGTAGAACTTGCAGTCATGGATCTCCACATCCCAAACTTTCTTGGAGTATTCGCACCAGCTTTTTACCATAGCGCAACACAACACAGGCTGGTGTAGTAGTTCTCTGTCTCCCATCATGACTCCCAGTGAGGGCAATATCAGAACTTGCTGTGTCACATCATGAATAGGAAAGAAAAGCTGCAGTCAGGACTTGTTGTCAGTTGAGACAATGAAGCACACCGGCCCCACCTCCTCAGCAAAAACACATCCATTTCTCTCTGAAATCCAGCATGCGTTGTCAGAGCTCCCCAGGCAAAAGCCCAAGTGGGTTCAAAATGCTCAGCAATATGCAAGTATGAACTTTCCTGTAGGGAATTGGTATTTCAATTTCCAGTGCATGGGGGCGAGGAAGGTTCCTTTGTGATGTCCTGAAGGATTTGGTGGAGGAGTTAAGAGTTGCCAGGATGGGCCTCTTTGCTTCTGACTTCTTCAGCAACACATGCTGATGTTGAGCTCCTCAGTCCAAGAAGACGGTAGCATCTATCTTGAGTAAAACTCCTTTGTACCTTCTAATCAGGGTTGTTTCTCACAGCAACTTTGCCAGCAAAAGAGAGAGGGGGAGACAGAGAATTAATATGATGGTGGTGAAAGGTTAGAGTGATCAGAGATACCTCAGGGATCTTTATAGGCAAGTGTTTGCTTTAGAGCTTTCTATCAAATGTGGCATATCCTCCCACCTCCATTGCTTATCAACAGATGGGAGCAAGCCTGGGAACACAGCCAATGATCAGACTTGGGCCTTTCACACATCCTCCACTCCAGTCAAGCAACCTTTGATAAGCCCTTCCCATGGAGAAGGGTGGGAGGTTGCACTTCCCCACGTATTTTTGATTGCCAAAAAGAAAAAACAAAAGGGGAGGGGATAAAGATGGTAAGTGTTGATGAAAGGACTTTGTGCTGTCTTTCTGCACCATTGCTCTAAGGAATTACACTTCACCCTTCCTGCTCAGTCCAAGCTGGCAAAGAGTAGCGTCCAATTACGCTGCCTCTCCATGGCATATGCCTGGCTCACCACAGGAGCCCCTGGGAGCTGTGTGCGAGAAAGGAACTGGATTGCTGGCAACAAACGGGGACGGACTCCAAGCCACGATCCCCATCCTGTACCCAGTCTTTCCCATAAGTGCTTCCCTGCTGCTGAACACACCTGGCGTGTCCACCTGGAACACACCTACCATGCTGCTGGATGCTGCAGGGCACATTGAGATAGTAACTAGTGGGACCTGATCGTTGTCCCCACAAGGGCTTATTTTCAATTTGCAGCCAAATAGATTTCCAAGCCATAGACCCTCGCTGCATTCACTCACCTATGCTTCCCTGTGGCTCCCTCCCTCCTCTCCCCTCCAAGGCAAACTGGGGCGCTGGACTGTCTCACTGGCAATACGAATACTATTGCTTCATCTTCATCACAGGCTCTCCGGACCTCCCTGGGGCTGACTGCGGACAGACCTGGGTGTCTGCCATTAGAACGGCAACAACAGCAACAACAAAAACCACTTTGCAATTGGCTTTGAGTTCTTTCTTCATCTCTTGAGCATTCCCAGATTCCTCTCCTAGCCATGCCATTTGAGTGAATTCTGGCACCCTTCTGTCATTGCTGACAACAAAACTGACACAGCATGAATCTGCTTGTGTATAGGAAATGGCAGCGAAACCGTATCGCAGAGAGCAGGACTCACGTCTGCTGACGCCAAGGGTAGAGTCCCCTGGGTGCTGAGGTAACGGAGGATCTCTGTGATGTGTTGGTAGTTACAGATCTCTTGGCCAGCTGGCCTCCTGCCATGCAAGGTTCACAGCAAGCACCGCTACACGCTCCAACAGGTCAGAAAAAAATTCCACGCGGTGGGACAGGGATTCCTCTGGGCACGCGCACACATACGAGGCGTACTGGGGAAGTGAAACACACATGAACAAACCCCACACAGCAGGAAGCTGTGAGGCCTGCGTGGCTGTACGCGCGCACGCGCACACGCACACACAGACACACGCAACGGTACATTGCAGTATGCTTAATGACTCTGTCCCACGATGCATTTTTGCCAAGTAGGAACAACGTGATCTTTCCTAATGTTCTGCTGGTAGTTATTTAATTTATGTATTCACTTTGTGACTTTTACATCATCTGCTTTCTTGACTGCAGCATTACTGTGTAAATATGTGTGTATATATGTACAGAAACTAACTCAAGCAATTATATTCAGGTTGGGAAAAGGGTGGGTTTTATATCTGTACAGTATTTCCTTATTAAATAATGGCATGGGGGGGGTTGGGAAAGTTAACTTCAAAATTGTGGTTTTATTGGTCTGTGGTGTTTGAAGTTGTTTCAGTGGTTGCTTTTGCTGGTTCGGAAAGTTTATCTGGATGTTATATGTGTGTGCCAAGAAAGGGTCCCCAAACAGGGGAGGTTTGGGATTGGTGAGGGGTGGTGGGTAGCAGAGGGTGTTAATAATTTCCTGTAATAAAAGCCGTGTTGATTGCTAGGGACTGTTTGTGTGAGGCACAGGGCTGTTTTCTTCTCTTTGTGCTTTGCTCTTTGATTACTTTCTCTTCCTTGGTCCCCGTTGTCTTCTTCCTGGGATGTCAGCAGAGTACATTTGTTACTGTGGATTACAGGGATCTCTCTCTGGGCCTTTATCTCCTGACCAACTCATCCATCTCCCTCTTTGTGTGGCCTTCCAGTAGGAGGGGAGGTGGCGTGGTCTCAGACCCTCTGTGCCATTCTTGTCCAGTTTGCTTCCTCTCTTTTAGACCCTCTCTGTCCTTCCTCTAAGCAGAACATAATTTTCACGTGTTTTGATGTTTCCAGCAGTTTACTGCCTCATCCCCCTGGCCTCTTATACTTACTTCCCATCTTACTCACACTGATTCTTCAATTTCATATCTACCCTCAGAATGCCTTATGCTGGCTGTTTGCCCACTCTGCTCCTCTTATTACTGTCGTGTTGCTCTGTTGTCTTCATCAGACTGTGCAATGCTGTGCAGAAGATGAGTGAAGGGCAGACCTCTACTTCTCCTCTCCTGGAAAATTCTAGCCCTGACCAGATTTTTAGAAGATGATATCTGGTAGCTATTTTTGACTTCTCTGTCACTTTCACTGAGGTGCTGTTCTGCTCTTGCCCACTCAAGAAATAAGAAATGATCAGTCTGGCAAATTAGCCAGTGCAAGGAAGCAGTGAAATTGTCTTTTCTGAGAAAGCCGAGAGAAAGAACATAATTTCTGTCGTTGATGGCTGACTGGTGAATTTAGAGCAGGGGCAGATACAGTTTTTATCCACTCCAGGTTGACCCATGTCAGGGTCAGTAGAGTTTCTTTGCTTTTATTCTATGTGAATAAAGCAAGACTGCTGGAGAGAAGCATGCTATCTTTTAGGAGCACAGGGCTACCTTCTTTTATTGCCTAGAGGCCATAGGCTTGTAAACACCTACAAGATGTTCTGCTGTGTTGCAAACCTGGGAGTGGATGACTGGTAGTATTTGGTCCCTTTCTGTGTGACAAGTCAATATAAGCTGGTGCTTGGCTCTATCTGCCTAGGGTTTGTGGTCTAGTGTCATGTCAGTAAGGGAGGAGAGTGACAGCGTGTGACGTGATGAATAAGCCGAGACAGAGCCAATGTGAAACTGGTAGGGCTCTAGGCAGATGCCAAGACACCACCTTTTGGACAACTTGCATTGTTCCTTAATGAACATCCATCAACCCTCCATCCTCCACAACCACGGCACTGGCTGATCATCCCTGAAGACATCTGAGTCTGCTGGTCACAGTCTGAAAAAGGTCCAGTCAGCCTCTGTGTGTGTGCATGTGTCATGCCATGTGTCATGGTCTCTGGGGGTTTGACTTGTACTGTATGAAAGCATATGGCCAGTGCAGGGAGCAATGGAAAGGGTCAGCATGACCAGAAGTTATCCAGAATAGCAGTCTTCTGCCAGCTGCAGCTAACTCTTGCTCAACCTGCCATTGCAGGCCTGCATCTCTGATTTTTGAGTGGGAGAAACCGCTACAGCTAGATGGGAATGGAGCTCTGCTTAAAGGCGTGAGCAGGGTAGACATCCCTCTCATCTACCCTTGCTATGACCTTGGCGTGGCTGTCCCAGCATGGTCAACAGTGGCCTGTGTACTTGTGACTACATGGCTGCAAATACCTGTCAGTCTGGGAGGAGGCGTATGTTTGTGCATTCGAGTGACTCCTGGCAGAATATTAAACATAAGTGAAGTCAGAAAGTGCTGGCCCATTTGGTGCTACCCCAATGATGTGCCTGTATGGCAGGCATTTCCTTGGGAGTACATCCCATAGATTAGCTTTTGGCCAAAATAGTGAGTTACCTTTCTGAGCGTCACCAGGCTCCTTGCTGTGTTTCCCTTGCTTATTCAATGTGCCATAAGCATGACATACCTGCAACATCTGCAGGGTGTCCAGAGAGAATGCATCCATCTCATGAGACTTCTATCTGGGCCCACGGGCACTGGCTGCTAACTCCCATGTCAGCTGGAGAAAGATTACACTTGCCCCTGAACAGACAAACATCAGTCAAGGGGCTAAGGTGAGAGTTTTGTGCTTTCTCCCTCTGCTTTCCTTCCAGGCCTTGGTACTAGATCCATCAACACAGGCAGCTGAACTCCTGTGAAATTCAAGGAGCTTTTGGAACAGCTGCTTAGGGGTTTAGATGCCTAGCGTGCCTTTTGTGGGTTCTCTTGCTTGTGTGGGCCTCCTCCCGCAATGCGTTTTGCCAGGATTCATCTCCCAGGAGCTCACCGTGCTTGAACATAGCTTGGAGGGGTTCCCTCCGCTCGGGATCACCATGTGTATGTTGCATGCCTACTGCTACTTGTCTGTATTTCTTGCACGTGTTACTTGTGGGGGGCAGGGGTGGGTTCATATTGGTATGTGTATTTATGCAGCCTGCACACGTCTGTATGTGCGGCACTACAGTCTGTATGTGTGCTTAGGTGTTTGAACGCATGCGTTTGAGCTGAGAGAAAAGGGTTTGAAGCTGTATGCTGCTAAAGCCAGGTGACGAGTACCTTTAGGTACCTTGGCAACCCTGTTGTTGCTCTTGCCTACCTGGTAGGCCCTGGCACAGCTGCTTTGTTTGGACTCGGGGGGACCAGCTCTGAACCAGTGACAAGGCTGGGACAGAGGCTCCTCCTGGAGATGGGTTGA
This sequence comes from Phaethon aethereus, assembly GCF_964289735.1. Lineage (NCBI taxonomy): Eukaryota > Metazoa > Chordata > Aves > Phaethontiformes > Phaethontidae > Phaethon > Phaethon aethereus. The sequence continues at coordinate 55,890,115 of NC_138575.1, read as the reverse complement.
ATACAGCACCAGAAACCCATTCCATGCATTCATTCACTTCTGTGCTGAATCCGCTGTGCCACATTTTCAAACCACTGTGCCACACTCATTACCTACTTCGGCCTTAACTGGCAGGTGGAGCAGGAAGACAGTCACGCACGGACCCGGTAAGGTCTTTTGGGACAGATCTGGCCAAGCTGTCCTGTGACTGGAGGAAGAGGCTCCCTTGCTATTCTTTTTGCTGCCTCCTAGGGGAATGCAAGCGCTGAAATTCCACTTGCAAGCGAGCACTAGCCTGTCCTTTCTTGCTCTTGTGTCAGACAGACACAGGCAAAAGCTGAGCTGTGGTGGATTTATCTCCCGTTCCTGCTAGTTGGAAGAAAGAACCTCACCATTGCTGCTTGGAGCTGGGTAGGGAGCTTGCAAATCCCAAGCTCTGGACAGGTTCAGTTTTTTCAGAGGGGACAGTAACTAGAGAGGGTGGGAGGGAATGAGCTTTCTGCAGCCGTTCTTCATCCCATTCATTTCCAGGAGACGTCGCTACACTGCTAGCACCAGAGAGGATGACCTGCTGCGAAGGCCCTACAGTGCCAACTGGCACAGCACTTTAACTGGCCAAACTGCTGAACAAGATATTGCTGTCTTCTGTCAGCAGCCAGAAAAGACAATCAGGACCCGATGAAGAGATGCCATGACTAGTCAGATAAGGAAGGAGCAACATTTCGGGGCTAGGACCCTCATAATCTACACACCAGCTGTTTAGTGCTGGTGTCACCAGGCCTCTTTGATGGCTTCTTTTTGTTTATATATAAAATATAACGGAATAATCTGTGGCCTCCGGTGACTCCTTCTGCCAGACCACATCCGTCCACCTCCTCCGCTTTATTCCATGTTCAGCCGCTCTTTCCTCTCCATCAAATTGTATCCTGTGCTCTGCCAGGCTTGTCTTTTATCTAAGAGAAGATACATGTGTGTGAGTGCGTGTACACGTGTGTGTGTGTATTTTAAGTATTATTACTATAATCAACATGCTATACACCTAAAAGCTCCTAGCAAGATGGAGCCTTCAAGAGGTGCTGTAGGAAATGACCTTCCCACTAGACAGCGGTTAGTGTGGAGGTTAGCACAGAAAGCTGCTAGCTTTGGAGGCCTCTTTGCCTGTCTGGTTGCTTTTCTTATCTTTGGAGCAGGCTCTCTCTCACATGTGGTCAGAAATGCAGCAAACTGCTCTTTTTAGCTTTGCATTTTCAAAAATTCTAACATGGGGAAAAAAAAAAAGTTTGTTGATTAGCTGTTGATTTCTTTTGTTCATTTCTTTGTTTATGCAGTCCTTTTAGTGGGAGCAGGGAGGTGTTTTCAGCAATACAACTTTCCGAGACCTCAGTTCTGTGCAGTTATTGTTTGTATGGTTCAGCTGTGTTTGGGGTTTTTCCTTTGTACGTATTTTTCCTGAATGGCAGGGCTATCTTGAAACATCTCTTTGCCAGTGACCAAAGCACCATCTGTAATTGGAGGTGAGGGGTGGTATATAGAGGAGGCAGCAGCCTTTCGGGAAGTAGCTTTCCACTGACTTCCCTGCGGAGTCACGGAAGGCAAACTATTTAACTGTTGCACAGGTGGGTTTGGGGGTTGGTTTTTTTGGTACTCCCTCTCCTTTCCTTCCTTTGTTTCTTTTTCTTTTTTTTTCTCTTAAAAAAAAAAGTTTCTCCAGCAAGCTTTGGCTGTCGCCCCAAAGGCTGCTGCAAGGTGGGTAGCAGGCAGGGAGGGTGTCTGACCCCTGGGTCCTGCCCTTCTGAAGCTATGCAGGATTGCCTGGGTGAGGAGGGAGCAAGGCCCTTTTTGGTGGTTTCCACAGCCATTCCTGGGACAAGGACCCTGTGGCTGCTGAGGAGCCTGACCTAAAGGGAATGAGCATCCACAGGAGATCATCCTCTGGCTTCTGTGGATCTTGGGTCAGGCTGGAGGGAGGCAGGCAGGGAAAGATGGCTCACCGACCTCTGCACAGCCCTTCCCACGCTGGAGCAGGAGTGGGGTGCATAGGTCTGCAACAGGGACAAGTGAATGACCCTAAACAGGCCAGAGGGGTTCAGCCTCACCTCTCCTTAGCTATTTGTAAGTGGGTAGGGCTGATCCTCAACTCAGACAACGTCATTCAAGGCTGAGCAGAGTCTCACAGACCATGAAGTAGGGGTTAAAGGTGGTGCATGAGTAGCTGGCCAGCTCTTGATGTCATGACACCTAAGGGAAAGCCCAGCACCTTCATCCTTTGGCACTTGGAAATGGCTGGGAGCAGTAGTGGAGGACTGCCATGTCTACTAGGGTTGGGGGAGGTAGCATCTCTAGAGCTGGCACAGGTCATCTTCAGCTGTATTTGCTTTCTAACTAATGTACATTTACTTTGGAGAGCACGTTTGATGAGCTCAGTCTATCAACCAAAAGAAAAAGAAATACTCACCTCTAGTGTAAGTCTTCTACTGCCCAACACTGCTACCTCCTCTTCTCTTGAGCTGTTGGTATCTTGCGGTGAACCTGGCCACCCATCAGGCTGTTGCACACAGCAGATATATCCTATCCACTTCTGAGACCATCTTTGCCTAAATTTTGCCTCCTTCTCATCCCCTTTATGCAGGCACATACGTGCGCGCGCGCGCACACACACCCACATGCACATGCCCACCTCCAGCCACTCCACTGGTGAAAATCAGAGCCACAGAGACATGAGTGCCAAATGACTTTTTATTTCTCAAGTAAATGATAAAAAGAGTTTTGTTCCTTTTTTTTTTTTTTACATATGCAAATGTAAAAGGGAACCGACAGCGAATTGGTGGTGGCGAGAGGAAATGGGATGTTTTGTAACCCTAGCTGCAGTAAAAAAAAAAGAAATAAAAATACATTAAAAAATATTTAAAAAACACAAAAAGGAAAAAAAAAACCTTGAACTATTTTGGAAATATTGTGAATAATTTTTTGATATAAAAACTAATTTTTATGTAGCATGAAAACCACCAAAATAAAATGATCAAGAATAAAAGCTGTGCAGAGGGTGTTTTTGTTTAGTCATTGAGGGAAAAGGAGGAAGAGAGAAGCAGTGGTGTATGAGAGAGGGATGCTACTGCCATGGCTTTTACTGTTTCACAATACATGATGTTCTCCTTCAATCTTGGTAACTGGACTCTTGTGATTATGAAAAAAGAAAAAAGAAAAAAACACAACTCATATTTTATATGAAAAGATGTTTTTATCTCTGATTGCTGCGGGGAAAATCTTGAAAATAAGAACAGAATGAACCCCAAAGACTCAAAAAACAAAAGGAAAATTGAAAATGGCCATGAATTGCTTTTGAGTGTTAACAGTGATCATGAATTTTTTCTGCTTGATTTATGATTTCTGAGCAGTTGAGGCTGCGGTACTGGGGAGGCAGATGTGAAGGAGGTAAGACATTTGGTAACAAAGACATTTTGGTAACAAAGGTCTGACAAAGTTGTTTTTTGTTACGTGAGGAACAGGAGTTAAACCAGGGTCTCTTCACTTCTCCTCCTGAGTAAGGGAACAAGGTAGTGTGCTTTTGCAGGTTACGTTGGCACCACTCTTCATTCCTTTAAAAAAAAACAAAACAAGAAAATGACAGGTTTCTTAAAGGAAGCAGACTGCCTCTCCCAGTTCCAGACAAAATAGTATGTCATCTCAGCACTCCAGTCCTTCTGAGAAATGACGGTGGCAATTCTCTGCTCCCCTGAAGGAAGTGGAGTGTCAGTGCTCTTTGCTCCTTTGGTGGCTCTGACACTAGGTACTGGAGTGCTAGATTGCCTCTGAGAAGGTAGTAGCACCCATCCCACCCTGCTGTGGATCAAGGTGTTGCACCCTTGAATTATCAGAGGACAGGAGATTATGATTTCTGGACTGTCACAGGGAAGTTGGTAGGTTGCTCTGTCTGTTCTGTCTTGAAAATATTCCTTGTGCCTGAGTGAATCAGACCTCCGGCATATGCATTTCATCTTCCCTCCCTCATGCTGTCATCTCCCACGTGATCATTAAAACACTGTCCCATCTTCTAGCAGGGGACCTTCCCTGTTGCTTCTGTCCTTGCTGTCTGAGTGTCTTCTACATGGTAGGCTAAAAAGGAGGAGGCAGATAGCACATGTGCCTTAAAATACGGGTTCAGCATTGACCAAGAAGAATGAAAATCAGTAAAGATTCAAGATCAGCCTAGACTTCTCTGGCAGTGTGCAGAAAAAGAACCGCGGGTCAAAATACTGTCTTCTGCTCAAGTCAGAATAGACTTGGGTGGAGTGGACAGGGAGGACCTGGAGGCAGCAGTGGTGTAGACCAACTTTTTTGGTGGGTTCTTGAATTTTGAGCCCCAGATACAGGTGTGAAGGAGGATCCATGGGAACATTGCCTCTTGGTGGAGAAAAGAGAGGGAGAGTCCTTTTAGTGTAAGAGAGACCAAATCCTGAAGCAACTTCTTGGCTTATCTAGGTCTGAGTGAGATTGTTTCTGCCTGTTGCCAATCCCTATCCCATGCACTATCTGGTTTTGCTTTTTGACTCCTACAGGGAAGAAGAAAGGGACTTTCTTCTTCCTTGTGAAGCTTTTGTCATTATTAGTTATAAATCTAGGTTGTTCCTCCAGCAAGTATCTGGTTGTTTACTGTTCTTCCCACTTTTTCTGTCTCCTAGTCCATTCCTCTCACCATCAAATCTTGTCAGCAAGGTTGTCTTGCTGTGAGGAACAGTATGCCTCTGTGGCCTCCTGTCCTTGCACGTTAAGAAAAGGGGCCCTTGCTCCCTTATGGGAGGAAGATAGCACCATTCTATGTCCTTCAACGAACCATGAGGGCTGAGAAGTCATTACACACAACTTAGGGGTATTGTTTACTTTACTTTCCTCCAGTGACTTGGATATTCCAGCTGCCTTCCTTACAAACAACATAGTATCTTACATCTGTGACCATTGTGGGTTAGCTCTATGTTTATGTTATTGCCTGGCATTTGCTCCCGCAAAGACAATATGGAGAATCACAAGGAGCCTCTTGTCTTTAGCCTGGACAATCACCCTGTGACTGGTGCTCTACCAGCAGCCTCTTATTTATATGCGTCCACTTAGCTGAGTCAGGGATCAAGGCAGCAGCAGCAGGGAAGTGTAGGAAAAGGGGAATCAGGGAGAGGGTGATGTGTGGGTGGCCATGTAATGCTGTGCTGGTGCGCAGCGTGTGCTCACCAGCTAGAGAACGTGGCATGGAGCAACAGCAGCAGTGTGACTTTATGACTCCCAGGTCTTGTCTCCTCCATCTGAGAGGTGGTCTCTCTTTCTCTTCCCTGGGCAGCAGGATGCCCCATGGAGGACGTAAGGCAGGGGACAGGGCAAGGGACTGAGCACCTGCAGGGACACTTTCAGTGCTGAAAGTGCGTGGTGCACATCAGAGCCCAGGCATCTGACCTTACAGCGCAAGTGCTGCCTCCAGGAAGGAAAAGTCACAGTGAAAACCTCAGCTCTGGGGGCTTTGCCTCTCTTCAGGAAATGCCTGCAGAGGAATGAGTATAGTGGAGAAGAATAGATAAATTTGCCACACAGGGTGTTAGGAGGAGGAAAAACTTGGTGTAGAAATGTGGGTCTGAGTGGAATAGATTTTGAAAGCAACTCTCTGGAAGTAGAGGGGAAGAGAGCTACAGCAGAAACTTGGCAAATGCTCTGAAAATTCAGATTTCCAAGCATAATATCTCAGAGCCTGGAACTGGGGCTCTAGCCATGTGTTATGCTAGCTGGAAGTTCAGCCAGGGGCCATTCTTCTACTCTAGCCTCCGTGTTCACTCACCTTCCCTGGGGTGAAGCGGAAAGTTCATGTCTTTCCTCAGACCCAGCGGGCGTAATGACAAAGTGGAACAGCTTGCATTTTGCCCACCTTGTCTCTGCACCTCACTGCTCAGATCTTAGATCTTTCAAGGTCTGGCGGAAGTCCTTCCAGTACACATGTACAACAAGGGCAGGAGTCTGGAGTTTTTGAGCACACAAGCCCTAGATGCTTTCCTTGAAACACCTCTGTGTCTTTGTTAACGTGAGTGTTGTTGGGTTTGTTTGCCCTCACAGATGATTTGCATGGTCCATCAGGAAGCCAAGATTCTGTCAGTGAAGAGGAGCTATTCAATGTGGCTTTTCAATTTTTGAACAAGGGACTAGGATTGTAGTTACAGAAAAGGCATCTGCAAAGATGCATATCCTGTACCTGCAGGATATTAGCTGATGTTCTTCATTTCTTGGAGTAAAGAATTTCAAGGCTCCTCTTTGGCCTCCCACAGGTAGGGACTTTTCCAAGTGATAAATGCACTTCCACTGGCTCTGGTGGCCCTTTTCTGCACACAGATGCTCCTTTTCCAGCACTGGGAGCTGAACCTTGCTGTGCTAAGACACAGGTTAAAGCATCCCATTTGGGACCAGAGAGCTAGTTGTAATGAACCAACCACTTCTACTAGCTTTGCAACTTCATATTGCTTAGGGACTAACCGTTCAGATGTTCTCCTTCCTCTCTAAGCCGTTCCAGGGCTCGCTCTGTGCTGCAGTGGCAGCCCGGTTTGCTGTCCCTGCTAACCTTGCCCTTCTTTATAAGCAGAGAGTAAGGACATCATGGCCACTTTCTTATCTGAGGCGTTAGATTAAAATTGGAGAAGCATGACGTTTTGGACCTGTCTGTGGCTCTCTGATTAGTTATCCTTGCCGAGGAGGCAAGAGACCGAGGCCTGCCAGCCGCAAGGTTAAGCTTTGGGTAAGCGATCGCTCGTTGGCTGCTGAGCTGTTAGCAGAGGGGACACGCACTGGAATGCTAAGTGACAAACACCACACACTCGCCACTCTTTCAAGATTGGTGTGTAGACTAGCATCTAAGCAGAAAAGAAGGTATTGGCTTTCTCCTTGTCTATTTCCCCTGCTCCCAGGGGGAAATTTCCTGAAAAAGAGGAAAGAGAAGGTTCTTCCCTCACTTGACACTCAGACTATTGTCTCTGCCTGTAGAGTATTGTTTTGCAGTGGTAGAATAAGATGGATCTTTGGCTAGTGCCCAGATACAGCCTCTGGGTGTGTTTCTACATCCTTTTTCTGAGGGTACAGCATAGCTTCTGCTAGAAAGGGCAGGGCAACTTTCTCTGCCACCTTGAGAAAGGGATGAGCCATGAGTTCAGAGTCTGAGGCGCTTGGTTCTTCCATGGCTCTATTCAAGTCACCCTACTACACATCCTGGATAGCTGGGGGTGCCTGGGGGCTGGCAACACCGAGTGCTGGGAAGCATTAATTTTTAGTTAATGCTTGTGCCATATTTACCTCAAGTAGGCAAGGATTTTTAGGAGCGCCTGAGAGATTTATTAAAACAAACCCCATCTCACTGAAAGCCAATAGGGCTTAGATGCTCAGGTGATTTTAGAAATTTCCACTACAAAATCTGGGAATGTTTATTCTTTTAAAAAATATCTTTATGAAGGGGCTGGAGTATTTATTAGTGAGGTAAACTAGCTGAACTCTCCTGAGCCTTAGATATTGTGATAGTAATCTCAACTACCAACTACTCTTGAAAATTACTTTTGATGCTAAACTGAAATACGTTAATATCAGCATTTACATTAACAAATAAACTGACAGATGCCATAGTTTATGTAATGCAAATAATAAAAAAATCTTGCATGCACATCTCAATTTTCTTGAGATTAAATGAGATGTACACTTTATAGGGGAAATAATTGAGACATCCAGACATATGATAAGCTAGGTGACTTGGTGTGGCTTGTGATTTGAACTTGTGGTAAAGCCAGGGGGCAGAGGAAAAGAAAATACGTCATTTTCATATGCAAAAATGTTGTGTTCGTGTTTGCTGTTTGGAGAAAGCAGTGCAGGAATCTCTCTGGGATGTGGTCAGAAGTAGTGCAGGAAGCTTGTGCTGGGAGACATGATTTGGGATGTTGGGACCTCAAACTGAAGGGCCAGTCAGGGTCTCAGCCTGTTATTTTTTTGAGATTTGAGAAAGAAACACTCCCCTCTCTGCAGCACTGTGCAAACGTCATCCAGTTGAGCTCCCCCACCTGGTAAGGGCATGAGAATTTCCTACACAGGTGGGGGAATGGTGAGGAGGCGAAGCTGTGATCCATACAGGAGCAGGCCACCAGACCCCAGACTTGCCTGTCAACACTTCAGTATCTGGTGGGATGTCTTCTTCTTCCCCCTCTGGAGGTGATGAAGGTATGACAGCTATTTGCAAAGCTATGCCCAGGGCAATCACCTTCTGCTTCAGGTGAATTTGGTGAGAAATCTTCTGACAGTGCTCTGGTTGTCCAGCTTTATTTCACTTCTTCCATTGGGCAAAGCCTTGAGGATGCTATACTTCATCCCAGCCTTGGACAAAGAGAACCTGAACCACAAATTGTGGTAGTTTTCTCTGTGCATTTTTAATTAGTTCTACTTTTGCAGGTACCATGAGGAAGTGCACGTATGGGCCTGATCCAGAGAGGTGCTGGGCTCTACAGGCTCTCTTAGGATGCACGCAGTGCATGGGGTTCAGTCTCTGCCGCGGCTCTGCCATGAATCCTCTGAGCTGACCATGGAGGCTCTACTAGAATTCAAAATATAACTAATTTCCCTTCCTTGGAAACTTGTACATCAAGGTCTTACTGTACTCCTCACAAGTAGTCTTGAGCATCCCTCTGCTGCTTTTGTCAGGCTGCTACAAACTTTCAGCCTTTACAGGGAGGCTGTCAAAACATTGTATAGAAAATTATTTCCTTTTACGGTTCCACCAGTGTGCAGTAACACCTCAGGCTGTCACATCAGAGAGGCTTCATCAAGAACCTTTTTGTACCAGGCAAAGTGTTCATCCAACTTGGCATCTCTTGATGAAGTTCATCCAAAACATCCTGGTCTGTGAATAGTAACTGAACTTCCTGGCCAGGTTCTTCTTGGGCTTTGCTTCCAAACCTTGCAGGATGCTTGGGAGTGCAAACAAACATGCAACTGGATGGAGGCTGATCTAGATTCCTTTTGTCCTCAAAAGGCTAGGATGATAAAACCAGTTTTCCTAGGGTTATAGTTCAGCTTAATTCAAGTTACAGCCTCATAATTGCTCCAAAATTTTAGGTCTGACTTGCCAGTACCCCTTTAAGTTATGCATACTCCTGCTTAAGGCACTGCCACTCTTCAAATATTCAATGGTTCCTTACATTTAATTTTGCATGGTTTAGTCATGGGAGGAGGCAATGTTTTAAAAAGAAATTGCAGATGGAAAAAGTGGAGCTTACATGACTTGCAGCAAAGAGCAATTTGAGTTCTCAAGAACATGCATGTCTTGGACATGTAAATTTTACTCATTTGCATTTCAAAGGCACATGTGACATACAACACTGCTTTCTCATCCAGTAACATTATCTAAACTTAATGGTTAATGTCAAGTTTTTATTAACATTTACAAGTGTATTGGGAGATTAATTTGTTTACTTGCATTATGCAAAACTGATTTAAGATCGTGGTTTGCATTTACACACATTTACATAGTGTTTCCTGATTAATACGTTATAATGCACACAAAACGTTTAAACTTCAGGCTCACATCTGCAACATAAACTTCATTTTGTGCTATGTAATATTTGACTTGTCTGGCAGAACTTTTCTAGCAGGTTGCAGCTGAAGTCAGGATATGGCAGCGAGGGAAGGAAGAACAGGGATGAGAGGTGGATTTTCTGCAGAGAAGTCTTTCCTTAGCGCCTGTTGCTTGCCAATACCCTGCAGCCATGAAAGAGAAGAAGAGGATGCCAAGGATAGCTGGCAACAGGATGCATTTCATTTAATGCTGTGGCCCTGGGGTCAGGCTCCCATGAACAGGCAGTTTAGTTGCGTGCTCAGTGACTTTAGGCTTGGAGTGAAAGGGGTGAAAAGCAAAAGGAGCCAGTGGGAGTGAACGGCCAACAACCATTGCTGCCAGTCACGGCCTGGTTACCTTGGCAATGATCCTCATGAAGGGGCTCAGCTGGCTGCAGTGGAGACTCTGCTCTGCTCCCTGTAGTACTTTTTGCTGGGGATGTTCAGGGCTGGTTGGCATGGGGAGGACCACTGCAGAGTGCAGGGGAGAAGAGCCACGAGAAGAGCACCTGGTGTGGGGCTGAGACAGGGACCCAGAAAGGCAGCACCCTTGCACTGACCACGGGGGCAAGGGGACACTGTGGATACTTCCCCAGTGTAGTGTCTTCCTAAGGGAAGACGAACTCAGTCTTCAAGCAGTTGAACTCAGGCTTGCCTCATCTCTCTGAGGCCCTAATCCTACTATCTTTCCTCCACCAGTCATGACTTCATCCTCCTCTTCCCTACACCCTCACCCCCCTCCGGTTCTTCTTTCTGTAAATAACTCTTTCTGATTTTGGACAAGCAGGGATCAACAGATTCTGGAGGGGGGCAGGGAAGACACTTGTTTTGGTTTGGTTTTTTCCTTTCTCTCTTGAATTTTGGTGTTTGAACTAGAAAAAATAATATATACAAATATATAAATATATATATTTAAGCAAATGGATTTCCTGGACAACTATGAAGGGAATTGATTTTCTCCCCTTTGATTTCTCTTGTTTCTCATTGGGGTTTGTTTTTTGGGGAAGAGGGCTTTTGTGAACTGTTGAGATTTCCAGTTCAACATTGTTTAAAGGATGTGGAGGGAAAAAAAAAGAAGAAAAATCAACAAAAACATGAAAACCTTTGTGATGTACAAAACCTGTAAATAGTCAAAGATACTTTCTCTTTTCTAACAACAAATTATTTCTGTCACTTTATATTCAAAAATAAAGAAACCTAACACAGAATATCAGGGTTAAAAAAAAATTGGAACCCATAATCAGAACATTTTCTTGGTTGTCTTTGTTCATTTTGTTCTTAACTTGGAGAATGCCTGGCAATTTTGCTGCATGTATGATGCTTTATAAACGCAAAATGGGGATGAGTTGAAATTAGGAGTACACAATTCTAGGTGAGAGGAGCTCTTGCCCTAGTGTTCACTAGTAGATGTGTGCTGAGGCTAGTGTCTTGGGGTTACATGGGAAGAGTGGATGAAGAAATAGCTTCCGGCATGGTTCACATTCAAGAAGCACAAGCACATACTGAGGCAGAGGCATAGATGGGAGACTGTCTCCATGGGTTCAGTCTCCCCTTACGTCGCTTGGAAACTGTCGAGGGCTGCATGCTGAAGGCCACTATGAAGCTGCTGATAACACTGCTGAACAGCCGGTGGGATTTTGGAGCTGTCTTGAATTGCTCCTGTCAGGCCTGCAAGCATGAAGGCATTGGCACATTTTCTTCATAAAACAAAGCCCAGATTTGGGCTATAGAAGAGGACAAAGGTGGTAGGGAAGTCTCCAATGATGTCAATTCATCTTGGCACCAGCCATTAGTCATGACCCCCAAGACTACAGGGAGGTTGAGGGAAGAAGTTCATCTTTGCAGAGGTTACCGTGGACCATCCAGCGGAAAAGGCCAAAGAGGGTATTTATAAAGAAGTGCTAAGAAGTGACAGGTTTTGGAAACACGGACCAGTGGGTCACCTTTAATGGTGAGAGGGCAGTCAGTTATTTTTAGGGGAGCTAAAAATAAAGAAATTGGACTAGCTGAGCTAGTCAGAGGATGCTAGACTACCTGTGGGGTGCAATTAAAAGGATGGAACACAGCAGAAACACTCAGATGCAGCAAGCCAGATTCAGAATAGGAAAAGCAGTGTTCAGCCAAGGAAGATCATAACAGCTGACAGAAATTAAACATTAGTAAATGCAGATAATTGTTAAGGGAGCAAGATTATGAGCCAGGGAAAGAAAATCTCTGGCTAGTAGATGTAAAAGTAGATTTTAGATACATAAACACATAAATATGTGTTTATTGAGAATCCTAAAAATCGATGTTAAGCACTAACTCTGAAAGGTAAGTCAATAATAGCACAGGAGAGACTGAAAGGCTTAATACTCAGTTTTGATATGAAGCTGGAGGGACAGTGGGTAATGTCAGCACTGCCATTCATCACCAGAGGAAGTGGGACGTTACCTAAGACCCAACTGGGTGCCTTTCTGGGGGGTGCAGCAGGGTACATCAGCTCCGGGCCTCCACTGTCATAGCTCTGCGTCCCTTGCGGTACGTCCCTTATCAGCTGTAAGTCACTGGGCTTGCTGCAGTGAAATGACTCAGCTGCTCATGTGGATGGTCTTGTGACAGTGGTTCTTCCCAACCTCAAAATTCACCAATGCAATAGTGACCTTAGTGATACCAGAAGGAAAAAAAAAAACCACAAAAAAGATGGATATCGGGGTTTTATTTTTCAGTCTCAACCTATGTGCTTTATCTACCAAGGCAAAGGGACTCACCATTGGATTTCAGAGTTCAAAACAGCACCGTTTTGATGGAGAATCAATTTTTTGGTGTAGGTTTTTTTTTTTTACTGTGGCTTAGTGCAAAAATGAAAGGTGATTGTTTTGGGCCAATTCCAGCAGCACCTGATATTTTTTTGTTAAGAGAATAAAAATCTCTTTTCCAGGTCTGGGACAGAGTTGCATTAATTCTCACTCAAATGCAGGACACTGTCATCAAAACTGGCTAACTTCCAACACATACCTGACATATTGTATAGGTTGTTCAAACTTTAGCTCTTGCCCCAGGTTCATCTGCCAAAGGAAGGGGGGTATTTCACCAGACTTCTCTTGCTAGCCAGAACTAAGTCTTGGCTGGAGCTGCAGGGGAAATGTGAAGAGTTTGAAAGTTTCAGTTTCATGCTTTTACCTTTTCAAAACAGGAAGATTTTCTACCTCTTCAGTACCGTTCATAGCATTTCCTCCTTCTTTTGTTACTGAAATTGCTAATTGACAAGTTCTGTTTTGCAAAAAGAAATGTCTGCCAATTTAGTTTCAGGTTTGAAAATATTCACCTTTTGGACACGCTGCACACTTAAAAACTGCTAATCGAGTAAAAACAATTGAAACAGGAAACTAAATGGAGTATGTGAGTGAAAAACGAAGAGAATCATCAAAAGGGAGTAAAAAAGTATTCAAGCAGTGGAAAAATACTTCTCAGGAGTTTTTTATTTCTATGAATTTCACTAAAATAAAATCCAACCAGAAGTTTTCAAATGGCTCACTGACAGCACTTTAGCTGAAGCGGATGATTTTAAAGAAGTCTGGAGATGCTATCAGTGAATGAGATAATGACCAAAAAAATTGAGTTCTCTCTCTGAATCTCCCAGATGCACAACAAGAGGCTGGGACTGCAAAGAGATTGATTCATTTTCCTCTGTAGAGTTTTTTTTACTTCACCTCAGCCAGAATCTGGTGTCCCGGGACTAACTATGAAAAAATAAGTAAAAGTATGGGGGGAAATAATCACATTATCACTAGTCTTATGATACTCAAGCTTGACACGTATAGGTTTATTCTGATGTTATCAGCACTCACTGACTCCTTTGGTTCTTTGAAGAGCCAAGGTTTACAGAAAAGCCTTTAAACACAGAGGAAGACAGTGGTAGAAAAGAGGTATTCACTGCTCCATCCAGGGTCTGCTACTCTTGCCATGTAGGTGGGGATGCACCTCCCTAACATTAGGTGTCTAACAGCGGGCATCTCCAAGCCTCTTTCCTTGGTCATGGCACAGCAGGAGGTGTTTCTCAAACATAAGCTATTCTGTCCTAAAGCCAGTGTCCGGGGCACAATTGCCCTTGGATGAGCATTTCTCTTGATAATTGTCCAGATGATTGGTGCTGGTGTGTGTGTATATATGTGAGTGTGTGTGTATATATGTGTGTGTATATATATATATACACACACATCTGTGTGTGTGTAGGGGCTCACCTAAGCTTTAGGGATTGAAATCTCAGCTATATCCTTAGGTTTTCACTGGCATCTAGACTCAGTCCAGTCAATGGACTCTAGAGAAGTATTTACACCACCTCCAAATAGATACCTCTTTTGTCCCAGACAAATCTCCCACCAAACTCACTGCCTGGGCAGGTCTCTGCTGGGAGTCTGGACCCATAGACATATTCACTGGAAGACAGCTATGGGTAGGTCAACTAAGGCCCACTGCTTGTGTTTCAGGTAAGATGGCAGGGATGATTGGGGGATAAATGCCTCCCTTACGGGTGAGTTGCACCGAGTGCCAGGCCCTGAGGAGAGAGGTGGGATTTGGATTCCCTTCTGGGCCAAGTTCTCTGCTTCTGGGTAGCTGAAAATGTCAGGCACAAAGGAGGGGAGGGCTGAGTGATGTAAAATGGGAGCAGAATGAAGTGTAATGAGCTCTACTGTCTGAGGCATCTCTTGGCAGCCTGTACTCAATGGCAGATCAATATGCAGCAAAAGGAGTCAGAAAATAATGTGTGTTTGGGGAAAAAAATGTAGCTAGATTCAAAGGTACTTACGAGTGTCGTGGCTGACATCATTGCCTTCAATACAGCAAGTAGATCCCTGCACGCCTGTCCCAAAACACGACCACTCTGCCGTCCTTCAGGACCTAATTCCTGACACTCCCCACAGCACAGTCAGTGCAGCTGTAGCTGAGAAGGAGCTTTGCTTCTGCACCTGCCCTGGGGACCAGCTCTCTTCTGCTGCTCTCCTCTGCTGAGTGCACCACCTCTTTGGGGTGTCCCTCAGAAAACGCTGGCAAATGGACTCAACCCACCAGGAGTGGGCAGGTTTCCCAACTCCTTCCCTCATTGCAACTGGGTGCACTGCCTTCCAGCTCCATGAGCACCATCTACTCAGATCTTTTCAACATTAATCCCAAGGCATGCAGAAATACGGTTGCTCCAGTAAAGGTCCTGTGCCAGATGCCACGTTCTCCTGTGTTGGGGATGAAACCACTCAGTCATGTGCTGTCAGTGAAATTCACAGAGCAAGAGGGCCCCTTTCTGTCCCAGGAGGACAAGCAAAATTTTAGCAAGCAATTAAAACATATTAGTGTCCTCCTCAACCTCTACTATCTTGGGCTGCCCTCTTGCTTGACTGGCCTGCGGGATGTGAACCCTTCGGTCTTCATTATTCTCAAATTAGGAAGGCTTGTTAGAGGACTCTAAAGCAAAAGTCATTGCTGTGGTGCCTTGCATAGGATAAAGCCTTAATGGAAGAGTAAAACTAGGATTCTGCAGGAAGATGAGTTGGTGTAAGAAATACTGCTTTTTGAGTCAGGACTGAAAAATCTGAATGAAGCTTCACAGACAGCTGTGATGTTGTGTTTCCCCTCCTTTTCCCCTGTTTTCTGCCACATGAGATGTAAATAAAGCACAGTACAAGTGGAGGGCTTACAGGTCCCCGTGCATTGCTCAGCAGTGTCAGCTGCACAGGGGTGTTTTCCATCTCTAAATCCTGGTGAGCCATCTTCTCGGCTGGTGTAACATTAGCACAAATGTCTGCAAGGGCATGAAGGACAGTGATGCCTTGTGCTTGCATATGGTTGTGTTCAGTCAGAGACTGGATCTTGACTGATTTAGTGGTTAGTGGGGCCCTAGAAAAACTGTGTTCAAAAGCACGATGCCCCATGACAGTAGGACCAGAGTGACCTGGAGGGGGCTGTGCTGGCTTGCTCCTGCTCTCAGAGGAAAGTTGTGCTCAGCATTGTGTCCTCTGACTCAACGAGCTACAAGCATGTTCAAACATGATAACGTTGCGTAGTATAGAAAAGGACAGTGTCATGGCCCAGTTACAGCTTGTATAATTAATTTCTCCTTATCTAAAAATTCTACCTGTAATTTTGAATGAATATGGCTGGATTTTTTGATCTTTTCCCAACTATGGCTTCAAAACACCAACTTTTTTTTCTCCTATGACTTCTTAAATATCTTGTGGCTCCTTTATATACATGTATGCATGCATATTTATATTCCTCTTTTTATCTTTTGTGTTGTTCCAGCAACAAAAGCTGTAATTCACTTTGCTTAAATTATTGTGCGATTGTGCAATGTACTGTATAGGGCTATATGCAGTAATATCCTGCTAAGAAAACGTAAAAGAAAGATTGCACATCCATATATTGGAAACACCCTGAACTACCCAAACCTCCCTGAGACTGACTGCGTATTACTGCGTAGTGTTGCTTGCACAGCTGTCTGAACGCTGCTCTTTATTCAGTAATCAGCCACGTACTCAGCACTGCATAAGCGTTTGGATACGTCTGAGCTCAGGAGATGCAATCAGCAAAAGATAATTCTGTAAGACGATACCTATTCTTTGCAGATATATTCTCTAATTAACAATGTGGAGGAAAATGTCTGTCCTAAAATTACCAAAAAGTTACTGCACAATCCTTGTTCTAGCTCCTGACTAAAGGGCTGTGGTGCAGATTTTTTACTTGACCCCTGCCCAGGGTAACAGCCTGCTGTAGCCCATTCACAGGCGTGGATGAACTCAGCATCCCAGACATGGCAAAGGTGCTCGGCCCAGCTCGGTGCGGCGATGTGCTGTGTAGTTAATCTAGCCAACGCTGAAGCTGTTTACATTAGCACATTTGCTTTGTGAGTGATAGTGTTAAACATCTTCTGGTGAAGGGAAGCCTCGTTTGACGGCGAGATGACACATGCCCAGAAAGTGGTGTTTGCTTGAGCTGTGAGGCTGCTCTCCCAGAGCAATTAGACATGCCCTTCTGTACATCCTTTTTCCACCTCTGGTACCAGGCTGTGACAGCCTGAGTACCTGGGTACCACTGACTGTGGGAGGTCAGTGCATTTTAGTGGTGAGTAAAATGGTCTCTGCATGTATGTCCTGTCGCGCAGGGCTTGAGTTTGAGCTGGCAGAATTGCCAGTGGCCCCTTTGTAAGCCCAGCAGGTGCTTAGGCTTGCCGCTCAGCTGACGGAGGGTACTTCCGATGGCACAGCAGCTCCTGCCACCAGGCAGCTGTGCGTGGGAGGGTTGTTCAGTACGGCTGCTGGAGTGCAGAAATAACCTCCATACCCGGCTTGCTTAGCCTGTGGACAGCATTGAGATCACAGCCTCATGGTGATGTCATCGCTGGTGCTGGGAACAAACAGCTTTAAGCATCTCTTCCAAGCCTGGTCTCCTCCTCTGTGCCTATCACGTTGGGAAGGAGGCTGTAGCTTTTCTCTTCACCTCCCCAATGTTTCCCCTGCTCTGCTCACACCCACGCAGAGGGGAGGCAGTGATGCTTGTGGCCAGGTGGGTCTCCCCACTCCCTCAGCTCAGTAATACGGCAATCTGAATGTGTGTTGTTGTAGGTGACTGGATGTCTGAGCCAATTCCTCAGTCTGCAGCACCTGTGTAATGAACATGGCGTTTTGATGGCTACCCAGCCCTTACCAGCTAAGCTGTTTCAACACTCTGTCATCACGTGTTGCCAGGTGGTTGTAAAACAAGCAGAGGTGTGCCGATACAAACAGACGGGTAAACATGAGGAGGGAAAAAAGAAATGGTGCAATTAATGAGGAGTGCAGAAATCACAGAGGTCCAGTGAAGGGCAATTCAAATGATCCAAAGCAAGAGGGGCTGTGGAGGGTGAGCCAGAGGGGCTGTCAGGGGGTGAGCAAGGTTCTGATGCATGGAGAAACTAGGGATGCTGGAGACCACAGTGAAGGTAATAAACAGGTAGATGATGAATGGTCAAGAATAGGTCAACAGACACTCCAAGTCAGCCTGGTACAAGAGAGAAAGTCTTAAGGGCTACATGCTTTCCCTTTTTATAGATTAAAGGCACTTACATTTCTCACCCTGCAATTAATCAGTCCCTGGGATTTGCTCCTGTTGCATACATCAAATATATATAATGCAACGGATTTTATGGAAAGTCAGGCAGGTATTTATTCACAGCAAGGCTCCTGGGCAATGCCCTTGGAGAGACTAACAGCTCTTCTCCCCAGTGCTGCAGCTGAATGGAGTTCTCTTTGCTCAAAACGCCCCTCAGAGAGGAACAAATTCATCAATTCCCATCTGTCCAGAGCACAACCACTGTCACAGACCAGTAGAAAGGCTAGTAAATTTACGGAATAGACATTTATATAGGAGTGCTGTGACCCAACAAGTAGTTTGAACTTGGTTGAAATTTACCAAGGGTATGATTAAAACCATAAATTAATCTCTGGCAGGGACAGGAAGACGTTAGAGGATTATACAATTACGGATAGTGTAAGGCTCAGGTAGAGGAGAGAAACTATTACATCTCTCATTGGTGCATCTTAGGCCATGGCAAAGGCAAGTTGCATGAGGAGGAGGGTCTCTGCTCTGAGAGATGAGGTAGATGGGCCTAAAGTATGCTGACTGATGGTAGCTGCACAGTATATGAACACCACAAAGTCTCTGAGTGGAGACAGCCAGTGTCTGTGATGAGATTTGCCACTATTGACATTAGCAAAAGGATGCTGTGGGTACCGTTGGGTGCTGGACCACCCAACAAGGACTTTCCATGCATCTTGGTTATGTCAGCCATGAAAAGGGAGAAAAGGCACCTGGAGCAGGGGAATATGTCTGCTCTTTCTCTCCGCCATCTCACTGTCAGAGTCTCTCTAGGCTCAGACTTCTCCTTACTGTGATGGTTATAAGTCCATGACAGGGGCTAGGCAGTGGGTATGCCATGGCCACAGATGATCCTACCACAGAGTGGTCAGGAAGGTAGAACAGCTGCCAGGGCACAGGTGCAAGGCTTGAGAAGGATATCTCCACTCTAGGCTCCTAGGACAGCTCTCCTGCCTCTTATCCAGCTGGTGGGCCATGCCTCCTCTGGCAGTCATGCTATGCCAGCAGCTTTTCACCATGTCTGCTGTCTGGTATGCAGTCTTCACAGGGCACAAACTAGGTCTCATTTGTGTTTGTGCAGGATCTAGCAGGTGGGGACTTTGGTCTTTGTCTCCAAAAGTGTGCCATGGTACTAATACAACATGAGCCTCTCAAAAAGACCGACGTGTTTTAGCCACCTACATCACATTTGTAAGTACTTGAGAGGGGACTCAGTCCCTGGTGAAGCTTCTATCTTCCAGAGGAAGAAAATCAGAACTCAAAAGGGAAGGCTAAATGCTTTTAGGAGCAAACAGACATGTAAAACCGCATGGGCACTCTTGGAAATTAATCCCAAATCAAAAGAAAACTCGCGGAGTGGATTAGCAACTAGAGGCAGCTCTGCATGGGAATTCTCTGCTCTTGGGAGTAACATGGGATCCATCCTGCTGGCAGGATATAAATGTCATCAGCTAGTGAGCACCAAAGCTGGTTTTCCTCTTTCGATGGTTTTAGGTATTTTGCTGGAACTCCTGTACTGTTCTTACCCTTAGCGTTCCGATGCTTTGCTTTGTTAAATGCTGAAGTATCTGGAATGGAAACACTGCGAGAGAAGTATATTTCACAGGGAACTTTAACCTGGCATCGTGCCCCACAGCGGGGGGCAGATGATGATGGCAGTGTTCCTGTTCAAAAATCTCTGAAATGTCCCTCTTGTTGACAGGCACAGAGGGAACATGAACCATTTCCATGGTCTCCCGTGTCCTTGTGGCCACAAGGATGGGAAGGTTGGAGAAGTAGGTTTGCACGTCTGCTCAAGGAGAGCTGCAGCAGGCCCAGTGCAAACAGACAGCCTGATGACTGGTTTTATCTGCCATGTACACGAGTGATCGAGATGGTGCCTCAGCTATAAACGTGAGGGGTCTATGGATGTGCAGGGGGAAAAACTGATAGAGGGAGAGGTCTTTTCTTTCCTTAATCCTATAGAGGGGGGTGCAGAGGGGCCTTGAAGCACACGAACCCTTCAACATTGCTGCTTTCAAACACAAAGAAGCACCTGTGTGCCTGAAAAATCTCTCTGTTTTCACCAGAGAAGGCGGCACTGTAATGTGGGAGTACAAGTGACTCCTGAGTGACACATATTCTGGTCCCTCTTTGATAATGTGACGTTCTATTAATTTATTAAAAGACTTAAGAGCACAGGGGTTCTGTAAACAAAAATACTACTAAAGTCAGGCCAGCAAACAAAAGTCGGACAGTGGGAAAAGGGCATTATTCTGATCACCAAACTATTCCTGGTTCACCAAACATGTCCTTTCTGGCCACTTTGGCCACTGGGTTGGTTCCTGTAGGTGGAGAACCTTGTTTCATGACACGAGGGACCGAGTTACTTCTGCAGACACAGAGCAGCATTAGCAACATTGCACCTGTCCTGGACAAGGAGCTGCAGTCTTCTGTTTCTCTTAGGTGGGTACCTCTAAGGGGCATTGCAGACATCTAACCTGGATGTGGGTGGCGGAGGTGTTTTACCAGTTAGCGCTTCCAGTTTCTTTCCAGATCTGTGTGCACTGCCCTTGGACCCTTGATTGTGCTGTGATTTCTCCACTGACAAGCTGTATTTTAACCCAGACTCATGCCCAGCCTTCTGTTTCAAACTCTGTTGGTGTAATTTGTCTTTATACAGTCATGGTCACTTTTGCCACATGGTCTCATTTAGTGGTTATGACACAATCTAATTCTTTCTCATTTCTCTAGCAAGTAACAGTTTGACTCTCTTTTCAGAGAGGTCTGCTGTGTCTCCTGGCACATAGGTTTTTTGTAGCAACTTCAGTATTAATTAACCTTGGATCCAGAAACTTTTTACATGATGGCAGAATTCCTGTTCAAGAATCTCTGAAATGGTGAATCTCATAAAGTGCTGACAGATATTTTGGTCTATGCTAAGACAGATCACTTGAATCAGATAGGGCTTCCTCTATCCAGTACTGTCATTTGTATGGATTTCTCGTTTACCCTACTTGACTCTGCATTGATGGGTATGCTTGAAATGACACATTGAAAAGAAACACACGGATGAATCACTACTTACTAGGAATGCACCCAAAACTTCTTGGTACAAAACCCCTGCCATTTTTTACTTTTATTACCTGCACTCTTTGTTGTGCAACAGCTCATTTCATAGAAATCAAATTAATTTTTTTGCATGTCATTCAGTCTGAACAGTGTCTGGACCATGGACAACCAGTAATCTCTAGGAACTTGGATCCTTTGTCAATTTATCTTTAGACTTTTTGTGGATGCCATAGTTTGACAGCCTTTCCAACAGCCCCTTCTCTGTGATCTCACTCTAGCTAACACCTTGGACTGTTAATCTTGAAAAAGTGGTCTTTGACAACTTATTTTGCTTCCCCAAAGCTTTTCCTCTTGCCAGTTAAGTTCACAGAATCACAGAATGGCTGAGGTAGGAAGGGGACCTCTGGAGGTCATCTTGTCCAACCCCTGCCCCTCCCCAGCTCAAGCAGGACCACCTAGAGCTGGTTGCCCAGGACCATGAATTGTTTCCTGATGTTCAGAGGGAACTACCTGTCTTTCAGTTTATGCCCATTGCCTCTGGTCCTGCCACTGGGCACTGCTGAGAAGAGCCTGGCTCAGTCTCTTCTTTGCACTCTCCCTTCAGGCATTTCTACACATTGATGAGACCCTCCTGTGCCTTCTCTTCTCCAGGCTGAGCAGTCCCAGCGCTCTCAGCCTTTCTTCATACGAGGAACTCAGTTCCAGCAACTCAGCTGCAACAAAGCAGAAAGACTTTATTTAAGTATTACTGTACCCATTATTTCAAAAGTCCTGTGTTTTTGGCAAATTTTTTCCCATTAGTAAAAACTTTCTTGGATTTTTATCAACTGTCTTTTTCACAGAGGTTCTATTTAACTAATCTCATTCAGTCGTTTGCTTATGCTCTATTAAATAGTCTTTTCTTGGCATGCAGCAGAGGAAAATGCATAAAGTTCTGTTGATTGAAAAAAAAGGGAAAAATGGAGTTTTGAGAAAACAAAGCAATGATCGTTTTGGTGGGTGCTAAAGGGAGCTCTGTTCCTCTGTGTAATATCCCAGGTCAAGCAGTAACGTCTTCACTGGCATGTCATTCTGTAAACTAGGTCCAGGTGAGGTTTCCTACTACAAACTCTACTTCTGTAATTGGTCTTGGTAATGCAAAGATGTTAGGGTTAGTTTTGCCACATGGACTCCCTTGGCGGCTATTTCAGAAAATGATTTTTATCAAAAGAGGTGCTTGCTGTGATGTAGCTGTTCTTGCCTCAATCTCTGTCATGTTTCCTTTGCCTTTTTGTTCATTTCTTTCTGTCAATCACAAACCAGTTTGTGGTAAAGACTGGTTTCAAAACAGTTATTTAAATCATCAACAGGGCTTTGTCCTTCAGAGACATTTTGTTAATTCATTTTACATTTCTTTCCGCTGAGAAGAACATTTCTCTCCAATGGTTTTCTAGCATGCACGGCACAGAGTTGTTGTGCCTGGACGCCATTTCGCTGTGCTGATATTGTCTCTGCTGTAGTGCAAGTCAGGCTAGTCACTGCTGTTCGTCTGCCCTATACACTGACAGCTTTTTTAATTAGATGTATGTTTGTTCCTGCAGTGTTTCCTCGTGCTTCAGTCTGGGCAGTAAGCAACAGCAAGCAGTTGTCAGCTAGAGCATTACAAACATTTCTTTCTCACCAGTGCTGTTGTGGCCACTGCTACAAACACATCTCGGCTGAGAGAACTAAGGTTCAAAAAGAAGCCAGCTCAGGCCTGGCAGTCATCTGATCCTGCCCATCAAAAGCACAGCTCCCACTGCCATTACAAGTACTCATGGTCATCCCAGGGTCGAGCGGTCAAGTCCCCTTCTCGATATAACTGCTATCTTTGAGCATTAACTGTATCACAAATAGTTCACTTTTTTAAGTACTTCAGATTTGTATAATGTGGGTTTATTCCCCTACTACACTCTGTAATAGGATGATCAAGGTTGTAGTCTGGCAGCTGGTTTCTGGTAGAAACGGGGCATTTTTCCCAAATGGCATTCTTGCCCAGACCAGAGACCAGAAAGTTCCTGAATAACTCTTGCCTTGCTGTTTGCAGCCGCTGGTGAACGGCAACCCCGCTGGCACGCACGCACTTGCATTGATCTCTAGCTTACAGTCTTCCGCAGTGCCCGTTCATTTTTGGATGAGATCTATATTATAGGCCTCCGCTGCCTCTCAGCCTGTCAGACCTCACCTCTGCCCGTGTAGTTACACACATGTCATCTCCGTGATGCAAGGAGAAACTGGAAATGGGACAACTTTGTTATCACGACCAACAGTGCGAGGACCAAATGCAAGCCCTCCAGAACTGCTTCATGAGCTGGAGAGTTGCAGCAGGCTGTAGTATGTGGTGTCTTCTGCACAGAGGCACACAGAGACTGGTGATCCCTAACATGCCAGCAGTTTACACCATCTTCCCCATCTGTCCTCTCTTCCAGGAAGGAGATTCAGGTGACCTGTCCTCCATGTGACACTGCAACGATGGGAGCTCCTCTGTGTCACTGCACATTTTGAAATGGTCCCCCTCATGTGATGTGAATTGGGAATCCAAATGTGTAAACCCCATTTGCAAGACCGGGGATCAGTTTCCTCTCTCGGCAGCCTTACACATCCTTGCTGAACATCGATTTCTTCCTATCGTGTGTTACTCACAGCCCAGGGTCTCATGTTGCTGACATGCCTGCTGAGTACCCCAAGCATGCTCCAGTTGCCAGAAACAGAATTGGAAATTTTGAAGGCACAGGAGCATTACAAATCTCTGTGTCTGCCTTTCCTCAGAGAAATTAATGTTTGTGACAGAGGCAGAAGACAGTGACCTGCCTCTCCCTCTCCCAAATGCTGTCTGGGCATGGGGCATCACTCGCCACTCTCTTCCTAGATGAGAGGAAAGCTCTGATGTGTGACTTTTGGAGCACAGTGAATGACTGGCTGTAGTTGAGAACCAGTCCTATCCCTGTGCACATAGTCTCTACACTTTCTTTCTTCCCTCTCTGTATCTCCAGAAGCACCTGGAGTTCCCCAGGTGCACACAGAAGTTCCTTCTCTTTTCCTCTCACTGCTGTATGCCACTGTAGGTCCACAGGCTCTGACCTGCCTCTGCACCCAGCTGACACACCTGTCATTGCTGCCAAATCACCACCCACACAAAAGCCAAACCATCTAAAAGCCAAACTCTTTCCTGGCCTCACCTATTACATGACCTTCCCAGCTTCTGAGCCCTTCAGCATCCATGTGGACCTACATCCCCCTCATAGCGAGTGTCTCTCCCCTGAAGCTCCTCAGAGCAGTCCATGGGCTGTAGCCTCTGCAGATGGCTGCAGGACTCGGAGATGGACAAGGCAGGATCTAATTCTCTGCTTGCACAAAAAGCTGCTATAGCTATGGCACGACACAGATCTCCTCTGCTGGTAGATTTCAAAACCACAAAGCATCAAGTAAGGGCAGCTCTGCATGCTGCAGTGGTGTGGACAAGTTTGGGACATGGCTGCTGTGCTGTTACAGCTCTGTGCTACCAGCAGCAGCCAGAGGCTCAGAGTACCAGGGCAGGTGATCCCCAGATGAGGTGAAAGCAAATGCAGCCTCTGAAGGACCAAGTCCCTAGGTGACCTGCTTCCTCGTCTCACCGATCGCTGGCATGTGGGAGCACTGAGTGAGTGCTGGTGGAGGTGGTGCACAGCAGCAGAGGCTCTTATTGAGGCTGGGCTGATTGCAGGGACATCAAGCCTGCTGAGACCTGAGGTTCCCCTGGTACCATGGTTGCCCCATCCCTGCATGGACGCCTGGTCCTGCTGAGCACATCAGTGCTACTTGCAGGGAGGAGCTCCTGTTGTGGTGAAGACAGCAAAAAAGGGACAACCCTCCTCAACCTAGCAAAAAAAGAGAGCTCAAGGGTTAAGCAGGAGAAGAAATTTATGGTCTCTTGGCAGGAAGGGGAATGCTGGCAGGGTGGGAAGTGCAAGTCCCAGGTAGGATGAGTCATCTGTGGAGGGGCTGAACAGCAAAGTGGATACAGTGGACAGACAGGTGGGCTTCTGCAGCCCTTGCCCAGACACCACAATACTGGGGCTCCAGCGTCTTGGTGCCACCAACCCTCTGCTGCAGCAATACCTGTGCTATCTGTCTCCACTGACAGCCTTCTCTGAATGAAAGGCTTTTGAGGATAGACATCCTCTTGGCCCCCGGCAACCATGCTTTTACAGGCAAGCCACAGTGGTTTTTGCAGCCCTCCCTCACCCACACATCTGGAGAGCCGGCCTTTACTTCACCCATTATATTAGATCTGTGGTGCTGCTATAGACTGACCCCACAGCAGTAGGTATGGGGCAAATCCTCCAGGGGCTAAGCTGGGGACCCTTGTAAGGCCGTAGCCTCCCTTGCCTTCTGCAGCACCCAAGGGTTTCTGTATGGTCTCCTCCCCAAGCCCCAACCCAATGTTTCCTGCTTTCTCTGGAGGTTGAGTAAAGTGACAGCCCAAGGGCAAAGAGCTACAGCATGAAGTCTTCTGGCACAACTGCTTCAAAGCAGCCCAAAAGTCTTCTTCATTAAAAACAAAATATTTGTACCAAAGGGGTACTGTGTTTTAGTTTGGTTTTTCTTTTTCATTCCTCAACACTGCTTAGCTACAAAGGCTGATTCCTGGTTAGGAAGGACCAGGTGTGGAGAAGCCCAACTTAAGGGACGCTATGCTGGAGGCAACCTATTGATAGGAGAGGACACACCACTGTGTTCTCCAGCCCAGTATTCCCATCACCCACAAACGTGAGGGGAACTGGGACAGCACATCACAGTAGGAGCCAAGAAGTAAACCTCAGAGCATGGGAGGGTGTGTGTGGATTCCATTTAGCATGTTCTCCCACTTTGCCAGTAAGAGCATGTTGTGGCATATGCCTTGCATATGGGAAACACTGGGAAGGCCTTGGCATGAACACGTGCAAGAGATTTTTTGCAATCTGCCCTGAATACTATCAGCGATTGATTAAGCCTGTTGAAGCCACTACCACCACCATTGCCCAGGGCAGAAGATCTATCCTGAACAGATATCAGAGAGTGCTGAGCAAAGCAGAAAGGAAAGCTTGAAAGTCAGGGAAGAAAGCCCAAGCCTAGGAGGAAAGGGACTGCAGGAGAGAGAAAGGCTTTACTGAAGAGTTAGGAACAGAGACTGGAAGAGGTAAACCAGTTGTGGCTGTGGAGAAAAGGCCTGAGAGTAGCAGAGAAGGGGTAACTGCCCCTAGCTCATGTGTGTGCCCACACACCATCCAAACATCTCAGAGGTGAGCTCCTCTCCACTGCTCTGAATAGCAGGAACAGAGGTGATCAGCAGCACTTGGGATCCCTCTCCCTTCCGTGCATGCAGCAGCTGTGACTGGAAAGCTCAGCCCTCCCCATGCAGTGGCTTGCATGATGCCTCCTGCCAGCACGCCTTTACCTTGAGGGGTCTTACCAGTTGGGTCAGGCAGGCAGCTCATAGAGATTGCTCTGGGAGAGGGATCTTGGCTCCCACCCAGAGTGTGGCTTACTTTTGAGTCTAAAAATGCGTAACTAAGAATGAGTAAATAGCATTCCCTTCCCCGCTCTGCTTATTAGCATCTAGGCGCCTTCAGGAGCAGCCAGTTAAAGTCCTTGTAAGACATTGGCAACAGAACAAATAGGTTGGATGTAGAGAAGCAGCCCAGACCCTGCTGTACCACCACAAGGCTCCCTCTTCCCTCTACTCCTTCATTTATCGTCATGAGTTACAACTGAGAACTCTGAAAATGAAGGCACACAGCTGTACCAGAAGATAGGAAACTTAATTCCTTATAGAGAAAGAGGAGGATCCAAGTCATGGATTTAAAACCATGAGATGATTTCTGCTCCTGAGACTTCTGCTTGTATTGTAGGGTCTCCCAGCATGTGCAGGGCTTTGGGGCTTGGTGAAGAATTTTTTTGACAGTGCATTTCTGTTAGAAAATGCTGATTCATGTGGCTCTTGTTGTTGTTGTTGAGTACACTCTTGCAGGAGTGTACTCAATTGGATAAATCCATGGATGGGATTCGGCCATGTTAAATATTTGTTTGGTAGGACAGGAAAAGAGTTGGCAACTGCTGTGTTGCCCCTCACCTTGGCTCCCAGCCTCCTGCCTTGGAGCCCAGGAGCTGTAACCAGGCTGGGAAACTTCTTTTTTTGGTAACCAAAGGGTAGCAACCCCTCAGGCATTTTCAAAATGAAACATTTTGAATGTTTCATTTGGCGGAGCCAGAGGGGCTCCAAATGGGGGAACCAGAGGTATGTCAGAGCCTTCAGTGGATGTTGGTGCCTCTTGGACGAATCCCCATAAGTAGCTGTATGATGCTCCTCATCTGGTGTGATGCAGGGTGGGAAGGGTTCACTCGCACCCCTGTCAGTGACCCCTGCCTGCATGCTCTGTATTTGGGGTTTAGCAAGGGTTCAGAGTTAACACTGGTGGTACCTTGCAGCAGAGAGAAAGATGAAGGAGGAAAAGGTTCCTTAGCCTGACTGAAGGTATAGAAATGGAAATAATATAGGAGTAAGTCGGTACCTGGGCTCTGGCTATGCTGAGCTGTCTCTGCTTGGGTGTGGACACAAAGCACCCCCGGGCTTGTCCAGCACTCCACACATGGGAGAGGACCTGGGAAGTCACGGGAGATGTAGGAAACAAGCAAAAGGGCTGTTGCTGGAAACACTTGATTTCTTAGGCTTAGGTTCTTAGGCTGCAAAACCTGTGTGAGTCAGACAAGCCCCATCAGAGTTGGCGAGCTGATGTTTGGGAGGTGGGGATGAAGCCAGCAGTGGACAGGATGCAGAAAAGGTGCAAACAGCGGCACCAAAAAGCCCTTCTCTTTCAAAGACCAGAGCCTTTGGCTGGCTATAAGTGAATCTGCCTATAGGGGAGGTATGTAAAGGAAGGCCCATGTCACGGCAGCTCTGACGTGCCAGAGTGGTGTCAGAGCTGCGCACAGCAACGGGCAGGAGCAGCTCTGCGGCGACTCACGAACAGCTCAGCCGTTCCCAGCAGTTCTGCGGCAGCATCTATAATTGAAGAGCTCCGGGAGCTTTGCAGGCCTGTGGTTCTCCAGCAATTAGGACTAAAAGGCTCCATTTATTAACAACTGGCTTGTTTAAATAACAGCTCCCATTAAGCGCTTTGGCTGTGCACGTGTCTGACCATCGGGAAACTTAAGCGCTGCCTGGTCTGTTGTGCGGTGCCTTGCAGGTGCCTCCTTCTGCGGCCCCTGTGCCAATCCCACTGCCCCCGGCTCCCCTCCAGCTCCCTGCTGGGGGGCATCAATCCCTGCCCACCGCCCACCGCTTCCTGCCCCCATTCCCACAGGACTGCCTGCCTGCTTGCGCACGCACAGACCCACAGCGCTTCCCCCTCCTGCTAACGCGCTCACACTTCTGTGCATCAATTAGGCTGCTTTTTGGAGGAAAAGCGAATTTTGCATTCAGTGCCAGCACTGGAGGGACGGTGCATTGGGTCTTAATGGAAGAGATGATTTGTCAGGTTTTGCTTTCTTCTGCCCTAGTGCTCCTGGGACACACTCATGCAGTGCTTGTACTGTTCCTGCTGAACACGTTTTCCTGCTCTTGGACTACACAGAAGCTTTTCTTCTCTTTCTTTGCATTTTGGAGGGCCCCCCCCCCCCCCAAAAAAAAAAGAAAGAAAAGAAAAAGAAAAAGAAAATGAAGCTGTAACTTTTAGAGTAAAACTTTTTACCAGAGCATGTTGTGGTCTGAAGCGGGATGCGGGGTGTCTCAGGGAAGGCAATACCAGGACCTGTACAGATGGAGTTCCTGCCGTACGTTTCTCAAGCCAAACCAAGAGTACTTCACAACTGAGCAGTGACTGCAGCGAGGGGAGACTTTGCCTCCTCCTTCACCTCCCCCAGGCTGGGCTGTGCTGTGGGCTCATTGCCGAGCTGTTGTTAAGCTCGTGCAGAGCACTTCACCAGCCAGCTGAGGAACAGCTTCTCCTCCAGCACCTGGAATCACCGCCACGTCCTGGACTTACGAAGGCAATAGCTGAACTTGAAAGGAGAAGTACATGGCAGACATAGACAGGGATGCTAAGCCAGGGTGAGTATTCCTTTGCCACAGCACAGCCTTGGAGCCTTGCTCCTACTTTGTGCCCCCGCACAACAAGTCCCAGAGCACGCGATCAGCCATGTGAGGTACAGGAGGTCCCAGGGTGGAGGGAGATGCAGGGTGAAGCTGGGAGACAGTGGGGGAGGAAGCTGTGCCTCTGTCAGCTTTGCTGCAAGAGGCGGAGAGGTGGGAGATTCTGGTTGCCAGACCCTTATGGGACTTTACAAGATGCAGTGTGCTCTGTGCCTGGCCATCAACACGATCCTTGGGTCCCCTTGCTCTTCATTCCTACAACAGGCTCTTCATTTCGTTGTGTGCACTGTATATTCCCTTTATCTTGTGTTTCAAAGTGTGTCTGGTCCTGCTAGTGATGGATGGAGAGATCTCTTCAAACAGGACTCCCAATGCTGAGGAAATAGCCAGTCCCAATGGTACTCTGGTTTCTCTGCTCTTCTGGATGGATGCAGCCCTCAGTGCTGTGCTTTCTGCAGCATGTTGCTGCTATGTCTCCAGTGCTGGAATCCTCTTGGCATGAGAGGAGCTGCTTGAATATGAGGACCCCTAACTCCCAGGACCATGGTACAACCCCCTCTCCAACCATTCCACGCACAGGCTCTTCAGTGAGCACTGGAGTCGCTTTGCTCTCTCCCTGTTCCAGCAAAATCCCTTTCTTATCATGACTTCCAGTAGGCTCAACCTTCTGCCGGATCCTGCTCCTCCACCTCTCCCTCTGCTGCATCCTGAGCCTCTCCTGTGTGCAAGGGGCATTTTGGCATGTCCTACGCTCTCAGACACTGGCGAACAAAAAGGGAACTGAACTTTATTGATAGAACTAGCAAAGGATTTCTTTTTCTCTCCTTGAGCTGCAGAGAGGGAGAGAGAGGGGGAGAGAGAGGCTGAAAGGTCAAATTATCCTCTCTGGCTCTACTGATAACATTCCATTCATCTGTGGACAAGATGAATGTACTTAATATCCTTTAGGCTGTCTAGTGCTGAGTGTTCTGCCTCTTACTTCCAAACTAAACTCCCTATTCCTCTGCTCTCAGCACCAGTCCTTGGGACTTTGTGAAGTGATGCATCTGGGGTTTAGTGTCAGTCATGATTTATATCTCTGCTGCCATCTTCTTCAGTCCCTTTGGGGGATGGAGCTGGTTGGTGGGGCCAGTTTTAATTGCTGGTGTCATGCTTGTGCTCTTAATCTAGGTCTTGTAGGTGAGGTGCCTCCAAAGACAGCTTGTGCTTACAGAAGCCAACAGTTGAAAGATGATGGGACAGAGAAACAAAGTAGTGTGAGCAGCATAGATGGTAAACACTCTCATTTGGCCTGTGTTTATTTTGCAGAGAACTTGCTTTTTATAATTTATTTGGGGTAGATGTTAGAGACTGCAGCTAGGACCTTACAGCTAGCACTAACCCCAGAGACTGGAGGAAAGTTGTTGAAGTGAGTTTCCTAGATTTGTGTAGGATTTTATTAAAGTACAAGGCTTGGACTCTGGCGATTTAATAAAATCTCAAGGGTCTTTTAGAAAGAAAGCATCTAGATCTGGTGGTTACAAAACAAGAAGGAAAACTTCCCTAAGCACATCCTGAATGGACGGCCTCAACTTGCCTTGGTTCAGTGGATGGCTGTTGTGATTACAGTGCAAACAACATGGGACTGTGACTTTTTTCTGAATGCTCTAGCGGCAGAAATAGAGCAGCTACAATCTACCCCTATCACATGTACGTCCCTGCACAAGTGAGAATATGTGGGCTGGAAGGGGAACTGAGATGCAATAAATCAGGTTGGCATGTGGCCAGAGCTTGGCCGGTGTGTGCCATTTGTGGAGAATCCCCATGGATGCTTTTATGCAAAGAGACCTGGCTTATATCTCTCCTCCTGAAAGGCAATGCCTCCCCCCACCCTTGTCTAGCTGTAAAATGTCCCTGCAACCTCAATGGACCTCCAGGGTGCTCTCCAGGTCCTGACCGGATTCTTTTACTTGCTTGTGGCCACTGCCCAGGCTACTATGTCTGCACAGAAGATAGAGAAGAAATTTATGAAATTATTTTTTCCAGCTTTGTAAGCTCATTTTCATGTGGTCAGCTCACGCAGATAAAAACCTAACAGCCTTCTGTGACTGGAACTAATTACATCCTTGTCGGCAATCTCTGAGGAGATGCCAGAGGTGGAGCAGGCTGGCTCCTTCCCTCAGACAGCAATGCTGAAGAACCGGGGGGAGGAAGCTGCTCTGTACCTCTCTGCCAAACAGGATGTCATTCTCCAACATCAAGACACAAATATTCCCCTCTGGAAACCAGCAGAAATCACTCTCTATATCAGAGGAGGGAGGGGGCTCCTGAGCTGTCAATGTTCACTTGTGTGTGATGCCTCTTAAACAGAGTGCTCTCTTTGAGTCCCCCAGAAAAGAACATTTTTTTTTTTTAAGAGCACCTTCTCAGTTGCTCTGTGAAGTACTTCTTGAGCACTATGGCACAGCTCTACTTGCCTGCACCTAGCTTCCAATCAAACAGAGAAAAGGCAAATGATCACTTTAATTGCCCTTTCTTCAGGCTGTGCTGCTGGGCTATATTCCCCAGCAACGGGCTTTGCCATGGCCTTCCTGGACCAAGGCTAGTAGACCCAGGGGAACAGAGAAATGAGAAAAGGGCAGTAGCTGCTCCTTGGCACTGAGGCTGCCTTAAGCGATGGGATAAACGAGCTCATTTGTCTCGTGGAGGAAATGGCAACTGCCTATTTCTTCCATCTTCCACCGAACGTTGTGGTGGCTCTGAGTTGCCAGGGCTCTGTCTGCAGGGTGGGTGTTGAGGAACCCCCGCTTTTCACAGCTGTCCACTTGCTGGAGTGATGCTGGGCCTCGGGAGAGGAGCACTTGGGCTTGGGCTCTTGAGCAAAGGCCAAGGCAGACCCTCGGGCTCACCCTGGGGTGGGAGTGGTACTGCACCTGCAGCAAGCACAGCGTGTAGACCTATCCACAGCATCTTCACAGATATATCGGTTTTAGCACCATGCCTGTGCCACTGCTGTCTTTTCTGGAGGAGGCTGTTTATTGTCGCCAGGTTAGTTGTGCCTTGCCCTGGGTAACTGGAGCCTTTGAAAGCTCACTACATGCTGGTGGTGGGTTTCTCTCGCTGAGGACAGATTCCTAACAGAGCACCAGGTTCCTGTTATTGCCATGGGAGAGGAAGAGCATGATTTATCTCATCTTTACCTACCTATCTTAAATAGAATGGAAGAATCACAATGTAAAAGTACCTGTCTTTTGTCTGCAAGCAGCTCTAGCTCCATTTCCTATGCTATGCTTTTATCTGTGCTTAGACATCAAAAATTACAGGTCTTTAATCACATCTGGGTATATAGCTACTTCCTCACATCAGAATTGCCTCTCCTGCCACCTCTGTTGCTCTCATCTCCCAAACGAGAGCATGATCTTTGCCTCCAAAGGAAAGATTTGTGGGCAAAATGTCCCAGGCCAACCTCTTCTATATGCATTGTGAATGACTGGCCAGCCATTGCAAGTGGTAGAGAGCATGGAGCTGCTGACAACAAAGGGATATCTGGAAGGAAAAAAGTCAACCTCTCCCTGACCCAATTGGGAGCTTTTTCTGAAGACTGGGCCAGCCTGGGGGTAGTGTGTTGTAGCTTTTTTTGCCTGTCTCTTCTGGGAGCTCCTGGTAATCCAAGATGTAATTGCCTTTAGGGTTTCATCATAGCACCTGAAATACTGTGCCTAGAGGTCTCTGTGGTGTGAGGGGTTATCCTGCCTCTGCACAACTCAGTGGCTTCTTGTGTCAAATGCAGCTGCTCTTAATTACGTCCTTGCTTGTTGGACAGACCTCTCTTGAGCTCCCTCTTTCTTTTTGGCCTCCTGAAACCTTGTTTTGGGTATGAAAATACAGGGCCTGAATTCATAGGCATATTCAGAATGTTTTCCTGGAGGTTTTTTGGTGTGTCTTGTCCCTTTTACCTGACTGGGACTTACTGCAGGCTGGGTCAGCCTACCTGCTTCTTCCTCCTCTGCACACCCTACCCTCCAAGTCTTCTGGCTTCTTTTCTACTCTTGTAGCTTTTTTGCTCTTTGCCATAGTCAATGTGGGTTCAAGCTGAAAGGAGTAGCCCAATACGCCTTAGTCGCTTAGGCCCACAGTGATGCTGTCTATTATAAATTCTCTGGAAGTGTCCTGAACAGCTCTGCACTGCTCTTCTGAAGAACTTGGCAGTCTCCTCCAGTTCTTGATAATGCTGGCTAAATCTCTCATATATCACATTATGCCTCCCAATAAATTGAGCATCAAAGGCTTTCTTCACCTTCTCGTAATATCTTTTTTTCTTCTTTCCTTCCTGGGAATGTCGGCAGTGTTTCAGTCACTACCTTGGGCCAAGAGCTTACTTGAAGCCATGTGCCTCCCAGATGAGACCTGCCGTTCCCTGAAGTGCCCATGTCTTCCCAGCCAGCTAGTCCAGCTTTCTGGGACTCTGCCATTAAATGTCCTAAGAGCTGAACTTGTTACAAGAAGTGCAGGTATTGTCACTGTTATTAAAAGAACAAGTTATTATGCATAAGCAGGAGCTTTTCTAAGATCGTTATCTAGAGCTATGTGTTCCTGGTATTGGCTGCCTGTGGGCAGGGCTGGATGATCAGAGGTAGCCAATCTGCCTAACCCTTCCCACCTCAGGTCAAAATCTGCTGCTGATAGCCACAAAGCCCACACTACCTACCTGGCAGTGGTGATGGGGAAGGGACCACTGTGAATAATACACACATCTTTTCACTCTGGTCTTTGCCAATTCTGCTGGCTGGGTTGGGTACATGAAACTCAGGCACCGGGGAAAGGCTCATATGTGGCTGTGCAAGATGGAGACAGAGGAGCCTCATCGTTTGGGGTAAGCCACTCCTGCCCACAACTGTCCTTTAGCAGGAGCTATGCACATGAGTCTCCTGGTGAAAGGATGAGCACTCTCTCCCACACCAATACCTTTCACTCCCCACCAGGATCTGCTCCTGTCTTCCCTCTCTTCTCTTGAGCTTTTTCCTTCTTTGGCTACATTTAATGAATTTTAGTGGTGGATGCTTGGTATTAACACAGTTTCTGGGCTGCATTCTGCATCATCTCTCCTTTGTGTGCTGTGGCCTCTGTGGGTTCTTTTATCCCCATGTGGGATATTTTCTTTTTCCACTCAACATGTAAAGCAAAGTTGCACTTTCTCTTTATCCCTACATGTTTCTTGCTGCCTTCACTCAGGCCTTTGCAGTCAGGTTGCTGCTGCCTGGTGGGCACTGAGGAGCACAAACTCCTAAGGCAAAACATCTGTTGCCAGGATGATCTGCCAGGAAGAGGCATAGCTGTGTGCTATCACCCCTCTTGGACCTGCCTTCCCACCAAGTGCCAGGCACATCGCAAACATCAGTTCCTGTCTGCATCCTCTCTGGGAAGCAGATGCATTTGGGGCAAATAAATATGGTTCTTTCTAATCAAGAATATGCATATTTTCTCTGGCCTTTTTTCCTGCTGCTGCATGAGCTAGTCTTAGCAGCAGCTCTTCCTAAACAAAAAGCCTGCAAATACAGAAACCATCTGTATCCTATGAAGAACCTCCATGAGCGATGCTTACTGTGTGGATAGTGCTGGATGTGTGTGGGGGAGGGCGTTGGCGCTTCTCTCCCATCTTCAAACCCTGTTGTCCCCACTGCCAGACAGACTGGGACAGGAACTCTGCCTAATTAATCTTCATTGAAAGAATTTTTGTCTCCAGACACCACATTCTGTATTTACCTGATGACAAAGTCTCCTGTACGATTTCTTAATTACAGGCCTGTTCCAAGGGAATTAATTTGTTAGAAGTGGAAGGGGGGTAAGAGAAATCCTTGAAGATCAGGTAAGAAATTTAAGCCAAATCTTTTAAAATTGGGGGAGTTAGGGTTAGTGCAGATCTGGAAAGCTAGGCAGAGTGCTCCTGCTTGCACACCTATAGGAGACACTAGAGAAAACTAAGACTTGAGGTTAGTGACTGCATCTACATCTCCTCCCAAAGACCTCAACACTACATCTGCAACCACCCTGGCCATGGCCTTTCCCCTGCCCAGAGAAGAGCATGCTCCCCGGCTTTCCTGGTGAGGCAGGGAGCCATCAAGCATGCTGCTTGTCTCCACTGTACACAGCTTGTCCCCAAGGCAGGGAAGTGGACAGAGAGGAAGATGAGATGAGGACCATGCCAGGCTTGTGGTTGCCTCAGTGGCCTTTGCGTCTGTGGAGCCAGCACGCTGGGGCTGTCTCCTCAGATGACAGGAGAGGCTTAGCAGAGACTGAAGGCTGTGGATGCTTTGTCTCCAGGCTAGTGCTCCATCCCTGACCTTAAGCCAACAGGCTCCACAGAGGTTAAAGCTCACTCTACACCCCTTGCCTCGCTCCACAGAGCCCAGACCAACCATCTGTGTCCGTCTCTTCTCAATTTGTACTGTCTGATGGATTTATCCTATAGAGAATCCCAGCTTTCCTGACACAATTCGAAATTTTTCATCAAGTTTCAGAGAGGCTTTATCGAGGATTTGTGCTATCTTCAAATACGCTCTTCATTTGCACTTCAATTTTCAGCTTCTTAATGTGGTGGAGGAAAAGCCTCCTCTCTCTTTTCTGCCTTATCACTTTACTGGCCAAAGAGCAGCAGGACAAGAGTCGGTTATTTCCTTCCCCTGAGCTATTCTTTTTTTCTCCTACTTGTCTTATGCTGAATTTAAACAACCAGCATGTGGAGAGAAATCAGCACCAACTTGGTTGAGCTGAGGGAAAGTTGCTGTGGGTGCACTTCATCCTGCTGTCTGCTCTGTCCCAGGGTTTTCAAGGATGTTGGAGGATGCTGCCACTGTGTCAGCCTCTGCAGCTCTGCTGTCTATGCAGGGCACGGTTCAGAGGTGAAGCAAGGAGAAAAGCTGCCTGAGGTTATCCCTGGGTACTGCAGAAAAAGGGGCTGGGATCTGGGGGTGTGTCTTCTTCCTCGCAGTCCACAGTGATTCATGTTGATTCTGGTGCTGGATCGACGGATGGAGGCTCTGTGCTGTCAGTTCCCTCTCCTTCACCGTGCCCATACCTGCTTTAGTGTCCTGGAGTCCTCCTGCTGATCAGGCAAGGGGTCACTCCGTTCCCCATGACTGGCTTTGCAATGGGTCGCTTTGTTCCCAAGGCCTTACGTTGCTTACAACAGGACATTTTTCATATGCAGTTGTTCACACAGTGCTGCGGCTTGCGACCAGTTGGAGCAGTTTAGGTGAAGGAGGAAAGAAGGTGGAAAGAGAGAGGGGGTGCTCCCGCATTATCTAATTAGTCCTGCTGGAATTAGATGAGAAAGCCCGATTAGACACTCTGTGTGACACACACTTAGCACCCTCCGGATCGTAAAGGGTTCTTCTCCTTTCGGTCAGGAAAGAAAACCTTAAAAAGTCCGCATGGGGAATGTGTTTACTGTCTACACAGGATGAGGATCTCCCTCCCTCCTTCCCTGAGCCACTGCAACACCCTGCTTCCCCCAGGGGACTCGCTTGCCCGTGCTGACCAGCCCCGCTGCTGCTGTGCGATCTGACAAGACCAGAATCGAGGTGGTTTGGCTGCAGGCAGAATAATTCTTCCTTTTATGGCAATTCTTCTGCTTCTCCCCCAACAACGGCCTTCAGATCCCCGCTTAGTAACAGAGGAGGTTTTTCTCCTTCTCTAGAGCCCTCACAAAAACAACCTCACCCACGTAGAAACCATCTTGCCTTCTGCAAAGAGTCACCCCTTCCAGGTCTCTTGCTGCAAGGAGGTTCCAGCTGTCAGAGAGGTACAAGGGGTGTGCAGGAGGGAGATCTCCTTCCAGTCTCCTTTACTTATGGCCACTAAAGTCACGGGTGTAAGGACAGCGGTGTGAAACTGGGATCTGCTGAGTGGGTCAAGGAAAGGATTTTCCAAGCCCCCACATCACTTAGGTACCATGTTTTACTGTTGCTTATAATAGACTGGGGCAGAATTTGCTGGTAGCTACAGCTAAGATTGAAGTTTGTTTGCAGGATGTGCCAGTGGTACCTACACCACCGACGATACCTGTGCTCATTGAGCTAGGGAGGATTCAGTTTCCCATCTGGCAGCATCTTCACCCTATTTGTTCTATCACACTATGGTGACGTTCTCCACCAGTCTGCCAGCTTCTTCCTTTAGGCTGAGTGGAGATTTTATGCTATAGATTCAGACTTTTGCATTTAAGCACCCTCCCCTCCACCTCCACCCCAAAATAATACTCATTTAAAAAAAAAATCTAACTGTGAAGGGATCTGCCCTGCCTACGTAGGACTGGAAAAGCTGTCGTGATTTCAGTTGAATGAAATCATAGATGAGCTGGGGGAAACCAGGACAAAGATTCTGCAGAACTTCATCCCTGCAGGGTGTCCCTGGCAGAGCAGCAGCTACGGCCGGGCTGTGCGGCACAGAGACGAGAGGGGTTTCTGGCGTGGGAAGGGCGTGAGAGTGGTGGCTACAGAGAGCAGCCCTGGAGGCTGCTGTGCCCTGCAAGGCTGAGTGCAGGAGTCTGCTCGGTTCTGGTTTGCTGCACCACTGAAAATACAGGTCGGCTGCAAGACCCTGCTGAGTGTACGGGATGCCAGTCGGCTTGCTGGGAGCACTGGTCCAGGAATCGGTTCTGAGCTTCAGGGGATAGGAGTGGGGCAGGGTTGCACGTGTCGGGGTTCGAGGAGGGAACGTAACTCTCTAATCTGATGCAGAGATATTTAGCTTTAGCACTGACTTGGAGAGAAGGCAGCATGTACTAATTCATCAGCAACTGTGGGATATTCTCTTATGTTGCTTGTATTTGAGCTCTGGCAAGATCAGAGCTTGAGGGGGAAGGGTGCGCTCCGCTTAGGTAGGGCTGTTCCCTGGGGCTCAGGTGAGGGGTATCTGGGCTGATCCATTCTGCTGGTGGACTTGTCCTCCAGGCCAAACCAAGAACCCTGGAGATCTGAGTTTCTATTTATTTGGCAGCAGCATTTGCTTTGCAAGTTCTCTGCCCACAC
The DNA here is from genome assembly GCF_964289735.1 of Phaethon aethereus. Classification (NCBI taxonomy): domain Eukaryota; kingdom Metazoa; phylum Chordata; class Aves; order Phaethontiformes; family Phaethontidae; genus Phaethon; species Phaethon aethereus. Next base: position 55,852,237 of record NC_138575.1, on the reverse strand, counting down.
ATCACTGTCAGCATGGATGTCCTCTCCCAGCTGTAGGAAGAGCCACTGCTGGGGTGCAAAGGCAGTTTCGCAACATGGCATCTCTTCCAAAGGCTCTGTATCAGATAATACCTCCAGGGCAGAAGTCAGTACCTCTGAACACACTTAGGGGACTCTGTGTGGTGGAACATTTTGCCGAGCGTCTGCTCAGACCTCTCTGTACAGCACTGCATGAGAGTTACCCTTGGGTTTGTCCGGGATGGTGTTTTCTGTGCCCCTTTAAGTGGAACCAGAAAGTCCCTTTGCATGCAGGCCACCAACCCAGCGCTCGCCATGGGAAGGCTTGCCCGCAGTGGCAGGGTCCGAGGCCGGCTGGCCGCTGCAGCAGGCAGGCGCTCGGTCTCAAGCTCTGAAGTGCTGTTGCTCCCGTTTGCTGGTGCTGCCAGGGAGCTCACAGATTTCATTTCACAGCATCGAGCGTGGCACCATCTTACCCCCCCTAACGAGCAGCTCGGAGAATCACTTCGGGTTTTTTGCCCTGCAAACTCAGATCCAGATTCACGATCTCACGTTAGCTCCCTCCTGAGGACGCCTGGCTTAAATCACTCCTTCCTCGTGGGCAACACGTGGCTTGAAACAACGCCGAGCAGTACCCTGCCAGTTACTCAGCCACCCGTTACTCAACTCTTCATGACTCAATAGACTGTCAAATGAATCTCCGTCACCTTTTTCCAGGTCTCTGTATTGTTGCCCTCACTGAAATGCAGGGAAGCCCCGTCTGCAGAACATGGTTGACCCTGGGCACTCCGAGTCTGAGCCGAAGTACTACGTCCCGGAGAAAAGAGAGGTGGATTGAATTTGAGTCTCAGTGTTGCATGTCTCCACACACATGCTCCTCCTTGCATTTGAGGCTGTGTGGGGAGCAGTATCTGACCCTAGTCCACATCTGGATTGTGACATCCCTCAGAGGATGTTACAGATGTTTTGCAGTGGGTTGCCACTCAAGAGCATGTTTGCAGTGCCAGTAGGGAGGCTATACAGTGCTTTTCACAGTGGGGCTGTAAAGCGAGTGGGTTTCACATTCAGGTTTTCCATTTTGTTCATACAGGATAGGTATGGTGAAACCTCAGAGGTGACAAAGGTTTTTTTTAATTCCATAGGCAAGCTGGGTTAAAACCTGTTATTCTTTTCCCAGTGTATAAAAACTAAAGGAATGGAGTATTAAAAAGAGTATGAAATCTAGATGAGAAAAAAGGAAGTGGACTACTGTGAAATGAAAGGAACAATTAGGTGATAAAGCTCAGATATCCAAAGAAAGAGCTCAGTGAGATTCAGAAAAAAAAGGAAGCTCTGTTAGATTTGCTGTGATCCTTTCTGAAGCCCCAGGATTCATGGAAAAGTTTATCAGTAGTTGCATTAAAAATAAATCTTTCTTATTCTGCCATGGCCCAGGATTACTCCTGAATGGTTTCATCCTGTACACAGCAAGCTTGATGGAAAGGATTCGTAGGGTTTCTCATAAGGCCTAGACTTGTCTCATCTAATGTTAGATACTTAAATATTATACTTAATTAAATACTGTAGGACCACCTTATAATTAATGGAGAGACCAAGCAGGCGAACTGCCTTCTCTCCCTTTTTCTATTGACTGCAAAGGGAGGCAATGTGACTGGCTTTCTAACTCTGACAGACGAATTTGGGTTCAAATGTCTTCTCTGTGCACATGTGGTTGCAAAAGGAGGGAGAACGCTTCTGGGGGGAAACCAGAAAAAAGACTGAAAAGGGAGGGGGAATAGTAAAGCCTTTTTCTGAAGCACTCAGAAATCGCTTGCTGTGGGGCCAGGAAAGCTGGCGGGGTGGCCCATGCACTTCTGTCTGCAGCAGACAGGACAGTGCCAGATACCACCAGCCATCAGCTCCCATGCAACATTTTTCACACTCAGAGGCGTCCCTAGAAAATACCCTGACTCATTCAGAAATGGCCCTGCACGTTTCCTCCATGGCAGGAAAGGAGGAGAGGGATTGGGCTCCTGGAGCTGGCCCCGTATGCCTCTGCCTTTCAGTGTCATCCCTCTTGCACACAACGTGCCCTTCGCTGTAAATGCGTGAGGTGCAGGGAGAGTTGCAGAGGCTCACAGATTCCTCACTTTCTCTTTCTCTATGTCCCTCTTCCTCTCTTTCCCCTTCTCTCTGTCTCTTTCTTTTTTCCTTTCCTTCCCTTTTCCCTGTTGGCAGCAAAATAATGTCTTGTCTCTGAGCAACGTTCACGGTGTATAATTTACAGCCTATAAATAGATCACTGTTATTAACAAAAAAAATATATGGCATACACACATTTTATTCCCTTTCTAAGCATTAACCAAACCATTGCAGACAGAGAGGAGCCGCTCGCAGTGCGAGGCGTGTCGGCACCCAGCTGAATGGCCAGGTCTCTTTCTCCTAAGATTTTTCATTCAACTTGTTCCACCCCATCTCTTCACCCCCTGCTTCTCTCCAGCTTTTCCTTTCCCCTGCCCTTGCCCCCCACCACAACGTCCCCTCCCTGCCGTCTGGAGCCACCACCTGTCTCCACCACTGCGGTCTCTGCTCCTTCCCCCTGTGCTCCCAGCTGGTGCTTCCACCCTGCACAACCCAGAGCGAAGCTCCTACTCGACCACAAAAGCACGAAAGCCATAGAGGGGAAGAGAGCAAAACGTGGACACAAAAGCATGCAGGTGGAAGGGCTTGCAGCCAGGAGCCACATGTAATGCGCCAAAGCCTGGAGGACCAGCCCCAAATCCAGATTTGCTGAGGTCTCATGCTTCAGACGCATACCTTACTTTCCTTACAGCAATGCTCTCTCCTGCAGCAGACCTCCTGTGCCATGGACCTGGCTTGGCTGTGTTAGATGGCTGGGCAACCGTGGCAGAGCATTACCACCTCTGCACCAACCTGCTCCCTGGTGTCCTCCACCCTGTAAGCACCACTGACTCACCTTGGATCCATGGCAGAACTTCCCTTCTTGCTCTATAGCTCTTTCTAGAAGCTTTGTTTTCTCTCTCTCTCTTCCTTTCTCTCATCCCTTGCCCTCTGCAGCTACCAATATCTCTGCTTCCTCCAAAACCAGCCACCTCTCCCCAAGCCACTGGGGAAGCCCTGTTGAGGCTGGACCACAGTGCCAGGGGTGAGCAGGCAGAGGCAGGGCTGCTGGGGAAGAGGAGACCATCTCAATGTCATGGGCTGCAGTGGCTGGGGACCTGCTGGCACGTGGCAAGGACAGCCAGGAGGGGAATGGGTAACACGGTGGGCTGGCCTGGGTGTAGGGAGAGGGCACAAAATCCATTTACAGGCTAACCTCTGCAAGGCTGCCCGTGTGGAGGGGTCAATAAAGGCAGTGGAGGTGGATGTTCCCCTTCCAAGACCTAAAAGAGGGATGAAGTGACCAGGCCATGGAGGAATAGGACCAATGGTGCCTTGCATTTCCGTAGAGCCTTGCATTGCCCAGGCATGCCATGAGACGTACGCTGCACCCCGCAACATCCTTGCTGGCCATCAGGGGCTTGTCACGTATCTTGACCCGAGTGCAACGCTGGCCCCGCAGGCTTCAACTTGACCCCAGGCTTTGCACGACTGGTGCCAGCTTTGCGCTGCCTGCAGGTATTCGCGGGCCGAGTGGCTCTCCTGGAACATGGCTGAGACAAAAAAGGCAAACAAAAAATAAACGGTTTTGTACCCTCTGCTGAGCCACCTGCAGCCCCTGGGGCAGAGCTGTGATTCAGAGGGGCACTTGCTGTCCCCAGCACCCGCTGCTCTCTCAGGGGGTGCATGCAGTGAGTGACTGCGGTGCAACCCAGGGCCGGGCGCAGGGACGTGGGTGCCCATCCTCTCCGTGCCAGGACACGCGCTCGGTGCCGCCAGACGCACCGGGGCAGCGCTGGTGCGGGCGGTAGCCGCAGGGAGGCGACTTGAAAGGCCAGTGCAAGGAAGATGCACCAGTGCAGCACGAGACTGCACAGTCCTCGGAGATTTGGGTTATTGGGTTTTCTTTTTAAATAATTTCCTGGAGGCTTGCAAGGTTTTCATGGTAAAAACATTGAGGAGGGGTGGTCTTTTTATTTTTTTATCTATAGAAAAAAAAAATATATATAATTACACAGTTGTGTGTTGCTCTGAGTTACAAGATTTAGCATCCTGGAGTCTAGCCCTCAGCTGCCTTCCTGGGCTCTTGAATTTTAATGTAGAAAAAAAATCTTGTGGAATATTTGCCGGAAATGACACATTGAGTCACTGTTAACGTGGACAGCAGGGCTCCCTCTCCTCTCTACCCAAAAATACATTGGCACACGTTCGAGAAGAAGGGAAGAAGCCGCAGTCCTGAGGCCAGGACCTTCATCTTTGCAAATGGCTGCCGAGAGGGAGCGACCCTGCTGCTGGGTACTGGGAATGGCAGGAGACCTGGGGCAGACTCCTACCTCCTCCTGCAGCCCAGGGCACGGGAGCTCTGACATGCACCTTTTTCACCCTGCGGGCCAAGGCTTGATTCCAAAACATGTCAAGAGATCTGGGGAGTTTCAGCAGAACCTGTTCAAAGGGGCTGTGAAAAATTACACTTAAGAGCAAATTCAAGAAATAAAACGAAAGGTCTGAAGTGCCAAGCAGCTACAGTGGCAGCTCAACAGGGGTTGTTTGGATTCCCATCTGGAGATTGGCCTAGAGATACCCTTTTCCAGCTATCCTAAGATTGTTCTGGCCTTTTGACTTGGTATAGATTTATTGCCTTTTGCATTTAGACAACTGCCTCGGCTTTCAAATGTCAATTCTGGCTCCTGTATTGTGCTCAGTGAGAAAGAGTTTCAGTAAACCTTGTGAGGGGGTAAGATATTCAGAAAGCAATAATGCCTGGGTTCAGAGAAGTGTCCCATCTGTGACAAGTTTAGACATGCCTTTAACAATTTAGTGATGTGTGTTCCTGTACTGGGCTGTATGCACATGCTCTGCTTGCATTTCTGCCTTTCAGATGACAGGGAAAACCCATCCAGCAGTGTTATATATCATACACTGCTTTCGCACAGAGGGGCTGCTTTATTTGACTAAGGGCACATATTAATGTGCAGTAGAGATACCACAGCATCTTCTCTTACTGCTCATCTCTGGGCTGCAGTAACTACTTGTGTGGCTGTTAATAGCTCTTCGCAAATGGGAGATAAAACATCTCAGTTATCATCACCAGGAAGGTGCATCTGCACAGCTTTTCTACTGGCCAGAGAAGGTTGATACAGCCAGACTTGCTGTGCTATTGCTCCAGTGCCACCAGATGTAACTGCATTTCTGCTAGGGTTAGCAGAGAGAGTAGCTTGCAAAAGAGCCTTTTTTTGTTCAAACAAAAGCAAGGGACGGCTCTACTGACTGCTGGGTTTTTGCAAAGCGATTTGCTGCAGTCACCTGGACCCACCACGCTGCGTGCCTTAACTGGATTGAAAGCTGTGCCATTTGTTGAAATCAAATGGCTCCCACCACAGCCTGTCTAAAAGACCCCTAGCTGACATTCACCAGCCTGCCAGCCTTCCCACCCGTGTGTGAGCCCACCCAGATATACCCTCACTGTCCCACTGGCACATCCCCAATAGGGATAGGTAGACAAAATCTGTTTGGGAAATACAATTAGCTGGTCAAATCCAAGAGAACTTTACTGCCTGGAAGCACTAAAAGTAAATCAATGGAAGTCTTAATGTTCCAGATGAGATATTTTACCTCTGAGGACTGTGGGCCATGCAGGGAGATCATTAACATTCCTGGGTGACAAGTCAACAAATGTAGAATTGACAAAATCCAGCCTTGAGCATTGTTTTTGCATCCCGAGAGGTGACATTCAGGTGGGAGCAAGGAGGAGCGGGGTCTTTAAACTTTGGTGTATGACCCCCCTGTGGAAAGTCAGGGCTCCTGATGGCTCCCAGCTGTAAGATGGAGCAGCACCTGAGCATCTCTAGCCTGCACATGGAGATGGAGGGAACCAAGAACCACCTTGTGTCAGAGGCTGTGAGTGGCAATTCTTGGTGATGCTTTCTAAAAAGCATCATCCTTGGGTGTGATGCAACTCTGCAGTGGGGACAGGACCATCTCTTCTCTCTGCTCCAGGGCCAAGGTCCCTGGGTGAAAGAGGGGCTGTGGGTGCTCTCAGCTCCCGTGGGCTGTTTGGAAGAGGTGATGTGGCACAGAGCAGTCTGGTGGCAAAGCAGTGATGCCAAAGTCCCTCTGACTGGCCACTGAAACACTGCTTCTGCCTGTTTAAAAGTAGAGTTTAAGGGAGCCAGGTGCTTTTGTGGGCCTGTGAACAGAGCAGGATCCCTATGGGGATGCCTAGGAGAAAACATGGGGAAGAGGATTGGAAGAAGCAGGAAGGGATGGGGAGGGAAAGTAAGAGAGGGAGGAGAGAAGAGAACACAATAGAAACAGGAGGGGAAAGGAAAGGGAAGAAATAGGGGTGAGAGAAGAAGACAAAGGGAGACAGAAGTTTGTTTGGGATTTGGGTTGCTTTTTTTGACCCCTTGCTGGGCTTGATAAAACCTGTTTTTGAAGCTGCCTCTCTCCCAGCAGTGAGGGGCCAGAGACGTGAGTTTATGGGGAAGAGATCAACATCAGTACAGGCTCTGGGCATCCTCCACCAGTCCTCCTCTCCTTTTCCTCCTGCCCCAAGAAAAAATCATGGCCAGAGCTGGAGTGGTTGTGTGCACCTCTTTACCCCCAGCATCGCAGTTTGCTTGGCTGACCCTCACACAGGTCATGACTCCCCTTTGCTGGGCATTTCTGAGAGCAGAGAGGATCTGAAACACGTGGCAGAAGGACGCCAGGGCAGAAATCCTGTGAGAGATGCAGAGCCTGGATGTGTTTTTGGACAAATCTTCCATCCCGCCACTGGGCTGGAGCTCCTTCTCTCTGGACTGTGATGAGCTGGCTCCCATTTTGGTTTCTCTCATCAGCAGAAAATCTGGATGTCTCTCCAGAGCTCGTCTGAACCCACTCAGTTCTCTTGCCTGATAAAATTTTTGCCTGAAATAAGTCTGATGAGAGTGCTTGACTGACACCCTGGGAGACTCACACTTCCCTTTCATCATCCCTCCAAATAAAAGCTCCAGCTGCAGCAGAGCAAACATAACATGTGCACCTCTCCTCCAGGCTGACCATTTCTAGGAGCAGGAAGGAAGTTCATTCTCTGTCCTGATGGGTCCTTTGCCTTCTGGGCTAGGGTTGCCAGCAAAAAGGGGAATTAGATCCAGTTTTTGGATGCCCATGATAAGCCATAGCACCAACAGAAATGACCTGCCCATTTCTCTCTGGGTACCGTAGTAAAAGCATTTTGCCACTAGTTGTATGAACTGCAGGTGAAAGGCTCCCAAGCCTCATCACCCCAGTCTGTTTAACACTTTGACGCAGGGAAGAAATAGTTGCACTTCAACTAAGCAGAAATCTGTCTCTGTACTGTGCCCATTTCTTACTGCAAACAGTCTTGGTAGGTTTCCAGCCGAGATACAGAGCTCATAAATTACCGAGACATCAATAAATGACTCAATGATTTTAGAGTGACTAAAATGAAACGTATCTTATTTATGTTAATGAAAATGACTGACATCCCCAGCGCCTGTCATCTTGAAGAATCACTAACTGCTTTGCAGACTATGTACACAGCGATCATTCAGCCACAGCTGAAATGCAGCTACCTCAGGGGTGGAGTGTGACAGATGCTTAAAAATGACTGGAAACCCAGCAAAGACATGTACAGAGGAAGCAAAAATAACACTTTGCATGGAAACCAGTAGGGAGACTTTGAGGTAGCCAGTGCAACAACAAACTGGAATCTGATGAGGTGCTAAGCTCCTTTTTGAGCAGTGCCTGACACTGAAAATCCCAGGACTTTGCTGTCGGAAAGTTGGGGAGTGTGCTCCATCACCACTGGGGAGAGCGTGTCTGCTTGTGAGGAGTTGCATGCTTACTTTAGGCATGTAATGATGACAGCCTTGCATTCAAAAGAGGCTGAATAAATATCAGTTTGCCCATGTAAAATGCTTGGTTTGTACAGGCAGCTCAGCAATTGCAAATGCCGGTGCAGAATTGGGCACGCAGAAACGCATGTGCCTCCGGGCTCCGTTTCTGCAAACCTGAACGAGCTGTCATGAGCAGGCACTCGGCTCTCCATGTCATTCAAAGCCAGCGCGTTGCCTATCTTCCCTGTCTGCTGTTACTAAGAGCTGTGAAGCGAAGTGATCGAAAACGAAAAGCTTTACCAAGTAATTTGGGAGAGATGTTTATTGGTTTGCTTTCAAGTCACCTCTGCGAGTGCCACCTTAGTAAAGCTGTAGGTTATTGCAAGGTTAAACAAAGGATGATGCCTGGTGCATCTGCATGAATCGCATTGTGGTGCCGGGGTGGAAAGCCTTGTCAGCTTTGCAGTCCTGCCATTTAAAACCGTGCAGAGCTCTTCATATGAGGTCCGTTACGCCCCTAATTACGAAGGAGAGGGAGGTTCAGGAGGTGTAAATGACTGCAGCACTGCCCGAGTGAAGGCAGATTGCCTGTTTTACACCAGCAGAGCGTGGCTGGGGGATGCAGGTGTCGAAGGAGCAGAACCAGGACACCAATCCAGGAACTTCAGGGATAAATGGGAATTCATACAAGGAGGTAAAAGGATCTCCTCTGTGCCTGCTGCTGGGGACTCCAACACGCAGGTCACTGTGGAAGAGAGGCTGCGTTTGACCCCTCAGCAGACCACCGGCACAGCTCACTCTCCCCTTATACAGACTCATCTTCTCCAGCCGTGCCCCACAGCGCCAGGAACTGGAAATACCCCCTCTAGAGTCAGGCAAGAAACTACCCCACCTTGTCCTCTCCCAGAAAAATGGACAAGGAAAACAGCTGTGGTGTTTTATGTCCTTTTGATTCTGTGAGCAGAGAAATGGCTGTTCCTCCAACACCATGCTGAATCGAGGGAGAGCACACCAGTGCTAAGCCAGACACCTTACCGAGGAGAGAGCTGCAACCATTTCCCCTGAAACGACTCTCCGACTGCGGCGCGTGCTCTGGGTGGATATATGCAGTTGCTTTAAAGCAAGCTCCCTCCTTCTTGTGTGTTAATGCCTTTTGCTCAGCAGCTGCTCTCTGGAGCGTGCGGCATACTGAAGGGTGCAGACGGCGACTCGGGCGAGAGGGGTGTGAGTGTGTGCGCCACACACCTCGCGTGGCTGCATTTCCCAGCTCCATGCTGTGTGTGGTCAGCCACGGACACGTTTCCCCCTCTCCGACACGGACGCGCGTGGTTATAGACTCAGGGGCGTTTACTGCGCTGCCTCCGCGCCCTGCCTGCGGGGCAGGCGCGGGGGGTCCACGAGGCAGAACAGGCAGAGCTGCGAGTCAGGGGAGGGAAAGGGAGAGAAAGCAAGGGGAGGAGAGGCCATGCCACCCCAGCTGCAGTCCCCAGCTGCTTCTTGGTTTGCAGCCCAGGCAGTGCACAGGCTTCACCTTCCACGTGTTTATCACCTTTATTTATTAGTCTACCCAAAATGATTGCACAGGAGACAACTGGGCACTGCTAATAATTAAGAGAGCCAAGAGGGGGTAGAACCGAGTAGGCAGAAGCAGCAGAGGAGCAGGGGGAGAGAAATGTCAACCCAAAGAGCGGGGTGCCAGGGTCTCTTCGGCACACTATCTTGCCCCATCACCCCATCTCCCTGCAAACACCCCTGAAGAGCCGACCTGCTGACTGTTCTCTGACTCAAAGCTGAACAGCTTTAGCTCTGCAGGTATCGCTGTGGGAAAACAAGCGTTTGCCAAATTTCTGGCTGTGTAGGTGCCCTGGAATCCCTCCCTCCCCACCCCGGGTGAGGCCACTGTCATACTGACAGCCTGAGAGCTGGGAGCAGCATGCTGGCTGCACCTTGTTGCCACACCTACGAGTTAGGTACCACTGAAATTTTCATGCACAGGAATCCTGACACCTGAAAAGCACCCTGAAACTCAGGATGCGCTGGGTTAAACGCAGCCACCTGGCACATCATGTCCCAGCTTAAAGAGAAATGCAGTAAGTGAGGTGGCCCAAGCACTTTAGACCGTAAAGATCAAGCTGCCTAATGTGGGGTGTGAGTGAGACAAGAAGGAAGATGACAATTATGGGTCTATAAACTTCAGTAAATAAGGGCTTAAATGGATCTACTGCCAATAGTTCAAAAAGCCTTCTCCTTTTGGCCAAAGGTGCAAGGAATGATTTCAGTAGCAGTGCTTTCATACTCGTTTACTCCTGATTGACACTACTGTTCAGGAAAGCAGAACTGGGATGTGAGCACTGGTTCCAGTGCTGCCTGTGTTTGCAACGGAGGGACTGAGCATGGTCTGTCTGCTCTGCTCTGAGAAACCCTCTTCTCTCCTCCTTTCCCCCAAGTCAGCAGGGTGCTGTGGGTTGGCTTTTGAGAGGACCACAGGAGCAATCCTCCTCAGCCAGAGACTGAATGTTTAGCTGCTGCATCTAAGCAGTAGCATCTCCTTCGAATTAGAGCCAATGTTCCTATCGCGGTGTAGCTTGTAGGGGCCAGGTAAGTATTGCTAAACTGTCCCTGCTGGGCTGTGAGATCGGTGTTTTCTGCAACGCCTGAAGGTGTCCAGCCAAGGGGGGTCTTTGCTTTGCATCTCTTGCTCGCGCTTGGGATTTAGGTCTGCAAGGTTTTCCTGCTGTTCAGACATTAACTCACTGAAAAGCCTGGAGAAGGCAGCAAGGTAGGTGGCAAGGGAAAAGGATTTGTGCTGGAGTCAGAGGATAGTATACATTTTAAGACTGCAGGGAAGCTGTAGGGCGTATGACCTTTAGTAATCTCCCTGCTTTCAGACTCCTTTCCTCCCCATTGAGAGCCTCTCTCAGCTGTTCCCCAGGGGATTTCAAGCGTTGCTATTATATATAATTGCACAAAAAAGGAGAACGCTCTGGCCCATGAAAGGAATAAGAGGGATAAACTAATTAATTCCAGGCCACAGAAGTGGAAAAGAAAGCAAATACTTGGCAATTAATCAGGGGCGGCTGAGCCCTTCTCTCCTATCAGATATGGTGGGAAGTGCTAATTGCAGAAGATAAGGCGCACAGTGGGATGCGCGAAGATGCCTTCTGAACTGGGGAAAAAATAAAGCATTCAGCTGGCAGTACACGGAGGAGAAGTGGGGGGAGCAATGGGTACCCTCTGTCACCACAAGCCATAGTGCGGGAGCAGCACAGTGTAAGAGGTCTGAGCCGCTCAAAGGGATTTGAGAAGGTCTTGGGAGCCAAGGTAGTAGGCGTCTGGATGGGGGGTTGGACTGTGAAGTGATCCACCTCTCCGTGCTTCGCTCCTTTCATCTGTGAAATGGGATTTATGGTTCTTTCCTTGGGCTGGCTGTGGCCAGGGAGCGTGTGATGCTGAGCAGAGCTCACGGGATCCCTCATAAATCCCCCAGTATGGCTGGCTCCCGTAAGTGGTTGTGGGGCCAGCAGAGATCTGTGGCTCTTGGGACGGGCTGCACAGCAGCGGGTTTGGTAGGGTCGCTCGAGGCATGCAGTTGGGTTAGCTGCTCTTCGCTCACCTTTGGCTTCACTGGGTTTGGCTTCTGGCTGGGGGACTTGCAGGGGGATTTTCTGAGGTCTTTAATCACTTAAAAAAGGAGACAGTTAGTGCAGAGGACAGTTAGGTTTGGAGGTGCCCGTGCAGCGCTAATGTCCAGGGGTTGATAGCATTAGATCTTGGGAAATTCTTGTTACGCTCCTCTCTGGATCTGGAGAGGCCTTCATATCTGGGGAAAACCAGGATGCTTTAGTGACTTGGAAGACTGGGAAAAGCCCTTTAGCACCTGACCCCTTCTCACCTGTGCCTTTCCTCACTGTCTTCTTGCCTGACCCTGATCACTCTGCCCCTGATTGACAGCATAGGTTGCCTCCTCAGATGCAGGGGTTGAGAGAGCATGTACAAGGGTGTCAATGGCTCTTTTGGGCTGGGAACCAAAAGAGCTGGGACACACACACAGCTGGGACCTCCATATGCAGGGACTCCAGAGGCCTTCTAGCTCCATCTTTTCCTACCTGAATGCCAAATGATCAGGAAGAGCCACAGCACGTCACTTGGAGGTCTGCTCACCTCTTTGATGTTCCTCACTCAGTACTTGGAGCCCAATTATGTAGTGAGATGAACTGGCATCATCACTTTGTTCCTCGGAGAATGCAAAGAAAAGCGCAGCTCCCTAAATGTTATGGGTTGTTGTTGGTTTTCTTCTTCCAAGTGCTCAGATCCCCTGGGGTCAGGTCTTTTACATTAGACCCCGGGGGGGTTGATTACCGAGTTGTTATGCATGTTTTATTCCTGCCAGAGCCCATGAAAGTTGGACATGTGCAGTGGTGCCTGGGATGGCAGAAAACACTGTGGAAAACTACATGTATAAACCCCCCTGATGGGAGTGTAAATCTGGAATAACTCCCTTTTAGCTTCAGTAACCACAGATTTACATCTGTGTTGAGTAGTTTGTTCCTCCCCTATAATTCAAGGCAGATCTCCTGTGCAAATAAGCTTCCTACTTGGGCAGCATTTTTCTGCCTCTTGCTTGGGGAGCTAGGAGGGTCAGCGCTGCTCGGGGCAGCTTTCCTGCCCTGCTACTCTCTGTGCCCGTGCGCAGAATCAAACATGATCTGGCAGCTGCTGCAGCAGCCCGTGTATTTTGCTGTCCCATCCCTCCCAGGATTTCAACACATTTGCATTCCTCCTGCTCTGAAGATGAACTGCAGGCTTCTTCTCCAGCAAGCCTTCATTTAGGGGAGCAGAATTCATCAATATTTCATGCTGAAGGGGAAGAGAAATATGTATATGTGCTTATATACTTAGAGAAGGAAAAGGTTAGTGCGGTGAAAAGCAGCAGATAAAGCTGAGGAAGGAAGGAGGGAGGGTTGGAGGATCTGTTCCTTCATTTATTTGACCTCTCTTTGGTTATGCATAATCCTAGGGAAGGAAAAATCCATGTGGCATTGAAAAATTCCCGTTTAATCATTCTTTTATTTGTAGACATCAGTGCTGGCAGTAATTTCATGATAGCCAGGCAGAGACTGCTGATCTAGATAGGGGAAGGGAGAAGGAGAGAAAGAGAAAACGACATGGAGAGAACAAGAGGAAGCGTGAGTGAGTAAAACACGTGCGCACATGTACTGGGGGGATTTTCAGCAGCAAGACTCCTTCCGCTAAAGCCCCTGCAGCCCTTACTCAGCATAATGCGGCCAGTCGAGTGAATACGATGCTTTTAAAAGTCTCTGGCAGCTCTTTCATTAAAAGCTTGACCGCGAGGCTGGGTTATAAATAATTTGATACTAAACACACACGTCAAAGAAAAGGGTGGGGAGGGAGATTGTTTTCGAGCCACAGAATAATTATTCGGGTGTATAATTTTAGCTCCAAGCTTCTTGGGGATGAAGAGGCAGCACAAGGCGAGGGACTGGTGAAGAGTAATGGTTTCAATATCAGGCAAGGCTGCGTTGGTGCTGGCTGCAGCACAAGGTGTGGCTGCCAGCTGGCTGAGGTGCTCCCATGTACTGCACGGGCAGAGGCTCTGCTGCCCACGTTGTACTGAATGGGCTCAGAAATAAGTGTCTGGGCTTTCACTCACTGCCACAGAACATCTGTGCGTGTTGTGTACCTGTACCTACCCTGAATGCGTGCACGCACACACACACACAAAGCATTCACACCTGGGTCTAGCTTGCACACATCCACACACACATCCACATGCTGCAGATGCTAAAGGAGACTTTTCCACCCAGGAGTGCTGATGCCCGGGGCTGTGCATCGCAAAAGGGGTTTCTGTGGGGTCTAGTGTAGCCTGTGCACGAGGAGGGCTAGCTACTGCCGTTGCTTTGGTTTGAGAGCCACTGGTGCTGTTGCACTCCCTCCCGTGCCCCAGGCACGCTCACTCACCCACACGCTTGTTTCCAGAGGTTCCTTCATGCCTGGGGCACGGGTCCGTCCCCCACGTGCAGCCCCACAGCACACAGGTGCACACACGTGCGGACACACGTGCAGACACACGTGCGGACAGACGTGCCTCCCTCTCCCTCGCTGGTCTGGGCTCTGCGCACGGGCTCCTCGCTGCTCACGCCGTCCCTTGCGGCCCCAGCTCCCCACTCGCTCCAGCACTGCGCCGTGCCCCAGCACTGAGCTCTTCCTCGGCTGGGCTCAGACCAAACTCTCATGACAGCAAGAGCCAGGAGCCTTAGCAGGGTCCTGGAGCAGGGTCCACAACCCCTTCCAGCCTGGGCAGGCTGTGGTTTGGGTGACCTCCCCTGGAGATGGGACCAAACTGTGTCCGCCTTGTACATGGTCATAGCTGGGGATCAGGCTCCCTTTGGGCTGTTGGTGCTCACTGTCTTGTCCCTAATGCACATAAAACAGGGGGACAGAGTAGCCTGGCTCCCAGAACACTCTACGCAGACCTGCACCTTGATTCATGCCACTCATGAGCCTCAGCTCAGTCCACCGGACCCCCATCTCTAGGTACCGCAGCTCTCTCATTTTAGCTCTGGAGGGTTTGAAACTCCTCCTATGACTAACTCTCGTTAGTTGTACGGGGGACCGGCCACACCACCCGGTAGGAAAGGACAGCCCTTGGTTTGACCTGGAAGTCTCTCAGCCATGTTACCACGAGGCTGTGTCCCACCTCAGCCCTGGGATGGAACTGCTTTGTCTGCGCAGACTCCTCCTTGTCTCTCGCTACGATGGTGGCTGAGCCCTGGAGAAGGCCAGGCTAGAAGGGTTAAAAATATCTCTTGGGAGCCGTATCTGCAGCGTGGGACTGTGGGGAAGCAGGCAGGCAGCCGGGGTGAGGAGCAGCCTTTCAAACCTGGGCGGAGGAAGGAGGAAACACTGTGGGATTGCAGTGAGCCTCTGTGCCGGCGCGCCCCAAGAGGGTTTTGTGGCACCTGCGTGTGGGGAGCGGATTGTACAGCATCACCCCTGCTGGGAGCCCAGCCATCTCCCTGACCCACATCCCGGTCCCCCCAGAATGGGATTGCTGGAGCACAGCCCACGCAGCCCTTTGCTTCGGTCAGCGTGGCCCAGTGTCGTGCCTCCCTGGCGCTGTGCGGGACGTCTTGGGGGGACAGCACTCGCCTGCACGCTGCCTCCCAGATGTTCCCAGCAGCTGGCTGCCTCCTGCACAGCCTGAAGCGCCGGGTGCGCAGTTACCTTAGAAACTGCTTTTTTTCTCTTCTTCCTACTGCTGTGCGCAAGTTAAATAATGGGTAGCAGGAGGCATGCAGGCTTCTGCCTCCGACTGAAGAAAAGACCCAATGCTCTGCAGAGTGGTCTTACCCCTCCCTGCGAAGGGGCTTCCGGCTCTTCGGACGGTGTGAAAAGACCGGGTGTTCTGCCATGACTTGGCCAAGGTGACAATGTGGAGAAGGAGGATGGGCTAAGAGTCTTTGGGGTGGTTGATATTGTTGTGGGTGCTCTTGTTTCTAAGGTAAGTATTTCTGTCTGGGGCAGGAATTTTTAACTAAATTTGGATTCACTGAATAAGTAAACCCACTACACTTTATGTTAAATAAACCTGACTCTCATGCCTTCTGCAACATGGGAACATTTTCCTCCCTTGTCTGAAGGCTCCTAGGCTGGAAGAATGGGATTGGGAAGGGCTCAGATTTGCTCTCTAGGTGTCATTTGGAAATCCGGGGCTGAGTAAGGCATTCAGTCCTCATTACCTTGGAACAGCCAGTTTCTTAAAGCCTGGGGTAGTGGCGACAATGGCAACAGGTATCTCCTTCTGAAGTAGGCTGGTGGATCTCAGGCTGGTTTCCAGGTAGGAAGAATGGGACCATATCATACCATACCACTTGCTACCTAAATGCAGTCTCAGCAGGAGATCAGGGAATGAAAAGCAGTGAGCACTTGATCAATATTCCTCACTACTTTTAAACAGCAGTCACCTTAGCCTTTTTAGAAAATGGATGAATAAACAAAAAGATCTCAAGTCCATCTTGTGCTGTACTGATGTTCTTATTCCATGCCCATCTAAAACCAAGGTTTAAAACAAATGTTTACTTGCTATCAATTTTTCATTTTTTTTCACAGGCTCATCAAACATAGGATTGGGAATAGCTGTCCGTGGATTCTGGGGAGCTGCAGAAAGAATGGGATGGTGTCATTTTGCAGAGCACATCTTGATGCACGTGGACAGCCTGCGGTAGGCAAGCTGGAGGGAGGGGAGCCCAGTGCTGGGGAACGGCTTTCTCTCAGATGCTCTGTGGATACCACAAAGCTGTTTGTTTGTTGCAGGTTGGGGTTTTATGTTTGCTTTGTGGGTGTTGTTTCCCCCAACCCCCTTGAGCAGATTTCAGCTTCTCCATCTTAGCTGTGTGTGGCTTCAATTACACTGAGTGTTTGTGCAGCTCAGTGTGCAGGGAAAGGCTCTGGATCATTACTGTGAAATGTGTTTGATCTCCTCTCGCCTTCCCATTTGAAATGGAAATAGCTGCTCTTGTCAGCTCCTCATGTCCCCAAGTAATCGTCCCACCAGTTCCTCCTGGCAGCCTCCCTCCCACTCTGCCACCCAGGAGAGCTAATGACCAGCCCACTCCACCTCAGCAAGAGGCTTTTTTCCCTTTCTCTCAGTGTCATTTTGATCTAAATTTGATAATTTCTTGTTCTTCCCATTGCCAGCAAGTTCCTCTTTTCAGTGATATCCTCTTTTTTCCTCCTTCTGCCCCTCAGGGCTTGCTTAGCTTTGGCACCCCCCAGAGCAGAAACACAATTTCCTTCCTTTAGGTTGTGACTCTTCCTCAGGGCTGAGTGAAGAAATGAGAGATCACCTGGAAGTTCACTCCCCTGTCTTTTTACTCAGGTCTTCCCTTCCCTGGCACGACTGGTTGAAAGTGATCCCGTTTGGTGGTGGTTGGTTGGTCATCCTCTTCACTGACTTTTTGTTTCCCAACCAGAAATTGGCAGCCAGCAGTCCCAATTATTGTACTCCTTTAGGTCAGGAGTGTGGAGAAAATGTGTTTCTGTGTTAATCTCGCCTGCCCAGGCAACCTTTCAAAAGAGGCCTCCTGCCATAACTGCACGCTGGGGAAAGAGCAAGGGAATGGGTTGGGGGGGCCAGAGGAGGACAGCTGGATTTCTCCCATTAAGTTTAAAAAAAAAATTAATTGTCGCAGCATTTGAAAATGTCTAATGCAGAAAGGACCATCAGTTTCTCAGTTTCTGTAGGGCTTCCCACTCCTTTAGCCCTCTCGTGTCATCTTCTTCCCACCTCATGATCATCTCCTTGCTTTTTCTGTCACTAGTCAATTCTTCCATTCCTTTCCCCTCACAGCTGTCACCCGTGAGGCTGCTGGACCGGCTCTCTGCAGTGTCCACGGCTCCCAGGGACTTGTCCGCCACTCTGTCCAGTGGAGACCAGCGGCTGGGGCACAGGCACCCCGCAGCCTGCTCCCCAGCTCCACAGTAGGTCCCTATGGAGACTTTCTTCAGGCTCCACATCAGTGCAGGGGAGCAGCAAAGGTGCTGCCTCAGGCATGGGAGCAGAAAGACCCCAGCCGCTGCAACCCAGCAGCCCCATATTCACCTCCACAGAAGATAATTAATGCTGTTTGTGAATGCTCTCTTATCTGAAACACGGAATAAAAATGAGCCGCAGGGAAGGGAGATGGGAGAGGGAAAAAAACGAGGAAGGCAAAAATCCCTCTCCCCGTTTTTCGTCTGGCAGCGTAGCGAGGCGGCAGATGGGCAGCCAGCACCCCGGGGTGCCGGCAGGCGCAGCCCAGCTGCCCTGTGCTGCATCCCCAGCACTTGCTCACAGCCAGGCAGGGTCAGGCCCCCGCTCCCCCTTCGGGGCTTGGAGGGCGCGCGGCTGCTCAGCGAAGCGGGTTGCGACGGATGCCTCCTTCCTGCTGGGAGGCTCCGGCTGCATCTAGCATCCTCCTCCTTGTGTGGGAGACCATCCCTCCCTCTCTGCCTCTCCTCCCGGGACAGCCCCCTCTCTCCTAGGAGAGAAGCTCTACCTTTCTCCAGGAATGGGTGTGTTTGCCTGCCCCAAGTACAGGTAAGGGTCTGCACGCTGTGGTGCACACAGTGTTGTTTCACATGCAAGATGCTTTCCTGGTCAGGATGCACACCAACTTTTCTGA
This sequence comes from Phaethon aethereus, assembly GCF_964289735.1. Taxonomy (NCBI): domain Eukaryota; kingdom Metazoa; phylum Chordata; class Aves; order Phaethontiformes; family Phaethontidae; genus Phaethon; species Phaethon aethereus. The sequence goes on along the minus strand of NC_138575.1, from coordinate 55,834,116 downwards.
CTCCCTGGAACACAAGGCCCCACCAGCCATTTCTAGCAAAAAAATAGTTGAAGGAGTATTGTCATTTTACTTCCTTTCCCGTGGCTTTGCAGACTTTCTCTTGGTGGCTTCCCCCAGTGCAGGCAGCTCCTGGGAGTGCTGGTCCCTTCCCCCCCAGCAGGATGGGGGTGAGCACCCAAATGGCTGAGCCCCAGCACGTGGGGGTGCGGCACCATGTGCCCCTCCGAGACGTCGCAAGCCAGCGAGCGCATCAGCTCCCTCGCTGCATCACGCGTCTCAGCTGGATTCACAGGAGCCTGCTGTGGGCTGCCCCTCTAGCCCAAACCCAACCTGATAATTGATGCAGTAATCCTCTGGATTCCCTCATTAACAGCCGCTAATGGCCGGCGTGTTAGCAGTGAGCACTGCAAGCAGGACCAATTCAATTAAGTCTCTAATAAACCCATTGCAAGCGGCAATAACTGCGGAGTTCAAAGGCAGGATTACGGAAACTCTTCGCAATGGCTTGTGACAGCAGACGGGGTGTGCGACTTGCTCTTATTAATGGACTGCAATGGACTGAATGACTTTCTTGGAAACCCTTTGCACTGGCTGGCTGGTGGGAAGCCTGGGTAGGCCACCCAAGGAAGGAGGCAGGCCAGGCTGCGATTCCTGCACAAGCTCCACGTGCTCCCAACCTACCTCCAAGCGAGGCAGCAATACAAGGTCGGGCTCTAATGTACCCAACACCCCGGACTTTCAGCCATGGGCCCAAATGCATTGGCCCAAGTCCAAAAGTGCCTTTATCTTCCCATCTCAATATCTGCACAGCACATCCACGGTGACCTCCGACAGTCCCTTCCCTTCCTTCCCAAGGCTTCACGCCCTTTGCCAGCGCAGCAAGGCTCAGCGCTGGCTGGCAGCTCCCTTGTTACAGCTGGGCAGTCACGGATAGTGGATGGCAGAGGTGACTCGGTGAATTATTCAAGACACATCATGGTTTCCTTGCACACTTAATTTGAAACAATTTGGCAGGTGATTGCTATAGATAATTTGTGACCTGTCACTCATCCAGAAAGACTTTGCAGTGAGCAAGGCTAGGCAGATGTGTTTCGTTGAAAACTCCTTCATCTCAAAGGTTGTGAGTTCTGTTTCTTTGTTGTTTTCCTATTCTCTGGATGAAAGTTGAATGAATTTTGTGAAATCCCTTTTGAGAGGATGTGGGAAAAGAAAACTTCAGTATGAAGAAGATTTGATTTCAGAAAACGCTTGGCATTGCATTTGAAAATACTATTTTTGGTTAGAGATTCTTTCTTCACTTTTTTCCACATTATTTTATGGTGTGAAGATTACATGTGCTGACATCATCACAGCACATATAAAAGCTATAAAAGGTAACCTAAGACTGGAAAATTAAATCAAAATGAAATATGAGAACTGAAAACATAATTTTGAAATGTTTAAATAATTGAAACATTACCAAGTTCTATTTCTTGAGAAACACTGGCATATTCATTTCAATTTCTAATTGTTGTAATTAATTTCATTCAGCATTTGAGCTGATTAGACTGGACAGGTAGGTCACATAATAGGTCTTTGTTCTCTTGTTGGATGTGTGTCATTCCAGGAATCAAGTTTCTCATGCAAATCCTGGCTACAGGGAGGTTGAAATCTCTCTTCTCACATCTCCTGTAGGACTCATTTAAGTGTTGCTGCTTCTGCAAACACATGCACGAGTGAACTCATTTCCTAGAAACCTGGTGAAAATGACCATAGATGGGTCATGCAAAATGATTTTATAACTGAAATTAATGTTTCCAGCTGATTATTTCTTGCCTCTAATTTTTTTTTTTTTCATGCTTCCTTTGGTTCTACAACCTCCTGGTTCTACAAGCTCCAGACTTTTCAATACCTTGCAGATACACCTTACACAAACCAAGAGCCAGAGCTCAGCCCAACACAGAGGGAGCCCAGGGCCGCATGAATTGCAGAGCTCTCAGCTTGTACCTGGACAATCCACTGGCTCACAGATATGTTGGCTGAAGCAGAAGGTCAGATCTGAAGATGCAAGGGTTTAACAGTAGGGTTTGCCCAACCGAGAGTGAGTCAGGCAGAAGATGTTAGCAATAAAGAAGAGTAGACGGGCGTGGTCTGCAGTCGATCTCAAATGCTTCCAAATCAATTGGACACTTCCCTGTGCCAGCCGGGGGATCACAATACCTGTGATGGGTATTCACCTGAATACATGGGATGGGAATGCATCATCATGCAGTTCTCCTTCCAGGCATGATGATACAGTCATCTTCTGTGGACAATTCCCAGTACCCAGAGAGAGGTAGGAAGAGCTGTTAGCTCTTGGTGATCCTGCTCCAGGTGGGATTTCAAGGTAATGGCTCGCCGGCACCTCCCTTGTGTGCCCAGGAGAAGCAGCCATCTACCACTCCATCTAACTCAGCCCAGGAGTAACAGCAGTCTTTTATTCTCTGCTGGTACTGCCTCAAACAGAGCTTTTAACCTTGTTGTTAATGCATTTAAATCTAAAAAGACTCCATAAGAAGCAATGTAATTTTTCCAATGTAAGTTTTTCTGCAGGAACCTTTTGTCAGAGGAGATATATATTCCTGGAGATATAGACCCTATTTGATGAAATTTGGAGTTGAGTAATTTCATGAAATTGAGCAAATTAATAAAAGAGTGACTAAAGATATGATTCTCTATGTTCATAGTAGAAATCCTGTTTTACCAGTAACTATTATTAAGGAACTCTATAACCAAATATGTAGGATTGCACATTCATGTTCTTGTATTTTATTTTCTGTCAGATAAGACTCTGAATATATGAATATCATGATCTGTGTGTGCCTCACTGGGAATTCAGACCTTAGCCTGTGCACTTCCTACTCTTGACCTTGGAGATCCCAAATGTGTAGGCACCACTTGAACTAATTTCTCCAAATCAGTTTCATTTTTGCACTCTGAGTGCACATGTGGCTGTTCGCCACGTGCAGAAGCCCTACATGTAACGCATAGGAGGGAGAGCTGCAGCTCTAAGAGTCATTCTTGGGTTGGAAAAGCTCAGCCTGCTGTGCCCACCCCAGAAAGATGCCCTGGATGCTGCACAAGTGTACCAGAAACCAGGGCAGAACAGATCAGGGGGCCAGGCAGGGTGGGGACAAAGCATGGGGAGGCAACTCTTTCTGAAATTATGCCCTTGGAGTGCATGTCAGCAGGGACAACGCCGAATAACTCTGAGCGGTAACCTTGCCTCTGGTGCCTGTCACCACCTCCAGTTCCTGCCTTCTCTTTTTTCCCTTTCCCTTCCCCTCACTTCCTGCACCCTTTTGTTCCCTTAATTCTTGCTCATGAAGAACACCACAGCATTCATATGTAAATTGCACCCAGCGCTGCAAGGGGGAGTGTGTCTGAAGGGGAAACACACGCGTCCCCCTCCCGTTGCATTTGCCACTCCCCAGTGGGCTCCTCTCCCCTTCTCTGGGAACGGAGGCAGGGAAGAGCACGTGAGCGGGATGGGGAGATCCCACGCGTGGCCTCCTCCTGCAGCTTCTTTGCTCCTCTGCCTCAGTGGTCCCTGCTTCTGCAGTTAGCCATTAAAGCTGTCATCTCCCTTAGTGCCCACAGTGCGCGGGGCAGCTGGTGATGCAGGTGCCGGGGTCACCCCAGGTACCAGTCTGTCACTGCCCTGAGCTGCCTTCCTTTGACACAGATGTGATGACTGTCATAGAGTTGTTGTTTGTGTAGGTCTAAGTCAAGTGGAAAAGTCACATGTAGACACACACACGGAGTGATTTTTTAATTCCCCCCACCCCAGGAAAGGGATTTTCAGGAGAAGTCTCCCCCGGGGGACTGGAAGCAGAATTTCTTCATGTGTAGGCAGCGTGCTGGCAGGTTTTTGTCACTTTCATTCACTCCCAAGATAGGTTACTGGGGGCTGAGAGCTACTGCTCTTCTCTTCCCTGTCATCTCTTAGCCATATAATCAGCTTCAAAAATCAAATATTTCTGTCCTGCAAGACAATGGAGCAAAGCTATGTAGCCCAACCCGAAAAAGGAGCAGAGATCTACCTGGACAGCTTTCCTGTTCCGCTGGGTACTGACGCATTTATTCTCACCACAGTCTGTAGTCCAGATTTAGCTTATTCAGCCATAGCAACCCAGCTGTCTGGGGCCTGAGCTGTATTTTCTCCCAGGCTGCATATGATGTCTCCGCTCTGCTCTGCCCCGTCTTGCCTCCTCCTGTTGAGGAGCAGGCTCTGAATTCGGCACAGGTTCAGGAAGGTTTCGCACCAGCTATTCACTCTTTCAATCAGCGCTGCCAGAGTGTCTGGGCTGAAATATCAGCGCAGCTGGTTGGAGACACTCACCTTCCCGAGCGCGAGGGACAGCCGTGCAATATGGATGGTGCGTTGCTCCATGAGGATGCCCGGCCTCTGCCGTGGCTCCTCCAACAAGCGCTAGCCCATGCTGGAGCACTGCAGGGGCAAGGAATGCACCTGCAAGCCCTGGGCAGACCCAGGGTGCTACGGTGGGAAATGCTGGATGCTCCCTGAGCTCAGAGTTTGCCAGGGCCAGAAGACATGGAGGACTGAAGTGGGATGTGGATGGCCCCTTGCCAGACCACAGCTTAGTGGCAGACCCTTTACATACTGTGATACTGAGTCCAACCTCATGCCCTGCAAAGGTCAGTGCCATTTGTGCCCCATGCAGTTTAACCTGACTTCTTTGACAAAACCATGCTATTCTGTGGCACCCCAATAACTGGGGCTGCAACAGGGAAAGACCTGGGGACTCCATGCCGGGGATGTGTAATACTGAGCTCCATTTGCCTGCTTTTGTCACCTTGCCTTTTTAATGCCGGTTCCTCGCACCATCCCATCTTGATATTGCCCAGAGATCCTGGAGGAAATGCTTTGGGGTTGGAAAAAGGCTAAAGGGTAAGGGGTGATGTCAGCACCAGAAACATTCTGGAAAGCAGCTTGGGTTGGTGGCACAAACATGTTCCTTAGGAGGTGGAAAGACCATCAACAAAACATTTCAGGCAGTGTCTGTTGAAGGCTATATCTGTCACCCATGAGCAGAGGGGAGCTGCTCACATGGATGAATGGGCAACAGAAAACTCTATAGCCTTACCTGTTGCTGTCACCCACTCAGCCATCCTGGTACTGGTAACATTAGAATGTCTGATGTTGACAGTTTGCAACCATTTTGGCTTTCATCATTGAAGTTGCTGGTCACTTACATATCTGATGGTGGGCCCTGGTCCAGAGTGCCTTCAAGTTAAGGGACACTTTCCTGTTGTGTTTAGTGGGTTCTGGCTCCAGCACACTGCTGGAAAGACAGCAACACTGGCCCCTTGACCACCTGTGCTTTGGCTGCCAAAGTGGCTAACCCTGGTTTGCCTCTCTCCCTGCCCACACAGACAGGGTCCGAGGAGCCACCGTCCTGCGGTGAGCCTGGCTTGGTAGGCAATGAAGCCTTTGCTGCAGGATATTGGAGTGATGCAAGAGGGATGGCGAGGAGAGCAGTGGAAAGGGTGGAGGAGAGAAGCCAGGGATTTCATCCTGCAGTGGGGCTGAGGTCAGCTTGTGGATGAGTGGATGGGTGGACGCAATGCTGAAAACCCCTTTTGCCTATGGTGCATCCGAGAGGGGTGAACGGGAAGGAGCAGCTTTTGACAGGATGTTTCCCTGCAGCAGGGCTGAGCACAGCCAGCACAGCTGGATGCAGGAACAGGGCAGCACTGCCTCTGCTTACGCTGAGAGCAAGGGATGTGAGCAGGCTTGCAGGAAGATGTGATTCTCAGCACTGTCAGGTGTATGAAATGCCCATCCATTAGGAAAGAAGCAGCAGCTTTGTGCATTTCATGTCAGCTACTGATTTATAGTGATTTATATCAGCAGCTACAACCTGTATTTACATAATATTCCTCACAGGACTGTCAGGGCTCTGTACAGGAGAGAAAAAAAATGGTCTTAGGCTAACATCATAAGCCCTGTAACATGGGAGAGCCAGGTTCTTCCCAGGACCTTGCCAAAGCCTCCCTGTATCCATTTAGAAAGGCTGCTTTAAGCTTAGCCCTTCATGCCTGAGTTTCCCCAGCTCTGAAATGGGGACGATAATGCTTTTCGTCTTCACACGGAGGGGTGGGTGAGGGAAACTTAATGAGATGTGCTCAAAAAAAAAAAAAGTGCTTTAAGATCTTGCAATAGAAAATGCACAGCTCCTAGCAGTAATATCCCTGGGGTGAAAGAGCACACTAAAACCTTTAGTAATCCTGGCTTGCTCTGGGCCCATCTCCAATGAAGAGACACGCTATCTCAGACTGGATTAGATGGAAATGTGGAGTCCAGGATGCACTCCTTCAATCGCTGCTGTTTGCATGTCCTGATATTTAAGGAAGTACAAAAGGACACGGTGGGGTCACAACCCCAACAACAAAGATAGGGCTGTCACGTACCTCGCGTAGCTTTGATTTCTGCCCAGAAATTGATGTGCGTTCCTAACAGCCCCCTTCTGCCTGCAGAGTGTGAATTCACCTGTTTCTGTCAGAGCCCGGCGCCTAAGAGGCTCTGCTGCTCCCTGCGGGACCCCTCACCAACAAACCCAGTCCCTTTGCAAGGTGCTGAAGAGTGGGAAAGGGGCTGGGTGGCTCACGGGGAGTGAAGGTTGCTGTTGCCCAGCCAGTATGTGGGAGGGGAGGGCTCAGTCCACAGTTCATCTGTGTGACTTCCCGCTGGGATTGTTTGCCATCTAAATACACATATTTGGTCTTGGGTTTAGATCAGGATCCTCTTCATTTTTTAATGCATTTGGACTTCCATTACATTTTCTCTCTTGTGGTTTCAGGAGTCCTGGACTAGTCTAAGCTTTGTTTTATTTTGGGTTGTTTTTTTTTTTTAAGCCTTGCTGAATAAACTAATCAGGTTGGAACATTAAACATGGTTTAGTGAAGCAGAACCAGGAAAAGACATTATTTCTTGCTCAAGATGGCCACAGTTGGACTCTCTCTATATGAGCAGGGAAAATGAGTGAGTTTCCTCTACTGTGCCAGGTCCAGAGAGCAATCTCTCTTCTAATTTCAGGATAACAGAAAAAAACCGTGATCGGTAAGAACAGATTTGTCCAGCTCAGCAGATCTTCCTTTATCTTTATGTCCAGATTCTGCCAGCCCAGAAGAAATTACTTGTCTGAACCAAGCCTCTTAATTATTCCCTTTGTGTAGTTCTGGGATAAGCATCCCAAGTTCAAGCTACTTGATGGCATTCCAGACTGCTCCAGCTCTTACCCTGTCTCCAGCCAACAGAGGAGAGGATGCTGGCTGCAGTGAGCAAGTGGATACACGTGTTTTGGCCCACAATGGACTGTGGTGAAGATACAAGAGTGTTACACGGGGCTGCGTTGTGATGATATTAGATAATGTTGTGTTCTGGATAGCAACTCTCTCCCAGGCAGAGGGCTATGGGGTTCAGAGCACCACATTGGCTCTGCATCACCAGAGATGCTAAACAGATGAAAGGCCTTTAGTCCATTTGTCTTGAAGTTGGCCACAAGTAGGAAAATATTGATTTGTGGTGACACATGCAATTTCTAAATTAATTGAAGAAAGATACCATTCTGCCTCAAGCTGTTCCATTTGCATAAGAATGAGGAGATCACCTTAAACAAGAACAAAGAGACCCTTATACATAGTGAACTGTGAAAAAAAAAATTAGCTGGAGGTGGGAGAGCTGAACAGCCACTGACAGGACAAAATTAGCTAGTCTGGATCATGGCTGTTATAGAAACAACAGAGAGAAATGAAAAACAGACCTTTTAAGAAAATATGGATTTTTCTCAGGAAAATACACTCACGAAGTACATCTTGCTACATTTCACTTGATTGATAAATGACCTAATAAAACATGCAGCGGTATCTGCCATTAGCTAACTCTCTCCAGTTCTTGGTGTGGCCGTAATGTACACACTGCAATCTGCAGAACACTTTAACATCCTCTGGCAAAGATGTTCCCATCCACAGTTTCTACCATAGGTCTATTTATGCACATTGAAATGTTGATGTTCACGCAAGATGTAGGTTTGAAAGTATGATCTCTGGCACATTGCCTGCGTAACTTATAATCGGCCATGGGCATCTGGTTTGGCAAACCTTACCATGGGGTGTTGCACATACAGTCCTCTAGGCTGCAGCTTTGCTGTAGCAATTCCCAGCTGACAGCAGCAGATGCCGGCAGACGCAGTTCTGACCGCCACGGAGCAGCACCACAACCTGCAAACACCCCGGGGTACACGTGCAGGCCCTGCAGCCAGGCCTGGGCGGGTGAAGCTCCCCGGCCCCCTTCGCAAATCCACCACCGGCACGACTCAGGAGCAAGACTTTCTAAGGGAGGCCATATGCAGCAGCCGCCCCCGGCAACCCTTTCCGTGAGCGATCGCTTGGACGCACGTTCAGCATGATTCGTGGATGCGCGTGTCTTACGTACAGTCTCACAGCAGGTCTGTGGCAGACCGAGGAGTTGGACCCAGGAGTCTGGGACGGACCCAAATTGAGGGCTCCAGCTGGGTGGTGCATCGCTTACGCAGACCAAGGTGACAGCACAGCTGAGGAGGGGCTGCTTTCCAGCTCCGCATGCGGCTCTTCCGCCAGCTTCCTTTCTCCATACAACACAAGCCTCTCACTTCACGTCTAAACCCTGATAAAACTATTCCTGGTTGCCAAACGGGCAAAATTCATAGAGATGGGGGAAGGAAAAGAAAACAAAACACCTTTATATTTTTCCATGGCAAATGTTTGCTCAGCTCTTCTTCTAACTATGACTAAGAATATTTCATACTCAAATAATCCATCACACTTAATGCTGTTAACTTTTCAATACCAACTGTACACAGAGTATACAAAAACCCCTTCTGGGTTTTCAAAGCAACAACTACAAAAGACATTTGTCCTCCTGGTGAAAGGCATTTAAACCACATGATCGTCTAAAGCCCTTCCAGGCCTTTTCAGGCCATGAAAGATAAAACCAATTCGCAGGTGAGACAAATCCTCATTGTCTCCCTTTTTATGTGTTCTTCTTGGGAGTTTCTTTATAGAAATAGGATGGGTGGGGGTATTAACCACTTTAAAAAGGTGGCAGGTAGAGAGGGACGTAGCAGGTGACCCTTCAGCTAAATGCCCTCCTGAAATCGTCTTTCTCTGGAGTTTGTTCATTGCTGCAGTGTCCTACAGCCCCATGCCCTGAGCCAGGGGTAACCAGCACCTCTGGAGCTGTGCTTGGCACTGGGAGGCTGCTCCAGGCACTGGGCTGTGCTACCTGCTGGGCGGCTGCCATGCTTTGCCCTGCAGAGGTGCTCGCAGCGCTCAGCTCTCCTCCAGCTGCTCAGGGCTCGGGGAGCGGGGAAGAGAAGGTGGCTGCTGCTGGGCGTGCAGTGGCTGGAGAAACTGCTGCTGGTGCCTACCTATTGTTCTTCCCAAGCCCGCTGATCTGCTGCTCTAACTGTGTGCATGCTCACTGCCTAACCTGCTCCTGGGCTGCAGAAGCAAATCTTGGGTTACAGGAATTATTTGGCTATGCTCATTTATTTTAGCAGAGCTGTGTTAGGGAGTGGCAATGATGCTGCTCTGCAGGCAGGTCTGGAGTGTGGTGATACCTTAGTCTCCCTGAGCTGTACCCAGAAATGCGTGTCCAAGTGCAGCCTTTGGGTGCCTACGGGGGTACCTGTGGTTTCACTCCACTCCCGGGAACACGGATTTGTCTGGATGAGGCTGGTACTGCTACACGTGAGCGCTCACTTGCTGTGAGTGATGAAACTCACACCTGAGAAACTAGTGGAGTGTGTGGGTAGTTAGTAGGTGGACACGCCGTGCCCTGGCTGTGCTGGTAACAAAAGCTGAGCTTACACAGCTTGAAGATCCAAAGAGGAAAACTGTTAAGCTGAAAGGAGTTTCAAGATTTTCTTAAGTGCAAATACTCCTGGGATGTGCAGCTGATGTATGGCTCATCTCTGCCAGCTGCAACGATTCATCCAGCAGATCCTATAGGCAGGAAACCCAAACATTTCTTGAATGCCAAAATCCTGCTGTGCCTTTACTACAAATTTGAGTGCAAATCCTGAAGCCACAGCCTTACCTCAAAAAAAGGCATTTCACTAGCACAATCTCTCCCAAGTACTGACTTCTAGATTGACCTTAAACAGATTTAAGTAAGTATTTGGGATTAAAACAGTCCTGGGGAAGGCTGGCTGCTTGACAGAGCAAGCAGGAGTCTAATTCCTGTCTTGCCTAAATCTCTACTGCCATGGGCCACCCCTGCCATTTTCATTCTGAATGGAGCCTGGCAAAGCAGGGCTGTTTGCCTCACAACTGAGCCAGGGGCAAGGAGATGAGCATGGGACCAGGCTGCGCAGGGAGCTGGTCCCTCATCCAACCGCTGCCTCGGTGCTGTCAGGTCACTCTGACATCTACAGGAAGCTCTCAGCTGCTTTAAATGCTGCTCTCCTGAGCAGAGAGGACTGTGATCAGACCTGTGAGACTTGGTCAGGAAGGGGTCGCACCAAGCTGACTCTCGTGTCCTTTCAGGACATTACGCTCCCTGATTTAAAAGTGTCCTGCAACCCTCTCATATATAAATCTGGTTGCGATGGGTGCAATTTCCCTATAGGCTCCAGTCTGATTCTTGCTGTGAGAATCTCTTCAGACCTGACTTACCAGCAGATGCTCAGCTGAAGGTGAGGTGCGTCACTGGTAGTCGAGGCTGTGTGGGCTCCACACAGACCCTGAAGGGAAGGCAGTTCTGGCTGGGTCCTGAGTGGCAACTCAGCACAAGGGAGGAGATGTAGGGAGCAACTCCTTTAATCGTATTCTGAATCTATAAGTACTCCTTTAATCTTCTGGAAAACTTGCTCTCTTGGCATAACCAAACCTGCAAGATCTTCTTCAGTTGCTGAATGCCTAGAGTTAACCTGGGCTTTCACGTTGCAGGTTGTGTGTTTACTGCGGGCACTGGGAGCAGCAGGACTTAATCTATCCAAACTATTAAAAGCAAACCATTAAGTAAATGGTATGAAGAATGCTGTAAGCTACCCGAGTGATTATTGTTTTAGGGCACTGACAATTAAACTGTTGCAAGTTTAAAATGTTTTCTCAGTCTTAGAATAAAAAGGGAGATGTACTGTGGTAGCCCTTTCTGTAGAAGGTGTGTTAAGGTCTGGCTCTTTATGTCAGTAAAGGCCTAAGTAAAGACATTTTCAGGATCCTGTTGTGTTAAACATTTTTCTCATCCTGCATAAAAGATGACCCTTTTCACTCTCCTGCTTCCTCAGAGCAAGTATTAAAGCTGCCGGCTCAGGTGCCCGCTGCAGGGGAGGGAGAAAGAGTCAGGGAACAGGAACCAGAACAGCTGATACAAATTACCTTTCAAATTGGAGCAAATGCTCCCAGAAATGTCACCTATTAAAAGATCAACTAATAAGTTCCTGCTGCAGCCCAAACAGCTCAACTAAAAAAAAAAGTATATGCTGGTAGCCTTCAGGCCCTGGGTTTTTTGTGAGCTTTGCAATCTCAGGTTTGTCAGTTTTGTACTTCAATTGGTGAGGCTCTGGGTAATATTTATTACAAAAACCTGCTGGATCCCTTTGAAAACCTGGACCTTTAAGAGCTGAGAACAGACCTTCTTGCCAAATCAAAGATAAGAACCATAGCAGATAGCCAGAGATTTGCTTTGCTGATTCTTCACCTGCTGATTTGGTGAATTGGATTTGGTATATGTTAATTTGAAAAATGCAGCAAGCCTCCCAATGCACTTGAGCCTGAAAGAGGAGCGTGTTTTTTATGAGGTCATGCTTAATACTGTGTATGTTATTCATACAGCTTCCATGATGAACTTTCCTTGGCTGCAAAAGCTCTAAAATAAGTATGGTTTGACTCCATCCTAATGGGTAGATTTCATTTTCTTTGAGTGACTCCTGATCACTTTTCACAGTCATGTGTGTAATCACTGTGAAAGCTACAATTTTCATAATTATAAATATTGGCTATTTTAAGGCTTACGGAATCTTCCTGTCACACATTTCTTGTTTTCCCAGTTAACTCCTGACGCTACCAGCTGTGAACTTGGAAGGTCTGTACCTTCCTGGCATGGGTAAGGATGTTATTGGTAGAAAGATATTTTAACTATGGAAAAAGCCTATCAAAAAAGGAATAACTGGTAAAACAAACCTCTGTAATTAGCAAGTTCTTAGAGCTAATGATAGTGAGACCAAGTCCTAAATTGGTAGGCTGTAGAGTCCAAAGGCCACTTGAGTCCAGCTGGTTGACAGGATTATGTCCATTTGTGCAACTCCTGATAGCTGAGCCTCTTAAACTTCTGGTCATACGCTTCCTGACTCAGGACAGCTGCTGCTGTGGCTAATGCTGAATCAGATATGGCTGAATGAGGTCTATCTACAATAGCCTGGCATGAGCAAATCAGGTTTTCCTGGTCAAGCCCTCAACGAGTCCTTGTAAATTAGTACAGTTAGCAGCCGGGCCTACCAGTAAGATACTAAACAGAGAGTGACATGTTAATGCCAATCATATCATAACAGAAAGCAGCAAGTCCAGGTAGGCACGTAATGAAATGCAACACCTCTACACAAAGGGTGTGCAGTTGGTTGGGGAGAGCACCCCAGCTGGGATGTGATAGCAATCTGTACCACTCATCCGGTAAGATCATCTTCATGCCCATATCATACTTGGCACAGATCACAGCTGTGGTGGGCTGGTGGCCTTCGGCTGCTGGTGGAGGAGGACTTGCTATTGGGGTTAGACTGTCACCCACGTAGCCTAGTTTAAAATTAGTAAGGATGTTTCTGCATGGGTGGCAGTTGCATCTGTATGTTGCAGTGCAGATGTGCCTGTAATCAGGCAAGGGTTGGAGAGAGACATGTGTTTTTTCTCCTGTGGAGTAGGAGGGTAAGATGAATGGTCGTTTGAGCACAGTTACAGCTTTCTGTGTGGGTGAATTGCTGGCAGTGTTTATTGTAAGACATTCCACCTGGGGGAGGAGTAGGACAGTAGAGGCTTTTCTGTCTCCCTCCAAGTACCATGCAAGGGAAACACTGCCAGTAGATGAATGCTTCTGTACCTCTGGCTCGCTACCCTCTCTGACACACACTCTGTATAGGAGCGGCATTGATGCAGACTCTTACAGAGCCACCCAGGAGGCCCTCTGCCACTGTGCCCTATGTTCCATGTGAACGGAGAGCAATATTTGGGTGAATTGCAAACAGGGTTAATGGAGGTGTCTCTGGTCTTGTCTGACATCAGACCCATCAAGTCACCTAAACAACATGAGTTAAGACCTAAATCTACCCATGCCATGAAAAAAAAGTTGTGTTGTTTACTCAGCACCTTATGCAGAACACATATCTTGACGCCCTACTGTTTGTGCTTTAACGGTTGGATAAAATCAGGCTTCTCCTGCGGGACAGTGACCACTTGCCTTACCGATGTGGTATGGACAACAGGTGGCCACTGGCACTCCATTGCTCTCTAAAACTATTGTTCTAGCTTTTTGACAATCTGTTGCACTGGTAGTTGACTTTGGGGTGCTTCTTGGGACCATCACCAAGCTACCTCACCTGCAATGTCTGAGTTTGGTTATTCTCAAGCTACCACTCTAGGGGGGCTTGGTTGTTCTGTGGCCAGTCTGCCAGCCCTGTAAGGGTGCCTTGGTTAGCTTAGAGTGGCACATCCTGGAGGGCAGCTTGTGGTAGCAGGAGACATCCCGTGCCATCCTGGGGATGAGAACAGGGTTTGTACTCCTGGCTGGGAAAGAGAATTTTGACTTGTCATCTGGGGAGAAGCAATTGTTTGCCACCACTTTTCCCTCCAGATCCTCTCCAATACAGGAGCAAATAATTTGTTCTCCCTCTCTGTAGTGATGTTTCTGCCAGGGGCAGCATAAAAGGGAAATAACAGGGTATATGGAGCCAAGAGGCAACGGAGTGTCTGTGCTGTGCCAGACAAACCAACCCAGTGCAATATATTAGGGGAAGGCTAGAGCCAAGAGCTCTAATTCACAGTGGCTGTGATGCACCATGTCTCCAAAGGCTTGTACAAAGCCTCCCCTTCCTTGGATCAGCCCTCTTTTGTGAACAAAGCAAAACTTGCAAGGCTCTCAATATTCCCTGTGCACATTTCCTGGGGAGCATAGTTCTTGCTGTGAACATTAAGACTCAAAGTTGGCTGAACGCAGGGTAGAGAACAAGGTCATGGCCCTTCTGCTCCCCCTCCCCTGACATTCTCATTTGACTGAAACCATGGAGCTAGGTGCTAATAAATCAGCCATCAGCCATGCCCTTCTGAATAATACTCTGTTCCCCTAAATTATCTCTCCCATCTAATATTGGTGATTTCATATAATTAATGCTAGAGAAGGAAAGGCCTGGGATTCATGGCCTATAGGAATGAAGGCTCTTGGTAGGCAAGTTTCCCCTGCATCTGAAATAACTCTGCCTTTAAGTAATTGTTGCCCTGATTTTAGGATTACTGCTGGAATAAGTTAAAACATACAAACGGAGTTGCCCGATAAATGGCAGAGGGGGCTGGAGCCATGAGCTTTCGCTTCACTGTGCTGATAACCTCTTACACAGGCAAACTGTGCGCTAATCCCAGAGCGGCTGGAAATCTCGCCGGGAAGGACACTGCCTGCCACTCCTGTATAATGGAGATGGAGAGTTTAGACACACACAGGCTTACATAATTTTTCTGACTAAGTGACTTCCTCTTTGATAATGCATAAATCAAATGTACCTTAAACTGCCATCTTGTTTTCCTGAAAGCCTGGGCAAAGCTGTGCAAGCTGGGAATAATGATCCCTTGATAAATGAGGGAGCTTAGCTTCCCAGGCAGGGGGGAAATGGTGCAGGTGACATTTTCATGAAAGGCACAGAGAAAGCCTTTGCAAAGGCTTAACCGATATTGCTGATACTGGTTTTTGTTCGGTGCAGTCTTCAGGTGGAGGAAGATGATGTTTTGGAGGGGATGATTTCTGCCCCATTGACTTAGAGGGGAGGAGAATATCCATGTCTAGGGAGTGGGAAGTAGCCATACTTGTTGAGCCACGGGCCTAGTGACAATCTCTCTGGCCCCTGCTGGTTTCCGTCAAAATGCTCATTAGTCTAAAAGGATGGATTTGAAATCTATTGGTGTATGGGTTTAGGGAAACATTAACTAGTGTGATGAACATCTGGCCAAATGACACATAGGCAAAGATGCTACAGTTTCCTACACAGTATCTGTGCAGAAGTGGACACACTTTATCTGAAGGGAGTTGTGTTTAAGAGCCAGTAATGAGTCCATAGATCTCAGGAGTTTCATTTGTAACACGTATTACCAGGGGTTATAAAAAGGCTGCAAATTGAAGCCATGCTCCTGCATTTGTTGAGCTTCTTTGGGAAAAGGGCAGCTGTCACCAGCTTCCTGAAGGCATCTCCAGCATGGAAACAGTGACTGTTGGCAAAGGTGGTGGCTTTTCTCTCTCTTCCCTGTTTTGCCTCTGCCTGTCTGTGGTGTTAACTCCCAGTAAGAAAGGTGAAGGGATCTTTTGACCTGGGTTTTCTCTGTCTTATTTTGGAAGGCTCATTGAGTCTGTTTCGGCTCTTGCTCAGATGTAAACTGTTTGTTTATCTCTTCACAGATTAAAACACACGGATTTATGGATGTAGAATCAGTTCTTTACAACTCCTTGGGTAGAAAGTTTAATCCTCTCTTCAGTGTGAGGAAAGGCACACAGAAAGAGCTTCAATGACTGACTGGAGGCCTAATTATGGGTAGGGAGTGAGCATGAGATTAAAAATAAGGTTTGAATTCATCCCCTTAATGAACGCTCCTAGATCTCGCTGCCTCATTTTATGCAGATGTACAAGCAGCATATGTTTTACACAACAGACTCATCATGTTGACTCATTGGAAGGAACAGAAAAGGGAGTGTTTCTGTATTGCCCACTATCTGCCTTTTGTGATGCACTTTCCCTGTCTCTGTACCTTAAATGCCCTCCTTGCTGTGGTCTCAAAGTGTGCGAGCGTTCGTGAAGCACAGGCTTCCTTGCCAGATGGAAGTCTATGCAATTGCACTTCAAAGGAAGGGGTAAAGGCAGAGGGGGAAGGAGGGGATTTTGGCAGGATGGAGCCGGTTGTAGAATCTGCCCCCTTGCCCTAGGAATGGCACAGATGGGGAGCGCCGTCTGCCAGCGCCTGGACTGCATGTTCTGGAGGGGAGAAGGAAGCCTATAAATTACTCTTTCTTTTTCTTTTTTTCTCTATTTTAACATTTATTTATTTGTTCTTCCCTCTCTTCCCCTTGTCCCTCCCTGCCATCAGCTGCAAAACTAATGGCACCATGTCAAAATCTGTTAAGGCATCTGCTGTGCAGCTTCAGGTTATCAAAAGTGTTAGCTAAGCCAGTCTGAAAACACCTGGGGAACATCTGTCTGCCATCACACAAAAGACTCTGCGTGGCAGGGAAAGTTAATAAACTTAATTGGTTATGAAGCACTATCAGGCGTTGAATAATACCACCTTGGAATTCTTCCAGTGTCCCCAAAGCTGTTGCAGAGACTCTCTCTGCACATGGACCATGACCATAAGAGAGCCTAGGAAAGACTTCCTTTGGATTTGCCAAGTCTCAGATATTGATGGTTGATGGCATTAGTATGAAGTTTTTGCTGTTATTGGACCCTCTTCTCTCTAATGACTCCAGTGGCGATGGCAATGTGTGACTTTCCCCAGCCCATGGATGTTTTGAAATTGGTAGTGGGCATGCTTTTTGTTTCTCCCAGTAAGAGTATATACTGCCTTTGAGACTTTTGCTATCAGTGGCAGAACCCTTGTTGCTTCTCTGGGTAGCAGATGCTAACTGTATCTCCAGTGGAAACCCTTTCCTCTCTCCTCTCGTAGGAAATAAAATATAATTACCCAGGCTGAAGGTAGGAGAAAGATTCATGAGGTAGAAACCAAAGATGGAGGTGTTTTTAGCAAATCGATAGATTTCTGAAGAGTTGAGTAGCACAGTGCGAGCTGTTGAAGGACTGGCAGAGAGGATCAACAGCATGAATCCATCCAGCAGGAGGCACAGTCACTTGCATTGACTCAGCCTCCTGGGTGCTGCTAGAAAATCTGAATAGGATTTAAAAAGCTGTCCCAAAGCTTTCTCCCCCGTGGAGAGTCAGATATAGTGGCTGAAAATCTGCTCTCCACTAGACTGCATTGTAGACCAGGTTTTTATCATCTTCTGACCTCAGTGAACCATGGTTGCCTCAGGGAAAAGGGGACTGTAAGCAACATGAGGAGGAAGCACTCCCACAGAAATTGTGAAACAGCAGTCAGGAAGAAGAAGCTGTCCTGTGCTGCTGAACAGATGATCCTACTGCTTTAACTCATCTGCTGCTTCCGCATCACCTGGCTGAGCTCACTTTCCTAATCTGCAGCAAGTTGGGACTTCCTTGCTAGGTCCTCCTACCTGTTCTGGGTGGTTGTGTCACAGGTTAGTGGCTGGCTCCTCTTTGTGGTCCCTAGCATCTTTTCTCAATCTAATGATCTAGGGGAAGATGCTGAAGAATCATTGGTGTCTCCACAGATTGGAGAGAGGTGGCAACACTTCCATCCCTGGCTTTGGCTCTCCACCCCAGCAGGCTCAGTCCCATACCTGGTTGCCCTAGCAATGATGCACAAGGAGGCAGCATGGGCTGATGCCCCGTGTGCTGCTGCTAAGGGACCCCATGGGCTACCGTGATGCATAGATTATCGTGATGAGGTGCCTGAGGATCTAGTTGACCTCGTTGGACATCCAGCTGCAGGAAAGATGTGCTTTTCTCTCTCCCTCTTGTAGGACGTGAATGCTGTTGAAAGATGTTTCCACAGGCCCTTCCATGCCTGACAGTGTTTCAAAAGCTAGAAATGGGGAAGTGGGAAGGTCACAGGCCTTGAATCTGAGTGGGAAGAGGTGGAAGATGCCCAAGGTGCCTTGTCAAGACAGCTCCAGTGAGTGGGAAACTGATCTTGACTGGGAAGACTCCACTGAGGAGGTTCTTGCTGCGACA
Organism: Phaethon aethereus; assembly: GCF_964289735.1. NCBI lineage: Eukaryota > Metazoa > Chordata > Aves > Phaethontiformes > Phaethontidae > Phaethon > Phaethon aethereus. Next base: position 55,816,045 of record NC_138575.1, on the reverse strand, counting down.
CTTCCTGCTTTTGTGGATAGGCTAAAAAACCTGCCCTTAGATCCAGACTGGCTTTAAGGCTTGCTGTCGTCATCCCTTTGGTGGCTGTAGCATCAACGTCCCTGCGTGTTAGGTCATTCCCCACTGGCGGGGCTCTTCATCCTCAGGAGACAGCACTTTATGGGCTGCTCTACAGTCAAGACTCGCTTGCTTCTACTCTTGCCGGAGCTTATCAGTGCCCTGTAACCGAAGTGCTCCTGCCCCTTCCCCTCAGCACTGGCTTGCATGCTGGGAATGTCTCTGTGCTGCCCAGCAGCCCCTCCCAGTGCTCCCAGTCTCTTTGACAGGCTGGGCACGTCAGGCTCTGCTCCCCGGGGTAGTTTTGTTCCTTGCCCACCTGAGTGCTGATGCTATGGTAAAAATAACTGCACGGAAATGAGAGCACTGATTGGGATTTAAATAAAATTTACATAAAACTCTGCCTCGAGTACTAATTAATTAGCACTGTCAAAAGCCCCTGAAAAAGCGGGAAGGGGGGTTTGTCTGCCTTGCCAAGCAGGGGAAGCTATTAGGAGGGAGAGGCGAAGGCTGTCCGCGGCCTAACTGAAGTACCGCAGGCCGGCCGACCGGCGTTGTGGGAGGTTTGCTGCTGGCAGGCAGGGGCGAGGCTCCCCAGGGCTGCGGCGGGGCAGCGCGTCCAGCCTCATGCGGTGCTGTCGCTAGGCCTCCTTCTTGCCCGGGTAGTGCTCAGCCCCGCGCAGGAGAAAATGCCTTTAGCTCCTGATCTTGTCCGCTACCCGGGGCAGTAGGAGGCAAATGCAGCACCAAGAGGGAGAGGGGCTGTGTTGGTTACTTGCATGTGCTCCACGGTGGCCCCTCAATGCAGCTTTTCCCCATCTATGACAAATATCACAAGGGACAGCTCTGTGGCTTGTGGTGACTTACTGGTTAGTTAAGCAATGAGATGTACCAGTCTGGGTGACACCACCAATTAACTTGTTCCTCATACTGTCCATCTAATTTAATCTATCTAGGATTTTGTAGCGTGCTCATGGCCACAGAGAGGCTGAGGGTAGGCGGGCCTTTACGTTTTACTGCAGTTTATAGTGCTGTTTGAATCCCATGGCCACCATTAGAAATGGGTCACGTAAATGTACAAGCAGGGACGTTCAGTTGCTCAAGCCACTTCAAACAGGACTGAACCAAATTTCTGTGTCAGAGAGAACATTCGGCTTTCCCTGGAAATGGACTGGACTCCTCACACCCCGGCAGGTCCTCAGTGAATTTCAGTGGGCTGGTTATGAGGCTTCTCCACTCAGGACCTCCTTGCTGCACACTGCAAGAAGTCCTGCTGTGTGCTTAGAGATAGGGCCTGGCAGGATATTGGTAACAGCTGGTGAGAGCCTCCCATTTGGGGATAGCTGGAAGAATGAAAACAGACTGTTTTTTCTGCTTTCAGGATCTTCCAATTTGGAAGATCACGGAAGAGTTTTGATCTTAATGGGCATCCTGATGGAGGTCACCTGCCACGTCAGCCTTGCCGTCTGTCTGGTTCCCGGCCACTCTGGGAAATGGCCTCGTCTCCTCCTCAGCCCACCTGAGCAGCAAACCGCTTTTCACTTGCACAGAGACAGACTTCCTCGGTCTGTTGGCAGCCCACCGGTTGGCCTGCCCAAAGCTAGGAAGACATACCCTCCTGTGAAAACTGAGGGTTTGTTCCAAATTGGAGGACACCCCCCCCGACATAATTACAAATATTGAAATCGTCTCCAGAATGGAGTTTCCTCTCCTTGCCTAGCTGTACTCCCAAAGAGTGCAACAGACTGCTGTGCAAATCTGAAGGTGATACTTCATATGAGTCAAAATCTGTCCCTGTTCAGCTTTGATGTCCAATCTTTTTTGGCTTTTTTTTTTCTTTTCATTTTTCAGAGGTGTCTGGAGCACGCAAAATTCACAGGCAGTGAAGAATCCCCTTGTCGTGCCATTAATTTTTCTCTACAGCTGGTCATTAAGTACACGGGAGCTGCAATAAGCCACAATCTACCCCGGCCTTGGCATACACTACACTTACCTTGATATGACAACAAATCCCCACATGGGAGTACTTTCTCATCCTTCCCACTCCACACCCCAAAAGCAACCATTTAGGCTCTGCAAATATTTTGCTCGAATTCTCTTTCTCTGCATTTCTTCCTGTATACATCTGTGCCCCCAAATATTTTGAAACTTCCAGTGTCCCTGGCACTGAGCTGTACCTTTGTGACTTGTTTTTGTGTACGTAACCAAGGCAGATATGCCCTGATCAATGCATGGATGTGCAGCTTTCAAGGAATATAAAGTGGGTAGCCACCCTACAGTGGGTATGTAGTGTATCACCTGTGCTTGGGCCACTGCCGTTCTGTAAAAGATGCGAATAGACACCCCCGTGCTTTTTCCAGTGCTACAGAGGTTAATTCTAGTTCCTCTGCCAAATTCCAGGTGAGGTTGTTACATGCTGCTTGTCTAATTTTTTCTTTGCAATAGCACTTGACTATTGCTATGTTGTTTAGGATTTTTACTAGAATGGTAATGGTCAAAGGCCTAGGAAGCAAAGTCTAATGATCCAGATTAGATTTCTGCAGTGCTGGGCGCTCGCCAAGGATGGGAGAAACCAGGTGGAGACAAAAGTGTGGTTCTCTTCCTCTGCCGCAATTCTCACCCCATTTCAACGCCCATATTTGACATCATACTTAAATTGCAACTTCAGGCTGAGTAAGAGCACAGTTAGCATAGCAGGCTACACACACTTTTGAAAAATATAATTCTTCCTGGAATCTCAGGTGTGCTCGGCTTTCATTTTCAGGTTACATACTGTACCCTCTGAGTGAAGTGTAAAAGCAGAGCTGCTCTGTTCTGTGTGGATATTGAGGAGCCCACAGTATCTGTTGTTGCAGGAAGAGTTTGTTCCCTTTCCAGTGTCCAAGGTCTCTTTGTACTACAATGCACAACACCCTGCCAGCCTGTGTAGTGCTGCTGCTGTCCTACTCATCACTGCTGCAGGGCTGGAGGGACAACAGGTCTTTGGGATGAATTTGTGTGGACTCCAGAGCTGTGGATGCCATGAAGGAAACATCTCTGCAACTGGACGACATGTGTTCTGTAACCAAGGTGGGGATGACTGAAAGTAGCTGCATCTGCATGCAATATGCTGATTTTGAAGTGTTGAAAACACCATAAAAACTTGGTCTAACCATCTCGGTCTTTGGCAAGGTATCCAGACTAACTCCAGTTCTCAATTTATCTCTGACTTCTAACACTACCTTCACCACAGAAGTATTTAAACCCCACTCAGTAGTATATTATGTTAGAAGCTTGATAAGTAAATATGTAACTGAACAGGTGGATTTCTGAAGAGAGGAAATAACTTTGAAATATGAGTACTTAACTATCGATTGCATTGGCTTATCAAATGGGTTTGGAAGAAAATTCAATCTCTGTTTGTTTCCATTATATTTATCTTGTCAGGCTTATAGTTCAATATTTCTGCAATTATCAGGACTTAGAAAGGATTTGCTCCCTCCCGTCTTCTGAATTTTGCTTCTTTTCCACATTTCTCTATATGACTGGAGACAGTCATGGGTCAGGACAGGATGCACATCATAGAGTGGTGGTAGAGCTTCAGATACCTTTGATGTGTCCTGCTCACATGTTCAAGACATTTGCTGAGCTTATTAATTTTCCTACTAGATGTCTGAACACTTTTCAACCCTTCTGAGGGAGCAGGGATGCTGCTTCCTAGGATCATCTGGGAATTTTATTTAACAAGTTCTCTCTTAATGCAGAGTTCCTTATTGACAGGGATTTAAACTAGACTTGAAGGAGAAGAGGGATAATATCAGGCTTACCCATGACAAGCTGTGGGATGACACGCCAACATTAGAGGGATGGGGTGCTAGTGAGTGCCCTCAGCCTGTTGCTCTGAGATGTGCTGGCTACACTGCAGCACGCTTGAAGTCTTATGGAGATGAACCAGGAGCTCCTAAGGTAATAGGAGCCAACAGAAAACACTAGTGGAATATCTCAAAGGAACTAAGGGTTGCTCCTCTAAGAGGGTGATATGACCGACAGCCCAGCAGAAGTGCCCCTACACCAATGCAGGCAGCAAGGGCAACAAACAGGAGAAGTTGGAAGCCACCGTGGTGCTAGAAAGCTATGACCTGGTTGCTGTTACTGAAACTTGGTGGGACAAATCCCATGACTGGAGTGCTGCTACTGATGACTACAGGCTGGAAAAAGTAGCATGGAGAGCTGTAGGCAATCAGGAGACTCCTGGAATGCATTGAGGATAACTTCTTAAGCCAGGTAACAGACAGCCCTACCAGAGGGGATGAGATACTGGACCTGTTGGTCACCAATGCAAATGAGCTAATCGGTGATGTCAAGCTTGGAAGCAGCCTGGGTTGCGGTGATCATGCACTGGTGGAGTTCGCAGTCCTGCAGGATATGGGTCAGGTGAAGAGTAAAGTCAGGACCCTGAATTTTAGGAAAGCAAAATTCTATCTCTTCAAGGAGTGAGTCAATAGGACCCCCTGGGAAACTGCCCTCAGGGACAAGGGAGCAGAACAGAGCTGGCAGATCTTTAAGGATGCTTTCCATAGACCTCCATAGAGCGCAAGAGGTCTCAGTCCCCAGCTGTAAGAAGTCAGGAAAGGAAGGCAAGAGACTGGCATGGATGAGTCAAGATCTGCTGGTCAAACTAAAGGGCAAGAAGGAAATGTACAGGCAGTGGAAGCAAGGACAGGTATCCTGGGAATAGTATAGGGATGCTGCCTGGTTGTGTAGGGACGGGGTCAGGAAAGCCAAGGTGTGACTGGAGCTGAACTTGGCAAGCGATGCAGAGAATAATAAGAAAGGCTTCTACAGGTATGTCAGCCAGAAAAAGAAGGCCAAAGAAAGCGTAGCCCCTGTGATGAGCAAGACTGGCAGATCGGTAACAACAAATGAGGGAAGGCTGAGGTACTCAACAACTTCTTTGCCTCAGTCTTCACTGGCAGTCTCTCTTCCCACACCTCTTGAGTGGAGGGACTGCAAGACAGGGACTGGAGGAGCAAAGTCCCTCCCACTGTAAACAGAAGATCAGGTTTGAGACCACCTCAGGAACCTGAACATATACAAGTCTATGGGACTTAACAAGATGCATCCCAGAGTCCTGAGGGAATTGGCTGATGTAGTTGCTAAGCCACTCTCCATGATATTTGAAAAGTCATGGCAGTCAGGTGAAGTCCCTGGTGACTAGAAAAAGGGAAACATTGCAGTTGTTTTTCAAAAGGGAAGCAAGGAGGACCCTGGGAACTACTGACACGTTGGCCTCACCTCTGTGCCTGGGAAGACCATGGAACAGATCCTCCTAGAAGTTATGCTAAGGTACATGGAGGAGAGGGACGTGATTCAAGACAGCTAGTGTGGCTGCACCAAAGGCAAGTCCTGCCTGACTAACCTTGTGGCCTTCTATGATGGAGTGACCACATCAGTGGACAAGGGAAGAGCTATGGACGTCATCTATCTGGAATTCTGTAAGGCCCCAGAAGGACCCCACATGGTCCCCCATAACATCCTTCTCTTTAAATTGGAGAGAGATGGATTTGATGGGTGGATTGTTCAGTAAAGGACAAATTGGTTGGATGGATGAGCTCTTGACCACTACGCACATCCAGAGGGTAGTGGTCAACAGCTCAATGTCCAGATGGAGATCAGTGATGAGTGGTGTCCCTCGGGGGTCTGTGCTGGGACCAGTACTCTTTAATACCTTCAATCAATGACATAGACAGTGGGATCGAGTGCACCCTCAGCAGATGACACCAAGCTGAATGGTGTGGTTGATGTGCCTGAGGGACAGGATGCCATCCAGAGGGACCGGGACAAGCTCAAGGAATGGGCTGGTGTGAATCTCATGAGGTTCAACAAGGCCAAGTGCAGGGTCCTGCACCTGGGTCAGGGCAACCCCTAGTACCATACAGGCTGGGGGATGAAGGGATTGAGAGCAGCCCTGCCAAGAAAGACTTGGGGGTACTGATGAATGAAAAGCTGGACATGAGCCAGCAATGTGCACTCACAGCCCAGGCCAACTGTATCCTGGACTGCATCAAAAGAAGTGTGGCCAGCAGGTCGAGGGAGGTGATTCTGCCCCTCTACTCTGCTCTGGTGAGACCCCACCTGGAGTACTGTGTCCAGCTCTGGAGCCCTCAGCACAGCAAGGACATGGACCTGTTGGAGCAGGTCCAGAGGAGGGTGACCAGAATGATCAGAGGGCTGAAACACCTCTCCTATGAGGACAGGCTGAGAGAGTTGGGGTTATTCAGCCTGGAGAAGAGAAGGCTCCGGGGAGACCTTATTGCAGCCTCCCAGTACTTAAAGGGAGCTTATAAGAAAGATGGGGACAGACTTTTTATCAGGGCCTGTTGCAATAGGACAAGGGGTAATGGTTTTAAACTAACAGAGGGTAGATTTAGACTAGATACAGGGAAGACATTTTTCCCAATGAGGCTAGTGAAACACTGGCACAGGTTGCCCAGCGCAGTGGTAGATGCCCCATCCCTGGAAACGTTCAAGGTCAGATTGGACTGGGCTCTGAGCAACCTGGTGTAGTTGAAGATGTCCCTGGTCACTGCAGGGGGATTGGACTAGATGGCCTTTAAAGGTCCCTTCCAGCCCAAACTTTTCTATGATTCTATAATTCTATGATCCACAACAATGATGGCACTTATGCTCTATCTAACCTCTTTCAATGCCACATTATAATGGTGGCATACTATGAGTCTTAAGTTTGTAACAGTTTGTTGGAAGCATCCTGTAGCCCCTAAACTGAGCATCTCCTGTGTGGCTGCCTGTGATGACCAGGCAGCAATCTCAATGCCATGACTGGTCTGATTTATTCCTGTACGGAGCAGGACACCTGCCCAGAGCTCCTCATACACTGACAGGTTAGGATGGTCAGAATAAGACCAGCTCTGCATTGCCGTACTTTCCGGGAGAGCTTAGCCTTAAATGTAATTACCTCAACCTTTTCACACGTATTCTCTGTTTGCTAATGTTACCCTTCCTCCTTTGCTGGAGAAAATCCAGAGATTTTCTCTCAGTGATGGTGAATGGAGAGAGGGGCTGGTGGAGCAGTGAAGGCTGACTGCCTTCAAAATAGCTGCATTTCATTTGAGCCATTCCAGACACCTCCTGTTATTCTAGTGATCATAAGGGAGCTAACTCATTCTCAACTCTCTTTAAATCTTCAAAACCACTTTATGTTCCTAGGTGTTGCTGTTTTTAATTTATTTTTTCTTGTAAATCCAAGCTCTTATTTTCATATGTGTTCCACTACGTGTCTTCCAGGTTAACAGGTATTTTAAGTAAGATCTTTTAAAGGTTTCTTGGGGATTACTACTGCAAAGAAACAAAGAAATCACTTTCCCATACATGTGATAAATTCAGAGCCCAGAGTTCAGAGTGCAGTTCTTCCAGAACTGAAAACAATCACTGTATTTTTGGGGAAAAACCACAGATTCGGGTTGGAAGAAGCTCAGGAGGTCATTTAGAACTTGCTCAAAGCAGGGTCAGTGATGTGACTTACATCCCCTGTAACCTCAACTCTGACTGCAGCTGTCAAGCACTGAAGGAAAAAAAAGCAACCCACAAACCCCACAACATTATATGTCATTTTGAAGTACAGCCGCAAACACTTTTTTCTCTCCTACAATGTAAGCAATCTCTTCTGCTAACAGCAAACTGCAACATCCCCATCTGACAGCACAACTCCTTAGAAATCTGTTGCACACAACTGCCACTGGTCTCAGTCCAGACCTGCTTCTGCATTTTGAATTGTTAGGAGGGGCTGGGGGCTGAGCACAGCGAGCTCTGTGTTTGGGGAGAGGGGCTGCATGCAGCACATGGCAGCTCTGGGTCAGGCAGTGCAGACATTGACACAAGACTGTACTTAAGGCTTTCGGACCCAAATCCAATGGAAATAAATTTGGCCCAGATATTCTGATATTTTAGGCACCTACCCTAAGGGGTGGAGGAATAAAACCATCTTTCCTGAAGTGAGTGGTCTCACCTCTGCGCTGCCACGGCTGTGCCCAGGGAGACCCTGGAGGGCAACTCCAGGTTTTGGATGGCATCTAGGGCTAGAAAGAAGCTGTGATCTCAATCCTGGTGTATGCAGGGTAAGTCCCACAATCCTTAGGAGAAGATTCACAACGGTATGTAGGCGCCTGACAGGCATCATACTGGGATCTTCAGAAACTCTCCGGCACCCAAGTACATCAGTAAATCTGCACTCCATTCAGTCCCTCACAGCAGGATCCTGAATTTATCTTTAAGGAGAAGCTACTGGATGGCTGGTGGGCCACTGTGCTGGGGAACAGGGCTCCGCTTGAGCCCAGGGGAGCTTAATGGCAAATGGCAGAAATGATGCAATGCTGGGAAACTGAAACCAAACTCGCCAGAAACCTTTGCCAGCCTCACTAGTGAAGTGTCTCCCTCTGGCAGGGCTCAGCCCAGCTTTCCAACCAGGTAACCATCTTCAAATAGACATTGTTAGAAAAAGAAAAAAATCAACCTGTCAGATTTTTTTTTTACTTACCCAAATGTGGATTTCCACCCCCACTTCCTAATTACCCTGGCCTATACTCCAGATTTGACAGTGGTCAGGCAAGGGACAGGTTTTCTACACACCCACATGTCTCTTGGTGACTAAAGTCCTGTTGACAAACTCTACCAGGTTACTGTGCAATCAGAACATGCTTCTTACAGACCCAAGAATCACCAATGAGTGAAATAGCTTTTCTTCAGCTAAATATGCCATGCATTTAAAATGTCTGTCCTCTATGATAGGATCTTCCAGGCATAGTGATGGAAGGTGTGTGGGCTGGGACTATGCGTTAGCCAGAGATATCGTAGAGATCTAACAGAAACATTGAGAGTGGAATGGATGGGCATGAATGGCACGAGAGGACATGGCAGAAGGATGGGAATGACAGCTGTTAATGACACCTAAGATAGAAGATTATCAAGATCACAGCACATCTTGCAGCTTCTCAAAACACCCAGATTAGGAATTAAACAAAAGACAGACTGAAGCCACTAAGAGGTAAGATAAAGGACAAGCCTGGAGCCATTAAATACATCCAGGTAAGGAGACTAAAGAGAATGAGTAAATCAGCGATGTTTCCTAATACTTCTGAGAGGTGGAACAGGGTGGGGAGACAAAAGATCACAACCATTATGAACCCTTAAAGTAAAAAAAAGGCAGATCCAAAACCAGCCTGTTGTTGCCTGCCTAAGGAACTCTAGAGATGTGATGACTTGTTAGCTTGTGTCCCTTGTGCTCTTCTCTTTGCAAGGAGTCCTAGCTGGAGCACATAGACACACACCTGTTGGTACCTGAGAACATGTGGGCATGAAAGAATGAGTGTGAATAAAATCAGTGGTTTAGAATAAAATCATGTCCCCGGATAAGGTCCCTCATTGAACTCTGCTGCATTAGTTGAGATTTGTGCAAGAGCAGAGCACTCCGGTTCCTAGCAAAGGAGTCAAAGCATGATAAAGCCTAAAAGATTATGTTCTGCATGAGGAATATGGAATATTCACATGCAGCCCTGTGAAGGTAGGTGTGTGCTTCAAAGCCTGTGGTTAAATTAATTCTTAAAGCTTCTCAGTTTGACATTGCTTTCCTCTCCATACAGAATGTAACTGAAGGAGGGATAATTTTCTCTCCTCCTCTGCTTCTTTCTTTCTCTACCACCTGTTCATGCATATGATGTCTTCTGTCACCAAAGGCTAAACATACTATATTGAATGAACAAGCCCTGATGCATGGCTGTAGTCCTGAGGCAAAGGTGTGTTGGGAATATTAAAAAGTCAGGCTGTGAATGAGGGGAGAGAAATGGTACAGATTACATATGTTCTTCCCTTCTTCAATTTCTCTGTAAACTCTGGCTCTAACTCATGTGTGAGCTGCAAGACAGCTGTCAGACTGAGTACTGCTTATTAAATACATTTTGTGAGGAAATGAGGGTTGGGCTAGTGTAATAACGAGAAGCAAAGCCTTCATCCCAGTTGGACTCATCTTCCCAGGGAGACTGGAAGTGACTGCAATTTTATCCTCCCCTCTGTCTCTAAGCTACTCCGGGTGCTCAGACAACATGAGTGTCTGAAGTCCCTACACACTTTTTCCCCTGCCACATTTTCGCTCAGAGAGTGGCAGCACATGCTCGCCCCCCTGAATGCAAAATGGCTTCTTTATTCCTTCTGCGCAGCCACAGCCCTGCTGACTTCAAGCGCAAGTCCCGCTGCCTAACGCTACAGCCGTAGGTAGCACTGGGGCAGTTTTGTGGCTGCACAAATGAGCCAGTGCTTAGAGGGTGCCTGGGTCCTGCCTGTCCCGCTGCCTGCCCGCTGCCTGCCCGCTGCGTACGCTGAGGTGTGAGGTCAGGGGTGCGGGGTGGCTGGTGCTTGCTGGGACGGGACGGCTGCAGGTTGTGATTTGTGTGGTACGTCCAGGCTGGGCTTGTGTGAAAGCACAGCTGCTGTGCATGATACAGATGTGACATAAAGTGTAGTGACCCACTGAGTCAGGGCGATGGTCCCACAGCCCAGCTCTTGGTGTCCTATGGTGCCAGCAGGAGATGGTATTTTGGAAGAGCGCGGGGGCCTGGCTGCTCTCAGCAGTGCCCTGCCTGTGTACCCCACCAGCACCATGGCATTTGGTGACCAGCAGCTCTGCTTTCACCCTATCCACTGCTTTCATGAGTCTGTAAAGCTTCCTAACATCCTCCTCGCCAAAGCAAAGACCCCATCCATTTCGGTCTCTCCTCCCAAGGTGGCTGCTCCATCCCCTGGCCATTTTAGTTACTCTTCTCCATGCCTCCTCTGACTCCACACTGCCCTCATGGGGAGCAGGGACCAGAACTGCACACTGCTCCTCAGAGCTGAGTGCATCTGGGTTTTATACGGTGGCAAAATGATACAAAGGACGAGGGCTGCACAGCGGCATCCTGTTCCACTCAGGAATCATCAACTTTGGCCCACGGCACCTTTGACCCTTCTTCCCATCCATTCCTGGTACTGGACAAAACTATTTTCACCAATCATTTTAGCTGTGATATTTCCCCAACCTTTTCTGTCCTTGTAAACACAACACTACACAGAGAAACGTTCACAGGGTGTGTGCAAGAGAGAGCGCCTGACTTCTTGCTCTGCAAATGTGGGGACAGCTCAGGTCAAAGCTCAGGCTCCCTTCCAAGCAATGCAGTGAAGGAAGGCCCAGTCAATGCATCCTCGAGGGAAATGCAACCACCTCTGGGTAGGAAGCTACTGCAGCAGAGCAGGTAGAAGAGTGTAATGACCCAGAGGGGAGGACTTTGAGGGGGACTAACTGCTTAAGTTAGCAGTTGTCTAGTGGAGAATGTCTCCTAAACTAATCTTGCAGAGTTTCCACCAGCTGGTATTTCTGATGACCTTGGTGAAAGGTCTGCCATGAGGCAGAGGAGCAGGAATGAAGGCAGAAGGAATGACTTCCCTGGCTCTTTTCCTGAATGTGAAATGCTGAAGTTCTAGATAACTTTGGATTTTAACGGAGAAGAACAACCAAGAGAGAAAGCAAAGAATGCATAGACAGTTTCTGGGGACAGAACAACATAGCAGTGACTTACAACATCTAAATCAGAAATGTCCCTGCACAAGAGCCACATTCTGTTTAAAGAAAGAATCGTAGCATTTAGAAACTGCATATATTCTCCAGCAATTGCTAATCAGACCATGGCAGGAGTTCAGAGCATCACTTTCCGCTCATAATATGGCTTCTAGCACAGTCAGTGCAGACTTTTGCCATTTCATTCAACATTTTTCAGATGGGAAAATGGGAGAAAGGGGGCAGCCTGTGCCCTACTATTGCATGACTGTGACTTCGGGAAACCTCCTTGGGTCCTGGTGGCATTGCATGTGCCACTTGGATGCTCTGGGGGAGACAGCAGTGGGTGAGGGCACCATTGGCCAGGGGAGGGGTTTTCAGCTGGTTAGATGTAGCATAGGTGCTTCTGGGGGGCTGTGGCACGGCAGGACTCAGGCATCCTGTCCTCAGCTCCTGAGGTATGGCTCGAGCAAATGCATGTTGAGTGGGAGGCCAGAATATCTCTCAGGATGGTGAAACAGCCTAGAAAACGTATTTGCCCATTTTCACCCTGGTCCTTTTGCTGAACTCAGCTCCACAGTGGAGACAAGTAACTTTGGCCTTCTAAGTCTTAGTGTCATCAGCTAAAAAATGGGGCTAATATCAAGCTTACCTACTTTCCAGTGAGTTGTAGCTAATTAAACTTAGCGTTAGTTAATGTTTGCACAGCTCTGGGATGTGAAAATGGCAATATCATACTAAGTATTACTCCTAGGTGCCTAGACACCATGATTCTTCATAACCAGAGAAGTCAGTTAAATTAGCTGAAGGTGGAGAGATGCAGCAGTGAGGAAGGCGGAGAAGATATACAAACATAATACTGTATGCATGATGGCCTGCAGCTGCAGAGGGCAGGGAAAGCTCTGCTCCTGCCACTTAAGGAGCACGAGAGAGAGAGATGTTCCTGTTTGTGTAGGAGGGCAGGTGTTCCCCAACAGCTCTGGGTTGCTGCCACAGCAGTCCACTGGCTGAGGAAGGGAAGGGTCAGTTCCCGACAGATTTATGGGACTCTGCTCAAGCCTCATGTGGCCCTCGCTCATATTCTGTCAAGGATGCTGATTCTCCATGAGGTCTATAGGACAAAGTCGAGCAGCACTTCCCAGAGAGTGAAGGCCAACCCTGCCTCACGTCTGTCAGCCAGCGCCATTCTCAGTGTGGAGCAAGGAAGATTCTTCACCAGGGGCAGCACAGGGCAGTGTTTCACTGGCCACGATGCAGGACCGCTCTGAGCGTAACACAGCCTGGTAGGTACACCATCACCAGCAGGAGATCCTTTTCACCCAGGGTCTTTGCACCAGCTGCAGCCAAGGAGCAGACACCCAGGGAGAGCGTGGGAGAAGCAGGATGGGAATGAAGCCATCTCTGTTCCCAGCAAGGCACCATTCTGAAGGTGAAAGTAAAGTAGTGGAACATGGTTGACACCCAAAAGGGGGATTTAGAAGTGTTTGATGCCATTTCCCAAACCTGGATTTTGTGCAAGACACTTGGATCAATACCGTCTTTTTTGTCGACTGATCTGGAACAGTCAGGACCTTGGCTTGCAGCCTCTTTCAAGAGCCATCCCCAGCCACGTAGAGGTCCAGCCCCCTGTAGGGTGTGATCCACCAGGGAGGCAGAGGGAGGATTGCCACACTCTGAATCACCAGTGCGGTTTTCACGGCTCCCCAGCGTTAACCTACATATTAGCAGAGGACTTGGCTACAGCTCCTGGCCTGCTTCCATCCTCTGCAATTGCATTCTGCTGCCTTGAAATCCCCCTCCTCACACACATGCGTACCCCATGGCTTCAGAGGGATGCAGAAGCTGTCACTGCTTTCTGTCCAAAACTCCTGCACAGTGGTGGAGCTGGCTCATCCTTTTCAGGAACAGGCTCCATTTCAGTGCCATGAGACATGAATCATGCGTCTGGAAAGGTTATAAAAACTCCTTGGGACCCTTTGGAAGGAAGATGCAATCTTGAGATGAAAAGCAGTATTAAAATGTCACCCGGTTTGACTGCTGGCATGATCAGGGCCTGTGGCTTTGTCTAGGGAGAGGTATCCTTGTGATGCTGTAAGGCAAAGATTGCTGACACTAAGCATATTCCATTTATGAAATCATAAAGGTGTCTGTACTAGGTAACTGATTTAGGATTTTGTTCCTCCTTCCTCCTCCTCTCCTTGTCCTGTGGTTTTTCTTCAGCCTCCTCCTCCCCACACTAGCTGTTCTCCTCCCAGAGAAGCCGAATATCTCCTGCCGTCAGAATGACTGTTCTCTGCTGTATTAGAATGAATGATTAGTCTCTGTCTAGTTGCCTCTATAATTAAGTAAGTGCCGCATGAAAGAATATTCTTGTAAGTAACCAAGGCAGTTGCTCCCTGCGGGGCTGCTGGGAGCATGGTACAGCTCCCCATCAGCTTACATGCAGGGAGGTGGTTGTCCTGCGTGGAGGCACATCCACAGCCAGACCCCTACCACACCTGCAAGCTGCCATGCTTGCAGCTGGGGCACATGCCTCCCCAAGACGGATGTGTGCAGGTGATGATCTCTTTGCATTCATTTGCAGGCTGCTACAGATGTCCCACCTGATGTGTGTATGAACATGGGCACTCACCCAGCCCCCCCGACAGGTACCCAGCCCAGCGCAGGCCTGTACACTCCTGACCAAGGACTGAGCCTCTGCGTACCTCCAGCTTGCCCTTCTCATTTCCCTGACTCAAAACCATCGGTCTAGTCCCGTCCTGTCTCAGTATACCCCCTGGATAGCCCCCATATTAAAAAGGGGCTTTCTGGAGAGGACTGGGGTGAGGGGAGAGGTGACAAGTGGAGAAGGGATATGAGCAATAAAATGTAAAGAACACCCCACCCTTCCTATAAATACCCAAGCAGCTCCCCTGCTTCCTAGCAGCACTAATGAGGCTCAACAGGAGTGATGGAAGGCGACAAAGGAATCACTGATGAACAATCAGAGATGCTGCTCAGCTGCTAATGGGACTAATGAGCTGCTTTGCATAAGCTGAGAGGGAGGAGGAAGAGGAGCAGATGGGCTCTTGGAAGGCCAGTGGCAGCAGGAGCACCACAGGGAGTGCCCCGCAGTGCGGCAGCACTTGCTACGGTCCCTCTGCCCTCTCCCTGGCAGGAGGCACTGACCGCAGGAGAACCAGCACTGAGCAGCTCTGCCCCAACGGCTCAGGCACAGCCTGTGTCATGGTGTGAACCATGGCTTACCACAACGCACCTCAGCCCACATGGCCGATCTTGTACAGCCCTTACGGGCAGAGCATCAGAGAGGTTAATCCAATCATTTACTGAGGAAAGGGGAACGTGTCTTCTGTAACTCCAGTGGCCAAGACATGGACCTATGGATCTCAAAAAGAACAGTTCACCCTACTCTTAGAGATATCCAAGTTAGAGCAGAGACGTCAGACTCTGAAAGTGCACTTACCATGGCAGGCTGGATTGACTGTCAGCTTGTCTGTGTTCTGAGCTGGCACCAGGCATGATCAGGCAGCTACCTGTGCGGTTATTATCCTGCTTTGAAGGGGATTAGCATCTTGTTCCCTACCTTTTTGCCAGCAGGAACTGGGGTCCGGCTCTAGGTGAGAAACTCAACAGGGTGTTGGCAGCTGTGATGCGATTGAGGAAGGAGTGTACAGGAGAAAGAGCAAGGGATCGAGGCGTATGCTGCAAAGGAGAGACGTTAATCTGTGCCTCAGTCCACCAGGTATAGGCAAGGGGAGACTCTAAATCCAGCCCACACCACCAAGGTTGGACAAAGATTTTGTGACTTAAAAACCAGGGTAGCCTGGAGCACTCTGGCAATGCATGGCAAGTACACAAAGCGGATTTCCCAGCTTGAGAATGTGACAAAGGCAAACCACATTTGGGTCACTTTTCCTTGGCACATTAGTGCAACTTCTCCTATGATTGCTAATGTGAGACTGAAGAAAGTATGGTGCCCTGTTTTGCTCCTTACACCTGATTGCTGATGCTTCCAGCACTACTGGGTGAGAGCAGGAATACCATCGCTGTCACCCTATTTCAGTCCTTGACCCCTCTGCGGGCAACCAAACAAGCTATGCTCTCTACTGCAATTGGGAGAAGGATCTGCTAATAGCCGGCCTGAGGCCCGTTAACGAGTTTCCCTTTCACAGAAGCTCCCCAAACAGCCAGTGTGTCCTGGTTTAGCTCCGGCCAGCAGCTAAGCACCATGCAGCCGCTCGCTCACCTCCCCAGGTAGGATGGGGGAGAGAATTGGAAAAAAACCCTCATGGTCTGAGATAAAAACAGTTTAATAAGACAGCAAAGAAAGAGGAAATAATAACAACAACAACAATATTACTGAAAAAGGAACATACGAAAACAAGTGATGCACAGTGCAGCAATTGCTCACCACCTGGTGATCGATAGCCTGTACCCTAGCAGTGATTTCCATCCCCCAGCCAACTCCAGTTTATATACTGAGCATGACATTATATGGTAGGGAACATCCTTTTGGCCAGGCTGGGTCAGCTGTCCTGGCTGTGCCCCCTCCCAGCTTCTTCTGCATCTCCCTGCAGGCAAAGCATGGGAAGCTGAAAGTCCTTGACTGAGTATAAGCACTACAGCTATTAGCAACAACTAAAACCATCCATGTGTTATCAACATTATTCTCATACTAAATACAAAACACAGCACTATACCAGCTATTAGGAAGAAAATTAACTTTATCCCAGACAAAAGCAGGACATGGTGACAACCGTGCAAGCAAGAGAAGCAGGTTAGAACGACTGCAGCATTGCTCTCGTTTGAATTCAGAAGCAGATGCTATAAATTATTTTGCAAATGGAGGTGTAGGAATGATTTTCTGACTCGTCTCCATAATTTGTTGGCACTTTATCTAGGTGCACAGCTGCAGGTGGGGCCCTGAGCTCCCTGCCCACATATTAGCTCGTACTGGGAGAGATGATTATGGGCTGGGTGCAGTTCCTCTAGCAGAGAGTAGCTGACGAAAACCTTTTTCCCCTGGGGCAGGCTGTGTGCAAGGCTGTACCCTGACTTCCACTCCTGATACAGTCTCCAGTGTAAGGGGCATCTCTAGCACAAGACGGACCTAGAGAGCCAGTTCTGTATTCAGAGCAGCCTGTGGGCTATGTAAAGCCAGCAAATATTCAGATGGCCCCTACGCTTCTCTAACTTTTGCAGGGAAAGGGTGTAATAGAAAGGCTTAATTTAGCACTGGGAAGATGAGAATTACAGTGCTATGTTCACTTGAAGCCAGCCAGTTGGGATGCCCTTGGTGTTGGGCCAGGGGAGACTCCATGCCCTGGGCATGTTCACGGGGAAGCCATGCTCCCACGCCCCTCAGGCCTTTTCCAGCTGCTGCTTCTCCCCCTCCAGAGTCCTGCATGTTGAATTCCAGCATGTGAACTCCCTGAGTAGGATGTGATACCTATACCTAAATGTGGAGATCTGAGGTGAGCTGTGAGGCAGATTTTTTGCAGATTGTGTTGCTTGTGGGATATTCAGTCCTGTCGCATTTGTTAAGTCTGCATGACTTGGTTCCTGCACTCTGTGTGTTGCTGTGAGTATCCCTCTGTCACTGCCCTGCCTCCAAGGGCTACTGAAAATACTTCTCCAGGATCACCTTCTGGCAGCTTTGCGTAGTCGCAGAGGAGCCCTGTAGAAAAAGCCTGCAGGTTTTCTCTGACTCTACATGGAGAATATTGCAAGGAAAAGAAATAAAAAAGGCAGGTTGGCTCAAAATCCACAACCCATCTTTTCAAATGGACACCATGCTGTTATGATGCCCAATCAGGGAAAGGAATCTACCTCTTTGGTACTGTGATGTTATCCTTAATGACTACAGCAATACGAGGCTGATGAAGGCAAGAGACTTGTGCACGTACAGATGTAGATGTATAGATTTTGTGTGTCCTGAGACTTTACAAGAGAAATCCATGATAGATGACTGGAACAGAACATGAAAACAGGATGGACAAGATGCCACATGAGTTTTGCTGTTGGTTTGTCATTACCATGCTGGTGGTGGTACCAGGGGTAAAGAAGTCAAGTAGTCCCACTTGACTAGATGGGACAAAAGAAGGGCTGGAGGCCAGCCTGTAGCGCTAAGGAGGGAAAGCCTTGCAATGCAAAACTGCAGAGAGCGATAGGAGGATGTTATCTATGGCCATCGGTCTCTGCTGAGCCTGCTTTGCCAGCTTCAGGCTGTGATTGGCATTTACTGCCAGCTCCTTCCCCAGAGAAAGGAAGGGGTGCTGCTGTGCGGGCCCTAACGCCTATGTACGTCTTTCCCTTCAGGATCCAGAGGTGCTAAGATTGCTCATTTGGAGCACAGTTTTGTAACCTGTTTGCCTGCTGCTCATCCTGGCACTGGTACCGGAGAGCACATGTCCTTGTTTTCTCTAGCTATTGGTACATTTCAGTCTCCACTTGCCTCCTCCCCACATTTCCTTTTCCAAAAGTTAGTCAGGCAGAGGCAAAAAGAAGAGGAAGGACACCAGATAGACCTGCCCAATAGAAATTTTTCCCACCATGTCCTTACAGGGTCTGGCCCTTAAGATACAGGAGAGGGTGGCTGTTGCTGCCCTAAGTGACTATACTGCAGCTGATCAGTGTAGATACAGCTTCCTTCCAGCTAGGAAATGCTCTCCTGCTTCCTCTGTGTAATATGATATTATGGTTGAAGGATGCTGGGTTTTTGGGGTTTTTTTGTTTAGTTGGAGCTGCTTCTAGTTTGGGAAGAAAATGTCTTTGCTGAAACCATGGTGGGCAGAGGACTGTCTGTCATGTTCCCATAGCCATGGAGCTGTTGTGCTGCCTGTATTTATTCCATTTGTATGTTTATGCTGGGTCTCAGCAGCTGAGCTGTGTCTGCTGAATTCTTCAACTGAACACCTGGAGATAGTACTCTGGAGATATTTGCATCATTAGACATTTGGATGGAGGTCAGGAGCTGTAGGTTCAACCATTTCTATCACAAAATTCCAGTGCAACTTTACAAAAGTTGTTTTAACATCTTAAACCTCATCCCTGCCTCCCATCTGCAAAATACAGACATCCAAGTCTTTGCCTTACCCACTTGGATTTTAAGTTCTTTGGAGGAAAGGGGGGTTTTTTACAACATGCATAACAGTCTCTCTCTGGGCTTCTGAGCATCACCATACTGTAGACAGATAGTTTCAGTTAGTATTGAAGCTGATCATTTTTTAGTAAGTGATGATCTAATGATGCTCTTTGCAAGAGGATGAAAGCTATGCTTGGAGTCCTGTTCCAGTTCTTCTTATATCAGTATCTCCTGTATGTCTTAAGTTCCCTCTCCTGTTTCGTATTCCCTTTTTCTCTTGAATTCTTTCATGCTGTGCTGCTGTGGCAAAATAGCTGCCATGGAGCACCTCAGCCTTGACACATATGTATGCGGGCAATGGGAGGTGACAGATGGAAGCAAAGTCCTCTTATCTTGGAAGAGAACTGCAACTTCATAATCCAAAATCTGCAGTCAAGAAGGATTTTACCTCTTAAGTTTCTGTTGACACCTTGGGCCATATTCATACACCTAAAAAGCAAGGTGGGAGGGCAAAAAACCACAATGTGCCCAAACCTTCACAGACATTTGGCCTGCAGCAGTCACCTACATGTGCGCAGGAGCTCACTCTCTGTCATCTATGGAGACACATATTTCCGGGGGCTATGTAACATCTGAGCACTTACATACATCAAGTAGAATATTTACAAATGCACACAGTTTAGGGAAGGGGTGTCTGTAATTATCTTTCACATCACCAGCCTCCCTAACAGGGAAAGTCCTCTTTCTCTAGTAGATAGCTCCAGCAGTTGCATCATAGGACCCGTTGCCATGGAAACAAAACCTTTTCCTTCTCATATTTCAATAATGTATTGAAGGTTTTCAGGGCCTTTTCCTCTTTTTCCTCTGCTTGGCCTTTCAGCATTTATTGTGCATCATATGCTGGAAATGCAGTGCTCTTATTCTTTAAAACCCAAACAAAAAACAACCCTCAAAATTGTTCTTCCATCTCAACTGACTCTCTCTCTGTCATCCTTCCCTCTTATTCCTTGTCTCTGTCATTTGATGGCTTAGGCTTTCTATGGCAATCTAACTCAGAAACAGTAATTTGCTTTGTGTAATACAAAGTTCCTTTGCCTGTACCCAAAAGCTCTCCCCAAGGGTGAGGGAGAAGCTCTGCTGCCGTGGACCTGTCTTGCAGATGAAATTTATCCCTGTCATACAATGTGGTTGAATGTCTTTTGGGGTATTGGGGCGAGGAGGCAGGAGGTGTAAGGATTTCCACTCATGGGAAGAAAGTGATAAAATGTGCTTTCACAGCAATGATTTCCATCTCTGCAGTTTCAATGCCTTACAGCCTCTGCTGTGAAACCTACAACCCCGTCCTGCTTGCTTTATTGCACAGAGCTGGGTGCACCTGTGTATTAGAGTCTCAGTTGTTGAATAGCTCAACAGATGAAAGAAGAGATCTAGGAGCGGTTAAGCACTGAGCTTTAGAGATGGTCCTCACTATGCTGTGCAGCTGCCTGTTTCCTCGCAATTGTCCATTCCTCTAACATGCCCGGCAGTTCCCTCTAAACAATGCATGTCCCACTGCAGCTCCTCCTGATGGTCCACAGGCAGCTCCTGGCTTGTGAAAGCCTTTATGAAAAGCCTAGAGAAGGGTCTTATGTCAGTGGTCATCATGGTACATGCCCTCAGCATTCATGGGTTGCACTTCAGATAAATGTTATTATGAGCACATCCCCTAGTCACTGCTTCCCTCCACTCTTTATGTGCCCCTCCACAAGCACAGCTTTGGGTACCTTTGCTCTTACCTGCTAAGCTGGCTACAAAGGATCTTGATGTGTTTGGGTTTTGTTGCTTCTGAGTATGTGGGAATAACTGTCAGCCCTAGAGGGCAAACAGTGTTTTCTAGATGATTAAAAAAAAGAAAAAGGCAATTTATTTGAATACAGCAGGGGCTTGGACAGCACTGAAGGCATCCTCTGACCCATCAAAAGAATAAGCTAGGACATCAAAGAGCACTAGAGAATGCACACGGTTACTGCATTTACCTGCCAAGAATAAGAACAGGAGCTGGATCTCATAGCTGAGATACTGAGATGGGATGGCAAGAGAGCAGACAATGAACGACCAGTCTTAATGGGTGTTTGGCCCGCTGCAGAAAGAGAGAAAAATAAAGGGAGGGGTTTCCTATGATTCAAATTGCTCCTCTTTGGTAGTATGGGAACACATACCCTAAACCAGTCATCAGCCATCCTCACTAACTCCCCATCATCTACAGCAATTGGCCCATGCCAGGAGAAGAGTCAGAGGGGAACATCACCAAAGCCCGATGTGTGCACTGCTGGAAGGCTTAAGACTGCAATAGCACAGCATACAGGTGTGACTGCCTCCCAGGGAGATGAGTCTCTGTGGTGTTCTCATCTGTGCTCTCAGAGTCAGGCTGAGCTAAGTCATTATTTGGTTAGGAGACCCATAGCTTGAGCCAGAAAAAGTTTTTGATGGATTCAGCATTGGCGAAATTCCCTCAGAGTCCGTGGAAAATGTTCGCAAGTCAAAGGTGTGCATTTGGCTGTGGGAGGTGCCTTCTTTCTGGGGAGCAGAACCATGACACTGAGCACTTGAATTTGTGGAAGGCTTTGCTCCCCAGGTCCAAATGACACAGGGAGGTAGAAGTCCTAAACCACACTCTGACTTCACAGCCTAACAACAGAATTGTCTACTGCCAAGGAAAGTGCTTGAGATTAAACCATTATTGTAATTGCACTGTAAATTCACAATTACTTACTGTGTTTCCTTCCAAAGATGCAGGACTGAACAGTGTCTCTTATTTTGTAGCAATTACTGATAACTAATGGTTTAGTTAAAGCTTAGTAAAGATACTTTTGGTCAACATCTCTGTTTTTCCAGCGTAGACTAGAACTTAATATTTTTGGCCACTGCCCAAAAAGGTGACATTTCAAAGTATGAATAAAACTACCATAACAACTTGCAATTGTGCGAGGACAACTAAGATCTACATTTCCTGTAATTCCTTCTGTTGTCTGCTGTTTTTTCTTGTGATCTGGACCATCTCAGTTTGGTTAAAGAGCCAAATAAAAAGGCAAGAGTGATCTTTCTGCTACAGTTTTGTCTAGTGCCTTGCACAAGAGTTGTTGGGGACCACTGCTGGGACTTGAGGTGTGGGGGCCCACCAGTAGAGATGAGCCTACTGCTGCGATGAGATGAGCAGAGATGGACTGCAGAGAGCTGGGAGGGTGGTCCTGTGGAAAATGTAATCATTGTGCTGGTGCCAGTCACAGTTGGTGGCGCTGGGGCTTAAATCTCCATCATCACGGTTATCAGAGAGTGATCAGTGCTGGCAGGAAAAGGGGAGCAGTTTAAGCAGATGGGATATGTCTAATCTTCCTAGCAGTTGCGTTTGTG
The DNA here is from genome assembly GCF_964289735.1 of Phaethon aethereus. NCBI lineage: Eukaryota > Metazoa > Chordata > Aves > Phaethontiformes > Phaethontidae > Phaethon > Phaethon aethereus. The sequence goes on along the minus strand of NC_138575.1, from coordinate 55,793,933 downwards.
CATAGTGCCATGAGGGCAAATAATCCGAACATCTAAATCCCTTGTCTACACTTGGAGCGTATCCAAATGGATGTCAAGGTAAACAATCACAAATCCTGGCTTGGACTGTCTACCCTTGAGGCCTCCAGTGGTGTTGCCAGGCTGGGTGGTTGTGGACTATGGTCCCTGACAAATGTATACAACGCTTACTCTGAATGTGTCCTTTGGAGCAGAGCAGCCTGCCCGGCATGGCTTTTAGGAGCCAACCCCTGCACTGGCACCCAGGTCCATCGGCAGCCTCATCTTGCACTGGAAAGGAGCTCTGGGACTGATAAAGAGCAGGAATTTGGGGCAGCTGGGAGCGCATGGGTGACAATCTCTTCCAGGCGATTTTGTGTGCACACCATTTTCCCCAGGTGAGGGTCTGTGCTCTTCAGACAGCAGCAACGTGAGGGGTTTGGTTGGGCTCCCTGTGGCCTTGTGCTGTACGGACGTGCCGTGAGGCTGTGCTCCAGGGCTGCCTGGCTTCGAGGGCATAAATCAGCAGAGCTGTGTGGCGCGGGGTAGGCGGCCAGTCTGCTTTCAGGGCAAGAGGGAGGCTGCCTGTGAGTGCAGTTTGGTTGTGGTAGGAGCGGAGAGCGGATGTGCCTGTGCCCACCAAACCAGAGCCCCAGTTAGAAATGCATCCTCCAGCCACCGCACCCCAACTTAGCACTGCTGGCCCCTTTCATCCCGGAGCCTGTAGCTGTCACGCTGCTGTCTCAGAGCTTAAATGCTTACTGCTTCCCGACGTGTCCAGAGGCTGCTTCTTATCCCCCGCCCAAGACCAGCCCCAGCTCACCTTGCTTCTGTAGCCCCCGCCCAGGTCCCTCCTAACTCCTTCAGAGGTGCCCACATGAAGCCTGCCACAACCCCCTCAATGCCTTTTTTTCCAAAATGTCTCCCTCTTTTCTTCATTCTTGCCAGCAACAATTTCTGCTGGTTAGTGTGGCTGCTTCAGCCACCCCTCACTTGCCTCCCCAAGCATCCAGTGCATCCTCCAGATGTGCAAACAGCTGGATGCAGGAAGCACTTGCCAAAATTCCTCTTCTGGATGGATCAAAGGCCACAAAGACAGACATGTCTAGGAAAGAGTTGACCTATGCTAGTCTTGTTGATTTCTGCTAGGGGTATAGTAAGTTTGTATTTTTTTTTTTAACTCTATTATGCACTTGTTTGAAATATGAAGGGGCTTGGGTAGAGGAGACCAAACTAATTGGGTGTTTGGGCCAAGTTTATGAAAAGATCTTGAAATTTTGAAACAGTTCATTTTGGACACAGCTAAAGATTTGATTTGGGCGATTTGGGAATAGGACTTAAAAATACTGAAAAATACAAATATTGTTTTTAAAAAAGTGACGTTGCTGAAAACAAGAAAAATAGGAACATGCTTTCAGAGTGATTAAGTAACTCTAAGAGAAGTCGATTTGGAAAGAATGAAAGGGGTCAGGCTGGATCCAGCCTAAACTACTTTGCCTAAAATTGGCTTAAAAACATTGTTTTGGGTTGAATCTTATTGGAGGCTATATAAAAGTGAATAAACATCTCCCCAGTTCTACTTTACACAACAGTGAGAAATGCTAGAGGTGGACTTGCACACTTTTGAACTGAGACAACCATTTGTACAGTACAGAAAGACAGAGACAGTCATGGCACAGAAGAATATACCACCTCTAAAAAAAAGAACAGAGGGAAAAAGAAATACCATGAGAAAAGATATATCCTGTCAGCAAAAAGGAAGACTTGGTAACATGTATTTGTTTTATGGTGATATGTTTTATTAATGACTTTTTAAACACCGTTTGGGCTTGTTTAAACACCAGTTTTATACAGATTTAACTAAATTGGTTTACAAAACAATTGAATTAAGTCAGGCAATCTTTTAGAGCACAGACACCTGTATCACAAGTGTTTATATTGGCTTAGCTTGCGTCAGTAAATCATCCTTCCTTCGCTGCCCGGCTTCTTCCCACAGCAGCTGTTTGATTGCACTGCAGGTGGCTTTGCCTCACTCTCTCCCTCTGGAATTTGACCCCATCCCGCTGCAGCGGTGAGCTGGGAGAAGGATAGGCTGGACGCATGCCCGTCTCCCTGGTGGGCTTTTCGGAAGGTAGATCTTAAGGAGGAAAAAGAGGCAGAGGGGAGGGCTAGCAGCATTGCAGACTCATTGCCTGCATCAGCTCAGAGACGCAGCTTGCAGCCGATGACAGTGGAGCGCTGGCTCTCCCAACAGCCATTTTAGTTGCAGGAGCTCAGACCCAAGTAAAAAAGCAGTGTTTTTTTCAAAAAGTGAGCAGTGCACATCAAGATGCCACTTCTTCATGTTTTGTCCCTGTGTTGGCTAATTTCCCTCTACCCCAAAATGTTTTGTCTTTTTGCCCAGGTCGCAATGATGCTGCTGTTATGCATTTGACTCACACTGAAGCAGGATTCCTCACTGGCTTCTACAGCGCAGGCCCCAGAGAGGTACAGAGAGCAGAGGGTGCCCCTTTCTAACCAAACTCTGTTGGTCAACATCGCTAACGTTTTTGCACCTTCCTGTGGTTTACTTGTTGCCAGTCCCTGCACGTGAGCAGGTGGCCTTTCAGCCTTGACCTATGGCTGATGCGCAAGGAGCAGATGGCGGCCAGGGTCCATGGTGGAGCCAAGAGTTCCCAGCACCCGCCCTGCAGGATCAGCTGCCTTGCGCTCAGCGTCTTCTCCAGTGTGTCAGCTGAGGGTGCTGCGCGTACCCGGGCACCTGGAGGCGATGTCGCTGCCTGGAAAAATAGGGAGTGCAGCTTTCCTGCAGTACAACAAGCACACACGTTAAAAAACACTTAATGTAGGCCTTCAGTCAGGAAGGAGGAACATGCTGCGTCCCTAACCAGTGTCTGGGTAATGTTACTTTTACAGCGGTGATTTTGTAGCGATGTGTTTGTAGGTGTCCCCGACCGGACCAGGATGAACCTGTGCTGTCAGACCCACTGCCCCCTTGGGACGTGGCAGGACCCTGGGGTGGGCGCAGGGGAGAAGGACCCTCCCAGGCCTCTTATCCGGGAGAGCAGCCGGGCAGCAAGCGGCCGAGGGGCAGGAGGGGCAGGGGCAGCCCGCCCTTACAGCGGGACTCACCAGCAGCCTCTCTGCGCAAGAGGCCGCCAGAAGACACCCGGAGTAGCGAGGCGTGGCGGCCAGCACATACAGGGCCCCGCAGGCGCCTCACGCTGGGACAAGAGCTGTGCAGCGTGGGGGGCTGCCCTCACGGCGGCCCAGGGCTGCGGCGGGGCCGGACGGCGCGGTGCGCCAGGCGCCATCTTGCGGGAGGCGGCGGGTGCGGCGGGTGCCCGGGCGGAGCGGGGCCCGGCCTCGGGCCGCGCCTGCCCCCTGGGGCTGTGTCTGCGGGGCCCCGCACCTGCCCGACCCCTTGCCGCTCTCCCTTGCCCGGCGGCACAGCTCCGGCCCCTTTATTAATTTCTGCTTCACACTTCCTCTCGCCTCGCCTCGCCGCTGCAGCCGTCCAAAGATGCTCCCTCTCACTGGGGCATCTTTCCCAATCTGGTATATATCAAACTAAATGAGGCATAATTAGGAATAATTATGACATGACATGGTCTGGAATGAGGAGCAGATGGGGCTTCCCCCAGGATGCTCCAGGTTGGATTTCAGGGAGGAGGGGACGGGGACAGAGTGGGGGATATGGCAGTCTTCCATGGTTTCCTACCTTTTGTCACCTCCACTGGCAAGGGGCTGGAGATAACGCCCTGGGCAGCAACGCACTGCAGCGAGACCAGCGTGCGAGGCCAGCACCGTGAGACACCTCTCTGGGTCACTGGGGCTCCTCTGCAAGTGCCTTTACAAGTCACTCGTTCTGTGTTAGAAGAGCGAAGCAGCACCTGTGTTTGGCCATGTGTGCTATCCCTCTGACTATGCAACAGTAGTCCTAATTTTACAGTAATGTATGGAGTTTTTTCTCTAGGAATGAGGTGGAAGAGGGAGAAGTGAGGAGTGTTGGCTCTTCGGTACAGGCAGAAGACTGGTGCTGAAGCGCGGGGGCCAGAAGGTGTTTTCAGCAGTCCTTCGTGCCCCTTCTGAAGGAGATGCAGCTGCTCTGTGTTGTATGGTGGGCTGTGCATGGGCAGCAATGCTGGAGCGGTGCTGGGCACCGCTAGGAAGAGGGATATTTAAGGGAAACCTCAGCCTTTGGTGCTCCTTGGAAAGGGGGTAAGGGAGAGGCTCTTGTCTGTGATGTTTCCAGCATATCTATTTGCCTTGGTGCCTGTAGAGGGACAGGAGAGAACGTGGGTTTTGACTGGAGATGTGTGGCACAGTGGATGCACATGGCTATGTTGTGGAAGGGTAAAGGTAAGAGTGTGAGCTGTCATGTGAGAATCCTTTTCTCATTAAATATCGATGTCATCCACAAGAAAATCCAGGACAAAGAGAACCTATAACCACTCTCTTTTCCCATTACAATAATACAAGATGTTGGAAGGCTTTATCACTGGCATTTTGTCACTCTTGCATATCTGCGTACATCCCTCCGGGGAGAAAGCCAAACCTTACCGCACAGGAGGTGGTAATAGCATGGGGTAGGCTTCAACACCAACTAAAGCACTGCATTTATGTGCCTCCTTAGCTACCTTGCTGTCTGGAGGCACAGACAGGAGGCAAGAGGCCAGACTAGCCCAGGTGTCAGATCAGGTTGTTGGGAGTCAGGACAGGTGGAAATAGAGGAGCATTGTGCTGTGCTCACCTTCACCTGCCCCCTCTGCCCTCCAGCCCCCCACCTATGCCCCTGAGGCAATACCTGACATGCAGAACAACTATTTTTGTTTCATCCCTTGCCATACAATCTTGGATGCAGGGAGAGCATCCAGAGGAAGTAGTTGCTTCCCTTTCCTCCGGGATAAATCTTGCTTGTTGCTGAGAGGCATTTTGCACTTAGTTTTTCAAGCAGCCATTCTTTAAGCTGTTCCTGCCTCTAGTTACCAAAATTACAGATTTGCTGTTCCCAGCAAAAAGCCTTTTTTCTGCAAAAAGCCTTTTTTCTACAAAATGAAGGCAAGTTTCGATTTTCTTCAGAATGTTATGGGAGATGAATGGGTGCACCCAGGAGTACCTCAGGAGCTGCAGGCCAGTTCTGCTTGGACATATAGTCATCCCACGTCTGTTTCTGTTCAGCTAGTGTTGCTTGTGACATCTCCAGTACCTCACATGGCTGAATTCAGTCTGCTGGCCACTAGCCTTACTGTCTTGGGGTAGATTTGCTAGCATTAGGTCTTCTTGCATGTTGCAGGTTTCTGCCATGTCTCATATGTAAATGAACTGCCTGGTTCAACTGTGGACTTGCAGAATAATTCCTCCTAAGGAGCTGCCTCTGTGCTGTGATAGTGCTGGCTGTAGGTTTTTAGTTTGCTGGGGCTTGGAAGCTCTGGCTTTGCCAAAGTCAATGGCTTCTTGACATTTTTCCTGGTGAGTGGGAATGAAAAGCAGTATTTCTGATTTTTCCTCTGCAGGGAATTTTCAAAATGAAACTGAAGAATCACTTCTGGAAAATCAGTCTTGTCATCTCAGAGTTCTTTAAAAGTGCCATGCTGTTAACATCTTTTCATGCCAGAACAGTTGAAATATCTATTATTCTTTCTTCATTTTCAAAACCACTAAAGGGAGGATTTTTTTTAGTATCTCCTGAAACCTCTTTTCCAGAATAGCTGCTTCTGTTTCTTTTATAGTGAAATATTTTAACAAACTGATAGAAAGGGAAGGTGGGTTCTTTTTGTTCAACTTTACCCATAGAAAAGTTATGCATTTAAGCACAGCTTGTTGTTTGGTGTTCTTTCACAGTCAGGGAGAAAAAGATGAATCTACAGCATGCTCCAGTAAGGTCATGCTGTAACTTGAGCAAGAAGAGCTATACCTCCATCTCACAGAGCACTGAGTGAGAAGTACTGTCCACTTCTTGTTTGTTTTGTAATCAGACCCACTGAATCGCCTTCTGGATGTTTCTGTTTCTCCCCTTTTGCTATACAGGGAACCCAAATGATTAGTTTTGCCCAGATGCCTAATTGCTAGATAGCTAAAATTAGTATGATGAATGTCAAGTTCAAATTTGAAAAGGGGAATTAGATATTTATATCATTTGGACATTTTTGAAAATGTCCTCACTGGTAAACGCAATCACCAGTAGCCTTAAATACACTTAACTGAAGCTTGGCTACTTCAGGAGGTATTGCTTGGCTTCTTGGAGAGATATTGCTCATGAGCATAATGCTGTTGTTTGCTTTATACACTGTGACACATGCTGTGTTCACACACACTGATTGTGCCCCCCCTTGGGCATCCTAGATAGCACTTTTTCTGTGATGGCATCTTTCATCATGTCCAGTTTTAAGAACTATCTTCATCAGCACGACAAACTTGGGAACATTTTATTCTATTCTAAGAATAGAAATCTGCTGGATATCTATGCAAGATGCCTCCTGGGTTTATTGCCTTGTGGGCTCTTGGATCCTTTCTCGGAAGTATAGGTAGACACTCTCTTTGAAGCAGAACAAACTGGGAGACTCCTCTGTGCTGGCTGTTTCATGTAGCCCCACAGGTTATAGACTTGTAGCAGTATATGTACCTTGAACTTGCACAGTGCTGGGTTCTGGCAAGCTTTCCAGCCAAGTTTATTACAGTTTGTAGTAACTGAGACAGCAAGGGGACAATCCACATGAATGGTGGTTATGGAATGGAAATAATTTCACCTTCCCTGGACTGCTGACACTTAAGGGTCAGCATCTGTAATTTAGATACCAAATCAGTTTTAGAAAAGTTACGTGTGCCTAAGGTTGGCTTCTCATGTGATCTATAGATGCCCCCAGGTAAGTTAGTTAAAGAAGGCTGATGAGGAGATGTCTACCTCTCTTAGAAGCTTTTTTTTTTTAAATAAACACCTTCATGTACTTTTTTAGGTTTCTGGATATTTTTGTAGATATGTCTGTTCTCATGTCTATAATTCCATCTCCGGTTTGAAAAACCCAACTTTACATAGGCAAGCATCTGCTCTCGTTCCTCTTGGTTCTGGCTGGGGTTGCTCGTAACATGGAGAAGTGATGGGGCAGCGCGTTCCAGATGATAGGAATTATTGTCTTAGCTGTTGTCTCAGTGTATGCACTGCAGGCTGACCACAATGAACAATACATAATGCAAACTACCTCCCCTTTCTCTGTGTTTTCTCCACATTTTGGCACTTACCAGCTGATACAGGGACATGGCTCTGCCTGGAAAAGTTGTGAGGAAGCACAGCATTAACCGTTCACTAATCAGATATTGTAGAGACTCCTGGTTACTGACCATTCCTACAGTGGTTTTGTTCTGTCTTCATCAACCTCAGTCGTAGCAGCTGGTAGGATGTGCATCAGTAAGGATATTTGCTGCTCAGCATATGGCTGAGTTTCACCTTGAGACCTCAGTTCTGTCAGCAGTTTAAAGATTAAATGCCACCTCTGTAAGTGAGTGTCAGAATCACCACAAAAATCACTGAGAGGTAAGAGGCATAATCCCTCAGGAGCATCTCATTGATCCTTTCACGGTTCCCAAGCAGCGTGTAGTCCTGAATGCATGCCTGTCCATTTCTCCAGATTAGTTGATTTAGTTACACATCCCTTGGGCTTGTTAGGGGGTAAATTTGTATCCTTGGAAAGCAGCAAAAGTCAAATAAAAGCTACTCCAAACCATACCAAACAGCTTTACTCGCTGCAGTAAAGTGCAGGTGTCTCCTGGGACTGCAAAGCAGCTATTTCTGTTGGTCCTGCTGAAACCAGCCCAGTTCCACTGTCTCCAGTGCATGCAGATTGGTTATTGCTGCTGGCATCCAGCATGGGGTCTAAAAGCAGCCATGCTGGAGGAGGATCTTTCTTTATGTCTTCACCCAGATTCAGAGGGTCTAGGATCACATTCTCCCCATAGCCAGCTGGTGAATGGGTGTGTCTACGTGCAGCAGCCTTGAGAATTGTTGACAGGTGTCCTGCATATTGCCTGAATGATGGTCTTTCAAGGAAACATTCTCTTTTCCCTTTCTTTGCTTCCCCTCCCCACCCCATTCCACCCTCTCTTCATGTTTTCTGAAGTCTCTGTTGTTTTCTGATATTCAGGCTGTGACGATGAAAGGTGGCTTGTCCTGCATGTGAAGGCATGGAGACAGCAGTCATATTACTGGGGCAGTGTTCATGGGCATTTTCTCCTTAAAAACTGTTGGGAAAAATTTTTCCTCTTGTTTGTTTGTTTTGCTTTTTTTTAATTGCATAGGAGGAAATGCAATGAATGGGGAGACTTGCCTGGTATTTAGCATACACAGGAGTTTTGGTATGAGTTAAGGAGTCAATCATTTCTCACACATACCCAGAGACCTCTGGTGGCCACTGAAGATTTTAAATTTCCGTTTTTTGCATTTTATCCAAACGTATATGGCCATTTGTAAGCCTTGTTTTGTGTGTGTGTGTGTTTTTAAGGGGAAGTTTGCAAATGTTGGTGTAACATTGTTTTCATTATTTTCCCACACACTTGCACCAGTTCTGTCTATTAAAAATGGTATTGTTCTGTTGCCCAATAATGTTTACTTGGAAAATTGGCTTGGCCTGAGAAGTGCCATATTTACTCTGCAGGCAATGGAAGCTGTTGCTGTGCAGTTAAAGAAAATTCAGGGAGTGTTCTGGGGTTGGAATTAATTTCAAATTAGCATGTACTGAAACATTCACTTTGACATAACATTTCCTTTTAAACCTCCAGCTCAGAAGCAGAGATTTTTAACTACTCTCCAAGGGTGGCTGACTCTGTGGAGGAGAACAGGAAAAGCGGCGGAAGAAGGGAAGAGGAAAGGCATGTGAAGAGTTAACACAGAGTGCTGCTGTGTTTTCTAGATGTCACCCTTCCTCCAACCTTCTCTTAAGCACTTTAGCTGAAGCAGCACCATGGGTGGCTGGTTACCCCAGACTCTTAAAAACATGAGGTTGGCCATGCTTGGTTAGACCAGAGGGACACCTCTTCTGGTATCATGCCTCCAAGAGACGCAATGATCAGCCAGGTGTGCTGATCCCTGTAACATCAAGCTATGGAGCAGCTCTCTGTCTACATCTGAAAACCTTCCTCTTCATGCTGTTGTCAGACTTTGACCCTCCCACAGTCTACAGGACACAATGGAGGTCATCTTTGCAGATCTATCTAGAGAACAGAAGCTGCTCTCCTTTAAGAAATCACATGATACAGTCAATTACGATGTAAACACTCCTCTCAGGATGTCTATCGTGTGGGGGCTGTCATCTGTGTGTTCCTGGGACATCCCACTACAAACCAATACAGGGCCTCTGGAAGAAACCGCTGCCTTCTGAATGAGTGGGGCCGTGATTTTTGTGCTCGGCCGGCCAGTGAAAGGCTGCTGGCAGAGGAAGTCCTGCAGGGAACAATGAGATATTTCTTTTTTTGCCAGCTGAGGAAGCAGGCAGCTGCCCCTTGGGAGGAAGAGGCAAGGGTCAGCTTGGAAGGAAGGAGAGAGACTTACTTAGAGCAGGAAAAGAGTAAATGCTGCTTCAGAAGGCACATGTAATCTTTTCGGTATTCAACATGCAGTAAGCTTTTGTGTGTATGTTTATGTACATGCACACCCAGGCGAACTTAAAAACCTATTCCCAGAAGGCTTAGATAAATCTATGCCTTTTAACCTTTGGGGGCAAGGCAGCCATGTAGTCCCTTTGTGGTGCTGGCAGCGAGCTCATTGCTCGGTGGTTGCATGATGGATTATGAATGATGTGATATGTCCAAGGCCAGCCAAAGAGCAGCCGGAGGGGAGACCTGCTGCAGAGCTGGGGCCAACCCGATGCTGCTGCTCCTGCCACCATGCTGAGAACTGTAGCAGATTTGGATTGCTTACTTTCTGGGTAGCCACCTCCCCAATCTGATTACTAAAATGCTGCCTATTTCAACATAAGTGGGTAAAAGAATTGTTGCGGTCACTTATGAAATATCGCTCTAGCAGCACTAGGCGTCTGAAGAAGCAGCCAGGGGGGCAGACAGTTTGTATAAATTTTCTCATGACGTGGGTTGAGTCTTCCTCTTGTTGCTGAGCTGGGTGGAAGCTGTAAGGGTCAGGAGGAGGCCTGGGAGCCCGGCTGTTCTCAGATCGCTGTCCTGATTGTACTCTAAGTAATCTCTCAGCCACAATTCTCTCTTGCATTGAATAGCAATAATAGCTGTTACCTACCCTTCCAGGCTGCTGAGAAAACTGAATAGTTAATCAATTTGAAGATACTATGATATTGCAAGCCAAGCGGATCTGGGCCTGACCTACCTTTGGCAGAGAGACCTGGGTGATACTGTAGATGACATTAGGATCCTGTCTGCAACATAGTGCAGAGGTGATGGACTTGATGGCCCTTCTGTGGTCCAATAATTTGTATCAAGCAAGAGAGTCTTAGTTCCCTTCTTATCACAGGCTTGTTAGCATTTTCACAATGATATCGCCTGGTTTGAACTGATGACCTTGCCTTTCTTTAGTCTCTTAAGCCAGCCCCTCATACACACTAAAAAAAGATTCTTTCTTTTCAAAACTCAGAGAGAATAAAAATCAAATCCCTACAGAACAAAGAACCTCAAAGTGCTACAGAGCAGTGGGAAGCCAAGTCAAGCCACTGGACAACATGAGAGCTCTGAAAGCCTGGATTAAATTGCCAACTTGCTGAATGCCCTCCTGAAGAGAAGAGATGTCACCTTTCACTCAGAGTTGGAAACTTGTCCTCCTCAGTATGTACATGCATGTGTGAGGGAGGGAGGCAAGAGGCAAGGAGGGGGAGGACCAAGGCTGGTGTAGCACCACAGATGCCTATCAGGAGCAGAGTGCACGGGGTTAAGCAATTTGCAGCAGCTGAGGTGGTCTGTGTTGGCTTATGAGGTGCAGATGTCTGTCCAAGACCTCTAGCAAGTAACTAGCTTACTTGGATGTCCATCCTCTATTATATTCTTTCAGACAGCAGCTGGCTGTTCTTCCCCACCCTGATCATCTTTTAGATTTCTGGGGTGGTAAGGGATACAGAAGGAAAGAGAAGTTATTTTGCTGCAGAGAAATAATAGGATTGTATTTTGAACATTGTAAAAAAAAATGTTCAGAACTCCTTCTAAAATCTTGGGTTCCTCTGTTGTCTGGAATTAGGGGCTAATGTGCCACCAAGTTTTTCCATTGGAGTCTGCAGAAGTATTGTCATTTACATCCCACAGGCAAATGGCCTTATATTTGGAGATTGTAGCCTCATCCCCAGAATGCATGTTCCTTTTCCATGAACCAAAACTTCAGGATCCAACTCAGGAAAAAGCTCCATTCCCACCCTCTCTTCCCACAAAGCCAGGCATGATTGCATTTTCTCACACACTTGCAGATGGGAAGAGCTGGGTACCTATGTCCAAAGTGGTCTCTGCCCCCCCCCCGTAGCGCTGTTCTCTTCTTCCAGCTGCTGCGGGGCCGACGGCTGCTGGAACCACTAGTGCTGCCAGCTCAGCTCCCACCAGGCAGGCAGAACCTCTCTGTGTTCAATAAACTATGCAATAGCCTTAAGCCATTATGCTGTGGCTGCTACTCTTATTTTGTGACATTGAGGTCAACACTTACTGTATTCACATATGTGGCTCTGTAGGTCAGTGCAAATCAGCCCAGGAGGAACTTTTCCACTAACGTTATTGGGAACTGGGGGAAAGTAGTACTTTCACCTGGGGGACTGGGAGGAATTGCTTTTTGTAATCTGCTTCCTTCCTGCTGCGGCATGGATTTGGGACAGGGATAGGAGGGAGGACCCTCTTCCATCTCAGCAATGACAGCTTGAGAATTTGGTCTATGTATCTTTTAGGGCGGTTGCTTTCTTGATGTTTTTCTGACAAAGCTCTTAATTCCTTTTATTGATGTAATAATTGATCTCCTGACAGTGCAGCCTGAGAGGCTGCTAAGCATTTCCAATGGGCTCAGCTTAAACAGCATACAATTCTTCCATTTGGCTGTGAAAACACCTCCCTGGGATTATCCTGTAGATGAGATCAGGATGAGGTAGGCTACCTCTGGCTTGGCTGTAGTACTTCAGAAGAAAGGGGAGCAACCCACAGGACATTGTTTAGAGATAACAATCCCGGAGGGATAATCCCTGCTTAATTCCTGCCACTTAGAAGCTGTTTTTTATGTCCTGTGATAAACACGAAGATCCTAAAAATTCCCATCCATTGCAAGATGCATGAATCCTGCTCTACACTTTGCTAAATTCGTAACCTGAATGACATCTTCCAATGATAAGTTCTACAAGTTATTTAGATGCCATGAGGAAAACTTTTCACTGTACCTGCCTCTGTGGTAATTGAATGCCCTTCCATCTCCTGCACAAGGCAGTAATTTTGCCTTCTCCCTCCTTTGATATTTTTGTCTATTGCAGCCCTCATTTATTTATTGCCTCTTGAAACCAAGCAAAGCTAATCATTCTCACCTCTCTTTATGCCACAGTCTCTTTACGCCTCTGGGTTTTTGCCCCTCTGTTTCTGGTTTTGTTTCTGTAGTATCTTTCTTGATACCCTGGTCCCACTGAAGTTAGAGGCAAAATGAGTGGATGGCTTTGTTAGTGCCTGGGTTTCACTTCAGAAGCTTGGAGGGACACTGCTGTTTCAAGTGAAGGTGCATCACAGTTTTGTCTTCTGTATTCTCCATCCTATTACGTACACTTAAAATCGGTACACCTGCCTTTGCAAGTTACTAATGCTACAAGGTATTCGGGTTATTCCATACTCTTAGAGGAAAAATGCCTAAGTGCTGTGATAACTTCAATTGCAAAGACATTTGCAAAAATTTAATAGTAGCTGCTGTTTGCCATCCAGAAAGTGCACTCAGGTTCTCCAGGATGAATTATGCTGGAAGAAGTGAATCTGTCATCGTTATCAAAATTATCAGCTTGCATTACTTTCCATGAAGATAACGATTTCAACTCAGCTAAGTGATTTCTGTGTTTTAGCCCTGAAGTCCTTCATGGTCTCCAAAGAGTTAAATCCATCACACGCTGGGTGTTGGTCTCAGAGATTTTACAAGGATGAAAACTCGCATTTAGTGTTGTTAGCTTTTTCTTAAAGGATAGTAGTCTTTGCTGTGAGTACCTAGGTCTGTGTTTAATTGAGGGAGAAGATGCTTGAAAAGGTACGGCTGGCTTCAGCTCTGTGATGTCTGGGACACAGTAGAATGAATCACCAGGGTGGAAGAATTGCTTGCTTTTTTTTTCCCTTGATAGCCCCAGCATGGTGTCAGGCTGGAACCTGCAAATTTATAGCTTCAAACCAGCTGTGAGTATGTAGATGCCACGTGGATTCCCCATTTGCCTACAGGCCAGACCGCAGGCCTGGCATGCTGTGTGCAGGCTGCTGTAGATACAGGGGCACAGCCATTCATGAATTCTGAGGTGGTTTTCTGCCCTCTCCCTTGGTTCATCTACAGAACTTCAGGCCCCTTTCCTGACTGGGAATTCCACCATCATGAGACCTCAGGCACTTAGATTTGGAGTAAATAAATAGTAAAAATGCTGATGAGGACACAGACAGTAATAAAATTCTCTTGGAAATAGTGAAACCAGAGTCTGAAGGACAAAGATCAACGTGCCTATGAATGGATATGGGTGGGCAGGAGGCTGCTGAGCTCACGATCTGTCAGACTGACCAGAATTGCTTTATTGTCTCTTCTTATTCCCCTACTCGTTGGCATCCATCTGTTGTTTCTTGTCTTAGCATATTAATTTAGGCTTGTAATTACATCCCATCATCAAAGGGAAAAAAAAGGCTTCTAAAATAAATGAGTGCTGGAATTTAACCCTATCCATCAAACACTCCAGTCCTCTTGCTATCCCTCAGCTCTGGTCCCCAGTCCCATTCCTGGCTTTGCTGCTCTGCCAGACAGATACACCTCCCTGCATTTCTCACTTCACTTGTCCATGCTCCTACCATCCTGCCCCAGGCCTCTTGGCCCACATGTCTCGTGTCACTGGCTGTGCACTGCCTCGAGGACTCCTGAGCAGAGCTGGGTCCTCAGAGGCTTGTGATGTGGTTTTTGTTTCTGGAGGTCTCCTTGAGCTGTCAGTGTGCTCCTGTTGAAGGGAAGATGGCAGACAAGGGTGTTCATTTGCACAGTCAGTGGCTGGACGTCTACTGTTTTCCTGCCCTTCTCACTCTCAGTAGGCTTCTTCCCATTCAGCCTCATGACGTCCCACAACCTGTGCAATAGTTTCCCTCCTGGGAGCCTCCCAAGTGCCTTGCCTCTGAGGCAAGCGCCCCTCTTGAAGACACTCTCCTTGGTCACTTGCAGGTTTCCCGGGAGGAAGGAGATGGGAGCTGGTCACCTTTATCGATCTAGGCTTGGTGGAGTTAACCTGTCCTGCCAACGACTTCCTTGCCAATGCGACTCCTTTCACAGTGCTGAGGAAAAGGAGTGCACAGAAAGGAGTGGAGAGTTGCCCTTCTGCCAAGCTGTCTTGAGGACTTTGGTGAGTGCTTTCCCTCAAGGCACCATGCTCTCACAGAGGAGAGGACTTGGGTGACTTGCTTGTACTGTGAGGGTTTGAAGAGTCACATTATGCACAGAGGCTCTCAGGTGTTGCACAGAGGCATGAGAGGAGATGCTGGTTCTGGGAGACTTGTTGGGGAGTTCAGAGGCTCCAGGCAGTACCCTGCTTGAGTTATTTGGACTACATATGCCCTGGAAGTATCTGAGACTCTTGAGAGCCCTTACTTCTCATTGCTTCCAGCTGGGAGTCCTCAGAGTGGGCTCTTCAGTCCAGTTAAGGTTTGTGGTGTTGGGGTTTGGCCTCAGAAGTGCTGCTGGGGATTGTGTTGTGGCAGGGTAGACCTGTTCTCAAGTACCAATTCCCTAAAGGGCTTATGTTTGTACTTAGCTCTGTCATTGCACTACAGGATACTCTAGACCATGATTTATGAAAGCCCTTAAAACTGTGTTTGAGCACTCTGAATTAGACTTCCCTACCTCACAGAATTATTGTGCGAGGAAAATAATAATTCAGGGTATATTTGATCCTGTGGGGAAACAGAGTGGGCACAGAGTTGGGCAGGAAAATTAACACAAGGTGCAGAGAGTATTTCTGAGGCACTCAGATACTGGAAGTGCTTCTGTAAAGAAAATCTGAAGCAATGGTATGGTTGTGGATTACTTTGTGGCTTTCATTGCTAATCGTCACAGGGGTTTGCCTCTGCATTGGAAGAAAGCACCAAACTAACTGTTCAGTATAGATGATGGAGAACGTATCCACTTGTAAAAGGTCCAAAAAGGTTCAGTGTACAGCAGGTGAGGGATGAGTGGCAATTAAGGCTACGGTTTTGAGCAGTAGATGCTGAAGTGCTCATATTGTTGCATCCAGCCTGCTCCTCAGGATGGAGAAGGGCTGGCGTTGGCAGGAGTAAATAGCTTATGCATAGTGCTAATGTAGAAACTGGTTAACTCTGTTGCAGACAGAGTTAGGATTAAAACTGGGGTAGGCAATCACTGCACAGCTACCAGGGGTCTGGCAAGGCAAGGATGAATGTCTTTCTTACACGTAGTCCCAGAGCTGTTAGGATGTCTGGGCTCAGGCCTGTTTCCAAGCAGCTGAGTTATCCCTGAACTCAGCCCAATCCTGTGGCATATCTTGTCCTAACCCGCTCCTTCCCAAATAGCTTTCAGTCTTGCGCTGGTGTTATCAGGCTGCTGTCTTGCTCTTTAGGATCCACATATGCCAGGACTGTCAGGTCCTGAGCCCTGTGTATGTGGCTGTTGGGAATAAAACGAGAGAAGAGCTTGAAGGGGTACTTAAAGCAAACATTTAGGCATTGATATCAACAGAGATGAAAATGTGCCATCTTAAATTAAGCATTAGTTAGAACAATGCGAAGTTAGTGCATCTTGGGGGAAAGAAGGCAAGCTAACCCTAAAATAGCAGGTAAGTACCTTATCAGAGTCTGTGGTTCTGTATGGTCATCATCAACCTCATTAGTAAATCTTTATTTTGAATTAGCCTATCATTTGCAGAATCAAATATAACTTAAGAAACCACGGCAGGGGGTTGGGATAAAGAATTATATTAAGCTTAAGGATGCACAAATTGTTTCAAAATTTCTGGGTCTGACTTTTCTATCATCTACAAAGTATTTTATCTCATTTGGCTACTCCTCCTTCTACCCGTCTGACAACTACTGAGCTGACAACTATATGGTTTTTAAAAAAAAGCTAAAGGAGAAGCAAGTGCTGTGGACAAGACACACTGCATTGTTGTTTGCTGACAAATCTCAGGTACGTGTGTGGTCTGACATGCACACAGGTGGGACGGCTGCAGAGTGGGACATTTCGGGAGGCAGGCTGCCCAGAGCAGCAGGACGGCCGGATCCGCCACTGCAAGAGGAGACTGGTACCAGCCACTTGAGCAGTACACGCTGGCAAGTCTCTGCCTCCTCGCACTGCAGGCAGAGTGGGGCAGCCTGGCTGGTGTGTCTGCCGGGAGCAGGTTTGATGGTATTTGGTCCTTCTGTCTCCCTGGGTGGGGTTTGTGCCAGCACCAACTCTTGCCACCCTGCCCCAACACAGTGGCAGATCCCGCATGGTCAGCTGCTTGGCTTTGGTGCTTTCACTGCTGTCGCATGGATCTGATTTCCTGACAGGGAAGAGAGGTTTTCTGTTTAAAATACAATATTTCCAGGGTCTTGTGACAGCTAATACACAAGACCTTTTTTCCTGGGTGTCAACACTAAATTTTGCCTGTGCTGCTGAGCATTTTTGAACTAGCTCTGAACCTGTCTTCACAGGCACACACATGGACGCTTGTACTTACGCAACACCCATTAACAGGAAAGAACACTCAGTATAAACACATGCACACACAGAGCCATATGGACACATGCTCATTAATTGAGACCAGGCCCATGTACTGAATCTCTTTGTTAGCATCCAAATCGTGGCCAATCTGCCAGTGCTTATGAGATGCAAGACTGGATCACTTCCATTGTCTGTCGCTTAAAAGCTGAAAATTACTTTGCTGGCCCGTGGCCCTTGCTTCCATATTCTTTGAGAAATAGCTTTGACATTTTGTTTGAATGCACATGTGGATATATTTATATTTTGTGCAGTATGTAACATGTAAGCCATAGCTGATGCTTACCCCTATGCAGATGGTTAGTTCAAGACATAGATAGCTTAAGTTGTTAGACCCAGCTTAAGTGGACAGAAACACAGTTAACTCCACAGGAGGGAATTTCTTCTGGTAAGTATACTGCACACACAGGAGAACAGTCTTTTGATGATAAAAAGACTTAATTTGAGGAACAAAATTGAGTACCCAGGAAATGTCACAATTAAGTTTGGTGTGAACCTGGATTAATTGCTTTGGCATCCCAAACCATCCACCGATCTTTGAACACAAGAGCACATGGTGTTTCAACACAGGACCACATCTCACTGAGCAGGCACAGTGGAGGCAGCTTTTGGGAGAGGTCAGAGCTCGGTAGCGTTAAGGACTGCAGAGCGTGAAGCCTTTGTCTTAGTCACTACAGATACTGGAAAATTTGAAGAGAATGAGATGGAGGCCCCCAGGCTGGATGGACACAGAGGTACCTTCACATTAAGGCTGTTAAGTGCTGTCAGGACAATTTAGAGACAGTTTCTGCCTCTGCTACAGCTTTCTGTGTGATGTTGTGGGGGGCAGTCAGATTGTTGTGGACGTTTACTTGAGACTAAGTTTGTGTGTGCAACTTTACCCTCTCGTCAAATGAGGAAAATATCTTATGTGGCCAGACATGAAGATATCTTAAGATGTCTCCAGTGTTTGAGGTCTGATCCTGTAAGCAGATCCCTGTGTTCTGTGCAGTGCTCTGTAGGCGGAAGATGCAGCTGGGTCTCATGTCATGAACACGTACATCTCCTGGTCATGACGTGGGCATGTAAAATTCTGCCCTGGAAGCCAAGGCTCCAGCAGCCTCTGTGGTGAGCAGCGCCCAACCTTCAAACAGACCAAACTCTAGCTTTTCTTCCTGAGATTTTTCCAGAAGTTTTGGTCTGCCTGTCTCTGATAAAAGAGGAGGACAGGAAACTGTAGTGACCAAGAGTGGTGTAAGCAAGCCAAGACTAGCAAAATCTTTGCCTGGCAAAGGAGAGGCTCCCAGGCATTGGGACTCGGGAAGGGTGGGCTGGCATGGAAAGCTGACTTGCAAGCATTTTAAGTCATCCAGTTGAATCCATGCTCTGCACCAATGTTGCAGACCATAATTTTTCCAAGGACTTGGTATTTTAAAACACACTGTATATATTTGATCTGTTTTCCCTCTAAAAGATCATCGGGAAGATTTGCCGTGCCTGTACTGGGGGGTGGGGAAGCAGATCATTAAGCCTCGAATTCGGTCTGCCATCTGGATGGGCTCAATGCGCAAGAAGGCATAAAGTTGGGATGCAAATGTGCAGCACTTGGTTCTCAGCCAAGACAGAGCTTGTGCTCAATTGTTTAAAAGCAGATCTATGCAGACACGAGTTATTGCAGGGGAGGAAAGGGGCTGATGGGAGCCCTTGGGGTCTGCTTTGCAGAAATCACCACTACAGCTGAAACCTGTTGGAGCTATGCTTTGAGTGCATGGAGATTTCTATACATGGGCTATTGGTGTCTTGATAGTGGCACCTAAGCTTAATTGATCCTTTTGACATTTATCTTTGTCTTCTTATGTTTCCCATCCAGAGGTTTCACATTGGTAGGAAGTTTCCTGGTGTTTCCCAGATCAGGAATCCTGACCTGAGGTGACTGGTGGCTTAAGGAGATGCATGCAACCTTCCTTCAACCTCTGTGTGCAGGCAAGAAGATGAATACAGCTAGCCATACTGAGAACATTCCAGTGGGTTGTAGAAACCCACTCTTCTCTCTCTGCCTTTACCATGGACTCTGAATGTTATGCTGAGCAAATCTTTTCAGCAGTGGCCACGAGCTATTTCTTTTTGTATGTAAAGGCAGCCAGCCACTGTGGTGGCCAAAATTAATGGTCAGCATTGCAGAATTTTAGCTGTGATCTGCCTATGAATCAATTCACTTGTCTCTGAAATGCCTGTGATAATGGTTTGGTTTTGCAGGGGTGACTGGAAGACAAAAGTCCTTTTGAGTTTGGGAACTGCTCCGCGGTGATAATAACAAGGCAAACTGAAAAGCCCAGGAGGGAAGCAGAGTTCTGTATGCTGTGCAGTGCGCTGCTGGAGTGCAGATAAATATGGCCACAGAGTGAATAAGGAAGATAGCCTCAACCACAGAGCACTTCTGTGTGCTGAATGAAGCAGCAGGTCTAGTAGAAAGGGGAAGAATATAGGATCAGTTAATTAAAACTGTACCTCTATCATTATTTCTTTTTCTAGAGTTTGGTTCTTCTCCACAATCCATTTGGTACTAAATCAACGGTGTGTGGGAATAAAATGCTTATTTTTAGAGACTGTTGTGGCATTGAAACTTACATTTGATATCAAAAGCCATTTCCTGTCCATATTTGAAGTTGGTATCATGCTATTCTGCAGCAGTTGCTAGTGGAAACTGTTGATGTGTTGGTACACTTCCATTATCCATCACTCTGCTCTGCAGTTCAGGAACTGGAAGGTGTGCAGGTGGCTTCATTTTAATATCTTTTTAAAGTGTAAATGGCTGTCTGCAGTGCCCTTTGAAAAGGCAAAGGCTGTTGGAAACTTTCAACACTGGTGGGAACTAAGAGCACATGTGTGGTAGAGAAGAGTTGCAAACGTGATGCAAAATAATTGCTGACAGCTTTGAGGATTAAAGCTGAGACATTTGCCCTTTGAGTACCTGTGGGAGCTCTGGAAGGTGGCAGCACTGGGAAGCAAGAGGAAGGCAGTCCCCAAGGACACGGTGTGGTAGGGGATGACATGGCATGAGTCAGTCAGCCTACCCTTGGAAGGGTTTGGGATCAGATCGGGAGAAGGATGCTTTTGGTTAAATAATGACAAGCGGTGCCTATACTGTGCCTGTTAATCTGGCTATCTTGAAGGTAAGAATGCAGATAGTAGCCTTGTTTTGCATATCGGGAACAGTCAGGCATAAGGTTTTTGTAGACTTGGAAGGCAGAGTTAGTATAAATTCTCTCTCTCATACTAGAAATCTGTCTTTTAGACCTGCTGGAGGTGACTCTCTAGCCATGCTCTCAACCTTTGTAAAATAGATTATGTGAAACTATGTAAGTTGAGATAAATCCATGCATATGAAGGATGCTGTTATAAACAGAGCAATTCCAGACAGTGAAAAAGATGAGAAGCAAGGGCTCAGGGTCTGTGGCTTCCCATCCATTGCACCTTCTCATAGAGAACACTGATGAAAGAAGAACTCCATTTTGCTTGTATCCCATTAAGATCAGTGGTTCTGGGGAAAAGAGTAAGGTTACAACATAGGGACATGGATTTGTTCTCTTAGCTCCACCCAGTGTGACATGTGCACGGCTGTGCAGTGTTTTCCACCTGAATTGCATCTTGATCTGACTCTACTATGGCACAAAAGCTTTGCTGATATTTGGAGACATGTGCAACACAGCTAGAATGGCCAGAAAGTTAGGAACAGGGTAGCTTTCCTGATCATGGCTTCTCTGAGCAAGTAGTGCTTTTATCTATAGCACATGTGATGGCCTAAGTGACATTGATTTTGCAATAAAGGGCTCCTGCATGACTCCCAGCTTGCTGCTCTGCCAAATTTTGCTTCCATCTCCACAGTAGGGAGAGGGTAGAAGTCATCTAGGGAAAGATGAAAGGAAACAGTCATGGTAGAAAGCATCTGCTTTTCATTAAGCTTTGCCTTAGAAGCAGATAGTGCAAAAATCTGTTTTTTCCCTGTGAGTGGAAAAATAAAATCGGACAGAGAGAACCAGCATGGGAGAAGTTCAGCGTAGGTGCTTAGTATGTGTCAAAGCCATAGTCATCTGAATGTGAATGTTTGTAAGGGCCAGCGTGCAGTAATGGCTCCGTTGGCTCTGCAGAGCAGCCTGGTCTCGCACCCTGTGCCGCACTGGTTCTGCTCCGAAGCACGCTGGATCTGGATGTGACTGTGCTTGATTCTTCATGACCGTATCTGCTTGAGGGTTTGTGAATCCTGACCCAAATGCCATTGTTTGCTAGTCACATCTTGAAAGTAATTTGGAAGGGTTCTCCTTGGAGGCCTGTCTCCATTCACCACTCATCGCTGCTCGTTAGCCACGGGCACGGGTGAAGCAGGCGGCTGCCCAGGGTAGCAGCTGGGGAGGTGGTGAGGGGTGAGCTGACCACCAGCTTTGCCTGTGCTGGGATGCATCAAGCATTGCATAAACAGCTGATCCCCCTCTCCTACCTGGGGGGCAGGATATCCACTCCTTGCCCTCTGAGATCTCTGCTGCCGGGGGAGGCACAGTCGAAGCCTATGGGGTAGCTGGATCAGTCCTGACCCCCAGATCCCCGCTGAGCTGCCTGCTACGTCCACAACCTTTCCCCTTCCCTTTCCCCAGGCACGGTGCATTGCAGAAAGCGCCCGGCAGGGCCCCTCTGATTTCCTGCTGCTACGGAGGCAGCCTGGGAGGTGACAGCCGAGGGAGCTGGGGTGCAAACGGCTGGAGGAAAAGGGAGGTCTCCTCCCCAACACCTGAGATGTTAGGCTGAGGGGGCAGAAGGAGGCACTTGTCCAAAGCACAACAGAAACTGCCAGAACTCCCCGAAGCCATGGCCTTTTCCTGGCCTCTCTCACCTCTGCCAGAGCTTTGATGTCTGGATCAAACAAATGCTTTATAATTTGCAGAATCCTCTGAATTTGAGTGGAAAAACTCACTTATGCTCAGCTTCATTTATCTCCTGTTGTTTGGGTGCTACCACACTTCCACCCCATGATTCCCTTTTCCCCAGCAAGAGAGCAGTCATGCCTCTCTATGGGCATGCAATTATACAGCAGGGACCGCTAGATTTACTGCACCACAAATAAAAACTTTGCGTTTGTTGCAGTAATGTCATCACAAATCTTCTGATAAGCATGTGGCAAAAAAAGCAATGACTTCACTGATCTCTTTGTCTCCCTGCTGTGGGGTTTCAAGGTCTCTACTGGGTGTCTGTGTTCAGTTTTTCTGGCTTGGGGTGTTTGAAATGACTTAAATTGATGGACCTTGCTGAGCCTCTGCAGCTTTCACAGATTTCATTGGCAACCCATCAGTATTAAAACCACACCCCTGAAAGCTGGTTACCTTAGTACAGATTTAGCGACTGGCCTGCTGCGATCAGCCTTTAAGAACCTAGAGCTTGTTCTCGGGGAAGCTGAGAAAGACCCTGCTTTGTTAAGATCCACTGGAAGTGCAGGGAAGCTGGAAAGGGTCCCCCCTTGAAGCAGGAACTGTGGAGGTCCTAAAGGACTGTAGTCTTTCCATCTTCAGGCCACCCCAGCATCTCCTTCATTATCTGCTTCCAGCCCGCTTGCCCCAGCTCGATGCAATTACCCTGTCTCAGTTTCTCTGACAGTACACAGCAGAGGGGATGGCATTAACTGCAGGAGTGAGGGGCAAACCTATTTATCACCTTGAGCCCAAAACAGCTCTCAGTGGCTGAAGGGAATTGAGCCATGGTCATCTGTTCAGGCCTGATGGTTAGAAAGTTTTTGCTCATTCCCCTGTAGAGTTTCTTCTTCCATTTCCATTCGTCCTGTAGTTTTCTCACTGGTGATGAACACTCCCACAATGTTACCTCTTAGGTGGGACGAGATGCCCCTGACATGCCTCTGACATGCCCCTTTCTTCTTCTACATGACGTGCCACAGCCCAGCAGGGAGCCCATCTGAGGGCTGCCGAGTGCGGCTGGGGCACCCTCCCATTTCTAAATTATACTATGATAAAGCAGCACTGTCCCTGGCTGGGGATGCCCATGCTTCAAATCACAGGATCATGAGATAGAGTCAGCAGAGGCATTTGCTGGGCTTGCACTGACCTCTAGTGACAATACAGGGAACCGGGGTCTTCAGCCATCAAGGGGCTGAGAGGGCACACGTGGATCCTGGGTGCTGGATGGTTTACAGTGGTTTGCCACAATTTTTGGCAGAGTTGTGCACATGAACCTCTGGTACTGCCTTGAGGAAGCAAGCCTACTACCCGATCAGGGTCTGCCTGCTTGGTAGACGACTGCAGTGGGTCTCAGGTGTCCCAAACTCCAGACGCCTCCCCACTAAATCGCTTGTGCTCCCTCAACCCACCAGTGCTGTGATGGTCTTCAGGTCTTCTGCAGTGTTCTTCCTCTCCATCTCATTCTCCTTCCTGTCCATAAATCTGATTCCCCATTGCTTTCTGCTGCCCCATTTGTGCATGGCATCTGATTGCTGCCAGTCAGCCCTCTTGGCTGCGTAGTGCCAATGCTCCTTGCTGCTGGGATGGTCCTGAGTACCTCACTCCAGCCTCTCACCTCTGCCTCCCCCTCCCCACACCCTGGCTCTCTCGCAGAGCCTGCAAGTTCTTTCCAGAGCAGGGATGCAAAGTGCAGGGGTTCTGGTTTCTTTGCCACAAAGCTGCTTGCTGTGCTGCATGGTTGATCATCCTCTATGTGATGCACATGAAGCATCTCCTGCTTCAGAATGCTATTTAGAAACAGAACTCCCTAAAAAAATAAATTCAAGCTGTTCTGAGGCTATCTTTTACCTCCCTGAGTCTGTAAACAAAAATGGTGAGAGCTTTGGACATCCTGAGAGCTGCTAAATGTGCCCTCAAAATGCTGAGCAGCCTCAGCTTTCAGGGACATCAGTGGGACTCGCAGGCTGTCAGCAGCTCCCAGGGAGCCCTGCATTGCCCAGGAGCATGGGGGAGACCTGCCATGGCTGCAGTGTGAGGAGCACATGGAAGCCTCTTTCCCAGCCCCTTCCCCTGTCTCTTAGAGTCACACGTCCCCCTACTCTCCCAAAGCCCTAGGAAGTGCTTTTACCCACTGAATTACAGCTCATCCCCCTCAGCTCTGTGTTATCATCAGAGCAAGGCCCAAAAAGCTCTACAGTGAGCATGTCAAGGAAATGAACCTTTTATTCTGGGAGTTGCTTCCAGAGGAAGAAAAAAACAATGATGCCCCACAAAACTCAGGAAAAAAAAGTCACACCTGCCTGTGAAAGCCAAAAGCCAGGCTGCTGTCCACCCGCAGATTTATCTGGAAGGTGGAGAGAGGCAGGAGCACCCCCAACACCCCTTCCTCTAGCACCTCTGACTGCGTTACGCTCTCCAGGTCATCTGTATGAGAGTGACCATACTCACAGGGCAGAGCTCCACAGCACCGCCTCTTTCCCTAGACCTCACTGCGAGGTTCTGTTGCCCAAATCCCGAGACTGGGATTCGCCTAAGCGATCAGATGAAGCATCTTAGCTTCTCATTAATCTCTGCTGAGGAGCATGCCTCCTGTACTTGCCTCTAGGCATATGCTGGCTGGAGGCAGGAGGCCCCTCACCCTGTGGATTGACCCCTCTGGTCCCTGGCTAGCCTGGTCCACATGAGAAGCCCTAGAGGGGGTGGAACGGAGGAAGGCTGCCAGCTACAGCTTTCCACGCTAGGTTGGGCAGAAAGGCAATCAAGTTTCCTAAGCACTGTAACAGATGACAAGGTGTATATTTATACCAGATACCCACATACTTTGAGTGAATTGTGCAACATGAGATTTGTCATCATGCATCAGATCACTGTGTATCTAATCCAATACCGTGGCTCTGACAATGTCGGGAGAGCTGAGCTGTCTGCAGCCATGCACCTCACCAACTGTGGGAACAGAGGGTCTGGGATTAAAATTCTTCCCCAGTTCCTCCAGCGATCAGCTGGTAACCTGACTGTTCCTACTACCTGAGCAGGCAGAGCTGCAAATGTAAGTAACCACAAGATTAGGCAGCCTTCTAAAGACAACTAGTGCAACTGCAGCATATGTTTCTGGGCTGCCCATGTTTTGAGTGGGATAATATTTCGTGCTGACTTTGCCTTACTCTCCTCTGTTAAACGATTCTTGGGCTAACTGCACCCTGGATGCCAGAAGTGGAGAGTTACTCCAATGCTGGAAGTGACCCATAATCTTTTGCACCACTCCTAGCATCATCTTTTATGCCTCCCATGATCTCCCCACTCCCTGCACACATGGGTTTTTCGTAGGTGGTGGTTGTTTGTAATTTCTCTGTTGTCTTTGCCGCAAGGGAATCGAGCCATTCTCCCGCTCTGGGCGTGCTGGCAGACGGCTGCATTCTGTAATGGTGCTACTGCCTTTGTGTTTGCCATGCTGTCATCACCTCTTGATCAGCCCAGAAGTCAGTTACTTTGCTTGGCTGCTTTTGGCTTCTGCTATTCGCAGAGCAGGGCTCTCCCCTGAGCTGTCTGCAGTGGCTTTTGCAACACTCCGACGGACATGCACAGATAATTTCAAACACGTTAATGTGAGCAGTTATTGGACTGCTTCTTCCCAGCTTGCACAGCTTGACTCTTGGTCAGAGCAAGAGTGTCTCTTGCTCTTGCCCCTTCAGCTCTCCCTCATTTTTAGCAGTTCCTGCAGCTGATTTACTGTAGTCAGATGCCCTGAATTAGTCATTTGTTTGTCTACAGAAAATCCCTTCCTCCTTGCACTGTGACCTGCAGAAAAAGGACCAGGGAGGGGGAATCCTTCCTTTGCTCTGCAGCAGAGTCTCGGGCATGGAATCGTTTTGTTTCTCTGCTTCTCCTCTTCCAAAGGCTTCTCTTCCTAGTGTAAGGGACTCTGCTGTGAAGTGATGGAGTCAGTTTTGGTCCTGGCCCTTGTGAGGCTTGGCCCCTGAAATCCCTGCAATGGCTCTTGCAGGCATGCCATGACTTTGTGTCTCAGAGTCTGTGTGGCACTGCCTCAGTGTCGCTTCAGGCTGTGTTGAAGATGATTTTTGAGCAAACACCCATCATATGACACAACCAATAGCACCATTTGCTCCTATCCTTTATAGCTTCTTTCTGTTTTGTACTTGATTCATCTTTGTTGGCATCTCCTTGTCTGTTTGCTGTGTTCTGCCCTGCTGGTGCCCAGAGCAATTCCCTGCTGGCCAACCCCTAATGTAGCAGGACTCAGAAGAACGTAGTGGGAGCTACCAGGTGTGGAGCGAAGACTGTCTCATTTGGAATGGGTTATACTTCAGGGACTAGTTCAACTAGGTTTGCCAGATGCCAGAGGATCGAGTGATTTTTTCTAACGGTAGATTAGGGTTCTGGTCCTTTAAAAGCCCAAGTGGTTTTTCAAGCAAACCAAGCTGCCCAGAGTGTCCAGTAGCCTTGATGAGCTGCCAACCACAATAGTTTGTGGTGAGGCAAAGGCTGTTGGAGACCATTGTTCAAAAATTGACACCATTGCCTATGACGTGTCCTGGGCATCCCAACAAATTAGGGATTGCTTTGTCATCCTG
Organism: Phaethon aethereus; assembly: GCF_964289735.1. NCBI lineage: Eukaryota > Metazoa > Chordata > Aves > Phaethontiformes > Phaethontidae > Phaethon > Phaethon aethereus. The sequence continues at coordinate 55,767,513 of NC_138575.1, read as the reverse complement.
TAAGGGATCACATTGTCAAGTGTGATCTGTGCTGTGCTAGAAGCAGGGCACGGATACCAGCCTAGCAGTGGGCATGCTCGTGCAAAGCTCCCTGGCTAGCATCCCGCAGTATTCCCACCTCAGCCTCTGGCTCATGTCTCACCTGCCAGTGTTAGCCTGTAGCCAGAGGAACCTTGTCCCCAGTGCCTGACTGGTCTTTGGTTACCCCACACTTACAGGAGTGCCCGGGGGATGAGGTACAGCAGGACTCCTGAAACCTGCTGAGACCAAGACAAGTGTCCGCCCATCGCACACCGTGAGCCTTCCCATACCCTGCTGCGTATGAGATCCTCCTCTGGTGAAACTTCAGCTCCTAAAGATTCCTTTCGGTCATCAATTAGTGTGTGTCTTAGCTCTCCCTAAGGAGGTTTAATTGATAACGAAAAATTTCCTTCCCAGCTGATTCCCGCCAGGCCTTACCTCACCTCACAGCTCACAGGGTTGTGTGCCCCAAGTTTGCTGAGATCTGCCTGTGTCCTGGGATTTGGACTCTTTGCTCAAGTTCTAGAGCTGCTGAGGTGTTTGGCCAAACAGCTCGAAGGAAGCAACAGCTATACTAACTCACGTGGCCCAGGCAAACACCTTGGTGATTTTGCTTTGGGACTCACTTGTGCTGAGGGTTGGTCTAAGATGTAATAAATCCTGCAGCATCTTAGGCACCAGCTTCCACAGAGATGAGATTCTGACAAAGTGAGAAAGTACATTTCCAGTTCTCCTGGGTGTGAAGCAAAGCCTGGCTCTGGGACTGAGTGTTACCATTGCTCACACTTATCTGCTTGAGCTTGCAGAGAGCCTGAAAAAGGAGCTCTGAGGGTTGTTCTGCTTCCTCCTTGTCTCCATTACAGGAAATCTCATATACCGACAAGCAAGAGAACATGGTCATTCTGCATCATCTTAAAGGGGTGAGCTTTGATTCAGTGAGAACAGCAAATGCTTCTGTTAACAAATACCTGAAACACTAATGAAAAAAACTAGAGAGCAAAACTCTTTATAATAAAGGGAATCAGATTTTATTTTTATACCCTCAAAGTTAAAAATATGCATTTAAAAATATTTACAATGACTACGTATGAAATAACCTTTGTTAATGAAACAGCAACATACAGTACTAGAATATATCCACCAAATTGATAAAGTCTACATAAGAAGAAGATGTAACAGAAAGAGAGAGAGAAAGGGGGAGAGAGGTAAATAGCATCCATGCACAATCTGCACCTGCATGTTTTTTAATACTCTCTGCCTTTTATTTGTGAATGGAATCACAGGAAGTTTTGACCTCTTGTCCCTTACAAATGCCACTTGTCACTGAGATTCTTCAAACTGACAGAAATTTGCGGGTTGCAGCAGTACCAATGCCTTACTTTCCCATGCCGGCCTTTCACATGGGGATCTTGTATTACAGAGTGGACTCAAAATCTCTCAGCAACCCTGGGAGGTAGGTAGAGTTTTATGGAAGAATTTGGCAGATGGAAAAGCACCGGGTTAAGTGACTGGCCTAAGGTTGCGCAGCAAGGAGCAGAACTCACAAGCCCTGCCTCATCTCTCCTAATCTCTCATTGGGGAATACATTGCCTCCACTAACCAGTACCATCTGCCTTTGAGATGAGCTGTGTCACAAGGTGGGGCTCTCAATTAATACGATGTACTGGGTGACGATATGGGAAAAAACCCTGCCTACAGATAAGGACTTGTCTCAGTAAAGATCTGCAATGTTGCAGTGCTGTTACCATGTTCTGGAGCTGAACAGAAGATTTTCATGTAGACACACACCCTGATGATTCCCTCCCTGCATGTGCATCATTGAGCAACTGCATCCTCTGTAATTAGGAACCCCCATGTATCTTCATCCCCAGACTTTCTCTCTCTCTCCCTCTCTCTCCATCCCCCCCAATAGACACGCCTGTATATTTGCCCTTCCTACCTGTATCTGATTCAAACATGGGAATGTCAAATAGTAAACTGAACAGCAAAAAAACTTGCTCCCTTATTTCTGTAGATATTTTAATAGAAATTTAATCTGATTTCTATTGGGTTGCTTCTCAATTTAGTATCCTTAACTTTCACATATGTGCACATATATATATAAAAAAATGTAACAAAAGGCCCATCCCATTTGTTTCAATGGACAAAAAAAGGGGTCATAAGCCTCACTCTCCAACCCACAAGGCACACTGAAAGGTAAGTGAGAAGGGCTCTAGGAAGGGAAAAAGATGTAGCCCTTGTTTTTGTGGTGCCCTTCAATCATCACTGCTGGCCTTGAAGCTTTGTGAAGGTATGACATGACTTTACACAAGAGGAGAACAGCTGTCTGGGTCACTTGCAGATTTCTAGTGCAACAGCCCGAGGAGTGCTAGATCAGTTGGAGCTGTTTCTCCCTCTCTTTGGTGAAGGAGCTTCTGAGGTGTCTAGCTTTGTTAGTGATTTTTCTGTGGTGGTGGCAGTCGTGATGATGGTGGCTGTTTCTGTCTATTGGCTCAACAGTTCTCTCAGCAGAGCAATTCTTCCCCATTCCCAATAGCCAACCCTCTCCCCTGGACTCCCATCAGCCTTATTTTTTCCTAAGAACAAGGTAGAGAATGCTGATGATGAAACTGAAGCAAAAGCAGATCCAGGCCAATATGAAGCAGTAGCCATGGTGAGAACTTGTGGACTCGGGCATCTTGCCTGTGAATCGAGCTGTGTAAATGGAGACTCCGATCAGAATGCACATCCCTGCGGAAAGGAAGGGGGAAAAGAGAATTGGAAAAGGCACAGAAACCAGCACTGCTGCAGGACTTCCGAAGTACTGTTGTCCCTGAGATTATAATGCATGTCTTCTGCCCTACGAGAGAGGGGCTGCTGCCCTTTAGGCTGATTTACAGAGGATTTTTCTTGCAGATGTGAGGACATAATACACTCAGGGTTTGTTTAGTGGGTGCCATGGGGAATAAACCTTTGTTAGGGGAAAATCAGTAATAAGATCTTGCAGATGGTTTGGTGCTACATGTTGAATCCCATGAGCAGCAGCTGTCTAACTGTTTATTCCCCTGCCCCCAAAATACTTGCATCCTTTTTGTTGTCTTTCATAGGTATTTTGCAAAACTCACTGGGCTTTTCTAAGGAAAATCTGGAAATATTTTCATTATATACAGGAAAAAAAAGGAAAAAACACAACAGCACCTTCCAATTCCTCAGTGCTTTGTTTTATCAAAAAAATGGGCCACTGGAAACATTTTAGCCAGCTGACAGCCTCCCCTGATGGCCATGTGAGGCAGACACGTGCGGCTCCTTGCGCTTGCAGAGGCAGCGGGACACACGCAGAGCCATCGCAAGGCGTGCGTACTTACAGCAAACCAGCATGATGGCTCCAGTGATGTAGAAACGTTTGCCTTTCTCCAGGGTGAACAGCTGGACAATGAACATGACGAGCGCGACGACGGAGAAAATGATCGAGAGGATCATAAAGGCTTGCACGGCTTTGAGGGAAGCTGTGAACGCACAGGGAATAGATTTGAGAAGGTCAGGACTCAGCCTTGGTTCTGCACGCCAAGGTCCCGCAATGCATCTCCACAACGAAAATGCGGATGTCACTTACCCTCGTCACGACTGTCGACTGGCAGCTGCTGGCAGGTCCTGTTGCACAGTAGCCAGAGTCCCGAGGAGGCCGTTCCTAAGTTGGAAGAACCCACCATCCAAACCTGGAACGGTACGAAACAGTTCCGTCAAAGGGGGGGAGGGGGGCTCCCGTGCTCTTCCGGCCAGTCGTCAGACTAACCCGTAAGGGGAGCGAGAGCAGCCCAAGTGCCACGAGACTAAGAGCTGGAAAAGGCAGCACGTGCCGGCGGCAGCCGACCGGCCGAAGCGGGCAGGAGATGACGCAGGCTCCCAAAGAACGCCGGGGACGTCTGTTCCCGTGATCGGGGGCAAATCGCTCGCATCACCCCCTCCCCGAGCGAGGCGGCAGGGCACGGTGGGGCCGAGCGAGCCGCCGAGGCGGCTGCGAGGGGTTCCCGAAATCCGCCCCAGCGGGGGGCGAGGCGGGGACACCCACCCCCCAACACCTCCCGGCCGCGCCGCCCCCGCCGAGCCGCCAGGGGTCTCCCTCGCCCCGGGCTTCCCGGCGGCCGCGGCCCGGCTGCCCCTCGCGGGGGCCGCCCCGCAGCAGCGCCGCCCCCCGGCCCCGCAGCGGGCTGCCAGGCGGGCGGCAGCGCCCGCTTGCGCCGCAGCCTGGCCGCCGGCTGGGATGGTAAATACCGCTTCAGAGCGGTCATCTGCTGATCCCCCCGCTCCTCGTTGCTCTCCCCTGGGTGAGGAGTGTTGAGGGGCTGCTGGCTCTGGGATTTGGGAGCGGGGGGGGGAGGGCGGGGGGGGCGGCAGGCAGAGGCTGCCTCCTGTACCGCCGCGCCTGCCTTTCTGCGCCCTGAGCACACCCATCGCTGCTTCCTTTTTACTGTGAGCGGGTGTCCCGCACCCACAGACCTGAGCACCCACCCAGCCGCGCCCCTGCCAGCCGTGCGAAGGGCTGGCGACTGCTGCGGAAGGCCGACAGCCGTGTCTCATCCAGGGTGGTCTCTACTTACGTTGGCAATGGTGGAGACAAAGAGCATGACGACAGTGGCGATGTGAACCACAAAGATTCCAGCCAGTAGCACCAACATCTTGGGTCCTTCCGAGGTGGTGTCACTGATACAGAGAGCTCTGGAGGAGAACAAGAACAGAGGGAGGAGGTGAAGGGAAGGGCTGAATCAAAGACCAGCATTACTATACTCTTTATTTACATGCGAGATAACAGGTTGATCTTAAATCCATTCTGGAAGCATGTAGTCACAAAAAAGCATCGCTAAAACCTTTGTCAAAATCTGCAAGGGTGTTGCTCAAGAGGCTAAAGAAAGCCTGGAGGTAAAGGAACCAGTTTGGGAGGAGATGTAGAGCAGGGGTAGTTAGCTTGGGGGCATTTTAAAAATAGCCTGAGTATATACACTGGTTGCTTAAATTGGTGTGTGGTTATGTAAAGGAAAAATGACATACTCCAGGCCCACACTCCAGGAAAAGGAGTTTATAGAATCTTCTTGCCCACGGGATTCACAGAGGTCAAGAAAGATTTTCTTTTCCTGTTCTCCCTTTCCCTCTCATGTCACAGCCTCCTCCAGCTGCTCTGGGATGCGGACAGGTGGTGTGGACGGGAGGACTGCGTGCTCCTGGGTGCATCAGGTGCTGAGCAGTGGTGGCGAGTGGTCTGGGGGCCTACCCCTACTCAGTCGCCTGCTGCATTATGTGACGAGGAGAATAACCAGAACAGGAAGGCCACTGAGGTGTTTTGGGGCAGAGGAAGATGCTTAAGTCTGCAGTGAAAACTGCCTGTTTCCCTTTTAAAACTTGAGGCATGCAGATCACTTTATTACTGCAATAAGATTCTCTTGTAATGCAAATTCCTCTTGGGTTTGTTTTGGGGTTTTTTGCCTCTGTAAGCTTTTACTTTTTGTAAGATTCCCTGTCATTGATGAACATGTGACTGGAGAGGGAGAGGAATGTGCTTTAGATAGCTCTCATGACACTGTTCGCCAAGGCTGCTGACTTCTCCCCTGAAAATGTGAAATACAAGGAACAAATATAAGCTGTGAGAGTAAGTGCAGACAATTCACAAAAAGTGAGTGAGCATCTTTTCCCTCCTTCCGGGCATTTATTAGTAATCGTGCAGTATAGCCACAGAAATCAGGCAGAAGAGTTTACTGGGTCCACTCTGTGGCCAGTGAAAGACCGCTTCCTAGAAAGCTTCACATGGCTGTGTTGCCCTTTCTCTTTGTAGTGCTGGTACTGAAAGCATTATTGAGTATGTGATTAATGTTGGCTGCCAAGTTATTTTGGTCCAGGTGACTCAGGTAAGGTTTGATGCTGTCACCATTTGTATGGGGCGTGGTAACACTGTCATGGAACAACACAATTATACTTTATGATGTCTTTCACGCAAACTGTAACAAAAGGCTTTGTAAAGTCTCATAAATGTGGGGGTTTTTACTCAATGACTCCACCTTCTCCACTCCTGTCTTTCCTCTCATTGTGGCCATATGTGGGAGTGTATTCCTGTAAAGTGCTGCAGCTATTCTTTGCACTGCTTTGGATAGTTTCCCAAACCACAGTGGGCAGGCAGGCTTCTCCATCAGTGGCTCTTTGTCCAGTTCAGCACTAGCTGATGACCCAGAGGAATTCCTTGAGTTCAGGATCTCAAGGAACCAGCTCTGTTAGCTCAATCCTCCCCCCAAGATGAGAATTAGATTAGGTTTGGTCCTATCCTCTCGGCAAGAACTTGTCCACTGTGAGGTTTCCTTCACCTGAGAGAAGTCTCTGGAGTTGTTTAGCCCTGGCTTGCTTGTCTGCTTTGGGATGTCCTAGTAACCTCCTCATGCTCTAGGTCTTGATTTGCCTAGATAGCCTGGTCACTGTGCCCTCTCTTGTCACAGTACCTCCCTTAGTGATGATCTTGGAGAAAGTACAGCCTTCTTAGGAGCTCCTCTCTGGCTATAGTGACAGTCATTTATGAGTTCAGTGTTGCTAAAATCTAGGTTCTCAATACTGTATGCAGGCTGCCCCATGAACACACCTGACCTGAGTGTTAAAACTCTTCTTTCCATTGACTGCAAAAGGAACGAGGCTTTCAAAATGCTGGATGGCAACTGATACAGATACCACCACTGTACCTTGAGCTGAGAAAATATTGCTGTTGCCATGACTAAGTAAGTTATATATCTGCAGCAGGTGCCTTGAATAGAGCTTCTGAGTCAAATCTGCCCATCCCTTTGTCTACCTGTCATCCTTTTTTCTGATTACTTTGGTTCTTACACAAACTGTAACAAGTGCTCTTGCCACCATAGTGTATTGGTATGCATACAACAAATGGTGGCAAATTTGCCTGCTCTGAAATTTGCCTTTACTGAACAGTGGCTAAACTTTCTTCTTTCTTAAATGGATGTATTTTTCCATGGCCTCTTTAAAAACTAATTCAGCAGGTTTTTTCTCGATCGTTTTTGAGGACCTTCAAAAAAGCCCTGTACTTTAAAGATTAAAAACCTACTTTCATGACTGGAACAGTCCTTTTAAATGCATCTTCTGTTTGTGTTCAGAAATGAAAATGAGGGATAAATGTTACTTTTCAATGTAAAAAAAACCCTCACACCCAGAACTTTGACAAATATGGTAAGAAAAAAAACAAATGCTTTATTCCCTTTGCTTTTTCTGCCCTGTTCTCGCACTGCTTGAGAGCACTGTTAGTTCAGGTGCTTTCAGTGCACCTACTTCCTGAGAACATCAGCACCTCTCCCTGAATACATACGTTATCAAATGCAAACTCCCCTGGGGATATGTGCTCACAGCTTAGTTTTGATTCTTTGTGAGTTAAAGCAGAAGCCTCCCTCTCTATTCATTCACTTTTCCCTTCCTTCATCTCTCCCTGCCTTTTAAATAAAACACTAGAGAACAATCCCGAAGGAGCAGTGGGTGAACAAACGGCATTGAAATACAGTCACTGTACAATCTGTCTCTGATGCTACAGCATGGACTTTTCCTCCCACTGACAGAGAAGCTGGCAGAGCATTGGTGACAGGACACTCTTTCCATTTCTTAAGTGTGAGACATCTTTCTCCGCTACAGGGTGGGGTCACATTGCTGGAGCAATAGGACACAATTGCATGCAAATGCCTTTTCTTCCATTCCCCTACCTAAACTGCAGCTGGATTTGGAGCTCCTCAGGCTCTTCTTAGGGTATGAGTCAGTCTTAGCCTTCCTAGAGCTGCCAGTTTTTTCCACTGACTCACCCCAAAGCTCCCAAAACCACAATTATTTAACCCTGAAAGTGTTCAGGACAGTCTGTCAGTTTTAGCACTGTTTCTCCAAGAACCAGTCGAGCAACCAAGTTGTGAATCCTGCACTGAGCCTCCTGGCATGGCTTCCAGAGGACAGACACCAGCTAGGCCAAGAGAAACAGAGCTGAGACATGAGAGTAGAATGACTACTGAGGTAGGACAGGCTGATGGGGAAGAATGAGTTAAGGTCATGCACCTGTTGATGGTGCGCCTGTGTGAGTCAAGAGAAGATTTTGCACTGATGAGACTGGACTGAATTTCCTTTTCCTGGGACGATGGATGAGGAGAAATAGCAAGCCACATCAACAGTAACCATGAATAACAATCACCATAGCAGCCTTCAGCACAAAAAAGCCTATAGATAAGCATGACAGACTCTTATCTGGGTAGAGACTATTTCTCTGACCATGCAGGAGTACACATAGCATTGCTGCACCCTAGTTCAAGTTCAAGCAGGAAAGCATTATCCATAAAAAACTAAGACAAAGTCTTCTCATGCAGGCAAAGCGTAGCCACCCATATTGCTCCTCTGCCTACTTAAGTGTTTTGGATCCTTCTATCTGGAAGGTAATCCAGAGAAGTGAGTCCTTGCCCTTGGTTTGCTGCTTAGCAAAGCGTCGGGATGGAATGCAAAGTGCCACTTGGAGATATAACAAAGGCCAACAGTATAGTTCCTCAAACATGGGGAGTGGGTTACTCAAGAGGGTAAGCCAGATTAGGTAGTGGTCCTTTGTTTCTGGCAGAAAATGCACTGCAGTGAAAGGAGTAGAGGGGAAGTGTACAGGATGTTTCTGCAGGAATGATCAGGTTGTTTGGGGTGAAAAATCAGAGCACTCTCAACTAAATCTGAAATATTTCAAATCTGAAGTGTTCCTAAGGGAAGTAAGCTCATCTGACGTCCATTCCCATTCTCTTCTCTGAACCGGGGTTCCTGCTTGGGACTGCCTCTCCCAGGGTGAGTTGGTGAGACATACTGTGAGAGATGCTGGCTGAGGGGAGAACTCAGACAATAACCTACAGTATCCAGGGTAGCCTATATTGGATAGCCTATTCAATAGCCTATAGTATCCAGGGAGCAGAGGACATAAATCACACCACCTGTGAGCACCATGGTGCCCTCTGACTTTTCTAAAACTCAGTTTTTCAGCTGAAGTCCCTTGGGTTTGATACATTCAATTCCTCAACAAGGGGAAGATGGCATTTCAGGGAAAAAGCAAATGCTTTTGGCCAGAATACCAACAAAAAGCTCCGTAGATTGAAAGCAACTCAGATGAAAGAAATTCTGCCTTCCCCAGCTGCCACCACCGAATATAAAGAATGCAGTACTAAGTCAGACCAGTGATCTGTCTCACCCAGTACCCTGTCTCTGATGGCGGCAGTAGGAGGTCCAATATTTAGCGAAAGCTTGTGAACCTGGCCACAGTCTGAGGCAGCACAGAGTCACACCAGTAATACTGGTGGTTCGAATCAGGGCCAAGGTCCCTTGGAAAGGGAGGGTAAAATTGGAGAGGATGAGACAAAAACTATTTGATATTATTTGAGACAGCCACAAACTGCCACCTCAGTCACTGGTGCATTCCTCAAGTACAAAGCTAACCTACAAACAGCAACGCTGCCATGATGCAGTAAAGGAAACCTTGGGATGGGATAAAACTTTCTGCAGAATTTGTAGATCGGCCTTTTGACTGAGCTGAGGCCATGACTGCATCTTAGCCCTGCTACAACTGCACGCCTCGTCACTGTGTGCGCGATACGAGCATGAGTCCTCATCGTGCCCAGGGTCATTTGGCAGGATGCAAAGATGTGAAGATCTCTGTGATATTCTGGTGGCATGGTGACTTTGGACCCATCACATTGTTACTAGAAAACTCATGAGAACTTTAAACAACAACAGGGAAATATCTTTTTGCTTTCACCCCTTGCTCTGTTTCTTGCTTCAGATCCACTTGAATACAGAGTCCTTGCTGACTCCAGACTTTTATAAACCACTGTACGCCAGCACTGATGTTGACAACCTGGTTTTGACAGACTGGCCTGACTCAATTGACAAGTCAGGTGCTTTTTATAGACATGTGGGTGAGTTGGCTGGTGCCTCTGGAAAAAGATTTCACATGTGTGGGAAAAGGGTTGGGCAGGAGGTGTGTGTAGGCACACAGAGACCTTTGGAGCCTCTGGTTTATGGCAGTGAGAAGATTTTGTGCATGCATGGGTGGTGGCTGTGGTGACCACATGGGGTACAGCGAGGCTGTAAAAGTAGCAGATGAATGTCAACCAAAAGGAAAGTGTAGAACAGCCTGAGGGGCTACAACTGAAAATAAGCTTAAGTGAATGGAAGATTTTGTCTGGTTCTTGGGAAGCGTTTCCTGGTGGTATGGTCTCCAGGGGATCAGGGGAATTGCCTTCCCAGGGGAGTGGTAAAGCTGCAGCATGTGAATCATTTCTTGTGAGACCAGACAAGGTCCTCAAGAATCCACCGTCGGTAACGAACCTCCACTCACTGGGAGATGCAAGAGGGAGTCACAAAAGATGACACACAAGGGTTTCCCAGCTTTCATGCTCGTGATTCATATGAGAGCAGGGAAATATCAGAACTCCTAGGGCAGACAGTGAGAAACTGGCATTTTCTCCGGAAAGAAACCACCCTTGAGCTCTCTGCCATGTGACAACATCAACTGAAACTCCAAAGCTGTCTTGGTAGTAGCAAGGGGAAGAGAGCTGCCTGGGGCCTGGCAGGCAGCCAGCAGCCACTGCTGGAGGAAAACACTGTCACTCCTCACACCAGACACGCCAAGGAAGGGCTGGGACTGATGGGCAGCGAGTAAGAGGGAAGGGTGGGGAAGGGGACTTCAGAGCTCATGGAAGCACAGAAGTGTTCCTCTGCACCTTTGGAGGTGTGATGGGGAGCATCCTCACCCCTTAGCATGTTGGATGGTCCCTGGGTGGGTTAATTAGACACAGAGTTGCAGGGACTTGCAGGGGTTCAGACAAGATGCCGAGATATGCGAGACACGTTTGTGGGAGGACGGGTGGTCTGGGCGAGGACGTGGTGTGTGTAGGGCTGTGCATCTCCCTCTGTGAATGGGAGTGTGCATCTGTGGTTTCCCTGTGAGCAGAGCTGAACCCTGTGTGTGAGTGTGCGTCTGTCCGCCTTCATGCTCATGCGTGGCTTCCGCATGGGTGCGCGTTGTATATCTGAGCGACTTCGACGCTGACAGTGCCCACGTGCGAGAAACCATCTGACAGCTCTGACAGGAAAGTTCAGGTTACAGTGTGGTGTGAGCAAAAGTGCACAGAGCATTTCTGGTGGGACTTCCTGCTTTTCCTCCTTGCAACAGCCTTTAGATAGAGGTGGAAGGTCCGGGGAGCCCACATCAGCTGTGCTTTTGGCTGCATTTTAAATTAAAGCTGCAGTTCTCTGATTTACCTAGACAGTTTCATGAAGATTTTCCCTTTGTTTTTTTCAAGGGAGGGTAACTCTGAAAACAAAGTGGCTCCTTATCAGAGAGCGTCCCTCTGTCTCAAGACTCCAAAACCTCAGAACATGCCAGTACAGCCTATGAGACACTGAGGTCAATGCGACTTAGGCATCTAAAGAGCCTGAGCTTTTGGGCCAGTCTGCCTCCAGGGTGTCCTTGTTCCTGCAAGCCAGCCTGGAAAAGACTGAGCAGGATTAAATTGCAGCATCGTGTGACAGCTCCTTCTTTCAACCCACAGTGCAGGAGCGATGGACTGGGGTAGCAGGAGTGTGAGTATAATGCAGAAGCAAGAGGATGCTGTGCAGCCTGGAGCTGGTTGGTGCTCTGTGCAGGGTGGGGTAAAGGTGGTCGTGAGGTAAAATGCCCCATCTGGTTTCAAGAGGGCTTCTTACACCTGTGATTAGTATGGGCTGGCACAATGGTATAAGGGTCATTCTAGCTCATGTTACACGTGGAAATGGCCTTCCACGAGGCTTTAATAACTCCCCTTGTCAGGGCACACCATGCTGGCCTGGCTGCAGCCGCTGGAGGCCAGCTCGCAGGCAGGTTGGCTCATCTGCCTGTGCTGGCACAAGCAGTGGCTGTGCCAATCTCAGAGCTTTCCTTCAGCAGTGGTCCACGTTCCTGGAGCTGGTCTTCAGCAACCCCCTGCTCCCAGCTCTGAGCATTTTGCAGCTCTCCCCTCATGGTCCCATGGCTCTCACTGTCCTTTCCAGAGGCTTGCTGGGGCCCATAGGGGAGATGTCTCTCCGGAATGAGAAGAATGTGGACACTGAACCCAGTTGTGGCAGCTGCTTTCACAACTCCCCTCCTTGAGCAGACTCGGCCCTGCAAGGGCAAAAGGACAGCAGAGGTCCTCACCGCAGATTTCCTCTAGTCCAAACGTATTGCCAGGTGGCCCCACATCACAAGAGCTAAGCCTTTGGCATATGAGTCACGGCTCACCTGCCGTCAGCCACTCCAGTGCTCACAGTTCATTGCATTTCTCTGTATGGTTGGGGATGACCTAGCCTAGGATCTGTCCCTGGGCTCTCATTGTGGGTGTCTCCCCATGCCTGCAGTACAGACTGGTTTTCACAGGGGAAAGGGGATAGATCTTAATTATGAACTTGACAAACTGGTCACTGCCTTGGGCAACATGGGTTCTGGAGCTGAGTTGTCCTAACCTGTCCCTCCCTACCATGACAAGGCATGGGCTCCATTTGGCCTTACTCAGAGAGCAGCTTCCATGTACTCTCTGCCCTGCTGCAAAGAGTTCAGGAGGGGGAGGGTGTGTGGAGCTGCAAATTTGGCCAGGCTTTCCTTTGTTCATTGTCCAGCTGTTCTAACTAAGGAGGTACTTTCCAAAGCTCTCCCAGCGAGGTTTGAAGAAATCATGCTCCAGATGGCAGCCCCCAGATGTGCTCCTTTGCTGCCTCCCTGCAGTGTAACAACAGCAGAAAGCAGTTTAAGAAAGGAGGCACTCTAGATTTCCCTCTGGGCAGTTTCTGTGGGGAACTGCTGTGGGACCCTGTGTCGTGCTGTGGGATGGCTGGGTGTGGACTGGCTCTGACAGAGGATCTGTATAGTCACATTTGAGCTGTTGCTCCAGCACGTTTATTCAGGGCCAGTATTACAGCATTGTGGCTACCAGTTAGTTATCAGTCCTGGCAGGGGCTGTCAGAAGAACAGGGCCATGGAGAAGAGCTTCCTTTTCTGCGCGTGCTGCTTTGCCTCAGCAGAAAAGACCCGTCTTCAGATGGGGAGATAGGAAATCCCCTTCCTTGCCCTCACTTTTGGAGGAGCAAAAGAGCACCTCTGTGTCTCTTCTCCCTGCCTTGAAGGAAGGGTAAAGAAATCTCATCTTTTAGTCCTTTTTCATTACTTTTTTTGCAGGAAAACAGGAGGAAGGAAAAAACTTAGGAGTGCCACGCCCTGCAGCCTGCCCTGTGTTGTCTTGGGTGACAGTGCTGTCACCTCCCTGTTGAAGGGTACAGGAGTCCACTCAGATCAAAGGTGTCTAGTAGTGCTATTTCTTGCCTTGTGGGGCACTCGGAGTACCCGAGGGCAAATCCCAGCCCGGCATCCCGTGCCTTCCCCTTCGCCATCGGGTGTAGCGCTCAGCGAAGAGAGCGAAGAGAGCAACCGTCCAGCCGCCAAAGGGAACGCGGCGGGGGGGAGCGAGAGGAAACGTGCCGTGGAAAGGGTGTCACAGTGGCTGCATGGGGTGGATGGGGCCTGCGAAGCCCCGTGGGAGCGGGCAGGGCTAAGGAAGCAGGCTGTGCCCCGCCATCCCTCCTGCTTTTGCTCTGGGGGGACTCAAGCAGGCGCAGGCCGAGTGCCATGTGCCAGCCTTGCACTGGGAGGGTGAGGAATAGAGAGAAGGATTCGTGCTTGCTGCAAATCTCCCCCATGTCTCATTATAAACAAGGCCCTGAGGTGGGTCTTTTACCAAAAAACCGCTGGCTATTATCAGCAGATCTCCCAGAACTGTTTCAAAACACAACCTCTGCTCCACCCCAGGCCACCAAACAGTAATTCCTGCATGCACTTGCGTCGCTTGCACACTGCAAAATTCAGAGACCACCGGCTGGGCCAGCAGGGCCGGTTTTCCAAGCCCGGGGCTCTCTGTCCTCAGCCGGGTACTGGGGAGCACCCGCAACCCTGCAGCTCTGAGGCGCCCACTCCAAAACAAGGTGTTTCTCCACAAGATCCCAAGTCCGTCCTCCATTAAGGTGTCCCTGGGTGTGGCTCGATTCCACCTCTCTCAGATGTCTATCTCGGGGTGGCACATGCCTGCTGGAGATGCCCAGCTCTCACAGGAGGGCAGCATGGGTGAATGGCTCAGGCCTGTGTGCCACGTGTTTGGATGGTTAGTCATAGCTGGGGGAGCTTCCACCGGAGCCCACTGGGAGGAACTCCTTAGGTGGGTGCGCGGTGGCTCGCATGAAGGAGCTGAATTTCAGGGTGTGCTTCCAGGCACTGCAGTGCTAGTGACAGTAAGACACCCCAATTTTGATCCTTTTCCTATGCTGATCCCCAAGGGAGCAAACAGAAATAAGCTGCCTTTAAGCCTGCACTCTCACGGCGTCCCCAGGTTTGGCAGCTGTGTGAGGTGGGCTGGGTGGAGGCATTTGGCTGCCTTAAAGCTCTGTTATCATAGGAACAACAGCTAATGGGCTCCAGGGTTTCACACTCTTCATGCCCAGCTGCCTCTTGTGTGTTTGCTCAGAAAAGAATCCCACTCTGTCCAGAAATGTCAAGTGAGCAGTTCCTGGGCAAAGCTGCTCTCAGAGGTGCCTTGAGGAATTCAAAGCTATTGAGTGAAAGTTTCTCTGTGGCCACAGCATTTTTTAAATTTTTTTTTTTTTTTTTTTTTTTTGCAAACCAGTTCCATTGTTAATTGTCGTAAATAACAACTTCCAGAAGCACTGTCTACCCAGACTGATAGCTGACTGCCCTGGAAGCACTGACTGCCTCAGAAACACTGAATGCCTCAGCTTCCCTACCAAAAACATCTATTTCTCAGGCAGGAGGCACCCCTGCATGACCGAGCCGCAAGCAATAGGGCCAGAGGGGACCTCAAAATTCACAAAATCCATTCTTCTGCCACAAGGTTAAGGTCAGCTCAGCTTCTTGGCCATTCATATAGTAATTGTCCACAGCACAAGCTGAGCCCCAGCCATTCCCAGTTGGACTAAGCTAAATACTGTTTCAGCCTCTTCCAGAACCATGAAACTGTGCAGGGGCGGGCTGGGTTCCTGCAACAGGAACCAAAGCCTGGTGCCAGCAAACTGGCTTTGCTGCACTCCCGTTCTCAGACCTCAAAAATAGTTCAGATTTGACCACAGGATACAAACCATAGCAGACAGATGAAGTGAGACAACTGGTGAAGAAGAGGAGGGAAAGGGTGGTTGCATGGAAAAAGGCAGGTGAATAGGGAAAATTGCCAGTCTCTGAAATCCTACACTTCCCATCAGCGCTTCCCCCCACCACACCCCACCATGCAGCCTGCGGTGCTCTTAGCAATGGCACCCACTCCCTTAGCTCGCCTCTCGGTGCTCCCACTCCAGGGTCTGTGCTGCCGAGGCAGGCGTGGCATGCGTTTCTACCCATTGTGTGGCTTTGCTTAAGAACTGGGGCTTGGCTTCAGCCTCAGGAGCCAGGACCCCAACAGAAAAAGAGAGCTCCTCTTCTCTGAACCCCAAAGTCTGCACCTTTAGGGCCTCTCAGACTTCATTTGGAATGATTGTTGTTGTTTTAAATTAAAGCTTGGCAAACTACCGATGGAGGGGAGAGAGACACACAGAAAGACACGAGCGAGAGCCAGAAACGCTGAACCAGCAGCCCTAATTTCAAGCGGGTGTTTTCCCACGTTTGTAAACAAGGCTGCTCGAAAAGCGCGCGGCAGGTCCTGCGCCGGGGGTGGCCCAGGTTGGGCACCCTGTGCCCGTGCCCTGGCTGCACATGCCCTGGGGGTGAAAATAACGTTGCTGCTGCCAGCGCTCGCTGCTTGCAGCCGGGGCACCTTGCAGTGTCGCTTCGCCCTGTTAACACAGCCAGATTTCAAAGCAAAGGCTGAAGGGTTAAGGTGCGTCCCATAGCCAGCTCGTGTGCCAAGCTGAAGAGAAGTGGCAGAGCAGAGGAGAAAAGCAGGCTGGAGCTGCTGGGCAAGGCGAGCAGCTGCCAGCGAGGAAGAAAAGTTGCTGAGGATTTTCCAGAGCAGCTCTTACCGTGTGGGCCGGGGACGGTCCTGGCACCTGCGGGAGCTGGAGCGTGCTGGGCTGCAGCGCTGCTGTCCCGGAGCGCGGAGCTGTAGTGGAGGGGAGTGACCTGGTGGTGGTTTAAGTTTCCTCCGGTGGTGCAGGAGGGTGGTGTCTTTCCACTCTGTTTTAAAGGAGTTACTATGAATCAGTCTGCCTTTAAAGAGAGGGAGAAGGGGGAAGAAAAAAAAAAATTAATGAGCTACGCCCTGCTTTGTTGGCAGGGAGTCAAGAGTCACTGGGAGGAAACCAGCGATTCAAAGAAATCTGTGCAGGGCTGCGTCTGACTCAGTGTGCAGTACAGAGACCGCAGCCTGGAAAAACGACTGACGCTGATCCAGCTGAGTAATAGAGGCCCACAACAGCATCTGTTTATAAAACTGAACTTCTGGTTGTCATAAAAAAAAAATGTATAGTTACAAATGTGGCAACGGGACTTCAACAATACAATCACTCAAACAAACAAGCAGCCGGTTGGCAGGGGGTATCGTGCGGCTGGTGAGTCACCGCATCCCCTCCCTGTGCTGCACAGAGGGAAACTGCCAAGGAGGTTGGCAGCGCAGGGGAATGCAAATCGGACCTGTGGGGTTGCCATGGACGAGACTTTTGGGAATATACCAAGGAGCAGAGATGCTCAAAATGCAGCTCTGGCCTGGTGGTGACTCTGGAGCAAGTTGGCCAGATGGTGGTGGTTTGCTTCCACGGAGAGAGAGCAGGCAAGGAAGATGAAATAAGGAGTTTGTGATTCACAGTTTTCTGAGGTCAGCATTTCTTGTCATCTTAAAGACCTCTAAAAATAGATCCTTTACATTTGCAGAGAATTGACTGGTGTAGTTTTCTCATGCATACTACATGCAAGATTGAGTGGGGTTGTGCTTGAGATATGGGTGAAGGGGGAAGAAATTTGTCAGAAAGCATCTGGGTTAAAATGTGATCCATATTGTGATAGAGTTGGTGATCTGCTACTGCAAGGAATCAAGCCTGCCTTTGCAGAGGCCCCGAAAGAGATAAGCAGATACTGATAAAATACCTGGCAAAGGCCTTTCCCACTTTAATGAGGAGGACACTGGATTGCCTTTATTTGAAAGACAAAGCTGGTGCTTTTTGAAGTCTACATAGATTAAAAGGCTTTGCTATTTTTCAGGTTATTCCTTCTCTCTGGTGTTATGATATGTGTCTGGTCTAATTTTAGACTATAGCAACCTGCTTAAAAACAGAGCTATGGATAAAGTAGCAGCAAAGATGACGCATATGGTGGACAAAGACATTGTGCCCAGACAATCGCATGGGAATTTTGCCACTGATGGAAAATAAAGACAGATTTGTGTTCCCTGAGGATAGAATAAACCTAACTGTGTTTAATACCTATGGGTTAGAACGTGCTTCTTGGAGACATACATGTATATGATATCCAGGGAAAGGAAAATACACTTGCTTACCCTGCAGAAGGAGGTGGCATTTGCATTGAGCCACACTGTCCATTTGCCCTTCCCTGTTCCCCCAGCAGAGTTTACGGGAGTGAGGGATGCTCAGCTCCACACAAAATACTGGAGCGCACAGTTCCAAAGCAGACTCTGTGGACCAGAGTCCAGGTGTGGTGGAGCATCCTCTGCTCCAGACCTGTTCACAGGTGACTGCCCAGCTGCCAGAGGACAGCTGCCTGCGCACTCACAGAATTGCTTCTCTGTGACCCCGCAGCCAAAACACCTGCGATCTAAAACACACTCACACGGGGCAGCAACACTGGAGCCCTCTAAGAAGCTGGGTGTGAAGTGACCCGTGACTGGCAAAGCATTATTTGTCCCAGGAGAGCAAACTCGTTTTGTACAAATTGCTCTCTAGCCAGGGACGCTGTGTCAGGCAACGGCCAACATCAGACGCTTCACGGGAAGGCAGCAGGGTTCTTGCAGCGTCAGTGGCCGCTTGCCCACAGGAGCATCGGTTCCTAGCTCTCCATCTGGAAACATTGGTGTCCAGCCAGCAGAGTAAGGAACAGTAACCGGACAGGCCACATAGGCTGTAACTGCGTCCCCGGAGGAGCACTGGTACCCTGCCAGCAGTTGGCTTTGTCCCTGTTGCTATACCTGTCAAGTCGGGTATGAGAGGGGGTAACAGCGAGTGTCAAGCGATCAGAGGTGTGGATAGCTGCTCCTGTTTGGGAGCGATGCTGCATGTGGGCAAGACGATGGTTTAAGCAAGTGAGGGTATCCCCCTAATGTCAGGGCACGATGAGGTCAGGGGAGAGCTCACCTTCCACTGAGCAGATTGGTAGCTCTTTGGGATATTTCCACCTTGCATATGGACAGGGAGACAGGGTAGAAGTGAGAGAACTTCCTACCAATAGGTAAAGGTAGGAGAACATTTCAAGTTGATATGATTTGTCGTGTTTTCTGTAGCTGTTTGTCTGTGGATGAAGCATTAGCTCAAGAAGCCTTTATGTGTGTGTGACGGAGAACCAGCTCTATCCACCCATCTAGAGAAGAGGCTGGTCTTTCTGTGTGCCTGCAGCAACTTCTCCCTTCAGGGTGTGTGGCTTTCACAAGGCAGGTTGCAATAGAAAACCCATGACGTGAAAAGTCTCATCATGGGATCAAAAATCTAAAGCATGCTGCCAGTTTGACACATTCGGGTTGAATTGCCTAAGATCCCCACACCATAACCCATGGTGTCCCTTGACCTAAGCATCACTCATTTCACAGGCTTTTCTGAATGCCTATAGCCAACTAATAGGAGGTGGTCAGGTCAAAGCCATGAGAATTCAAGCTGTGGGAATCTGGATTGGCATTTCCATGGGCAATGAGAAGGTAAAGCTTTCCTATGTGTGCCATGCCTTTGCTGAAGCTCTTCCCAAACACGCAGCTTGCAGTTGCTGCATGTCTGCTTGTCTTGCCATGCCACACTCCCATCTACTGCGTGTGAACAGTAGCCCTTGGTGTAACTAGATGAGCAGCCACAGTGACATTAGATAAGACAAACATCGAGCTTTCGCAAGTCCAGACCAAAGGAGGAATGGATGATAAGGAGTGGGAGATGGGGTGTGGAGTTAGAGGTGGGGAAGGCATGGTCAGACTCAGCTGGAAGCATCCAGAACGGATTGTTTCTAGGGAGGGAGACGCCAGGGGAAATAGGCCATGGTCTTGCTGCATTTTCTTCAGATGCCAGACTCTATGCTTGGGAGAGATCTGTAGTTGGGTTCCCATGCTCTCTGCGATGCTTTCAAGTACAAATTCAACAGGAATTCAACATATGCTATTTGGACATGCTTTTGTGGGTAACTATCTGCAAACACACATTGCCTGTTAAGCCCCCCCCACCGGCCCCGGCTAAGCAGCATGTCTTTCCACCTAAAGAGACCCTAAACCCTTTCCTCTCACTTACATGTGCTCTTTACCCTGTGCGGCATCCTGCGGGCTGGTTGCAGGACGAGTGGAAGTGATGTGCTCCGTGCTGTTTGCTGCTTCTCTGCTTGTCATGACATGGAGAAGGCGGGGCTGAGCCTGAGCTGATGTGTGGGTTTAAAAAAATAGAAACCAACAAGTTTCATGCTGCTCTGTAGTGGTGTAACTGATGTGTTTGTGTGTGTATCCTGGGGTTATCCATGTGATACAGTAATTTGCAGAGACATATGATACATCTCAGAGCCATATGATAAACTACATTTGTCACGCATGACCCTGCAGGGCTTCAAATGGATGCATTCATCCACTGGAGGGGAAAGGGCGATGGTTCCCTTATATATAGCTTCACTCGGTTCTGAGGAAGCAGATGTTGGAAGTCACACCTTTATATTTTTGGTCATTTCTCTAATTTGTCTTGCCATGTTCCTGTCCCCCCAAGGACTGCTAGGCTTCCAGTACTTAGGGAAGCCAACTTTACAAGCTCAGTGGTACAAGAAAGGAGTGGATTGCAGTCAACACTGAACAGATGTAACTTTTCCTGTGCACAGTCTGGGTTTTTGTTTTGGGTTGGTTTTGGGGTTTTTTTTTTGGTGGCAGGGATGATGTCTGGCCCAAGTACTTTGGCAAACTGAAGAACAAAACCTGCAGAAACATCTATATCTCATTTTTCCAAAATCACTAAGGACTGACAGACTGACTGGTCTTTTGAAAGTGGGTGATAGGTATACAGAGTTGAAAATGCCCTGGATTTATAGTATTTGTGTAGGAATGATTTGTCACAAAGCTTTAATAGGCAAGAGCTGCAATTGTTCCCTCCAGGACTTGAGCATTATGAGTGGGGTCTGTGCCAGAACCCATTCCCACATCCCACCTACCACCTCTGGGAAGCCCCAAAACTTTCCTTGTTTCTTAACAGGAATAAAACATTAATATGGGTATGAGATAAGGAGACCACTCCTACCATAATTTGCGTAGCGATCAGAATGTAGTTTTGTCCTACCATGTGAAAAGGACCATACACTTTGTTCTTATGTTGGAAAGGGAGATGAGAATGGATTATGATTCCTCTGTGCAGTGCATGGATTGGCACCTCACGCTGTCTTAGAGTACTGATATTCAGACTGGTCTCTGCAACAGATTCGGAGATTGTGCCAGACTGGGTAAATGGCAATCCATTCGTAACTGGCTGAGGGGTTTGGACTAGTTCTCAAGGGGTCAGTTAGCCCAGAAGTGCCTTGTCTTCCCAGGTGCTGTTGGGTGGGCTAAATGTGATCCTTAGGCTGAGGTTCTGAAGACCTGGAGGAGGCAGCATGAGCTGGCTGGTGCTGGGAATAGAGACCTCAACTGGTGAAAACGTAACTTTCTTCCATGCTCTGGAGCAAAAGGTGTGGTGAGATGAGAGCCATATGAAATGAGGCAGTCTTCCCCTGCTTTTATGATAGTGGGGAAACTGCACACCCCATCTCATTTTCCCTTACTTTAACCTCTACCTCAATCTCTTCCTTTTTTCCATTGGAAACAGCCCAGCTGAAGACATTTGCTTGTAATGTGCAAATGGTACCTCTGCCCTGGCAGACCTATCTGAGCTGTCACTTTCCCCAAGAACCTCTCCCATTCCACATCAAAGGGGTAGTGGCTGGTGGTATTCACCACCTGCGCATGAAGGCCTCTCTCATCCATTTTGGCAACGAAGGAGGTTTTCTTGATTGCTTTCTCCTGCTCCTGGCTCATTTCTACCTCTGCCTTCTGTGGCTGCTGTATTGTGCAGTACACGCTACTGATTGCTTCACTGACAGGTTTTACCATGTTAGCAGAGAAAAAAAAATCCTGCAAGCACCAAGAAATGGCATGAGTTGACAGTGCCTTATTGTCCTCCTTTCATTCAGTGCTGACAAAGGGAATTAGCTGCATGACTGTCCTGTGTCCTGGACTGCAACTGTGTCATCGGCTGTAGAAACGCACCTTGGCTAAGAAGCCAAGCCAAGAGCAAGTGCCATTTGCTGCAGTTGAGGTTTGGTAATGGAACATATTTCTATTTACCCGCTGCTCCCATGGGCTGTTTGCATGTTAGCTCTACTCAAGGTTTGCTGGTCTTTCTTCTTTGAGCAGATGTTGGTGTCCTGAGAAGGTTTTAGGATCTCCCTCTGCAGCCAGAGATAAGATTTGGAGGGTGCTTGAAGGCTAACTGTACTTGCTTCTCACTCTCAGCAATATCTTGCTTTTTTTAATCTCAGGATGCATTTATTTAAGTAATATTGTAGTGTCACAGGCACTACATGTATGCAGGAGGGCAGAGTGCTGGCCTAGGAAGATGAATGGCAGAGACTGCAAGGGACCTGGCATATGAACAAACCAAGCAGGCAGATCACTTAACTAACAGAAAGAAAAGCCCAGGCTTGCTAGGGAGGGCAGTGGTACTTGTACTGGTCTCACAGTGAGGGGAATGGCTGGTGGGAGCAGAAAAGCACCAAGCTCAGTGCATAGTGAGGAGGGAGAAGAAGGAAAACAGGGAGCTGTAGCTGAGGTGGAAAGACGGGCTGCGCATTGACAGGGTCAGGGCAGGGCAGAGAGGGCTGAACACCATGGGTGATGCATCCAACAGGGAAAGTGCCTCTGAGCTCCAAGTCCCTGAGCAAAGTGCAGAGGTCTGGCAGCAGGCTGGGAAGTCCTCTCCCTCCCGTTGCTGTTGCATGGCAGAAGGGAGGGGTCAATCTCTAGGTTTGCTTTTTCATTCCCTGACAAAGAGGGAAACGATTCCTGTGACTGCAGAGGCATGGTTCCCTTCTGAAAGAGGAAACATCTACACGTGTCAACTATGAGCCAGCTTCTGAGTTTATTTGCAGCAGTGTATAACTGGAATGACTCACATCGACTTCGTGGTGGTCCTTCTGATTTTGAATCGGGGACTGAAGCAGTGACAATGTCAAGAAACTGGTGGTAAAGAGAGAATTTGTGAGGGGGAAACCGCTCAAGTCAGCACAGAGACCAAGCATTGAACTAAGCTCTCTCATTCCTTCCTGCTCCCCTGCTTCTTCCCAGCTGTCCGTCGGTCTTTTGAGAGGGAACATAAATTATGCTTTGCTTCCCCTCGTACACACACACTCCCTTTCTGTGCCTTCTGCATTCACAAACACAAAATTTTTCATGACTCCATTCCTTCTCCTTTTGTAATGTACAGTCACCACTTTCGTGGCTCCCTTGAGTTTGAGGCAGGATATGGGCAGGAAATAATAACACAAGATTCAAATGGAAAAATGCAAACCTATTATCTGGGGGAAAATAAACCCAAAGTTAGCTATTCAGAGGGCGGGAGTCTTTGGAACTTGCAAGAGAAGTAAAGCTGGAAGCAACTTAACAGGGACAGCAGACAGAGAGCTGGAGAAGAGTTTGCAACGTGATATAGCACTTAGCTGGGGAGAAGGCAGCCAATGTCATATAGAGTTCTTCAGATGCTGATGTCCCTCTCACATCCACAAACCTCAGAGCCATATTTCACTCCCGGAGAGGCCCTATCAGTGGTAATGACAGAGGAAGCTGAAGGTTCTTATTGCTGAGAGGATTTGCCTCAAATCGTATGGCAAGGGATCACTCTAGTCTAGTCCCAGCAGTGCTATAGGACTGAGAAATTACCTGGCTGGTCTGTGGTACCTTCATACTAGTCAAAGTCAGAGGCATCATGTTCCTGTGCAGCTCCACGCTGGGAGAATGGGAGAAGATGTGAGCTAGACAAGGGGGAGGAGAAAGTGAGCATTCACCACATTGCCTGGCTCTGAGGATGATTAGGTAGAACAAAGAATTAAGTGTCTGGGCTTTTTGACTTCAGGTGTGCTTTATAAGCCCCTTTGTAAGGGTGATGCTTTGTGAGTGTGGAACAAAAATCAGCAAATGTCTCAATCGCACAGAACGATTGCTTGAATTTGATAGGTGTGTCTGGGCACTGTCATCCCTGTGAGATATATGATCAACCAGACAAAAGATGAGAATGAATTGAAGCAAAGGGCATGGCAGACTGGTAAAGAGTGCTCTCAGCTGAGGAATAAGGACTCTTGGAGAAATGGTTAGGAGGATGTTGTTACTTGAAGGGATTTTTGAACCTTGGACTGAAGCTTAAGGGTAACCTCAAAGCTGCAGGTATTGCCTTGCTGAGAACAAATGTTACATCTGTGATATGAAAGAGCATGGGTCTATGTTATAATACTGGTCCAAATTGGACTAGAGGGTGAAACTGAGCAAAATAAGGCACAGGCTGAATAACCTGCAATAAGAGCTTTGTGGTGGCCAGGTTTGGTATGAATGATGAGTTTACTGTGTCAAGGTGAAACACAGAGGAGCAAAGGACACCATCATCTTCATCACTTCCGGAAGAATAGGGGAAAAGCCTTCTGAGTGCAGGGTCTGATCCTCTTCACAGTGCTGCTCTGCGTGTGTTGGGGTGACAAATGTGCAGGCAGGGTGATAGGCCACTCCAACATCTCATTTCTATTATTGTGGCTAAAGAGGCAGTGAGCCACGTGTTAGGAACCCCTGTGTGGTACTTGAGTTACATCTCTTATAGCTGGTTATATTCCTTAAGCTGGTGATATTTTCTACAGGTGATGGGGAGAGAGGCCCTTCCACCTCATTGACCACTTGCAAAGCTGCTATTCCTAGCAGGCATCACTAGGAGCTCCATCTGGCTGGCTGCAGAGTCCTTTTCTCTGTAAGAAAAGTGGTCAGTGTGGAGGGGAAAGGAGGTACTGATATCCTTTGAACCCTCCAAGTTTCATGGCAAGGATGGGCTCCATGTGACTCAGAAGCAGTGGTTTCAGCTCGGCAGACCAGCTCTGATCACAGAATCACTGAATCAACCAAGGTTGGAAAGGACCTTCAAGATCATCAAGTCCAACCATCAATCCAGCGCCACCATGTTCCCTAAACCATGTCTTGAAGCGCCACATCCGCACGTTTTTTGAATGCTTCCAGAGATGGTGACTCCACCACTTCCCTGGGCAGCCTGTTCCAATGCCTGACCACCCTCTCGATGAAGAAATTTTTCCTAATATCCAATCTAAACCTCCCCTGGCGCAACTTGAGGCCATTTCCTCTCGTCCTATCGCTGGTTACTTGGGAGAAGAGACCAGCACCCTCGTCGCCACAACCCCCTTTCAGGTAGTTGTAGAGAGCGATAAGGTCTCCCCTCAGCCTCCTCTTCTCCAGACTAAACAACCCCCGTTCCCTCAGCCGTTCCTCATAAGACTTGTGCTCCAGGCAATGAACACTCACGGGCTGCGCTGCTGCTCATGGAGGTTCCTTGTGCTGCCTCCCATCTGCTTGTTCCAGCCCAGTGCTGTCATCTTCATGGCTCAATACAGAGGTGATATTCATGCCATGGGCCAAAGAGTGGGCATGATGGAACTCTGCATGTCACACCTACCAAAATAAGTGATTGCAGAGTGAAAGCGGGGTGGAAACAGCAACAAAAAATGGAAGCTGCGAAGTCTTTGGTAGCTGATGTGCATGTCCATCTCTCAGAGGGGTTTTACTGCTGCCTATGCTGTCCCCTTTTGGGGAAGCAGGATATGTGGGTGTGTTAGAGACATGAATTCCCAGCCTCTCTCTTTGCTGGAAACCAATCCCACCCAATTCTCACACAAGCAGCAAACTGCTGATTGTCCCACTCTCTGTGCCGGCTGGCAGCTGAGTCTTGTCCCTGCAGCAGCTGATGCTGCTCACCAGCACGGGTCACCCGGTATACACTGTGTCCCTCCCAAAATGCCTGGAGAGAGCTGCCGAGCTGAGAGGCACTGAGTCACAGGAGATCTGTGGGTGTTTCTCCTCCCAGGAGAGCAGTCTCTGAAGGTCGGCTGCTGCTCAGCCAGTGCCTTGCTGGGTGCCATGTGCTATTTGTAAAGCTGAGTTCTTCATACAAGAAAGGCCAACTGGTCACTGTAATTTAAAAATCTTTTTGCCGTCTAGGGAAATGTCAGCAGGCAGAAACAAGTACTGGGAGGGTTTGACCCAGACACAAAGAAGCTGTTGTTTTCTGCCTGTCCTGGCTGTCAGTGGTGTTGGGTTGCTCAATGCTGCTCAGGAAAGCAGCTCTGGAATTTCTCTGCCTTCCATGAAGGCTGAAGACATGCGAAGTGAAATGCCTCTGCCTGAATAAACACCTGCCAGACTGCCATGGGAAGAGCTGCGATGCTGAAATGCAACAGGGTGAGGACTGGCACTGGGCCCAAACTGGGAGTCAAGGAGAATCCTCTGGCAAAGCTGACATCTTGTTTTTGATCGTTTGGTTTCCACCTGCAGGTGTAATCGATACCCAGGTGGTGGAGTGACTAATCTTGCCCGCTGTTGCTGCTGCTGGGCTTCAGCTGCACCAAGCAGTGGGGAGGAACGGAGCGGATGGGATGGGTGTGAGAGAAATTCCTGTCTCAAGAACCACAGAAGCATTTTCATGCCTGGGATACCTTCCTGTTTGCTTTCCCCCAAGGTGGCCCCTCGCACCTTGGAGACAGTGTGGCACCTGAAACCATGGGCCACATGACCATGAAGTTATTTACAGCTGCAAAGTCAGGAGCAGAAGACATATTTTGCAGGTCAGAATCCCAGCTGGGGATGTGGAGGAGCTGGAGTGTATCAGAAGAGGATATCAGGGTGACATCCTGGCTCAGAGAACATGTGGTTTGGCAGAGGAGAGTGGAGGGTGTGCTGGGCCCACACTTGGCCCCACTGATCTGTTTTCTGATCCATCCCACTCTTGATGAATGGCTGAAGGAGGTTCCTTATGTGTGCAGGCTTGTTCACAGCTGGTGTAAACTTGCCCAAGGCATCCTTGCCTGCCGTCACCAGCCCCACAGAGAAAGGGAAGGGACATACCAGGAATGATCCAAGCCAAGGGAGGGGAGGAGTTGCAGTGGGATGGTGCACATCTGCACTCCATCCTCCACTGATGTGAAGAGCCCAACCTTTCCCGTGCAGTAACTGCTTTTCCTATGCTGCCCTCACATCCCCTGCAACTCAGTAACACAGAAACCAGCAAGCATCTGTGTCCGGTTTCTTCCATCCCTGGATTTGCTAGTTTTAAGGTCCAGGCCATTAAAGCAACTAGGTCTAGTTATCACAGAGAGTGTCCTTACATACCTGCTGTCTGAGCACACTGCGTCTGTAAAAGGCTGGTGCCAGGCAGTCCTGTGCACTGGACCACTCTCAAAGGTAAGCTCTGCCTGTGGAGAACTCTGCCAAATGGGATCACAAGTAAGAAAACAAGCGTCAGCCTGAGCACTTCACATGGTCAGTCTCGACAAAGAGCTCATCAGAAGGACCTCACAGGGCTCTGTGCTAACACTCGTGCTATTCAACACACTTGTCACGATCTGGAGAGGAATGTGAACAGCAAGTTTACGTGTGGTCCACAATTTTTCCAGAGAGGCAATACAAAGCTGACTGCAAAGGGCTGCAGAAAATCTCCTGGCATGGAATGGCTGGGCACTCCCTGGCAGATGAAATTCAGTGGCAGCAAATGCGAGGGAATTCCACGAGGAAGAAAACAGCCTGGCTGTACAGATACGCTGGGCGGCTCTAAGTCAGCTGCTGCCAGCAGAGAAAGGGATCTTGGCTTCGTTGCAGACAGCTTACTGAAAACACTCTCTCAAGGCTCTGTAGAGGTTAAAAAGCCAAACAGAAATGTTAGGAATGAGTATAGAGGAAACAAAGAACAAGATCACGCCTCTGTGTACTTCATGGTCTGCTGAAAGTTTGAAAGTTGTGAGTGCTTCTGGTTAATCCTTTGAAGAGCATAGAGAAACACCAGTAAGAATATAGAGGACATAGCAATGATCAGAAGTAGGAGATAGTTTCTGGGCAAGCACAGATTGCTAATCTTGGAAAAGAGATGCCTGAAAGGGAATCACAAACGGTATGGACAATGTCAACAAAGAACTAACATGCAGTCCCACATCACAAAAACAAATGGCACCAGATAAAATGGTTAGGCAACAGGTTTAAAACAAACAAGCTATGGACTTTTCCACGTAGGCATCAAAGAAGAATGGAACTCATTGCCACAGACTGTTGGTGGAAGACAATGCATGAATGGGTTGGGCATATCTATGCAGCATATTTCCTTTGGTGACTGTTGAATGCAGCAGCACAGATGCTACCTTTGCATCAGAAGTGGCCTAAACAGCAGGCTGGTGGAAGGTGAGCAGGCGTACTGGGATGTAGTTTATGTTTCCTCTGTTTCTTAAACTTCTTTCCTTAATACCTGGTGACTGCTAGAGAAGAGATACTGGTTCTTCATCTTCAGTCTGGGTTAGTGTAGGTCATCTTACATTTTTAGTAAAGCTCTTATTTTTTTTCTACAGTAATTTCCCAAATTATTATCTGACACCTGGTGAGATATTACAGGAGAAGTGGAAAATAAGCCAATGAGGTGGAGAAGATCGCAAACTTCCAGATGGAGAGCTGACATCTCTTATGGACATTCCTAATGTTCTTTGCACTGGTGTGCTAGGCCATGCCATAAACCAGAAATAGGGACTTCTGAGTGGAAGTAAGCAAAAACTGTGGTCATGTTTTTAAAATGAGAAAAGCGTTGTTTTCCCTATTAGCTTTGCCAGGGCAGTAGATGTTCATATACATTTAGGAGACAGAAGAGAGACATCAGAAGAGTCTTCCCTTGCTGGATGAGCAGTAAATATCCTCTGGCTGTCTGATCCAAACAGTTACACCTGTCCAAGCAGGAAATGCCAAGTTCCATATCAGCAATGAAATTTGGACTCTGCGTATTTGCAACCATGAACAGAACATTTGCAGAAATAACTGAGAGTAAAATTTGTCCCCAGGGACTCTGTTCTTTCCAGCTTGCACATTGCTTGGGGACGAATTTCATCTGAGGAGAATAATTTTGCATGAATAAGCTGGAAGGAGGTATAAACTGTCCACAGACAATCTTTGCAGTGGAAAAGACAACTAGCTACAAGTCCAGGACTGTGGGGTGCTGGTAAGAGAAACATGTTGGTTGTGGCTTAGCACAGTTTCAACCAGCAAGCGGTCCTGGCCACAGCCTCTCTGGGGGTGTTCCACAATGTAAGATCCTGTCACAGCTCTGGGAGGGGGAGAATATACTTTCTGCAAACAAAACTACGTTTTGGTTAATTTGGCCCTTTCCATTTCAAATGCCTTGATTGCTTATGTCTGTCATGTCGTTTAATGACCGACCTCTACTCAGAGACTACAGCTTTTAAGATGATACGTGTCCTGAACCATTTCAGCTGTGGTTCTGCTTTTTCTCCCTGTTCTGTTCTGCCCCGTTTCTGACTCCACCTTGTCTGCCTGCCCACCCTCCTCGGTAGACAATGTTTTTCCATTTAATTTTATGAGACAAATGCAAGGCATTCTCATCCCCTCCCCCAGGCCTGGAGAAGAAAAGCCCACATCTGGAGGCCATTCACAGCTGGAAGATCTCTTCTGACATTCCTTGCTTTGAAATCCAACCCATATAACCGTCTGTCTAAATAGTCTGTGCAGGCATGGCAGAAAGGGGCTTTGTGAGGGGAGTTAGTGAAGAAGCCTGTGAGATCTACATCCGTTTGCAAGTGCCAGACTTCAAGATTACAGGCTTTCTTCCCCACAAGGGAATTGTCATTTGGGCTTAGGGCTTCCTAGTTTTGAGGTCTCCAAATAATACCCACTTTGAAAGCAATTCAAAAAGGGGACTTTTTTCTTCTGAGGTGTTAAACATACCCAGCAACAGTTAAATGAAGCTGTCTGAAGCATTGTGTAGCTTCCGACACCCACGACCGATTTTGTCCAAACAGTCCAGCCGGTGGCCTGTGGGCTGCATTTTGTCTGTAGAGCAGTTCACCCAGGCTCCTACTGGCTTTGCCACCACCAAAGAATAAAACCTTAGGTTTCTTGCATCCTCCCTGCCCACCGAGATTAAGCTGCTGTAATCTGACCCCTGCTTGCCAGGAAGGTGGATAATTTGTAATTCCATTTTAAATACCTTGGAACAGAGATTTATTTGTTATCTGTTGTGTTTGCTTAGCCTGTAGATGCTTTCATCTACGACTGCATTACTCAGTGCCTTACAATGCTAGCAACCACACTCATCATTGTCGTAAATGCCCCTGTCATGACTAATAGGTCAAAAATCATTGAGCTGCTGGTCTGGTATTTAAGGCCTGGCACAGAGGAAGCAGGTGTGTCTTTTCCCTTTAAAAAAAAAAAAGTGAGGGGGATGTCCTGTTTGTTTCCCAACGGGATTCTGTCTTCTTTTACGTCCTGATAATGGCCAGCGGCTCCCTGCGCCCCGTAACACATCCCTTTCCTGGGGGAGTTCACTGTTCTGGCTGTGCGATAGCCTCGGGTGTTTAACACTGTATTGGGTCTCTGGGACCCAAATGGGTCCAGCTTAAGTCCAGCTGAAGTCCAGCTTAACTTCTGGCATCACACCAAAGTACCATTGCATTTATATTGTATGCCTGCTTGCCTGGAAACATCTGCCTTGATGTTCCTTCTTGTATTGCAAATATGAGCATACTAGAGAGACTATATTCTTCTACTTTAGTATCATTTGAGAACTGTTCATGGTTGGTTGTTGAATTTTTACTCTTAAAGTAAGTAAACCTTATTCTGAGAAGAACTGATGTATGTACAGTTTATGTACTGGGCATGACGTTATGTGGTATGGAATATCTCTTTGGGCAGCCTGGGTCAGCTGTCCTGGCCATGTCCCCTCCCAGCTCCCCGAGCACCCCCAGCCTTCTCGCTGGCAGGCCAGCACGAGAAGCTGGACTGCCCTTGACTACTTAGCAACAACCCAAAACATCAGCACGTGTTCAACATTTTCTCATCCCAAATCCAAAACACAGCCTCACACCAGCTTCTGTGAAGAAAATCAACTCCATCCTGGCTGAAACCAGGACACATGCTACTACAGGCACTGTTCAGCTCATGCATCTTAGCTGAGAGGATAGTAATAAACTGCTGAACAAGAGTGACTTAAACCATGACACATTTTATAGCGACTTGTCTGACTCACTTTAGCTTTCTAGGCTGCCCCATATAATGTAATGTAATATAAAGGTCTGCACGTAACTGGGCCATATTGAGCCTATACGCTACCTCGGTTTGACTCACATGTTGTAACTATTTGCCTGAGAAGACTGCTGAGGGTACAAGGGGTTAATAGCTCTGGGGAATAAGAAGTGACTTTTTTTTCCTTTTATCAAGCTAGAATTGTACTTTGTATGATACAATCACCAGAACATCTGGAATAGACATGTATTTTGGGGAACACGGCTGCTTGTGCCTAGAGCTAAAGTGTCCCTAAGGCTTCATATACCCAAAGAAATACCTTTGTAGCGCTGGGTGTGAAAGACAGGCGCAATGCTCAATACTCTTACTGACACCTTATTCTAACCGTTTGAGGAAACAAACCAAACCGTATTATTACTAACGTTATTACTGTTATCTGCTCAATGGCAATGCTGAGAAGCTAGGGCCCCAATACGCTAGGTGCTGGTCAGAAATATAATGAACCACCACCGCCCTTAGAGGTAAATGTGATGCTGGAATGCAATAGTGATCACTAGTGTGGCCATCACGGAGATCTGGGTCCCTGTTTCAGAGTGCAAGGGTTGGCCTCGAAGGAAGCCATTTTCTTTTTGATGTGCTTTCCGTTTGGATACTTTGGGGAATATTTCTAGACATGTGATGCTGACCTTGCCGCCTCAGTTATTCTGTTGATGGTGACCTCATGGCTGTCATCAGGAGCAGTGAGACCTGCCTCTGGAGGCAACCGGTCCTGTCACACCGGGGCTGTCGGCCCTTCGCCTGCTGTGGGCAGCTGGAGATGGTTGCAGCTGCTGCTCCCACAGACTGCTCTGGAACTGCGGTTTCTTATCGCTTCCGCAAATCTGGCTCTCGCTCCCAGCATTGCAAGCAGTGTGCTTCCTTTTGACAGTGGGGGGGACCAGGGCAGGGCAGGGCTGGGACAGACAGTTCTTCTGGAAAGCTGGGCTTGCAGATGCGGTGATGAAACTTTGTCTTGGAAGGACGGAGGCAAGTGGAATACGCTGCTTAAGGGAGAAGATCCAAAAGAAAATAGCTGGAGTAATGGAAAGAGTTTGAGTGAAAGGAAATTTTCAGTTGAATATCAGGAAATCTTTGCTAGCAACTGACTTTTGTTGGTGTGTGGAATAGTTTCCCAGGGAAACACAGTAATGGAAGCCTAGCCTATCAGTTCTAGTCTCCAGAACTAGAATGGACACAGGAGAACACGCTGCAGGCCAGGAAATGAACTTGCTCTGGCTGGGACGAAGACTATGGGTGTGTGACCCTGGACCATAAAAAACCAGTGCGAGTGTTGCCAGTGACCTCAGGGAACACTGACTCCTTCTAAGCAGTAATCCAGTGCTGATTTTCCGTCTCTCTTCTGCACTCGAAGGTGTTTCTTGTCAGTGCAGTGGTGGTGGCAGAGTCACCGGGGTATCCAAAACCATGCCTTCCCATTCAGTTCTGCTGCTTATTCCCTTCAGGCAGCTGCTAAGGAACGGTGCAAGAGCCTCTGAGATGCAGAGAGCGTTAGGAGGAGAGAGCCAGATCTACTTCTCAGCAGCAGTGATGGGAGGGAGCACGTCCATACTGTGCATGAGGCCTGTAAAGCTGTATTTATTTGATTAATTGGAACTCACCCCAGCCTCTGATCTGGCAGAGGCAGGAAAAGGGGAAGGAATAGATGCCGGTCTACCAGGCTTGGTCTTACTTCATTTGTGCCCTCTGCTCCCCTGGGACTCCCTGTAAGCCCAGTAGCCCTTACAGCAGAGGCAGGTGCCTCTCTCGTGCAGATGGCTGGTCCTGATGCTCATCTCTGTGTCTTGCCAGAGGTATTCCCCGAGGAGTCATCCTCCTAGCACTCTTTACAGTCTTTCCAGGTGTTTCCCAGTTATGTTAAGGTGTGTTAGTGCTGGGGTGCACAGGGCAGCGTGAGAAGGGTGGAGGCAAATAACTGTGGTTTTAAAAGTAAATAATTTAAGCAACAATAACCTCTCCACCCAGGTAATCATGGTGAACAAACATTCTGCATGTCAAAGGTGTTTCTGGAGATAAGGGTTAGCACAATAAGTCTCCTGCTTTCTTAGCTTTATCTAGTGCTCAGCGCTTAATGCCACCCAGCTCTCTGCTGAAGGCAAAGTCTTGTCCCTCTAAGCAGCGCTGGCCCTGTAGAGGTTACCAGTCGTTGTTCAAGGGGATGTCTTTGTGCTGACAATACGCTCCCAGTGTGGCAGGTATGGTGTTCCAAGGGGGCTGGATTTAACCCCTAAAACTTTGCCCTTGACTCAGTGCAGTATTTGCCTGGGGGCAGAGAGAAAAGGAATAGATATGGAGAAAAACTAATTTTCATGGCTGGGAAATTCAGCTTCATAGTTGCAAACTGCACTTGCTTGCAAAGCAGGCTGAGGCTTTTATTTTCCCTTTTTTCTTTTTCAATTACCCATGCAAATACTGCTTGCTGGAGAAAATCTCTGTTTCCTCCACTACCCAGCTAAGGGGAGCTCTACAAAAGAAGTCCTGGCGATTACTGCTGAAGATTTGGCCTTGTGACATTACTGCCATATATTGACAGGTCATTACCATGTTGTGACGGCTGCCTAGCAAGGTGGTGACAATTGTGCTGAGGCACAGTGACAGCTGTGTCACATCAGGGGGCTGGTGAGGCTGGACCGCTGTAATAATTGTTCTGCAACAGTGCAGTGCTTGTATCAGTGTATCCCCAGGTCATGAGCGCGAGGGTAGCGACAGGCTGACACTGTCTACATGCTCACCTAACTTCTGTCACCAAGTGCCCTGCGGTGGCTCCCTGGCTTGGTGTTGCCAACATCCATGTGAAGAGAAATGGCTGAGCCTTTGCTGTACTCATCAAGACGAGAGGTAGAGTGGCAGAGTGGCATTTCTGTAGACCTGTGCAGCTGAGCGTGGAACGGTGTTCAAGAGCAATGCCTTTCATACCTTACATACAAAACTATCCCTTCGTTTGTAGTACAGTTATTTTTGAGTTATGATGTAATGATCAAGACCGTGGCATGTAAGAGTCCGTGGGCTGTGACACAGAAAGCTTCTTGTTTTTAACCCTGCCTGGATGGCAGGGTTAGAGGCAAAGATAATCAACACAGCCCCAATTCTATGGCTTGAAAGCTTATCAGTGGTTAGACTTCAGAAAGTACCTGCTGGGGGGGGGAGGGTGTCCTGTTATCAGCAAGTGCTTCCAGTGGGGTTCCTACAGAGGTAAAGTTTTAGCCTGATGGTACTGAACTCATTTATCAGGAAAATTTAACTGCTGGCGTATTTGCATGTCACACAAATAATAGCGGGGATGTCAACAACAGCAAGGTCAGCTCAAATTGCGCAGGGAGAGAAGGATCTCTTGAGTGCATTTCAACAAAAAAATGTCATGGCTACCTTCTTGTAGCAAAGTGTGTACGTGGGATGCGCAAGGGAAATGGGAGATGGTATACTGGAACAGAGTGCCACCACAGAGGATATGGGCATCACAGTAAATAATCTTTAGGCTAAAAACCGCAATAGTTTAGGAAAGACCTCACTCCTAAATGTATAAGGGGAATAGCAACTGGGATATTTTCATTTTTTCAGTCCCATTAACCTCTGTGTGCAATCTGAGTGGCAGAAGTGTAACTTGTCATCTTTTAAAGTCTTGGTCCCCTGAGAGCTCATGCTAGGGACCAGATTAGTGCATTGTCCAGCTGTCCCACACTTGTAGGATTCCAGAAATGAGATACACAGGTGAGGACAGGAAGACTTGTGCCTTGTGCTGTGCTCACGAGGTGAAGGGAAGCTAGGAAGGACCTGGACTACGGGCATGGCTGGTAAGATCATACTGGAGTACTGTCTTCTGTTTTCCCGTTTGCATTTCTTGAAGGATGCTGAAGACTGGAAAGGATTCAAAATGTAGTTTATATAAGAGAAAGTTAAGAATTTACTTAATCACAGTCTACAAATACTTCACTTGGGAGAGAGATTTCTAATAGTAAACAACACTGGCAAGAAAGGTCTCGTCAAAATCTAGGTTACACCTACAATAGTAAATAAAGCAATCCAGGACCAGTTCTATGGATCTGAGGGTAAGTAGCACAGCATCCCTCTGAATAAAGTTCATTCGCCCCCAAAGAAGGTAGCCTTGCCCAAATCATTTGTTGGGAACGATGCCCTGACCTGGGGTGTCAGACTCAGCGCTGCTGTTGTTAGGAGAGTACTAGCTGCCACAGCCAAAACTTGCTACAAAGCATGCTAACAGTTTAGCAATGCAGAAAATTGCGTGTCAGGGCATGAGTGCATGGCCTGAACTGCTTAGCTTACTAATACGGACGTCACCTCAGTGGCTGGCAGTTGAAGGCCATCTAGAAACAGGGTGTGCACGCTGAACAGTGAGGCTGGTTAGCCAGTGGGACAGTTCAGGGACGGTAAGTTACTCGTCATTTGGAGTCTTTCAGTCCAGCTTGGATGTCACCCTAAAAAGACAGAGATGTAAGAGAAACCATGGCCTTAGTGTGGGCAGGAGAGAGCCTGAAGGTGAATGCTGTGCACAGGGTCAGAGCAGGTATCTGCAGTGTCCAGCAGGTGCACCTCTATCCCTGAAAGGTGTGATCACTACAGGGAAAGCCTCTGTGAGAACCTCCTAACGATCGGGAAGAAACTCATTATTCTCCATCATCACTGCTAGGAGCCCTAAGCTCTGTAGAAAGCACTTGATTAAATCTCTCCACCTCCAGGGTAGGAGATGGAAGCGGCACTCCCTGCATGCCCTGCTGCTCTCTTCTGTGGGAAGTCTCAGTGCCTACACATAACCTAGTAGCCGAGAGGGGCTGTGGGGGCTCAGAAAAAGAGAGAGAGAAGCTTTTTGGGGGTAGACATAGGCATTCCAAGTCATGTCTATTTTCCAAGCAGTGATGGAATAAGCTGGCTGAGATCCTGCAGGCATCAAATCAATTCTCCTGGACGTACGTTTTGGTTCTGTGCTAGTGAGCCGGGTGTCTGAGTCAGGGCCCCAGTGAAAGCCTGGGAGTGAGGAGGTGGACAGGGAATGGTACAGGAATCTTCCCATTAGGAAATACAGTAAAGACGGCCAGGCTGGAGGTATGGCTCCTCTGACATCCCTACCTTCGCTCGCCAAGATACATCCCCAAGACAGCAATTGGTGCTGTCTGGAACACCTTGTGCCTTACCGGATTTGATCTGTGACCCACAGCTTTTTTCTTTAGCAGTAGCTTTTCTGTCCTAGAGGATCTCAAAGCCTCTTGAGGACCCCATTTGAGCTTTTGAAAGAAGAGTCTCCAGATCTTCAGTGCAGAGGTTAAGCCAGCTGAAAAAGTGCCTATGAAGGATTGTGGGGAAGTTCAATCACTCCAGAGTTTAATTTTCATTTAATAATTAATAAATGCCTTTTAATCTCTGAAGAGGGGAACAGTAGATCTGCTCCAGCAAAGCTGTGAAGCACACGTTTAAGGTCTGTAACAGACTGTGGGTGGAAAGAAACACACCAGTAAATTACAGAATGGTTTTGCTGACAATCTCAGCAATATTGCACTTCAAACACCACTGTTGTTGCAAACCTGGAGCATGACGATTGCAGAGGGACTGGAGTTATCGTGGACTGCTGTGAGAGCCCAAACCAGGAGGTGTTCCAAGGCTGGAACAGTAACACATAAAATAGTGGTACAGTAGGATGGGTGGACTTTTCTAGGGCTGATTGAGGATTGCTCAATACATGTTGGACTTAAGGTACCCATTAGCAGAGCCCTGGGGCATCCTTAGGATTGCAACATAGACAGACTGACCAGGAGAGGTAAAGGTCAGGAGCACAGGTCAGTGACCTGCTTTGAGTGTCATGAAAGGGGAGCGGCTGACCCATGACCGCATCCAGTCATGAACTGAAATGCTAGGGATTTTGAAAGTCAGGACTGTGGTGCACTGGTAAAGCTGTGTGTGAGGCTTCAGGACTGATGGAAGTAATTAAGGATGTTTGTTGTGTCCAGCACTGGATTAATGAAGGAGTGAAAGACCATCTCTGCAATCTCTGTTTTAATCCAACCCTCTGAAAGCTGATTCAAATGAAAACAAAACAGAAATCTCTTGCTTTAAAAGGAAGGAGGGTGGGAGAGAATCCCCCAATCGAACGTTCTGCTAACTCAAAAAATCCTTTGGTGAAAACTAGCAGAGGAGAGTCATGCAGAGAGCTAGAACTGAGCCTTCCCACTTCTTGCCCAGTGCTGAAGACTGACCATGAGTGATCGCAGCATGCTTAAGTAGGGTCACAGCTCTCTCAAAGCCACTCTTTTTACCACTGACCTTATCCCTAATCCTCACCCAAGGTGTCCTTGGCATAGCTCACCTGCATATGCACCAGCCCGGTGGGAGCAGTCCCTCCAAGCTGTGTTCTCTCTTGTTCTCTCTAGCCAGTCTTTCTAGTTTCACAGCCTTGGCGAGGCTGCAGGCTTCTTTTTTTTGTGTTATCCAGGAAACACACCCACCTCCCTCTCTCTCCAGCCCCATCTTCTGCCTTGCTCAGAGATTCTGTAACTTGTGTGAAGGAATCTCAAGCAATGCAAACTACAGCCAATTAAAAAAAAAAAATCATAGTAATTAGAGATGGGACAATTTTGCTAGCTCATCCAGCCCATCTTCTCACATTATAGCCCAGCCCAGTTCCTGCAAGATTCTTGCCTACAGTACATTTTCCAGTGCGTTATCCAGTCTGGTTGTGTGTGATTTAAGCAATGGGCATCCTTTACTTCCCATGAGAAACTGTTCCACAGATGACTACTTTTCACTGTTTGGAAGAGGTTTCTGAAAGTTTTCTTTCCATTCTGCCTGACCTAATTTCTCTAAACTTTGCCTGTGGTAACACATTAGCCAAATGTTCTCCTTCTTTCATACTTACTCTGTTCAGGTGATGGCAAATAATTCTTGTTCAGTCAAGCTGTTTAGCCATGACGCTTAATACTTAGTTGTAAAGCTCAGCAATTATAATCCTTGGCTACCTGAGAAAGACTAATGTTGAGATTAGCATGTTAATGGGTGTGCAGAACATAGAAGACATTGCTAGTAGCGTTGCCTCTTTATTATAATAGTCACTTGACACATCCCATCACAAGATTTGGCCTTGGTTGCTTTTGACTTTGCCAAACTTGGACCCAACATTTTCTAGCTCACGTCTGCTTCAGCTGTTTTGTTGGGTTCTTTTTGGTTTTGTGTTTAATTTCAGTCAAAACCACTTAGCTGTTTCTGAAAATAAGGCTGGCAGGGGAATATTCTGTTTTATCCACATTAAAAAAAAAAATCCTGATGACTTTCTCTTTTAAAAAAAACCACCCTCTGAACAGTGTATTGCTTTAAAATAAATCACAATTTTTCTGTCAGGAACATGCCTTTTGCCATCTATGACAAAATCCCCCCCCCGAATTTGGCTAAATAATGAGCCTTTGAGTAATTGCAGCTTGAGCCTGCTTAGAAAAAAAAAAAAAACCAGGGGCCAGGAAGGACAGTTGGGTTTTGTTTGTTTGTTTGTTTTAAACTGCGGGCCTGATGGAAATAATAGCACATGATTTCACGATTAAGGCCCAGGTTACAACGTCCTTGCGCAAAGGGCCCTGGGTGTGGCTCCAGGGTCACCTCGCACTGGCCCAGGGTGGTGTCACTGGTCCGGGACCCCTCCCGCCCGCGGCCGGGGCCGCCCTGCGGAAGCGATGTCCCCGCTCCGCGCGTGGGACCGGGGTTGCCCAGGCAAGCGGAAACCCGGCCGTGCAAGGAAACAGGGAGGAGAGAAAAGGAAAAAAAAAAAAACAAACCCAACACACACACACCC
Organism: Phaethon aethereus; assembly: GCF_964289735.1. Lineage (NCBI taxonomy): Eukaryota > Metazoa > Chordata > Aves > Phaethontiformes > Phaethontidae > Phaethon > Phaethon aethereus. The sequence goes on along the minus strand of NC_138575.1, from coordinate 55,729,158 downwards.
CCCCCGCCAAACCAAAAACCAACCAAAAAAACCCCCACAAAAAACAGCAGAAGAGAGGGAGACGCCCAAGTTCTCTGCCAGCAGTCACCAAAATACTTTTTGTTTCCGTTTCCACCAGCCCGGGCCCTCCCTTCCCCCAGGACATGTAGGGAAGCCTGGGTGCCCGGCAGCTCCCGGCCACGGCACGCACCGGCTGCACCCGCCCGCGGCGGCACCGCCTGCTCCCGGCACCGCCTGCTCCCCCCAGGCCCCCCTCCAGGCATGGGGCCGGGGGCCCAAACTCGTGTCGCCGCTGCCCTGTCCCGAACTGTCCCCCGACCTGTCCCCCTGCGGGGATGGCGCCCGCCAGCAGGACTGCCCGTGAAGCCACGGCTCCAAACTGACGTGAAGGAACGGAAAGGGGTCCGAAATCGTTAAATCTGGGAAAAAGGGAGATGCCCTCAATGCTGGATAATTACCGGGACATCCAGAAAGAAAAAAGGTGTAAATTGTAATATGCAAAGCACCCACTGTAACATAACCCCTCTGCTCAGCGCTGTGAAGAAAGCTGGTTTTATCATTCCCTTTAGACCAGCGCACTAGGCCTTGGCTCTTCTGACCTGTGCTCGCTGTCGTCTCTGCTCCATCAGGAAGCCACCCTGAGAAACTCGCTTGTGCCTTCTGGCCACCCTGGTTGCTGTACCTCTTGCCATGCTGCCTCTTTATTCATGAATCCTTCCCCTCCCAGTTTTCTCTCCCCCCCTTTTTTTTTTCCTTTGCCAAAGCAAGGAGTTTTTAATAGCTAAAGAACGAAAACACCTCCCACGCCTCACCTCAAAAAAGCTAACTCTCTGCCTTACTCACTCTTGTTGATTTCCAAACCTCTCCTTCTAGCTTATAGCCTTCCTTTGAAGCACTGGTTCCTCAAATACTAGCACGTGAGTATAACTTTAGCAAACCGTGTAGTTCCAATGGCCTCAAGGGGACAATCCATCTGAGTAAATAATTCAGATGTGGGATGGAGACTGTGGCATTTAGCAGCAATGGAAAAGTTTTCTGTTGGATATTGCGATTTGGTTGGAATCAAGATATTACAAGGGAATATATTGACTTCAATCCAGGATGGAGTAGTATCTGCCTGGCAGAAAATTTTAACAGCAGACTTGAAGGTCTTCAGGGTGCCTAGGTCATATTGGTGCAGGTGGATTGACTAGATAATCTTTGGAGGCCTCCTCTAGCTCTGCTTATTCTGATTCACCGTAGTGAAATGGAGGAAAAGATAAATTGAAGCCAAGAACATTTACTTTGACTTACTCATTTCCATGCATGAAAACAAAGTGCAGTGTGGTTCAGCTGTACTGTTTCAATTTTTTTTTTTTGCTTTAAAATCTATATTAAATGTTTCTTTGACTCCAAGATCACCTGCATATGTGACATACCCTTTGTACAGATTAATTTTAGATCGTTGAGTTTTGTCGTTATCAAAACAGCGTCTCTTTCCTACCGGCTTTGTGCTGACTCCAACATCAACAAGGATCAGCTGTGCTGTAGATTTGCATCTGTGGGAATGACTATGAAGACTCAACTTTATAGTGTAAGGAAACAAGAACTATTTTTGAACTGACAGTCTAGCCATGGCAATGTGGAGTTCAGCACAGCTTACTCTATGCTGTTTCTGGACTGAGGTTTGTACCCTGCATTGTGCTCCCTATTACTGGAGCAAAATTGCTAGCAACACCCAATTAAAACAAGCACTGAATGTTTACTCCATCACTGCCACTGCTTTGACTGCAGTGTGAACGCACCACTAATGACTTGGCCGATGGGAGGGGAAAATTATGTGCCAGAGCCAAGTACAGAACCAGGAATTTGGGCCGTCAGCCAACTTGTTAGATCACACCGTGTGCCTCTAATGAAATGCGTGGATTTGTGACTCTTACAATAACATTTTTAGGAAATCATTTCACTGGCTATTTATTTGTGTGTTGAAGCAGCCTGGTGGGTTCGGAAAACTAAAGCAGACACTGTGCTTACAAATTATGAGCAAGATTTTAAGAATGAGGTTAATTAACTGTTGGAGTAACTTTTCTAAGGATGTGATGGATTTTCCATCATATCCTGTTGCACGGTCGATACTAGTTAGTTGTATAAGGTATGTGCTATAGCTCCAGCAGGAGCTCTATGTATCGCTAAAAAATGATTGTCTGAAGTTCTTTGGGTTCTGTTACACCCAAGATGAGACTATGTTGTTGTAATGGTCCCTCTTGACGATAAAAAAACCCGTGAGTCTCTGACAGCCATTGAGTCTGGGTGTTTGTGATTCTGTGGAGTTACAGACTGAGATCCCATAAGTGGTAGATTTAAAACTGGCAACAATTTTCATGAAGGGGACTACCAAATTACAAAGATGCATTCTGCAGAAGTGGACACCCTGCCAATCCTGCAGATGATATAATATACTGCGATGAATTAGCAAGCTCAGAAAGAATTAACCCATCGATAAAATGACAGACTTGGTACATTTCAAAGAATCTGGTCAGATCTCATGGAATTTCTTGGCTACTACATGTCCAGTCAGAAAGGAAGAAATAGTGGGGAGAGTCCATGATCACCTTGTAGTATTTCACTGGCTGCCTCAAAAGAGCAGATGGGGATAGTGAGCAGTGGATAAGGTAAGCCTTTATCTACATGGGGGTTTGTGTAGATGCTTTCCTGGACTGGCACCTCTTTAATACCCGTATAGATCTATATAAAAAGATGTATTTTTATTTTCTGCTTACAGTTTATGGTTGGCTAAATTTCATAAATAACATTTTTTTTCCTGTGTGCTCAGGTGAACACATCCTAGAGTTTCCAGAGTTTAAGTAAAGTACCCTGTGAAAAGCAACCCCATTTAAAAAGTCTTACGTTGCCTATCTAGAAATTGAGGCATCCAGAATCTTTAGTGAGTCCCCAAAGTCTGTGTTGCTGCATTTGATTTTTTTTTCTTTTCATGTCTGCTTTCTATATAATTTTTGAATGGTTCATAGCCGTAAAGATTAGAAAAAAACACAGACAAGTAAGACTTGTTTTGAGAAAAAAAAGAAAAAAAAGTAGGGGGGGAAGTAGGTAGGTCCAAACTGATGGCAAGCTTGTTTGTTCATCTTTAAGATGCATTTACTTATTTAAATTCAGTCTTTAGTTCTGTTCTGCCACAGACTTGATGTCTAGCAATGAAAGCTGTTCATGTTTAAAAACAGAATTCACCTTTAAATGTGCTTAGACTAGAAAAAATATGCCTGGTGAGGTCATTTGCAGAGCAAGAGTTAATGCATCATGCAAACAGCTAAATAAAGGTTACAGTCTGAGTGGAATTATTCAGAGCTCAGGGAGAAAGCTGGCATTTGCAGTCTGCCACTGGGTTTGAGAGGTCTGGCTCTCTCAGTGTCACTGCCACCGGGCGGCATCCTGCTTTCTGTGTGGCAGTAAGGGAGGGGACTGCAGCGCTGGATGGTCTTCCTGTAAAACCAGCAAGAACAGGAGCGGTGGGAAGTGTCATGCGCGAGGAATGTGCAGAATGAGGGGTGAGTACGAGCCCTTCCTTGTCCAGGTTTCACAGAGCGTCGTTATGGGTGTACATAGCCGCTCTTCCTCCTCTCTTTTCTTCTTCAGGGCAGCTGAAGAGCCAATGTCAGGACGGTGTATGGTCCCTGATATCTCCGGGGAGGAGAGCTATGAAGAGCCGTGCGCCTCTTGAGACCTGCCAGTTAAGTATTGCAATTTTGGGGCCCTATCTGGCAAGGGCTCCTTGCTCTTCTTTTCCACCAACATCCTTGGGAGTTGAGGGTGTCACTTTGGGGCAGGATACACCTTAAGTATGTATGTGATACAGCCAGGACAAAAATCACAGAATCACAGAATCAATGCATCACTTGTAAACGCCTGGGCTTTTTTAGGGTTGACAATCTCCGTAAAGGTGTTGTGCTAAGATTGTGTTTTGCATTCGTTTCCTTGTTTTGTTTCTATAAGCCAAGCACTTGGCTGATCGCGCAGGAAATCAACTGCTGTGGGCATTCACTTCAATGGGTGAACTTTAAACGAGTCACCAGGGACCGGCTGCTGCTGAGTTCAAAGAGAAGACGACATCCAAAACCCCTAGCCAAGCCAAGTTATGGTGGGAAATGTCAGATACAAAGAGGAGAAAACTGGAAGGCACAGTAGAGTGAAAGGCAGATGCAGCTTGGTTTTCCTGTCCATAACTGGTCAGATTAAGGCGAGGTTGGAATGGAGATTTTTTTTTAAAAAACATAAAATTTTGCTAAGAGAAGTTTGTTGAACATCAGGAAATGTGCACTGGTGTTTATGTTCTATGAGCTGTGTGCAATAATCTGGGGATGGAAACATGCAGAGAAAGTTAATATGGTACTTGAAGACATATTGGAAAATGTATTAGAAAGAATAGTTCTGTGCAGGGCAGAAGGTGGAGCAAACGCCCTGCTAAGTTCCTCCATTCATTCCTCTTTTCTTCTTTCTCCATTGATTTCAGAAGTCTCCCCAGGCTCAGATAACTCAAAGATAACTCAAACCCGCCATATCCCCAGGTGAGGTAAACAGGTTGTGTTCACGGAAATGGAAAAAAAGAGGAAGATAGAGGGGGAAAACACAAAGCGAAGGAACAGAAGTCTAAAGTTGGGTGTTGCTTCCCCCCAGCACACACGTGAGCAACAGACACTCCCAAAAGGAAGACTAGGGAGAGATTGCCATCTTCTGGAAGGATAAATATCTGCCATTATTCAGAATATTAAATCCGATACATGTATATTTTTGAAACCGTAGCATATTTCTGATGAATTTATTTTAAAATTTGAATTCTTATCCATACAAATCTAATTCAGTCTCATTTCATCAATATATATGCCGTGATCCCAGCTTCAGAAACTGACATAGCATCCTGGATTTTAATGAGACTCTCATCAAGCTTAAAATTAGGAACATGTTAACATTAAGGGTTATCAGTAGAGAGATGGACTCTATCTATTCTTGAGTCTGAAAACCAGGCTTTTTTTTACCTAGCATTTAGAAGCCAAACGTAAGGTGTCCAGATGTGGAGAGGCTGAACAATGAAAAAAAAAAAAAATTACCACTCTCCTTTTAAACAGCATCAGCTGTTATTCTACCTTTTTCAGTAAATTAAGTACATCTGTGTCAAAAAGAACCTTTGTATTAATCAAAAAACCTGCAGACAGTCCATGGAGCATGGAAAGATTTAGCATTGCTTTCACTTAACCTGTCTTAGAAATGATTATCTATATTAGAGGAGCTTATGCAGCGACTAGGATTAAAGTAACCGCAGAGCCAGCGACTGTTCTGCTCAGGGCAGGACGGGTCGGCAGCCCCTGACAGCACAGCCCACCTACGGGACCGTGAACCTGTTGCCTCCGTCCGCTGCCTGTGCTGCGCAGGGGCTGCCACGGGCTGTGCCGTCACCCAGAGCTGATCGCACACCCGCCTCCCAGCCGCTGGGCTCTGGTGTTGGACGCCGGGGGTGGGAGCCGGTGGACCACCGGCTTCCTCTGCCCCAGCAGAGCAGCGTGGCGGGCGTGCAGGGGATCGGCCTTGCTCCCTCCCAGGGGTCGTGGCAGCCTCATGCGCTTGGCGCTGGGCAAAGCCCTTGTGGGCAAGGTGGGGTACACGCCTTTGGGATGCTCCTCTCCCTTGCAGCTTGACTCAACGCGGCACTGCTCCATGCCCTCTAGTGACAGTTTGATCTCCTGAGAGGTGATGCCATTCTTATTTTTCACTATTCTACTGTCAAACAAGGTGTATCAACACCCTCAGGTACTGTGGGGCCTTTAAACTTTCAGGACAAGAGCTCAGGGCGAGTGTGATTTTTTTCTCTCTCCTTACTAGCTTCCCAAATTCATCCGATGTGAAGCTGCTGGGAGCTGGGATTCCTGGTGAACTTCGCACCTTGGTAAAAGCTGCCACTACAAGGGACACTGACAGTCTTCCCTGTGCTCCCACCCTTTGAATACTGGACTTCTTTGACTCGTCACTGTTTCACATACCTCTGTCACAGTGGTGATGCCACTCAGCAGGCTTCTGCTGAGGGGCTCCTTTTGTCGTTAAAATCGCCGGTGCCCACGGGGAGGGCTGGATTGGCATCTCTTCAGGGTCTGAAATCCTCAGTCCTCAGAGTAGATGCAGTCACATAAACTTTCCCTCTCCCCATTTTTTTCTTCTCCTCTTTCTGTGACTGGCAGGTCTGGCCAGGAGGATACCCCCGGGCTGGGAGGCTTGTGGCCTTTGCTATTCTGCTGAGACAGTGCACAGGGCAAGAGGTGACCTGACGCCAAGGGTGCTGGTGGTTTCTGAGCTGAGGTCACTCGACCCCTGAAGCACTGGCCAGAGAGCTGCCGGCTCGCCCCATACACGCTCCCAAACAGCCGCCGCATGGAGATGGCTGGGACCTTCCTGTGTTTTACGGAAACTCAGTCAATACAGGTCACCCTTCTGTTCTTAATCCCAGCACCAATCTCTTCCTGTATAATCTCCCAGAACAGCTGTGCTGTGATTGCATTGTGGATTACAAAATGACCGTTTTCCACAAAACAGCTGCTGGCTGGAGGGATAGCATTTAATAATCGCTGAGGGGGCAAGGCAGGAGGAAACAAAGGAGAAAGGGGCTTTGAAGCAGTTGGCTTTCTTGGAGGATCTAGAGATGAGCAAAACAGCAGACAAAGCGTGAGTCCCATATCTGTATTGCTTCTCCAAATTAACAGGACTTTGAGGACTTGCTGCCAAGGTAAATTCAACTTACTTTCCTTCTGGGGCTATCTAGATACTACGGTCAGTTATTGTCAGTAAGTGCTTGGCTTTTATGGAGCGAAATTTTGCTGACAATGTTCTCATGAAGGAGTAGTTCAGATTTGCTTCTCATTCCCTATGTCCTCTGCATCCTTGATCCAGTTCCTTCTTCTGACTCCTTTGTTTTTTATATTTTTTTGCCTTTTTCCTTGTCATTTGTTCTGAAATTATATGGCCTTTCAACTACTATCACAAATCAACCGGAGAGAATATTTTTCCTACTATTGAAGATTGAAATTAAAAAAATTATTTTTGTCAATATTATGAGTGGAAAGATTTTTTTAAAATAAAAGCATGAGCAAACTGAAACCTGATGACAGAAAATCCTTTAATCAAGCATTGATGAAATACTGACTTTGTGTGCTGAAGGTTTCTATTTTCAGATGAAAAATAATGTTTTTGAGGAGAGCAATTTTATCTATAATTTCCTTTTCAGTCATCAGCCAAATTTTCCAAATTTTCCACTGAAAGAACTTTCAGTGAGGAATGTGCCACCAACCTTAGCCTGAAACCTTCACATAATTAAGTGTTCCTAGCAAGTATCTGCTCTGTGAAGATGGTGATATCCAACATGCCTTCGGAACATGGAAGTCATTAGTTATGGTATCACTGAAACATTACCATCTACAGGGTGCAGCATCTCCATTGCTGAAAGAAAGGAATGCTCTGGGGAAGAGAAAAAAGAAGCCAGAGCATAAGACAATAGAGGAATTTTTTGGGAGCTGGGTATTTTCTTGCCTTCAGTGAGGGTTTCTGAATCAGGCGCTGTTTTCTCATCACTCAGAGTGATGAGTTGCTAATCAAGTCCTGCCTTCCAAGAGGAGCTTCAGCACCATCTTTATTGACCACATTACCGAGCTTGCTGGTTAGCAGAGCAAATGCTTCTAATTGCAGCAGTTTTGTCTATGGTGCAGTCACAAACAATCCAAAGCTCAGTCTCCTATCATTTATTTATAGTAGTGTCCACAGTGTGCTGGGCCTTTCTCACACATTCAATGTTAGGTGAGTCAACCGAATTTATGCGAAGAGGACCAGCAGCAGGCAATGTCTGTACAAACTGAATCTCTTCATGGCCAAATAGATGTTGAGAGTCATAAATAGGAAAGGGTGGGAGTATCTGGATGAAGCTGTGCCAAACATAGGGAGAGCCATGTGGGAAGAGGCATGCGTTGATTACATGAAAGTTGATGTGTGGGTAGATGACATCTAATCAATCCATGGAGTGAGAAGTTGGGGTTCTCAGAAGTCAGTGCAGGGTTTTGCAAGACCCATAAAATCTTAAGCTTCTCTCCGAGTGAGAAAGACTACAGGACCCTGGTACACAAACTGCTCTCTGAATTACTTTTTCTGATGAGACAAAACTGGGAAGAGTGTTTGTGCTATGTTTGCTCTTAAAAAAACCCACACGTTTGGCACTTTGTGTGAGAGCAGAGACACTGTCATCCCACCACCCAACGAAATTTCTGATGTGCAGAGCAGTGTTTGCTCAGGTGGGAGGAGCTGCTCTGGGGCTTGAGCTCAAGCTGCCAGGTCTGGATAGCTGGGTGTCCCTTCTCAGCAGGTCACTGCTTTGATGTGTGACCTTCAGTGATCCAGGAACATTTCCCTGCTTTTCACCACTGTAAAATCAATACACTTCCTACCTCCCCAGGTAGACTAACGAACTGCTTGAGGAAGTGTTTTGGGACACTTGGCAGCAAGAATTCTCATTTAGATGGACAGTGCATCCATCATGCCCCATCTAAAGGCAACACACAGGATTTGGGGAGGTTGGTTAAGAGCTTTTCCCTACTATCTCTGAGATGGGAGTGAATATGATGTCCCTTTCATTTTGCTCATGTGCTCAGGAGCTCCAGTGCACTCAGCCCTGCTGTGTCTATTGGGTCACCCTCTCTTCCCCAGTACAGATATTCAGTGTACTTTGAAACGGTTGAAGCTGACCTATTGCTCCACTGCCCTGGCTTTCAAAAAATGGTTCTTCCATGCTGGGTGAGCTGTTGGGCTGTTGTGAGGAGGGCAGAGTGCTCATATGCCCTCCCCACAGGAGTGCACTGGGAACAGCTGAGATTTGTAAGGCTAGGTGGGACAAGTGGCTGGTGTGACAGTCCCTCCCATTTGTGTGTTGTAGATGGAGCTGCTGAAGGGATTGCCGTGGCGCCGTGCTTTCCTGGCTGTCGCCCTGAACCTGCTGGCTCTCAGCCTCTCCACTACTGCCTTGCTCGGCAGCTACTGGTGCACCGGGACCCAGAAAGTGCCCAAGCCTTTGTGTGGGAAGAGCAAAGACACCAACTGCATCGGTGTCCCCATGCCGCCTGACGCAGGTGCTAGCAATGTTTCATCCCAGGATGTGGTGCACTACAGCTGGGAGACCGGGGATGACCGCTTTTCCTTCAGATACTTCCACACGGGGATGTGGCTTTCCTGTGAAGAGAGCATGGATGGGCCAGGTAGCATCTTGCCCAGGCAGCCACAACTTCTTCCCTTGTATTTATTCCACAGGATTTTGGAAATGAAAGGCGGGAGGCTGACAACACTTGGGAGAAAAGCCTTCTTCATTTTCCTAGATGGCATCGGCCCCGTGCACTTCTGTGGTCATATTCTCGTCTCATTCTTCATTAAGATGTTTGCAGAGAGGGGCAAGGGAGAATGGTTGTCTCTGGTGTGCCCTTCAGTCTGGAAGAGGGGCTGTGAAGTGCAAGTGGTGGTGGCGGCAGCAGTGACTTTTTGATGGCATCATTCATCCTGATGTGAACTGGAGTGAGCCTCCTTTCCCTTGCTGCATATCTCCATTCCTACATGCAGCTTCCTTCATGCTCTCCAGGGCACATTTGTGCATGTCCCCTCAGAAATCTAAGTGGGGTGATTTTTTATGCAGTGTTGTCAATTTATGGTTATCACTGTGAGGACCACAATAGTTGGTGTTCTCCTTAAATCACCAAACTGAGAGTTTTTGTGAATTGAACAGGGACTAGCCTTTCCTTAAAAAAAAAAAAAAAAGACAGAAAGAGAAGTACTGCTTTATAGATACAGAGAAAACCTGGAGGATCTGAACCCAGAGGAACTAAAGCTAGGAGGCAAATTGACCTGAAGATTAGAGCTGCAGTACTGTAATGTTTTCCATTGTTTTTATGATACTGTGACCCGTTTCACTTGTGATTTTTGACCAGTGGGACTGGCACTGTAAACCCTGGAGTGCCAGGGGCTAGTCCTGCAGCCTGTCCTAGACCCCTTTGGTGCCTCCCTTCACCCTTGGCTTGCTCCTGCCCAGCCCTGCTGAAGTCCTGCTGCTGAAACCCGTGCCACGCCAACACGGGTGGACGCTCTGCAGTGCCGAGATGCTCTTTACGGCCTGGCACATACATCAAGGATCAGAACTGACCCGCAAGGTGGCCAGCAGGGAGATTTGTATCTGAAGATAGGTGCGCTGATGAAAGTTGCTTTCATCAGGTCCATTCCTCTGAGCCCACCGCCCTCCCTTCAGCCCTCCCCAAGCACAAACGTCTCACCTTCTTTAACTAGGCCGTCGTTCTAGTATAGCATTTCTCATTTTCTTATCTGTTGCTGTCAGAGTGTGAAAATAAAGGACTGGTGAATAAAAGCAGACAGAAGGGGGATGGAAGCAGGTGGGAATGTGCTTGAAACTCTCATGTCCTAATGCGAGGGCTGCTTTGTTATGAGCATTTCCACACAAGCCGTGGAAGGAAATGTCTTTATTTGGGACTGGTTTGGATTGGGGAGTGTTTTCATGGTGCTTGTGGGAATGGGACTATATCCCTTGACAGCTTTCCCTGGAAGACTTGTTTGGCCACCAGACAGTCCTGGAATAACCCCAGTGCCTGAAGGAACGCAGAGAATGCGTTACATCTGGATCACAGCAGAGCACAGGGTAGAGCACGTAGTCAATCTCAGTCCCCTGTTTTGTGTAAATTGAGTACAAGCCACCCACTGCTGTAGGTCTTTGAAGCAAGTGCAGAGAAAACAACAACAAAAGGGGGCTACTATGAACAAGAGTTTGAGCTGAGCTGGAGAAAAGATTTCGTTATTCGGGCTAATCTCAGGATCAGTTTAGATGAGCCTTGACTGAATAACCTCATTAAAGTTCTAGGTGAAGTAGCAAACCACAAGTTAATGAGGACTGCAGATGGCACTAAACTGGGTAGCGTTCTGAGAGCTGGGGATGACAGAAGTAATACAGGAGATTGGGAGAGATTAGAACTGGGGATAGAAATTAAGAAAATGAGATTCTTACATGAAAAATGGCAGGCTGATACTTCTGGGAGAAAATACTGTGCCAAGTAGAGGAGAGGACCCTCTAATGCAGTATTGCACTATGCAGTAAAAGAGACTTAGAGATAATAATGATGGACCCTCAACTGAGACAATAGTTTGCATCTGGCCAACATAAAAAGACAAATCAAATATGAACACCATTTGTCCAAATAGCATGCCTAAAATGTGAGGACAGAAGACCATATTTCTGTGTGGTTCTCTGCCACAGGAGAGGAACTCACGTCTCAGTCATGCAGCATTTCACTTGGGAAGTTTGGGGTTTTTTTTTTCTTTCTTCTTTGGGAAGCAGTGCTAGAACTGCTCTGCTGAGACTGGGGTGAGTGGGAATTCATGTCCTCAGCAGAAGTGATGGGTCTGCAGCCTGTTATAAGCTACACCCTTAATAGGCCTGACCAACAGTAATGCTGTGAATGACTAGCAACAGATTTTTATATTTACCAGAGGCTCGTAAGATTTACAAATTGCTGATGTTTTTTTCTGGAAAATACACTTCTAGTTTTCCAGGCAGACATTGCTTTCCCCTACTTTGCCCCACTGAAGGTCTGGAAAGATGGTCGGAAAGATGGTCGGAAAGATGGTCAGAAAGAGAGCAGAGGGGAGAAGGTAATGATGGGTAGAGTCAGGGATGACTGGAGCTATGCAGTGAAGAGAGGGTGAGAGGGGGAGAATTTCTTTTCCGCTATGTACCCTGCATTGTTTTGCAAACTAATACCCTTGGTTTTGTGTTTCAGAAGAGAAATGCCGTAGCTTTATCGAGCTCTCGCCACCAGCAGAGAGAGGTAAGAGCAAATCCCCATACCTCATTGTAGCTGCCCAGTGGGGGACCTACAACATTTCACCTGTGTGAGGACAGCAGGGTGGGTCCCCAAAGAGCCAGGCATGAAATCCTGGCCTTGTGGTTGCCAAAAGAGCAAAGATTTCTTCCCAGATGTTTGCCTAAACCACTGCCACCTGTGAGGTCAGTGCTGTAAACCTCAGACCTCCTCCCATAAGAAGTGGGATTTGTCTCATTTAATAAGTTGCCCAGTCTGAGCTTCTCATCTTGCTATAGTCATCAGGAAGGGTGTGGATGCCACCTTCCACATATGCTACATGTTGACTCAGTGCTTCAGTTTTGGGGTCTAGTGTGATGACTCAGGAAGCTGAATCACCTCTTACATTGTGGTAAGTGATCAGGACATCTGAATGTTACACCTCCAGGGTGAAGTCCTTGCCTCATCGAATACAAAACTTAATTTGGATTGGAGAGCTCACCCCTCATTGTCACGTTTTAAATTATCCTGGGCATAACTGCAGTATACCTGGATGTAAGTGTGCATATTCAATGGAAATTTTGCCTACTGAAAGCTTTTCAGTTTCTGTGAGCTTGGTAACTATTCCCTGAGATAGAGACTGGACGCATTTCATTTCAGAGGATGTTCATATGTGAAAGGAAAGGCCTGGGGTGCAGAGTTTGTGTCAGCATTCAAGTCATGAGAGCTGGAACAAATGCTGGGGAATTGCAACAGCCAGCAGGGAGATGATTACTTTTGGGGAGCTCATCTTCTTTTTCTGCTTTGTATGCCCTATTTTAAAAACACTGGCAAAGAATGATGACCTGCTTTTATAAAGCAATGTGCATTCCCAGGTGAGGGGTGTCGTGTGGTGGCATCGCTGTGCAGATTAACCTGGGTCACTCTTCAGCACAACAGCGGGGTTGGAAAACTTTCCCTGCTTATTCTTTTGGGAAACAATATTTACACAATTCAGATAATGCTGGTGTTACAAGACCATTTTGAAGTCATTCAGATCTCCACTTTCTCATAAATGAATGACTGACTTAACTGCATTTACTGAATGACTCTTGCATTTACGGCAAAATGCTCACTTTGTAGGGAGTAGCAACTCATTTTTCTGCTTTCTCACATTCTTGTGCTTTGTTCCCTGCCCAGGCCTCTGGCTCTATTGCTTCCAATGTCTCCCTTATTGCTTGTTTTCCTAAGAAAGGAGGGTTATGCAACCACAGTATACGTCTCTGTAAATCTCTCTCTCTGCCCCCCCTCACACTCCTCCTACTGCTCCTTGTCTAACTGCAGCCCAACACTGATAGAAAGGCCATGTCCTGTAGGAGATTGAGCTCCTACAAATTAATCGGAAGATTACTGTGAGCTTAAGCATGACACTCACAATGACACTGTGGTCTTAACAGCTCTACCACCTGCTTTCACCCCGTCCTGCACATAGTATCGTCTTAAGATGACCTTGGCCTCCAGCACAGCTGCCAGTATACAGCTGGGCCAGCACTGGAGGAGGTGGTGTGGCTGCTGATTGCTGGCTGGGCTGGCTGAGTTGGGTGCATGCAGAGCAGCTCCACGTTACACAGTCAGCATTACGAGACCAGGCTATACAGCATGCGTGGTACGCCTGGACTCGCCGGGAGAGTGATGCAGAGACCTCTCCACATGTGGGGTGCCTTCAGCCTCCAGGACACTTTTGGCACTCTGACCTCTAACGAAATAGTCTCCTTGATGGTGCTGCAGCAAGCAAGCCAGCTCCTCTAAGCAGGGAATTGCAGCTCATCAATTCCTGCTAAAGAGCTGGGTGACTTTATGGCAATTATCACATTGAGGAGTTGTCAGTGCAACATTAATGAGGGTTTTCTTCACACTCCTTTTCCCTAGTTGAATGTCTCCTCTACAGCCATTAGTAGTTGCTAACGGTAGTGTTCACAGTGCTGCTTCATTTGTCAGATTAATATTTCTTCCTCAGTGAATCCTGTGCTCTTCCACAGCCCAGGATTACAGAGTGCCTTTTCTCATTCTCCTCCAAGTCCTACCACACAGTGAGCTCAGCTGAGGACTGTGGTATCACTTAAGTCCCACTGATAATCCCAGCATGAAAGTACCTGCACTCGGTTCAAGCAGCAGAGTGAGCAGTGAATATCCACCCCAAGGAATGTAGTTCATTTTAATTGAGGTTTCAGTGAGAAACACAGGCCTGCAAGGGGCCTCCTGAATTCCAGAGGCCAGGTCCCAGCCAATGCTGCGGATGCACCATAGAGCTCTTTTCTTAACCAGCTAAGTCCCAGGTTAAAATTCATTTGCTTCCATTGTTGTGATTAGAAACCTACTCTGAAGGCCACTACACTAATGGGTAAGAACCTTCTAACATCCAGCTTGTATGTGTTTATGGCCAACCTATGACCACTAGGTCTTGTGCTAATACTTAACAGCTTTCCCCCCGTCTTTTTCCCCATGGCTTCCTCCTTGCTCTTTATGAATAATGCTGGCTTGTTTGCAGACAGCTGTTTTAGTTCCTCTCAGCTTTTTCCATGCTAGACTAGCCAAGCCATCTTCTGTGACAGATGCTCTGTCCCCTTCAGCATCTTTTGAGCTCACAGGTTGGTGGGATTTGTTGTTTTCCTTCTTTCCCTTCTTTCCATCGGGAATCCTTTCAGGACTGGGTTGGGAAGAGGGAGTACTCTTTCTTGAACAAGCCATCCTGTATTGATGTGAGGAGTCTTTGGTTCCTGGCAGGAATCCTGTGGCTGTCACTGGGATCAGAGATGCTGTACATCAGCTTGCTGCTCATCAGCTTCATCCTCCTGATGGTGGAAATGCTGCATACTGGCAATCCTGTCTGTGGGTTGAAGCTTAATGCCTTTGCTGCTGTCTCCTCAGTGCTGTCAGGTAAGGGTATTACTGCAGGCTTGAAATCACAGCAGCAGGAGAGCCTCCTCTCCCACACGAGGCTGAAGTATGCAGCTCTGGCACCTGCTGTGACTTCCTTGCTTTGTTGTCTTCTTGTGTCCAGGTCTCCTTGGGATGGTGGCACACATGATGTACACTCAAGTCTTCCAGGCAACAGTTAATCTGGGACCAGAGGACTGGAGACCACACTCGTGGGACTATGGCTGGGCGTTCTAGTACGTGAGCTCTGAAGCCAAATTCACCTCCCCAGCCTTTTGGGCTTCAGCCATGCTACACCCTGTCAAAACCCACCTTCTCCCTTCTTGACCTTCTTGTTTCCAAAGATGGGTGTACCACAGTTCTCCTACTGATAATCTCCTGTCTTTGCCTCATGCCCTGCTTTAGGAAATATTTTCTGAATTACTTAAATGAGTAGCTACCAAGGACTTGCAAAACAATGGGGTGACACCTAAACGAGTGCCTTCAACCCTGCTGACTAATTAAGTTTGCCCCTATGCTGGTTTTCCCTGTTTAGTCTCAGCTCTTCCTTGTGTGCGGAGGCCAGTGTCATACCTGTGATGATGCTCTCAAACATGCCTTGTTTTTCTGCAGTTTAAGTAAGTTGCAATGCTGCTTTGGCATCTTCACTAACCAGTGGCCAAAGGGCCTATTCCTGCTGCATCAAGCCTAAACATATACTTAAAGATGTGGACACTGTAACCAGTAAGAGCAGCTGCAAAAAGCAGGTGGCTCAGCGTTCATTTCTCGAAAGGCTAAATAAACCAGCTGCAGCTGATATGCCGTAACTGACTTGAAAAACAGTTGGATGAGCCTTGCAGGTGCCCATGGAAAGTGCAGGCTCAATTTGCAATGCTGTACTGACAGTGACCACATTGCTTCTTTACACTTAAACACTCCAGTGCCATGTGCCCGTCGTGGACATCAAATGTCAGCATGGGCATCTGATTATGCTGAAGTAGAGATATCTGATGTCCAGGAAGACACTGAGCAGCCCTGCAATACAGAACTTGCTTGCAAGCTGCGCTGTCCTGCTCTGACCAGTTACAGACTTTCCTGCTGCCCTTTTTATTTTCCCTGTGCCCTTCCTGGTGACAAGGATGACCAGTATTTACCCCACTGATCAAAGAAGGATCCTGTGGTAGGATAACCCCTAAGAACTGTAATGTTACGAGTCTTAGTTCACATCTAATGCCCAGCAGCTTGTGCCTGGCAAATCAGGGTGCATCACAATGCATGCAGTTCAACTCCTTACCCCACTTGTCTTCTCACAGCACGTGCTATTCTTGCGTCTCTCCTGTAGCATGGCCTGGGCCTCCTTCACCTGCTGCATGGCCTCTGCTGTCACCACTCTCAACACCTATACCAAGACTGTGCTGGAGTTCAAAAGGAACCACGTCAAGGGCTATGATGGCAGCTTCAAGGATCAGCCTCAGTACCACCAGTACTTCATACAGCAGCAAATAAGCAGCTACTACAAGCCCCAGGACAAGCCCCTCCATTCAGTCTCTGAGGGAGTCGACTTCTACTCTGAGCTGCAGCAGAAAATGCTACAGCGGGAAGCAGAGCTGGAGCTGGATGAGGTCTTGGGACAGACAATTGGGGAAGATCGCTGTTAGGGATGTGCGCAGGGACAGAGCAGTGGGGTTTGGGAGGTACAAGAGCTCTGAACCAACCACTAGCACCACTGTTAGCAAGTTCTTGGGGAGCCCTTCCTTCCTCTACCTTTCCGGGAGTGAGAAGGTAGGCACTGGGCCAGGGCAACAGCAGTGCCAACAGCAGCAGGGTGGGTCCTCCCTGATCAGTTTGACAGATGTCCTCAGCTGGGAAGGGTGAAACTTGTTGTTGGTGCCAGCTGTCTCCAAGCTCTCAGACAGACTTGAGGCAGATGTCCTAATCCCAGCAGTATTGCACCCGGGGATAGTCAGCACCATCCAGCTGGCAAATTGCAGTGCTGGGCTCTTTGGGTGGTGTCACATTGACCTTCCAGCAACCCTCCTGGTTCAGTGCTACATCAAAGGGCATTGGTGCTCTCATTGGTTGGCTGAACACCCTCCCTGAACACCCTATTTATTCCTCATTTCCAGGCCCAAACGCCTCTTCGCCCTGCACCCAGATTAAAATTGCTGCTGCAGTAGGAATGGGGGGTTGCTTTCAGAAATCTCCTTCTCTTTCCTATCTGTAATGACTCCCGCATGCTCCCTTCTTGCTTTTTCCCCAAAAATCTCCCATTCTGAGGTACTTTCCTGTCTGTCTCTTTCTACTGTGCTTCTCTACAAGCTTTAAGAATCCTCAGCTGGGCTTTTGCTTTTTTCTTTGTTTCTCTTCATCTGTCCCCCTTTCCCCATTGTAAAAATATCACAAACAATCCCCAAATCAAGCAATCTCATAATGTCTCAAAGGTAAAACACTGGTTCACATGACACACTGATGCTGTACACATTATTTATTTGCTCCATTGCAGTTCACAGTTCAAATACATTTTCCCAACAATATACAGACAGACTCTTTATTCACAGCGGGGATGTGTGTGTGTGCGGGTAGGGTGAATTCACATTATGGAGGAGCTAACGTCACTGCACTTGAATATCAGTTCTCTCAGGAAGAACCTCAGGAGAATAACTACTTCAGGTAACAGCCGCTTCACCTTTCCCAGCAAGGTGGTGGCTAGACAGGAGAGAAGGGGCGCTCCTGTTTAATCTGCATATGTTATGAGTCCTCACGCTTTCAGTCCCTATTATGCAGCTGTATCAACTGACTATATATTATAAACACTAACCCCTGTCTGGAGGAAAATGTCAGGCCTAGAGCCATTGCTACAGTTGTGCTAATATATACAAAGCTATTTACACCAAAATACCATTATACAAACTCTTCACAGGCTCTGACATTAAGAGAGGCCGGGCCCAAGGACCAGCCTTGGGGCTGGAAGCTAATCCTGAAGGGCTATCCTGGAAGCTTTATATGGAGATGCAGGGAAGAGAGAGGGCGATACAGTGAGAAGTGTCAAGAGCCCAGGAGAGCAAACCCATGGTAGATGTGTCCATCTGGAGGGAGGGTCAAAGTCCTGCCAGCACCTCACCACTTACAGGGAAGTGCGGGGAGGCTGGAAGGCCATGTGCCAGCAGGAGGACAGAAGAGTCCTTTGCAATCCTCACCTTAGCCTGGCTTTGCCTAATGTCAAAGCTCAGATCTAGAAAGGCATACTGGGAAAACAGTTCCTATGTTTTTGCCCTGCACTGTGGGGAGTTGCTGGGGCACCAAAGTGCTTAGTTTATATACGGTCATTTCTATTACAAGAAAATTAATGCAGATGCTCTGCAACTACAACACAGGAGACTGATGGCACACGCAGAGGCATAGTTCAAAGCACTAAACATACTGAACATACTGAGAGCAAATGTGCTCCGAGGGTAGTCCATTCCTCCTGGAACTGCACACAGGTCTGGGCTGGCAAGGGAATGAGCTCAGAATAGGGGTAAAATGCACAGAAAAGCTTTCCAGCTTTGCCTCTGCCTGAGCAGAGGTGAAACCCTGAAGCTGTGGTGTGAGAATCAGCTTTGCTGTGGCTGGATCTAATGTGATCTTTACAGTGCCAGTGGGGATCTGCTGGCAATCTATCCCAAAAGGGCTGTGGTGCATTGCAAAGGGGGACTCAGCTCACTGGACTGCAGTGTGATGTTACAGTGACAATTTGGGTTCATAAAAAGCTTAGGGATGGATGAAGAGGAGACAGAAATAAGACGTGAACCTTTTGCTTCTACATCACCCACATGAACCTGTCTTGAACATGGGACTGGGAAAAGAAATATACAAGTGCAAGAACTGGCAAATATTGTGGGGATCATCTTTCTCTAGATAAGGTAATTCAGCCAGAGAGCTAGTTTGTTTGTGAGTTTGGTGACAGAATGGAAAAGAGGGCTGAGAGCACAGGAAAGGTTGTGGACAAGACTAACCCTGCAGGAGCTAGACAGAGGCTTCTCTCCAAAAATATAAAGATTAAAGCAGCAGGTGGTGTCCCTTAGCCACACCATTTGCCTTGAGTCATCATGGCTCGCTCTAGGCTTAGAGCTTGTTTGACTGCCTGGGAATACTGTTTGGACATAAAAAGGAGTGTCCTAAATCTCATTCATAAATTAAACATACAAAAAATATACATATATTGTATAAATTGATACACACATATATATATATATATAAAAGAAAGTTGGCTTTTTTATATATATATATGTATGTATGTATGTATATAAATTCTAAATTCACATTTCCTTGTTACCTGGAGGGAAGCATGCAAGAACGACATATGGAGGGGGAGACGCTGAACAAGGTTCCTCTGGTACAGGACAGGTCCGCCTATGACAAACCTGCCTCCAGTAGCTTTCCCCAGAGAGCTGAAGAAAGGGGAAGTGCTTTTAGCCTCCATTCCCTCTACACAGCAGTTTTCCTGAAGATTCACAGAGCAGCTTCCTGTATTCCCCATAGAGGCCACAGGTCCAACGAAAATCTGAGGAACCACCAGGCTAGAGCTGGAGAGGAAAGGCAAACAAAAACTAAAGCCAAAACCTATTATCATCCAGTCTGGTAGAGAAAAATGCTAATTCACAAGTCAGCAACTGAACATGGGCACCACTATATGCAGGACCCTTGTTTGCCCATGTCAAAACAAGTCGTCTCTGTCCCACCCCTGTGTTCCTTCTGTGAGTCTGTCAGTCCCTTATGATCATCATCCCTACTTCTTTCTAAGATCCCTCTCCTTGTCCAACTGCCAAACTACAGCTGGGCCTCAAAATCTGTCTAGCTTATGGGGGCAGCCAGTCATCTTCCAAACAGACTCTTTGCATCCCAAAAAGCACCTAACTGTATCCATGGGGAAGAGATCAGCTGTTTTCAAAGCCTGGATTTCATTAGGGATTCCTGCACAATCTCACCTTCTGAGGAAAGGCAACAAATTTCAGCCGGGCAAGAAATCGCCTCACTTCCCCACGGCTGATTTTGGGAGTGGTGGTGTCCTTTAGCCACACCATTTGGCCTTGACTCATCATAGCCCATTTCAGGCCCAGCTTCCTGACCGAGAGAAATCCTGGCTGTTTTTCAGAGGTTGCAGTTGTTGTCACAGTGATGTGAAATGCATCCTTCTGGAGATCATTAATTCCAACTGGTCCATCAGAAAAAGGAGAGAAAATATTGGTGAGGAGTAAATGATTACGTTTCTCCCAAAAGAAATCTTACAGTCTTTACTCAGTCAAAACATCCACTGGACTGAGGGTATATTCAGTCTGACTTTACAATTGCATGTATCTTACTTAATCAGGGAGAATGATTTTAAGTTTAAAATTTTCCATGGAAATAAACTGAAATTTAGATCAAAAATGGAAGGATTTGGTTCCAAGTAATGATTTTGAGCTTGATATAGGAGATGCACATATTTCAATAATGCAGTTCCCTTTCAGAGAGCTTTCCTTGTCACACCTGTTAGCAGATATTGTTTTACCTCTAGAGAAGGGGAAACAGGTAAAGGGCAAATCAGTTCTCTTCAGTTACTGCAGAATGATCTGTACAGCCAGTTTCTAGCAAAACCCTCTAAAAATGATATTCTATTTGCTCTTGACTGAGTGGTGTTTCTGATACAAATCAAATTAGATGTAGCACTATGTAGCAGCTTTTCTACGCTTCCTGGCCTACTGGACTCTGTACTGGATGAACCGATCTTTTATCCCACATCCTGCCATGCTCAACAGGCTGGCTGTTGGTTGAATTGCTTTCGAAAGAGCAAGGAAATCTGACAGGGACTGTACAATCTTGTATAGATGTTAAATCCAGATCTACTTTTCCCTGAAAACACATGTTTAAATATTTTGGATTCCCCCTTTCAAAAAGAAAGAGGAAAAAGCAGCACAGCTGCTATTCCAGAGACAAGGAGAAGATGGCCAACAAAGGCAGAAGTGTATCTGAGGTGACAGAGGTTTCGTAGTGATTCTTCATGCACTGCCTTAAATCATAAGACCCATGGAAAGCCAGGGAACTTCTGTGATGTAAAACATGCACAAAATCAAACTTGGACCTTTCCTTGCTTAAACATGTGCAAGAAATTTGGTGGGTCTTTTATTTGCACAGTAGGGGTTGGACAGGACCTTCCTTCAGGAGGAAGATGAATCTTACTTCCCATGGCCTATGTGTGGTGAACCTCAGGTGCCACCTTTAAAGGCACACCTACACCCCATTGCCTCTCATAGCTGCCTCTCCCTCAATATTTCTTTTAGCCTAGGTAGTTTCTCCTGTATTTTTACTCACCTGCTGAAGCAATGACTTTGTCCGTGGCATTGGTGAGGTCCAAAAGGACTGTAGGAAAAACTGGATGGAGGAGATAGAGGTGGTGCAGCCCTGGGCGCTCAGGTCTGGGACCAGGTTGCTGTTGGAATGAAAGACAGACAAAAATGTTACAGCTGGCTAGCAAAGAGGAGTCTAGCTTTGCCAAAGAAATAAGTTTTCTGACACTGCATTTTCTTCACATAGAACACAGAATCAAAAACTCTGTGGTTTTAGAGAGATGAAATCCTGCAAAATTTTTTTTCTAAAACAGAGTTTGCTCCACAACTTCTGTTTGGCAAGGTTGAGATCTGGTTGTCAAAGCCAGCTTGATGGGTGAAACTACAGTCTGGAAGTTTGAGTCTCTATGCTGACTTGTGTGCCTGCATGCAGAGAAGCAGCACTCTGGTGCTGGGAATAAATCTGCAGTAAAAGTATCTCAGTGTTGCAGAGAAAAATGAAATTCACACAGAAAGTTCTGGTTTTGTGTCAGTAAAGCTTTCTGGTGAAGAATCTGCACACAAAAACTCCTGTGTTCAGGCTCAGAGAAGTCAGAGTTTCAAAGCAAGAGGAAAAGACGTCCCTGACAGCCTTCTTATATGGCAGGTTTAAAGTTCAATTACATTAGAGACAGAGACTGCATGTGCCTCTCAGAGACACCTCGAAGTGAAGAAAGGATGCTTGCTCACCAAACTTTGTAACACAGGCTGTGCTTCATCAGCCCAGAAGAGAAAAACAGACTTCTTATCCAAAGTCATGACTGACAGTGCATCGAGCTGTTGCTTCTGCCATGGGAGTTCCTGGTTCCAAACTGGGAGGCCGGACTTGCCATCTATCACCACCACCTCAAGGCAGGGAAGAGATCTAGCATTAACAGGCGTCCAGGTGTGGGCATACAGAGAGCCCCCTTGCAGTGGCATGGTCTCTGTTGCCTGTGGCCACACAGTGATGAGTGTCAGCCACAGAAACGGGAAGAGCGAAGAGCAGGGAATGATTGTCCCTTTCTACCCAACCTCCCTCACTCCTATGCTGCCACTAACTTCCTTGCTTTCACACTTGTTTTACCTTTTTGTTCCCATCTCCAGTCTGTGCTTGCAGCATGAAGTCCAGAGTTTGGTCAGCACCGAAGTAACCTGGTACAGGCTGGCTGCAAATTTGGAAAAAGAAACACTCAACCCCATGGCAGAAAAACAGGAATTTCAGATGGAGGCAGCACAGTTGCTTTCATCCTCCATTCTGCCTCTTAAAAAAAGCAGGATTTGCCATGCTAAATAAGATCTTTCATCCACTCAGAACTGTTCTGACTTTCAGGAATCATTTGTTGGTGGATCAGAAAAGTGAAAAATGATCAAGCAGCCCATAATTCTTGTTAGCCATTCTTCTGTGTGGGGGGCATCCCTTGCTGGGCTGTGTAGACATCTGTTTATCACCCTGTGACATGACTCTGTATTATTCTTTCCTTAGCATGAGAACCTGTACAGTTTTGCTATGGTCATAAAAAATTACCCAGCCCTTTCAAAATGCATCACCAGATTTGATCTGCTGAAAGTGTATTGCCCAGGCTGCTTTAGCTGTGTGAAACGGCTCTTAATATACTCACCATTAATGTCAGCCCATAATTTTTTGTTTTCTTACTGCTGGCAGTTTTACAAGCCTTTTCATAACCTTCAACAGCTTAAATGAAGTCCCCTCTCATCCTGTCCCTTTTGGGTGACATTAACACTATTACTTGAATATCTCTCATTATAACTCTTTTCTAACCATCTTGCTTGCCTTTGGCTTTCTAAGTCTTATCTCTGTCTGCCTTAAATTCACCGCAGCTAGACACAAGGTTCTAAATAAGCACAAACGATTCCTCAAAATTCACAGAATCAGAGATTTTATGGCAAGGTAAGATCATCAGAATATGTCCTCCCTCCTCTTGTTTATGACTGATTGCTGTATTTCACCCAATCAACCAAGTATCAGTAGGCTGACTTTGACTAGGTCTACCAGCCATGAGGCTTGCTACGGAAATACAAAGATGAGATTAATTCATCACTTCTCGTGACAGCCAGTTCTAATGATTAATCTCACCCAAAGAAACATGCCTGCATTTTCATTTTCTTGAACATGAATGGCTGTTGCTCCAAGGCACTTGTTCTTGCTATGGCAAGATTAAAATGCCCCTTAGCTCCTATTATTACACATGCTTATGAACTCACCTCTCAAGCTTCCCTTTGATCATATAAACCCTCCATGTTAAAGCATTTTTTCTAGCCCTTTTCTTCAATTTTTTCCAGCTTCTCCTTTAAAATGTGCATACCAGAATGGCTGCTAAACAGCAATGCCAGAGTACAGCTGTGGCTTGACTATTTATACTTACTTTATCAAACAATGCCATTCACTTTACAAACACCTTTGGCAACCAGAACCAATGCTTTCAAGGCAGTATCATGGGACACTCCTATAGCTTGAAAGCTCTCCAGTTGCAAAAGGAACTAGGAGGTAGTTCTATCCTATCGGCATAAACTTTAAAGCTCTCCTAAGATGCCTCTTCTAATGTCCCTTATGGGTTAGAGTCAGTGGCAGATCCCACAAACTGAATGCAGGCAGGCATATGTATTTTAGATGCTACCAATCAACTGAAAAATCCCCTTGGCACTTTCTCAAATGAACCAGAAGGCTAGTAATTATTCCTGTCTAACAGTAATCCCCACAGCAACCTGCTATTAATCCTCTCTCATCTGAAACATCCATTTACAATACAATTTTCAACTGCTTACTCAATTTCATGGTCTCTGAACTTCGCCCTTGTTTTATGACTACTGATTCTCCTTTATGGTTTTCCAGGGATCTTGTCAAAAGCTATCTGGAAATGCAGCAGTTCTGCAGCAGTCAGGGTGGTTTTGCTTGGAGACTGTTACCAAAGGGCTGGACTCAGTCTGCCTGGCTGGAGTGGTGTGCTTGGGGCAGGTTTACCCAGGAAAAGGGGAGCTCATCTAGCTCTGTAAGCTTTGTCTGATGAGGAACTGGGTTTGGGTCTGTTTGACTATCTAGTGACACCCCTGAGCTGAAACTGTCCCTCAGCCTGTGTTGCTTACGCAGAACTTCTCTAAGTCCTAAAAAAAAATACCCTCTTAAATAAATGCTTGTCCACAATATATTCGGTCTGCCAGATTCTGTCTCTCTTAACTCCGAGAAAACAGGCAACCCAGGACTTTAGCACAGTGGCCTTGAACAAGAATTGCTTTCATTATTTTTCAATTCAATTTCAAATTCATCTAGCAGCTTCTGTACACGTGTTGTACTCTGTCCCTTGGCGGGTCACAGAACCAGAAAAAACTGGGCTGGAGTGCAGCAACCTGGAAGAGTAGTTGCCCAGAGAGGTTGTGGAGTCCCCAGCCTTGGAGATACTTAAAACCTGACAGCACACAGTCCTGAGCTCTACTTGGTCTAGTTGAGCCTGCTTGAGCAGGTAGGCTGGACTAGGCAATCTCCAGATGTGCCTTCCAACCTCAACCATTCTGTCATTCTGTGAATGAAACAAGTAAAGCAGTTTTCAAGCTTTCTCGATTTGAACTCTGAGAAATTTTCCAATTCATTAGTGCATCCACTTGTGTATGACTGATTTTACAGCACCTATGAACTGGCTTTGCTTAGTCAGTACCCACTTACCCCTTAAACCAGACCCCAGACACATCCAGAATTCTGCAGACTCTGGGCCCAAAACACTTTCAGTCCATCTCCTTTCCCCATAGTACGATCAACTAGCCATAAGCTATTCCTAAAGCCATTGCTTATGTCACCCATCAGCCATCAAGAATGTGGACATGATCTGAATATCAAACCTAGCTGAACACTGATTTTTTTTTTTTGCTTAATGAAGTTCCAATGCCTTCTTCCTACAGATGCTCTTGACAGTCAGGTAACACAGAGCTGAGAGCTGCTTTCTTTCCTCTTGATAGCAGAGCAAGCAATTTGTTTCCCACATAATTTCCCTCAACTGTGCCCAACTGCCCTTTGCAAATATTTAATACTGGGCAAGCTGAAATTGCTGGTTATTATCAACCCACAAGATCTGGCAAATTACTTAATTTCCATGTGTGAAATTAGAGGAGGAACAGTATTATTTTAAGGTTTACATTTAGTAGAGATGGTATGCTGATTGCCATCAGAGTGCTCGTTTTCAACTTTCAAGGAACATTAAGATCTGTGGGCCACAGTCAGACACCTTCTCTAAATACTAATATCACTAATGTGATGAAGGAAAAAATAGGACAGAAAAATGTTCCCAGTATGTAACCTGCTAATGTTCTGCAGTTCCAGGGTCCAGCGGGGCTCCAGGTCCTGTCCCCCCAGTAGGATCAAGCCCTCTTTGCTTGTGATGAGCAAGTTGCTGCAGTTTGTGTCAGGTGTCTTCATTGTCTGCAGGAAGTCAACACCCCCACTGGCACAAATGGAAAGCAGAGAGGAGATTCCAAGGCTTGTATCTGCACATCTCAGCACTAGCTGCCTGTCCACATGGCAATTCATTCTACCTAAGATTTGAACTATTCTTGGAGAAGCCCATCTTTTCCCTGGCGATGGAGCTTAGCTTCCTTTGGGGGTTCCTCAGTTAAGTGGGCTAAATTCAGGTGTGGGCTCTTATGAACATCTTCTAATGTTACTATAAAAAACATGGAGTTTGGTGGTTCACATTTGTTCCCCCCCTTCATTCCTATCCAGGCTGACCTTGACCACAATTTGGCAGCAAAGAAGAAGGAGCTGAGAAATCCAGGCCTACAACGCTGTACATAGACTGAGCTTCACAAAGGAACTGCATTAGCTGGGAACACCCGTTTTTTTTTTCCTCTAGATATGCATAGGGGTGGAGGAAAGGAAAAAGGAGCGGGAGAAGCAAAGGACTCCCTTTTATCATACTCTGCGCTTCTTTTACTAGGACAACCACAGGACAGGGGGAAACAACGTGTTCCCCAGGGTACTGTTATCAACTGGACAATGAAAAGAAGGACAATATCGAAGTAGAACGGACCATTTCTAAGAGCGCTAAGAGGTGCCTACCCTACCTTTCCTCTCCCAGCAGAAGCAAGATGACAAGTCCATCTCCTACCTGTAAATGTCAATGAGCTCTGACAGGTTGACAGATCTGCGCTTTTCCCACTCCGGCTCCTCCTGCTGCAGCATTGCAGGAAAGCTGTCCCGGTTTCTGGCTTGGGTAAAGATATCCCTCAGGGCAACTGCTTGAACATTACCTGCCAGGAAGAGTAAAGATGAAGAGTCCTGCCTGAAAAAGTTAACTTCCTAGTAGCACGGAGGGTCCTTGGGACCATTGCAGTTGTGGTACAAGGTAAAGAAGTGCCCAGAGCTGGAACTTCCCTGGCATGATGGTATTCCAGGCTAGCAGGTATTGTTGCTCCTGTACTTTTCCACACCATGGCAGCGAGACTTGTTCCCATGCCCTCTACTCCTAGCTTTTACAGCAGAAGGCATGGTGGAAATATCCCAGGGGTGGTCTGGGCCATTTTAGGTAAAATTAATGTTTTCTCAGCAAGGCAAAGCGCTAGAGAGGCAAGATGCATCTTACCAAAACCAAACAGGATGTAGATTGCTCCCCGACTGGTAATGTGGACTTGGGGGCCAATCACTTTCCCTTCTCCATTGGTGCTGTACTTCACAGGACCACCCAAAGCAGTCCCAGTCTTTCCTGACACCAAGATGAAAAACACATCAGGCTGCAAAGAGAGAGATGTAGAGATTTTTAGCAGTGCTTTCGTGCATTTGTGCTCTCAGAATTTTCCCCAGTTCCCACAGCATGAGGCGCCATTGTTCTTTCCCCCCACAACAAGGTCTGCCTAGTGGTCTCTCTCTTTGCTCAGGCTGCCTTCCTGGGAGTTGTGCTTTTCTCTTGACTGCAAATGCATCAAAGACAGAAGGGACTTCAAAAACGTGAACTCCTCTAGTGACATTAATCCTAGAATTGCGGGGACAGCTGAACATGGAAGAAATCTGCATCTGAATTAATCACACAAGTATTTCTTTCTTTTGGATAAGGTGAATGCTCCTTTCTCCAGAGACCTATCTCAACATGGCTCCCTATGCTGCTAAACACTCACTTCAAACCAAGCCTTCAGTGAACAGAAACAGGTAATTCTCAAGTCTCAGCCAAGGGTAAATAATGACCCTTCTGTTCATTCCCAGCTGACAAGAAATGCTGGTAGTGTCATTATTGCTTAATCTCACTGCTCTGACCTACTGAAAAGAAACGGGTGCTTTTCATGGAAATCTAAGGGAATGACAATTAGGGGCTCTTGCAGCTCCTGTTACAGCCTTTCAACATCAGGTTCTCTGTTTTTCCTCTAGATAGTCAAGGTCGTTTCAAACGTTGAGCAGGGATATGCTGTACCTGTATCTCTTTGAGAGCCAGAACAACAATATCCCTAATCCCATCTCCATCTAAATCCGGAAGAGTTGCAGCCGGTGCAGCCAGGATCCCACTTGAAAGGTGGATGGAGTTCAGTGTCCAGATGGTCTTGCCTGCAGGAAGAACAGGATGAGAGAGACCTGCAGCACTTGGGGAACCAGCAGGCATCCCCAGAGAGTTCCACAAAACCTTCTTGAAGGAGGGGGCAAAACAGGTTGTTTCCTCCATTCTCTGAGAAGAAGAAAGACAAGCCTACAAACTGGGGCAAGCTGTAGTGGGAAGCAACGTTCTTCCCCCAGCATTTCTTCAGGTTGTCATTGAGTCATGCCTCAAGTCCTGCTGTGGTTTCTTTTTAGAATCTCTCTAGAAAGACCTGAGCCCAAAACAATTTCTGAAATAGCAGAGAATATTTGAGGTTCACTCTTAGACGGAGAACCTAAATGAGCGTGCAGCTCTCCAGGACAGCAGTTGTTTTCCTCAGTCAACAGTAGAGCCTGTAGGTAGATGCCAGGAAAGGGAACAGATGGGCAGTTCTGATATTCAAAGTGCAAATCTGTGAATCTGTGTCTCCGTTAAATTCCCAGCAGAAATAGCCACTCCAGCATGGCATGCTCACTCCACCTCAGGGTGAAAGCATGTTAGCAGACATGATGTCAAATGGTTCAGCAGTCCAGCATGGACCCAGCCGGAAATTCAGTAAAACCTGGTTTGCAAATTGGCAAATAAACACCCAAAAAAGGCAAAATGTAATTCAATGCTTTTACGTTTCCATGATTCTTTTACCAAGACTTTTGCTTTTTCAATCAGAGTTTTAAAATGCTTTGCTGCTGCTGCTGCTGCGTAGGATAGGGTTTGCCCCTGCATGAGAAAGGAAACCAAAGGCCAGACCTGCAAACACTTGCACACATTAATAACACTACTACTGCAGGTAAAGGAGACAGTCTATGGTCCTGACCATGCAAACACTGTGCAAGTAAAAAAGCCTTTGCAAGGCAAGTGTCGCTGCTCATTGACTGGATGTGTCACTTAAACCCAAGGTTTCTTGTATCTCTCCACTCTCTGTCCCGATTCCAAAAACATCCCTAAACCTACTTATGAATATTTCTGCCAGTGAATTAACGTGGTAGAACAAACAGCAATCAGAGGATGGAGGAGCACATGACCAAGTGATTAAAAATGCAATATTCATTCACATCTAATCAATTCTTCTATGGGCCTAATTTCTCTGGAAGGTTTCCTAGCTGTAGCATACATCCTTATATAACTTCTCCAAGAATGGTGTTCAGCTTTTCAGGGCTGTTAGGTAGGTGCTGAGTTGTACTAACAGCTCAACGTTGATGAGAACAGACCTTACATATCCTTTATGCCATGGGGATGCTACAGGATAAGATTAACACTTTGAAATGGTCTGAGATGGTAGGATGAAAATGCTGCCACAGAGCAGCAATGGTGTGGATTCTGTTAACCTGTCTAACTAGAAACTCATTGGTGTTTTGACTCCTTCCTGTGTGTCACCAGATAACAGCAACCATGAAGTACCAGCCCTGAATCATTCACGCTTATTAGTCCTTTAAAGAAAACAAAAAAGCAGTAGCGTATTTCTAATATGCTGGTAGTTGTTTCTACCTGTGGAGGCACTGAGAAGGCTAAGGAATTTCGATGTTCCTGTAACAAGGCAGACGGGCTCTGCAGGTGCCCCCAATGACAGCCCTTTGCACTGCACACTCCGAGTCTCCTCTGGAAGCTGGATGGACCACAAGGTGCTGCCATTCATACCCGAAAGGGCCACCACAGTTACGGAGGGCCTAGAGACACCTGGAAGAGGCAGGAAAGAGACAGTGAAATCCTTTGGTATCAGAGGTTATGTCCATGATGCTTTTGGTCTTTGCGCTTGAGTTCCAGCTCTAGCTCCTAGAGCTGAGTGGCTCAAACCAGTCACATCCACAATGCCTGAAAGCAAAGGTCAAATCCCACCCCATGGCTGAGTCTCTCTGTCTGCAGAGCCTAGCAGTGATCTCCAAATTGGGCTGTCAGCCAACAACGCAGACAATTGTGGAGGCTGGACCTGAGCTCACAGCAAGAAATGTGGTTAGTTGAGCACAGAGAAACCAAGATCCTGGGGAAAACCTGCTCAATTGTGCTGACTTCCTGGTGTGAAATGTACTGCTGCCGAACCAGACTGATCCCCTCTCCATCAAGACAATGGCTAGCATGAAGGGGAAACCTTAAGTGACTCCCAAAGCAGATGCCACCTCATGTGAAAGTCCTGGGTTTGTAATTCTGGAGCAGCAGAAGGTGACTGGCAATCTGAAAGCTTTTTCCTTTGTTTTCCAAATGAGTTTTATTATTGTGAAAAACAGACTGAAAGCATCCAATTGGTGTAACTCAGGGGTCTTTTACTAATTCACCAGTTAGCACAAAATAATTGTTAAAAAAAAAGTGCTTTATGCTGTTTCAGTTGACTGTTGATTCCAAATGTGAGCAACTTTTAGCTCAGCCTGCCCTCAGACATAATTGTGGTGATTGTAATCTCCACATATCACAATTTATGATGAACTCGCATACATTTCAAAATAACAACAGTCCCAGTTGACTCCTGCCTTAC
Source organism: Phaethon aethereus (assembly GCF_964289735.1). Classification (NCBI taxonomy): domain Eukaryota; kingdom Metazoa; phylum Chordata; class Aves; order Phaethontiformes; family Phaethontidae; genus Phaethon; species Phaethon aethereus. Next base: position 55,699,043 of record NC_138575.1, on the reverse strand, counting down.
TAGCAAAACAACATATGATCTGACTACACAATGGGCGCATCTGGACCACCAGCTAAAAGCAAATCTTGATTTAGAGCTCACTTTCTAAATCAAAATCCCTCTTCTCTCTAACTGGAAATCACCTGGCTTATGCTAAGGGGTTGCACCAGCCCAAGCTCTCTTCATTGGGTTGGCAGGGACCAAGAACAACTAACTCCTGAATGCAACTCACAGCTGTTGTGTGTACAAGCTCAAGAAACAGCTAACAATGTCATAGCTTACTCCACCAAGTACCTACCCCAAGCTTATCTCTACTGGACGCTGTGTGAATGCTCTGAGCACAAGACACCAGAGGGCTGATGTCCAGCTATGTGGATTCAGGATTGTGATATGCTTACACCTGCTTTAGGGTCTGCCTTTTGTCTTGAAGAACTAGATATGACTAGTTCCATTCAGAGCATGCTGAGAACTGTATATATGTCTGTGATGAAAGATAAATACAATGCAACGACAAAATATAGAATGCAAGGACAACCTCTACAAACTGAATGCAACCTTTAAGTCAACAGTATCTCCCTCTCTCTCTTTCGTTTTTAACTTACTCTACAGCTTCTCACAGGTTTCTTTCTATAGGACTTGCCCTGAAATACCGAGGGCCTTGCTTGGGCTGTGGAGAAGCAGCATTTTCCATGTCCTCTAACTACATTTTTATTACCCTACTCTTTGAAGAGTCAAGGCATTTTGCTCCCATGAGAGTTCTCTTCAGGGTATGCAATGTATTCTTGCTTCCTGAATACGTCTCTGAGACTGAACAAATTCACGTAATCTCAGGCGATGCCAGGCTGGGCAGATGCAGGCATCTGGGAACCTCCAGGACTTCAGAAGCCCAGTGCAATAGGATGCTACCAGACCTGGCAGCCCCTGTATAACAGCGGCCAGTATATGAGCAGGCTGCTGCTATGTTACCTGAGGGGTGTAAGGCTTAACAGAGAAAGCAAAAGCAGTCAGAAGGAGGAAGCAGGGCGATACCTGCTAAACAGCCAGGCACAGTAGCTTCCCTACCATCAGCCGGTCTATTATCTGTGAATTAACTATAATTTGGAGCCTGGCAAGTATATGCAGTGACCTGGAGAAAAAGGCAGCAACATGAGGGTGTTTCCTGCAACGCCAACATACAGCTGCTCTATAAAAATCCATAATGCTCCCTGTTGGCAAGCAACTGGCTAGTTCAGAAGAACCAGAGTGCTCCAACAGTCAGCTCTGCCATCACTGTTCCTGTCACCAACTACCCTTGGTAATGACCAGTACACTGGACCACAGATCAGGAAAGAGTTGGGACTCTACCACTGAATCTCATCTGTGACCTTTGTCAAGCCACTTCCCTTCTCTGTGCTTCCACCTCTGTGCCTGTAAAATGGAGGTATTTAGACTGAGCTCTTTTGTGAAGGGCTCTGAGAGACAATAAGGTGGGGAAAAACACCATCTTATTTCCAATTGCCATTTGTAGAGCACTGCTTTCTAATCACTTTAACTCTGCCCCTAAACCAAGCGTGCACAAATACAGTACAAAGAGATGAACTTGCCCCAAGATGAGATATGGGGAAATAGATGACGCTGACCCAACAGGTATGGGAGCACAGGCTTGCAATGAAAATTATGAGCAGTATGACAAAGCACAGGCACATCAGCCATTTTAAAGAACTCTGAAAAGAGCAATGCAGTGGATTTGAAGTGGCAGAAACTCTTCCCATGCATAAGACAAAAATACAAAGATCTGTACTGACAAGTACAGAAAGAGGAATGGAAAGGAGCTGTGGTGCTTACCCATGACGCTAGCATTCATCAAGGCAGTGAAGACAATGAGGATGTCAGGGAGCCCATCACCGTTCACATCGCACAGCTCCAGTGGGGATAACACACCACCTGCAACATTCACATAGAATCACCGGGCTGTTGTCAAAAAGGCCACCCAGCCCATTCTCCATACTGGGAGCAGCGGGCTGGCCCAGAAAAGAGACTCATGGACAGCCAAGCCTCATAGAGTCTGCTAATTAACCACCAATTCCAGGCAGCTCCCACCACTGCATGGAAAGGCAGAAATGTAGCATCTGGGTCAGAGAAAGGAAAGGGAAAAATGGAGGAGCCAACAGAACAAGATGTCTGCTTCCCACTTCTCATTCTGAGGTGATGTGGGAGTCACATATCTTATGAAAGGCTTAGATCCGGAAGCCAGGGGCAGAAAGCAAGGAGGGAGAGACATATCTAGACCTGGCAGAGATTATTCCACAAACCACTGTTACTTTACTGCAGAGGTCAGAATGGCAGATACTTCAGAAATGTTACTAGTGGCCCACACAGGATGACAAAAGATCCCAAATGTTGATTTATAGATTCAAGCAGGACAAGAAGACAAAAGGAATAAGGTTAGTTAAGCCAGTTAAGAGACACAAAGACTTCTATCCCTCTCCTCCTGAATACACCCACAAACTTCAGTGGGGGAGTTGCTGGTGAAACCCAGGATGTAGAGAGGGAGGTGCTATGTTTTAAAGTGGTCTGGGCCATCTCCATATGGAACAGATCACACCATCCAGACAAAAAGGTAGGATGGGAGAAAAGTCAAAATGTTTTTTGATGTTGACAGAAACAAGAATTTGTGGCACTGTCATCTACTGATGCCAGATTTCACAGGCCTCAGCTTCAAGAGTGAGCAGCACGCAGCCTGTCTATTACCTCGGAGCATCTGCAGTGGTGAGGAAGGGCCTCTGCTCCGAGCTGGCTCTCCCAGATAGGTCTCTCCCGCCGATGCCCAGCCTGGGAGCTGCCACCTCCCCCATGCCAGATGCTGTTCCTGGGGCTTTCTCACCTGCTCCCTGACCTAGGTTGCGGTTCCAGGTGTTATGCAAGTCTCTAGGGGGACAGGGAATTAGAAATGCGCACACCAACACAAGAATCATCGAGATCACCACAGTGAGCAGAAAGATCGCTGTGCGCAGGTATGGCATGAGGGAGGGAGCAGCCTTCTGCTCCAAACTCCCAGCTGTCTCTGCAGGATAACCCTCGGGCACGCTCTCTGACGTGTGCTGCTTTGTCATCCCAACCTCCACATCGGAGTCAGGGTCCTGCATCTCCTCAGGGGGGCTCTTCCCATTCTTGACTCCCCCATTCTTCTGGATGTTGAGTACCAGGTCATCTTCACTTTCATCACTGTCAGCCTGAGTGAGTGGATCATATTCCCCGAGGTCTGGGCTCTTCTTTCCTGAGGAAAGAGGTGGAGGGAGAAAATAAAAGGTAAGGTCCTTGCTTTTGCAGGGCCTCAGTAGACAAAAGTCTGCAGTGGAGAGTGATACAGAAGGGAGGACTGTGCAGTCTGTATTTTGTGCATGGATGCAAGTGAGAGGTATGAGAGAAAAGACAGAATCTGTCCACGTTCCAGAGTAGCAGCTGCAGGAGAAAAGGTGTCGACAGTTTAATTCCCTGAGATAAAGTTGTATATATCTAGTATCTCTCTATATATATACACACACACACACATATGTGTGTGTGTGTGTATATATATACGGAATTCATGGCTGATTTAATTCTAATACTTTCCTGTTTGGTAATGAGACAGGCTGACATGAAGTCATGCTTAACGCTTTGAGTACCTAAACTGCAGCACTCTCTTGACTTCAGACTCTGAACTCCTTTAGCATTTGCGAACTTCTAATCCCAACACAGTCCTTCTTCAATTGTAGTCTGTGTTCTCTTGAGGGGCCCCCCCTCTGCAACTCATTTTTCCCCTGCTCTTCCTGCCTGGTCCAAGCAGCACTGCTGCCTTCTCGTGTGCCACATCTGCTATGCCGCTTTGTGAGTGATAGAAGGGATAGAGCACTGCACACAGTTTCTCTGCAGTGCTGGTAAAAATGGGTATCAAATCCCTGAAGATGAGGGCAAAGTGATTTTGCCCTTTTGGGCCAGTAACATGCTGGTGTCTGAAGGGATCAGGGCCGCCTCTCTAAGACACCACCTTCTCTGCATGGCTCAGCAATGTGAGAGGAAGTGCTCCAGCCCCTGCAATAGTGCTCCTGCTCTGTTCCTGCTCCCACCAAAGTCGACAGCTTGTGCTTGGCCTTGCCAAGATAGATAACTTAGCACTGATGCCTTCAGGTAGTAGCTTAGCTCTAAGGTGTTTGCCTGGCACATGGACGACTTCTCCCCCAAGCCCTAGACAGCCGCAGGGAGTGGGATGAGGGCAGGTGCAGAGCCCAGTTGTACATATGGCGTAAGGCTAGGGCCATCTGTTTATGGGGGCAGGCAAGATCACGCAGACTCACTGCCCCGAGCTACGAGTGGAAGATCACGTCTCAGGGAGCTGCCTTGCGCCACCAGGCTGGGCATGGAGCCATGGCCACTGCTCCGATGATTGCAGTGTCTCGGTCTATTTCTCTCTCTCTCTCTCCTGTTCCAAGGTGGGACTCTGCTGTCCCAGATATCTGCCTTGTTTCTCTTTGCCTAAAGCTGATCCAAGACAGGAGCTAACTTGTGCCCGAAGATGCTTGAAGTGATACATGCAAGGCATAAACAATAAGCAAAAATACACAAGCTGTAACCACTCTCAGACACTAAGATGATGGGAAGGCTTTACAGAGCGGAAATTTAAGGGCTTTCATGATTATTCTTCCTGCATGAGATAGTATGCCTTATTTCTGGTTTTCCTGTTAAAGGCAGACTCACAGTTACAGATGTACTGTAGTATCTAGTTAGTGCAACACACCTATTTTGCATCACGTAGAATCTATTTTGCAGCACGTGCATCTCATTTCTTTCTCATTTCTTGCCCCTCGAAAAGACCTTCACTTCCCCTTCCTGTACCGCTTATAAATGGTATTCAGTGTCAATTTTAGGATTTAAGAAAAACTGTCAATCCCACTAAAGGCCAAATGCCCCACACCGAGTAGAGCAGCCAAGACAACCCACCCACACTGAACACAGGGAAATAAAGATAGCCAGCGAGGTCACATATCAGAATCAGACCCTTCCTTTTTGAACTATGGCCTTCTATGAAAGATTAATTTCAAAACAATCTGGTGTACATACACACCAAAAAGCTGTTCCTCGTGGAGGTAGATCACCCAGCTAAAAGATACTACATTCCTATGGGATGGTCCAATATATCCCTGTGAGACTCTGCACTGTTTCACACAGATCTGCCCTAAACATGCGTTCAAAGTGTGGGCTTTTTAGGAAGTCTTGATAACCTTGGCTCCATCCTGTGAGCAGCATAGAAGGCCACCAACCTCGGTGGCACACAGCTCTCTGCTCAGAGATTGCAGTGACAGCGCAGCATGAACTTCCCAGATATCTATACAGGAGGTTGTGTTGACAAGTTGCTGAAAGAGTACTCAGCGAAAACAAGAAATTCCAGAGAGGATCTGCTGGCAGGATATTTGCAGCTTCTCACTACAGATCCAGATGTGCCAGTTCAAGCCAGGTCAGAGTGGTATGAAAAGCAAATGCTGCTGGCCCAAGAGTAAATGGCCTTTAGTCTGGGAAGTCAAAGTTATGTCAACCAGACTGCTCCCAGTTTTGGAAACTGGTGTGCTTTGAGTAAAACAACTCAATAGCATACTTACACTTCAGATATACTGTGATTCAGATATACTTTAATTATTTTAATGCCAGACAGTCAACTCAGAAGACTGAAACCTGCTGTTCATCCTTGGGGCAAAAAGCATTGCTAGGAATGAGCTTTATCTGGAACACTTTTGTTCTGGATCTCTAGGAGACAGAAAGAACCTTGAAACTATGGCTCACTCACTCCTTGAACTGGCTGGGACTGTGGTGTTGGGAACATAGACAGTGGTGTCAACCACCACAGATGATCTGTAACAGCAACACCTTTCCTGCCAAGAACCAGGTAAGAATCCCAGTCCACTGATCAGAGGCTAGAAAACAGCTACTACACAGTAATGACTTACAGCTTTTGGTGATCTTTTGGAAAGGATCTATTGAGTTATATGAGGGCTATAAAGCAGAGAGCTGCTCAGTCTTATTTCATGTATAAGCCTGACCAGGAACCAAAAAATGGCACTCCTTCTCCCCATCTTTCCTCAAAAGGTTAGCTGGCACTCTCACAAGCCACAGCCACTCAGTAAGTTTGGGCATAAAATGCCCTGCTGATTTTTTTTTTTTTTTTTAAGCTAAAAAGAGGGAAGATGGCCCTTTAGCAATGGCTGTTAAAGCACTCACATAGCACATGGGAAACCCAATTGCATATCTAATCTCAGAGGATTTAAATGCTCATCTCTCACTGTTCAGAGAGAGCCCTAACAATCGATCTATAGGTGTTTCAGAATGCATCTGGAGGACTGGTGAGGACAGGCTGTTCTGTGGTGCAGAGAATACATAACTCATAATTCACCTGGCTGGAGAGAGAGCAGAAGGAACATAAGTCTTCATCTAAGTTTTAGGTCACTTGCTGTGGGAAGGAGGGGATACCACACCTGACTTCCAGTAATCACTCCCAAATGATTTTTCAACAGAAAAACATAGAGACACATGAACAGCAGTAAAGAATGTGTGAAAACAAGAGCAGTCACACACCACTTAGAGAAATATAATTTACTGAGAAGTGCTCCAGAAATCAAATTCTTTCCTTTCTGGTCAACAACAAGGCTCAGGCTGGGGGAAGACAGTTTGTCCATCAAGAGAAAGCTAAAACTGCCTCTGTTGCAAGTGATAAGCTATCAGAAAATCCAATACTCCCATGCAGTTTCCAACTTTCCATCATGGAAGCAGAAATGCTAAGACCCAAGTCCGCCTCTTGGTCAAACTCTCACCCTATCTCTTGAAATGATAATCACTGCGTAACCTTCATGATAAATCATTTCCTGCACTAACGAAAACAGACTCCAGACCTACCCTGAGCAGCTCTGTGGCCTTCCTTGTGTATGTAACAGACCTGTATAACTCACATCTTGTTATCTGTCTTTGGCATACCATGTCTAAGTGTATCCACTTTACAGGGACAGAGTTCATACCAGCAGAGTCAGTTTCCTTGCTGCTCTGTGTTCTCTCCTACAGGTATGGTAAATAAACTGCTTCTGTTCTGACCTGTTCTAAATTCTATTCCGGTTTTTCCACTGCACCAGTGATAAAACAGAGGTTCCCAGTCAGTGGCCTGTGTTTACAATCAATCTGAGGAACAGTTGCTCGTGGTCTTGTGGCTAAATTATTGGCCATGTTGCCCTAGATTTTTTTTTCCAGACACTGGAAGAAAAAGCAAATACTAAAGAGGGAGGTTTTCAAGGGCAGAAGAGAGATAATGCTCCAAACCTACCAACTTTAAAGGGCAGCTGGACTTTAAACTGCACTTTATGACTTTGAAAATCCCCTGTGCATTTTCCTAATAGCACTTTTTGCACAGGCAGCTCTTGCAACTATTGCAGTAGAAAAATGTGACCTCTCATAGAAGAAAAGATGAATCATATGATCACGATTCGGAAAGGAGGCATCTGTGAGGTGATCTGTGTTGGAATCAGGTCCCACTCATAATGAAATACTCATTTCTAGTCCTGATGGCTTGAAAGATATTAATGGTAATCTTTTTTTTGGTTTTGACTTACTAGAAAGGCTTTTTTTTGCACTCACGTTGGAGTGAAAAAAGCAAATCTCAGACTTTAGATGAGTACAATTTTCAATGCGTTATTCCAATGATGACATACTAGTTCCATACTCTTTGTACTCGTTTCATGTTCTGTTGTTTTTTAGTTTTTTTTCCCCAGCTGGCAGTTGGCAGGCACCAGTCACTGGGTACTGCAGACATATCTCTAAGCCCATGGGGAGATAAGTTGCCACATTGATATAATTAATATAATGAGATGCATCAGGAAAGAAACAGCTATAGCAACAGGCTTTCTGCTTTCTCATTGCTGTTGAAAGCTGCAATTTTCAAGAATTAACCACACAAGATGTGATATATGCAACTTAACCTAAGGGCTGATGCAAGAACTGTTTTCTTAACTGCAGTTGCAAGGCTCTTTTCCAAATCAGTACCTCCCAACAGCAGGTATCAAAGAGCTTATGATGGTTCCAGAGGTCCCAGAAAAGATCTGTACTTGTTACTGTACAGTCCCCCAGTGGTCACAAACAAACACACTTGTACCTGCCAGTTAGCACTTTTCCTAAATAAACTTCATGTAAAATGTATTCCTTCCCTTTTTGACAAACATATATATATATATATATATAACCAGGAAGAAACTGATTTGCAAACAAAACTTCTTTGAATGAGATCTGGTATGGGTTACTAAAAGCTGGCAGGAAGGCCCTGAAGACATTACTGTGATCTTCGTGGAATGATGGAGGATGAAAGTACAACTTGCCCACTGAGTGCAGCTTCACAGACTGGGGCACTGCAGGACCATAGAGGTGCATGGTGCTGGGAAGGAGCCCTCCCCCAGCAGTGCACAGCTGGGCCCTGTCTCTGTCCCACGACTGTCCTGAAGGCAAGACATGGTCAGGAGGGGCAAGAGGCACTTTCCCATTGAATTAATGTAGTCAGGTGCATTGGCACCATCTCCAGTCCATCCAACAGCAACTAGCACGCTCTCAAGATCTGATTTCACAATGTCTTTTCATTCCCTTTTAATCTCCTCTCTGAAGAGAATGTTTTTTGGACTGCTGCTCACTGTCTTATCTTTGAAAGATCTGGTTCCCCAACACAATAGTCCCTTATGCCCGAATATCCTTTCATCTCACTGAAGATATCTGTCTGGAAGGTATGCAAAGGTGGTAGTCAGACTTTAAACATTTACCTGGGTAACTGCACTTACCAAACTCCTGGCCTGGCTTTTGGGGGTAAAACCCGGCAGAGGTGGATCAGAAAGGGACTAACGTTTTCTCGCAGGGGTGGCGACTGTCTTGAGCCCTGTGCCCACTTCTGCGCGGCCTGCGGGACCCACCGCCTCCTCCCGCGCAGTCCCGGCGCGGCTCCTCACAGGGCCGCGGCCAGGCCCAGGTCCCCCGCCGCCACACACGCCGGCCCCGAAGCCCCGAGGCACTGCCCCGTGCCCCGCAGCCCTCCCTCCGCCATGGGAGCCGGGCAGAGGCCGCCGGGCCTCCCGCACCGCCTGCGCCCCCAGGGTTGCCGGGCCTGCCCCTTCGCTCCAGCGCCGGGCCTCGCCCCACATCGCCACATCACCATGGCTACGCACCCCACCGCCCCCAGGCAGCGGCAACCACGCCTCCCCGCTGCAGGGGCACACCCGGACGTGGGTGCCCCGGCCCGGCCCGGTGCAGCGCGAGCGGTCCGTCGCTCGCTCCCTCCCGCAGGTACAGACCCCTTACCTGGCAGCTTCAGCGCCCGGGACAGCACCGTAGCCATGCTGGAGAGGCGCAGTGCGCATGCGGGGCACCCCTTGCCGGAGAGGCCTCCGTGCCTTCCCGTGGCCTCTTGGGAATTGTAGTTCTGCGGCGTGAAGCGCCCCGGGAGGGCCCTTCCCACCTCACCTCACCTCACCTCACCTCACCTCACCTCACCTCACCTCACCTCACCTCACCTCACCTCACCTCACCTCACCTCACCTCACCTCACCCCACCGCGGCGGGAGCCGCCGCTCCTCGCCCGGACGGCTTCACTGTGTTGGGGCAGAGGGGTAGGGGTGGCGGGGAGTGCAGCTCTAGGGGTCCCCGTCTCCTGGAGCTGCGGGTGAGGGCTGCACGGTGGGCAGCAAGTGGGTGAGAGGGGCGCAGGCCACTGGGCCCTGAGGGCCTCTCCCCACGGGGCTGGCCCTGCCAGGAGCCGGCAGACCTCCGGGTGGGACAGCGCCGGCGCCTTCACCTGGAAGGCCCAGCTGTCCAGCTGAGATGGCCACCCACCCGGCCTAAACTTTGGGATTCCCACTGAAACAGAAGCTCTTCCCTCGCTCAGTTGCCCATTGGTTCCTCCCTGTTGTTTTAGGGGTGGGGCCTGTGGCAGCGAGCCATGACTAAAGACAGTGCATGTTTACACAGGCGTCACTGTGTGCTGCACACAGACTCATCCGAAAATACGGTCATTGTCTTAAGAAACTACCAGTCCTTTAAGTTTCTCTTGGTAGAAATATATGCTTTCATTCTTGTGAAGTTTTTGGTTGGAAAAAATTGTACTTATTGCTTTTGTTTATTTTGCAACTCTTTTTTTTGCTTAATTACAGTACAAAAGGCCACTAGGGTGTTTTCCAAAGCTCTCCTCAATCTTCACCACAGCCTTCTGAGGTAAGCAAACAAGTGAACCCTCCCTTTCCCACGATGGGGAAGTTGATCAGTTGAGGGTTTTGTGGCTTCCCCAAAGCCACAAGGCTCCAGCTTCCTGATTCCCAAGGCCTGTGCACGGGCCATCTAACACCACCACTTCTTCAAGTCATGATTTGTGTGAGAACTCTGAAGGCTGGCTGCTTTGTCACGAGAAGGGAGTATTGGCTAAATACATCAAAAGAGAGTCCGTCCTCTTGGCTAAAGAACACATCATGTTTCCTCAACATCTGCTGCTGCTTTCCCCTGTTTTCAGGCACTGTTCCTGTGAATAATGTCCAGGTCTGTTCTGAAACTCTTTAAATAACAGTAAAGGAACAGTGGAAGAGAGACACCAAGTGGTCTAGCTGGTGAAGAGAATTTTTTTTCAGATGCGAACTGGAAAGAAAGAGTAGTTCCTGATCCAAAACCTTTTGGTACCAGAGGGATTTTTTCCACTGATTTCATCAGGCTTCATATCAGGACCTTCCTGAGAACACAGCACTCGGCGGGGTAGTCCCAGGTGGCAAACTCTGGAGAAGTCGTCAGAGTTGTTCATTCTCCTTCCATTCCAGGTCTCTCTGAATAGATCCTTCTGTTCCGCATGCCATTTCTGCTCCTCCACTTTTCGATTTAAGAGCAGTTACAGTCCTGTATCTATGTAAATATTTACAGGAGAGATCCTGGATCTTTTTCAGGTCTCGGTTAGCAAAGCCTGTGACACACAGGGGAAAGAGCTGTCCAGCAGAGCTGCTCTTTCTAAGAAAATGCTTCTGGCACCGATTAGAGCTGGGAGCAAAGGTATGGCAGAAAACAGCCAGAAGCAGGAACTGGAAAATCTGATGTCCTCATCTGTGATCTTCTAACATCTGGCACACACACATACACTGCAAGAGCCCACAGCTTACAATGCTTGTATGTTTGCGGTACAGCATAGCCCACTCTTAATTTCATGCGTCCCCACAAAAATGGCTTGTTCCCAAAGCCCTGAGAGCTCTGTGAGGCTAATGGATAGCAAGGACAAGGGATCTGTGGTGAAAACTGATGCTTTTGAGGAACATATGACTAAGAAAAGTGTTTAGAGGGTGTAATGATTTGCAAAGCATGAGAAAGGAAGTTTTGCTTCTTTACATTATGAATGTAAGCTGATTTGCATATAAATTGAACCTGTCAAGTATACTAATATCAATCAAAAAGCTGTGAAAATAAAACTGAAGTTGCAAATAAATCATTAATTTATGTGAATGTTGCTGTTAATTTTATTTATTTTTTCCAAAGCAGTTTGAAAAAGACAGATGCTCAAAAATTAGATATTTGGGGTTAAGCTTGGAAGTCTGAGAGCTTTGGGTTGTCAGCATGGTCATTTAGAAAAACATTACAAGCCAAAAAGCATGAAAATACACAGCCAGCAGCCCCTCATCAGCGTTATGCCTGTGCAAATCCTCTCTGCCCACACTGGCACCTGCTATCTTGCATAGAGTGAAGACCCTGCCTGAGGTAAATTTGCTGTGCCCTGCTGGATGCCTGATTTCTGACCTGATCCATGCCCTTTGAAATGCTGGTGTGCTGGAATCGCTGTGTGGGTACGCAATATTCACCTGACTTACACAAATTGTAGTGACACCCAGGGTCCACCTAACAGGGCCAGTGCACAAGACCTTATGCTTGGCTCAAAACTGGTGGGACACACCATGAGGAAACCTTTTTGCTGTCACCTCTTTCAGTAACTTCTTGCTGTCCCTCCACATGAAAGGAGAGGGGTGATGTCCTTGAACAGCAGCAGGGACACAATATATGGGGACAGCTGCCTTGTCCAGAAATCCCAGATAACTCACTCTAACCCTGCACCCTGGTTGCAGCTATCTCCTCTTTTTCCCCTCCTTTATTTCTTTCTGGAACAGTCCATGCATATTCCCCCTCCTCCCTCGCAATCAATTTGTTCAGTTCTCTTCAGCTTTAGCCACTGGACCAGCCTACACTGAATGTCCCACAAGTGAAAAGCGCTGCCCTTTTTGTACGGTGATTCTGTGATTGGTGAGCTGCCAATCACTTAGTAAAGGATGGGGCTAATGCAAACAAATGGTGAAAAAGGTTTGGGTTGGGCTGCAGCGGAGCAGGGTTAACCAGTGAGGCCCCATATTCCACTGCCTTGCTTCTTTCCACCTTTCTGCCAGAAATTACAGCCTTCTCCAACCTGCCCACACAAGAACCTCTGGTACAGAAAGGACCCACATTAAACACTGCTATTGAAGGTCCTCAAGCAGGTCACTAGCTTGAGCTTCATGATGGAGTGATTGCACATGCAGTTCTGCTGTAAGATCAGAGGGGCAATCACCTCCTGATGAGCTGCTGGGACAGCAGGTATTCTCAGCTGTCCCTTCCTGCAGGTGATCAGAGGGAAGAAATAACCTGCATCTTTGCACTCCTATTAGTGCCATGCTAATGCTTTTACCTGCGCTGCTTATCCTGCCCTTCTCCTTTGCCTGGCTACATGGACAGGGCCAGGAGCACTATCTTCTCTCCTCCCGTGCCTGGCTGAGTCTCTCCATGACAGAGGACTCACACGGGAGTAGATACTGCAATAAATAGGAAATGCTTGTTCAAACAACAAAATAAAATGCAATCAAGCAGTGCAAGCTAATGGGAAGAAACAATAAAAGCAGGTGAAACCAGGAAAAGTGACAATAACATTTCTAGCTGGTGCAAAACCCTCCAAGTTTGCTAGTACCTACAGCAAGTGCACTTGAGGCAAATTTAAATAGTGCAGATGATTGTAGAGTTTCTAATCAGCCCAGGCAGTAAAACTAATTCCAGCCCTGAGTTCACCCCAGCATGAGCAAAAGGCCAAAAGAAGGTTGGAGCTCTGCAAAGGTTACAGCTGTGCAGCCCTGAGGCTGTGTGGTGTACCCACATGCTGCTATGGGTCAGGCACAGTGTTTGTTAGTTGAAGGAGTTATGGTGGGGGGGACTGCCCTAGCCAAAACCCAGTGGATCCATCTCTAGAGACTCTTCCAGTCCCAGTGTTGTTCTGCCAATGCTGGGATTCCTATGGCTGTGAGCCTGGAGGGAAGTGCTCAGTGGTGTGTGAACTGGAGAAGTAATAAATGAAGAGAAGGAGATGGTAGATACTTAGGGGCTATGTTATGCAGAAAGGGAGGCAGCATCTGCTGCAAAATCCTGCAAACTGCCCAGAACAAAGCATACATCTTGAGGAATAACTTTTTCACAGTGAGGGTGGTGAAACACTAGAACAGGTTGCGCGGAGAGGTGCTAGATGCCCCATCCCTGGAAACATTCAAGGTCAGGTTGGACCAGGCTCTGAGCAACCTGATCTACTTGAAGATGTCCCTGCTCATTGCAGGGATCTTGGACTAGGTGACCTTTAAAGGTCCCTTCCAACACAAATGTTTCTATGATTCTATGTGCCCTTCAGAGTTACTGCCTTCCCTCTAACTGATTGGGTCTGACAACACCGTGTCGATGCATGCTATGAAGTGCTGTGTAGGCTCTCAGTGCCAGAGCTGTGTCCCTCGTTTGTTCTTTGTGGCTTCCTCTGACATCCTTGCCTCCCCACGTGAGCTCACAGTGATGTCATGGAAGGTCTGATTCCTATTGCAAAGTGCCTATGCCTGGAGCAGTGACATGCAGACATCCCAGCTGGGCAAGGGAGGAAGCATCAAGCAGTGAAGACATTTCACTCACTGATTTGCAGCAGTCCAAAGCAGGTATGGAATGGTACCAGGGGAAGAGAGCAACACTTCACAGGTGCTCAGCACTTGCCTTGATCTGATGTGAGAGAAGTGGCTGCAGCTACGTGGGCGAGACCTGGAAGAAGTGGTGGTTTGTGCAGGGGCAGGCAGGAGAATGGGCACAGCGGTGGTGGAGGTGACCATAGGCCATGGCTGGGGGGAGAGGAGCTCTCTCCAGCAGGCTGCTTTCCAGCTTGTGTTCAGGGCTGAGGCAAGTCAGAGTCCAGCAGTAGCCAGCTGGCCCTAGGACAGCTTCAAAGATGGATGCTCCTAGAAATTGCACAGGAGCATCTGTGGCACTTCAGAGCTTTATTGAAATCTCTGGTGCCTCATGTGTGGACTTTCAGAAGGTTTCCAGCCCTACAGCTGTTAACGTCTTAGGGCCAACCTGCCTTCTAGTCCCTGGGGGATGTCAGGAATCCCTCTGCAGCTCCATCTTACTCACGGTGCAGTTTTTGCACTCTGGGTATTTTGGCTCCGTGTATGTGTGGCAGCCATGGCTGGACACAAACGTCAGTCACAGCTGCTGCTCTCCCACATGTCCCAGGGCACAAATACCCTGCAACGCACAGGGGAGGGTTTGAGCCCCTTTTGCCCTCAGCTTGTTAAATCTGCCCCTGCCCAAAGGCTGCAGGTGAACCAGGGTCTGGGGAAATAAGCACAAATGTTTCTGCAGAGGTTGTTCTCACCAGGGGGATTTTGCTGTCTTGGAGCTCTTCTGTGTCCCGAGAGACCCACAGACAGACATGTGCAATAGCCTGTTTGCATATCACAAGCAAGCTTCCTGCTGAGGCTACTCAAGTTCAGAAAACTGACTGCAAGCAGAAGTCCTCACACAGGAGAGCAGATTGAACATCCTGCAGTTGCTTAAAACACAATCACAGAGACGTGGCCACAAAAAAAAAAGGGGAGTTTCTTGTTAGTTGATGATATTAAAGTTCCCAGTCTCTGCTTAGTGTGGTACAGTGATGGCACATGGGTGCTGGGTATCCCTATCTGAATGCAGTCCTATCTGAACTCCCACCACTGGGAATGCAGATGGTAGCAGGCAGGAGACAGGCAAGGGACGTGCTACAGCTCCCTCCTGTCCTGCCTCCTGTCCTCCCCCCCAGTCCCCGAGGAGGCACAGGGTATGGGGAATTTCTGCGATACACACCCCCGCCTGCTCAGAGCCGTGATGAGGTAGCACGTCCCCAGCACGAGACCAGAACATCAGGCACACGCTGTCACCCTTCACCAGCATAGGTTGGATTTTGACCGGGGTTTTGGGAGTATGTTGCTGCGCCTGTATGGGTTTTCGCATCAGGTCCGCTCAGCTGGTGTCTCTGTGCCATGCCGGGGAGGGGTTCTTGTTCAGAGGGTTGCTCCATCCAGCTTCCCCATCGCACGCTGACTGTCAGCAGTTCGTTTCCTCTTTGCAGCGAGTTGCAACAGCAGCGTAACAGGACTGTGTTTGCCACGTGCTGAATGGGGAACAGCTGGAGACAGATGATTGTTTGGGTTATTTGCCTGTTGCCTGGACATTTTGTTTGCTTGTTTGAGCCCTGAAAAAATAGGTTTCCAGTTTCTCCGGAGGCTGGTCTTCGTTAAGCCCGTATATTGTGGGCTGCTTTTGAAAAATGGTGTTTTGTAACTTTGCAAATGAGCATCCTGCTGTTTCAGTGGCAAGACTCCATAAACAAGGCAGTCTTCTCAGAAATTTCCCTGCCACAGAGCCAGCGGGACTGGGGGAACAGGAGCAGCCAAAACCACATGCTTCTGGTGGCGGAGACACAGACACCCCTGAGTGTGGTCCCGGCTGGACCTCTCTCTTGAGTGGATTTAAGTGGCAGACTAAATGATAATGCTGGCTGATGTTTGTGGACCGTGCTTAGAAGGATGCCACAGCTTTCCTCCCAATCGGCTCCTCACCTGGGGTAAACTGGCATCGCCCTGTTGCGATCATAATACTGCGTTTGTAACTGCTCTGTCTGTAACGCTTACACATATCCTCTGGCTCCTTGCTTCTGGGTGTTTGCTTTTATTCTGAGTGGCTGGACAGTCCTTCACCCTGTGAGAAAAGCATCTTTTTTCTCACTGCTGAGCACAGACGTTTTGGCTGTGGAAAATGGAGTTAAATAAGAATAGGCTGGTCAGGAAACGGAGAGGGTGTTGTTGCCAGCTGATACTGGAAAAGTAATATCAGGAAGAATGCAGATTTGGCCAAGGCACTCACAAGCAGTGCCATGGGTCTAGTCATGAGCCTGAGTGTGCAGCAATTGTGCAGTTTTGGGCTGTGGCGGCTACACATCCTCTCAAAGCACGGCAAAATGTCAGTCTGACACAGACCTGGGACCAGAGTCCGGGGCCCACCTCCTGCTTCACAAAAATCATCCCTTTAACACCTTGTGTTTCTTTGGAAATCTCTTTATTGAATACTGACCAGACCTGAGCCTGTTTGATTTGGCAGGCACAGACCTGAAGGAGGGGGACAGGGGTAAAAAAAATAACAACACTGCAGCCGATTCATCCCTCCTTGTTTATTCCACCAGAAATAGATTTGGCAGAGCACATCAGGAATGAACTAATCAGCAGGGAATTAATTGGCATGTTTGTTAAAAGGCAGGAACAATGCGGTGAACAAATTCATGGCTGGATGGCCGGAGAGTTCAAGCAGCCAGAGAGGAGCACTGCATAGTGGAAAGTGTGACTAGCGAGAGAAGTCGTACAGCTGTGCTGGAGAGCCAGAGGTTGAGAGCTGCCCAAAAGAACTGGGGGCAAAGATATACGGAGCTACTTTAGAGAGGGGCTCCATCACCCAGGCTTTCCTGCCCATAAGGCTCCCATGTGTGGGGGGAGATGGCTAGCTTGCAGGAGTGGGAGGGAGGGGTAGGAGAGGTACAGCTGGAGGAGGCTCCACGGAAAGACTGTGGAAACGCAGAGTACAGGGAAATGAAGAGGGACACGTCACTCATTGCAAGCTGAAATGCAGAGGGGGTGGTGAGGAGAAGAGGAGCAGGGAGGCAGAGATTTGGAAGCCTCGTCACAGAAGGACTGGCCTCAAGAGCACAGGTAACACTTGTATTCTCTGCCTTCTTTCCCAGGAATGTTTTGTTTCTTCCCTTGGAGGAGACACATCCATGCACCTCAGAAGGAGCTTGTTGGGTTGAGGGACTCTAAAGGCATCTGTGGAAAGTGCCAGGAGAGGAGGGAACATATGCAGACTGGCATGGACTTGGAGATCGGAGGACTGCTACCTACATTTCCAGAGAACAGGGGTGTGCAGAGCAGAGAAAGGAGAAGGGAGAAAGGAAGAGTAAGAAAATCCTTAGAGACAGACAGACAGGCAGACATGGAGAGTGCAAGGTCTGTGGGTGCCTATCCAGTGAGAGAGAGGAAACTTCTTAAGAGGGGGCACCAAGCTCTAAATGAGAGAGAGATGGAGGTAGGACATATCCTAAAAAAGCAGGTACACCTGAAGAAGAGGCAGAAGGTGTATATTAACTCCTCAAAACCAATAGTACTTTACTAATGTTATGATTTGCAAGCAGATGTGTGCTTTGATGATGGCTTTTTTTTCTTTAGCATCAGTATGCCTGCCTGCCTGCAACAGCATCACCCTATCTGTCAATCATTGGGGCTGTCAATCAGATCCCTTTGTTTAGCAGGATGGTCAGGCTATTTGAGGGATTCAGGTGCCTTTGCTTTCACACAACATCCAGGTAGAAAATGAGCAGTGTAACTCTTAATTATATGCAAAAGCACTATTTAACTCAAATATGGTGCCAAACTTGAAAAAGTCAAGATACTGTTATTCCTACATAACCCAAAGGTGGGTGTGCACGTGTACCAAAATATACCACTATACCTACACATATATAAACCAAAGAATAATACATTACAATGGATTTTTAGCAAGAACTTTTGAAATAGGTGATATTCCAGATGTACCAATGAGGCTGGGTTAATATTGTAGGATCCAATTTTTTAAATTGCTTTTGGCACTTTTCTTGAGCTTTCCACCATTACATAATACTACAAGCATATGCTAATTTTCATGTTACCCTGATTTTTTTTTGCTTGGAGAGCTAACAAATACCATCCGCTTTGCAATTAGAGCTTGCAAATTCTTTGATTGTTCTGGACTCACAGTCTTGGCAGCTTTCTCCTCTAAAAGCTCAGTGTCTTTTCAGGATCCCAGTCTGGGAGCTTTGGCAGAACTGGCATTAACTGAGAAATTGTGTGCAGCTACTATATGTTTTTTTAATGTGAAGCTGTTCTGTTTATAGCACCTAAACCTTCTTTGACTTTATACATAAAATGACACATTTTAGTTGGGTGTGTGTAATTAATACAACTTTAAAATATTCTTAAAATATTGCATATGGAAATAAAGATAGAGAAATTCCAACAGTCTGCAAAAATACCTTTATTATCTATTGAGATCCTTTACAAAATTGAGAATCTTGAACTTACTTTGATGTTTAAATATCCACTACCATTGGAGTGAGAGACACATTTTATGTATTTATGATTTACCTAAGATCAAAGTCCCTGATTCATTTAAAAGTATATTTTATTTCTCTGCAAATAATCCAAAACCCAATATCATTCTTCAGCTCTTAGTTTGCAAGTAGCTGAAAAGGAACTTGGGGAAAATTATGAGAGAAGAATGGTTCTCAAATGGAAACCACAAAGCTAATTCACTTGCAGACAAATATTGCAGAAAAAAATCCTTCATTTTAGGTATCACTACAGTGATTGCTAACTCTATTCAACACAATCCTCATCTCAAAGCAAGTATAGATTTGAGCTAGCACACTGGGATGTACATGCATGGCATCACGAGAGTGTTATGTGTTGAGAGCAGTCAGAAGTGCAGTGAAAGGTTTCAAGCCCTCTCGATATACAAGGGGAAGGCAAGGTCTGAATCGTAATGCAACATCTCACATGTCTGCAACAGGAACAGTGTGTTCTCCTCAGGCTTCAGGGGAGAGAGGGCTCTCTGAAATGAAGCTGTGTTTGGCACCAGGAGATGATAACCTATGCAATTCCCCCATATCCTAGCAGGCAGCAACAACCCATGGGCAGTAGCGATCTCAAGTCACCACCTGTTTTCCCTCAGAGTGTCAAAATCTGTGGCAGGTGCTGTATGGGGTTTGCATGGCAAGGTTTAGGTAGCCGGGAGGAAGCAGGGGTGGCTTCTGTGAGAAGTTGCTAGAAGTTTTCCCCGTGTCAGATAGAGCCAGTGCCAGCCGGCTCCAAGGTGGACCTGCTGCTGGCCAAGGCTGAGCCCATCAGTGATGGTGGTAGCACCTCTGGGGTAACAGAGTTAAGAAGGGGAAAAAGTTGCTGCACAACAGCAGCCAGAAGAGAGGAGTGAGAATACGTGAGGGCAACAACTCTGCAGACACCAAGGTCAGTGAAGAAGGAGGGGCAGGAGGTGCTCCAGGTGCCGGAGCAGAGATTCCCCGGCAGCCTGTGGTGAAGACTGTGATGAGGCAGGCTGTGCCCCTGCAGCCCAGGGAGGACCCCATGCTGGAACAGGGGGATGCCCGAAGGAGGCTGTGACCCTGTGGGAAGCCCACGCTGGAGAAGGTTCCTGGCAGGACCTGTGGCCCCGTGGAGAGAGGAGCCCAGGCTGGAGCAGGTTTGCTGGCAGGTCTTGTGACTCCATGGGGGACCCACACTGGAGCCGTCTGTTCCCGAAGGACTGCAACCTGTGGAAAGGATCCACACTGGAGCAGTTCATGAAGAATGACAGCCAGTGGGAAGGATTCACACTGAAGAAGTTCGTGGAGGACTGTCTCCCATGGGACGGACCCCAGGCTGGAGCAGGGGAAGGGTGTGAGGAGTCCTGCCCCTCAGGAGGAAGCAGCAGCAGAAACGTGTGATGAACTGACCACAACCCCCATTCCCTGTCCCCCTGCATCACTTGGCAGGGAGGAGGTAGAGGAAATCAGGAGTGAAGTTCAGCCTGGGAAGAAGGGAGAGGCGGGGGGAAGGTGTTTTAAGATTCGGTTTCAGTTCTCATTACCCTACTCTGATTTGATCGGCAATAAATTGAACTCATTTCCCCAAGTCAAGTGTGTTTTGCCCATGATGGTAATTGCTGAACGATCTCTCCCTGCCCTTATCTTGACCCACCAGCTTCTCGTTACACTTTCTCTCCCCTGTCCAGCTGAGGAGGGGAGTGACAGAGCGGCTTTGGTGGGGATGGCATCCAGCCAGGGTCAACCCACCACAGGTACCAGTGAAATCTCAGTGCCCTGTTGCCATTCCCCGTTGCATGTAAGGAGGGATAAGCACTGGAAATGGAGCTTATTGGAGCAGCAAGAAACAGGGTGAACAGGTGAAGGACAGTTATGGGAGTTCAAATCCTGGCAGCTCTCTTTTGTTTTGGGGCAGGGATTCAGGCTTGAATGGCACAACTGCTTATCCTGGCAGGGCTGTGCTCAGAGTATTGAGCTAGCAGAGCTCTTTTATCATGTCAGAGTGAGGAATTGAGTGGTTAAAAGAAGAAAAAAACTATTGTGTAGTAATGAGACGAATATGTCTGTCTTCATTGCTTGCAGATGAAGGGACTGTCTGATGAATCACTGAGCCTACCCTGCTCCAAGGGCAGAATACGATGTAATTTTCTGACAGAGAGCATGCCATATTATTGTAATTAATAGTAACAATAACAAAGCTACTATGTTGTTATTGATATTCTCTGGATTTAGGAAAGAGCTTTCAAAGAGCTTTCATCCAAGGATGTGAGAGTTTTCCCTGCTTGTCAATCCATGTTTGACCCTGACAGTATTTTCCAGTGCAACACTGCAATGGCTCTGAAGACGTATTTGCAACGGGCTTGGGATCTGGTTCCTATAACAGATGACCCTGCAGACTTTTTCTGCTAGAAACCTTAGGAGTGAATATCCATTTGCCTTCTACAATTCCACCTAAGAGAGGGAAGATTGCTCAATTTCTGTGTAAGTGTCTGAGATATGGGAATCTATTTCAAAGATTATTATAACCTGATGTTTATTATGATAATAAATTACAGCAGGCCCTCAGGAATGCGGGGAGCAAAGCTACAAAGAACCTGGTCTGTGAGGGGCCCTGCAAATAGAGCATGTAGGTCTTGTGATTCATTTGGACATCTGATGTTTTAAAAAATCTGAGATCAAATAAAGTGGATTTTGGTATCAGATGTAGATGGAATTTATCACCACCCTTCTTTTAACAAATATGGAAAGATCAAAGTATCCCAGCCCTGTGGTATTGAAACAGGTGGGAGGTGGAAAGGGTAAGGAACGGACAATCTCTTCAGGATGTTTTAAAATGAGCTGTGAAGCCACATTGCCTCCTTGATGTTGACAGCATTTTCAAACCCTTTCCAATTAGAGACATCATCATCTGGTAAGTCCTTTCCTATCAGAGGGGATTAAAAAGGCATGTGCAGCACAGAGTCATCAAAAGAAAGAGGGAAAAAAAAGGTCTAAAGGCTGGAGTATTTATCTGGAAAAGCAGAGAGGCAGGGGAGCTGTGGTGTCAATGCAAATATTTTCATGACGGTCCATGGAGACCTTTTCATTATGTGTCTCAGTGATATCATCAGACCTTCTTATAGATCTTCATTTTGGCAGCTCTGAGTTGCCGAGAAGAAGAGGTATATGTATGTGTAAGATAGGAAGAAGGTAATTTATTTTTTTCCTTTAGATGAATACTGCAATTAGAAGAAGAATATTAGATACAAAATACATCCTGACAGGTGGAAAGTAATATTTTTAAAGTAGCATGACATTTTCCATCAGCATAGCTATATTCTTACTGCTATTTTAAATATATGGAAAAATAAATGCAGTTTCAATTAAAATACACTAGTGTTTGAATGTAAGAAAAGCACAAAGTAAAAGAAAAGTAAAAAAAAAAAATTATTTACATACTGCTTTATCTGCTACAGCTCCTAGTAGGTTTTGAGGTGGCTGAATTCTTCCCAGTTGGCTAGGAGATGAGGGTTATATGATATTCAAAAAGCAATTTAATGTCCTCATATTTTGCAGCAAGGTCTTAGACTTTTGATGCATGTACCTGAACAGGGGAATAATCTGGATTTTCTGAATGTGCCTGCTTCTCACATGAGCCCCTCCAACACTGCGACTGCAGATGACTGAAATCATCACTAAAACCCATGAACTTGGCAATGCATTTTTTCTGTTTGTTATGTGCAATATGTGCATAATTGATGTTTCCCATCAGTTTCTACCAGAACAACTGTCCATGACATTTAAAAAAATTAAGATATCAGACTCAACACTGAGGGACTACTTAATTAAGACAGAATAACAAATTAGCATGAGTAAGCTGTGGAGAGACTGATCTAATCCTCTTACACTTAGAGATGGTACTTGTCTAGGAGGGCCAGTAGGTTAGGGTTGACTTGAATTGGCTTGGGAATCATGGTAATTTCATAAGAAGACAAGGAGCTTAGGCAAGTTCTCACATCACTTCATATACCTGTCCTGCCTACTCTGCAGATTTGTCAGGAGGAACTGTCTCCCTGACACCTGGGCAAGGTGGAGATAGTACATGTGTGGTGGGGTTGCCTTTGAGGCTCCACCACTGAGCAACATCTCAGTTATTGCCACTGGTTAGTTAGATCAAAAAGAACAATTTCCTATTCTGGGCTCTATTAAATCCTTGATGAATTGCTTCACTGGTTTGTACCTTGCTTTCCTCACTTGCAAAGTGGGGATACAGCTATTTCCGTACCTCGTAGTACCTCTTCCCAACACTGATAGAATACTTACAGCTATCCCAACATGGCTACATATGAAGCAGAGCTATTTTCCTAGCTGCTGCCAGTTGATGAAGCATCTCTGTACCACTCAGTGGCTTGAAAAAAAGTATGAAGGTTTGTACTTGTGAAAAAGAAAAGTCCCTGTGCTTTTGTAAAAGCTAGGCTGAGCACCTTGAATGACATTTTAAAGAAATACATCATCAGAGAGAAATTTGGTATTGGGGTGACAGGTGAGAGGTGGCAGAAGAGAGGAAAGAGAAATAAAGCAGTTAGCAAGATTTTTTGTCTCCACAGAGCAGGGGGAAGTCAAGGTCCTACGAACAGCCATCATGGTGACTCTACCTCTTTTCCTCTTCTTCATCCTCTTGCCCTGCAGTAAATCCCAGGAAGACTTTCTGGACCAGCATCAGAAATGGAACTACAGAGAAGGCGGTAAGAATTGGTGGTGGTGGGTCAACCTGGGAGGTGTTGGCTAACTCACGGCTGAAGGTGTGCCTATTCTGTCCATGGAGTGAGACACACAGTGCTCATTCATGAGTGCTTGCTCTTGTTTCCTGAGTAGCTGCTGAGATTTCTGAAGAGAAAAATGGTTGTAGAAATAATCAGTATCTGGTGACAGCAGAAATCTTGGGCACCTGGAGGCAGAGAATTATGTTATGAGGGAGAGTTACCTGCTTTTGAATTTAGATCCTCCATACGTTTAATATTTGGCATTTCATTGCAACTCAATTCAAATAATGGGGAGTGGAATCAAACTCAGATCCCTGGCTCATGTTTTCTTGTTTTGTCACATTTATTCTCCTCTCTTCCATGGATGTCCTGCTAACTTAGCCGACAAAGTCAACATAGAAGGCATTAACAGCATTACTCAAACCCTTGAGAAATGGGGAAATGGCATCTTCTGGCAAATGAAGCACACCCTGCTGAACAACCCAAAAGCTTTACTGCCTGAGTTCTCCAGGTAATTCCCTTCATCTGGAGGTAGGATTCAGTCCTCTCCTGGGTGTCCTTTGCTGAGCGGGATTCATCTTCTTTAAGATGAACTTTCATATTGCTCCATTGTGAGGAGATGAATCTTGGTGTCTGTTGGGCTAGCAGCTCTGATCTAACTCTAGTAAACTGAATGTTTTACTGACTATTTATTGTGACACATTCTCAGTTGCCATGACTGTATTATAAGAATTATCCTAAGGAAAATATAGGCTATCCTCGGCACCTCACTCCTGTGAGAACAGGCTGGAAAAATGAACTGTGCTACAAATCCACTCATGGACTTGGCCACAGGGGCAGGGAGAAGAAGATGATTTGGCCTGTAATGTTTTTTTTATTTCGGTCTCTGTAATACCCAGATCTGAGAAAGCTCTTCACTAGTCCATGTTCTCATATTTCCCCCTTTGCACTGCAGGAAATATTAACAATTGAGCACACTCAAAAAATTTACTTCAATCTCAAATTTCCAGAAACAGAGTGGGAAAGGCAATGAAAAATAGAGAGTAGAAGGGAATGCTGGGAATTACTAGAAACGTAATATCACTTAAATCAGAATGGTTTGTAAAACAAGTGGTCCTTTTCCATAACTCAGCTTTCTCTTTAGGAAAAAGAAACAAAAATCTGTCCGCAACTGCTATGCATTGGACCAATTGAAGACGAAAGGCTAGAAGAATAAAATGGCACTAATCAAAAGGTCACAAAATTTCTGTACAAATTAGGGTTTCAGGAGGATATAGTTGATGGATTATATGTTGCCCTTTGGCATCGAGTGGATTTCTCCCTGGCTGCACGGTGGCTGTTGTTATTAGCACAGGATTCATCACAGCTTTCACATTGCCAGTGCTGAAATTCATTGGTGCCTAAGATTATCAGGGCTAATATTAAGTCATGTATTTAGAAAGGTCTAACTTTAGTCCAGGGAGATGTAATAAGACAATTCAGCCATATTTCCTGCATAGAGCTTTGAATTAAGAGTTTGCTGATAAGGGCACAGGCTGGTCCATTAGAAATGTTGAGGACTGACAGTAATCCATGGGAATCACTGGCCCAGCCTCTAGGTTGCTCCTGATCAACAGTGAGGATAATTAATACTAATTAATATCAGGTGAGATTGGAATGATCATCAGAGCTTCATAAGACCCAAGGGGAGACTTGAGAGGAAGCCCTCCAAGGGAAGGGACAGGGTTACCCCCAAGCATGCTGGAGCATCAGTGCAGCCCTCATCATGCCAAATCCTGATGTAAAACCTGGCTCTTCCCCTCCCTCAGCTCAGGCGTAGGCACAGCCTGGAGTGACCCAGGGGCTGTGCAATCACAGCTGCACCACGGCACACAGCAGCCTGCCCTTTGTTGGGAAGTCCTCATAGGTGATCCCACACATTGCTGCGCTCTTATTCTCTGCCCCTGCTGGTTCCAGCCAAGTGGGATGGTTTTCATCTCCCTTCGTAAAGCAGGAGTTCTGTGAAGTACTTCTCGGAGTTCATAAACCAGCTGTCATTCGGCACCAAGCCAGCTGTGCTTTGGTGGCAATGGAAAGACTATGTTGCCCATGGTGGTGCTGAAGCTCATGGTTTCCTGGGTTCAGATGGGGGCATCTCAGAAGAATTCCCACTACCCAAGGGGCAGGTTGGCTTTGGAAGCATCTTTTAATGGTTGCTTGCAACTCTTTCATCACGAAATACCCTTACCCACCAAGAAACACAATGCCATGGTAAATTATGTTGCATGCTCAGGAACACTCCCCACAGTGAATTATTCTCCTGTATTACTCTTTCTTTAGTCTTCGCCCTGTCTCTGCAGCTGTGGACAACCTTGTGAGGGAAGTCCAGTCGATAAGGAAAAGGCTAGAAGAACTGAATGAACGCCTAAATGTCATCAACAAAACTGTCCTTCCCATCCGACTGAATGCTCTGCAGAGCCAGAGGCGTGGAAATACTCAGCTGCGGAGAATTCCGATGCATAGGAGAAGGTTGTATGCTCGCAGGAGACCTCAGAGGAGTTAATTCTCTACAGAAAAAAAAAGGAAATTTTATTTTTTTCATCTGCTTAAGCCTTTCTCAATGGGACACTGCTAGAGAGAATAAAGTACATACAAGTCAGCTTTGCTAAGGAGACCAGAACTTCTGCATTTTGTTGCTTCCTTTCAAACCTAGGTCAGTAGGTGAAATCTGACCCTGTTCTTCAATGACGGCTGTTTTGTGTCCCAAGCAAAATTAGTTGACAAGCTCAGTCTACTTGAGTGTGAATACTTTTAGGCTATACAGTCATTCTTTCCGCTTACCAGAGGAAGCTCTTTCTATAAAGATCAGGTGAATTTCTCTCTCTGTCTTATTTTTACAACACTCCATGTGAAACAGCTGGGGAATGTGATCTTCAGAAGCGCTGAACACCTCATGAATGCAGAAAGATAGATTCATGTTTGGCACTTCCAGCTAGGCAGGGAGGGGGAGAGGAAGCTGTTTTAAAATACAACCTTAACCTATTCTCCATCAGTGCAAATAATGCTCCATTCACATGTTCAGAGGGTGGGTAGGGTTGGATAACTTTGATCCGCGCATGATGTTCCAAGACTGAAGATGTGTCAGATTCTAGGAACCAAATTTGAACATCCACCTTTTTCAAAGAGTTTTGTTTAGCTACCTGGAACTGGGCACTCAGAACCTTGTTATTCAGCAGGTATGTTCAGAATTTCTAGCACTCTGAAAGGCACCACATTGAATTCTGCCAAGATCATTGGAAACCAGGGATGTTTTTTCAAAACAATTTAGATACCTAATGGCATAGATAGCTGTCTAGAAGGATTTTTCAAAATAGTTTAAGAGACTGTTCAGTTCCCAAAATCACAGGTAATAATTCAATTGGTATCTAATTCGCAGAGTATCTTCTCCACATGCAAGCACTGATCTCCAGACATTTCCCAACATCCTTTAGCACAATTAAGTTCTGTAGAAAAAGAACAACTACGCATCCCAAGGACTTTGGTGCCTCAGGGAGTACCCAGAATACCTTCAGCTTATCTTTGCCTGTGGTTTCCTGACAATAAAACTGGTGATGAAAAACAGTGCAGAAATCAAATTATGCACTGATAGAGGATAGAGTGGGCTTGCCCTTGCAGCCAACTGCGTACCTGAAATCTGTTGAAACATAGGCAGGAGAGTCAGAAAGGAAAATAAACTATTTTGTAAAGGTCTGGATGAAGCAATTTATGAGAACAAAAATAAAGAATGGATTTTGTCTAAATGTTTGTAGGGGAGGCTGGCATGATGGTTGTTTTGCAAACACTCTCCAGTCATAAACAGTGAGGATGTAGACTAGCTATTTAAGGATTCCCAAGGCCTGAGTTTATGGAAAGAAGTTCAGTGACACTACAATAACCTCCAGAGGGAAAGAGGAGAACCTAGTTTCAGATGAAATCTTTTAAAATTAATCAGAATAAGTAACACAGTCAGCATTTTTTCTGGGACCTGGGAGTTGAGTGGGGGAGGTATGAGGAATGTATGAGACAATCTTTCAAATATTTCCTGGTTGAAAATTCTCTGAGTTCAGTTTTTCAGAAAGTAACAAAACTCTAACTTGGAAGGTCCCTCCTTGGCTTTTGCTTGGGAATTTGAAACACTGCTTAACTAGACAAGGGAAAAATCAAGCCTCTGAAAAGGCTGATAAAAAGATAAAGGCCTTTGGTGAAGTTGTCATCATAAGTTCTCAGGAAATGTAGAGTATTTTAATCCCAGAATGTATTTACCTAAATTACAAGGAATAACAGGAGAGGAAGGCTCCCTCCTCCTTTTTATCCTGCATTCAGAACTACGAGGCTGTGCTGTGGCCCCAGCTGCATGCTTGCACTGACTGCTGGTCCCTCCAGGGGTTGCTTTATGCACTTTGCTTGGGGCTGTAGAGACTGCTGGTCACTTTGGCCTATCTGGAGGAAGAATACAACACAAATGTCAGCATTCATGTTTATATTTTAGACATAAGCATTTTATCAGGCAACCCGAAGTTCTATAAAATCCAATGTGAAACAGAAAAATAAGACTTCTGGCTCAGGGAAGTCCTTCAATCACAGATGGCTGGAGGTGGGAGGCCAGACCAGGTCACTGAATGCTTTTACATCATGGTGGTGATGCCCACCACCAGCTTCTGCCAGAAAGAGAGGATTGAGAAGATGGACCTCTGGTCTCACCCAGCCCATGTAGTCCTACACTTTTATATGGAATTCGGTATTTTTGGCAGAACTCCTCAGCTCAACACAGAAACTTACTGTTTGTTTTAGATGCGAACAAATAAACTGCAGTATGCGATGTATATTACAATTTTGCGATTTCTTGCATAATGGTGAATAAACCAAATAATAATAATGGTTAAGAAATTACTAGGTATGTAGCCTTGTCAGCACTGATAGCAGCCCCTGTCATTCACTCTGTGAAAGTCCATGTCAGGCTCCAGCCCTGCTCCCAGACCTGAACATTGCCTGTTTCATCAGATGATGAAGGCCTCAAGGAAATGGCCTCAAGTTGCACCAGGGGAGGTTTAGATTGGATATTAGGAAAAATTTCTTTACTGAAAGAGTGGTCAGGCATTGGAACACGCTGCCTAGCGAAGTGGTGGAGTCACTGTCTCTGGAAGTGTTCAAAAAACCTGTAGACGTGGCACTTCGGGACATGGTGTAGTGGGCATGGTGGTGTTGGGTTGATGGTTGGACTTGATGATCTTAAAGGTCTTTTCCAATCTTAATGATTCTATGATCACGGGCAGCTGCTTCAATTTCTTTGCATTTGTACCACCCTTTCTCTCTAGATGGAAATGATTTAATGTCACATTTTTTTTATCGTTTTCTTTTTTTCTCTTTTAGAGCAATGTAAGTTTATAGGAAATAAACTATATAAAATATATAATAAATATACCACATATTATATATAATAATATATATATAATATATAATAAACTTCCCTATATAAGTTTATAGGAAATTTACACATCAGCCTGCTTCCACACCACTCATCTTCCATTTGAGGATGCAGGAGTACAGCTGAGCAGGCATCCCGAGGTTCCTATGCCTCACCTGCCTAGGGAGGCTGGTCAAATCCATGGCTGCCCCAGGGACCGGCATTCAATTCCTGCCTCTGCTACCCTCTTCTTAAACGATCCTGGGCAAGGCACTTTCTCTACTTGTCCTTTGACATGGCTTATACAACTAAACCCCACTTATCATGAAGGACCCAAGTCCTCCATGCACATAAATATACCCAGCTATGCAAGCTGCCTAAGCCCCCTGTTGTGCGCATTTACATAAATCTGGGAAGGGATCTGGCTGGAGTTTTAACGGAGTTAACTGGTTGGGCTTTAAACACTCAGCAGAGGGAGATCAAATAGCAGCAGCTTCTAAGATCTACCGCTTACCTAAAACTTACAACATCCACAGAGACAGGGAGCACTGCCTTAAATTCAGTGTCTTAAAAGACAACAACCATGACCCCCCTTAGTTCTGTTTATAAAAAATAAAACAAAACCAAACGTTATGACTTTGCAAGTTCAGGAGAGCTGTGCCCCTCCACGCTATGTATTACACACTTCTGCCAGTACTTCCCCGCCCTTGTGTTTTATTCCCTTCAGATTTCCCCTCTCCCCCTGATGAATACCACCTGCTCCCGCACTTCGTTACACTTCACAGTTCTCGGCGTCCTCTTTAGTCACTTCACTCGGCGGCCGCCGAGGGCTCCGCTCCCGCCGCCCGCCGCCCGCCGCGCCCTCCCCGCCGCGGCCCCGCGCCCGCGCCGCGGCGCAGGCGGTCCTTGGGCGCCCCCGGGGGCGGTGCGCCGCGCTGCAGGCGGTGGGGCGACCTCCGGGCCCTCCCACCTCGGGGGACCTCCGCGCCCTCCCACCCCTCACCGACGGGGCTGAGCCGGGCAGGGCCGCGCCGAGTCGCGCCGATCAGAGCCATGCTGGGCATGATCAAGAACTCCTTGCTGAGCACGGTGGAGGCATGGCCCTACCGGGTGCTGAGCAAGGAGGAGAAGGTAGGTGGCGGGGCAGGCGGCCGGGCTCGGTTCCCTCGGGGGTTTCCGCGGCGGCCGGGCTGGAGAAGGGCTGGGAGGCGGGGAGCGCCTGCCTGGGGGAGCGGGTGTCCTCTGGGCAGTGCTTTCCTCCCAGCCCGGCCGGCTGGGCAGCTGGCAGCTTCTTCTCCCCCGTCTCCATCTCCATCCCCATCTCCGTCCCCAGGAACAGCTCAGCTACGAGGAGAGGACGTGCGAGGGTGGGCGGTTCGCAGCGGTGGAGGTGGCGGGGAAGCCATTCGACGAAGCCTCGAAGGAAGGGGTGCTCAAGCTCCTCAAGTACGTTGGAGGAACCAACGACAAGGGTGAGAGATGCTACCCACCCCGCGGGGCTTGGCGGATATTTGTGGTTGACCACTTGGTGAAAGCCGGGTGGTGGTGACAGCACTGCGGGCCTGCCTGGCTTGCAGCTCCTGGCACCAGGGGTTTGTGATGGGGATGGCCCCTTGCTGGGAAAAATAAACTTGCCACAGGTTAAAGCATGCCCAGCCAACTCATGTGCTGAGTCCGCTCCTAACCCATCCCAGTTTCAGGGTAAAAATCTCAAAAATGGTTTGTTGAAGCAGGAATGGGTTACCTTGCAACTGGGATAGCATGAGGGCAGGCGCACATATACTTGTCACAGCTCCCTGGGTGAGCGGTAGCTGATGAAATCCAGGGTAACTGGGGCACTTTGATTCTGTGATGTGCCATTGTAGTGAAATAACTTTTATGACCTTCGTATTTTATCATATACTCTGGCTATTTTTATTCATGAAAGGGTAATTAACAACAAGCTTGGTTTTTAGTGGTTCTTCATAACTTTTTGTAATGGTACTTCCAGGTCATTGCCTCCAATTCTCAACCTACTAAAGTATGCGCATTGGTAATCATCCATAGCAGGAGGAGAAGACCACAGAGTAGTTCTGAGGCATATACATTTTCTCTCACATCTTTCCCAGGCATCTGGTAGAGGGAGTTGTATAGTCCATATGGGCATAGGAGCTGTATGCAGAGGGAAGTGGCATTTAGAGCAGTATGTTTTGGAAAGGTGATGATCACTGTTGCTGTAGGAGGAGGGGTAACTTCTATAACGTGGCACAGAGAAGGTCTGTTGTCAAAGCAGTGAGAAAGATGGCTTGATCTCAACTGGTTCTGTGGCTGCCTGATCCTGAGGGTTGGAGGTGTCACGAATGAGTAATTTAGTCTGCTTAAAGAATCACTGACAAAGATATCAGAAAACGCATGATTTTAATAGAAATTTGTAAAAAGCATGACTTAACAGAATTCGATGGCAAGGTCCACTCTATTACTTATCCAGCATGGAAAAGGCATACAAAGGGAAACCAAATTACAATTAGATTGGAATGATTTACTTGTGGATCAAATCAGTTCAATGTGGCTTATGTGTATATTGAGCAGAGAAACTAGGGGAGACCCTCCCATTGAGTCATGAGGTTCAGAGTGGACCGAAATCCACCCCTAGTCCCAGACTTGGTCAATGGTTTATGACTAAGGTTAGGTAAGGAAAGTTATGAGTCATGAGGTTCAGAGTGGACCCCCTTGCTTTCTAAACTCCTCAGAGAGGAGTCTAGGTGCGAATGAATCCACTCCTAGTCCCAGACTTGGTCAACAGTTTAGGACTAAAGGGATAGGGTATCAGGGATTCTGGTGTAGTGATATATTTTGTGCTTGGTGTAACTTTAAGATGGCAATTTATCTAATACAAAATAGCAGCAATCAAATTCACTAACTTATTTGTGACAGGAGGTTCCCTACTGCTGAAAGAGCCAGCCAGAACAGCTCTGAGTTTTGGGGCACTGGAACTTGTAGGATACCTGGAAGCATTTGGAAGGGTTTAGGAGAAAGCTCTTGTCACCTCACCGCTAAATGCAGATGATAACGATTTAAATACAGAGGTAGATCTAAATGTGCCACTGACCTGGAATGATAGGCCGTGTTGTGCTAGAGGTGATTTGTCAGAACAACAGAGTGTCTCAGTGGCATGAGATACATACTTAAGAGCCACAGAAGCAGGACCATTAACGAAAAGCCTTCAGAGATCACCTGGGGCCCTTATCTCCCAGGGTCCCTGTGTAGTCAGTGGAGAGAGAGGTTTGGCGCAAGCAGAAGTCTAACGTGGCTGTTCTGCATGCCCTGGAGGACATCACTCTCTTGACTGATTATAAAATGAGTTCAGGATGCAGAGCCTTCCTAAATTAAAATTAGCTTTTGTGAATCCCCTGTTAATGCTGTGAGTTCCCGAGAACCTAGACTTCTTTAGTAATTTCCGTGTGTCTCTTTCAGGGGTTGGAATGGGCATGACTGCTCCTGTCTCCATCACTGCTTTTCCTGCTGAAGATGGCTCCTTACAGCAGAAAGTGAAGGTTTCTCTGTGGATCCCGAGCCAATTTCAAGACAACCCTCCTTGTCCTAGCGATGAAAGCATTAAGATTGAAGAGAGACAGGGGATGACCATTTATTCCATGTAAGGATGCATCCTGGGATTTCCCGTCCCAACTGCTTGAGGTCTCTAGTGTGCTCTGAAGAGCAGTGTTGGTTTTACCAGCTGACTTGCTGGACAGGGGGTGCATGTGGTAGAAGGAGATGGAGGGGTCTTTCTAGACTGAAGACAAGTGTTTTATGGCATTTCTAATCATTGGTCATGCTGTACCCGTTTGGAGTATGGAATTTTTTTTAAAACAAGTGCAGAGGTTAGCCCTGAAAGCCTTTTTGTTTCACCTGGGGAGGTGAAGAGCAGGGGAGGGTGGAGATGAAAGTACTGAGTCATTCCTAATCTCTGAAAACTATTGTTTTCCCCACTTACTGGGATCAAGGCGGTTCTTAGTAATCAAGAATGTCCTTCGGTGTGGTTTGCATCAAACTACAGGCATCAGCTGAAACCTCATTTAGATGGACTCATGCCAGAGTCCATCACAGAAACAAGCAGCGGTTGCATTGCTTCAAATCACCTTTGAATGTCTTTGGCTGTTGACTGACAAGCTGGACTCAAACTAGCATCACAATAGCAATAAACTCTTCACCCTGTTTTTAACCCCTTGGGTGTTCCCCTGCCTCCTTGCCTAAACTGTTTTGGCTGACTCTGAACTGCCTGTCTCCTCCCTGCCTGTGACTGCTGCCTGGCCTTAGCTGCAGGCGTGGGCCACTTCTGCAAGAGCAAGCTGTTTTGTCTCAAACCTTGGCCCTGAGGCAGGATGGTGAGGTGGAAGCTAATGTGGAAACAGTTCCTGTTGGTGGGAGGTCAGCATAAAACAGACCAATTCCAGCCCACCCTTTTTAAATAGTGTTGTGGACTGTAATTGCTAACATCTCTGTTCCCCCCCGCCCTGTTCCTTGGGCTAGCTAAAGTTTGGCTTCCCTTCATGATCTGACTTCCAGCAGATGGTTGTTCACACCACAGTGAACATGACTGTTGACAGCATTGGTGTAAGGACTGCGGGCTGAGCAGACTTGGAGATAACCTTGTGCTCTAGGAAGCTGTTGCTCTGATATGGCGTTGATTCAAAGGGCAGGGCCATTCTGCTGACTGATATACGTGAGTCTCTGGGGTCTGCCGACGGCTGACTGCACCCTGGCTGTGTAACCCTTGAGACTAAACCTATCACGGGCAAAGTGTGCTGGTTCACAAAGAGCAGCGCCTGCACAAGTGCATGTTGGTGGGACATGGATCAAAATGTGTGTCTAAATATACTGTGGCTGTATATTGTTCTTCCTTTCTGTGCTCTGCCAGGACTGCTCAGCACCTCTCTGTGTTTGGTGTCCTTGCAGGCAGTTTGGTGGCTATGCCAAAGAGGTGGATTACGTGAACTATGCTGCCAAGCTGAAGTCTGCTCTGGGGAGTGAAGCTGCGTACCGCAAGGATTTCTACTTCTGCAATGGTTACGACCCCCCTATGAAGCCTTATGGGCGACGCAATGAGGTCTGGTTTGTGAAAGAGTGAGCATCTGGCTGCCAGTGGTGCTGGCTTGCACTGATAACCTCCCCACACTATGTTCCCGTCCTCTTCAAAATAAAATAATAATTTGGCAGACACAGAAGATCATCCTTTACTCTCTCTACTCCTATGCCTTGGTCTTTTATGGACCAACCATTTTAGAAGAACACTGCAGAGGCACCTGATGATCCTGCTCCTTTGTTTTGGACCAAGTCCTCAACCACACGGACTCTCATGACCTCTCGGTGACTTGCTTTTATCTCCCTCATGCTCCTAGAGTTCAATGCTGAGACAGCCAAAAGTACTTAATTAGCAAGACTGGTGCCTGACAGGAGTCACGTCCAAGTGCTGGCAGACTTAGACTCACCTGAGGCAGGCAGGGGAACATGACGGAAGTGCACACAGGGACTTCTTTATCTTCTTGAGCTTACTGCAGCTGTAAAATGCTGCTTTTATCTGTGCCGTTCCAAAAGCAGTTTAAAGGGCATGGGCATTGCTACCAACGCAGTGCAGGGAAAATAAGCACCCTTTACCTTGTCTCATAGTGTGCAGGAGAGCAACGCTTCTGTCATCTGACAGAGAAATGTTATTTAGAGGAAGATCCAGGTTTCTGTTTGCACCTGCCCTTCTGTTTGAGGGGAGACATTTTGGGGTGTGTTATGTCCTGATCTCAGAGAGCAGCTGGACAATGTGACATGGAGACTCCAAAATAATTTCCTCACCTTTCTGTTACCTGTGTGTAACGTTTCTTTAAAAATAGCCTACACAAGGGCCAAAGCTGAAATATGTATGGTCATCTAATTAAACTAGAAAAATACAGGCTGCAAAAAGAGCAGGTGCCTATTACTTGTGATCCGAGGGTGCATTTGAAGAATAGGGAGAATCTAGTGGAATTACTGGGGGTGCAGATCTTCAAAAAACCTCTCTTCATAAATGTTAGTTTCTAAAGGGCTACGCAGAGCAACTGTCTCTAAAGGAGGAGGAAAACCTGGCTGTTCTTGAAAACACCATTTACATCAAATTTCAGAAGCTTCAAATACAATAGTAAGGGTGGTTTTTGTTTTAGGAAGACCAGCAGTGTTGAACTGCTAGGCATCAAACCAGCATTTTAGCTGTCAGCTCTGCCAGGGAAGCAGCAGGATGCCTGTGGTGGGGACATGCTTACGCACCATGCTACTGTGGGTGCCCGTATAATTCATTACCTCCTCTAAAAGGGGTGTGCTTCTCTGATGCTAAAGCGCCTCAAAGTTCAGGAGCTTTCCAAAAGCCGTTTTCCCCCTGGAGCTCAAAGAGAGATTTGTCAGATGGCATCCCAGGTTCTGGCTGGTTGAGCTGTTTGACATACGCCTGCTTTCCAAGAACAAACCTCAGCAGTAGAAGGAGAAAACCTGAGGTTCTGATGTGCTTTCCTTTTCTTTCTTGCTGAGCCATATAAGAACTTTGCTGTGGACCTCATGAGAGTCACCCATGTGGAAGAGCAGCTAGTCAGGATGGGTAAAAAGAGCGGATATCATTTAATTAAAAAAACCAAACAAACAAGGAAAGAGCTATTGGCTGCAGTTAGTGATTGCAGTGCATTGGTGGAGGAATCAAAAGGGAAATCAAGGCAGACAAAGAGTTAGGCTTTTTGAAGGAGTTTTTTAAGGAGCAAAGGCCCTTTCAAGGCTGCCCCTGAATTCATGTCCCAGATTATTTTTACCTGTGTGGGTGAGGGATGGAGGGGCACAGTGCTGGCAGTTTATGCATTCACAAGTTTATTTTGGAAATTGTGTATCGACTGTGGATACAGTCCTTTCTTGCTACCGGTGATGAATGTCCTGCAATGATCAAAATCCTGAAGTTTCTCACAATTTCTCCTGTGAAATCTCAGATGTTAGGCAGACCAATAATAAACCTGGTATGAACACCACTGCACATCTCAGCAGCATGTTTTGGTTTTTTTTTCCTAACATGCCTGCACTCTTTCTGAATGGAGAGCAAGAGCTTCTCACCCAATAGTGAGAGTTATCGCGTCTGTAGCTCTGCCTGTGCAGCCCTGCTACTGGCCTTTGCATGCAGTAGGCAGGGTACAGTTTCATAAAGCACTAACTGATATCAAAAGCTTATGCAAACAGAATTGCCTTTTCTGTACAAGCAAAGATGCCTGTGTTCTGTCTGCATTTTCTATAGAGTTTTTGAATAAATAAAAAAAATAATAATATTGTGATTTACAATTTTTGTGCTGATCATTGACTTTGTGGGCTCAGTGGGAGTTGTTGATTTGAAACACTTTAGGTTGCCAGTTTATCTTTCTATTTGGGATACTGATCATGTTGGAGCATCTATGAATAGTCATAACACTTTTTCTGATAAATTATTTTAGGTATCCTGCTGTGGCCCTGCATTATCTGACTGTGTGAGATGGGAGCTTGATGGAGTAATCTCCTTCTTCGTTGGTTCCATCCCCTGAGAGGCTTTGACTGATGTATTTGTTTTAATGTAGAAACTACAGGGTCTGCTCACCTGAGGAAAATTTTGTGTTCACTTGTGTGCGTTCCTGTGGCTGGGCTTCATGGATAGTATTCAGGCAAATATTCATGACTGATTTTCAACATGACCTACTATCCAGAAATGTTAGACATATTGTCACATTGAGGTCCATCTAGCTCAGGGCCCTGCTGCCAGTGATGGACAGTAGTGGACACTTGAAACAGAATACAGGATCACTGCAAGTGTGGGCTGATACCTCCTCTAAATATTCCCCCATCTTTAATACAGTATGGCTCAGGGATATTTGTTGTTGTGCTTGGTAGACCCTGGTAGACTTTATCCCATGCATTTGTCCAGTTGCTTTTTAGACTGGGTAAGCTTACTATCCATGGCATCCTGTTGACCTATGGCAAGGAGTTCCTTGTGTGTGGAAGAGCAGAAATCTTTGGCTGAAGGTTTCCAGCAGGTTGTTTCTCTGCTCTGTAGGCAGCTGGGTCGGACAGCTTTTTGATACGCCTTCGACATCATGGGTGCATGTTTGTTTGGACAGCCAGACTCACTGTTGACATTAGAGGGTTTGCAGCAACCGCTTTGTGCTGGGGCCAGGCGTCAGAGGTGCACCTTGGATTTTGACCCGAGGCCAGCATGGTCACAGCAGCTTGGTTACACACAATTGACTCTGAATTGATGTTAAAAAAAAAAAAAGGGCCTTTTCTCTGGCCCCTCCAGTATTTGTTCTCCAAGGGATAATAGTGCAGCAGATTGCCTGGATATCTCCTTGCTTCTCTTCTATGCCTGTGCAGTGCCCTTCTCTGTCTCAAGCAAATGCTGAAACGGGGACATTTTGGTGCTTTTCTGCTGTTCGACAGGGAGTCATGACGCTAACTCTTGTGTGTGGATTTAAGACAACAGTGCAAGGGAAACTGGAAGGCGGACGTTTCTTCTTGCTTAGGCACCTTGGCACTGTCAGCAGCTGCCTTGGGTTGCGGGGATGCGGTGGGTGTGCGCAGCGAAGGCTGCGTGGCTGCCTGGGGCCCTTCTCCCACCGCCTCGCTCGGTGGTGCAGAGGAGCATCTCCCAGTGCGACGCAAAGCAGCGGTGTGATGGCGATAGGGCTGGCTGCAGGAAGGGCCACATTTAAACAGAGCCAAATTCAAAAGCATAATCTTGATGGGAATTATACGTATGCCACGTAGATTTAGCTGTGCTGGATATACTGGCTTCCTAAGCTACCCCACTTTTTAGTAACATCATCTGTGAGAGTTTTCCTGCTGGCCTCATTTGTCACAAACCATATATATTTTTATATATGTACATATGTATGTGTCTAAATATTTGTATATATATATGCATTCATGTGTAAGTACATGTACATCTATATATATAGTGTACATGTAGGTGCCTCCAGACCCCCTGCTTTGATCTATTGGTTGGCTTCTGCCATCACTGAATAACTTGCTAATGCAAACACAGCCACAAGGTGAACATTTGCAGGAGGTTTTAAGTCTGCTGGAATGAGAGCTTTGTTAGCTTCGAAAAGAAGTAATTGTTTTTGTAGACACATGCCTAAATATATCTAACACTGCATTAAGAAGATGACAGCCTTTATAAAAGAGCTAAATGGTTAAGTTGTCCATATAAATCTGGCCAGTTTTATAATACTCTAGTCACTTTGAGGGGATGGGTGATTTATGGTGAACGGGGAAGTAACATCATTATTTCCCCATTTTCATCAATCACCATGGCAAAGGGTATGTGAGCAGCTATTGTGCTTGTGGTAGCAAATTTTCAGCTTTGCAAGGCTGCCTGAAAGGCAATGGGACAGGGGAAGGAGATGGTGGCTCCTAGCTCACATTGTCCCTCCTGCTGTAATTATAACAATACCTCTTTTACAATAGCACTCTGAGCAGTGGCTCTGTTTCTTCTGTGACAGCATTTCAGCCACACTGAGCTAAAAAAGAAATGCATCTCTTTTAACAGGACCGTAAGTAGCTTTGGAGGTATAACACCTCTATAAAACTGCTTGGCAACATGATTTATTGGAGCAGGATCAGTGGTAAAAGTGACTTCTCTGACAGTAATGGATGAAACACTTCCAGTGTAGCTACTCTGTCTCTGCTTGGTGCCTGTGCCAACAGCAGGCTGTTTTTTGTCAGCTCATTCATAATCTCTGCTTTGCTCTCAGCAGAATCTGTTGTGCAAGACAGGCTTCAGCCACAGCAGATGCTTTTTTCCTAGTCCTCTGAGGGAGCTGCTGCAGAAGATGGGTCAGTGCAAATGCTGCTTGATTCTTAAGGTGCTGTTTGTCTAACTCCACATCCAGAGCCCATGCCTAGGTGAGAGTTGGGTGCATGCTGCTCTCCTACCCCTCACTGCTGCTCACCCCCCAGTTTCCGTGAGGAGAAACTTGAGTGAAAGGGGTGGAAGGAACCCCACTGTTCTTAGACTGAGTGTGGGGTCTGGCTGACCCCAGCAGCCCAAGGTCCTGGGGCAGCCTCAGACATATCTTCTGTGTAATCCAGTGGAGAAGACCTGAAATTTAGGTGCAGATTTTTCAAAAGTACAAATGAAAGTCAAACATCCCAGAAAGAAAATCCTGAAAGATACCACTGGTATTTACTTCTTCAATGTCTTTGAGGTTCTGGATTCTCATGCATATGGGTCAACTCACTGCCATGTACCAAGCACAGGATCAGGCCAGTGTCTCCTGCTTTACATCCCTTGCAGCCCAGCCTGCCATGTGGCCTTACAAGTGCCATGGCCCTTCTCCTCCTCTGGGATCCCATGAGCTGATGCAGCTGGACATCGCAAGCTGTGAGCCTCTCACCAACCTCGCTTGCTTTGTTCGACCAAGAAGCAGCAGAGCTCCTCTGGAGCTGTGAGGCCATTGAGAGAGAGGCAGCCGGTGTAGGAAAGCAGTTCCTCAGCCATGCGCTGCAGCTCCATGACCTGCGTCATGGTGTCACTTGGGTCACTCGGGTGTCAGTGTGGCATTGGGTGTGCAGTGTGATGCTGGCAGTGTGACCTGACACTGGGGCTCCCTATGGTGGGACAGCAGAGCTCATGCCTGTGCTATGTGGGCAGCTGCACCACCGTGCCTGTGCCCTGCCCATGGGAGCTAAGTGGGTTTGGGTCTAAGTGAGGTGTTGGGGAAGTGTCGTCTTCAGCACATACTTCTGTATCCCAAGAGAAAACAGAGAAGCATTGCCATGGCAACTATTCTCCCTTGAGTATTTTTCCAGAGCTTTCCAAGCTAATCAAATTTTTTTATATCCCTAGTGTTTAATTTAAGACCTTTTCTAATTGGAGTCCAAAGAAGCATTGAAGTGTCTTCTGCTATTAGACAAAAAGTTCAGTCACTTTCCCACACGACTGAAGTACAAGATCAACGGAATTGTATGTTGATGTGAGTAGGAGAGGAGATGACCTGAAATTTGAAATGCATCATACTCAGAAAAATGAAACAAATGAAATCTTTGACCCAAAGGAAAGCATTGAAATAAAAGGTAGTGTGTAGCATGACAATCTTGGGCACACTTTCTTGCTGGCAGATCTTTCTAACCGTTTAATCACTGATTGCAGAGTTTCTCAATCCTCTTTATGACTCAGCTTTGCAAAGGAACATCTTTCCAAATCAACATATGCTGGCTCATTGAAATCCCTTTCATGAGCTGTAGTATTATTTAGCCAGGGTACCTCGAAGGGGATGGTTACTGCAGTGGTATTTATTTGAGGTAATTAAACTCATGTAAAGCCATTTCTCTCATTCTCCAATGCCTTGCTTCCATCTGCACACTGGTACCCATGCGTGGGACACCAAAGTTGGAGGGGGAGGAAAAATCCTGTGGAGATGTAGGAGGGAGGAGATGGCTGATGCCCTGGTTGTGTGGTGTCAGGGGAGGGTGGTGTGAAGGTGGGTTGGTTGGACATAGAGCCTTGGGTGCCCCCTACTCATGTGCTGGCCCTTTGCCTTGGCAGGTGTTGGTGGGAAGGGGAGACAGCCCTTCTGATAAGGGTTTATGCTGTGATGGCTGCAGCACAGTTAAACATAGAAGAGGAACCAGAGATGCCTCCCAGCTTCCCCAGCCCTGCCTTGAGTCTCCTCCCTACACCAGGGCCCAGAGAGCAAAGATCTCCCTCGAAATCCCCAGCACGGCTCTGCTCTCGCTGTTTCGCCATCTGCTTTGCGCAAAGCTTTGGTGTACGCCTTTGTGGAGAGCGATGCTCTTTCTCTGAGGACATCCTTGGCACTGCTTCCCGGGAGGGGCTAAATCCTGAGCCACAAGAGCAGCTGAGACTGCTCTGAGCACCCCTTCCTGCCCCAGGGAGGGGGAAAACAGAAACGCCGATTTTATGAGACACTGAGTCTTGGGAACCTGGCCTAAAACACCCTCCAGTTGGGAACCTGTCCAGCTGATTTCAAAATGATGAAAGCAGTCCTGCAGGTTTTGGAGTGCTTGCTTGATCTGAACAGGAGAACAGGGTTTGGAGCAAATAGAGCTGGCAAAACCAGGCATGGTTTCAGGCACACACACTGGGTGTCCAGGGGTGGTTTTGCTCCTCCCATGTGTGTTTGTTGGTCTGACTGTGTGTTGACCTCTACATAGCTTCACGCCTCATCTCTCCCATCTCCCTGGGCACTTACCCTGAAGGTAAGCAGTGCCTTGTTCCCCCTTCGCTCCTCAGATGCACGCTCCAGGCAAGGATGGTATCAGCTTTTTAATGGTTGCACAGGAGATCTCTCTGGATGCAAGAATGAAGCTCAGATCTTGAACCAGTGCAGTCGTTTGGCTGAAAACAGCTCTCCACGGAGATGGTTTGTTAACAGGAGGCAGGAGTTCATTTATTTTACATTGCAATGGTGCTATTTCTGAACACAAGAGAAAAACGCAAGTTTTTCTGTAGCGTATGATTTCAGTTTTGGCTTTTAAAAATTTGTTTATTTTGAATGGAGGCCCAGAATGCACAGAATGTAGCAAAAATTGCATAAAAATACACCATATGGACAGGGATTTTTGTTTCACCTTTTAAGTTACTCCCACTCCTGATGCTAAGGCGGTAGCATTTGAGAAGGCTCTGGATGTTTTCCCTTTCCCTGGAAAGAAATATGTGAAAATAACAATCCTGAAGAAACCCTGGCGGTAGCTGCTTCCAGATAACTCTACTGAAAGCCTCAAGATATGACCAGGCACACCAGGGAGACAAGGAGACTGTCCTGGGAACTGTCACTCAGCCGGAGAGTTTCCCGGTGAGGGCAGCTCCCTGTCCTGGGAGACACAGAAAGGGGATGAATGGGAGCTCCCCGGACAGTCCTGATGCAAAGATAAAGACAATTGTTTTAAAAAATGTTTGATCCCATAATCCATGAATCCATTTATCATAAATAACCATTGCACAGCCCACTGTCATGACAAACTCTTCTGGAAAAAATCCAGCTCCAGAATTACGACAAGCTAAAAATGATGTCTATTCCCATGGGTATAGACAGAGAGTTGCTACTCAGCAACAAATGTACCACCAAGTGCCATAAAAATAGCCCCTTTGGAATTATTCAGTGTTTGGGACTTGTCATTTCATAGGGATAAAAATGGATCCATTTTGTCACAAAATATGCATAATATGTATTCACAGCTTTATAAATAGCATTTATAAAATTATGTGTATAATTTTATCATAAATTGATCCTGAGCAAACAGACAAAACAATCAACAAGAACTTAGCACACAAGTTTTGTTCTGAGAAGAAATCTTCGTTGCTGGTAACAACTTAGATAGCTGTAAGACTTTTGCCTTAGAAATGCAAATGTCAAAAGAGACCTTTTCCTCTCTTTCTCGCTTCCTTTCTTTCTTTAAGATAGCTTTAGGGAAAAAAAGTTGAAATTACTACCATCATGGCAAATGTGATGACCATACGCCTGTCCTGATTTCAGCCAGATTAGAGTTGATTTTCTTCATAGAAGCTGGCGTGAGGCTGTGTTTTGGATTTGGGATGAGAAAATGTTGATAAGGTGCTGATGTTTTGAATTGTTGCTAAGTAGTCAAGGACGGTCCAGCTTCTCATGCTGGCCTGCAGTGAGCAGGCTGGGGGTGCACGGGGAGCTGGGAGGGGACACAGCTGGGACAGTTGACACAGGCTGGCCAAAGAGAGATTCCATACCATATAACGTCATGCTCAGTATATAAAGCTGGGACAAAGAAGAAGGAAGGGGTGGAGGGACGTTCGGAGTTATGGCGTCTGTCTTCCCAAGAAACCATTACAAGTGACAGATCCCTGCTTCCCTGGAGATGGCTGAACACCTGCCTACCCATGGGGAGTGGTGAATGAATTCCTTGTTTTGCTTTGCTTGCGTGCGCGGCTTTTGCTTTACTTATTAAACTGTCTTTATCTCAAACCATGAGTTTCCTCACTTTTACTCTTCCGATTCTCTCCCCCGTCCCACCGTGGGGGAGTGAGCGAGCGGCTGCCTGGGGCTTAGTTGCTGGCTGGGGCTAAACCACGACAACGCCAAAGAAGCAGCCCGGGCCAGAGTTGTCACCCCAGACGAATTAATTCCACAGCTTTAGCTATTCTGTAGGAGAGAGATTTCCAAATGCAGGGCTTTATATCACTTGGGGTCCCAGCTTTTACAAGCGGAGTCACAAACGTGATGGAAATTCAGTTACTGAAATGGTTCTCTGAGCCAGAACTGGGGTCAGTAGCTGGGACATAACTTGAGTTGGCTCTTAAAGGAGCATTTGAGGACCGTGCTCTTTGGTTTCCTCTTTTGTTGTTCTGCTTCCTTTCATCTGACTTGCCCTTGCAGTACTGATGCGGGGACGAAGCATTCGTACTGGTGGGTGGAGAAGATGAGGTCTCATTGGAGGCTCCTGGGCATCTTTCCTTTCCCACTTACAGGCTCTGGTGAAAGGGAGCAGATACAAATATGAAGGCTTTACTGCTGCTCTGTGCCAGGCTTTCCTCTCTGCCCTCTCCCCTCTGGAGCCTGGCTGCAGGCTGAGGGTCCTTCTCGTCTCTAAAGGTGCTCTGTCACATCCCCTATTTCCCAAAGCCCTAGGGAAGGGTAGGAGCCAGGGGTGGGGAAGGAAGTACCCAGGGAAAAAATATTACAACACTGGAGCGATAATGCAGCAGAACTCAATGTGAGGCCTTATAGGAGAGGACGATGATTTTGTTTGAAAACAGAACTGGTTTCATGCATGCCTCAGAGCTGTGTTTGTGTTTGTAGAGTCTCAGGGTATAGTGTGTGAGCAGACATGGTCATCCTGTCCTGACCAGAGGGGACGAGGCAGTTTAAAAGTGGGATTCAGCAACAGAGAGGAAAATAAAATGGGCTTCCCAGAATGGTGCAACAGCACAAGACAGCAACGTCTCCAAAACTCTGTGATCGTTTAAATTGTAATGCTTTTCCTTAGACATCAGGATTAAAAAAGGTTTTTTAATGAAGTATGACATTTTTATTTGGAAAAAAGTCTTAGAACAGTACATTGAAAAAAAAAGTTTTTCTGTTTTTCATATGATTTCAGAAAAAACAATAAATATTTTCTAGGGAAAATTACATCCCTCTTACAATTCTACTGAAATTACCAAATGA
The DNA here is from genome assembly GCF_964289735.1 of Phaethon aethereus. Lineage (NCBI taxonomy): Eukaryota > Metazoa > Chordata > Aves > Phaethontiformes > Phaethontidae > Phaethon > Phaethon aethereus. The sequence goes on along the minus strand of NC_138575.1, from coordinate 55,655,267 downwards.
TTTCCAGGACAACTTCCCAATAGCACTAGGGTTCACCTTTCTGCCTCTTGCGGGGTCAGGGAGATCTTGATCAGAGAAATCAAGGGATAGACAGAAATGTCAGAACTGCGCTTTGATGTTTTCCCACCTCTTGCTAAAGCAAGAAACACTGCCTGTTAATGTGATAAAAAGGAGTGAGGCTAGCAGGGGATTTATGCCCTCCTGGAGACATGGTGTGCTAGCTCTGCTCCAAGTTCTCTCATGCTATTTCCATGGCAACTCCATATAATGATAACTCCCACTGATTTTCTTCTTTTATCTGTTATTTTGGTCCCAGATAGTGATGGAGCTGAGGCATACATTTCTGTCACACCATTTGATGCTTATCAACAATGAAAGTAAATAATGTCCTCATTCTTCCGACCTTTAGGAAGTGCAGTTAGTTCACAGCGCTTTTGGGAATTCACCTGCAGAGCTGGACGGAGCTGAAACAGGAAAATCAGTGCTACAGATGCTGCAAAGGATGAATGCTCACTGTCAGCACAAGGTGACAGGATTACATCCCACTCCAGCCTTTCTCCTCCCCTTGGCTGGGGTACCAGCTGGAGACCAAGTAGGAGGCCATGGTGCAATGGGAGGATGGATGATTTGGGTGCAGAGAGCTGCATCTCCGCTGTCCTGCCTGCCGAGGCAGGAGGTTGCTCTGCCTGACTGGGACATAGTCCCATCCCCCCTGCTGTCTGTTCATGATTGCAGATCTAGTCCAGCTCATGAGACAAGGGACAGGAGCTTCTTCCAGGCAGACCTGCAGCCAAAGAAACCCTCAACCAAGTGCCCCTAGCCCGTGACTTCCTCTTACGAAATCTTTGCAGCAAGCTGCTGATGGCTGATTTTACATAGCAGAAGTGGCAGGCATGCAGCTCGTTCTGGGAAACCTGTGCTTGCTTCATCTAGCTAATAGGACAGGACAGGACAAATCATCAGGGCTGGGCAGGAGATTTCACAGAGAGCTTCAAGTCCAGCTACCAGCGTGGGCTGCACTCAGCTTCTGTGCCTGGGCTGTGATTCAGTCAATGCCAGGGAGGACAGGACAGTCCGAACACGGAGGCCTATCCCAAGCATCCCCTTACTTCATGCCGTGAGAGCATCCAGGTGTTTTGGCTCTCCTGATTTCTTCCTACAGAGATTCCCATTTAAGCAAATGATCAATGCCAGCTGAAAGGGCATCCTCCTTCAGGAAGAGACCTTAAACCCCACTGACTTACATTTCATAGTAGTGCCCCTTCTGAGTAAGGTTGCTGCTCAGAAGAGCTGTCCTACTCTGTTTTGTCCTGTAAACCAGCTGTTGGTGAGAGCTTTGCTGGGTCTCAGGCTGTTGGAGAGTCTAATTATGCAAGAAGTTATTCAGTTCTCTGCATGCAGAGAGGTTTGCAAGGACGGGAGCATGTAAAGGATCAATGCCCCTCTGCTGTGACAGTGGTCAGAGCAACTGCATGGAGTGGTGGGGAAGATGGCACTGCACCTGCAGGAACCAAGTCCCAAGTCACTTGGGATTTGTGTTGTCCACTACCCTGGAGGGGTGAGCCAAGAGGGGACACAAAATCTCCCAGCCTGGCTCCCTACCAACCCACGGGGTCCCTCTTCTTTACACCCTTACAAAAAGATCAGGACAGTTTCAGGTCTGAGATCTTTTGCTGCTTAGCTTCACCTCATCGATGCCCAATGTCAAGAGACAATCCTAAGGAAGATGGAAAAGGAGCCAGAAATTCAGTGCTGTGGTTAGCCCCTGCTCACAGGTTAGATAATGTACTTTCTGGCTGGGACTGGTGTCCATCACTGCCTGGGATGAGCCACCAACTCAGCCATGGACCCAGGCTGTGTGGGTGTGAGAGGTGTGTTTGCAGGAGCTGGTGTGGCTCAGCCTCTGGCTCCCCTGCAGTCACCTCTGAGTCAAACCAGGGGACTGCAGGCGCGTGTGATTATCACAGAATGACAGAATCATTAAGGTTGGAAAGGACCTTCAAGATCATCAAGTTCAACCAATAACCAAACACCACCATACCCCCTAAACCATGTCCTGAAGCGCCACATCCACACGTTTTTTGAACACTTCCAGAGACAGTGACTCCACGACCTCCCTGGGCAGCCTATTCCAATGCTTGACCACACTCTTGGTGAAGAAATTTTTCCTAATATCCAATCTAAACCTCCCCTGGCACAACTTGAGGCCATTTCCTCTCATCCTATCACTGGTTACTTGGGAGAAGAGACCAACACCCTCATCGCCACAACCCCCTTTCAGGTAGTTGTAGAGAGTGGTAAGGTCTCCCCTCAGCCTCCTCTTCTCCAGACTGAACAATCCCAGTTCCCTCAGCTGCTCCTCATAAGACTTGTGCTCCAGACCGCTCAACAGCTCCGTTGCCCTTGTCTGGACACGCTCCAGCACCTCAGCATCCTTCTTGTAGTGAGGGGCCCAAAACTGAACACAGGATTCAAGCTGCGGCCTCACCAGTGTTGAGTACAGGGGCACGATCACTTCCCTACTCCTGCTGGCCACACTATTTCTGATACAGGCAAGGACACTGTTGGCCTTCTTGGCCACCTGGGCACACTGCTGGCTCATGTTCAGCCGGCTGTCAGCCAGCACCCCCAGGTCCTTTTCCACCAGGCAGCTCTCCAATCACTCCTCCCCAAGCCTGTAGCGTTGCGTGGTGTTGTTGTGGCCGAAGTGCAGGACCCGGCACTTGGACTTATTAAACCTCATACAGTTGACCTCGGCCCATCGATCCAGCCTGTCCAGATCCCTCTGCAGAGCCCTCCTACCCTCCAGCAGATCAACACTCCCACCCAACTTGGTGTCATCTGCAAACTTACTGAGGGAGCAGTGAGGTTTTTTTATCCAGACACCACCTCCACGAAGGAGAGAGGAAGGAGGGTTCAGTAATGTAAGCCTTTGCCTGGAAGCAGCCCAGGTTTGAAGCTCTTCTCTGAGTGACACAGAGCACCTCACCTGGGTGTGAAGGTGAGCAAGCACCTAGGAATGGTGGAAATCTGCTCTTGACCTGGTCCCCCGAATGTAGGGAACAGCATTTCCTCATGCTGGCATGACAGAAAGATAAGCATATGAAAGATCTCCCGTAGAACTCTTACTAATTCAACAGACACATCAAAAACACAATAGGAGCATTACTAAATGCTAATCTGAGGTCATCAATACAAATTCAAGCCCAGCACCTTGTCCACATATATTATGATGATCCCATCAATCACAAACAATTTCCCATGTCCCAAGGGCAGAACTGGGGTTGAGGCAGTGAGGTCAAATGCAGCAACAAATCTCTGCTAGAAGGGAGGCCACAAAAATAAGTTTCTAAATTCCTGTATAAAATATAATCAAAGTTCATGGGCTTTTTTTATTTCTTAGGGTGTTGCTAAGACACATATACCCATAAAAATGATTCTTTCCAGGCTTAGACATATAGATGCTTCTAAAGTGAGAACTAGAGCCAAAGAAACTTTTGTCATTGATTTTACCAGCAAAAATTTAACTTTTTTGTCCCAGATTCTCACTTCAAATGTATCATCATGCTTCTATTAATTTCAGTGTGAGCATTGTATGCACAGCTGGAGGCAGAGCATGCCCCAAAAGCTGATTACATTTGAAGAGTGCACTGTGAAAGAGAAATCAGATGAGACACTGTCAAGGGCTTCATCTTTTTGGGATCCTGTAAAGGAACATACAGCTTCTTTCAGCATTTCCCCATTCATTCAATATAGACAAAGTTGCTTCCAGTTTTAGAGGTTACCACCAGACAATAAAGACAAATTATATTAAAAAAAAAGCAAAATGCATAATGAAATTTTCAGGGAGAGGACCTTCCCCTCCTCCCACCCCACTTGTCTCCAGGATTTTGAAAGGATCACTTGTAGCTAAAGCCAGGGCTGGACACCTCGGTAAATCTGGCTTTAGGACTCCTCCTGTCGGATGAAAAATGCGATGGCCACCAAGACACAAAGCACTGATCTGGTGTGAACACATTCGAACACTTTGAATAGGTTAAAAATGGTTCATGATATATCTTTGGGCGTTCTGGGTAACTCAGCAGAGATGGGACCCTGTGTCCACTGCAGATCCCGCAGTGACCCCGCCTGGTACAGGGCCTGTTGTCATCGGAAAAATGAGCCGGTTCAAAATTTCGGGTCCTCACACAGGACAGGTTTTTGCTGGTCTTTCAGGGAATACACTAAAACACAGCGGGTGGCAGAACTGCTAGGACAGGAGCAGGGCAGCAGCATGGGTGACACTGCGATGCTGCGAGGGCTGCGGAGGCAGCTGCCAGGTCATCTGAAGCAGCATTATAACTGCGCCACAGTCCTTCCAGCAACCAGCAGCAGCCCATGCCATGGAGAGCTGAGGACACCTTGGCCCACCAGAATCCTGTCTCACAACCCATTAGCTTGCCACACTGCCAGAAACTCACAGATACGCTTTCATCTTGTCCGTAGACCATCCAGTACAGGCAGGTAGATGAGTCCGTACACTTTTCTACCCTTTCCCCTTCAAACCAGTGTGCATATCCTTGCACCAGGGACTACATCTTTTTGTGAGGTGACTTGTGCTTAAGAGCTGGGCATTTAATCCTGGCTCTGCCAAGGTGTCCTCTCACACTAAACTCATTTGTCATCTTTAATGCAAAAGTCTGGATGTAACAAGGGGAACCACAACACAGCCTTGACGTATAGCGATGATGGTAGTGGTGGGTAAGGAGGAGAAGGGACAAGGATAGTTCATGTTATCTACCTGCAGCTCCTTGTGATGTTATCTACCTGCCACTTCTCTGTGTAATAAAATTATCCTCAGATGTCACTGCCAGATGTCACCAGCTCTGCCACTGGGAACCTCCTGCCCTGCTGACCAGCACAGTCATACCTAGGCAGTGCAAGGAGCTTGGTGGCCTCTATTTGGCCAGGGTGGGGAGTGGAGCAGGTGAACCATAATCTGCCTGAACAGTCAGGTTTCCAGAAGCATGCTCATTTGCCTGTTTGCTCCTATACCCCAGTGACTGTCCATCTCCCCTGGCCTCATGAAGCACCAGGAGTCTGTGGCCCAGGCTCTGGGCACTGACTGATCCTCCTTGCCCATAGACACCTCTCCAGAGCTGGGCAGGAGATTCTCCAGGCAGCCATTTCTCTCCAGCAGCTGAAGTGCAGCCAGTCAGGAAGACGTTAGTTGAAATCAGACCAAACTGTGCCTAAAATAAAATGAGTTCAGAGACAAAGTTTTTGTATTGCTGTATAAAACAAGCTGAATGTCACAGTGGAAAAGCTTCCTTTTTAAGGCTGGAAAGTTTTAGAGTTTGGTTTTTTTTTGGGGGGGGCGGTTATTGGAACATGCTGAGTCAAATAAATCATTTCATGGGAGCAAAATTGCAAATTTTACCAAAATTCAATGAAAGGCCATAAAAGAACTTTTTTTTTTAAATGGTTTTAATATTAAAGCTTTAACGAGATGGGGAGGTTTTGGTGGGTTTGTTTTTATTCTTCATTTTTTATTACGAGAAGGAGCGCAGCGTGTTTTGCTCCGACCCCCGGGGGGTGGAGAGGCCGCACCCGCCCCGCGCGGCGCCGGTCTCCGCGGGGCAAGGGCGCCACCTGGCGGCCGCCATCGGAACGCCAGGAGGCACCGCCCCCGGCGGGTTTAAACCCTCCCGGCAGCGCCGCCGGCTCCTTTCCTCGCACCCGCCTTCTCTTGTGCGGAACCAGAACCCTAAACCCGGCCTCCTCCCTGTTTTTTTTTTTGAGGGGAGTTGCTTTCATTCCTGCCAGAGTTAGCCTGGTGGGACTGGAGACCACCATGGGTACCAGGCAGATGATGGACCCTGAGTGCCTCATCACTCCATCAGCACCAGTCTCAGGTGGCTGGGTTAGGGACTGAGGGTCACAGCCCCGGACATACAGGCAGTGAGAGAGGGTGGTTTGGCACTGCTAAAACCAGAGTGTCTGTGAGAACAGCTTGTCTCCTTCCTCTGACTATAGAGTGGTCCTGGGATGATGAGGTGGCACTGAAAAACACCAAGGTGCCTGATTTTTGAGATTCAAACATGCTGTTCAGTCTGGCAAAACCATTCAAGAGCTGGTTTGCACAAAAATGCACTGAGCAAGGAGCAGCACCAGAGTCAAGGATGGTACCCAGGTCCCTTTTCTCCCCATGATTATAGATCTCACCCAAAATTTTCAGCACTTCGTCACACTCCTGCTCCAGCATTTGAGCCTCTCTGCAGACCGTTTTGGGAGGGAAACAGCAGACAGCACCGTATGTTGGAGACATTCTATTTCAGCCTCTGAGTCATTCATGAAAGAGCAAGATGCCTGTTTTGTAAGCTTTTGCTTTCTCCTCAAATGCACCTGTTACTGGTTTGATGGGAGAAACTCCTCCGCCTGGCTGACTCTGGAGATAGATCCAGATAAGATCAGCCTGGGCAAGCAGGAGGGTAGCTCCTGCTCCACACCTGGCACTTCAGAAAGCCTTTTGCAGAAAATGGCCCTCATACCTAGCATGGTACTTCACTCATCACCATAGCAAAAGCAAAGCAAACACCAGTTTCCCTAGAAACTGCAGGTGGCAGGGCATGTTGACTTTAAGGGAGGGAGAGGATCCCACATAGGACAGTCCTGGGTGCAGAAGGGTGAGTGTGCTGCAGGTAGGGAAAGGGGACAGGAAAAGTCCCAGGCACACAGGGACCAGGGTGGCTGCAGTGAGGCAGGGACCCCCAGGAGACACTCCCACAGCCACTGTCCTGCATTGCTCAGTGCAGCAGCAAAGACTGCCTTGGGGCAGAGGGGGCTGAGTCCCTGTGATTGAGTGGCCCAGTAAGGGCACAGATTCACTGAGTGCAGCTGGCCACCAACAGCTCAGCAGCCCCAGCCTGGGTGGAGCGATGCAGACCAGCTGGTACCCAAGGGCTGGGGTTGCAGCTGCCAAGGCACAGCTCCACTACAGAGCCCCCAGAAAGCAGGAGAGGCAGCTGCTGCTGCAGCCGTCAACTCATGACTGGCCTTGGGTGCTGTTTCTGGCTCCTGCCAGAAACCATGTGCCTTAGAGAAGGAACCACAGGACTGTTCAGTCCCTTCTATTTATACCCACACAAGCTCCTCCAGGGCAAAGGGAGTAACTGGTGCTGGGGAAAATGAACCTGAAGAAGGCATTGCCCAGCAGTGCATGCTTGTGGCAATGTACGCCAACCACATACCAGGCTGCATGAGTAAGGGTGAAGTCAGCAAGGTGAGGGAAGTGGTTATTCCCCTTTATTGAGCACTTGTGAGGCTGTATCTGGAGTACTGTGTCCAGTTTGGGTTTCTCACTGCAACAGAGCTTGATCAAGTGGAAGAAGTCCGGCATGGGGGGCCACTGAGGCAGTTGAGGGCTGCTTTGGAGCACATCACCAGAAGGGGAGACTGAGGCACCTGCTCAGCTCTGAGAAGAAAGGCTACGGGGAATCCAGTTGCTCTTGTCCATTAAGTAAATGGATGCTATAGAGAAGATAGGACCAGACTTTTCTTGAAGGTGCACAGTGAAAGGACAGGGGGTGACAGACAAGTTGCAACAAGGGAAATTCTGATTAGACACAAGTTTAAAAAAATCCCAATGAGAGTGATCAGATACCAGCACAGAGGCCCTGAGAAGCTGTGGGATCTCCACCTTTGGAGATATTCAAAGCTTACCTGGACAAGGCTCTGACAACCTGGTATAGCTCTGAGGTGAGCCCTGATCAGGGCAGAAGCTGAACTAGACCTCTCCAGAAGTCCCATCTGACTGAAACTTTTGTGTGACTCTCTAATTCTGCTAAACCTACTAAAATGCAGGAAAGAGCTGGAAACGAGGAGAAACCCTGTGGCTTCTCAGAACCATCAGCTCCCTACACATGTGGGAGCTTATGCTTTGAAGGTAGCTTGGGACAGAATGAAGCAAGAGGCATCTCACGTTACCCACACATGACCTACACACTGGCAGCTTTTAGATCTCATGTTTGTCTTTAAGACACTTGAAGACTCCAGTGTGATGAGATACACTGAAACCTACAGTGTAGGGTTTGTATGGGAGAAGATGACTGCTGTCATTGGGGACTGGACATACCATCTGTACCATCAGCCCTGCTGCGGGGACGGTCACCTTTGGCTAAGGTGACTTCGGGCCAACGGTTGCCGCATCTGAGACGTGGCCCTCTGATTCTGTTCCTTGGGGAACAGATCTGATTGAAGTGATCCCCTGGCCCTGTGAGCCTCCAGAGACTGGGTGCACGAGCCTGTGCCAGCTTCCCCACCAGTCCCGGTTACTCTGGCACAGCCTGAGTCACCGTTTGACACTGCTGAATACTGAAACTGGGAGGAGACAGATGACGGCAGAGGGGATGTCTGAGGGAGGGAGGCAGGGGTGGCTGCCAGTGACCCATCACTCTCATAGAGCAGACCAGAGGGGATGCAGCTTTTCGGCACTTCCTTCAGAAAAGGCTGGTGTGTACAAGGGGTGCCCTACACTTACAAGGCATCGTAGGTTCCCCGTCCCATGCAGCTGCCTCCTGCCAGCCCAGGAGACGAACGCTTGCTTTGTTGGTCCATGGCCAGCCTGGCAGGCATGGGAGCTGGGCATGCTCCCCAACCCCTCTGCCTCCGGAGCCTGAAGGAGGAAGCAGCCCAAGCGCAGCACCACTGGCTGGCAGTGTGCTCCTCCCTGCCTACAACCCGTGCCCAGCATCTCCTGCCCCAGCTGAGAGAGGGGCACATTTACCAGCCCTGTGCCACAGCAAGGGGTACAGGGCTTGTGGGGAGAGGGTGAATCCCTCCCAAAGAAAAACCTTGTTTGGGGAGGCTGGCACTGGCACTGGCTGCCAAAACAGGAGATTTTTTGGCAAGCTGGGGAGCATTTGGGAGGTGAACCCAGCAAAGTCTTTCCCTGTCCCATGCCCTGGCACCACTGGCTGGGTCTGTGCCCCAAGGGTTAACCACACCCTCCATGCCCACGCCCGGCTGGGCACGTGGAACACTACAGCCCTGGCAAGCTCACAGGATGATGACCCTGAAGGTCCTGGGTCCAAGCGGTGCCTCTGCCCTTCTTTGCCCTTTTCCCATGACATTCGTGACCTGGGGTTCAGCTGAGTTTATCCTGCCTCCCGATAATCCTGGGTACTTTCATAATCCAGGTGTGCTCTGTGCCAGCCCTTCTCTGGTGTGTACATTTCTGGCACTTTGGTCTCCTTGAACAGGGAGAGGAGGAACCAGAAACCAGAGGGCCCTGAAGGCAGCAGACCTGTAGCTCCCACCATCAAGGGAGCCCTTTGCAGGAGAGAGGGCATGGATGAGCCTTACTGGGTTTACTGGCCTTCCAGTGGGAAGATTTTAAGAAAAACCAGCACAACCTTCCTGCCTCCTCCACTCACTTGTTCCTTTTGGGTTTAGCCTGTCTGGCCCTACCAGTTTAGGATTTCCCTGGGATGTGTGTGTGTGACTAAGTGGCCAACTGGTTTGGTTTAAGCTCAGTTTTAGGGAAAGAAGAAATAAAAAAAGCCTCTCCTGAGGTATAAGAAACCTGCAGAGTGACACCGCCCCTTCCCTGCCAGCGCCAAGTTCCACAGAAATTTGTGTTTAATTTGGCATTTAAATCAGCCCTTACCCAAAGCTGCCTTAATATTGAACAAGTGCAAAATAACTCTGGGCAGATTAGTATTTTTGTCATTACAGAGGTTTAAAAAATTTACTCTAAAAGGCGCTGTAAATCTGTGGAAGGAGATTTTCACTCTCTGCTTGAGCAGCATGCACAGTAACAACTAAGTAATCAAGAAAAATGCCGTGCCCTGAATCGATGGGAGTCCATATGGTGTCTCTTATCCCTCCCAGTTCTGCTGCCTTTGGGGCCAAGGGGCATTTGGGAGGCTCTTTCTGGCCTGTGGCAGTCAGTGAAGGAGTTGATAAGTGTCTGGGATGTGGCAAACGCACGGTAAGAGCACACTTTGCTTTTAGTTGTCCTGTTAGCCTGTCCCTTTGCTCCTCCAGAATCCACTGTAGCACGGGAGATGGCTCTGTTTTAACACATTTTTGTCTCCTCCTGGGACATGCTTTAGCTACATTTAAGCCATCAATGGCACCACAGCAGCCTGAAAACCTAATTTCTTGAATGTTTGGTATTGTTTCAAGCACATCCCTCCTACCTTCAGTCTGAATGTCAGCATCTTGCATCATGGCCTCACATGCCCCCTTCCCAACCCGCTCCCCAATGTTACATTAGTGTCCTTGAGTTTTCTCTCCCATCTTCTGTGTTACACCTGTGGAACTGTGTAGGTGGAGGGGAGAGGAGCAGGAGAGGGTAAGCATTGTTTCCACCTCAAATTTACTAGAAAAAGTCAAGATGTCCTGTGACGCATTTCAAGCCAATGCCTAGGAAGGCTCTTTCTCATGCCAAGGGATTCAGAAGACCCAAATGTCCCTGTGTTGCCCTTCAGTGCTGGGAGGCAGAGTGGGGAAGGCCCAGCCCGGCATGTCCTAGACAGCTCTGTGCCTGAGGAAGGGGGTTTGCTTGCCAGGAGCATAAGGATATGTGGTAGCACAATGTACCATGTAAGAACTCATGGGAGAGGAAGCCTTTAAAATGGGAGAGTACAGCCTCATACCATCAGGAGGTTAAAAAATAATCCTCATCATCATCATTATTTTGCTTTGATATTGTTTCTACTTTCAAATAAAAATATTACATGTGTTCAGAACATCAGAAAAACATATTTTTACAAGCTGAATTAAATACCTACAAGCCCCTTTCCTGTTCTTGATTATGCAAGTACCCAGCAAGACACAAGCGAATAAATACAGGAATACAGATGCAGCAGACACACGTAGTGATGAAAAGATCACGTCCTTCCTCCTGCATTTGCTTGCTGTAGCTTGGATTTATATTTCTTCATTTCTTAAACATTTGTAATATTGGATCAGCTTTCTTTTATTGAATAAAAGTAGCATGGAGAAACTGCTCTTCTGCACCCTCAAGGAGCTGATCTCTGGTCCATGGTGACAGCTTTCAAGAAGCCAGCATCTCTTTGCCATTTTCCCCCTCCAGGTGGCCCACTCCAACCCATGGAGAGCTGATGCTACCACTCCACCAGCCGTTAGAGGAGTCACATTCCCGAGGAAGAACACCAGTCTCTTGTAGTCATGCTGTTTGGGTTTTTATTAATTAAATATTCCACATACAAAGTGGGCTAAATAAATATATAGCTGTGTCAGACACTGGTGTACCATGCACACCCACTTGGGGAGCTCTATGTATTTATATATGAAATATCATGGAAAGCTATTTACCAAATGCAAAGCAGGCTACAGAATGATTTAACTCCGCAGACTGGTTGCTCATCGCCAGAGTGCAGTCCACACAGCACATACAGACGCACACACATGCACATGTTCATGCTCGCCCACTCCTGGGAAGAAGGATGTCCGTCCTCCGTAGCCTGGCTGCTTGGGAAATGTTCGTGTTGATGCCACAGACACACTCGGGAAGAGGCAGAGCTCCAAGGTGCATGGGATTAAATTCCACCAGGGTATTGCAAGCAGCTGCATGGAAAAAGTTTTGTCTACAGGGAACCACAGCCTGGGGTGGCAGGGAAGGGAGGGAGGGTTTGCGGGGTTGGGCAGACGACCTGGGGAGCTCAGCTGGGGCGCGTGGTCAGGAGTCAGAGCTGGGAGGGAGGCTGATGCTAGAGCGCAAATCAGAAAACGTGTCAGGGTAAATAGGTGTAGATGTTTTTATGTCTTTACATTTTCTTCTCCCTCTCCACCATGATCTCTATTTGGGTTGGAAGTGAACACAAAGAAGAAGAAAGGAATACTCTTTAACTCTCTCCATCTCTCCTCCACTGATCTCTGGAGAAGAGCCAGGCAGGGCTGGGAGCAAGCACAAAAGTAACGGTGGATAGATAAGGGTGTCCTCAGTAGTACCTGAGATGTTTTCACGGGTGGGCAGGAGTGGGGATGTGTAGGGCTGGTGCTCCTGCTCCTGCCTCTTCTCCTGTCAAACATGGGGCACAGGCATCCCCACAAGCTGATCAAAGCGAGTCCCGAATGGGGCAGAGCCAGTCGCAGACCCAGCTGACGATCTTCCTGCTGCTCTAGCCCTACAGCATTCCTGCTGAAAATAGGCCAGGATAGGCTCTTCCCAGCATGTTCCACTGTCAGAAGAGATGAGCTTCACCCCACGGAGAAACAGAGTGAGCAGGGACAGGATGGCCAGGGTGGTGTCTGAAAGCTGTGTTTGAGGAATGAGAAGGAGCTACAAAGGTGCTTGTGCAGGGAAAAGAGGATCCCTCTCCTCTTTTGCCAGTGTGGGTTGTCTCTGTCTCTTCTACAGGATCGACTCACTTGTCACCGTGTGGGCCATTCCCCACGCGTCTGCTGATGGGCACTTAATTTCTTTGCTTGCTGCAGAGCTGCTACATGGGGCTTTTCCCACCAGTGTAGTCATGGTATGGGCTTGTCCGAGCTTTGGGCCGAGGGATGGAGAAATCATTTTGGGTTTCAATGGTCTGAAAAGGAAGCATGAAAGTCTTTACCTTTCAAAACTGGAGAGAAGTAATAGAATAGGGTTTAAAAAAAAAAACAAAAGAGGCTGGGGAGGAACAGAGCTGAAGGTGTCCTGATAGCGTGATCAATGGGGCTGTGGAAGAGGATCCTGGCAGGACAAACCAGTAATAGAGAGATGTCACCAGAGGACATGTGGGGACATGGCGTGAGCTACCAGACCTGGCTAGGCTGTGGTCTGAAAGAGGACTCATGAATGGACATGGGGACATGCAGACTGCCCACTCTGGATCTGCACAGCAACTTCCAGTGACTGTTGGTGGGGATACATTCAGGGCACAGGCTGGGGAAAGGAGCATGATCCCTGAGGAAAGGGCACAGTCTACTGCAGGAATTGTGCTCAAAGAGAGGACTTCTTATCTGATGTCAAATCCAGAAGTATTGAAAACCACAACCTCAGACTTTGCCTTGGGCCTCTTTTGCATCCTCACATCCCTGGACATGTCACAGCTCCCTCCCCCTGGCCACAGGCACCTCCATGAACACGTGTCATGGTATCACCCGGTTCCATGTGAAGCACCTGCCTGCCTCCACAGACCCTGCTTTTGGTCCACCTGTCTTTGCTCCTTCTCTTTCCCTTCCCTTCAGGCCTGAACAATAGCCCACACGCAGTGAAATGGGCGAAGGGGTCGTGAACTTACCTGCATCTGAAAGTGAGAAGAGTATGGGGAGTAGCTGAGGTCTCCTGTGTCTCCTGAGTCACAAGACAAGAGAGGGGGGAAGTTAGTGAGTTAGCGTTATATGGTAGCTTGGAAATACCACATCAAGGGAGACTCAAAGGGCCTGTGGCTACGTTAGCAGCTGCTTTTGGACTGACCAAACTATGCAGGCAGGAATGGGTTAAAATCCATAGGTGGGTGACTTACTAAATATTTCCTTATGAAAACAGGAATGAATGGTATTGTAAATAACAGGACATAGGTGGCCTTGGAGTTTAGACACCTCCTGTTGCCTCACAATTACCGTCATCATCACTGGCCAAATCCCTCCCACTTGCATGCACCAGACCTCCTCTGTGGTATTCCCTGGGAAAAGCACAACTTTTCTCTGCTATTCTTTTACAAACCTAGAGGTCCGACTCCAGGGGACAAATGTGATCTCAGTAGCAGATCCATGGGGAGTGCAGTCACATCTCCTACCCATAGATTTGAGAAGCCTCAACTGATAAAACATTTTGCTTTGTTTGAGTAGGCATGAGACTCATACAGAAAAGTAAGGCCTCCTTGCCTCCTTTTTGGATGATGGGTTCATTTTTAAATACATAATGGGAACCAGATCAGAATTGGAATAAATAATCACCAAGGTATATCCTGGAGAGGTCTGAAGAGCTGAGCATTGCTAAGAAACAAAAAAAAACTTGTGAATTTTTACACAGACTTCCCAGACATAACAGAATCACAAGGAATTATGTCTCAGCCCTGACATGCAGTGCCTCCCACTCAGTCACTCCTCCTACACATCTTTGTCTTTTGCATTGGTCTTTACTCTTTTCCCTCTTGTCTGGATATTAATTTTGTATTTCTGAAATTTCATCAGTCTGAAAGTTTTTTCTACCTCTAAATTATCCATTATCTTCAAATCTTTTCTTGTAGCCCTCCTACCCCTTTTAGCTCATGATTGGTGCATGTGCGCTTAGGGCTGGGGGACAGTGGAGTCGTTCACTTCATCATACCTTGCACAATTTCATCTTGGGTGTAGGCACGGTTGTCAACTCCAGGTGTCTGCTTTAGGAACTTGGGTTGGCAGAAGTCATTTTCTGGAGGGTAGTCCCCCAGCTTCAGAGGGGCAGTGAGGAAACAAATTTCAGGGACGATATACATTATCAGGAAGATCCATCCATTGGACACCAGAGCAATGGCCACAACAGCATCGTCCCAGCTACGTCTGTTTAGAACTGTGTTACCTTTTGTGAGCATAGTGATCCACACTATCCAAATGGCAATTGAGAACAGGACAGTGACAAAGATGTGTGCCCCGTGCCTCTTCCAGCTTTTGTATGACCCACAGAATGTGAACATGGAAACTAAGAAAGTCAGAGCTATCAAGAAGAGCACGTAGATCAAAAGCATGACAAAATCCTTGTTGGTCTCCTCCGGAGACATATTCAGAAATTTGTCTTTCTGGTTTACTAGCATGGTGACTAAGTACTCAATGCTGATCACGACTTGTACCAGGGCAAAGGAAACAATGAGGAGCAGCAACACCAGCCAGGAGAAGGGCTTTCTTCCTCTCACTAGTTTGTTGAGGTTGCAGGCATGGGTGAGGAGGCATGAGAAGCAGAGAGCAAAGATGACTCCAAATAAGAAGAAGCGGGTAGGGCGAGTCCTGTCATTGAGTTTAATGATGAAGGCAAAAGTGAGACCAAAAATGCTGAGTGTGCCCAAAAGAAAGAAGAAATAGACAGAGATCAGGTGCCGCTTGCTGTTGTCTTGGACTTTACAGATGAGAAAGAAGAGCGAGCAGATGAGGAAAATGGTGATGAGGATGCCAGCTGCAGCCAGTGACTCCAGGACAATCCCCCAGGCCTTCTCCATATCACAGAGCAGGTAATAGTCAGCACCGATGCTGCTGCCGCAGCCTCGGGGAGGTGACGTCATCCTCTCGCCTTCTTGAACAACCTCCCCGTGAAACGATTCCCCGAAGCTGTAGAAGAAGAAAAGACACAGGCTGTCATATCAACCAGCTGCTGCCAGCAGTGGGGAAGCAGAGGCAGGAGAGACCTCCATCCCCACCTCACTGCGCAGGGACACCCCAGTGCTAAGGACACGGGGCTGTGGGAGCCATCCCCTTGCCTGGCATCGGCTCTCTTTCAAGGGCAAGCCAAGCCCCTTAGCAGGAGGCAATTCACCTGGCATGTCCTCTGCACTGTACCTGGGGTTGTGCAATGCCGTAGGAGTGTGGGGAGCGGGGGGAAGGTGAGACGCTTTTGCAGGCTTTAGCTTGGTGCCCTGCAGCACAGAGACTGAGCTGCCTTGTCACTTTTGTGATACGAGAGCAGCTGTTAGTCATAATACAGTTTATGCTCTTCTGACAAGTTCAGAAAACATCAGTACCTTGTACCAGTGAGGTGCAGAGATGAGCAATGTAGAACAGGAACCTCATTACTATGTTTCTTTTCCCTCTTTTACTTTCTCTGAAACACTCTTGACTTTGGTTTATGGGTATGAATGAAGGGGAACTTTAACTGCCTTTTACCCCGCAGATAACTAAGCTGCATGCCTTCAGAATAGCTCTTCTCACTCCAAATTAAATAGCAAATATAGGCCACCAACCATGAGCCCTAAACTTGTATTTCTCCTTCTTCATGGCAGCACAACAATAACTGTCTCAAAGACCTCGATCCCCTCCCCAAGGTACTGCCTTGCACTGGCTGGAGGCCTGACATGTCAGAGATAATGCTGTTCATTGCACAAGAAGTAACCACCAAGTTACTGCTTGAGGAGTCCACGGGTCAAGGATTGACAAGGTCTCTAATGCGCCCAGCGCATTCCTGCTGTGTCGTCATGAGGAGTTCAGCGCTGTCTGAGTTAGCCTGGTTTAAGCCTGTCTCGCCAGGGGATAAGAATGCTGTTTAGGTGAGCTCTGCCCATCGCCGAGGGGAATTAAGTTGCCTACTTCCTTGGGAGCCTGAAGCATGTGGAGAAACCACTACACGAAGACGTTGGGCACTTTGTGGCCCATTATGCAGACACTGAGTGAGTTTAGATCCCAGGGGCCAGGTACTGCTTTCTAGTACCAAATTGCCCAGTTAGGCTCAGGTGCCTAAAATCTATCAAAACAGGAGTTTAAATACAATATCAGATGAAACATGGGGGAATCTGGCCTTAATGGTGACCCACACTGGAAAACCAAGGCTTTGCTTTTCTGATATATAAAGAAAAAAGTTAACCTTGCAAAATGTAGTCTTTTGTACTCGCCATGCCATTGCCTTGATTTTCCCCCTCCAGAACAACATACTGCAGTTATGAGGCTGGTTCTAAAACCCTTTCAGCAGATTTTAAGGAGTGTAGGTTGAGTTTTCAATAAATGGCAGTTGATCTAATCACGGGATGAATTAAGGAGGAAAATACCACTGACTTGCTCTCAGCCCCACATATGCCTAAATGTGACCTGCTTATAAACGTTGGAATATTTTTCCAGCTTTTAACCTCACTATGTAAAAGGAGATGTGCAGCTCTTCAAAAAGCTGGCTACAATAAAATGCAAATTATTCAAATATGCAGGAACTCTGGACCCCTGTGGGGAGAATGGAATTAGTGAATAACACATGCAGGAGTTTTCACAGATCATTGTTATCAAAAATTTGAGGATTTATGATCTCTTGCACAAATAGCTGAGAATTATCTGGACATTTGTGAGTAATAAGTAATGAACCTTTCTGAAAATCTGGAGAGCAAATGCTACAATTTTATCCACAGACATTTACTGTGGTGCAGACTAGCTTATCTATTCACAGCTCTGGCAGATACTGACCGGTCCCACCGTCAGGGCAGGTGGAGGGCCCAGAGAGCCTGCGTGAAACCCCAGGGCAGCAGAGAGCACACCCATAGGTTTGGGTCCTGAGTGGTGCTTGCTGCAAGTGGTACTTGCCACAGTCGGCTGCCATGGCCCTTGGGACAAATAGGAGGGAAAGAACCTCGCCGCCTTGGAGAACTGGGACACTGGTGCCTATTTTTATCCCCTTTTCTTTTTTTCCAGGCTGGATGTCCTATGAGGCATGAAGACTCTCTGCCCTGTCTCCTGGGTGAGTGTTGCCACCCAGGAGCTGAGTCTGCTCAACCAGCACCTACAGAAGTGTCTGAGATTTCCAAGGGGCTCTGCAGTCTGTGCAAGCGAGCCTGTGCTGTGGCAACTTCACTGCTCACCCCAAATCATGGTTCTCGCTTTAGTGCTGAGCTTCTCCCTCCAGCCTGAGCCTCCTCTCTCATTGGTACTTGTGCATAAAATACACCTACCCAGCCACAAATTTCAAATAGTTTCCCAGGGAAGTCTGCTATAACTCCCCCAGCTCCAGCTGGCAATCCCATGTTAGAGTCAAGGGTGGGAGGCATTCTCTGTTCGCTGTGGAACCCCATGCCCCTGCTCGCCCACCCCCCACAGCCACGGTCCTTCACACCATCCCGCCCCAGCCGCAGACCTGTCCCGGATCCTGTAGGGCATTGCCTTGAATTACCTGTCTGGGTCCTGCCTGGAGAAGGCAGCAGGGAGGATCCGGCTAGAAGAGGCAAGTTCCCAGTGCACCAGTAACACGGTCACCTCCGCTTCTGCAACCCCGGCCGAGCAGCAGCCCCACGCTCACCCTCCTTGGGAGCTTTAACAGCTGGAGGGCTGGGGAGGTGTGGCTGAGCACGCCTATTCCAGTTCCACCGCCTCTCCTCTCCCACAGGACACGGCTATGAAAATAGGGTCCCCGTGCCAGGAAATGAAGTAAGGCCTCCTGACGTCAGCGGGGCACTCACCCCTGCGTTCGGGGTGGGGATGGAGCCGTTGCCTGTCCCAGCCCTGGGACAGGATTGAATGCTGCTCAGCTAAGTGCCTGATAAGCTGCTCCCCTGTCTGACTCCTGGCACCCGTGGGTGGGAGCGGTGGCTATGAATAGCGGGGTGTCCCCTCCCTGCTCCAAGCCTTTCGTCTCTTTGCATGCTTTCTTGCCAGACAGCTGCTTGCAAGGTGGAAGAAGAGGAGGCTGTGGGATGCAAATGGCCCCAGAGCACCCGGAGGGAGCGTGGCTGTAAGCCCAGCTCCAGAGACGGTTTCCTCGGAGCTCCTGCTGGGCGCCGCATCTGTGTGCAGGGACACGTCTGCTCCGTGCATCCCTTCCACCTGTGCCAGGCAGAGCCACAGGGTCCTTTCCTGAACAGGGCAGTTTGACTTTCCCGGTGTCTCGCTCAGCCCAGCCGTGCTCTCCGAAGGCGCAGTTCCGTCTGCTCACGAGCGCTGAGTCACTTTGTCCAAACTGCTGGCCCAAACGGTTAACGAATGAAGGCAATGACAAGTTCCCCCTTGTTCTACACTGTGCCTCTGGCCTGACACACCTATCGGCGTAATCCCATCCAAAGCCCCGGGTATCTCCAACGTGTTCATGACATCATCTGTTATTTTAAATATTACTCAATGGGAGTATTTTATTATTCTGATTAAGGACTTTACATCAGGGCCTATCCGCACCAAGCACTTGGTCCCTACACGCAGCCATTAAACCTGGAAATCCCTCCCACCCTGTGGAGGTTGTGCTCCTTCCCAAAACTGGGGGAGCAGCTGTACGTGCCTGTGCTGAGGTCTGACTGTCCACGGTTGTCTCATCTGCATGCTAATTTTGTTTGTTTGTTTGTTGGTTGGTTGTCTGTTTGTTTGTTTTAGGGCCCCTGGCTTATTTCTGGGCACTGATCCCTTTAGAACATCACAGGTGGAGATTGCCACAAAACACATACAAGATACACACTCACCTATACCACCACAAAAGGGCCTGCAGGGATGAGTGGCTCATCGGTGAAAGGCAACGCTCAGTGCAGTCACTGCGAGGTGGGCCACGCTGAGGTCCACATAGGTCCCAGGTCTAGTGAGCCAGTCAAGAAGGAAGCAGTTAAGAAAAAAGAGAGGAGGAAAGAAGGAGTGATGGAGAGGTTAGCACGAGCTCAGTGGCACCCAGCCTGTCTACGAAGACATTCCAAAAAGCTTTTCAAAGGTCACCACCAGCCTATTTGCATCCTGTCAGAGCACATTATGGACTGACAGCTACTTCCCTACATTTTCACAAACACACAAAACCTCATGGAAGGCAGCATGTCAAATTATAGCAGGGGGAAAAAAGAAGAAAGGATAAGAAGAGTAACACTGATGTTTTCCAGAATACCTGAGAAATCCTTGAGAGTCGGTAATCAAACACACCTTGTACTTTCAAAAGGCTGATAAGTGGGGCTATGTTTAAAACAACATCCCAAGTGACTTAGGAGACCAAGTGCTGCTGACTCATGGTAGGTAGCCTGAGAAATGGTGCCCATGACCCTTGTGCTGTGCCAATGAGGGTGGAGAAGCATTTCTGGTCTACGTGGGCAAGTACAAACTGCACAATGATCACACCAGAAAGGTTGCCACCTTGTTTTAGGGATGGGATGCAACTTGCAGGCAGAGGCGCCTAAATTTAGACGTCTGATGATTATTACCTAAATGTGAGCTGGGTGTCTCAGCTCCCAAACAGCCAAAAGGTCAGAAGGACTGGCCCAGCTGATTGGATGCAGGTGCCTATTTCTGTGTACACTGAAATGCTCCCGGGTGTGGTTGGCTGGATTGCCTGGGGCCTCACCTTAGTTGCTTGCACATCGGCATGTAATGTCATTTGAGGTGCCACAGGGTATCCTACTCAGCTTCCAGGGACCACTCCAGGAGCACATGGGTCTCCCATACCTCCTGTATCAGATTTGGCTGTCCTGTGCAGATGTTTTGGATACCCTTAGGCATTTCAAATCACCTTTGTAAGAGCAAATGGATTGAGCACTGAATCTCCACTGTCTATTTCAGAGCTGAGATGCCCAGCTTATATGTAGGTACTTAGATGTAGACGTCCACCATATGGACTTCATTCTGGTGCATCAGCATAGACAAATAGTACATTGAAGGTACTGTAGCTCAGTCACCAGCACAGGGGTGGCATATAGGATACAAGAGCTGTGCAAAACTACCCTTCTGGAGCACCAGCTCACACTGAATAACCCAGGGGATTTCAAATGGTCTTAGGCACTAGTGTGTGGGCAATTAAATTGACTCCTCCAAGTCTGCAGAGGAGCCTTCTTAATTGGAGGCAGTCATCCAGGTTCCCACTATAGTTGGTGGAGAGAAAGAGGCACTTCCAAGGCAGTTTCAGTTGACCTACTTCACCACAAACCAAATCACACCTTAGAAGTATCAGTTTCCCCCCAACAGAAGTGAAGGGAGACAAGATAATGAATTCACATACAGATCTTTACACTTGTCGGCTGAATTGCATAGGAAGTCTCCAAAATCATTTCAACACAATCCAGCAGCAAAATACTGGTAATGTCGGAAGTTGCTTTGGGTGG
The DNA here is from genome assembly GCF_964289735.1 of Phaethon aethereus. NCBI lineage: Eukaryota > Metazoa > Chordata > Aves > Phaethontiformes > Phaethontidae > Phaethon > Phaethon aethereus. Next base: position 55,634,613 of record NC_138575.1, on the reverse strand, counting down.
GAGACTGTTGGTAGCAAAATAGCTTGCTTTGGCCATACTGCAGCTCTGGACGAGCAACCTGGCTGCTGGTGAATGGGAAAGAGCAGGCCTGTGGCTGACACGGAGAGGCAGGGACATCAGCAGGGACTGACCCCTTCGGGCAGTAGGCACCCACACCTCCCCTTCCAGTTTTTGGGCAGCAGGACAAGGCAGAGGAGGAGGGCTGGGCTCTCCCTCTGTCAGCTCTGCTCCTTTCCCCTTCTTGCTGCTGGCGTTGCCGGGCCCTGCTCCCTCCCATGGGATGCCAATGTCCAGCACTGCCCACAGTGCCCTGGGCCAGCCCTGCTCCATCAGCTTCAGTGTCGCAGGGCTGAGCTGCCAGCGAAGGGCAGAGCGCAGCAGCTCCTCTCAGCTCAGCCAGGCCTGGGGGAGAGAGCATGTCTGGGAGGTTCAGGGACTTTTACTAAGCCAAGTAATAAAGCAAGTCGATGTCTGGGGAGACATGGTGCTTGGCACTCTGGAATGTGTCTAAATAACATGTTTATTTTTGGTCATTGATATTGGCTGCGTTGTGAATATGTTTGTGTCATTCCTTCTGCTTAGCTACCTGTGCAGTACTTTGACAACACAAGAACAGCCTTGCTTCCTTCAAAAATCCCCCCTGCCAGCACTAATCACAGTCATACTGAGCTAACATTACAGCAGCCTCCACCCTGTCCATTTACTTCATCTTTAAATCAGTTCAGGTGTAAACATTAAGACACCATTGGAAACAGCCTGGCATAGTGGTGATGGGTCTTCAGTGCAGGCAGACAGCTAGGAGCACCTCTTCCTTAGACAGAAATGAAGACAAGGGCAGAGGGTGTAATTTCTGGAAAGGGACACAAGGCACCTCCGCATAACACTGGGCTTTCTCCTGTGGGTTGTGTCCCTGAATTGCTTGTGCTCTGGTTCTGAAAGCATGTACCCAAGGATTACCAAAACCCCTGCCTAAGAGTTGAATGTTTTTCCTTAGGAAATGAAAACTGTGGCACTAAAACCTAAACGTTATCTAAAAAATTTCCAAAAGAAACGCATACTGGTGTCCTTCAGAGCTGTTACTTGTCTCTGCAGCAATCCAGCTCTTACAAACTGCACTCCCTGTCATTTTCAGTCTCAGGAACAAAATAAATATTTCTAGTATGTAACAGTGATGTGCTTTTCTTTGAGTGTTGATTGCTGCCTCCTCTCAAAGAAGCTCCCTTCTTTAAATGACTAGGTTTTGGCCAACGCCTTTCTCTTCCTGGCTGTCCTGGTTTCAGCCAGGATAGAGTTAATTATCTTCATAGAAGCTAGTATGAGGCTGTGTTGGATTTAGGATGAAAATATTGTTGATAATATACTGATGTTTTCAGTTGTTGCTGAGCAGTCAAGGACAGTCCAGCTTCTCATGCTCTGGCCTGCCAGCCGAGAAGGCTGGGGGTGCTCGGGGAGCTGGGAGGGGACACAGCTGGGACAGCTGACCCAGGCTGGCCAAAGGGATATTCCATACCATATGACATCATGCTCAGTATATAAAGCTGGGGGAAGAAGAAGGAAGGGAGGATGTTTGGAGTTAAGGGATCTGTCTTCCCAAGTAACCATTACGCGTGATGGAGCCCTGCTTCCCTGGAGATGGCTGAACACCTGCCTGCCCATGGGGAGTGGTGAATGAATTCCTTGTTTTGCTCTGCTTGTGTGTGCGGCTTTTGCTTTGCCTATTAAACTGTCTTTATCTCGACCCATGATTTTTTTTACTTTTACCCTTCCGATTCTCTCCACCATGCCACCGGCGGGGAGTGAGCAAGCGGCTGTGTGGTGCTTGGTTGCTGGCTGGGGTTAAACCATGACGCTGGCTCCTAAATGCCCAGATTCCTGGTACAGGATGTTCATTTACTCAGAGATGGGGAGATTTGGGCAAGAAAAGGGCAAGAAGACTTGTTAAAATATTAAAATTGGTGCTACTGAGTATGTCCTACAAACAGAAACTTTCAAACCTGTGAATTATCTGCTAGAGCATCCCTAATTGGTGAGAAAACCCTGCTTCTGGAAATGTAATGGAAACAGACTGTGTGGTCCTCTACTAGGAACATAATGCTCTACTGTGCTGCAAACAGGATCACTTCTGCATGCAATCCTAGGTACGGCCAGCCTAGTACCTGGAAGCCCAGGGGTAGGGGGTGGCTTCCAGAGCACCTGCTGAAACTGTGCTGAGTTCATGCCTTAGACTTGCTTCTATCCCGCAGGGGCAGGTATCACACTGTCTTTCATACTCCACAAGTGTGGAAGCTGGAGCAAGAACAGACAGAAACAGAGAGAGCAGCTAAGAACACCTGTGGCTGTGACCACTTTGGCTAGGAAGCACCTTTTCATACAACAAAACTGGTGCTCTTGAAGGCTGTGAACAAGTTAAAAGAATAATTAGATTTATCACCTCATTTAGAACTTTCAACAGTATGCTGATAAACATTTCACTGGCAACAACTGAGTCATTCCTCTAGATGCAGTTTCCTGGAGGTATCCTGTGCCCATCCACTTACCAGAGCAGCTAAGAAGGCTCCAGTCCTCCTTTATGGCATTAACCTCATCTGCTTTTGTGCTGATGTGTTCCCAAAGCAGCAAGTTGCACTGATATGGATGAGTGGGTAATGTATGTAGACAAACACTTGGGGACCAGTGCATAACTCTCAGGAAACAAGGGATCTGAAAACATACCAACTGGTGGGGATGTTGCCTGCTACCCCCAGAAAGGAAGACATGCTAAGGGAGATCCAGGAGAACCTGTGTTTTCTCTCTCCCAGAAAGGCTGATCACAAGGCTGGGAAAACGATTTAGAAGAGAGAGGATGTCTGGCTGCATCTTTAGCTGGTGAAGCCTGACAGAGACTCTAAGCAAAGCACTCCAGGAGGAGTCAGCCTTTGCTTTCCTTGTGTGACAGTCCTCATTTTGGTACCCTTGCCTGGCCCCTAATGCTGTTCCCTTTGGTATTCCTTGCCTCCTGTGCCTGGAGTACTTTCCCCTTTTCCCACCCCACACTGCAGGGTTGAGATGACTGGCTGAGATTCTCCCTGGGAGAGGATTAGGCCCTCTCTCATATGTGTGGCTGTTGGCAATAGATGTTCTGAAAGAGCCGTCCTGCCCTGGAGTCTGAGGCTGATTTCTCCTGCCAGCAGTGCCTTGGGTAAGAGGCTCTGCAGAGGACTGCTTCCGTGCAAGAAGCAAGGTTGCACACAAAAACTCCCTGCTCAATGATACAGAAAATTCTGCTTTACTGCTCCTGGATCAAACACCACCGCAGTGACACAAAGCAAAGCTGAGATCCAACAGAAGTCACTCCTCCCCTTTCATCAGAAAAAAATTGTTGATAGATTCTATTTTTTATCAACAAGCTTCATGTTGGTACAGATCTGTGTCCCCACACAGTCGGCATAAAAGCTGGCTTAAACTCAACATTGTCTGTCCTGGCTAAATTATCAAAAATACAATTGTATTTACACATTTAATCTTAATCAGACACATCCTGTTGAGTGATATGGCTGTGCACAAATCTCCTATTGACTGCAGAACCATGGCCTGGGATCAGCCAGCAGTTTTTGTTGGTGTGTGTTATCCAACCAAAGCTAATCATTAATCAGTGCTGTGATTTTTCTTGAAGGAAATGGGTGGCAGGGGAGAAAAATATAAGGAACAATCATAAGGTAAGGTCAAGTAATTGAATTCACAGCCTATTGCTCCTGAATATTTTCTTGCAGTTTAGAGCAGGTGCCCAGAGCAGGCAGTTCTTGATCTCCGAGTGCCACAAATCCCAATGTCACCTCTTGGAGCTGGAAAGCTGCTGAGGAGCCACGTAGGTCCCTGGGAATCCCAGTCAGGCTTCAGGGAAATGTAACCAATGAAGACGGTAACACACAAGACACTGGTGCTATCCCTAATGAAGAATGTCTTTCTGCAGCCCTGGGAAAGGGAGCTTCTCTTCTGCTTAGTTTCATCTTCTGGGGTGCCAGGTGTTTGGCGGCAAAGCTCAGGCAGGTGGAGGTGGGGGCTTCTAGTACCGCTCTGCTCCACAGACAACAGCCATTTCCCAGCAGCCATGGGCATTACAGTCTGTGGGTCCCTGTGATTTGAGGGGAGATAGTCTGTGTTCCTCTGGCCTTGACCTGAAGACTGCTGGAGGTGCCATGCCAGCGCTGACTTGGCAGAAATGCAAGTGAGTAATAGTTGCCAGATTATACCTATAAACAGTTTATAAAGCCAGCGCCTCAGTTCTGCTTGCTAGTTCACCCTAGGTAAAGTTTGTTGCTTGACCCTGGTTATATATGACCATAAAACTCCTCATATACCTTAGAAGGGCAGGTCAAGCACTCATATGTAAGCAACCATGAGGGGAGCTGAACCCTAGCTCAGCCCATGTTGCAGTCCTTCCCCAGCTTAGTGTGCATGTGCCAAAAAGGCCGAGGCAGCCTTGCAAACACTCAGAGAGATGGGATGGTAGAAAAACAGAATGTGTGTTTCATCAAGGTAGGGCTAGGGCCATGCTTTCAGCACGTACAAGATGCCTTTTCACTCCAATCCTGAAGACTCCCCTCCCTTTGGCAACCCAGGAGCCAGAGGGATTGCTCTGCAGACAGCAGCAGCCTGGAAGCGTTTGGTTTCTGGCACAGGTAGATAGCGTGCCCTGGGACCCTGGAGGTCTGGCACTCCTCAGGCAGGCACAGACGTCAGGGGGTCCCACCAACACAGGGGGACTGCAGGTGGTAGCCTAGGACCCTCACTCTGGGTGGAGGTTATGGAGCTGGCTGTGCAACAGAGCTTGGTATCCTCCATTTAAAAGGACAGCACAGTGCCAGACCCTTCCTTTCAGTAGGCATAAGACAATGCATGCAGGCCTTCTTCCATCACTTCTTCTATCACGTCATACATTAAGGTGAGTAGGTTGTTCTTCTAACTTCAAGGACAACACAAACACATAAGTATCCCCAGATACTGCCTTATTATAGGCCCAGGTCTGCTGCTCAGCTCTTCATTTCTCCCACCAAAATCCTTTCTTGAACGATTCTCCTGGTGCAATATTTGCCAGGACTGATCAGTTGTTGCATCAACATGAAGGTCTTTTGAGTTTCCACCTGTCCTACCTGCTAATCACAACTGATGCTTTATGAGACCACCAACTTCCTAGCATCACCAGTGACGCTAAGCTCCTGAAGGGACATAGCAATGTTCATTTGGTGCATGACTGCTGCATCTGGTAGCTAAGCAGCATAAAAACCTATGACATAATTACACACATTCAAGTAGCTGTACTTGGAGAAAATGAGGGGGAAACAGTGCTCTATTCTATCTGCTTAACTAAGGCAGAAATTTAAATGGGCGTGCTTAAGAGGCCTGATAGCATTCCTGCTCCAGCTGCTTGCTTCTGTAAAATGATGCCTCTCTGCAGTTTCTACCCGATCTCAGTGGGCACATAACCACACATAAACATGCATACTCGTGTGCAAGCACACACACATAGCAGCCCGGCCGCACCCAGCCTCGCGCTGCCTGCCGCGCTCTCGCCTCTGTTGTTGCAGTATCTATTAAAACTAGATAGAAATGCAGGACTTGCAAGGTGCAAGGGTGCTGTTGGTGGAAGTGGTAGCCAGATGCTGGGAGTGGGGGGAGAAGCTGCAAGCCAGGAGGACCACTGAAAATGATTTTCCATAGAAAATTAACTGCAGGATGTTTGGCACGTGCTGCACTGTGACAGGACCCCTCTGCTTGGTTTGTGAAGCCAGATCTGAAAGATCTGCACTCTTTAAACACTGTCTAGTCCAGCGGTTACACTTTGCAAAGATGGAGCACTTGCAGCCATGGATTTGAATCCTAGCCAGAGAGATTAAGTACGCGAGAACTGAAGCTGAGGCCCTAATATAACCCATTTTGTTATTCTCCCTTTAATTCTACCACAATAAAGAACGGAAATCTCAAAGGGAGAGTTGACTAGAAAATGGAGTCTGTGCATAAAATTCCTATTTATGTTACTATTTCAAGTCTTCTGATAAATGCAAAGGAAAATAACTCTTCAAATATATGTAAACATACAGTCAAACATACACAGATGAACACACACACACACTCTTCTTCACCCCTTTAACTAAAAATCCATCGTTCCGTCAAAAGTTCCAACAGAAATTTCCACTGATAATTCAGACCAGCTGGCAAGACTCAAAATGTCTCTTGACCTTCTGCTGGGGTAGTTTCTGTCTCACCTCAAGCCTTCATTTAACTCCTTTCCTGATTTCAGATAAGCCTGTGGGGACATCTGCCACCTCACTTGATGGTCACTAAAGATATCACTAAAGATACTGTAAAGTTGCCATGTTTGCACAGATCTAACAAAGAGGCAATGCTGGGTTAGAAAAAAGCATTACGCTGTTGAACGTGGAGTAGAAGCTTCTGTGCTCCAGGAACTTCCAGCCTGGATGACATGCCCAGGTCTGGGAGGAGGCGAGGTCTGAACTAGACAAAAAATACAGCTGATTGCCAAGTCTCTGGCTTTGATTATTTTTCTTCCAACCCTCTTGACAACCCAGGAGCTCCCCTAAGGGGAAAAATGTCAGTGTGCAGCCATTATTAGTAGCCAAATGGAGAGGACTGGGCTGGAAGGAAGGTTTACAAAGCTTCTGCCTTGCAGTATGGAGAAAAAGAGAGCATGTGCTTCAAGGTCAACCAGTAACTTCAACCTAAGGAGCCCTTTTCTGGCCCTGCTGTGCTCCTTTCCTGGCCCTGCTGTGCTCCTTTCCTCTGGCTTAGCTGGCTCATGAGTAGGAAGGACGAGCCAGCTCTCCTGCAGGAGCCCCTGGGCTCTCTGCTGGTCTCCAGACCCAGCAGCCCTGGCTGTTTTGCTTGGTAAACAAAAGCGATGTCCCCTAAGTGACAGCCATACCCCAGGGAAAGGGTTTAATTGCCAATTAACCTCTTCAGAAATGTAAACACAGCTTCAGCTAATGGTATGAGCAATCCAGGAGAGTGTCAGAGATGAGGGACGGCTCTTAGTGTGTGCATGATATGCCAGAGGGAAGCTTCAGCCTCCCCGCTGCAGGTTCTTCCAGAGTTGTTGCACTGCCCAATAATCCCTTCCTTATTCATTATTAACAAACTGCCATAACAGACATTCGTTTGCAGTAACGAAATACCAATTGGCACATGAGCAGCTCCCCTGAAAAGGCTGTAAAGTGCTTTTTCCAGGAATCCCTGGCTGCAGGCGGGACCTCACCCCAGAGTAAAACCCAGCAGCCGTTGGGCACCAGTGACACTGCATTTCAGCAAGCATGCAACACTCCATCTCCGGGACCTGCAGGGAGGTTCATTTAATCACACAGAAAATTAATTACCTTTGTGCTTATGTTTTAAAAGGCAAAAGGAATTGCTAAAAATTTTGGCTCTGACCTTCTGCTTGGCACACAACATACGCCATCATGTGGAGGATAAGCAAAGGTATATTCTAGGGGGGAAAAAAGCCTATGTTGTACCTGAATGAAGGGATCCCATATATGCTATGGATTTGAGCAATGTTATTGCTGACTCCAAGGGCTTTATCAAGTTACAGGGTCATGATGTACATAGGGGTGAAGTTACCATGAGATCTTACATTACATAGGGTTAGCTTTTCCTCAGCTAGAACTGAATTCACACAGTAGATCTGAAGCTGTGTTGAACTGGAACTGAACTAAACCAACATTGGTTCTTACCTGACGACCCCAATAAGAACTAAATCCAACCTATAACGATTCATCTATCTGATCAGCAGTGTGGTTTTACTAGAGGTAAAGGCAAAGGAAAACAGCAATCCACGTGCCTGATTCCGCCAAACAAGACACACATTCTGGATGTATTACATGACAGTCTGGTTTCTTTAGCAAACACAGCATCTGTTGCAGTCCTGTTCCAATTAAAAAAATGTCTCTTATTACATAACAGTTGATAATCCCCAATCTCCAGAGTGATTAATCTAGATGTACACATGGTTAAAACCTCCGCTGGCCAACTGAAATCAGACTTCCCTAACTACTCATTTATAATCATCAAGCAGAGAAATGACACAGTTGAGTCTGTTACTGGTTAGGATGTTGCCTAACCTTCCAGGACAGCACAAAATTTTGATAGGTTTGCCCTAAATCTAACCATCCTCCTCTTTACTCATCAAAAAGACTAATGCAATTAATGAGTTTAAAGAAGTTGTTGAATATAAATGAACCATCTCTTCCTAACAAGCAGTCCTACGTTTTTAAGCAGAGAGACTTGCCCAGACAGCCCAGCAGGATCTCCATTGCTTTCTATCATTTACCTCATTGTTTTGTATCTTCTAGAGCATCTATGAACACAGATCCCAGTCAGTCCCTGAATGGCTGAGATGGGATATGCCTGCAGGTGTGCAATGGAGGGAGTTCCACCTGCACAGGGGTTGTAGTAGATTCTTCTGGCAAGAGGCTTCAAAGCACAGAGGTGTCCCCTAAAATGCCATCAAGATAGGGAGAGCCACACGTGAACTGCTAAGGCATCTCACATCTCCCATGCACCCCAGAAAACACAAGGCAGGCAGAACGGGAAGCAAAGGGCTTGGGCAGGCACCTCTCCAGCAGCCAGGAGAAGAGCCCGCAGACCATATTGCAGTGTAGCATGAAGAGTAAAGCAAAGAACCAGCCCTGGGGAAGTTTAAGGGACCTGGTTGCAGGCTGCTTGGTGGGGCAAGGCTAGGGAGAAGTGAGCAGAGTGCAGAAGGTGCTTAGGAAGAGGGATGCATGCATGAGAGCTTCTTGGTGAAGACAGGGAGTCAGGCATGTAGGAATGGCTAACGGTGGGAGGAGAAGATGGGAGATCCCCAAAAAAGCACCAAATAACAGAAGCTTAAAAATGCTACACATTCTGGTGCATGCTGAGCACAAGGAAATCCTGCTCGGGAAGGATCTCAGCAGAACTTGGCAGGCCTGTGCCAGCTGTAGGAGCAAAGCACAGGATTGCTAGGTAATTATGTGAAGGGAGGCCGTGCCAGATGCTTCCAAAAGAATAAGTCAGTCCATGCAGAGAGGCCTGAAGGCAGGGAGGGAGGCTGCACCCAGGCACTCATGGGCGGAGGGGCTCCCCTCCCATGCAGGGAGATTCCCTCTCCCTCAGCCACGGGCGAGGTGGCTCCCCAGCTGCATGCCCCTGAGGTGTCACCGCCCCAAGATCTCCATCACTGAATGCTTCCAAAGGTTAGTGGAGTCCCTTGGTCACCTTTATCTGATCAAATGATGGGAGTGGACTGGGCAATGATGCAATCCTGCAGACAATGCAGGAGAGCAGAAAGATGCAAACTCTGCCTATCTGGGCAGTGAGATTTTGCTGACGTGCTGAGCAGGCAGGCTAACCTCCTCCAGTGTACCAGGACAGCCTTGTACATCAGGCAGTCCTGGCTTCTGTTGTGGGGCTCAGACCACTGCCCTCTTCAGTCACAGAGCAAAGCCTCCCAGCTGAAGCAGGGCCTGGGGCACTGCATAAGCTCACAAACTATTTCCTTCTAGCCAGGATTCATTTTGAGGCTCAGCATGGCTTCTGGTGCAGAGTTAACCTTACTTCAGCAAAGCAGGCAAAAATTTACCTATTTGTCCTGCCACTGCAAAGGCCAAAGAGATGAGTGTCCAGATCATAGAAGCCACTTCAAGGCAAGGTCACCCAGCCATGGTGGCTTCATATCTCTGCTTGTCAAATGTATTTCCCCACCAAGAGAGGTAACAGCTCCACGTAACTCATCATCCAGCTATAAAGAGGGACTTCCCCCCATCAGTCCTCCTCTTTATCCCTGTATTTTCACAGGTTATCTACTGCACAGTCCTTTCCAGAGACTTCAGCGTATTTTTGGATGCTAACCCACAAGCTCTAAGTCAGAAAAGCATCTCCCCCATGTACTTTCTGTGTGACCCATGCAAATTGGTAATACACAGTCCTGTAGATCTCAGGTGATCAGAGAATCAAAGGGCTGACACGGCTAACAAAGCTGAACACTTCCACCAGGAGGCTGCCCTAGCCCAAGCAGGAGAGGCTAAAGAACATAGCAAAGGATAAAAACTTTAAGAGCTCTCCTCCACGTGTTCTGCTTGGCGCAGGACAAGCAAACACTGCTGGTTCAGAGGCTCTGCCTTCCTTTCCAAGAAAGAACAGAGCAACTAGCTTTCCAAAAGGCTTGTTACGTTTTAAAAGAAGAAAACAAGAAAGCCTTACTTGCTGTGTGTATAAGATACAGAGATAAAGACACTCACCAAAGATTTCATTGATACTATGCCCTCCAGCAAGCTGCCTTCCCATTGCACAACAGCTTTATCAATAACAGAAGGCTAACAGGGCCCTGCACTAGCCAGGTCTTCCTCTGTATCTGCTGCTTCTACTGAATTCAAGAGGGCCACAACTGTCTGCCATAGGATTTTCAAGAAACACAGCAGTCACATACTCACAGTCCATACAAATACCAGACTGAGAAGACCAGTGATAGCAATTTGCCTTTCATCAGTTTAACACAATCCTGATTGAGAGGGAGATTCCTCGCTAATCACGAAGAGCTGTTCATCAGCCAGACCAGGTGGTGACCCATGAAAGCAGTGCTGGCATTTTTAAAGAGGGAAGGTAGCCTGGCTTTCAGAGGATTGATCTTCAAAGAGTCATCCTCTGAATAGATAGAGGCAGTATAGTTGGAGTAATTAAGTCATATCTGAGTGGGAGCCTTGGAAGAACCAAAGAGTCACAAAACACTAGCAGGCTTTGCAAGGAAGGTCTCTAACAAACTCAGCTGAGACGAGCAAGCCTGGCTGCAGCCAGCCAGCTGAACACAGGCAGAAGTGAGGCTATGTCTAAATTTGATCTTAGAGAGAACAGATTAGCAAAATTCGTTTCTGACATTTCTTCCACACATCTTTTATAACTATTCCTCACTATGTTATCCATTTCTGAGAGCGTAGACAATACTTTATTTGCATTTTCAAAAGTTTGCATTTTTGTCTTGAAAATTGGAAAGGCGACTCCAAGATCCCTAGTCAATACTAAAGCAATTCTCACCAAGTGGTGGAGAGAGCCTAAACCGAGATACACATACATGATTTGAGGGCATCCAATGGAAAATAGTCCATAGCTCTGCAGAATCTCTACGAGCCATCTCAAGACCTGCAACTACAGGAATGGAAAGCTGATTATGCCTAGGCTCTGTCAAAGGAGTCCATTAGGCTGTCTGCTTCATATTGTTGATTGTGTTTGGAGGAGACCTTAACAACCAAAGGGAGCCTCTTCCACGCACCAAGATAAAGGTTTAATGCACCTGTAAGCATGCACATGAGCAGCAGTAATAGGGAATCACTCATGCCAAATTTATGATTCTGAATACGTATTGAGGGAGAGGAAGTATTACTTCCCTGCTGATAATATATCAAACACAGAAGCTGGCAAGGACAGTTCAGGCTGGGTATCTCCTGTTATAAATTCCCTTCAACTGAGCTACAATAAAGACAGTAGAAGACCAAGTATATTCAATTACATGCTTGACTGGGGTACCTTAATTTCTGTTGCTTTAAATTAAATTGAACAAGCCTCCACACGTTCTCTCCCAGGCTTGCTCCATGGGTCCTGTGCCCCCTTACGTTGCTACTGCAGGAAAGAAGGTACTTTTGTGACTACAACCCTCATTGTGCAAAAGACTTTCCTGCATCAAAACCAAGAATTTTCATAGTTTAGACCTGTTCATGGGATGGAGGAGACATACAACAAAAACTACACAAAGGAATCATTTTCTTCTGGAAAGCTGGCATAACCAAAGCAATTCAACCTTACCCTGCAACCCTCCCTCTACCTCACACAGATGACTTGCAGAGCAAGTTTTGCTATTTGCCTTCCTTTATACAGAGAACTGTTTTGTGGTGGATTAAAGGAGACTTAAATCAGTCCAAATGGAAAACATGTGCCAAAAACCTGTCTTCCTTGACAATGTTACATAGGGAAGAGAAAGTGATGGACAGAAGGAATAGTCTCTGTGAGAGGCCTGTCAACATGGTTCTTTTTCTGCCCTTGCTAGGATTTGAATGGAAGACAACACATTTCTCCCTTTTTGCATAGAAAGCCCACACTGCATTTCCCCTTCCTCAGGAACCTTTAGCAAGCACCAAGCCCAAGGGAAGACAGAAACTTTTGAGAGTCCTATCTCTAGACTTTATTTTAAGAAGAAGCAACAGAGCAGCATGTACATCTCTGCAACGATAAGGATACTCCAGCAGAGAGGGTAGATTAAAATAGTCCTCTTCCCTTTGGACGCACAAAATTACCCTTTGCTAACCTCTAGTAAACACAGCTTCAGGCTTCTAGATGCTTCCCTGAAAAAGTGCTGAACAAGCTCCAAGGGCATCCACCCCTCTCTGAACACCTACAATATCAACAGCTGAAGACTGAACAGTGCCACTGTCTCCTATTGCACAATTAGGCATGACCTTGGCACAGTCCAACACACATCCTATCATGAAACATGACCTATACTTGATTGTCATGTTCAGGAAGGCACCTGCTGGCGTCCATGAGGGGCTTTGGAAGCAGAGAATCCTAGAAACCTAGAATGGTTTGTGTTGGAAGGGATCTTTAAAGGTCACCTAGTCCATCCCTCTCTGCAATGAGCAGGAAAAGAAAGAAAATGCCATCATCATCATCATCATATTTCCATACCTGAAGGATCCTCAAGAAGAGATACAGCACTGGAGGCAGGGCTGCATTCATTCCTGGGCCAGAGAGCAAGTGACCATTGCCACTCCTTAGGTGCCAGAGGAACAAAACATCTTTAGCTCTCCCTTTTAAATATTGTTATTCTGAAGGAGCTTCCATAGTCTGACCAGGAAAAAACCCATCCAAAGACTAAGAAAGTGGCTTTCCCCAGGAAAAAAAAAAAAAAAAAAATCTACTGGTAAGTGCATAAGCAATGACTACATGGACTATCTCTGGCACCAAAGCTAGATTTTTACAGCATTTGCTCTGCAACATTTACAAGAATTAATTGCTCGCGTGAATGTTTACAGAAGCTCCCCGCATGCCATTGCAGGCAAACCACAACTTCACATTTATACAACAGCAAAATACTTGGTTCATGCCTGTGTCTTTCACAGGTCATTCAATCAGTTCCATTCCTTCTTAAGTACTTCTAAGGGCTTTTAAGTATGTCGGATATTTTCCTTCTGCAGTGCTTGGCTAGACTGGGAATGTTTACTAATTTCAGTCCTGCTTTGTAAACTAAGGCCCTCCAGATTCCCAGTCACTTCTTACTCTGAGAGTTCTCTCCTAAACTGATCCTCTTCTCAGCACAAGTTAAAGATGTTACTAGAAAGTCGTCATACTTAGCTCTTCTTCTTGGTCATCTCTACTTTTTTGGGAGGGGCAGGTGGAGGGGAAGGTGGGCTGCCAGGTCCTTGAACAGGCAGTCTTCCTCATGGTTATTTCAAGTAGACTTATGCTCAGGCTGCCACCACAGAAAAAAGTGCTGGATTCCCCACTTTGGCTCCCATCTGTGCTTTCCTGCCCATGTCTTCCCTTGCAGCCCCTGGGCAGCAGGTGCATGGCACTGGGGAACTGAAACTGCCAAACCCATTTCAGACAGGTCAGTTCAGCACAGCTTCAGCTCTGGAACACATTATGGTTGCAGGGATTGCTACTTTTTGCAGCTATCCTCATTTATCTTGAAGACAGTTATCCACACTGACATCAATGTTTAATTTTACTCCTCCCCTCCAAAGGATTGTCCCGCTTCTGCTAGCTCTAGAACATTTAAATGAAAGACACTACAGCCCCATTCTTTGCTGCCTGAGGTAGTTACCAATGCAGTATTAAAAATCAAAACTATAAAACATTATTTAAAATATGCATTACAAGTATATAAACAATCACCTTCTCATTATGGACTTGGGAAGAGCAGAATTGTTTCAAACTGCAGACATCCCCGCTGAAATCTTTCAGCATGCAGCTTTTGTAGCAACTTCACTTGAGTTTTCAACCACAAAAAAATGACAGGTTTGTGTTAGCCCGATCCTATCTTAGGTCACACTAAGGTTAATCCCACACTTCAGCTCCCTGCTGTGCAAAGACTCCAGAGAGGTGTGCTTCAGAGCTGCCCCTCAAGAGTCCTCCTGACTGAACACACATTGGCATCAGTTGTTGTACAAAAGTATGCAGCCACACACATACCAGTGCTTCTATTTTCTGAACTGCCTTTTATCGAGAGAGAGACAGGCCTCTGTCCATTCTTCTCCCCTCATGTTTCATTAGATCAGCTACAGATTTTGGTTTAGCCTCGCTCAAAGTTCTGTTTTGACCAAATACATCTTTAGACACTCCCTATTCCACTTCAGTTACACAAACACTAGTCTGACCTAGCCCTCGTGGCATAGTCACAATGAGAAACTATTTCCTGCCCCTCCAACCCACTGAGATATTTTTAGTTGAAATTGAATGTGCATACCTGTGCCAGGTGAGGCACCAGTGAGAATGTGGGTGGGGTGAGACCTTTGCTTTTCTAGTGCCAAGTGTTTCTACAGCTTGTCATTCCAAATCAAGGGAGGCAGCCAGCTGTCTAGGAGTCACTTTTCTCAAGGAGGCTCTGCACCTTTTTACAAGGAGCAGCTCTACTTCTCTCCTCTGTTATTCTTGCAACTGCAGAGGAAGGACAGAGAATGTTTGATCCCATTGAGGGGCAAGGCAAATCCCCTCTGCTGTTGCAGCCTTCCACACAGGAAAGAACACAGAGAGATACTAGAGACTCCACCAAACTATTAAAGAAAGCCTCAAACTACTTCTAAAAGGAATGACCCTGCCCTACGTCCTCCAGCAGTAAAACTGCCCTTCACATCATTTTACAGGATTGGTTCAGGACTGACTTTGCATGCCACCTGTTACATAGCTGGTTATAACACCAAGAGATCTTCCAGAGACCCAGGAGCCTCAGAGGGATTTAATCTTCATTTGCTGATAGCAGGACCAACCCTGTCCTGCCTGTGAATGGTAAGAAATTTTGTTCAAGCATCCAGCAGGAAAGAAGACAAGTCAGGAAAGTTCCCTTGCAAATACTTGTTCCCCATGGAGCATCTCCATCCATATACTCACTCATTTTATTGCTCTCTCTCTGGTGCATTCTAAGGCTGTTTCCTTTTACCTGTGCGGATCCCTACCAAAAGGCCCCATAGAATTAACATGTTCTCATTATTGAGCTTTCGTCACTGCCCCTCTGCACTACAACCCATGGAAGACGCACACTCTCTTCCTGCTATGTAAGAATGCTCTTAGCAGTCAACATACCCAAGATCTGTACCCTTACTTATCTACCAATTGATTGTAGACTGCTTTAGAGCTATCAGACTTGAGGTGAGTATTGGGGAGATTTGAGTAAATTGCTACCAAAAAAAAGACAAAAAGCAAGAACACTGGCACTCTTCTCACACCAGAGAGTATGTTTGCTCCTCATGAAGATAACAGAGCTGTTTTAGATAAAAACACCACACTCCTCCTAGTTTTAACCATGCTGTGCTTTTTGCAATTTTGCAAATTGTATTGCCTCAAACAAAAGTATAAAAGCATTCTGACTAGTATCCATGTGTATATTAGATTTATGTTGACACTATGAAGTAACTGTTGTGCTCATCTCGATTACTGCAGTAGTTTCTGCTTGCCATTTAGATCTAAAAAAGAATCTTTTGAACATTGATTTTCATGTAGCAGAAAATCCAGCTTATGAGTGTTCTAATGGACATTAAATTTTCATGTTAAGCAATCATGAAGGAGCTTCTCACCCTTCTCAGCCCAGCAGCAGAAATGCCCAGTGTGAAAGTTTTTATTGACAATGGGAACTAGCACTAACTAGTTTGAATAAAGATAAGTACATTTATCCCACTCTTGCAAACGTCTACTTATACGGCACCAAACCCTAAGACATTAAAACAGAGAAATAGAGAAACACAGAAAGAGCCTCTGACACCTGCTTTTCTTCACCACACAGCTAGTGAGCTGCTTTCCTATGTAAATACCACCCTCTTGTGTTGGTTCCGGAGTACTACAAGAATCTGCCACAAAAAAAACCCCCCATAACCCACCCAAACCCCAGACCTCTCCTTGATTTTGCCCATCACTACAAATTCTGGATCAAATTCCAGGCAGTGAATAATCTAATCCTGCCTAAACAGGTTCTCTTTGTGCTGGGCCACTCTTCAGCTGACACATCCAAGGTATTGATGTCACATCCGAATTGCTAAGATTGATGTAAGAAGAAAATCTGGCAGAGCCGATACTCAAAATGAGCACAACAAGGTCAGCGCTAAGACAAGGAACACCAGGTATCTTTAAAGTTAAGCAAAATATATCTTGAGTCCTCCATGTCATATGTTTCTTTACTAAGGCAAGGGCATCACAGCTGTGCTGTGGAAATTCAGTTACTTCTTTTAACTTTTTCCTCTCTTTCTTCTGGCAGACTTATCAGACCCCAGATGCACTCGGTGAGTTTCAGTAGTGAGACAGGCTGCAGCAGCAGGGAAAGCTGCACCCACACTGCACCTCTTTGTGAATGAGCAGGGCCAGACCACAGCTGCTTTCAGATCCAGAGGTGATGGCCTGGTGTCTCTGAAAGAAAGACTGGTCTCATAGTACCACAACAGTCTGTAACTGGTAAAGAAGAGAAGTTGTTTTCCAGGTGGACCGCACAATTTCATAGTAAGTACTTCTGAAAAAAAAAAATGCACTGGAGACAGCTTGGTAGACCGTTTCTGCCAAGCTCATGTAGCCATAAAGAGGAAAATTAAAAAGTCTGTCCAAATGCTGAACTAGAAGGCTTTCCTCCTCTTCTTTTTCCCACCAGCCACCTTATTCCTGACACCAATAGCTTCTTCTGTGTCATCATCGTCATGCCGAGATCGCTTCTTCTCTCCCTGCTCCCGCAGCTCCTGCAATGTAATCAAGAGATTGACCAAGAGTTCTGGCACCCGAGGAAATTCAGACTATAACAGCGAGTTGAGGGACAAAAAGCCAGCACCCACCATTCGAGCAAATCTCTGAGCCTCAGCCACACGCTCTGTCAGCATCATAACTTCTTCCTCTTGCATTGGAAACGCTGGCAGCTTCTTGCCAATCAGGTGTTCAATGCGCTGGAACAGCTCTACATCATACCTGAGAAAAGACAAGACACCAGCTTGAATCGGCCTTCCTGAGACTGCTTTAGCTGTCACCACTCACAGACATCACCCCTTATCTCCAGCTCACAGACACTGTTAGCTTGTGCTGATGGTCTCACAAGCAACTCTTAATTGCTTCTGAATGATGCCATCGTTCAGAATGGCTTCACTGATTTGTTCAGTTCATCTCCGTTCACAAGTATTTGGCAAAAGACTTTTTTTAGCCAAATACTTCAGTTTTTATCCAAAAACCCACACTTACTTAACCTGCATTATATTATCATAAAAATATACATATATTATACAACCAAGTTAGAAACAGTTCTGCTTATTACACACCTGCTTCTAGAATTTTTTCTTTATCCCTCCTCACCCTGGGCTTTGAATTCTCTGCCCTTAAACTAAATAAATCCAGCTGGCACCTCAGAATGAAACGTAGTATTTTCTTCTCACCCAGGATGAGGTCAGATGTTTTCTGTTCTGAAACACAGCTGGGAAGAATAAGTCTGCCACTTTTTAACACTTACTGTGTGACAAAGGTGATAGATTTGCCAGATCTCCCAGCTCGAGCTGTTCTCCCAACACGATGAATGTAATCCTGCAAACAATTTTCTTGATAAGCAATAGGATACGTACACCAAAAACAGAACAGAAGTTGTGGGAAATCAGCCCATATAATTTTTCTTTAGGATAGAACAAGAAAATGGGGAGAAAATACAGCCAAGATTAAATAATTGGGACTGCGTTAGGATTAGGATTTGAGAAGACACTGCCTTGTGAAGGCATATCTTTTGTTTTAAGATTTGAATTCTTTTCTTTCTGAAGGAAAAGATCACCTCCAATTATTCAAGATTGCAGGACAAAAGTTGTGATACATGACTTTGCTAATCAACTATCACTTCCTTGGAAAGCTAATGTTTAAAGTGAGCCAATGTCTGCATTTTCAGTCTTGGGATCTAGTGCTTTACATAGTATGTCTTCCAGACAAACTCTTTGGCAAGTAGATTTAAGTTTGGCAAGCATAGTGAAAGGGAGGATGAATGAGAACAATTTGGAAGCATCTGATCTATTGAGCAAGACTTCTGTTTATATGGTCCTAGGCTGTCTCCCAGGTTTTATTCTGCATTGTGGAAATTAAAATACTCCCTTCTCCCTGCAGGATCTGTGGAGAAAGGAAGCATCATGAGAAAGGATGTGTTCTCTGACATGGTTAGACGAGGCGGGGGGGCGGGGGGGAGGGTACGGCACAAAATCTGTAACATCATCATTCAAGCTGCTGCCCCACAATTTTTTTTTTTTTTTAACTTTTATCCTTTTACAATGTCAAAAGCAGTGTCTTCGAAAGAACCACCATACTGCCTTCTGTTTGCAAAGCGTAGTACCTTTGATCATTATAAGAAACAGTAACAATTCCTGAAACGTATGTTAATGGTAAGCTTTCTGAAACTAGGCTGGGAAACAAAGTCACACCCCAAAGATAATACTATACTTTCTATAAAGTAGAAAGTTAGTAACAGTTTGCTGAAATGAAAGGTGATATGAAGGTGAAACATATAAAAAGACATCTTTCTTGATCAAATCCTCATTGAACATAATGGGAGAATTTTTACTTTTTTTTTTTTAAACACAGTTTAAAATGTGAAGGCAGACTTGGATCACAGGAACAGACTACGTGAAACTAGTAATATGTTAAAACTATTTTCAAAGTCTAGAAGCCCTTTAATGTAATATGGAAAAACACATACTCTGAGTAGAAATGCAGACACACAACGTCCCTCACTTCCCCTCTTCACTTACAGGATCAGTTCTACAATCCAGATGAAGCCACCCAACCAAACTGAGATACCAACTAAACTGCAGAGGCTGAACTACATCTTTTAATCTACAGCAGGTTGCAGCCAGCAGAAGAGAGAAAAGGTGTCTTTGTTCCTTCGTCTAGCTTCACTATGCCTCTGGTGACCGGAAGCTCTCAGCTGGCACACAGACTAGCTTACCTTAGAGTGAGTAGGAATATCAAAGTTTATCACCACATCTACATGTGGGATGTCCAGACCTCTGCTTGCAACATCAGTAGCCAGTAGAATAGAACGTGCCTTTGCCTTGAACTTGTTTAGAGAGCCCAAGCGTTTATTCTGGAAGAGAGGAGGACAAAAAAGGAATGAGTGAATAATGCTCATTCTGGCTAATATGCTCTTGTTGAAATACTGGTACAGAAGAACTGGGGGAGAAACTACTCAAAAAATCTCACTTCTCTAATTTCTTTCTGAACTATTGCAGAATAAATGGCAGCATTCATATTAGTTAAACTTCCAGCGATCAGTCCAGTCCACTAGCTGCAAAATACTCCTCCTACAAGGTAATTATCACTCACTATGGTACAGTCCATTTCCCAAGCGACAGGTCTCCTCTCTACTCCATTCTGTGGGGTATGCCCATACCTGACTCATCTGCCCATGGAGAGGAATGGCAGTGAAGCCCAGGTTGCGGAGCAGTAGAGCAGTCCTCTGAGTATTGTTACACGTACTACAGAATATCATGAAAGAGTTTCCAGCTAGCTCATTCAAGATATAAACCAGGTAGCTGTCCTGTAAAGAAACAGACAGAAAAAGAGAAAAGACATAATCACATACGCCAAATTAAAGAGTAAGTATAAGCCAGAGAAGATGACAAGATATCGGGCAGGTGTAGGAACATCAAGAAAAGACACAATCAGAAAAGGGAAGAAACAGAAGTGGCATTACCTTGAATTTGGAGGGGATGAAAATGTAGTACTGCTGTAGTTTTTCAACTGTTTGATATTTGGAAGAAACAGCACATTTAACAGGATTCTTCAGAGCAGCACGCTGGAGTTTTTGAACCTGGGAAGATGAATGTAAGTTAGTACTAGATGCACAGAGATCTTGTCAGAAACCTGTATGATACAGTCTAGTCAACAGTATAGCCTAATAGAAGGAGAACTAAAGCAGAGTACTCTGCTCTCACCTTCTTGGTCATGGTAGCAGAAAACAGGAATGTCTTCCTGTCTCGAGGAATCACTTTCAATATCTTATCCACCTGTAAAAGTAGAAAGGGAATGGAAATGCTGAATACAACAGCAATCAAGACACAAGCTTCCTCCAAATATAATGATCATCCAAATGAAGAGTAATGCACGTGTGCAACTTAGACTCACAGCAGAAACAAAAATCCCCTCATCTAAAGGGAAGGCGCAGACTGATAGCTTGTTGACAATTAGGTAGCGTGAACTCCAGAAATCCAATAGCAGTGCAAGTATCAGGCAATATTCCTGCAGGAACGTGCGTGTGATCATTTTCTACAGTAACTGCATCAATCAAATCTACAATCTACAGTAACTGCATCAAATCAACTTCGGAGAAAGCAGTAGATTTCAGAGACAAAATGCCTCCTATTGTCTTGCTAGTGCTTTGCAGAACTCTGCTAAGTTCTACTCCCACCATAGACTTTTGGGCAGTTATTAGATCTTGCTTACAATTTGCTTTTAATTTCTACAGATCAGCTCAGTGTTTACTATGCGACTGTATGAAGTGATTTTAAAGGGACTTATCTGGTGTTCCAAACTCTTCTTTCAGCAGATTCTTACCTCTGTCTCAAAATCCATGTTAAGGATCCGGTCAGCCTCATCCATCACTAAGAACTTCAGAGCTCTTAAGTTGAAGCCCTTTGTATTCTCCAGATGATCAACTAGACGGCCAGGGGTTGCTATCAACAAAATTACAAGAGCAAATTTTGATGAAAGCAAAGGAAAAGACTCCAAAGAAGCAAGAGAGCCATCCGTTACAGAAATGAGATTCTTTGCCCAAAAGAAATAAAGACAGATTGCTTTGTGGGAAAGACTCTTTCATAGGATATCTTCAGAGCGTTTTGAAATAAGACTAATGGAATCAGACTCTCTGAAGAATGCCCTCCTTCCTCCTCTCCCCTGGAAAAAAAAAAAGGCGAAACAAAACAGAGTGTAGACAAGCTATACTGAGAAGGATGAGACCAGCATTTTGAATACTTAAAGGAATGCTTTGGAATGAGTTTGTAGCAGCAAGGCTACTGGTGTATACTTTAGAAACATTAACAAGCCAATACTCAGGCCTCAGGACAAAAACAAATTAAGGATGTACTCTCACTTCTTCAAATGCACAAAAACTTTTGGCACTCTTTCTTTGGACAGCTCAGTTTGATGATATTCATACCCCATGCCCCCAGTATTTTAACTTACCAATTATAACATGTGGTTTCTTGGCTAAGGCCAGAGATTGCGACATCGTGTCGATCCCACCCACAATAACCGCTGCAGGACAAACAGAATATAGTCAACCTCTCAGTGTAGTACCAGCCAGCTCCTCGCACCAAGTGTTTCCTCCTAGTCCCTGCCACCCACAACAAATCTGTACAAATGAAAGTCTACTTATCTTTACAAGAATTCACTTTATTTTAGCACACCTGAGCTTCACAGGCTGCTTAAGCTGTACCATTAAGTCCTTACTGGCCCAGGGTATTTTATTTTCAGAGTTGAAGAGCTACAGACAGCATCTGT
Organism: Phaethon aethereus; assembly: GCF_964289735.1. NCBI lineage: Eukaryota > Metazoa > Chordata > Aves > Phaethontiformes > Phaethontidae > Phaethon > Phaethon aethereus. The sequence continues at coordinate 55,612,887 of NC_138575.1, read as the reverse complement.
TCTTTGCAGCTTAACTCAGCTGCAAAAAATCTAGGAGTTCTAAAATTACCCACAAAGCTTTTACATTTGTAGAGAATACCTAAAGAACCAATACAGAAAATCTGAAGGAAAGATTAAACTACATCACACTACAGAGTGGAACTCTACGCAGTTTCACTGAACACAAACTTACTATTGAGAAGATAGTCTTCTACTTCCACCTGTAACTGTTTGGACATAAAATACAGAAGAGCTGCAGACTGCTCCATGAGGAAAGACCACAGAGTCCTTCTTTCCCAAAACTGATACCAGATCTCTGTCTTCCAGCTTTTCTCTTTTGTTCAACCCCCCATACAAATACTCTGTACTTTTTTCATTGCAATCTAGAGCTGACAGATTTCAGTCTTCAGGAAAACGGCTCCAACATCACAAAGCTACTTACTACTGTGGACACCAATGGAAGATCCAAGAGCTTCAAACTGCTCTGATATTTGGAAGGCTAGCTCCCTCGTTGGTGTGAGGACAAGAGCAAATAATCGCTGAGGTGTTTCCAGCAGTGCTTGAAGAATTGGCAAAGCAAAGGCTCCTGTTTTTCCAGAGCCAGTTTCTGCTAGTCCAATGATATCTCTGCCTACAAGGAGCAGGAAGGAGGGCAAAAACTGTTACAAATCTAGACCAGAAAGAGAGGTCTTTAAAGCACTGTGCAATAAAGCACAAGAATTCCTTAAAAACAGGAAAAAAAGGAGACACACAAAGGGTAAATAAGAACAAAGGGCCAAAACAAAAAATTTCAGAACATCTCTGCAGCATTTTTAGAGTGTGACTTCATTTGTACAATAATTACAGTCTCAATCCTTTCCATTCTATAGTTATGCTTCTGTCAATATACAGGTTATCATACAAACTTTAGGTTGGAAAAAAGCTTTATTATTTCTCAAATCTGTCCATTTACAGCCTATTACTTCTACCTGGGTAAGTATTCTAGACCAACTGTTGTCTGTTTACTGGCTTACAAGGAAATAGACTCCAGCATCTGAGACTTAGGTCATACCAACTACAAGACAACAGCACTACCAAACCCACACTTCACAAACCACAATCAATTTTATGCCATTGATTAAGAGAGTAATCTAAACCCAATTTGCAGCAGGAAGGATTAGGACAGCAAGTCCTTTGCTCAAAAACAGTGCAGGCAACAGGGTAGATTTCATCAGTAGAATCCATTCTGACCTCCTGAACTCCTACAGGTGAGAAGAACATACTGCCAACAGGCCTTAAACTGGAGACAACTTCTCAGGAATGCAATCTTACTTTTGTTTTTTTTCCCCAAGAGAATCTTAAATGTGGAGTAAGAGAGTCTGACAACAGTTAAGTACTAGAACAGAGTAGACACTGAAAGTTTATTCCCATTCTGTCACTACATTGTTCTGTTCCGGCTTCACAGTATTTAAAAACAAAAACAAAACAAAAGCCATATCAAACAAATATTCTACAGGCAGAAATGTTTGCTGAATTCAGTAATTTATTTTCCCATAATTCCAGGATGTTTACAGAAAGTCACTGTGGTTTGCTTATTACTCACTCCAGAGATCTAATTTCAAAGAGTTGCCTGCTCACAACAAAGCAGATTATATAAGCTATGTAATCAGTCAAGGCATCTCCAATTTCAAATACACACTGTAGGTCTCTACCAGAAGAGGCACAGTCCTAAACCTATCAGAAGCTTCCTGTGTATCCTTTAGTATTTCAGAAAGAAAATGGTCAATGTAGACTAGCAGCTCAAATGATTGACAATGATTCTACTTAACATGGAGTGTTAGAACTACTCAACAGTAGTGAGCACTCAAGAACCCACGTTTGTACCCATTTGAAAGTCTGCAATTGCAGGCAGTGTTATAGGAGAAATTAGTATTCCAAGCACCACCTGGGAAGGACACAAGAATGAACACAGAGACTACTTCTAGACAGAGTTCTTCAATGATGAAGAAGTGAGAACACTCTCATCCCTACCACTTCTCACTCAGCAAAATTCATTCACATAGACCTCCTGGGGCATTCCCAGATTCAGGATCAGAGAAACACACTGCTTACCTTGGAGAGCCACTGGAATAGCCTCAATTTGGATCTTTGTTGGCATCTTCCATCCTAACTGGTCACAAGCTTCACACAGGACATCTGTGACTCCCTGAACATTAGCAGAAAGAGAAAAGGGAAACAGACATCACCAACAAAACCTAAGTTAAATCATAAAAGTTAAACACATGCTGCAACAGAGCCAAGCTTGTCTCTAGCAGAGACAAACCCCATCAGGCCCTCAATGCAACTACATGAAAGGGCAGGCTGCTTACAGTGACCCCATCTCCATCAGTAATTTCATCGATTTCTACAAAACTGTTAGAGGCGACTGCCATCAGCAAGAAACCAGTATTTCCCCCCCCCTAACTTACACAAGGAATTTTACACATACACAGAGCTGTCTACTCTTCCCCTCTGGCGGTATCCCATGAGCATGGAAAAACAGAAAAGCCCGGGCAAGTTAACATAACTGAAAATATAGGCAGCCGGCTGAGAAACACAGACCGAAGCAGGAACCCCAGCCGGAGCGGAAGCCTGAACTCCCCGGATCTCCTGCCCGGGCACAGCACCACGCCCGCGGATCGACGGCGGCGCACGTGTCTGGCCCCGCGCACCGGCGGCTCCGCCGGGCCTCCGGCCGCCTGCAGCCCGCGCGGGGCCGCAGTCCGGGGGCGTGCCACGCCGGGGCAAGCACGGTGGGGCGGCGTGGGGCACGGCCTGGCACATGGTGCTGTGCGAGGAGCTTCTTCCCCTCCCGGCTGGCCCCGCGGGGTGCTCCTCGGGACGGGGGAGGGAGCAGCGGAAGCAGAAGCAGCTCCAGCCCAGCCTCACCAGATCCTTGAAGCTGCGTGGTTCTTCCACCACCACCTCCGACTCCACGACTACCTCCGGCTCCGCCGTCTGCCCTTCCTCATCTCCTGCCGCCATTTTGGACCGTCTCCTTCTGGGGCAGCGCGGAGCACTTTGGGAGTTGTAGTCCCCCTTGGGGGCACTGTGGGACTTGTAGTTCCCCTTGGGGGCACTGTGGGACTTGTAGTTCGGATGAAAGAGCCAATCGGCGCGGGCGGGGCGGGGCTCGAGGGGTCACGCGCGGCGGCGGTTACTCGTGGGGGTTGGTGTCGGGGGCTGGAGCCGGGCCAGCGCTCCGGGCGGGCAGCAGAGCTGCGCCGCCAGAGTGCTACGACGGTGGTAGTGCGGTCGTGAGGTACAGGCGGTCTCGTTTTCTTGAGTTTAGAAGGTGTCTTTTGCATCCGGAGTTCCTCAGAGTGCAGCGCTCTGGGAAGTGGGTGTAAGGCTCAGGGTAGCAGGTGCTGCCATTTTCTCCAGATGTAAAGGAGCCGACGTCGGCCGAGTTGCCGTGACTGTGGAGACATCTTGGCCCTGCACAAGGTTATTAAGCAGCACACTTGAGGAGGCCTTTCTGCTGAATATGTTCAAGGCTTGTTTTCTTTAAACTTAATTGGGCTTATGCTTCTGCAAGGTGGGGTTGATTTATGTGATGAGTGCTATACTTTGCTAAACTAGAAACTGTGGGTGGATTTTCACTTAACTCCAGAGAGGTCTGCAGGGAAGGGGGAGTTATGGAGCTATAGCCACTTGTATTGGGATAAGAGCACACTGAACTGTCCGAGTGAAAACCTGCCTGCTTGGCATTAACTGCAAATGGCTAAGCCTCTGGCCTGCAGCTCAGTGTTTGTGTTGCTTAGGCAGTGTGCGTGATGGTATTCTTTATTAATAAATTCTACAATTGTGAAAGAGCAAGACAAAATGAGCTAGACAGGCACAAGAATATATATAAACTTGCATATATAATACATATAAAGAGCAGCTTAACTTCTTCAGAGGTGCTGGTACGAAACATTTTGAAGTACTAGTGCAGGGAAAAGAAGAGATATCAAGAACTGTCATTGTTCCACCTTGTTTTCCTGTTCATGGTAATTGCCAAAGTGCAACTTTGAAGTGCCAGAAAGACATAAAAGTGGCAACTCACAGCATGGAATGAGAGAATAGGGGATGGGAATAGATGCAAACACTCCCCCGGCTTTCTTGATTGCTGCTGTTGTGACTCTGGCAGAGAGCCTGCAAGTGCACAGCAAGAGGTAAAATTTGTGATGGATTTAGTGCCCTTAAGAAGAACAACATCAAAACATTATGTCATGATGATAGTTCCTGAACTCTTTGGTTCTATCTTGTCTGGATGTGGCCTCTCTGGTGTGTAGTCCCAATGCTGATTGCAGCAGGGAAACCTTGCAGCTAGGTGAACCTCCTTTGTTTTAGGGAAAAGGATGCTAATGTATCCAAGAGCTCGGGCTTTGAAAGGACAGCAGAGCTGACTGCAAAACAGAACTTGTGACTACGTTTCTGAGCAGACTTCCTTCTCTCTTACTGGTTGGGAAGCCCAGCTGGGTGTGCTTGCAGTGGAAATGCTGACGTACCTGAGCATCTGTCACTGGATTCCAAGCGTGCCATTTCCTCTGCTCCCAGAACAATGAGGAAAGTGAGAGGAAATCCGAACAAAGTCTCTGCGTGACAGGGAAAGGAGAGGAAACCTGAAACAATTCACTGGGCAGCAGTGGAAATGAAACTGCTGCATCCCACTGTGCTCAGGAGCAATGATTTTAAAATCTAAAAACAAAAAAACCCAAGAACCACCCAGTGTAGATGCTAGTTATGACTATGTGTTTCAAAAACTACAGCAGTCTGAGCCATAAGCTTGTTATATATCGTTAGTGCTAAAGGTTAAGCCTGGCCAGCACTTAGACATGAACCCTTATAAGGGTCACTGGGATGCCTCAGGAAATGGAGTCAGGTATGTGACAGGAAGTCACTGCTTGTGATTCTTTGTTGAACTCATCGCCCATATAACATGGTAGGTGCTGTTTTGTTGGGGAGCAGGGTGAAGCAATTCTATTCTGGTGAAATTCCAGTTTGGGTAATTCACTTTTGTCAGTAGAGATATTTGAATAAAAGTTTCCTCCTGTCCTAAACTGCTGTTGGGAACACTCATGTGTGATAAAATAAATACTGCTTCTAAATGATGATTCCCTTTTTGTGCTTTTCAGCACAAGACACGGCAGATTATACTGGATTTAGAAATTTTCACTCCAGGGCTTTTAGACTTGGCTTTTGACCAAATATGTTCCTAGCCCTATTGCATATTAGCTCAGTCTTCCTTAGGGGGAACAGGGTAGGAGCATCCACAGCAGATGAATTTTAGTTATGCGTAAGGGATACATAATAAGACAAGGTGGACAGTGTGTATAGTAGGTCACAGTTAATGGTAAATCATCCTGTCTACCCACTGGGATGCCCAGAGAGAGCCTATTGGGATATCCTGACTCCCTGACTATATTTGGGCTCCTTTGTCATAGACGAATTTTATTATACTTTCAAAACATACTATGGGACTTTGTGTTAAAATGATGTTTGCATTCCTGCTTCACCATTGAATCATTCCTCCTTGTAGCAGTTTCAATAAAAGGGGAGTAAAAATGACATCGGAAGGCCAGGTTTCATAACTGCCAGCCCAGGCTAAACATCATATCACACACATAACCTTCTCCCCCTGCGGCCTAGCTACCAAAGGAAGGGTTCCACCAGCACATCTACTACTTTGAAGGGTAAATAACATAACTGCTAGCAAAAAAGTTGCTTATCGAAGACAGTTCCCCCAAATGTTGCTTGTGACTCTGAGGGAGTTGCAGTATTGGAACTAAGCCAATACTAATACTGGAGTAGGTGCACCCCTGTCCCAGCCCAGGTCAATTGCGTCTGGTGCTTTCTTGGTAGCAACTCTGGTGCTCATCGGCCCCAGCAGTGAACTGTTTCAGGGAGCAAAAGGAGTAAGAAATGAATCTTACCCCCAAATATTACTATATTTCTGCCAACACATCTCCCAAAGCTGGCTCCCCAGGGTATCATATGAGATCCAGTGCTGACTGCATGGGAGGAGACAGGACAGCATACCCAGAGCTGGGTGAGGAGGATACGACCACCTCGTACCTGTCTGCTAGCTGCTAGATCAAGTATGGCTGAGGTGTGAGGGCACAGACTTAGATTCACAGAACCACCTGGCTTAGAAGGTGTCCAAGAGCACTGGATTTTGGAGCAAAGTCACACAGCTCCTCTGTCTTGTGAAGGATTACAGATCTTCCAGCCTGCAGGCCCCATTCTCTGCCTGAGTCTCCCTTTGCATTCCTAGCAAACCAACCAGGAAAGGGGAGTGGCTGAGACCTGACCAGGAGAGTGTGGTACCTTGAGCTCAATTACACTCACACAGCAGCACCATGCAACAACCTGAATCCTGACTTTGAGTGAAAGGTTAGGTTAGGCTAGGGAAAAACAGAACAGAAGTAGAATTTTTTTGCCTGCATGGCTGAGACTGGAAGCAAAAGTATCTGATTTGTCCCCAGCTGCTGAGACAGTGGCTGTGATTGCAGTGCAGGACTGTGCTGAGCAGAGCAAGCCATCCCTCGTGATGTTCTAAGCTATCAAATTCAGATCCTTCTTCCAGTCAGATTAGTCCATTCAGAGCTGTTGTTTTCCCTATGTTGTTCCCTGTGTGTGGATGTGTGGACAAAGCTGCATTGCCAGAAAACTGGGGAGGAGATAGGAGAAGTATATGTTATGTAATTTTCTCTGTGATAATAAAACCAGCCTCCTCAGAAGCATGATAAAGCCTTAACTGATATGGTGGAGTTAGCTGGTGATATGCTGGAGCACTAGGAAGAATTTCATGTCGTGTCTGCTTTTGCATAGTGTGCAGTTCACACTCCAAAAACACACTTACGTGCTCACACATATGCACCTCACTGTTTGCATGTCAGAGACCAAGATCCACAGTGTACATGGGCTAATGTGCACACCGGGATATGCACTCACACAGGCATAAATGCATATACAAATGCCAGCTGTGTGGCATGGAGCTGATGACCTCACTTTTCATTCTCACCTTCTGAACACGTACAGCTACTCATATTGATTCCCTAGCTCCAGTGCTTAGAGCATGAAATCAAGCAGGATGAGCTAGGGAGCGGGAATGTGATCACATGCAGGTGTGCAGAGAGACACTGACACAAAAGTGCTTCATATCCATTTAATCGAACCAGCATTTCTGGCAAACAGGCATGGGCTTTACAAGCATCTGGGTCACACTCTGAGGGACCAAAGCTTTTGTTCTTATATGTAAAAACAAATGTTGATGTCATGAGAGGAAGAGACAAAAAGGACAAGGATTCAATCTCTGTGAGATGGAGTGTTTTCCTTCCTAAGAGTTTCCTCAGTGTTACAGAATTAGAGAGTGGGTTTTTCTGATAATTTTGATTCATGCATCTGCATGGAAGTTTCCCTTATCCACTGGGGCATACTTGTGGAGGCGGAATTATCCCTGCATTAACTCCTCTAGTTGTCTCAAGCTCATTTCTAGGGTCTTTTCCTTGTACCTCTTCCAGGTACTGACATGATCCCCATTATCACAGTACTTGAGCACTTTTCAATATTTGTCCCAGAAACATCTTTGTGAGGTAGGGAAGTGCTACTATCCCCATTTTTAGACAGATATCTGAGGCACTGCGGGGTCAAAAATTATGAAGGACATAGTTAGCAGAATAATCACTTGAAACAGGGTCCCAGTCCTTCCTCCTGCTTTATAAGTGTTCTGCCGTGGAATCATCCTACTCCTCTGCACCCCTCTTGAGTATTAGTACCAGTATATATGGTATAATATATATATATACATATACATATATATATATACACACCATATATACCAGTATATATGGTATATATACCAGCTAACATGAAGCCTTCCCTGGGAAGCATTGCTAGGGGTACCTGTAGCTCTCCATGAGTGCTGCCTCCTCCCTCACAGACAAACCACTGTGGGTCTCACAGGCTGCTCAAAGAGTGGCACTGCCATCTCTCAGATGTACTCCCATCTCAGCTGGCCTCCAGCTCAGACCAGTAACACCAACCTATGCTTCCCTCCCTGCTGCAAGAGATATAACTGCTTTCTTCCACCAGGTCTTCCACCAGGACTGCTCTGGTCCCAGGGTCACTGACCTGTCCTTCTCCTTCTTTTGGTTCCTAAGATCTGTCACTGATTGATCATGTTTCACCTATTTTATAACCACCAACATTCAGGCCATGCTTTCCTTTTCCTACAGGGACTTACCCTCCCTCACAGCCAAAGAACAGGTAACTTGCTCTCACATGCCACAGACTTGCTTTGCCTCTAAGAACAGCTGCTTTCTTGGAGCAGAAGCCTCCTTTTTAAAAGAAAAAAATATATACATCTTTAAATACAATATCAAAACCTTAAAATAATCCTATGTAAATAAATAGAACACAAACATCACAGTTCTCAGCCTGGAGAGGTTTCTTCAAAAGGCATAACAATTTCTGGCACTATTTCACCCTGGGATGATGAGCCATCCATACAGTCTGTTATATCTGGAGCTGCTTCCTTCAGGAGCCTTTCCAGATGTACCTTGGTAATAGGACTGTAGTCTACTAGAAATTGGCAGCTGCTGGCTTTTTGAGGGTACCCCAGCCCTTTTACCTTTTTCATAGATTCATAAGTTATTTACAAGCCAGGTTCAGTCAGCACCAGGACTGCAGGGATTTCATCAGCCTCCTGACCTTCTTTTTGTTGCCTTGGGGAAGCAGAACTGGGGAGATGGCTGGGGAAACACAGGTCTGAGGAACGGCCACCCACCCCTGCTTTCAAGCTTTAGGGTCTGCTACTGTGTACACAATAGTCCATGTGTCCATCATAACCTCCAACCCGAATCAGGTGGCTATTGTCAGTTGGTGGGGGGAGGTGTGTGTGTAAGCTTTTGCTTCCTATCAGGAAGGAGTTTGTGTTCAGATATAGGTAAGGCACATGAGAGATGTGTGCACCTGTGTGGGTTAGCACCACCAATATTACAATAACAACAGGCAGCAGTGCTAACGGTGACAATAATATAATGTCTTCAAGCCCGGTTTTAATTATGGAGCAAACAGTTTCAGCTGAATGATCTTGGGATCTCAGCAGTGGTTTTAGCACTCAAGTTGAGTCTTCTTGTGTGCGGGGAAAGCTCTGTCCTGGACTCAAGGAGTTCACAAACTTCATCCATCGCCCTGCTGCAGGTCTCAAGGTTGGCAGCCAGCTTCTGTATTTTGGCCTTCAGTACAGCCTGACTCACTTTTGTGACCTCCTTTGTGTATTCTGGCACAAGGAAGCTGTGGGAGCCGCAGAAGACCATGAAGCAGACAGAGTTGTATAGTGAGATGGAGGCCCTCTTTTCCGACTGGCGCAATGTGGGGTCCCCCGGGCCCTGCCCCCGGCGGAGGAACTCCAGGCAGCTGAGGATTTCCCTCATCTGTTTCCGACAAGTCATTGCAATTTCCTGCACCTTCCTCACCTCCCGGGAATTGCAGAGCACTAAGGAGAGATCGGAGGTGATGCTGACAGCTCCCCCGGCAGTGGCCAGGCCCAGACCCACAGCTGATGCCAGGAGAGAGGCTCCCAGTGTTGCCGGGCTCAGGGACAGCCCCACGATGGCTGTGACTGCTCCTGCAGCGGTCAGGGTGCTCCCGCTGATGTTGGCAATCAGGGACCTTTTGCGAAGCTTGTTGAGTTTACGAGCCGCCTTGTGAAGGTGAGCGATTTGGCCACGCAGCCTCCGTCTCTGATCCACCAGCGCTATGTGGAAGTGGTGTGTGGGATCTAATGTTTGGGGAAAGGCAGCACCGTTTCTCTCCATGGTCTCTGTCCAGAAACAGAAAAGGCTGCGTTGGGATTTATGTTAAAAAAAAACATGAGACATGCTCAGCCTGGACCGCCACTTCAGAGATGGCATCCAGCCAAGTTTTTTTTTGCTTCACCCAGCTACATGAGAGGTTTGCTGTCTGCACACACATACACACTCACGTACACACACACACACGTGCACGTACACACATGTACATTTAATTACCATAGTCCACTGTAACTTTCAGATAGAGGAACTTTTAAATGTTTTTCGTGTTCCCTGAGAAGACTAAAATATCTTGAGGGCTGGGGTCAGAGGTGCTGTTGTTATTACTTCTGTAATAAACAAAACACAAAAAACAACAAAACATCTCTTCCACCCCTGGGGACAGAAATTTGCTTAAGTAACTCAGTTCCCAGAGTGGTAATGCTTCCAGAGCTAATGTGTTGCCCCCATGATGGGATTCAGAGGATCTGCAGTATTCAAGGGCATCTTTCACAAGAAAGGCCAGGCTCTGAGGAGGTGAAAGTGACCCATCCCAAGTTGCTATTTAGGGGTCATTTCCCATTAAAGGACGACAGAGGGAAGCTGCTGAGGGGAGTCAAGGTCTGGCTTTTCCATCTGGGAGGCAAGGAGCTCATTGATGCCTCAGACGGGTATTGTGAACATCCTTCCTTTCTTTAAGCCTAAGCAACTCAAGGTCCTGCAGCATTCTTTTCCTATTGTAACCTGGCGTCAAGGTCTGAACAAAGACAGGAACCATTGCTCTGTGATGCTTAGTCCAACCTGTGGTGGTAGAACCTCAGTGACAGTGGCAGGGAGGCCTATGGACTTTGTTTAAAAGCTTTATGAAGGGCACATCAGAAAAGCAACCCCACTTTCAGTGCACAATTCCTTGGGGATTGGGGTAATGGGGGAAATACAGGGGCCTGTGAATAGAAAAGACTTGAAAACTGCTGTCTATGGCAACCTCCCCTGGCAAAGTGGCAGGAGAGTGTCTTCCCTTCTAGAGGGTGAATCTTCAGGGTTTTGGTGCTAGGTGACCTCTGTTTGCTCTCTCTGTTCTTTGTCACAAGGGTAGAAAGAAATGTTCCAATAAACATTTGCAGGTTGCTCTAGGACTGCAAAGTGCTTTACAAAGGAAGGCAGCATCCTTAACTCTGCATACATATAGGGCAACTGAGGCAAGGGAGGCAACAGGAGCGATGTAACATCACCAGTTTTCTTGTGGGAGCAGAGTTTTTGTGCTCCACAACACTGCACTGTCCACAAAGCTGTGCTGCCTCTGCACCTAGCCATAGACCTAAGAAGCTATTTGCAGTCCATTATACCCTCATAGCCAAAAGAAGTCTCTGTAGCAGAAAGACCCTGTCCCAGAGCCAGCTAAGCAAAACTATTCATTGCTGCAGCCACCTTTTTTCCTCTGTACTGTGTGAACTGGAGGTGCCTGGTCCCTCACATGGGCACACTGTATATTTAGGATCCTTGGGGCTTTCATTCTGCAGAATCCCTGTGTTTCAGAAGGAGGAAGCTTCCTACCATAAAGATTCTTTCCATCCTGGAGTGTGTAAGTAAATAATTCTCACTGCAATTTTTTTCCCTTCTACTTGTACTAATCCATCTCACACAGAATCCTTTAGGTCCTCCCCCTTGTGCCCTTCAGAATGACGACCCCATCATCAGGCTGTTTGAGCCACTTAGTACATTGTGCTTTTCTTAGCTGGATGCAGTGTCCTCTTATTTTTTCACTATAGTCAGAGATGAAGCTAAAGCACAAGGATTAACACTAAGCTAAATGGATACTGGCATTGAAATGAGCAATTAGCATATCATCAATAACTTAACAACAGATCAGTATGATGATCATTAAATATACTGATTCCTGTAGCCTCATAACAATTTGTTCTGCAGATTTTCTTGATGAGAGCAGTCTCAGGTAATAACAGCAGCCATCTCACTGCAGCTAGTAGAACAGTCATTCAATATATAGCATAAGCCATACAGTGATGCATGTCTTTTGAATACACTGATTTATGCCAGAAAACAAAACCAGCTCCTGCTCTTAGAGAAAAATCTCCCCAACAATAAAGGCATACATTAGTCCAAAACCTGCAAACACTTTCCTAATACAGTACTCAGAGACACTCCAAAAAATACTGGTTCAAACTTACCTTTAGTTTCCAGTCAACCTCCCCAAAGACAAATTTTGATCTGTTTCTGGAGGAGACCAATTTATAGCTCCAGTGGACCAATTGCTGTGATGGGAATGCTTTGCCTCATACTGGGAGTTTGCCATTTCCTGCTCTCCCTTGTGCAGAAGGATGTGACACACTGGAAAGTGACCTGCGGGACAGCGAGCACACATCATGTTCAGGAAACGATCCCTGCGAATGAACATTGTGTGTTCGCTTTTCCTGAAGTGTAGGGGGAAAAAGATTTTTTAAAATCTCAGCCTATTCCTGGCGCTGAGCTAGTGCAGTCATTCCCCCCAGGGAACAGTTGATTTTCCTTTCCCTGAAATAGCAACTGACTTTACTCGGTGCTGGAGCCGCAAATTGCTTGATGACTGAATTTTCCCCCCAACCACATGTCTAGACGTAATGGAGCATCAGCCAGCCAGCTGCTTCATGCAAGGCTAGTGTACTTTTAAAATCCCAGTTCTTTGGGACAATTGTGTGTGTAACTGGCTGGAGCACAGCAGTGCTGTGTGAGAGCTGGAGCAGTGCTCTGCTCCATAAAAGGGAAGCAGCTCCACAGCAAGATGATTGCTCTGAATTCCCATCCCTGCTCCGTCTGAGTAGATAAAACGATGCAGCATCCTGCAAAAGGAGTTATCTCACTGTGGTTTTGCTCTGTTTCTTAACCATGAGCACCATGATGGTTGAGAAACAACCATGTTGTTTTCCTAAGGTGCCTGCCCAGCAATCAATGATCAGAAAGAAAGGTCATTGGGATCTCCTTTTTTGCCGCCTGCTGTTGCCTGGCTGTTGTACCCACATACGGATGTGGCCAGAGGGAAGAAGTGATGAAGGTGTTGGGGAGGAACAGCCTAAGTGACTCCTCTGATGCTGCCTTTCACACTGAGCCAGGGCCAGCTTTAATCAAAGACAGATTCTTTGGATGGGTTCTGGAAAAAAGGATTTTTTTGGTGGTGCTAAGTGGTGCAGCCCACCTTAGACCAAAGTGGCATGTGTCCCTGTTGATACAGGGCCTGTGGTGCCAGGGACAACTTTTTTGAGCAGTTGTGCTTGAACATGGAGCACCTACTTTTTTGCTTGGTGGATTCTTACTCTTCAGGGCTGTTTGTTGATTGTGCCCTACTGTTCTCCTGGTGTGGCTAATCAGAAAGCTACCTAGCTGTCACTGAGTGGTGAGGCTTCACTGTTGAATGTGTGAGATGTGTAGCTGTGCAACTGCTGGGGCTGACCTTAGGAAGGGACAAGGACTGAGAGGCAGCAGGCACGGAGAGGAGAAGGCCAGGATTATTCATTTCAATGGCAGCTTGGTTTTAGATAATCTTAAAATGACTGAAACAGTATGTCAAGTGTTTTGTCAGGGGTGGACCTGCATGAGATGGGACATAAATAGCATGGACAACCTACTTCAACCTGTCACAAACCTGAAAAGAGAAAACATTGTTTTGAAGATGCTTAAATAAGCAATCTTGGTCTGTTACACTTTGTACATATCGCATGTTAACAGGAAGGTGAGTTTTGACATTGAAGGAAACTGTGCTTTAGCCCTTCTTTTTGTTTTAGCAAACATGTGCTTGAATTGGAGCCCATCTGCCTTGGCGACGGTTTGCAGTTGATAGACACAAGACTTCTTTTTCACATTCCCAAATGGAATAGGCTTTTTTTATGTAACTGCACCTGCATTAGGACTTGTGCCAGCAGAGATGTCCGCGTTAGGACAGTGAGTTTTGGTAAAAGTGAAATAACAAAGAAAAGAAAAAAAAAAGTCTAGAATGAGCCTGAGAAGATGACACAGTTTTGGTTGCTCTTTTTCCTTTCCCAGTGCTCTTCTTTCAATATATTCAGCTGCAAAATGTTGTCAGAAACCTCCATGATGCTCAGTGCGTGGGCAAAGACATGATTAGAGTGCAGAAGAGACAACTTACTTTTTTTATAGTATTCCTTCACAGAGTTTCCTGCACACTGAAAGACCTGCACGTCACACAAGACACGATGTTGCTGTCAGCCTAGGATGGTTTCTCACAGGGATCATCCCTGGGCTCCTTTGTCATCTAAAGAGAATGTTTTGCCATAATCCACCCAAATAATGAGGTGCATACCCAGAAAGTAAGGACTTCCCATGAGGAGCTACAGATGTCAACTTGATTTTAAAAAAGAAATATGTGTTAGAATAAGAAACATTATTTCCTAGGGAGGTGCCCTACAGCAACAAGCTGTGATCTATTTTTGTCCCTGCTGACACTGTCATAAGCATCCCTTTGGTGAGAGTGCTGGTCTTCTCTCCCACCGATAATTACAGAGACCCCCTCCAGCAAAGGTGAGCAGGTAGAAATGGGAGCAGGATGGGAGAGGAGCATCTTCTGGACAGGTTGGATTGATGGGCCGAGGTCAATTCTATAAGGTTTAATAAGGCCAAATTCTGGGTCCTGTACTTGGATCACAACAACCCCATGCAACACTACAGGCTTGGGGAGGAGTGGCTGGAAAGCTGCCTGGCGGAAAAGGACCTGGGGGTGCTGGTTGACAACTGGCTGAACATAAGCCAGCAGTGTGCCCAGGTGGCCAAGAAGGCCAACAGCCTCCTGGCCTGTGTCAGAAATAGTGTGGCCAGCAGGAGTAGGGAAGTGATTGTCCCCCCTGTACTTGGCACTGGTGAGGCCGCAGCTTGAATCCTGTGTTCAGTTTTGGGCCCCTCACTACAAGAAAGACATTGAGTTGCTGGAGTGTGTCCGGAGAAGGGCAATGAAGCTGGTGAGGGGTCTGGAGCACAAGTCTTACGAGGAGCTGCTGAGGGAACTGGGGTTGTTTAGTCTGGAGAAGAGGAGGCCTGGGGGGAGACCTTACCACTCTCTACAATTGCCTGAAAGGGGGTTGTGGTGAGGTGGGTGTTGGTCTCTTCTCCCAAGTAACTAGCAATAGGACGAGAGGAAATGGTGTCAAGTTGTGCCAGGGGAGATTTAGACTGGATATTAGGAAAAATGTCTGTACTGAGTGGTCAAACATTGGAATAGGCTGCCCAGGGAGGTGGTGGAGTCACCATCAGTGGAAGTGTTCAAAAATCGTGTAGATGTGGCACTTCAGGACATGGTTTAGTGGGCATGGTGGTGTTGGGTTGATGGTTGGACTTGATCTTAAAGGGCTTTTCCAACCTTAATGATTCTGTGATTCTCTGACCACCTCCCAAGGACTGAAAGGCTTTCAGTGCCATTAGCGCACCTGCCCAGATGTGAGCACATCTGCCAAATCACTGAGTAGGTCCCAGGGGCCTGCTTGGAGCAAATCTTAGCTAGCAGGGATCTCAAGACTTTGTGGGGTAGGTCGGGCCTTCACTGAGCAGTCCTACAAGCTGGCAGAGGCCTCACCATCCTGCCAGCTGTATGTTCTCACCCAACCCCTCTACTGCTGCGCTCTCTTCATTCGTGGCCTGTGAAGCACTTGGGCTTGAGGGTGGAAGGGGCACAGCAGGTGTCTCACAACTACCCTGGCCAAAAATGATCCCTCTGCTCCACCCTTTCCCTTCTATCCATATCCTCTTGAAATGGGCAGAAGCCAAACCCATACAAAATCTGCCCTGAAGGCATTTTGTGGGAGCAGATGACCAGCAAGGGGAAGGAAGGATGTTTTATTACCTCAGTTCTCTTCCTTCCAGAGGATTTTGGCAGAAAAGGCTGGTCTTTCTGTTCTTGTTCTCTCCAGCAGAAGGGATATATAGCACAAGTGTTTATTCTGAAGCTGCTTGGAGCTACTGCAATGTAACATTAGAATGTAAATGTGTAACATTGAAGCTGCAGTTTCAAAGATACACTTCCTTTATTAACATTGTTTTGTCCAAATAATTGAGTAAATTTGAGTAAATTTACATTCAAACATTATATTTTAACACGGGATTTCTGTCACTCTTGGTACTTTCAACCTTAACTGCTGGATCCTGGGGCTAAAAGTTATCTTTTTTTTCCTTTTCTTTTTTATGTGGTCAATTGACTCAATGACAAATTTTAACTCTTCACAGCAAGACATTCATTCACAGTCAGTGGGAAGTTAGACCAGCTTATACTGCCATTTGCCACCTTTAATTATACGTTTCAGTGCAGGCTGTATGGCATAAGGCTCGCTCTCTGACACAAAAAAACAACTCCCCACATAGCCCGTATGCCTCCAGCCTTGCCTGTGGCACAGGTGATGTGATAGAGTGCAGCCATATGCAGGTTCTGTTGAGACCGATGCTGCTGGAGGACTTTTTCTCTGTTCAGTGTCTCAACAGTGGCAGCAGCAGCACCACAATGACCAAGGCTGGCTACCCATACCCTCAAGCACTGCAGAGACTAGAGAATCGTTATCATATTTCCAGAACTGCAAAGAAACTTAATAGCTTTGTGAAAAGTAGAAATTAGGTAGCCTGGTTTCTTGTGGCTCTTTTCCTGTGGACTTTTTGATGGCTGAGCTCATGTTGCAACATTTCTCTCGAAGGAAACAAGAGTCTGGATTCTTCTCACCTGCCAAACTACGTAGTTTCATAAAACTTGCGAGAAGTCTGTGTCTTTGAAACCTTGACTGCTTTGTCAAATTCTGGCTGAGGTTGCCCAGGAAGCTCAAAAGCTACTGGTTGACAAAACTGCCAAAAGCCCCTGTCTGTAACCCTAATTTCTGTAGGGAGCCAGGCTAGAACAAATCCCTGTGTTCTGCAATCGAAATACAAGGCACAGATGTCTGTGGTTTCTTATTCTCCTTTGCTGGTGTGAATCTTGCAATGTTTAGCCAAGGTTTGGTTTCATGTACTGCTCTGTGGTCTTCCCCCTGCCAGGCTGATGTCCACGTCCTCCAGTGCAGGAGTCAGAGCTGCTGGTGTGGGAGCCTTCGGTGGTTTCTGTATTGCACACTGGTGGGTCTGGGCAGTGGCCCCAGAATCACAGTTTGAACAGGAAGGAAAAGCAGCTCAGCTGAGAAGCATGGTGCCATCAACATGTCTTTACCAAGAAGACTAGTGGGCTGGAGAGACTCAGATGTAAATCCCCAACACTAATCTTGAGAGACAATGTCTGTGTTTCCATCAGGCAGCACAGGACAGAGCTTTTATCTAGAACCCCTATTTGCCCCCTGCCAGTAGCAGATTGTTGTCTGGGTTAATGATCTCTAACAGAGACACTCTTGCTATCTCTTGCTCCTCAATTCTTGCTCTCAATTGCTCTGATGTGGCTGTTGGTGAGGTAACAAGTCTCAGCTTTAAGGGTACTTAGAAAAACTCAAAACTTGGAGGCTTGAGGGCACCAAGCAACAATTCACTATTCAGTCATGGTGGAGGGAAGGGCTAGGAAAATGTACCTTTGTCAGGAAAATTGGACTTGGTATCATCCTGTATTTGCACAATGAAAAGTTCCTGATCCTGTCTTAGTACTTGTCACTGGCCAAGGCCAGAAAGCTGCAGTGACTGGGTTCACCCCACATCCCTGTGCACTTCCCTACCAGCTACCTGGGCAGTGGCTGGGCAATGCGATTTCAAATGTGCTAAAAAAACATCTGCTCCGATATTGAACCATGAATGTAAAAAAATAAAAACAAAAACTCATGAGATGATATGGAGTCTCAGTGCATTGACATTGTTTGACTTAAATTTTCTAAAAGAAAACATTTTTTACTGTTTTTATGTACGCAAGTATTTATTTCTACATATATGAAAGAAAAAGAGTATGTTTTTAGAAATTGTGTTTTTATTTAATCTTAATTCTTCTCTTGGTTCTTCATATTAACCAATTGTTGGGGGGTTGGTTTTTTTTGTTGTTTTAAGTTATTAATTTCATATTGTTAAGCTTTTACTAACAGGATTAAGGTTCAGCAGGAAACATTCCATATAAAAAATGCGCAGTGATGAAAATAAAATGATGACATTCATTTCGTTGATTAACCCTCCCATATGGCACTGTAGAAACATGACAGACACACAAGAGCCTAAGGAAGTCCAAGAGAAGTTAAAAACTGTTACCTTGAACTTCAGACAGGGATGCATTTCACCTAATTTCATCCCTCTTCGGAGGTGCACATGCAGCCAGTTTATTCACTTTCTGAAGCTCCCTCTAGAGCCAGGAGAAGAAACAGCCATCCCCAAAGCCTGGTTCAGTCCATCTCTTTCAGGCACCTGCTCTATAATATGTGACATTATAGACAGCAATTCTTTATCCCTCTCCCACCCCGTTCGATGTCCCCTAGGTTTGTTAGGTTTATGCTCCAATTTCAAATGTCCTGTCCCACAGAGACTGCTCTGGGCCACACGTGGTCCCTGCAGCCCAGCACTTGGTGTCCTGCAGTGCTAGTAGAAGATGATGTTGTGGAAGAGTGTGGGTGGCAGTGGTACAGCCCTGCCTGTCCCCTTCAGTAACAGGCCCCTCTTGCCCACGGATTTATCTGGTACCTTTTGACCCTGCTGACGCCAGCTGCCTCCACTGCCTCCTGGGACAGTAAAGTCCAGAAGTTCCCAGTTACTCATGGTATAAAGAAATATTTTCTTTTGCCTGTTTTCAGCTAAAGTACACCTTTCATAGAGTGACCCTTATGCTAGCTGTGTGGGATCGGGGAAAGAAAAGTCCATGGGTTTGGTGATCCTGCGGTGTGCGGCACGTGGTCCCACCTCATGCTTGTGAGTGTCAAGTTGTCAGTCACATTCTCAGGATTAGCAGAGGACATGTACAAGCCAGACATGTACAGAAGAACACAGGGCTTTGCAGAACTGCACTTGAGAATGCAAAAAAAGCATGTGATGGATAACGGCACCACAGTCCTAATGGTTTCTTCTAGGTCCAGGGAGACTAAGATCCAGTTTCAAATGGCTGAACCTGAATTGAAAAAAAAAAAGAAATTAAAATCATTATTATTTTTGTTAAGCTGGGACTTTTGTTTTCAGGTCAGGTCTTACATTCTCAAAATATGATAGCTGCAAGGTGATTCCTCTTGGCAACCCATCAGGCCTGGGAAAAATAATCAGAAATGTTTTGTCTTATTGCCAGTGTGCTTAGAGGGAGGGAGGAAGTGAAATGCTTCCTCAATAAAGGCCAGATAGATCTTTTTGTACCTTTGTTAGCATTAACATTAAAGCATAACCTAGTGCAAGGGCATCAGAAGTTACTTATTACACATTCACCAGACCCGATCAGAAAGAATAGCTGTCAGTAATATAAATATCTTTGAAGGGAAATTTATGAAAAGGGAGTGGTAGTCTCATGAAGGAGCTGAGGACATCTTTCAATTAACATCTGTTAATGGGAGATGTGGCAAGAGCAAGTCACCATTCCTGTGAGACGTGGTAGCCTGTGCTTCCAGAAGAAGAGGAAGCTGGCCAGCTGCAGAGCCAGGACATGATGGGGACAGGAGCTTGGCATTTCTCCCAGGCTGTGATGTTCAGATGTGTGCTGTGCCTGAGTGCTTTGCTGCCTGGTGTCCCTGAAGCAATTTCATGAGACTACAGGGATGGTCAGCAGATGCTCTTGGCCTGGGTGGATTTGGCCTGCTTCCTGCACCCTCCTGAACAAATGATCAGGACATGGGAGGGAGGAAAGGAAACCTGAAAGAGAATGTGCTTCCCTGCATCTGTAGATACGCCCTGCACAGTTAGCAGAAGCCGTAAGGGCAGGGCAGGGCTGAATGACCCCATGGTTTGCAAACACATGCATTTTTAAAAAAATACTTTCTAAAAATGGCATCATTCTGGGAGGTACAAAGGCTTGGAGGGGTAGTAAACCTCTCTGGTAGTGTCAGATCGAATGCAGCCCTCGAAAAGATCAGGTAGTGCCTCTTTTTTACCAGTCCAGTAATACAAAAAACCCCAGCCCACCCCAAAACCAAACAAAGTAAGCAAACAAACAAAAATGAAAAAAAGATATTTCCTTAGCTATTCTTTGATTTTTTTCTAACCCACCCCAGACACAAACAGTAAAGATACACCTGGTTTCTGGGTCTAGCTGAGCTGGGCCTAGGACAAGACTTATAGAGGACAGTGAAGCTGTTTGTAACTCCCCAGGTTGGATGGAGCCAAGATAAGCCCTGTTGTCACTGAGGGCAACCCAGAACAGGTTCTACCTTACACTTTGCTTCTCACTGCCAGAAGATGTTCTGCCAGCAGCTGGAAATTGCTGGGGTGAGATGAGGAGATTCTCTTCTGAAATACACAAACAAGTATTTTCAAGGAAGATTCTGTAAAAAAAATAATCTTAACAACAGCATTTCCTTTGAGCTCCATAACATTTGGAGCTCTGGGGAAAGGTAAACCCTAAGCTGGGTTCCCTAACCAGGGAAGAATTAGATTACCAAGGACCACTCTTCTGACTCATGCTTACATCAGGATCATGGCCCATACAGGTACTATGCAGAAGAGATGCTTGTGTGGAAACCAATCTTCTCACAGGCTACATGTGGCTACATATTTAATTTAGCTGTTAAGATAGCTTTTCCCAGATTATTTTGTAGCCCATCTCCTCACCATATGAGCTCTCCCAGCCACTTTCCCTATCCCATTCCTGATTAGAGGACACATCCGTGTGGCTTGGGAGGACTGCTCCAGAGGACAACCCTAGAGTAAGCTGCCAGACTGAAGTATGCCACTCCTGTGTGCGTACAGGGTCTTGTGGCTCATGCTTGCTCCACAGCATATATACAGAACCCTCTTCTACAACGCACGTTTCTTGCAGTATCCCCATCAGGGCCCTTTTAGCACTAATCCTGTCCCCCTTTTGTACACACGTGCTAGATGCTGCCTTCAGCTTTCCAGCCTAACTCCCTGTTTTGAGACACAGGTGGGAAAGAACTGGGGCTGGAGGGCTGGGGGAGTTTCCCACTACTCTGGGGAAGGACATGAAGATGACAAACTTCACAGGGTACATGGGTGGCTCCTAGGATAAGCCAGAGAGGGATGCATTGTCATGGTCTACTTCAGTACCTGTGTCATAGTGAATGGAAGGACAAGAACTCTGGATGCAATGTGTAAGCTCCTGGGGAAGAAGATGAAAACCAGAATGCTTGCCTGCTGATGAAAAGCTCCCAGTATGTTGCTTAGGACCAGGGAGGGACATGGATGGTGGTTTCACAAGCTGTCTGAGAATAAGGTTTCAGCAGGAGCTGGGAACAATTCTGTAGTACAGAGCACTTGCACAGGAGGGATGGACCTCATCTGGATCAACAGAGAAGTGGACTTCTGGCTATGAGCATGCAGTAGGTGGTCAGTGAGCTTTTTAACTGAGGCATGGGGGAAAGCCAGCTAGTGGTGCCATTTTTCAGGACGGTGTTCCCAAGGTCAAGACAGCAAATCCTATAGCCTCCAGGGAAGGATACATCAGGGGACAGCGTAAAACAAGAGGGTTAGCATTCAAAGAAGCCAGGGAACCAAATCAGTGCTGTGACTGTCTCAACATTAGAGCTTGAAGCCCAGGAAACAAGACAGAGGCACTGCACATTTTGCTGATATGGAAGGCACTTTGGAAACTTTGGGCTTGTTCAAAAGCACCTGAAAGGAACAGCTGGGAGGATTAATCCTCAGAGGTGGGTGGAGATGGCTGAAGTGACCATGCTGGGGACATAGTGACAGGGCTACACCAGCACTACCACCCATCCAGAAAAGCCTGAAAAAGGGAAAGATGCTGGCGCTTATAACAAGAGGGAGGGCTGAGAAATGAGGGTTTGAATGAAAGCATCATTCAAAAAGTTGCAGGTATGTCTGAGTAAGGAACACAGAAAAGAACATAAACTCTAGCAGATTAAGCATAAAATTATAACTGAGCTGTCCAAAAAGGAGTTAGAAGATCAGCTAGTTAAAAAATCAAAACTAGTACTAAATCCTCCATCTATCATAGCAGCGGCAAAAATCCTGCCCGAGAGCCTGGCCTGAGAGTCAGACCACAGGACTCTTGATCTATAAGCCTACTGGCTGTGCCAGACACAGTAGTGGAGCTATAACGAGGGTCAGAACAGCCTCCTGGATAAATACAGCCTTTTCAATAATGTCAGCATAGTTTCAGTATGCCAAGGAAGGTCCTGCCTTACAAACATCTTGGAGTTCCTTTGACGAAGTCAGCTAGTTCGTGGGGAAAGGTGATCTGGTTGATGTGATCTGCCTGGATTTTCAAAGGCTTTTGACAAAGCCTCTCTGAAAAGACCTTAAAGAAAAGTCAACAACAGCAGAGTGAAAGGGAAAATCTAGCATGGATAGTTATTTGATAGAAGGTTGAAAGAAGCATAAGACTAAACAGAGGAAGGTCACCAGGGAGTTCTGAAGGGGTTTGTACTAGGATCTGTGCTCTTTAACAATTTTCTAACTGGTGTGCAAAAATGTGTGAACTGTGAGATGATGGGGTTTGTTGACAATATGACTGGCCAAAGCACTGGTGCAGTTGTTTGTTTAAAGAAGCGTTTGTTTCAGTGAATATCAACACAAATAGAATGTGAGGTTGATGTCCACTAAGTATCATCTTAATCCATGTTCGCTCTTACAGCTTGAGGGGGGGTGTGTGTAATTAAAAAAAAATAATAATTTGGAAACTTGACCCATAAATCACATAACTCACACTGGAACCTTTTAATTGTCATTAGTAGTCCTAGGCCTCATTCAAGCTGAGAAACTTTGCAATAGGTTAACATGAGAGGCAGCAGAGCTGCAGTGTGGAGGGCAGTCACTGGTCTGCTGTTTGCTGCTGTTGCTGCGAGCAAAGACACTTTTGCCTGGAGCATCCACACCTCCAGACACCCCAGACTTCCCTGGGCTGGTGCTGTGCACTGTGGTGGTGCCATAAGATGGCCATGATCTTAGGGAAGGTTTCCTTCTGCACCTCCCAAACATTGCTCATGCAGGTACCACTGCCAGCATCTGTACTGAACTCAGTATTTGGCAAGGGGTAGTGGGCTGTTGGGACAGCCTTTATGTCCATCTTGAATCAAGACTCTGAATTTGACAAACCTGCTTTGAAGACTGGTTGTGGACTCTGTCTTTAAGGACAAATAGCATTCTTGATACCTAGATCAAATTTTAATCCAAATCCACAAGACTAACATCTCTTGGAGTATCCCAGGGTTCCCCTCTGGTCTGGGTATTATTTTATATTTGCATCACATCAGAGAATTAGTGACTGTACAGATCAGATTACAACATTTTGTACTGAACTGGTACAGCTCTAGAAAAATGTTTTCACACTTGAAGCAGCTCTGCAGGCTTGGAGAACTGGAACTGGACAGAGAGGGTGGATACAGCCTCTTATTATCAGCCCTTGCTTGTACATAATGCAATCAGGGAGATGGATCAGATCTCAGAAAGCAAGTATGTTGCTTTATTTTGTGCCTCTTTAGAGGGTGGTCTGAAGATGAGCATCCTCCTTCTTTCGGCTTTAGTACAGACCAAGCACTGCACCTGAAACTCTTTTTCTTCTGTAGCCATTCTATAGGCAGGCCTTCCTGTGGTGGGTGGTGATGAAGGAGCCTAGCAAAAGCAGCCTCTTGCCCTAAAATCTCCTCCTCAGTAGGAATCTTCTCCTCCTTAGCACAGTAGACTGTAAACAGGCATTGGTAATGGGACCGCCTGCTTCCCACCACCTTTTCAGGAAGCATACGGTGGCTGACACATTTCCCAATGTATACTCAAAAATCACGTCAGTTTGGATCAAGGATCTCTGATTACCAACAGGAAGCTATAGACAGCTCACGCTTTCTTGCTCTTCTGCAGCAATCTCAATGAACTTGGGAGGTACCTGTTATCACCTGATGTGCAGGGAAACAGAGGTGGGGAGGAAACTGGTGGTTTGCCCATTGCCTCGTGGGCAGAACGAGATAATGAATGTAGGTGGCCTCAGTTTCAGATGAGTGTTTGCTCCCTGAGGCTACCCTGTGACCTAGGGTATTACTTTTGTAATACTGATCAGGCCATGATTTTAAATTCCCTTCTGCTGGGCCTCTTCAAGAGTGAGCAGTGAGACTTTCCCATTTTTAAGTGTATATCATATTTCTGGTTCTAGACAGTTTGATGGGAGCAATACTAACTCAGCCTTCAAGGCCACAGCATTCTTTTCTTTATATTTCTTGGAAAAGAAAAGGCATCAGTAGTCCAACAGGAATCTTTCCCTTGTAAGGCCCCTGGGACAAAATTTCATATTTTTTCTGAATATGGAAGCGATGGGACAGCTGTCATAGGAATTCTCATTTGAATATAT
Organism: Phaethon aethereus; assembly: GCF_964289735.1. Classification (NCBI taxonomy): domain Eukaryota; kingdom Metazoa; phylum Chordata; class Aves; order Phaethontiformes; family Phaethontidae; genus Phaethon; species Phaethon aethereus. Next base: position 55,588,728 of record NC_138575.1, on the reverse strand, counting down.
GCCAGCAGTAAGGAAAGAATATTGCTTCATGCAGGTAATTTTTAAAAACCTCTTAGAAGCTGTTCATCAGTTTGAAGCTACCAGAGGAGTCTAGTGGAAAAGGAACAAGAGACATGGATGTATTCAGGGTCCCAAAACTAAGCACTTTACATTGCACACCTTACATGTGCTGAAAAAGAAGGTGGCAAAACAACCCACCAGAAGTATCCCTCCTCCTCCAGCTCTTCTCTGAAGACGTCTGCTTGCCCAGCTCCACGCAGCAACCCTGTTTTCACAAGTGCAGTGATGCCAGCAGCTATTTTTGCGCTTAGCTCAGGGCAGCGCTTCAGCTGCTGGACATGTGTGCGAAACTGCTCCTTTCCTTTGCAGACTCTGCATCCCAGCGTCCTCTAGGAAAAGTGCAGGGAACGTCATCTTCAGTCCCTGCCCTCCAGCAACACAGGGAGAGGGGCCAATCACTTCTCCCTCAAAGACATTGTCCACCTGTGCTGAGCCACTATGAGCTTGTTTTTATGAGGGGGCAGCTCATCTTCCTGGCTTCTCTTCAGAAAATGGAGGGGTTGCAGGTTGTATTTGGGCACTGTGGGTCACTGATGATGGAAGAAGGGAAGTGAGAAGAGTCAAAGCTATTGGTTAGTAAAGGAGGAACAAAGCTAGTAATGCAGGATCTTTCCATGGAGGCTGAAGGGATGCCTAGATGCAGTGAGTGCTCTTCTGCAAGCAGGTCTTTTCCCAAACCATGGGTCACAGCACTCAAGAGGTGAAAGAGGTCCAAAAAGCAGCTCTTAAGTGTCTAGATTAATCAGAGAACGGCTAATATGCTTAGCTGCTAATAGCAAATAAAGGCAGTTATCCTCTCCTTGGCCAGGGTGGGCACCAGTGGGGAGCAGGTGAGCCCCAAGGGCTGCACGCCTGCCAGAAGTTTGAAACCAGCTGCCTTAGAGGAAACAAAACTGGCTGAGGCCCCCCTGTGACATGAGTGTCATGGTTCAGAGTGGCATGGGAAAGGATGGGAGTTCCCACCGGCAGGTAGTAAGGAGACTTGTACTTTGTCACCCAGACCAAAGCTATGGGTCAGCATTTTCTCCAGGTAACAGCTAAAAGGTGGAATAAATGGCTCTTTCTACTGGCCCCCTCTGGGTTTTGTGACTGTGCTGGAAGAGAATGGGAATGCTGTTACCTCGAAGGACACTTTGGCAACTGAAGTTGGCTGCTGATAGTCTAAAACCTCTTGAGATGTTTCCCTGTGAAGGTAAATGAAATGAAGGTGGAAGGGTGGTTCAGATCCAGCTGACCACTGTGGGCCCTATACAAGGTCAGCCAAACCATTCCCACGTTTTGATGTGTTTGATGACAAAAAAGTTGGAAATCACTAAACTGAGGTGCAGGAACTGTTCTTCTCAGCCATCTTGAACATAAAGCTGGTGACTACATCAATGTCAATGATAAGTGCAAGTGGCAGTAGAGTTTTGTTATAACTGAAGTCCACTTCTCTGTCTACTAGGACTGTAATTGAACATTTGCATGCAACTTGGCTTTTTTGCCTAAATTGCCCTTTATTGTCTGGATCTAAAGGGATCTGAAGCAGTAGCTTTGAGAGCCTTTTATAGTCCCTGCTACACCAAGGAGGGATGCTGTCAGGGCACCACCAGCCCTGCCTGTCTCTGCCCAGCACCTCCTGGGGCTCCCCCCACCCTGCCCAGGTACCAGGAGCCCATTTCAGCCCCCTGGGGCCATCAGCCCCTGCCCCAGCAACACTGCAACAGGGCCAGTCTCCAGCTCCCCACAGCCCTGCCCAGCCATGGCCCCACTGCACCAGGGAGGTGTCCGATGCCCAGGGCTGTGTCTGACCCCAGAGCCCCTCACCAGGCCTGATCCTGACCCCACCAGCAGGCTGATGTCCTGGCCCAGCCTGTGTGTGTACGGGAGGGAACTGAGGTTTTGACAAACTGAAAGTTAAAATGAGCAGATAAATTCATTGCATTTTGAACAGGTTTTGTTTTTCCCCCTGTGAAATTAGATGAATCATCTCTGAACTGATTTTCTGCTGACAGGAAATAGTGAGACTTAACATGTATAGCTGGGCCTCAGCAGCAGGAGGGTGGAAAACCTGAACCAGACAAAAATCAGAGGATCCAATTAACTGCATTTTTAAGAAATGTGAATAAGTGACTCTCAGTTCTCCCATCCCCAAAATGGGGATGAGCTTTACGTGTTTGGTGCTCTTTCTAGGACTTGTAATGTCATCTGTGGTGGACACTATGCTTTGCCACCTAGTGCCAGGTTAAGTATCACAAAAGGGACATGCAATAAATGCAAAATTGCCCTCATTTTGCAAAAATTCTTTGTTGTCTTGTAGGCATTATCTTTGGTTTGGATTACTGTTTTTTTTTTTCAAGTTAGTAGGCATATGTTACTGCTTATGATAATCTATTCTTTTCATGCTGTCTGGAAAGCGCTCTGAAGAGGCTTTCAGAACTAGCCCTGCAGTCTGAGCTGGCTCACATTTGTAGCACCAGCAAAATATGTTCTATAGGGTTTGCTGGCAGATCTTTGTTACTCTACCAGATATCTCTGTCCATACTGACGGAACGTGTAGAGACTGGCAGCATGGAATACCATTGAGGTCCTGTTGGTCTTGATGGTCACCTCGTCTAGGATGAGGCAGTGAAGCTTGCTGTAATTGTGATGGCAAAAGCATAAGAGGGAGAGAGAATCTCTCCCAGCAAACATCCTCCCTCTCTGCTCCTTTTTTTGGGTCTGTGTTGCAGAGAAATGTGTACTACTTCTATGCATCCTAATTAAGCTACATTGCATGACTACAGTAATGACCTCTGGTGCCTAACTTCAGGCTTTTTGTGCTGCTAATCACACAAGGAATATCAGTATTTGGGGAAGAAGGCGAACCACGTTCCTTGTGTATTCACTACTGAATGAGATGACGCTGTATTCAGCGCTCTCTGTTGTATGCCTTGATTTTTCTCTGGTACTTCTGCATCCACCCCCTAATACGCATGGCTTGACTGCTTGTTTGTGAGATGGTCATGAGAATATATTGCCTTTTTAACAGTAAGGTAAGGGAATAATGGAGTAAATGCATAAGTGGAAAATCAAATAAGTAGAAGCACTTAAAATAATTACAAAAAATAGCTTCTGGTTGCAAAATGGACACTTGACATTTGATGGACAGCAATAACCTCAAAAGTGGAGTAAGGACAAGGACTACAACAGTGTGCTACAGTGTTGCTCTGGCATACTGAGAGGCTTTTTGTCTGGAGATGGTTGATGTTGTAGTTATCACTGCTATACAGGATTTAGACATACAGCTGCATTCCATCTGACTGTGTGTCTAAGCAAAACAGTCTTGAGAATACCAAATTACAGATTGGAGGAAAATCTTTTGTGCTGCATTATTACTCGTGCAAAGTAAGAGTTGCAGAGAATGGGGGAAATCGTTTTATTGTGAGGTAGAAAGACTTCCGTCCTAACTCCAGTATTGGCATTGGTAATGTGAACAGGGTTGTTGAGTATAAAAAGATTCAGCTTAAAGACACTGTAACAAGTTTAGTTTTTAAAGGACATCAGGGCTTTTATTAGACCTAGATGGGATGGAGCAGACACACAGTCATCCACCTGATTTCAGGAAACTTTAGGGGACATTAATAATTTCACTCTTCAATTTTTTATGCCACCTATTACAACATGAAGTAAATGTGTTACAGTCAAGTTCTCTTGCCTTTGTAAAATCCCCAGTGAACATTGCTTTATAAGCCATCCTGCTTCCAACATGGCTTTAAAAGCCTAGATCCAGATTTGCTGAATTTGCCATCTTATTCCCCTTCCCTGTCTCAGGAATAACCCCTCAGCTAGGAGACATCAATGATAAGAAAGAGTTAGAAAGAAAACATAAGTGGGAGAGAAAAATATGTTTATTTTCCTAAAGTCCTTTTTACCATAAATATATGAGAAAAGGTCAAACTGCCTGTATGAAGTTTTAAAGAATGGGACTTTGTGAATTAATTGAAGAGGTAGAGTCACCCAAAATCTTCAGGAGGTTCATTTGCTTTTCCTGTAGTGAAATGAGAGAGGAGTGAGGTGATATTTTTCCACTCATAGATCTTGCATTTCATTGAAATAGTGAAGTTGGTCACCATCATACCTAAACAGTGCAAGTGCCGTTTGTATACATCAGGTACCAATGCAGCAACACAACAATACTAAACTGGCTGACAGCCATTAAAATTCAAGGTAAATGAATCAGGAATTCCTGCGAGACACACAAAAATACATACAAAGTTTTAGCTGATAAGGAGGTGTGCATGCTAATAGCGTAGTCACCACATTGTGGATAAACAGCTTTGCATCACTTTGTGCTGCAGCCAAAGGTTTTATGCACAGAACCTGCTGTGACTTGATCTATAAACTGGCAAAAGACCAGTGGGCAAAAATTGAGATTTTTTCTTCCTAGCTTGGTATCAAAATATGAATAAAACAGTGCTTTCATATCTTTTGTAGACTCAATCTCTGCCAATTCTTTTTTTCTGTGTTCCTACCAAATAGATTTTACAGAAATAGTACAGTGTGCTTTATTTAGAGTGTGGTCTGTTTCCGTATGCCAGAGACTTACATGAAGCTCTGTGGTTTGACACAAGCCTTTTTATCTTTGTTCTTCGTGTTCCAATTTATTCCATTAACATTAGAGTGCCTTTTGCTATGTTAACAACAGCAAAGACTGGCAGAGAAAATAGCCCATTCTGAGGTAAATGAAATATATGGTGGATATTATTTCACGCATAACCTCTGGCAACATTAGCTTTGGAAGTACGGGGGGAAAAAAAAAATCCCTAATTGAGTGTTTCGCAGTAGCCAGAGGTATAAACCTCGGTAAGAGAAGCAGTGGCACGGCTTGTGGGAGTTTGTGCTACCTCACTTTCTTTGAAACCATTTTATTTTAAAGAATGAGATTCTAATTGTTCGCTTTCTTCTCTAATGTGAAGAAGACCCTCTGAAGATTAATACTGAGCTCCCTGTCTCACGTTAACTTTAAAGCAGAATTTCTAATTTACAAAGAAAAACAAAACTTTCGCTCTCTCGAGGTCCGTTCGGTTCCAGCACTCGGGGTTTATTGTTTCTTCCCTACCCAAACTCCACTCTTTTCGCGACAGGACAGCGATAGGCGAAAATAGGCACTTCCACGGCCTCCCAGATGTAGAAAAGGGGCAACTTGGTGACAGATAAAGTAGAAAAAAAACATTTTATTTTCCCTGAAGAAACACAAGCCGGAGCGCGGAGCGCCGGGCGGCGGCGGGGCGGGGCGGGCCGGCGGCACCAATCAGCGCCCGCCGCGCTGCTATAAATGGGGGCGCCGCCGCCACCGCCGCCGAGTGCTGCCCGCGCCGCCGCCATGGCTGAGACCGCCCCAGCTGCCGCGCCCGCCGCTGCCGCCCCTGCCCCCGCCGCCAAGGCCGCCGCCAAGAAGCTGAAGAAGGCGGCGAGCGGCGCCAAAGCCCGCAAGCCCGCGGGCCCCAGCGTCACCGAGCTGATCACCAAGGCCGTGTCCGCCTCCAAGGAGCGCAAGGGGCTCTCCCTCGCCGCGCTCAAGAAGGCGCTGGCCGCCGGCGGCTACGATGTGGAGAAGAACAACAGCCGCATCAAGCTGGGGCTCAAGAGCCTCGTCAGCAAGGGCACCCTGGTGCAGACCAAGGGCATTGGTGCATCCGGCTCCTTTCGCCTTAGTAAGAAGCCTGGAGAAGTGAAGGAAAAAGCCCCCAAGAAGCGCGCGGCCGCGGCCAAGCCCAAGAAGCCAGCGCCCAAGAAGCCCACCGGCGCCGCCAAAAAGCCCAAGAAGGCGGTGACAGCAAAGAAGAGCCCCAAGAAAGCCAAGAAACCGGCGGCCACCGCGGCTAAAAAAGCAGCTAAGAGCCCCAAGAAGGCGACTAAGGCTGCCAAGCCCAAAAAGGTGGCGGCAGCAGCGAAGAGCCCGGCCAAGGCGAAGGCAGTGAAGCCCAAAGCTGCCAAGCCCAAGGCAGCCAAGCCGAAAGCGGCTAAGGCAAAGAAGGCGGCGCCCAAGAAGAAGTAAGCCCCCGTGGAAGAAACTTCTAGGTCTGCGCTTAAACCCAACGGCTCTTTTCAGAGCCACCCCCATTTTTTTAAAAGGGCTGAAGCGCTGCGGTACTCCCCGCTGTGGGGAAGGAGACACGGGGTGAGGGATGTAGGGGGCAGTGACCTGCTGCGGAGAGTGCTCCGTTTCGGTTGGGGGACCGGCGGCGGGCCGGAGCAGTAGCGCCGGGGGTGACCGACCCTCCTTCCGCCCCGCCGCGGCCCTGACCCAGCGCTAGGACTTCGGAAAGCCCGCACGGCGCGGGGATTGGCTGCGGCTCCCGGGAGCCCCGCCCAGTCCCGCCCCCGAGACAGGAAGCAAGCTGCGGAGGAGGGGTGCAGAGGGCTGCATGCCCCCAGCGAGCGCGCTGCCGCCCATCAGTCTCGGTAACCCATTGCAAAACGCGCCGCCGCGGCTCTTTGTTACTTTAATGAAGTTCAAGCTCTTTTCTTGAAATTGTTGGTGGCTCTGAAAAGAGCCTTTGGGTTTCTGTGGGGAGAAGGTTCCCGGGCACTGTTCTTCAGCGTTCACTTGGCCTTCGCCTTGTGGCTGTCAGTCTTCTTGGGCAGCAGCACGGCCTGGATGTTTGGCAGTACCCCACCCTGCGCGATCGTCACCTTGCCCAGCAGCTTGTTGAGCTCCTCGTCGTTGCGGATGGCCAGCTGCAGGTGGCGGGGGATGATGCGCGTCTTCTTGTTGTCGCGGGCCGCGTTGCCCGCCAGCTCCAGGATCTCGGCCGTCAGGTACTCCAGCACGGCCGCCAGGTACACCGGGGCGCCGGCGCCCACCCGCTCCGCGTAGTTGCCCTTGCGCAGCAGCCGGTGCACGCGACCCACGGGGAACTGCAGCCCGGCCCGCGACGAGCGCGACTTGGCCTTGGCGCGCGCCTTCCCGCCCTGCTTCCCGCGGCCGGACATCGCAGAAACTCAGTAACAACACATAAAACTCGTAGAACAACGAGAACGCCTCCGCAACTCGCCCTTTTATCCTTTCTCAACCAAAGGAACGAATTTCGATAGGCTGAGAAGGTGACATTGTGAAAACAGCCAATGGAAACACGGATCGAATTCTAACCAATGGCGATGAAGCACGGAGGGGTGGTATTCTAAAATCCTCCCTCAGCCAATAAAACCGAAGACTAAGGCAAACTGTAATTTCCATACCGACTCTATAAAAAGAGAGCGTTTACATCCGTTCATAGACCACGATTGTGGTTTTCCTAGTAGTCAGTGCTGAACGAGTTATAATGCCCGAGCCGGCCAAGTCCGCGCCCGCGCCCAAGAAGGGCTCGAAGAAGGCGGTGACCAAGACGCAGAAGAAAGGCGACAAGAAGCGCAAGAAGAGCCGCAAGGAGAGCTACTCCATCTACGTGTACAAGGTGCTGAAGCAGGTGCACCCCGACACGGGCATCTCGTCCAAGGCCATGGGCATCATGAACTCCTTTGTCAACGACATCTTCGAGCGCATTGCCGGTGAGGCCTCTCGCCTGGCGCACTACAACAAGCGCTCCACCATCACCTCGCGGGAGATCCAGACAGCCGTGCGGCTCCTGCTGCCGGGTGAGCTGGCCAAGCACGCCGTGTCCGAGGGCACCAAGGCTGTCACCAAGTACACCAGCTCCAAGTAAGCTGCCTCTGTGCCCTCTGCCAGACCTCCTCGACCCAAAGGCTCTTTTAAGAGCCACCCACCTTTTCAGTAAAAGAGCTGATGCTGTTGTGGCTTGTTCTTGGTGTTTTTGTCTGTCGCAGGTACTTCCTGGGGAAAAGAGCAATAGCGGTGTGGGAACGCTATCGTAAGGGGAATGGGGGTGTATGCTTTTGCAATAAACGACGTGTTCTACATCTGCCGCGGCAGAGCAGAGCATGCTTGTAATTCCATAGAAGTACCCCGCGAGCCCACTTCACTCTCGTGTCCGGTTTAAGAATGAGTGAACGGTGTAGGTGTTCTCTTTAACTGCCTGAAACCAGCATGTTCTGGACAGGCCGTGCTTGTTCTTTGTCCCCGTGAGGCGCTCCAGCAGAACGGGGATACAGCGAAAGCCCAGATGGTTCCACATGACCTTGTGCTTTGTCTTTCCAGCAAAAAGCTCCGGGCTGGACCCCCGCACACACCGTTAGCGTCCCCGCGGGCGGCCGGGGGAGGCAAACGGGAGCGCTTCCCGGCGTTCTGGCCCCGCCACCGCGCAGCCCCGCCTGTGGCCCTTAAGCACAGCCTACCCCCCCAGTCGTCTTCCCCGGCTCTCGCCCCATTCTCCCTCCGCCGCCCCGCAAACCGCGCGGCCGCGCCGCCGAGCGGGAGCGGGCGGGGGAAGCCAGAGCCGCGTCGCTCGCTGCCGGGCTCCGTCCGACCTGAGTGAGGACTGCGCGGCGCTCCCCAGCAGGCGGGCCCGGCCCTCTGGCGGCGCCGCTCCCGGGAGGGCGGCGATTGGTCGCGGTGGCTCTCGCGGCTCGGCGCCCGTCCTCGCGCCACCGCGGAGCTCTCCGCCGAGGAAAGCGGGGCCTTGCACCGGGGCGGGGAAACAGTCGGAAGCGTTCGCCTTACGCGAAACGTCGGCTGCCGCCGCCTGCGCCTGCAGCGTTCCTGCCGCGGCCCTGACCACACCGCGGTTACTGAGTGGGAGGAAAGAGCGAGCCCCGGGGCGGGGGGCAAGGAGGCTGCCGTGCGAAGGAGCCCCTTGCCAGCAGTCCTGATGCCGGGGCCGAGGTGGGGGGGGTGCGCCGTGAGGGGGAGCGGATTGGGAACCGGCCGAGGCGTGGGCGGCGGGACCCTGCTCCGCAGGTCGCCCAGCGGCGGTTCCCGCCACCTCCTCGCCGCCCAAACCGCTATTCGTGGAGACGGTCCACGCACTCCTCCTTAGACAGCGAGGGAGCCGGCGCTAGCGCGTTCTGGAGGGCCGGAAAAGAGCCAGCGGCCGGGCCGGGACAGCCCGTGTTTGGAGGGGGAAGGGCGGGCCGGTTCGGCGGCTCTGGAGACGGAGGGGGCGGGGCGGGTTCCCCGCCGGCGAGGCGCGGGCTTTTCGAACGCTCCCGTCGCCCAATGGCGGCCGGTTTCGCGCGGGCGGCCAATCGGCGGTGAGCTCGGGCTATAAAGGGCGCCGCCGCGGAGCCGCTGCTACGGCTCGGTCCGTGCGGAGTGCGGGAGCGCAGCAGCGGGCGGGGAGCGATGGCGCGCACGAAGCAGACAGCGCGTAAGTCGACGGGCGGGAAGGCGCCCCGCAAGCAGCTGGCCACCAAAGCGGCCCGCAAGAGCGCGCCGGCCACGGGCGGCGTGAAGAAGCCGCACCGCTACCGGCCCGGCACGGTGGCGCTGCGCGAGATCCGGCGCTACCAGAAGTCGACGGAGCTGCTGATCCGCAAGCTGCCCTTCCAGCGCCTGGTGCGCGAGATCGCACAGGACTTCAAGACCGACCTGCGCTTCCAGAGCTCGGCCGTGATGGCGCTGCAGGAGGCGAGCGAGGCCTACCTGGTGGGGCTCTTCGAGGACACCAACCTCTGCGCCATCCACGCCAAGCGCGTCACCATCATGCCCAAAGACATCCAGCTGGCCCGCCGCATCCGCGGCGAGCGTGCATAAACTGGTTGGCAACATTTTGAAAAAACGTTTTAACCAACACAAAGGCTCTTTTAAGAGCCACTACGTACACAATAAGAGAGCTGTAAATGCTTTGTAATTTAAGTGAAAATGTGTGTTTTGCCACATTTCCAAAGTGACAATATTTGAAGTTTACATTTAATACTACCATAATTTTTTCTCAATATTCTTTCATGGTTTTTATGCAGAAAACCCGATTAAACCAGGCACTCGGCATTCCCTGAGAGTTCATAAATTTGTCTTGACTTCATTGCTTTATTATGAAAAAGTTTGTCTTAAAACATAAGATCTTCCAATGAAAATTTATCATAATTCCAAAGCAAAAGAAAAAAACCCAAATATAGTCACTACTCCTGAAAACTATACACAAAGCATTTACAGCCCTTTTTATTGCTCATGTAGTGGCTCTTAAAAGAGCCTTTGGGTCTGTGTGAGCTGCCCTCGGGGCCTGCTGGAACCAGGGAGGGGCTGCGGCAGGAGGCTCAGGCGCGCTCGCCGCGGATGCGGCGGGCCAGCTGGATGTCTTTGGGCATGATGGTGACGCGCTTGGCGTGGATGGCGCAGAGGTTGGTGTCCTCGAAGAGCCCCACCAGGTAGGCCTCGCTCGCCTCCTGCAGCGCCATCACGGCCGAGCTCTGGAAGCGCAGGTCGGTCTTGAAGTCCTGTGCGATCTCGCGCACCAGGCGCTGGAAGGGCAGCTTGCGGATCAGCAGCTCCGTCGACTTCTGGTAGCGCCGGATCTCGCGCAGCGCCACCGTGCCGGGCCGGTAGCGGTGCGGCTTCTTCACGCCGCCCGTGGCCGGCGCGCTCTTGCGGGCCGCTTTGGTGGCCAGCTGCTTGCGGGGCGCCTTCCCGCCCGTCGACTTACGCGCTGTCTGCTTCGTGCGCGCCATCGCTCCCCGCCCGCTGCTGCGCTCCCGCACTCCGCACGGACCGAGCCGTAGCAGCGGCTCCGCGGCGGCGCCCTTTATAGCCCGAGCTCACCGCCGATTGGCCGCCCGCGCGAAACCGGCCGCCATTGGGCGACGGGAGCGTTCGAAAAGCCCGCGCCTCGCCGGCGGGGAACCCGCCCCGCCCCCTCCGTCTCCAGAGCCGCCGAACCGGCCCGCCCTTCCCCCTCCAAACACGGGCTGTCCCGGCCCGGCCGCTGGCTCTTTTCCGGCCCTCCAGAACGCGCTAGCGCCGGCTCCCTCGCTGTCTAAGGAGGAGTGCGTGGACCGTCTCCACGAATAGCGGTTTGGGCGGCGAGGAGGTGGCGGGAACCGCCGCTGGGCGACCTGCGGAGCAGGGTCCCGCCGCCCACGCCTCGGCCGGTTCCCAATCCGCTCCCCCTCACGGCGCACCCCCCCCACCTCGGCCCCGGCATCAGGACTGCTGGCAAAGGGCTCCTTCGCACGGCAGCCTCCTTGCCCCCCGCCCCGGGGCTCGCTCTTTCCTCCCACTCAGTAACCGCGGTGTGGTCAGGGCCGCGGCAGGAACGCTGCAGGCGCAGGCGGCGGCAGCCGACGTTTCGCGTAAGGCGAACGCTTCCGACTGTTTCCCCGCCCCGGTGCAAGGCCCCGCTTTCCTCGGCGGAGAGCTCCGCGGTGGCGCGAGGACGGGCGCCGAGCCGCGAGAGCCACCGCGACCAATCGCCGCCCTCCCGGGAGCGGCGCCGCCAGAGGGCCGGGCCCGCCTGCTGGGGAGCGCCGCGCAGTCCTCACTCAGGTCGGACGGAGCCCGGCAGCGAGCGACGCGGCTCTGGCTTCCCCCCGCCCGCTCCCGCTCGGCGGCGCGGCCGCGCGGTTTGCGGGGCGGCGGAGGGAGAATGGGGCGAGAGCCGGGGAAGACGACTGGGGGGGGTAGGCTGTGCTTAAGGGCCACAGGCGGGGCTGCGCGGTGGCGGGGCCAGAACGCCGGGAAGCGCTCCCGTTTGCCTCCCCCGGCCGCCCGCGGGGACGCTAACGGTGTGTGCGGGGGTCCAGCCCGGAGCTTTTTGCTGGAAAGACAAAGCACAAGGTCATGTGGAACCATCTGGGCTTTCGCTGTATCCCCGTTCTGCTGGAGCGCCTC